>NC_083712.1:35050955-36300955 GCF_033118175.1 Dama dama
GGAGCTGGCTGCGCTGCCGGGACCAGGAGCTAAGAAGCCAGCCCACGTGACTACCCAGAGCAGAGATGCAACTTCCTGGGAAAGGACACTGGAAAAGCCAGGGTTCCGGCAGGAAGACTCCAAACGCCAAGAAAATGCCCCAGAATAGAAAAAGTATACTCTAATCATCTGCCAGACCCACTCAAAGCCATCCTCTCTAACCATCTTTTGAGTTCACAGGACATAAAACCATATGGCCGAGCAAGAAATACCCTGTCTGCTTAATTCTCCTCGCTCTCTTCATGGCATCTCTGCCAGTCTCCAAGAAGCAGGTGGTGCAGGACAGAGGAGGTGAGGAGAGGTAAGAGGGAGCAAAGACCTGCCCTGCAGAAGGAGAAGCATCTCAGGCCTGCGGCAGTGTGAGAGAGGTCCCTTGGCAGTGTGAGGGGGAGAGTCCCTTGGACTGCAAGGAGATCTAACTAGTCCATGCTAAAGGAAATGAGTCCTGAATATTCACTGAAAGGACTGATGCTGAAGCTGAAACTCCAATACTCTGGTCACCTGATGCAAAGAACTAACTCACTGGAAAAGACTCTGATGCTGGGAAAGATTGAAGGCCAGGAGGAGAAGAGGATGACAGAGGATAAGATGGTTGGATGGCATCACCGATGCAATGGACATGAGTTTGAGTAAGCTCTGGGAGTTGGTGATGAACAGGGAAGCCTGGCGTGCTACAGTCCATGGGGTCACAAAGAGTGGGACACGACTAAGCAACTGAACTGAACTGAACTGAGAGAGGTCTGAGCTGGGGACGCAAAAATATATAATCCTAGGCATGGCCATGGGGCTGAACACTCCATTTACTAACTTTGAAACTGTTTGCAACTGAAAGTGACCACACGATTGTCCATTCCCCAAGAGTGAGTACAAAAGTCTCTGCCAACAGTTTCCAGTTAGGAAATGGTGAAAACTCCCTGAACGAGGTCTTAAACGATCAGCAAGAAACATAAAGAATGTGTGCTTCCAAACATAAACTGAAAATGGCTTCAAAACTTACATGTAAGACAGGATACCATAAAACTCCTAGAAGAGAGCACAGACAAAACATTCCCTGACATAAATCCTAGGAACGTTTTCTTAGGTCAGTCTCCCAAGACAATAGAAATAAAATCTTTAAAAAAAAAAAATTCTGGTTCACAAAATCTTCGAGGTCACAAAATCCTTCGAGTTTCCATTTCCATTAATTAGGTCAGCCTTTGATACCTGGATCATTTTCCTGCCTTTTCTTCTTCAATCCTGCTGAGCCAGAGTCCCATCTGCAGCTTTCGGTGACCCACTTAATTAGAATTCGGAAGCCTCAGACAGAAAAAGTGTCCTGTATTCACTCTGTTTTGCTCAACAGACCTTATTAAAGAACTGAATTTCTAATTCAATCTGATAAACCATCTACTGTAAGCAATTTCAAAATCCAAATACCCAGGTGTTACTATAGTCATGAGTGTACATTCACATACAGTTTGGGGGAGAGAGCACTGGATCGGGTCAGGGCACCTTGGTTCTCCGCCCAACTCCTGGCTGTTAACCCCTGCGGGTCATCTTGACACATCCCTACTCTTCCCGAGCCTCAGTCTCCCCGCCTGTACAAAGAGGAGGTTATACTCCTAGGGCCTTTCGGGCTCTAAGTCTCTGTGACTGTTTCCCGAGTGTCAAATGTGCCCAAGGCATTGTGCTCATACAGAGGGAAGGAGAGACACAAAGATGTGGTGATGCTGGCCTGTCATCATAAAAAAGAAAAGAAAAGAAAAGAACTTCACACTCTCATATGCAAGAAAAGATGATATAGGACAGAAGCAGATATCATCGTTACCTTATTTATCTCCTTTATTCCCCATTATTGGTGCGGTGCCCGACATATTGTAGATGTAGAGACTCAATGAAACAACATAAAAAAGATACAAAACGCCTATGGACATTTAGAGAAGAGAAGCTACATCTAATAGAGGGGAATTATAAATACAGATGAGTTGGGTTTTTTAAATAATTTTTATTATTTGGGGGGGCGCATTGCATAGCATCCAGGATTTTTGTTCCCCAACCAGGGACTAAACCCACACCCCCTGTAGTGGAAGCACAGAGTCTTAACCACTGGGCCACCAGGGAAGTCTCCTTGAGCTGGTTTCTAAAAGGCCATTCAATTTCACTGGCTCTGTAACACCGTCCTCTAATTTGACGCAAAATCCTAAGCCAAAGTTCAAGAGGCTCCATGCTCTAGTTCCAATATACCCTTCAATCTTAATCTCTCTCTTACATGAAACTAGGCTATAGCCAACCGATCTCCTTGCTGTAACCTCAGCTATTACCCATAATTTTCTAACTCTATGCCCCCATTCATGCTGATTTTCATATTGAAATGTCCTCCATTCCCATTATAATCCAATTCCATTCTCCTTCAAGTCCCTGTTCAAACTTCCTCTATTTTATGAAGGAGATCTTATGAAGCCTTTCCTGATCCTTCCAATCACATGTGCTCTCTCCCATCTTTGAAATCCCACAAGACTTGTTGACATTTCTCTTACGATATATACAAAGGTGGTTCAGTGGTAAAGAATCTGCCTGCCAATGCAGGAAATAAGCGTTCAGTCCCTGGGTGGGGAACTGCCCCTGGAGGAGGAAATGGCAACCCACTCCGGTAGTCTTGCCTAGAGAATCCCATGAACAGAGGAGCCTGGTGGGCTACAGTCCATGGGGTCGCAAAGAGTCAGACACGACTGAGCATGCATGCATGCTAGGCTTCCTGGCAACCAGATATTTGCATGCTCACCTCAACAGAAGGAAATAGACAAACAGCAAAGCAACCATTACTGAATTTCTTAACATGAATGTCTCAGATAGAATGCCAATTACTCAGTAATTTGGTAAAATACTATGTTTTGTGATGATGTTTATGATTTCAACAGAGTAACTCCCCCTTAATTGGTAAACTTTCAGATATTTTCCCCAATAATTCGAGATCATCAATTACTGATCTTTTAGAAAGTTTTGTCTGATTTACCTCACATTTCAAGCCTGAACACGTGCCCCTGTAGTGGTTTTCCCTTCATCTACACTTTATCCTGTATTCCAGAATATTCTTTTTATGTAATCTGTCAGCAGAGTCAAGAATGCCAAAGTCTTAATTCCAGGTAGGCTGACCTCTTCAGATTCCCACACACGTACACACTTAACGCTATTTTATATTTATATTTTACTTTATTTTAAATAATAAACTTATTTTTGTTAATTTTTCATCTTCTCAAGTGACACTTTAAAGGTTAGTGTAAAAAAAAAAAAAAATCAGTGAAAAAATCATTACTGAATTTCCAAACTGGTGAAAAAGTGAAGGTTCTATATTTTTCCAGAGAAAGGAGAAGGGAACAAAAAAGCACACCACACAGGATGGGAAAACAAAATAGCTCTGGATTCCTCAGCTGTATCACTAGAAGTCAGAAGACAGGGGGACAATGTCTTAAAAATTCAGAAAGAAAAGAATTTCCAAACTAGAATTCTGTCCTGAGCAAAAGCATCAGTAAAAGTAAAGGTAAAATAAGCACATGCTCGTACACACAAAGTTCCTAAAAAACTTACCTTCCATGAACCCTTCTCAGAACACACTGAAGTAAAGACACAGACTGGGACTTCCGGGGGTCCCAGGGCTGTGACTCTGCGCTTTTCACTGCAAGGGAAGTAGGTTCGATCCCTGCTCTGGCAATTAAGACCCCACATACTGCACGCTGCGTGCGTGCATGCTAAGTCACTTCAGTCGTGTCTGACTCTTTGTGAACCCACGGACTGTAGCTCGGCAGGCTCCTCTGTCCATGGGATTCTCCAGCAAGAATGCTGGAGTAGGTTGCCATGCCCTCCTCCAGGGGATCTTCCCAACCCAGGTCTTCCGCATTGCAGACAGAGTGTTTACCATCTGAGCCACGACGGAAGACCTCTCTCTTTATACATAGCACTGATAGTGTGTATGTGTCAAGCCCAATCTCCCAGTTTACCCCGCCCTCTTTTCCCCCTTGGTAACCATAAATTCGTTCTCTACTTCTGTGTCTCTATTTCCATAAGCAAGTTTTCTTTTAAAACAACTTAAAATGTCTAACAGCAAGAAAATAGTTAAAAGAAGTGTGATAAATACAATGGAATTCTATGCAACAGTAAAATGGGTAAACTAGAGCTATAAGGACACATTAATAAGTCTTCAAAAATCATGTAGGAGAAAAAGTAAATTACAGAAAGTTAATTTATCATGCTATGTAGGTAATTTTTAAAACATACAAAATAACACTTTATGTTGTTTAAGCACACACACACACACACACACACACACACACACACACACACACACGAATTTCAGAATTAGGATAACCCTCTGGGGTAGGAGGGAAGGGAATGTGATGGGGTCAGGAAAAGGCTCATACAGGCTTTCAATTTTACTTGTAATATTTTATTTCTTAAGCTATGTAGTAGGTTTTCTATATACATTACCTACATATTTTTGTGTCTAACTGAAATATGTCTAGGGGCTTCTGTTAAAATTTGGGAAATTAAACTAATACATTTAATGTTGCCTTATCTCAAAAACCATTAGAGGATTATTTGTTGTTTAGTCACTAAGTTGTGTCTGCCTCTTTGGTGACCACATGGACTGTCGCCCTCCAGGCTCCTCCGTCCATGGGATTTCCCAGGCAAGAATACTGGAGTGGGTTGCCCTTTCCTCCTCCAGGGGATCTTCCCAACCCAGGGATCGAACCAGCATCTCCTGCATCTCCTTCACTGGCAGGCGAGCTCTTTACCGCTGAGCCACCACGAAAGCCCCCCTTGCTCTGGAGCCCTGACCAGCTGTGGGACCCACACACCACCTGATTCCTGCTGAGGCCACTTTCTGCTTTATTTAAGTTGTTGTTAGGGAGAACACTGAGGATGACTCAGCCCTACACCCCAGTTTCAGTCCTGCCACTCCAAAGCCAGCACCACTGCACACGTGCGCATGCACGCACGCACGCACACACACTCACACCACTCTAAAGCAGCTGTCCTTTCAGACTTCCTCATGTAAGTGACTGATCTTGCCTATCTTCCGTCGAGCTTGCTAACCTGTATTCCCCCACACCCCCAAACCCTCAGCATCCAAGAGTTCCATATTTCTAACAGCTGCTGGCATCTCACCACCTCCACCCAGCTGGGTCTGGCGGCCCTTCAATTCCAGCAGGACATATAATCAGCCTGGGGGAGGGATGAATACCCACTTGCTCTCGAAAGCTGATGTGGAACACTCTTTTTATTTCTGACTAATGAAAAGTCAGACTAATAAATTAGTCTAATAAAAAAAAATGAAATAAAAAATACTGTGCTGAGCCTGTGTCCAGTGACACATCTGTCACAGTAATCAAAATCTCCCGGCCATTATCACAGATGATATTCAGATGATATTCTGAATTGGTATCAGCGGGATAATCAATACCCAGTTCCTAAATACCAAATCCAGTGAGCATGGTACCCAACTATGAAAAGGTGAGAAGAAGCAGTTCTTCTCCCCCATAATAAATACCAGATGGCCCAACCAACCACCCCGCTGCTGGTGCAGCTCACATATTTATCGTACTGGCTCAGTGCTCAGGCCTTCTCTGGGGCAAGTGTAGGGGTTCAGGGATGCAAGGAGCTTTCAAGGGGAGCCCCCATGTCCTCCTTGAGAGAAAAGTAGTAACTCAGCTTTGAAGGGGGATGTCAGCAAACACGGAGAAAGGCAGAAGCCCAACCTACCATAGAAGAGAAAGGCTCTGGTCCTGTGATGATGGAGGTAGGTCCGGTTGATGGTGAAGAAGCAAGCATCCGCCCCACACTGGCCAAGCCTTCCGGTTTCCCCGGTCAGTGGGGACCACCAGAGCATGATGGGGAAGCTGTCAGCTGCCAATGTCTTCTTCCTGTTCAGGGTCAGTCCTCCTCTGTTAAAGAATGGATGGAGGTGGAGAGGCTCTGCTTCCATTTCTGCACGTCCATCTTTCAAATGAGAATTTTTAAACTTCTTGCCTTCAAATTTTCCCAGCTCAACCACGACCTAAAAGAGATGACGACCTATTACCAGTGTCAGGCTGGTTATAATTTCCTTCTGCATATTTCGAATGCATCATGAGGATTTCTCTTCTTGTGTGCATGCATGCTAAGTCACTTCAGTCATGTCTGACTCTGTGGGACCCCATGGACTATACCCTAAGAGGCTCCTCTGTCCATGGGATTCTCCAGGCTAAAAATACTGGAGTGGGTTGCCATTTCCTCCTTCGGGGGATCTTCCCAACCCAGGGATCAAACCTGATTTAGTGTCATATTAGCCTCCTATTGCTACTCTAACAGATTATCACAAGTTGAGCAACTTAGAATGATACAACTTTACTATCACAATACTAAATTGGTTTCTGGAGGTTAGAAGTCTGAAACGGTCTCGCTGGGCTAAAAGGTGTTGTCCACTTCACCGATGAGGACAGGAGACTCCAAGGGCTAGGACTGCACGCTGTACTTAATGGCTGGGCTCCTGCCATGGCCCTGGAGGCAGATGTTCAGGGCAAGGCAGGGTGGCGGGCACTCCACTCCCATTTGGAGGGACTTCTTACCCTTGTCTCTGTGCCCCAGCAGCTTTCTGCTCTGCCCCCTAAAGTCTTCCTTTCGGCGTGTGGAGTCCCCTCAAAAAATAAAGAAAATTAAGGTGTCGGAAGAGCTACGTTCCTTTCAGGAAACAGGCGGGAAATTCATTGCTTGGTTTTCTTTCAGTGGCACCCGCAGTTCTTGGCTCATGGCCCCGTTCCTCCACCTTTGGAATCAGAAATGCTGCCTCTTGGGACTTCCCTGGCAGTACACTGGTTGGGCCTCTGTGCTTCCCCTGCAGGGAGTATGGGTTTGAGCTCTGGTCGGGGAATAAGGACCCCACATGCCTCACAGCACGGCCAAAATAAATAATACACTTTTTTAAATTAAAAAAAAAATGCTGCATCTCTCCGACCCTTCTTCTGTCATATCACTCTCTGATCACAGCTGGGAAAGTCTTCTCTGTTAAGGACTCCTGTGGTCCCACTAGGCCTGCACACGCGATTCAGGGCTGTCTCCTGACCTCCAGGCGTGCCGCTGTCATCTTACGTACAAGGTCCCTTTTGACAAGTAAAATAACACATTACAGTTTCTGGGGCTGAGGGTAGAGACACAGCCTCCAAACTATCTACCAACAAGGACACGCCTCTCTACTAAATACTTAACAGATACATCTCTCCTCCATTTTGTAGGCATATACAGAATCCAGAAGTGGTTGTGTCTCTTCATGAAACCTGCAAGAGCCAGGGCTATTATCTGGCAAAGGCTGGAGATTACATTTTGGGGAAAGTGAATGATAAAAACCCTATTGGTTTCCTTTTAGTACAATTATAGGTGTCATAGGGCTTCCCTTGTGGCTGAGCTGGTAAAGAATCCGCCTGCAATGCAGGAGACCCTGGTTCGACTCCTGCGTTGGGAAGATCCTCTGGAGAAGGGAAGGGCTACCCACTCCAGAATTATGGCCTGGAGAATTCCGGCCTGGAGAATTCCATGGACTATATAGTTCATGGGATCCCAAAGAGTTGGATGCAACTGAGTGACTTTCACTTTCACTTTTCAAAGGTGTCATAACATGGGTCTTATGTTTGTAAAAATATCCACCATGGCATGGAGATGGCCTAAGTACTGGGCTCCTTCTCACTTAAAACTCTGTCCATGGAATTTTCCAGGCAAGAATACTGGAGTGGGTCATCATTTCCTGCTCCAGAAAATCTTCCTGACCCACGGATGGAACCCACGTCACTTACATCTCCTGCATCGGCAGACAGATTCTTTACCACTAGTGCCACCTTGGAAGTCCAATAATATTCACCATGGCATGGAGATGGCATAGTACTTGGCTCCTTCTCACTTAAAACCATGTTTTTTATGTATTTCAAGACAGTCTGGGGACTTCCCTGGGGTCCAGTTGCTAAGACTCCATGCTCCCAAGGCAAGGGCCCAGGTTCCATCCCTGGTCAGGGAACTAGATCCCACAAACCACAACTAAAGCTCCCACATGCCAAAACAAAGATTGAAGGTCTCATGTGCCACAACTACTAACAAGACTTGGTACAGCTTCCCTGATGGCTCAGGGGTAAAGAACCCGCCTGCCAATGCAGGAAACATAGGAGATGCAGGTTCGATCCCTGGGTCAGGAAGATCCCCTGGAGAAGGAAATAGCAACCCACTCCAGTATTCATGCCTGGGAAATTCCATGGACAGAGAAGCCTGGTGGGCTACAGTCCATGGGGTCGCAAAGAGTCGGACACTACTGAGCACATACGTTCACAGCCAAATAAGTAAATTTAAAAAAGAGACAGAGAGTCTGGGTTCTGGAGAACAAGGCCATCAATCAAAGTAATCTGGAGGGCAGGGTGGGCAGAGTAAAATCAGAGGCAAAATTACTGTCATTTCATCAAACTTTAAGGTTTGATATTCAGATGGCAAACAAATGTAATACACGACAAAAAAATGTAATGTATTTCTAACATATTACAAAATATGGTAGAAAGACAAGTATAAAAGTAGGGGCTGGTCTGCACCATATATAACAAAACGTTAACAGTCAGACTGTGCAAAGAATAAAGCAGTTAAAAGAAGACATATTTACATGTATTGACTGTTACGTATTAGTCACTGTATGTATTGACTGTATGTATTCACATGTATTAACTGTATGTATTAGTCACTGTATGTATTGACTGTTATGTATTAGTCACTGAATGTATTGACTGTTATGTATTAGTCACTGTATGTATTAACTGCATGTATTAACATGTGTTAACTGTATGTATTAGTCACTGTATGTATTAACTGTATGTATTAGTCACTGTATGTATTAACTGCATGTATTAACATGTATTAACTATATGCATTAGTCACTGTATGTATTGACTGTTATGTATTAGTCACTGAATGTATTGACTGTTATGTATTAGTCACTGTATGTATTAACTGCATGTATTAACATGTGTTAACTGTATGTATTAGTCACTGTATGTATTAACTGTGTGTATTAACATGTATTAACTGTATGTATTAGTCACTGTATGTATTAACTGTATGTATTAAAATGTATTAACTGTTTCACCTGTCAACAGAGGAGACTACCTGCTGGCCCTCAGGCCCCACTCTCAGCAGCCAAGAGCGGTGTCTTCTTTATGCATTTGCTACCTTTGGTGTCAGAAAAGGGCCCCTACCCACTGATGTGATGGAAGGTCTGTAACTCCCTGGGGAGGGTCTGTAATGTTCACTGGATTCTCTGAGGGGTCCAATGCCAAAAAAACTATTAAGAGCCACTTGGCAAAAAGCCACACAGTATTCCAAAAGGAGGAAAGAATTCTATTAGCCTTGAAGAAAGCATGGATCATTTGTGACACTAAAGTCATCATTAGAACAGTACAACTGTCATTGAAAACTAAAAACCCTTGCCAACAGCGTCCTCAGCACTTTTATGATGACATAATAAGGTGGCCGGGCTTTCATGCTGGCTCAGATGGTAAGGAATCCGCCTGCAGTGCGGGAGCTCTGGGTTTGCTCCCTGGGGTAGGAAGATCCCCTGGAGGAGGGCATGGCAACCCACTCCGGTAGTCTTGCCTGGAGAACCCCATGAACAGAGGAGCCTGGTGGGCTACAGTCCATGGGGTCACAAAGAGCCGGACACGACTGAGTGACTCAGCACAGCACAGCAATGAGACGGCCACTCCCCAGAGCTCGATGGAATGGTGCTGACTTTAGCCACAAATGCTCTACATTTTCACCCAACCTTTCCCTGCAAATGTACAACCAGCGACTTTAAAGAATCACATTGAGAAAGTCGTGGGTATAACTTCGAAGATAAATTTTGCTCCACATTTCTGATCAACATCTACTGTGCAAGGCATAAGGTCATATCCAAATAACAGGGAGTGCTTTAAGGAGAGACTGTCCTACCAAACAGCTTTTTAAAAAGTGCTTAGCCTCAGACATCAGTAACAGGTGGTAGGAAATACGGGGCACAGAGGAACATATTAAACAAAACCATGAGGAGAAAATCAGCCAAATCCAAAATCTGGGAAATTCAAAATGACAAATGACCTAGTTTCTTCCACAAACCCTTGACATGGGATAAAATGTGGGGCGGAAGAAACTTCTATAGAAAATAATCCACAAAACTTAAGATAAATTCAAAATGTGGATTTGTTTTATTCCAGATTCAAATCAACCCATTAAAACTTTTTTTGAGATAACTGGGGAAAATTTAATATGGCCTGAGACATAGATGGCCCTGAGTAATATTAATTTTGCTGAGCATGACAACAGTCATATGGTTATACTAAATTTAAAGTTCCCATCTGTTAGAGCGGCAGTTCCCCAACCTTTCTGGCACCTGGGACCGATTTCATGGAAGACAATTTTTCCACGGGCTGGGGGAAGGAAACCAGGGGGAGGATGGTTTAGGGATGATTCAAGCACATTACATTTCGCATGCACTTTATATCTATTATTATTTCATCAGCTCCACCCCAGATCATCAGGCATTAGATCTTGGACACTGGGGGCCCCTGTGTTAGAGAATCACATTAAAGAAAGTCCAAGTGAAATAATATGTCTTAGATTTGCTGTAAAATGATTTCATCAGTTATTTGTGAAACTGAAAGGTATATAAAATTCAAAAAAAAAAAAAAGATACCATACACCCAAAGAATCTACAGATACTATATACAAAATATAGTTAAATGTGAATCAAAAACAGTGTCTCAAATGACTTCCTCCAGAGAACCAGGATGCTTTAGTTTAACTGTAGGTCAATGAAACATTTTCAAGTTTAGACTATTAATCACGTTATAAAATCTGTTATGGGTTGAACTGTGCCCCCTCCTCCGCCCCCCTGGCCAAATTCACATGTTGAAGCCCTATCCCCTCCCATCTTAGAATGTGACTGAACTAGGAGACAGGGTCTTTAAAGAGGCAGTTAAGAAGAGGTCATCAGAGTGGGCCCTAATCCAATATGACTGGTGTCCTTATAAAAAGAGGAGATGGAGACACATGGAAGTATAGGAAGAGGACGGTGTGGAGACAGAGGGAGAAGACAGCCATCCACAAGGCCAAGGAGGAAGTCTCAGAGCAACAACCCTGCTTGCTGACACCTTGACCTTGGACTTCTAGCCTCCACAACTGTGAGAAAATAAATTCCTGTTGTGTAATCACCCAACCCAATCTTTGGTATTTTATATACGGCAGCCCTAGCAAACTAATACAGGATTCATGACATGATCTTTTTGTTGTTGTTTAGCCTTCCTTTTCCCTACCTACGTGGCAAATTATTTCATCTTGCCTAGCCTACAAGCCAGTGAAAACAGGAACGGTCCTAAATGTGGAGCTCTCTACCGAGGTCACAGGTGTAAAGCCTTGTACCAAGGACAAAGATGTGGACCCCTGCACCAAGATCATTTCTGGGACTGATTAAGCACCATAGCAATCGTTGCCATGAGCCTCCCTGACCTTATATTAGGTAAAAATACCTACCCTCTAGCATCCTAACCAATCATCTCATGTTACCCTTCCAGCAGGAATTTTCTCTGTCTTGAGGTTACAAAAATTGGCTGTGCTGTGCTATGCTTAGCCGCTCAGTCATGTCCAAGTCTTTGCAACCCCATGGACTGTAGCCTGCCGGGCTCCTCTGCCCCTGGAGATTCTCCAGGGAAGAATACCAAAGTGGGTTGCCATGCCCTCCTCCAGGGGATCTTGCCACCCCAGGGATCGAACCCAGGTCTCCCACATTGCAGAGACCACAAAAGGGGTCGGCTCTCCCTTGAACCTGCCCACTGTTCTAACAGCGTCTCCCACCCTGGTAAACTCTGTTCTCCTCTCATTCTGCCTCATGTCTGGAAATTCTTTTCCAACCTGTGCACAGACTATGACACTAAATATACAGGCATTATATGTGTTCATTTTATGGTGTTCAAATAAAAATAGTATAACAGCAACGCTGAACAATGAAGCACTCAATGTATCCATGAGGACTGGGTAACATCCCAAATCAGACCACCGATGGCAAACTGCGATCAAGATCCAGGCAAAGGTTCAGCTTCAGGAAACACACTACCTCTTCTATTCTGGAAACTTACGAGATAACAGGCCTACCAAAAGCATGGTAATTTATTCTGACATCAAAAGCAAAATTCTTAACTTGTACACTGGCATTCCTCAAGCCTGGAAAAGAGGTCAAATGTCGAGTAAGATCAAAGCTTTCTCATAATTTCCCACAGAATGAAGCAGAAAACTGCAGCCTTTCCAGCTCAAGCAGGTCCTGGATCCTTACCTCCAAGAGAGACACAATGACAGCCAGGGGTCTGCTCTGACCAGAATCTCATCCTGGCAGCGGAAGGTGGTGGAAACAGCACAGGACAGACTGCCAAAGTGTTGGTATAAGCATTCGTTCATTCCGTCCTAAGCAAGGAGAAGGGCAATCCTCCAGAATAAAACGCCCGGAGGACACCTTCGTCTCCATAGGGCCTGCATGTGAACTACTCACATCCGCAGGTAATCTTTAAAAGTCCTTTTGGATTTTGAAACGGACAGCAGGGACGCAAGTGGGGGCTAAAAAATCTGAACTCATATTTATACTTTTACCCTCACTGTGAAATTTTTATTTTACTTTGAAATCAGCAAATGAAGTTCAGAAGAACCAACTATATGAGATAAACAGGAGGACTGAAGAAGTGCTTCAGTTCACTCACCCTACCACCAACAAATTTACGAATGCCGCTGTCTGTGTTCTGCAGAACAAACTAGCTTGTCCTCTAAATAGTCACTGCTTCTTCAAGAATGGGATCTTTCAGAAGGGGTCATGACTTGGGAGGAAGTCATCCAAGCTAAACCTTCATCTGGATCTTAGCTGCAGTTTGCCATCAGCAGTACGATTTGGGCTATTACCCAGTCCTCATGGATACACTGAGGGCCTCTTTGGGAGTTGTCTTGAGCCAACAAGACAGACAGGGCTCTACTAGAACCAGGACTCAGGGACTTCCCCGGTGGTCCAGTGGCTAAGATTTCACCTTCCTATGCAGAGGGTGTGGGTTCGATCCCTGGTCAAGAAGCTGAGATCCCACACACCTAGTGGCCAAAAAGCCAAAACATAAAACAGAAACAATATTGCAACAAATTCAACAAAGACTTTAAAAACGGTCCACATCCAAAAAATTTTAAAACTAGGATCCTGCGAGAGTCACAAATTGATGTCCCAACTCACTGATCTTGTTTCTACCTACCACATCCACTCACTAAACCTCAATATCATATGTTTAAAAGAAGAAAGTATTTTCCTTGTCTTAGAGAGAACATCCTGACCTTGAGAGATGAAGCAAAAAGTAAAGTCCTTGGCGAGCATGGGATGGGTGTGGGGGCAGGGGCAGAGGCCCAGGAATCAACACTACACCACCCAAGCTCTTGGTACCTGGAGTGTGATGAGCAGAAAGACGGCAGCCATGACGCACAGGCAAGATGCCAGCAGCTTCCTCTGAATCCGCACCATGCTGCCCTGCCCTGGGTGACTGACAGAGGGCGAGCCTGGTTACCAGGTGTTCCCGAGTCGGCCCGCAGACCAAGACGACTTCACGTGGAAGAACCATCTGCGTGCCAATTTCCCCCACTGCCATTCCTGCTGGGACCCGGGCTCCATGAAGGACTGAGATGTGAGGTTCTGAGGGCGCCTGGCCTGGCATTGAAAGGGAACAGCATGCAGTCTTCTTAAGCTATCATCAGAGCAGCTGGGGATTCTTTAAACCAGAAGGCATCCAAAAAATATCTGTAACAAATGAACAATAGTTTGGCCTTAGCACAGGAGATTTCATTAATGCAGACTTGCAGGGCTGCAGTATAGAAACGAAAGGCTTCAAAACTAAAGGGAAACTTTGGGATCATGTAGACCTAACACTTCACTCATAGATAAGGACACCAAGACCAGAGAGGTGAAGGGTCTTGCTCAAGGTCATACAGTCCATTAGAGGAGAGTGAGAGATCGACAATCAGGTCCCGAGACTAAAATGATGCTTCCACTTAATTTTCTTTGCCATCAGACTTGAATTCCGAAAGTCACTGACATGTGATCATTTCTTTCCATCTACATTTCAAAAGAACAGAGAAGTGGAGCAGAAATAGCCGGGACTGTCCCCTCAGTCTGTTAAAAATTAGGGAAAGAACAAAAGTTTCAGGCTTTGCTCAGAAATGGCAAATGATTGACTGACCTCAGTTCCCGCCAGGGAAAACCACTTCGGCCACAACATAAGGAATTTAGATTACTGCTTTATTTGCTTAGTCTTTTACAGAAAGTGCACTAAAGCAGTGGATTGTGTGGATTGTGGGTCCCCTGGATGTCTTGAAATAAGGTGTTCATCTATCTGAAATGGATGGTCTTTTGCAAAAACTTTTCAAATGAACTAAATAGTCCCACAGACTGCCTCTTATTCCTGGGGTTCCCTGAAGTCAAACATGCTGAGCAAACCACACTGTCGAGTTCAGAGGAGAGCAAGGATCACCATTTCAGAGGAAGGGGGTGCTCCAAGGGCCTGGTCCTAAGATCTGACTGTACACCTCTCAGATATGGAACTGAAGATCCAATGAGAAATACAAAAGTGATGCAGAATTCTGCTTTAAAACCTTGATTTTAAAGGTGTGCTCCCTTCTCTTGCATCTACCTTGATCAACTCTTAAGTCCAGGCTATTTCTTCCCCTCAGCAACAAAATGACTCTTGATCTCAGAGATAGCCAAAAGCTCATTTTTTTTTTTTCATCCACGGAAGTCTTACAATCCACAGGGTATAAGAAAATGGATTCTAGTCAGCCTGCCAGGATTCAAATCTCAACTCCTCAGGCTGTCCGTGATTCCACGATTCAATTTCCAAAATATAGGTCACAGAGGTGCCCAATCAGAGAGATACTGTGAGAATTCTATGAGATAAAATTGGTAAAACACTTATTTCAGAGCCTGACACAAAAGAAGCATCTGATAAACGTTTGCTCTTATTCTCACTCTGGGCTTCCCTCGTGGCTCAGCTGGTAAACCATCCGCCTGCAACGCAGGAGACACGGGTGCCATCCCTGGGTCGGGAAGATCCCATCCCTGGGTCGGAGAAGGAAATGGCAACCCACTGCAGTATTCTTGCCTGGAGAATTCCATGGAACAGAGGAGCCACGGAACACAGGGCTACAGTCCACTGGGGCACAAAAGATTCAGAGAAAAATGAGCAACTAACACTTTCACTTTTTCACAAATTATGCCAGAAGAATTTAAGGTTACAAAAATCCCTTCCATCCAAAGAATCTCAGTAGAGGTCATAGTCCCAAAACCAGGAGTACACAGAATGGTCTCGAGGACTGAGCTGTGGGTAAATACTCAGCACTAAAGAACAGAATGAGCTAGGGTGGATGGTCTGATGATTTCGAGCAGGCAGCAGCCAACCAGGCCTTGGGGCACATCAATCTAACATACATACGGCACGAGTTACCCGGGAGTTTGTCATCAAATCAGCGGTTCCCCTTCGGCGGGGACAGATGGACTGCAGAGAGCACCCTGAAGGCCGACAAGCTCCAAGACAAACGGGCCCCAAGAAGAAAGTTCCCTTCTGTTTCCTCATTGCCCTCAGGGTGAATCTCAGACCCTCACTTCTAAAAGAGCGCCCCAGAACACCCCTTCCCAGGCTGCGGCAGTGTGTGTCTGCTCAACCAGGTCGATCACAGCCGAAGTGGACTCACTAACCGACCCCCTTGACCCAAGCGCTGAGCCCTGAGACGCATCATTGGGCCGTGCACACGGCTCATCTGCTGCCCGGAGAGGGGTCTGGAGCTGAGAGTCACCACCGCATAATCCTGCAAGGGCTGTCCAGTCAAAAGCAGCAACACTTTCAGTCCAAAATAATTTCCATGGTCTCTGCTTTATGTTGAATTAAAATGGAGAGGAGGGAGACCGGACATCTTAGTGAATTAGCAGCCTGAGGATGCCAGCTTCCCACACGGCCCCAGCCATGCAGCGCCAGTCCCTGGTGTGGGTCAAGGGTCTCAGCCATGGGACCCAGGTGATTTCCACCCTGTGGTCCCAAGTGGAAAATGAGAAGCCAACCCTGGGTGACACCCACCAGGGAGCTCTGGGAAGTCTTAGATCCTCTCTCTAGTAACTGGTGAGTCATTTGGGTTCATAGTGGAGTGAAGTCTCTCAGTCGTGTCCGACTCTTTGCGATCCCATGGACTGTAGCCCACCAGGCTCCTCTGTCCATGGGATTTTCCAGGCAAGAATGCTGGAGTGGGTTGCCATTTCCTTCTCCAGGGGATCTTCCCGACCCAGGGATCAAACCCAGGTCTCCCACATTGTATGCAGATGCTTTACCGTCTGAGCCACCAGGGAAGTCACTGGGTTAATAATTGACTCTTAACTGAGTTTCAGGTTATGCCAGCAGAGTCTTTTGAAGGAATATGTCTAATTACCAGACACGTTATTCACACCAGAGTGTCATTTCTCAAACGAAAACATTCCAAGATGTTTTCATTTCATAATGTATAAAATTCTTGGAGCATCCCTTAAGTAGGGGCTGCTCTCCTGGGAAAGAGAGATGACATGGCAGGCAGATAGGAAAGTCTAAGAGCCTCTGGACAAATTTCCAAGCAATTTTTAACTAATTGCCTTCGACTCTATTTGACCTCACGGACACTCTGCATCTATTCCTACTTGGTAACTCCAAAAGCCTGATAAGAACTTCCCCAGCAGTCCAGTGTTAAGACTGTGTTTCTAGGTCAGGTTCGATCCCTGGTTGGGGAACTAGGATCCCACATGCTTCTCAGTGTGGCAAAAAAAAGAAAAAAAAATCAAAAGTCTGATAACTAGGATTTCTGACCTGCTAGCATCTCCCACTCAGCTCAGAGATGTTGTTAGAATGTAGCCTGGGTATCTCCCCTCTTATTAGAATCCATCAATGGCTTCCCAAAGAGTTCAAGATAAAGATCAAATTCATCAGCTTAGAAAACAAGAGTCTCTGGACTCTGCCCTACTTTTCCACCTTCTACCTGACAAACCCTTTGTTCTAGCTGTTCCTGGAACACAGTTTCCTGTTCTGTGCTCTGGTCCCCACCTACAAAACCCAAACCTCTTTCACTACCAGAGCCATTCTGGGCATTCAAGGCTACCTGCTTGGAGAAGCCTTACTCCACCCTAGCGCCAGGTCAGAAGATATATGACCATGCATTATGCTTGTTTCTACATCAGTGGACAAAATGCTGGGGGAGGTTACGAAACTCTTTAAAGCTGTTTTATTGGGTGAATATAAAACAACTGTTGAACATTAAAAAGTTGACCAAACAAACAAAAAAGCTGACCAGTGTTGTTAATTTGCAGAAGGACTGTCCCCTTGGGCACCTGATGAGCATGGTGTGGTGGATCCACAGTTTCCCTTTTCATCCCATTTTCTTTATTAACACTTATTTGTGTTAATATGTTCCTCACTCTTTTTTAGTGGACTGCATACTTTGTTGAGCTTTTCTTTCTTCCTTTCTTTTTTTTTTTTTTGGAGTGGTGCCCTGCCTTACAGATTTCTATCTGGGAAGGTCATCCTCTTGGAAGCACACATTGCAGGAGAGACAAACAGAATCACAAGACAGAAAGGGATACTGGCAACTACTGGAATCAATGGCTGAGGTTCCATGCCCTCAATGCAGGGGTGCCAGGCTCAGTTCCTAGTTGGGGAACTAGATCTTGCATGTGGCAACTAAAGAACTTCCATGATCCCGCATGCTGCAACTAAGAGCCAGAGCAATCGAATAAATAAATACCTTTTTTAAAAATTAAATTAAAAGACTGTATTAATAAAAAAGAAAGATTAATGGGAGGATAAAAGTGGTAGCATGAGCATCTTCATTCTTCTCCTCCTGAAAGTGATGCCATTCTTAAATTCTTAAAATTCCAGACACAAACTAAAGCACTTGAAGCATACAGTATTAACACAATCTCACTTAGTGGGTCTACTTAAACATAGAAACTAGATAAAAACAAACCCACTAAAGAACTAAATAAAAAGACTGACATGAAGACCCAAATAGAAGTGTTCAAAAACAATAGGTTTTTTAAATGCAAGAGGGGGGTCCACTATTGGGAAGATTCTGTATCACACTAAGAGCTGAGCTTCTTTTTCCTTGGAAGGTGTTCTTTATAACTGTTCTTTCTCCAGGAAGGACTTACTGGTTATTCTGTAACAATTTTCCTTCCTGGCAATGATGGGAACTAAAATCCCTCAGCTGCTTTGATCATTCCTATAATCATGAGTGAGGAAACAATCAAATAACATAATAAAATCTGACTAATACTTCACCGGCCTAAAAACAAACAGCTGGAACAAATGATCTTCTGGGGATCTTCATCCCAAAATTAAGTTCTCTGATCTCTTGAACAGTGCCCAGGAACTCTCCATAGAAGAAAAGTCAATCAAGTAAAGAGACAGTAATTGGGACAAGCTGAGTCATCACAAACTAAAGATTTCTGGAAATATAAAACAAGAAATATTTCTATATGACAATTTAGAGTTACTTGATCTTCATTCTTCTTTTGACTAATTCAGCATTAACTTTTAAAAACTGAAATCTTATTTTCAAGTAAATAAATATCTGAAAAATACTGTAAACAAAGATGAACTTGTTTTTAATTTTTAAAAACTCATAGTCAAGAACTCTACTACAAATGTTTATTAATAGAATACTAGTATGTGAAATAGGTACTGGATTTCTTACTGAAATCAATTCTTTTAAAAAAATATATAATTGCTTTACAATATTGTGTTAGCTTCTGCTGCACAATGACGTCAATAAGCTACATGTATACATATATCCCCTCTCTCTGGGACTGCTCTCCCACCTCCACCCTCTCCTACCCATCTAGGTCATCACAGAGCACCTGAAATCAACTTTTTACATTCCAAATTTAGAAAGTATTTAAATATGGGTTGGAAATGCCTGCAAACTGAGCAATGCTTACACTTACATGAATAACATCATTGTTTGTCCAAACAATATGCTCATTTTCTGTACTTCCTAACTTTAATCCTGGTTTGAAATTTTTTTCAAATATGTTGTTTGTAAGATAAAACTTGAAAAATACTTTTTTTTTTTTAACCGCAGAGTGAAAGATGAGCCGTAAGAACAGTAACAGTTGAGGCTGTGTGTTTAAATTCACTGTTACACACTGCCATCTAGCAGGAAGGCAGCAAACGGAAGAGTCACCACAGCAAGTCCAAAAAAGGGGCTGACCTAAACGACGAAGCCTCGCCAGGACACTGCCGCGGGCTTCAGGCAGGAGAGGGAGAAAGTTCTAACCCTGAGGCTAGGCTGGTGTCTCTGCCACTTTATTGTGCAAATACCCGGGGCTGCTTATTCAAGACAGAGAGGCAGGATCCAGGTCCTCCTCTAGAGACCACGTGGACCGGCGGGAGAAACAATGCCCCCGTGGTAGAGTGACGTCGCCAACACGCCCACGAGGGGCCCTGAGCGGCCGGGGCGGAGGGGGGCGGCGGGTGTCTCATCTTCAGTGAACAGAGGACGTAAAAGGAGAACGAGGTCCTGAAGACCAACTTGCCAAATTCAAAACTGCACGTAGCCCTCAACTGAAATAAACAACCCAAGTTCGGACATGCATACTACTCTCTCCGACTATCTTAGACGGCTGTGCGGAGGGGGTGAGGTGGGGTGGGGAAGGGATTCTGTTGGTGGTGTTAGGGGTTTGGAGGGGGCAGCCTGCTGGAGCCACGGCGTTAAGAAAAACCGGCATTTTGCGTGGCACTTGCTACATATTATAGAATCATTAACAGAGTCCCAGAAAACGTCTTAAAATCACGCCAATGTTCTTTCCATAGCTTACATAAAATGTGTCCTATTCTGAGGATGCTAATCGGGTACCAAAATACTTAAGAAATGGCTTGCATATCGTAGGCAAAGCCTACAGTTCCGGAGTTTTCTCAGAGCATCTTCTGCCTTAAATAGGCAACGCTCTCCCCAACTGGACAGCCAGCGTCGCTCCTACTTCAGCACACAATTCTAGCAACAAGTGATGCTCGACTCAAGACAGGGAGAAGGAAGCTGTTCACAGCGCACAGAGGTGGAGTTAGGTTCTGGAGTTAGTGGGGCTGGGAAGATGGTGGCAGACGGGGAGGGATGCGAAACCTTCCTGGGGGGAAGAGGGGGGGCTGGGACGGGGGGGGGGGGGGCGGGAACCCGCTATCACCGAGGCCCCTGCACATCACCTCCCTCCCACCTGTGCATTTCAGCAGCGAGATGGGTTTGCATCTCAGGGAGGGTCCCTGGAAAGCGCTGCCCAAGGCTTCCCAAAGCGGACGCGGACACTTTCTCAGCGCAAAACTCCGTCTTCCTCTGAGACACACTCCCTTCTGGGCACAAAGAGGTTTCCCTAGGGCTGTGAGTTCGGCGGGCAGTGTCTCAGCTTCGGCGCGCCTCTGTAAAGTCCCTTTTCGGTTCTCCGCACCGAGACCCTGCTCCCACCAAGCCATCGCTCAAGCCAGAAAAGACTCTGAAGATGCTACTTACCGCAGCGCGGAAAAGGAGGCGCGCTCTGCCGGGTGCAGCCCCGCGGCTTTTCACTTTCGGTTCGCTTCCCAGCCGCAGCTCAAGCGAAGACTCGGAGAGGAGATCTGGGAGAAGGGATAATAACCCCGAGCGCGCCCAGGCCTGGCGATCCTGGATCCGGGTTTTCGCGCGGACGCCGCGTTTAAAAGCCTGCGGGAACCTCCTTGCCCGGGAAACACCCACCCGCCCCTCCCTTGCCTGTCCCGGGCGCTCCACCCTTTGGAAAGTTCCTGGAAGGCTCCCAAGATCCTCTTCTTTAGCAAGTTGTTGTTTTAGTCGCTAAATCGTGGCCGACTCTTTTGTGACTGGATTGTAGCCCGCCAGGCTCCTCTCGCCTTGGGATTTCCCAGGAAAGAATACTGGCGTGGACTGCCATTTCCTTCTCCAGGGAATCTTCCTGACCCAGGGATCGAATCCGGGTCTCCTGCATTGGCGGGAGGGTTCTTCACCACTGAGCCACCAGAGGTTTTTGCTTCTCAAACCCTTAGCGCAGCTCATTCAAAGTCACCTATCCAGGAAAATTGAGAACATTTTAAGCAAAGCGGAGGCCTCGGTACCTTTCATCAGCTATCAGTGTTTGGTAGATGATCACTTAGCTCTACTTTACTGGAGAAGGAAAAGTGATTTTAGTTACTTGACTTCTAAATTCAGAGAATCCAATTAAAATTCTTTTGGCCTAGTCTAGACCAAAGGGATAAACCTAGAGGGGTCTTTTCAGACTTTGGGAGGGCCAGGGCTACGTTGAGTGTCTAGGGGTACAAATTTGAGGAGGGATTAAGACTCATGCACCTCCTGGGCACATTTGCAGACAGTGACTGCTGTTTGCTGCCCAGGGCCTGCCTCTCTCTCCGCCAGGCCCTGAGAGCACCAGTGCCCAGCACCTCTGTTAGCTTCTCTGTAAAATCAGGTTGATGATAATGACATCAACTTTTAGAAAACACCAAACACAAAGGGAAAGACTGATAAACTGGATGTCATTAAAAATAAATTCTGTTCATCAGAAGACACTATGAAGACAATTAAAAACAACCCAGGGAGTAGGTGAAGATATTTGGAATAGATTTATCAAACAAAGAATTCATACTCAGAATATAGCAACAACAGCTACAATGCAATAAAGAAACACAATCCAGTAGAAGAGGAGAGGGAGGGGACCAAAGACACACAGCATTTGACCAAAGTGGGATCCAAAAGCCAATGAGTACAGAAAAAGATAGGGCTTCCCAGGTGGCTCAGTGGTAAAGAACCCACACCACCCTTGTGGCAGAAAGTGAAGAGGAACTAGAGAGCCTCTTGATGAAAGTGAAAGAGGAGAGTGAAAAAGCTGGCTTAAAACTCAACATTCAGAAAACTAAGATCATGGCATCGGTCCCATCACTTCATGGTAAACAGATGGGGAAACAGTGGAAACAATGACAGACTTTATTTTCTTAGGCTCCAAAATCACTGCAGATGGAGACTGTAGCCATGAAATTTAAAAATGCTTGCTCCTTGGAAGAAAAGCAATGACAAACCTAGACAGCGCATTAAAAAGCAGAGATATTACTTTGCCAACAAAGGTCCGTATGGTCAAAGCTGTGGTTTTTCCAGTAGTCATGTATGGATGTGAGAGTTGGACCATAAAGAAAACTGAACACCAGAGAACTGATGCTTTTGAACTGTGGTGTTGGAGAAAACTCTTGAGAGTTCCTTGGACTGCAAGGAGATCAAAACAGTCCATCCTAAAGGAAATCAGTCTTGAATATTCATTGGAAGGACTGATGCTGAAGCTGAAGCTCCAATACCTTGGCCAGCTGAGGCAATGAGCTTTGACTCATTGCAAAAGACCCTGAGGCTGGGAAAGATTGAAGGCAGGAGGAGAAGGGACGAGATGGCTGAATGGCATCACCGACTCTATGGACATGTGTTTGAGTAAACTCTGGGAGTTGGTGATAGACAGGGAAGCCTGGTGTGCTGCAGTCCATGGGTCGAAAAGTGTCAGACACGAACGACTAAGTGACTGGACTGAACTGAAGTAAACTGACAGGAAAAGATAGTGCTTCCCAGGTGGCTCAATGGTAAAGAATCTCCTGCCAGTGCAGGAGACCTTGGTTTGATCCCTGGGTCAGCAAAGATCCCCTGGAGAAGGAAATGGCAACCCACTCTAGGAAATCCATGGACAAGAGGAGCCTGGTGGGCTACGGTCCATGGGGTCACAAAAGAGTGGAACACAACTGAGCACGCAGTTAACCATGCTTAACTTCTTTAGTCATCAGGGAAATGCAAATTAGCACTATGATGAGACACTACTACACACCCACCACAGTGGCTACAGAAGTTAAAACATAACAAAGGCAAAGCTGTAGAACACATGGAGCTCTAGTGCATGCTTGGGGCGGGGGCTGTAATTGTTACAGCCACTTTGGAAAACTTGTCTATCAGTATTCCCTACAGCCAAATATGCACTTATTTTGTGATCCACAATTTTACTCGAAGGAATACGTCTAGGAAACATGCATATGTATATATATCAAAAGACAGGAAACACACCATAACATATTTAAAAGAACAGCCATCATACAAAATATGGCTTTTGATCACAGTAGAATGAAACCAATTAAATCAATAACAGAAATATTCTAAAATACTTGGGGGTATTTTGGAATATCTCCAAATATTTGAAAATTAAAGAACACACTTCTAAATAACACCTGGGTCGAAGAAAAATTCTCTAGAAAATAAAAATATTGAGGACCAAAGGAAAATGAAAATATAACCTATCAAAATGTATGAGATACAGTAGAAGCAATGCTTAGAGAGACATTGTAACACTGAATTATATTATTGAATGTTAGAAAAGAAGACATCTAAAATCAATATGCTAAAAAAAAATTAAAAAATAAAATAAAATCAATATGCTAAGCTTCCACTGTAGGAAACTAACGAAAGAGTAGCAAATTAAATTCAAAGTAAGCAGAAGAGATGAAATAATAACAATTAGAGCAGGAATCAATGAAATTGAAAGAGAATTAACAGAAAATCGAGGAAATCAAAAGCTGGTTCTTTGAAAAGATCAATAAAATTGACAAACGCTTTTCTAGGATAACCAGTAAAAAGGGGAGAAGACACACATTACTAACATCAGAAGTAAAAGAAGGGTCATGCCTACTAACCCCGTGAACATTAAAAGATAATAAAGGTCAAGAGAATGAGACAAGTCCAGACCAGGAGAAAATATTTGCAAAAGTTGTATGTGATAGAGTCTGATTATCCAAAATGTACAAAGAACTCTTAAAATTCAACAATCAAGAAGCAAACAACCCAATTTTTAGAGATGGCAGACCAGTGTAAGAAAGGATGCTCAACATCATGTCATCATGACTACTGTAATACCTTCCCAATGGTTCCCTGTTTCCACACCTGCCTCCATATGAAGCCAGGGGGATCTTTTCAAGTCACAAATCAGATCAGGCCCATATTCTGCTCAAAAATATGGTCCGGGAAGACCCCACATGCTGAGGGACAACTAAGCCCATGCACCACAACTACTGACCTCAAGCTCTAAAGCCCGTGAGCCGCAACTACTGAGCCCGAGAGCGGCAACTACCAAAGCCTGGGTGCTCTAGACCCCTCGTGGGCTGCAACAAGAGAAGCCCCAGCAATGAGAAGCCCATGCACTGTCACTAGAGTAGCCCCCGCTCGACGTAACTAGAGAAAGTCCTCGCACAGCAACAAAGACCTGGAGCAGCCAAAAATAAATAAATAAGTACTTTTTAAAAAGAAGGGCAATATGTTAACTGACTATGAGAAAATTTAAGGGACAGATGAGACATGTTGAAAAGGTCTAACAGCAGTGTCGTAAGTCAATTTTCTTTTTTTTTTTTCAATTTTCAATTAATACTAATTGTAATGATAACTCATTCCATAACTTTTTCTTTATACATAGAGCTTTACGATTATAGGACATTAAAAACACTGTTTAAATGTATAATAATATTTGTGGTAGGGAATTTGATAGGATAAAGTACCAAAAAGAATAAATACTCAGGAATAAATGTAACCAAGGAAGTAAAAGACCTGTACACCAAAACTGTAAGACACTGGTGAAAGAAATGGAAGAATATGCAAATAAATGGAAAGATATTCTGTGCTTGTGTTTTGGGAGAATTAATATTGGTAAAATGTCCATACTACTTAAAGAAATCTATAGATTCAATGCAATCCCTATCAAAATTCCAATGGGATTTTTCACAGAAATGGAACAATCCTAAAATTTGCATGGAATCACAAAGACCCCGAATAGTCAAAACAATCCTGAGGAAGAAAAAAGCTTGAGGCATCATACTTCCCAATTTCAAACTATATGACCAAGTTATAGTAATAAAAGACAGTATGTTATTGGCTTGAAAACATACACACAGATCAGTGGGACAGAATAGAAAGCCCAGAAATAATCCACACTTTTACAGTCAATTAATTTACAACAAAAAGCAAAGAACATTGAATAAAAAAAGGACTGCCTCTTCAATAAACAGTGCTGGGAAAACTGGCAGCCACATTCAAAAGAACAAAACTGGACCACTATCTAACACCAGACACAAAAATCAACCCCACATAGATTACAGACTTGAATGTAACACTTGAAATCGTAAAACTCCTAGAAGAAAACATAGGTAGTTAGCACCAGGCATCAGTCATGGTGCTGATTTTTTGGATCTGACACCAAAAGCCAAGGCAACAGGAACAAAAACAAACAAGTCCACATTAAATTAAACAGGCTTCTGCATAGCAAAGGAAACCATCAACAAAACGAAAAGGCAGCTTACTAAATGGGAGAACATATTTGCAGATCATATGTCTGATAGGGGGTTAAGATCCAAAATATATTTTTAAAAAGCTCATACGACTCAGTAGCAAACAAAACCCACAAACAACTGGATTAAATGATGGACAGATCTGAACAGATATTTTTTCAAAGACATATAAGATGGACACAGGTACATGAAAAGATGCTCAATATCACCAGTTGTCAGGGAAATGCAAATCAGAACCACAGTGAGGTATCTTCTCACACCTGTTAGAATGGCTTTTATCAAAAAACAAGAAATAACAAGTGTTGGTGAAAATGTAGAGAAATGCTCAATGTGGAGAAATGTTCAAGAACCCTTGAACACTGCTGATGGGAATGTAAATTGGTGCAGCCACCGTTAACAGTACAGAGGTTCCTCCAAAATTTAAAAATAGAACCACTTACATGATTCAGTAATTCCACTTCTGGGTATTTATCCAAAGAAAATGAAAACATTAACTCAAAAAGATAGACTCACTCCCATATTCATTGCAATATTATTTACAATAGCCAAGATATGGAAACAATCATGTCCACTGATGGATGAATTTAAAAAGAAAATGCAGCATATATGTACATACATATATATGTACAATGGAGTATTAGTCAGCCATAAAAAAGAATGAAACCCTGCCATCTGCAAGAACATGGATACACCTTGAGAGCATAACGCTAAGTGAATTAATCCAGAGAAAGACAAATACCCCATGATCTTACTTACATATGGAATCTAAAAACAAAACAACAGAGCTCATAGCTACAGAGAACAGATTAATGGTGGCCAGAGGAGAGGGGTGGGGTGGTGGGGTGGGGACAAAATGCTTGGAGGGGAGATATATATTCAGCACAGTATGTATATATAATAAATAGTAAGGTATTGATAATTTATCACACTGCTGCAAATTTGAAAGTTGCTAAAGGAGTAAAAAGTTCATCACAAGAAGAAAATTCGTAACTATGTATAGTGATAAATGTGAACTAGACTTAATGTGGTGATCCTTTTGCAACATAAATATCAAATCATTGTTATAGTCCTAAAATTAACATATGCTAATTATACCTCAATTAAAAATATATTCACAGAACTCACCTGGTGATAGTGAGCAGGGACAGAGTGTTATAAGAAACCAAACTGAAAAAAATACAGTGTTTCTGATAGCCAAAGACCTATTATATAGCACATGGAACTCTACACAATGTTACATGCCAGCCTGGATGGGTAGGGGGTTTGGGAAAGAATGAAAGCGAAAGTTAAAGTCGCTCAGTCCTGTCTGACTCTTTGCAACCCCATGGACTGAAGTCCATGGAATTCTCCAGGCCAAAATACTGGAGCGGGTTGCCTATTCCTTCTCCAGCGGATCTTCCCCACCCGGGAATTAAACTGGGATCTCTTGCAATACAAAATAAAAAGTTAAAAGTTTGAAAAAAAAAACCCACACGATTTCCCCTACTTAATTCAGAGAGGGTGCTGTAGTCCAGGTGGTAAGCGTAGTCTAGGTAATATCCAGCTTTTCAGTTCTTCCACATTGTTTTATACTTGATTTTACTAACATAAAAGGATACTTGTATTTATGACTTTCCTCTGGTCTCTAAACCAGTCTTGTATAAGGCAGTAGGCCAGTGAGAAAGATCACTGCTTTTTAGGAAGCAATGTAAACCATACTTTTAACATACTGAGTCCAAGCTCCTACTGCTGACTGCAAGACAGGCCAATGAATAAAAAGATTAATTGTTGAAGCAAGGAATAGCAATTTTATTTGGAAAGCCAGACAATGGAGAAGACAGAGGACTCAGGCCTTTTTTTATAAAAAGGGAAGGTTAGGTTGGTTGTTGCAAACTTCTTAGTGCCAGAATCCTTTGTTCTTACGGCTGTCAAGGTGGGTCAGGTCACGATGTTCCTATGAGTGTCCAACAAGAGAAGTGTTATTCTCTGTTCTGCAACTTTTTCTCTCTATATGAATGGGACAGTGTTACACCTTGAAAGGTCTGATCCTTGAGAATGGGCCAGCCTGTATATTTCTGGCTATAGGTAACATCCCTTTAGTTATTAAGGAGTAGCAAGAGCAATGGAATACAGACGTGGGGAAAAAAAAATCCAATATGAAGTCAGACTTGTTCTTCCCTATTGTAATACCTCTAGACCTTGCACACTCCTAAGTTTGCTAAAGGTTAAGTGACTCATCCACATATCCAGTACACTGAAGTCGGTTTTTATACGCTTAAGTTTGGCTTCAAAACCCAGTGCTATATCAATGCTTTCTAACAGGGTGGTTCCAATTCCTGGTTTTCATCTGCATGCAACGAAGTTATACTATTTATGACACATTGAATTATTTTATAACATGGTATGCAAATCAAGGACCATCTTTATTCTGAGAGTGTGACTTTCTTACTCTTTTCGTGGCCTTTCTTTTGGAAAACGGTATAAACTAGTGAAGCTTTTCTTCTTTCTTTGTCAAAAGAAAGAGCGTGGAAAAAACCTGTTGCTCTTGAAATATCCTCTGATGCATGAATTTCTAGTCAGGACCCAATTCCACACCAAGCAAATGCGTGTTAAGAGCGGAAGAGAGGGTCTTAGGTCTGAAAAGACCGCGTCTGAGGTCCACAGACCGGGCGAGGAAGCGACAGCCTGGCTTACCGCCCCGCGCGCAGCCCGAGCCCGCGTCCAAGTCCCGGCGGCCGACTCTCCAGAGACCGACACACCGCGGGCTCGACAGGGGGCGCTCCTGGCGTCCCCGGTCTTCTCGCATCGGAATCGGCCGGCTCAGGAGCGGCCTCGCACGGACCGTCAGCGGGATTGACGAGAGCCAGGCGACACGAGCGTGTGGGGATAGTCCGACGACTCGGCGGCGAGCGCGAAGGTTAGACCGCCAGGGGCCGCTGCTGCAAGGCCGCGAAATCAGAACTCTCGCGATAGGCGAGACTGGGCTTCGCGGAAGTGATTCTCCGGAAGCAGCATGGCTGCTCCGCTCAACTGACCCGGCTCTACCTACCTGGTGAACCGCCGACGAGATGCAGTCGGACGATGTGAGTCCTGATGCTCTGCCACCCAAGTTTTGCACAGGGTGTCTCGCCTGCTTTAGGAGACTCAGGAGCCACCCGTTAGCCTCGCGGGGCTCCGGAAGCTAGGCCTCCAGAGCCCTGATTTCCGAGCGTGGGGCTCTCACGTGTCTACCCGGGTCCTTCGGAGTTAAGGGGACCGCTCACCGCCACCTCGCCCCAGGTTTCGGTGTAAACGGCCCTTGGTGCCTCGCAAGGGAGGCTTGAGTGTGGTCTCTCGAGATTTGGGAGGCGGCGGGGCGGGGGGTGGGTGCCGGCGTGGGGGACGGTACGGTGAGGTTTAGACACCAAAGTTAAGCATCCTTTTATTCCACGTGTGCGTAACTCTTCAGCCTGCTTTCCCTGTGTTAGATTTTTCCTTTACCTTTGCTGCACTCTCTGCCCGCGTCATAATTTTGGAAGCATCCTAGGTTCATTCATTATTTGTATGAAATATACTCAAGCGCCTACAGCGTGCCTGGCGATGTAGTAATTACTGGCAATTTGGTTGTTATTAAGCCCGGCAAAAGACCTCTGCTTTCCTGGAGCTCTAGCGTGGGAGACAGTAAACACGAGAACGAATTACATACAATGGAAATGTGTAATACTACTGTGAAAGAAACACCGGGGTGATAGAGAGTGATGAGAGACCACTTCGGATCAGATTTCTCTGAATAGAAGATATCTCAGCCGAGATCTGAAAGATGAGAAGGAACTGCCACTGGGGGCTGAGGGAAAAGCAATCAATCAATCCAGGCCACAGGAACACTACAGTACAAAGATCTGGAGGATCTCTGCAAGAAAGAAGGAATGTCGTAAAGGACATCGGTGTGACTGTGTTAGAGGAATCAAAGGAAGAAAGGTAGTGAAGTTGGATGCCTTTGCAGGACAAGATCATGTATCGTCTCGAAGGAGGTGTTTTAAAGGTTTTAATGTGAAATGACATCTGACTTGCTTTTGTGAACATTTCTGTCGTGTGAAAGGAGAGAAAGAATGAAAGCTAGGAGACTACAGCGTGATGAGAGTAGGTTCAACTAAGGTAGTGCTGGGCATGAAAAGAAGTGGATGGATTTGATATGTTTTATCATAACTGGCAAGACTTGGTTATGGTGAGGTGAGGAGAGGGGAGAAATCAAGTGGCTTTTGGATTTGAACAGGCTGTTCAATGGTGATTCTGTTTATGGATGTGGGGAAGACTAGGGAAGGTGTTCTTTTGAGAGGTGTGGAATTGGAAGCTCCGTTTGGACCTGTTTATGTGTTTGAGACCTTTCAGACATTCAGGCAGAGATGTCAAGTAGGCAGCTGGATGTATATACCAATCTGGTGCTCAGAAGTCTGACTAGGAGATGACAGTTTGGGAGTCATCAACTTTGAGATGATGTTTAAAGCCACAAGCCAGAATTCGCTCCTGCTTTTCCAGTTTCATTTCCTCTTACCTGTTTCCTACCATCCCTCACCAAGAAAGCAAAAGTGAAGTCGCTCAGTCGCCTCTGACTCTTTGCGATCCCATGGGCTGTAGCCTACCAGGCTCCTCAGTCCATGGGATTTTCCAGGCGAGAATACTGGAGTGGGTTGCCATTTCCTTCTCCAGGGGAACTTCCCAACCCAGGGATCGAACCCGGGTCTCCCACACTGTAGGCAGACGCTTTACCATCTGAGCTACCAAATAGGTCCCATAAAGTTCCAAAAATGTTTCATTCTTTAACGCCTCTTTGTGTTTTTCCCTTTAACTTCTCTAGAGCCCTCTCCCAGCTCCTCAAGGCAGCACGCTCACAGGTTCTCAGCCATTTATACACCTCTGTTGTGGGTATTTCGGAGAAGGCAATGGCACCCCACTCCAGTACTCTTGCCTGGAGAATACCAGGGACGGGGGAGCCTGGTGGGCTGACGTTTATGGGGTTGCACAGAGTCGGACATGACTGAAGTGACTTAGCAGCAGCAGCAGTATTGTGGTATTTAGCAACTACTGCTTCTTGATGTTTTGTATCTTTCTAACTAGATAGAGAACACTCTTTAAGGGCTGTACCTTCCTTCATTCAGCATGTGTTTGAGTACCTCCTGTGTGTCAGGACTTTGAAATGTCAGTGTCTTACATAACTACTAAGTGTACATTAAATGCCGAATGAATATAGAGCACATGAGTGATGATTTTCCTTGTCCTCAATGAGATAAAATCATGGAATGCATATCTAAAAACCTAGTACTGTGCCGCCTTTCACAATGGATGATGAACATATTTATTAAAAAAGGAAAGTTACTATTATATATATAATATAGTTTATATATACATACTACAAACTCATATTGTTTAAAATATCCATGTAGGCATATTAGTTGGTGTAACATACAAATATTTACAAAATACTAATGAAATTATATCTCTGGGCAGTAAGGTTATGGTTATTATTAATTTGTGTTTACTTTTCCTGTAAGAATCTGTTATTTGTGTAAAATAACAAATAAATCAGACTATTTTACAAAGCACTTTGTCCTCAAAAGTCCTTAGAGACTTTTTCTTAGTAAAGCAGGGCATTGTTTTCTTGGATTAATGTGGCGTCTCTTAGGTGAGAGCAACTGAAATGGATTTCTACTTTTGTCTTACAGGTTATCTGGGATACACTAGGAAACAAGCAATTTTGTTCCTTCAAAATAAGGTGAGTCTAGATTTTCATCTTGAACGGAGATTCTTTCAGTTGCCCTCTTGGTAACCCATCTTATAATCTTGGTTCTTTCCCTCTTATTCTAGAACCAAGACTCAGAGTTTCTGCAGAAATGAATATAGCCTGACTGGACTATGTAATCGGTCATCCTGTCCCCTGGCAAACAGTCAGTATGCCACTATCAAAGAAGAGAAAGGTAACTCCTCAGGTTTAACTTCCACGAGAAGTACTCAACAGCTTTTAAAAGGATGTTCTTCAGTCTCTCTGAAAATAATAATAGAAGTATTTACTGTATCTCACAGGACAGTGCTACTTGTATATGAAGGTTATAGAACGAGCAGCTTTCCCCAGGCGTCTCTGGGAACGGGTAAGACTTGGGGTATTAAATTCCCATGACCACTGATCACAGCAAGAAGGCCACATGCTTTTTCTGCCTTCCTTGACCACATCTACCTTAAACTCTTGGAGTTTAAGGCCTCTAAGAGGCCCCATGGGTGTCACTAACAGTGAAGACCTGATCATTTATCCTTGTTCATCATGCTTCCGTTAATCTGTTCAACAGGTCCGGCTTCATAAAAACTATGAGAAAGCACTGGAGCAAATAGATGAAAACCTAATTTACTGGCCCCGTTTCATTCGACACAAATGTAAGCAGAGATTCACCAAGATCACTCAGTACCTAATTCGAATTCGAAAACTTACACTTAAGCGACAGTAAGTATTGATCATTCATTTTTAAATGTCTTTGCATGCATCATATTATGAAAGCTGAGAGATGGTGAAACCTCTAGAAATACTTTTTCTTAAGTTCAGCTTCGGGTAATTTTTAATGACATGCTAAGCAGCAGCAGTTTTACCACAAATTAAAATTGTGCCCTTTGATTTTGCAAGATTTTAAAAGCATGTAGTACAACTTGATTATTCCCTTCCTGTCTGAAAATCAGCTTCAGAAAATTGTCTTTATAACCCTGAGGGAATCCTAAAATTAGGGAATTTAAAATGAGTGTAAGAACTTCACTCTGGGTTCACGGAAAACTAATTTTTAAAGTGATATGAAATCCACAGAATTAATTGCATGCCTTCTTTAAGGAGTGGTAGCCCTAATGCTTTCTGATTGTGACCTGCAGAGAAAGCTAGAGATGTCAGTTCTCTAGAAAGTTCTTTTCTCGTAGTTCACAGAAGCGTTAATCTTCAGCATTGTGAATGCCCTCAGAGATCTCAGAATGCCTAAAGAAACAAAAACAGCCATGTATGTGAAACATGTCTGTCAAATGTGTGTAAAATTACTTGACTTTATAGCAGTATCGAGGATATTTTAGTATATAATCTTGCTATATTGAGGTGAGCCCTACAAAATCAATTCATTCTTTTTTTTTCTCATTTTTTAAATAAAGGAATGTGTTTTCTGATCATGTGTTTTATTTCCCATAGGAGGAAACTTGTTCCTCTGAGTAAGAAGGTGGAGCGGAGGGAAAAACGGAGAGAGGTAACTTATTGTTCTGATAGTCACGACGTCTCCATGTTCACTGAGGAGTAGGGATGTATAAGCAGGGCTCATGAGCACTGTTCAGTGACCACTGTCTGTGAACTGTTCACACCCTAGATAATAGACAACAGTGTTAGTTGCATACAGTATCTGGTATCCTGTATCTGAAGATTATGATTCTCAGGGCCAGATAATATGTGGGTGCTTCAAGGACATTTATAATATGAAACAGGAAAAATAACTTCAATAGAGATCTGCAGCTCCTTGTCTGAAATTTTTGAGTCAGGGTTTTCAGATTTAGAATCCTATGATGTTTTGCTGATCTTATATTTTACATTTTACTCAACTAATTTTGAGTATTCTAGTCACACACACTAGTAGTTGTACAGTGATATATAACAGTGTTTCACTAGATGAATTTATAGTAGGTAAAATTTTTTGAAAAAAACTTCCTCTGTCCATGGAGATTCTCCAGGCAAGAATACTAGAGTGGGTTGCTATCTCCTTCTCCAGAGGAATCTTCCTAACCCAGGGATCGAACCTTGGTCTCCTGCATTGCAGGCAGATTCTTTGCCGTCTGAGCCACCTGGGAAGCCCAAGAATACTGGAGTGGGTAGCCTATCCCTTCTCCAGGAGAACTTCCCAATCCAGGAATCAAACCAGGGTCTCCCGCATTGTCGGCGGATTCTTTACCACCTGAGCTACCAGAGAAGCCCAAATTGAGTTTTGGGGGTTCTGAAATTGCTGTTAAGGGATTGACATTATTCGTTTCTCTGAACTAGTCAGTTTTGTTACTGAGGTAGTGAACAATGATGCTAATATTGTGCTAACCGTGGAAAATCTAGTCAGGAAATTCCAGCCTTTGTGGAAGAGAGCAGTCTCCCTGTCCACTTCATGGGACCTCAATCAGGCTGAACATTCTTATGGTTGTAAGACCCGGAATGAGGTCTTCCTGACAAGTTCACCTTTTCAGTCATTTTAAGTATTTGCTTTGCTTACCGTATATCCACAAACATGTACCTCATCATTTGTCATATCCTGCCAAGAAACAGCTTTAGTAATCTTGATGCTTTTGTTTCCATTAATCACATAGAATTTTGCATTTCGAGCCTGAGTCATTGGTCTCCGAACTTTTTTGATCACTCCATCAATAAAATTTTTGAACATTTCCTCCCCAGTAGATTATTTACAGATGTTATTATACATGTACACTTGTGCTATAGATATATTTAAATAATAGTTTGTGATGTAGTGAAGGTCTGGTTCTCAGCAAAGTAAAATTTGCCTCTAAGGGCTGTCATAGGTGATAGAGCTCAAAGAGAGAAAGGAGGGTATTGTTGAGTGCCTGCATTTCATACTTGCTGTTCATTTTTCCTTCTCCACCACCAGTTATGCAGACACCTTTGTTTAAATCTGGCTAGCGAGTTTTCATCTTCCTTGACTGTCAAAACTTTAAAAACTTCTTCATATTACATACCACCAACAGCCATTTGTTATCTTAGAAAATGTTGACAGATCTGAACAGGGTGTGTGTGTGTGTGAGAAAAATGCATGGTTCTTTAAGTTCTGTGACTCAAATGCTAAACCATTAAATAACCAGCATATATAACTACTGCCTATCTTATTGCAAACTATTCATTATCATCTATAGAGCTACGTAACCAAACTTAACCAAATAGCTGTATGCTGCAGGAATCTGAATGAGAGCATCACTTTTATACTTTGTGTAGTATTTTAAAGAAAAAATATTTACAGAAGTTTTGAGCATTTGGTTCCTACATCTCAGTAGATCACCCTTGAGGTGTAAGCACCCACTTTAGAGAAAAATGTAGAACATCACAATAACCTCTTAACTGCTCTGTGAGCCCCCATCTCCTTTGTAACTGATCCTGTGCACAATTCATTCTAACCCAGCTTCAGAGTGTAACACTAACATCCTCTGAGATTTCCACTGTCATATTAATGCAGTCTTTGGGGAAGAAGGTAGATTGAGGCTACATTTTGGTTTTTATGTTTCAGGTTTCTAAAGGTAGAGATACCATGTATCATCACCTATAAGAAATCACTAAAGGAAGAAATTTATTTTGTTGAAGTATGTTTGATTTACAGTATTGTGTTAATTTCTGCTGTATAGCAGAGTGCTTCAGTTACATATATAATATTCTTTTTCTTTATGGTTTATCACAGGATGTTTAATGTAGTTCCCTGATTTATACAGTAGGAAAAGGAAGAGTTTTTTTTTTATCTTTTCTAACATGTTGTATCTGTGGTTTTAGAAAATGTAAAGGAGTGAAGGTCTCTCTTCCTTTTTTGCAGCTTTTATAGAGTCTTGCTTCAGGATTGCTAATTTTCTGAAATATTTAAGTGTTCGTATACCAATTTATCAGACTCTTAGAATTTAATTTAGAAATCTATTCATAAAACCATAGGAATTTTTTTAAGTCGAAAGATTTCCAAGGTTTGACAAGGAAAAAATATATCTGGTTAGACAGGCAGAAGTTCCTGTTACAGCAAGAGGGAAAAGGCGATTACATCTTTCACATAAAAACTTGGTTTCTTCCCTTCTACAGGCTGAACAATGAGTACTAATGAAGTAAATGGGTTTGTTCTCTCTCTCTTACAGGAAAAGGCATTAATAGCTGCTCAGCTGGACAATGCCATCGAAAAAGAGTTGCTGGAGAGACTGAAACAGGATACGGTGAGAAAGCTAGAAACTTTGGGGTACAGATTTTATTTTTTAGGTGGTAGGTAATATGCCAGGAGACATGGGACTAGTTGGAAATGGGTTTTAAAGATGTTAGAAAGAGCCTTACCTCGATTTTATTCCTGGAATAAAATAAGTATCATATTAGCTCTGGCTTGTAATGCAAGCATGTAAACTACTGCAGTTAACCCTTGATACTCCAGTTTGGAGACCTTTCCTTTTTTGCCATTATTCCCAACTCCTCCTCCAAACACAGCAATTCTAGGTCTCTACAAAAGCCACACAGCTTTTATCCTCCTGCTTATTCATCCTAGTCTTTTAAGGTTCTTTAAAATGAATTTTTATTCTCTTTTGAAAAATGAATGTCATTTAAAGAAACAACATGAATAAAATATGCTTTTTAAACCTTATTTCCCCTTTGTTGGCAAAACTACATTTGTTTCAATCCGTGGGTTTTATATACTACTATATTTTAACTGATCTGGTGTCCATCCTTCATAGGAGTTACAAGTTTGGTATTGCTGATTATTTAAATGTCAAATATGGGTTTTTTAAAGACAGCACTGGCTCTGGGCTTGAACATAATATAGTACTATTACCTGTCAAACTAAATGTTCCTATTTAATCACTGAGGAAAATAATACGCTGGTTGGACAGTGGACTTTAAGCACGAGGTCAAACGTGGCGAAAGCTGACCCCTGTTTCTTTTCTTCAGTACGGTGACATCTACAACTTCCCCATCCACGCCTTCGATAAGGCCCTGGAACAGCAGGAGGCAGAGAGTGACTCTTCAGATGCTGAGGAAAAAGATGATGAAGAAGATGAAGAAGTAAGCTTTGTGTTTTTGCTCTGTCAAGCAGTACTCTGTAGGATTAGATCTATTTTTATGTAACAGAAACAGAGTATCATTTTTAGTTCCCTAACCAAAAATAGTTATCAGGTCACTCATTTCCTATCATTTTTTATTAATTTGGTTCAATAGTGGCTTCTTTGTTCTCCAGGATCAGCCAACAAACCACAATTTAATCTTACTCAGTAGCCTTCTAAAATTTTTCCTGCAAGGTGAAAATAACAAGTCCTTATTGCTTAAAGGAACATAACGTTAAGGAACCTACCAAAACTTATCAAGGGTTTAATCTTACTGTCAATATACAGGAAGTACTTAAGTGATAGTATTTTGGGGATGGGGCAGATTCAACAACTTGATTCACAGGAGACACATAGGTACACAGTTGTACTTTTCCTATTAGTAATATAGTTTTTAATATTTGAAATGAATGGTTTTACTTGAATGTATAAAGAATTGTTTGTTCCTATATACTGATTTTAACCGATTAAACTAATGTTTTGTCTCTGATGATTTAAATCAGGCATGAGAATTGATATCCGTAAAGAAGTAAGTTGATTTGGTTGCCTAGTAACCATTCTCTCATTGTGTTTTCGTTAGTGATGTACTTATCAAAGAATAATACTAAATGTCTAAACTGAATTCTCATTATGTATCTTGAACCTAACAGTTAGTTTTATTTTAGGATGTGGGGAAAAGAGAGTTTGTGGAAGACGATGAAGTGGATGAGAGCGACATAAGTGATTTTGAGGTGAGGTTCATGGGTAAAACACTGTCCTTTGGCTTCAACCAGAAATGGGGGTTGGGGTTCGGATCACACAGAACAGGTAAATTCTCTAATTTTAGTTCTAAATAGAGAGAACAGAGACAGGAGTTTAGGGAATGAATCTAGTGTCTTCTTTTTTTTTCCCTTCATGTGTTAGGATATGGATAAACTGGACGCCAGCAGTGATGAAGATCAGGATGATAAATCCTCCAGTGAAGAAGAAGAAAAAGCCCTTGATGCCAAACACAAAGGCAAAACACCTCTGAGAGGGCCTTTGAGGAAGAAAAGAGCCTACGTAGAGATAGAGTACGAGCAAGAGACAGAGCCCGTGGCCAAGGCCAAAACCACGTGATTTCCCTTCAGACATTTGTAAATAGGACTGAACATCTTCCTTTTTTACATCTTAAACACATAACACTTCTGGGTTTTGCTCTTCATCTTGTTTTTTAACACAATATTTGTGTTTTTAATATTTATGCTAGTTCTGTGGGGCAAAAAATCTGGGAGTGGAGAAAAGCCTAAATTGTGAATATTTTTATAGCATTGTTACATGACATGTGCTGAAGTAACAGCTTGAGCCCAAGAAGCATAAGGGATGAGTCTGTGGGTATAAATATTTCTAAATTTAAATGTTACCCACTCACCCCTGTTTCCTTGGCATCCTCCCTCTTGCATGCCTCCCCCACCCCTTTATTTAGAAATGTCCAGATTCCATTTTTTCATATTCTCCTTTCCCTACTTCTGTGGGAGTTAAAAAGAAAGAAGGAAAGAGAAAGTTTAAGTTATAATGTTTAGTATAAATATACCTTTTGCCTGAAATAATTCCATTTAAAACAACTGGAAGAGAAAGAAAATTCTTTTCAGGAAAGTAATACAAGTCTTAAGTTGCGTCGCAGGGAGCGCCTTCAGAAAGCTGTTGCACTCTTCGGATGCAGCTCCCCACCTGACTGTCTTCACAGCTGTGGAGGATTTTAGCCAGGAGACCCTGAAACGTGAAACCAGACAGGCTTGTTTTTTTGATTGTTACTGCACATTGGTGGTTTTTTCTTGGTATCAGACTCAAAGAAGGAAAGAACCGATGACACCAGGGCAGTTCACAGAACTGGTGTGACTTTAGGAACTGGAAATGTCCTACTGGCTCACGAAGCAGCAGCTTTCTACCAACCAGGATGAATCAGATTAGATCTAGGGCTTGAAAACTGATGGAGGTTAAAAAGCCAAGATGAATAAAATATCCCTCAATATTTTTAGGATGTTAATTTCTTTTCATGCTGCCTATAACTTTAAATTGAAGATTTTGAGACAATGATTTATAAATTATGTATACATGGACACACAGCTGTTATATGCGATGGCTTGGAGAAGTAAACTTCTGTGGAATATGAGACCAAAGGAAGAATTCCCACATGGATAAATAAAGTATGTGGAAAACATCATTGTCTCTGAAAAATTGGAAACATCTCTGTTATCTGAATTACTTACTCTACCTAAATTATTCCTTGGTGGATTACAGCCCATTATTTTAACTTTTTCTCTTCATTCAGACCACTAGAACAGAATTTCAATTTTGAAAACTCGATCATGATCCTTTTGCCCATTCTCTGTCCTAGTTCCAGAAGCATCCACTGATTCTCTTGCCTTTTCATCTAAAAAGTTCTGAATAGCTTTAAAGGGAGAATAAGGTATTGATCAAACTCTGCTGAAGGCTAAAAGACTGAGAGGTAGAGACTCGAACCTTCCATGTCCAGTTACAGACTTGGTCAGGCACAAAACTATCACAGAAATCGCCTGAGGATGCCGAGGCCTAACTGAAACCAAGTGGTAGACTGTCCCTCACCTTTACCCGTCCTGAAGAGCAGTGGTCCAGGAGAATCAGGCAGTCGGTGGCCTCTTCTAACAAGGCGCTCTTAACACACTCTGGTGTGAGGCTTGAATCCCTTGCCACGTCACATATCAGTTTCAAGAGGGCCTTCAATAAGACCACAAGTCTACAGGAGACTCTGGAATCAAGAAGAAACATGATATTCATACTCTGAATCAGGATATTAAAACTGAAAAAGGCATCTGGGATAAAGCCCTCATTTCATAACGGAGGGAACTAAAGTCCAAGTTTAAGACCATAGGGCTGGAAGCAGAACGAGAGACCAGACTTCAGACTTCTGAACTCCAAGCCCGCTGGTTTCTCTACAGCACACTGCCCACACACCCGGACACGCTGGCATGCCCAAGAGCACCTGGTTGCCCTCCAGAATTTGGTGATTTTACTGTTAGGAAACAGTCCTCCTGAAAAGGGAGAACTGGGCCCTCCCTACCAGGGGCCTATACTTTTGGCCAGAGAACAGGAAACGGCCCACAGTTCTTTAGCTTGGATGTGGTCTTAGGCTTGGAGGTTAAAGATACAGTGAGGGAAGTAAGCTTGCCTTCTGAGAATTCAGAGTTGATTTAACTTTTCTGTCACTTTAATGCTAGATCCTAGATTACCACCCTGTCTCTACTTACTTCTGCTTTGCCTTTCTAAAAATTTTTATGATGATGATTACATAAAATTGTAAATGTGCTTAATGCCACTGAATTATACACTTGAAAATGGTAAATTTTATGTATTTTTTAACCGTAATAAAAAAACTAAAAAGCCCTAAGGAGGCTGAAAAATTTAACTTATAGTGTGAAAATACCACACTTCTGGGCAGAAATATGACTGGGAGAAGAAAAGTTTACATCCTTCATCTTGATCTGAAAACTATTAAGATGTGGGTGAGGTTCAGTACTTCACCTGTCGTCTTTCAACACAGTTGGCTCTGCGTTCCACTCCCCAGACCTCACCCCCTCCATACTTCACATATGTTTTCTGACCTCTCCACATTTTCTTGACTTCTACTTAGTATCAGTATTGATTCAATTTCATTCATCCATCTATTCCAGTCACTTCTGAAATATCTGTGTACTTAGTACTGGGCTTTCCCTGGTGGCTCAGTAGGAAAGAGTCCACCTGTCAATGCAGGAGCCTTGGGTTCAATCCCTGGTTCAGGAGGATTCCCTGGGTTGGGAAGACCCCCTGGAGGAGGAAATGGCAACCCACTCCAGTATTCCTGCCTGGAAAATCCCATGGACAGAGAAGCCTAGCAGGCTATAGTCCATGGGGTTGCAAAAGAGTCAGACACCACTTAGTGACTAAACAGCAAAACTTAATACCAGGTTCTGAGTAAATCTGGAGTTCTCGGTATACCAAGGTGATCTTCCATCTTCCTGGAGCTTGGAGTTCAGCAGAGAGAGACAGTAAGTAAATAAATGCAACCTGGGAACAAATGTGATTCTGGGGTACATTATAAGGAGATGAGAGAATACAGTTCAGAACAGACACATACGTGTTGCTAAGACAATGGGACTCTCGCCCAACTAAGTCTTATTTCATTCAGACTCAGTGGAAAAAGCCCTGATACTGGGAAAGATTGAAGGCAAAAGGAGCATGGGGTGGCAGAGAATGAGACGGTTAGATAGCATCACTGACTCAACGGACAAGAGTTTGAGCAAACTATGGGAGAGAGTAAACGACAGGGAAGCCTGGCGTGCTTCATCCATGGGGTCTAAAAGAGTTGGATGCGACTGAGCAACTGAACATTTCCTGCAAGGCAGCCTTTTGCAGACTCAATGTGTTTGGGTTCCAGCTTGCTGTTCATGACACCCACCTTGAGCCAGAGTTGGAATGCTAAGCAAATGTGTCCCAAATCAGCATTCTCCTGACCACACACGTTCAGTGATGTGCTGGGAGTGCTGAACTCTTGATCAGACTTAAGAAACCCAAGGGTGAACAAAGTCAAGGATGCCTACTGTCGCGCTGCTCAACAGCCTGAACGTTCTAACAGGCCTCATAAATAGAGATGTCACCTGAAGGAACTGAGTCTGTATCTTGTCAATGCCACTTTCACAGTAAAGTCCAATGGGTATCTGTACAGCATGTCCTTAGTACTTGGTACTGCGCGCACACCTGGCCAAGTCCTGCAGGGCGCATGGGTGGAGTCTCGCCCCTCAGCACGCCTGACCCTGGCGGTCATACCTGGGCCAAGTATACTGCAGGAGAAGCTTCAGGGTTTCCAGCATCTTCAGTCTGGCCTCCTCCTCGGGTCCATCATATACCTCCAAGTAACCAATGATGACTCGCTCCAGCCTTTTCAAGTGCCGGACACTTAGGATCCCCAACCTAACGACAACAGAGAAGATGCGATGCAGAGTGAAGTTGAGGAGTATGGCCAGATCCAGCTGCTCAGGGACTCACCTTTTCACAAAAGCTGCCAGGTTTCTCGCGTAAGTCCTGCGTAAGAGAAGGCGGTGCTCGGGCTCCATGTGCGTTAGGATCAGCTGCAGGACCTCGTCACAGTGTGTGGTGGGTCGGGCCCCATCTCCCTTCCAGTGTAGGGCTTTCTCGAGGACGGGGAATAAATCCAGCAGACACAGGAGCACAGCCTAGGAGGAAGTAGGAGAAAGGAGCTGTAGTTCACCAGTTGGCAGTCAGGACACTCAATGATTTCTCTTCCAACTTCCACTCATCTACCATCCTCAGTGTCCATGTCATAGAATTCTAAAAGATGTGAGTAACACTACATTAAGTGTAACCTATTACTTTATATTTTCAAACTTTTTAAACATTCTTTATTTCCATCAGACAGTCTCAAGTTAAAATCTCCTAGGACAGTTCTTTGCTAATCTATTGAATGGAGCAGAGCTAAGACTTTAATCCAGAATTTAGGAGTCTCAGTCTATTGTCACTGAATACCTAAGTTTAAGTTGATATTTACAAGTATAAATATCTACTATAAGACCTCTCCCCAGCAGAATCGAAGATGACTCTATTTGTATCCACTTTTGACCTCCCTATCTGAAGTTTCAATGTCCACATAATCCCTTTTAGCTCTCCTGGGATCGTTGTTTTTTCTCTTACTTTTTAACCACCGTCACGAGAGTCTTAACCTTACTGGCTTTTAGTATAGCCTAGATTCTCAAAACCTAAAATCATATTTTAAAAAGAAAGGGGCAGGCTGAGGTAGGAGGAGGGAGAATATCTGGCCTAAAATAAGAAACAAGGTTATTTCTACCTCTAATTTTATGTAACTTGTTTCTTGACTTCAGAATGGTCTTGGCGCCCCTCCCCCAACACTAGTCCCCAGAAATTCTCATTCTTTATAAGCAAATATCACCTCCTTACCAGATCCTCTTAAAATACCCCAATACTACCAAACCTTGTTAGCTGCCTATTGTTAAACACCTACTGCATTTTATACAAACCTCTTTTAATAGATATATTACTCTGTACTGTATTTATATTTACAGTATATATATATTTACATAAACGTGTCTGCAAAGGATTTCTTAAAGCCAGAACCTTGCCTGACTCATTCAGTCTCGGAACCTACAGTGGTGACTAGCACACAAGAGATACTCAGTGTCTACTGGAGGAAACAGCAAATGACGCTTACCCAACATGCAAAGAGGTCCCCGTGTCTGTGCTGATATAAAAGCAGCCCAGAAGGAAGGATGCTTAATTAAAATAGAACTCATTCGGGAGTTTCCTGCCTGGTGGTCCAGTGGTTAGGACTCTGCACTCCACTGCTGGGGCCAGGGTTTGAGCCCTGGTTGGGGAACTAAGATCCTAAAAGCCATGTGGCTAAAAAGAAAAAAAAAGGAGCCGGGGCGGGGGGCGGGGTGCCGCAGTGGGAAGAAAGAACCCATCTTTCTCTCTTGTTCACAAATATGTGAGAGACTACAAAAAGAAAATCTTTTTAAAAACTAGAACTTTTTCAGACATAAAGCTGCTGCCCCCAAGTGATATATAATTGACCCAGATGAAGACAAAACACTGGCTTTTCTGTGGAGGCTCAGAAACATAGATACCTCTTTGGTACTGAGACATTTTCACTAGCCATTTGCTATCCCCATTTTTTTTTTTTTAATGTATTTGTTTTTGCCTGTGCTGGGCCTTTGTTGCTGCTCAAGGGCTTTCTCTAGTCGCAGACTGCCAAGGCTACTCTTCGCTGCAGTAACCTCACTTCTCAATGCGGTGAGTTCTCTTGTCGCGGGGCGTGGGCTCTAGGCGCACTGGCTTCAGCAGCTGCAGCCCAAGGGCACCAGAGTGCAGGCTCAGTGACTGTGGCACAGGGGCTCAGCGGCTCTGCAGCATGTGGGGTCTTCCTGGGCCAGGGATCGAACCTGTGTCCCCTGCATTGGCAGGCGGACTCCTGACCACTGTACCACCAGGGAAGTCCAGCTATCCCCATATTTTCAACTTGGTAGTGGCTCTCAGTTATCATCCCCACCTTCCAAGAAGAGAAAAATGCTACCAATCATTCTTATTCACATAATGCCACCTTCTACTCAAATTTGAAAGCTTAGACTTAGAGTTATGAGCAAATCTTACAATTAATCACCTGAACGAGGTGGTGCTCCCGTGTGTACAGGTGGTTGAAAAGGGCGTGGTAGACGACCTGGGCCCTGTTGTACTGCAGCAACTCAGCAGCTGGCTACAATGAGACAAATCACCCAATTAAAGCTTCCCAGGGTGGGCAAAATGTTGATTAATTTTGAGACCAAACATGGTACATGGGATTTATTACACTACTCTTATTTCTGTGTATATTTCAAAAGCTCCATAATACACACAAGAAAACAAGTTTCCTTGAGTAATAGCTTACACCTTTGGGTATAATCCCTTTCAGCTTCTGAATTTTTTGTTCCTTGAAAGTCAGTTGTTAATTAGTCAAAGTCTGCTTCTTCAGTCTGACAATGGTCTATGTTTCTTACATGTATCACCTCTGAGATACAAGCTGCTTGTATTGTTGCCTGGGAAATCCCATGGACAGAGGAGCCTGGAAAGCTACAGTCCATGGGGTCGCAAAGAGTCGGACACAACTGAGAGACTTTCACTTCACCTCACAAGCTAGTAGACTGTTTGAGGAAAATATAGGCAAAAATATAAATTACTGAATTGAGGTACATAACAGCATTAATAGTTAATAAAACATATAAATACAAACAATAAAATGGTGATACTGTGAATGAGGAATGGCCACGAAGACTCAGTCTGTGCCATCAACACACATACCAGAGAGCGGAGGTCACTCACCACATTAAGCACAATGTGATGGAGGCAGTGGACACCCAGGATTTTGTTTTCAGTCTGATAGTCATCTGACATGAGCAATGATGGAGGAAGTATTCTCTCCAGATGTTGGCTCAGCCAGGGTCGAGTGACCTTTTGCAAAGTCCATGAGAAAACGTATTTGGTGGCCGGGTTATTCTTCCAGGAGTCCCTAAATGGAAATGTGAAACCACATTAAGTAACATGGTGTCCTGTTGAAGCTCAATGGATTTTCTTGGACTTGAAAAAAAAAAAAAATGTCCCGCGTAAGGTAACTCTTGATGTTATAACATACATTTTTAAGATTTAGATAAAAGTAACTTACTAAAATTACACTAAATACATTTATTACCCAGGGCTCTGAGCCTAAAGCAAATCCAAGGAGCAGTAGCCAGTTACAGCCACTGCTATGTAAAGAATCTGTGGCAATGGTAGTGGTGGTTACAGGGACAAAGTCTTGAGAAGGGAGAGAGGAGGAAAGGAAATGCCTTCAGTAACATTATTACTATATGGGAGCAAATGATTCAACATTCAAACAGCAATTTATAGCTTATAAAGTGAGTTTATACACATTACTCAAACAATCTTCAAATACAGTGTAACATGTAATGTTATCTTTATAACTGACACTGGTCCTATTCTGAAGCAATAAAAAAGCAATACCAGGCTGCCTCATAACTAAGCCTTTTAACTCCGTTGTTGTTGTTGAGTTGCTAAGTCATGTCCAACTCTTTTTGACCCCATGGACCGCAGCCCGCCAGGTTCCTCTGTCCATGGGTCTTCCTAGGCAAGAATACTGGAGTAGGCTGACATTTCCTTCGCCAGGGGATCTTCCCTACCCAGGGATCGAACCTGTGTCTCCTGCACTGGCAGGTGGATTCTTTACCACTAAGCCACCAAACATGGCTACCACATCTAACAAAGGCAAGGATGAGTTTCAATAGCCCTGAGTTTAAATTTAAACCCTACCTTTAAATCTCCAAATCCCCAACCTCATCTAACTAAAGAAAGTTAAGTCTAAATAAATGAGACTTAATTTCCAATTTCAGGGCAGTTGTCAGGAGCACTGGAAAATCGAATCTGAAGACCTAGGTTCTAATGTCGAATTTGCCACTACCTAGTTAATGTCATTTATAGCAAATCACAATCTTTCTGGGCCTTGAGACCTGCTATTAAACGCCCTCATCTTACTGATGAAAATACAAGACTCCTTTGAGCTCTAGCCTTCTAAAACATTAGGCTGAAGCTCAAGTTGATGGCCCTTATTGGCAAGAGTACTCACTTATTCAAATCGGGTTTGAGAAGCCCCATGATCGCACTAAATCTCCCTTTCTCGTCTTCATTTTCTCCGTGGAGGAATCCAGCCACAGAACCACAATCTGTGACCTGAAGCAATAAGGCGAGCACCTGTCCAGCGACCTCTTGAGATCTTTGGCTGGTCCACGGTTGCTCCAAGCTGTGTGTGACCGCAAAAACATAGATGGGTCCTGCCAAGGGACGGAGGCTTGTCTTCCATGCAGGGCAAACCAAGGAATTCTTGGCGGCCTCGACCTTCCTCAAGAGCTTAAGAAACAGTAACGCAACTGCCGCCGCTTTCTCCGCCACTTCGGAGTGGCGGTCACCTCTCCCTTCCGGCTCCTCCGCAGGGGCTGCATACTTCCCCAAGGCTTTTACCACCTGCCCCAGCATCTCGGGCATTCCACGGAGCGAGGCGTCACTCCCCTCAAATAACCGATCACATTCTTTAGCTTCGAGCAGAGCAGCGAGGTCCTCAAGAGCTGCATTTCTGGCCTTGCCCCGTCGGGATTCCTGGCCGGCAAACTGGTGCAAGATCTGGGAGAAGGCCTGCCCGAGGGCGGAGGAAGGCCACGCTCCGGGCAAGGAAGAACCTTCCCAAGGTCCCCCCGGGGATTCCCGAGGGCCGTGAGGCTCCATCCCTCAGACCGAGAACGCGGACGGAGGCGGCCGGGGATCCGCTACAGAACGGGAGGAAAGATCACCTCGGGGGCTGGGATTCTCGAAAAGCACAGAAGGGAAAAAAAAAAAAAAAAATCAAATAAAACGGTGAGACGTCTAGGAGGACAGCGGGGAGAGACGGTCTAACAGGCAGAAGAGTAAAGATATAAAGGAAAAGATGCGAGAAAGAGGTGTCTCTGGAAGTAACAGAATCTGATTCCCAAAATGGAGGGGGGAAGTTACTCTGGCCTTTCTGAAGACTAAAAAAAAAAAAAAAGAGTTTAAGAAATAAACCCCATACGCACGACTTTCGCACGGCCACCGTTACCTGAAGCCCTTCCGGCGCGCCTGGGCGTGTCAGGATCCGACTCAGCCAGCGTCGCTGCCGCAAAGCAGAAGGCTAGCTTCCGCCATTACCGCGGCAACGCTCCATCATTTCACGACGGACGATCGTAAAGCAATGCCGTCCCAGGGTCAAAAAGGGCGGAGCCGTGAAGAGGATTTTTGCATGGGGAATAACCCCCCTAGATATTTTCTTTCTGTTTCCGCCCACTAAAGTAGAAACAAAAGAAATATCACGGAACGTCGGTGACGGTGATAAAATGTACAGGATTTTATATGCAAGTATAAATAAATAAGCCCTACATCTGTCATCCTTCGTGAAAAGTGAGTGGGCCGTCTCTGGAGTTCCTTAATCGGCAAATCAAACTGATCCTTTTGTAGTTCATGAGCATGATGATTGGGTGTTCACGCTGCTGCGTGACATGTGCCTCCTTCCTAAACCTTGTTACGATATCGGCACATTACCTGTCTGACGTGAACTAAGAGGATCGTTTATAATTATAAGAAAATGTTATGTTTTTGCTGTGTTTGTTAGTAGTTTTTACATATTTAGTACACACACAGTTTTTATTCTGGCTTGACGTCAACTTTTGAGGAACATTTAGTGCGTGTAGTCGCAGTCCTGTGGGAACACTCACCCGCAGGAAACACTGAAGGGTCGCCAGAGTAGAGCGTCTGGCGCTTATCATGCTGTTGTTCCCGCGGTTGTCGGGGCGGGGCCGCCCCCCAAAGTTGCCGGAAAAGTGTCGGCCGCTGACGCAGTGGGTTCCCGGCGTGAAAGGTGGCTCACGCGTTCTCAGGTCGCGGTGCTTGGCCGTTCTGGGAATTTGCCGGGTGATTTCCCGTAACTTCCATCGTGCAATAGGAATCCGGGGAAGCACACTCGTCTGTGCCCCGGCGTGGGCGGGAGCGCGCTCTGAGAAACGCGCAGCGGACACCCGGGGCGGGGGATGTCGAAGAGCCTACTCGGCCGTTTCTCGGAGGAAGGCCTCGGGTCGCTGCGCAAACCCACGCGGCCCCGGAGGCCGGCTTAGTCTCCGCCGTGTGCCCACAGGTCGCCTCGGGTCTCTTGGATTCCTCTGGGCTCTGAGCCCCTAGGCCGCCCTGAGGCAGATCTTGGGGCGTGGGACGGTGTCAAGAGCAGGTTCCGGTCCCCAGAGCGTGATTAGGGTGAGGGGAAACTTGAAGGACTTTTGTTCCGTCGTGGACAGGGCCCTGATTTGTTGTCCCATCGCTTAGTCGTGTCCGGCTCTGCGACCCCATGGACTGCAGCACGCCAGGTTATCTGTCCATCACCAACTCCCAGAGCTTGCTCAAACTCACGTGCATCCAGTAGGTGAGGCTGTGCAACCATGTCAACCCTGTCCTCCCCTTCTCCCGCCTTCAGTTTTTCCCAGCATCAGGGTCTTTTCCAGTATGTCCGTTCTTTGCATCAGATGGCCAAAGTATTAGAGCTTCAGCATCAGTCCTTCCAATGAACATTCAGGAATGATTTCCTTTAGGATGGACTGGTTTGATCTCTTTGCAGTCTAAGGGACTCTCAAGAGTCTTCTCCAACACCACAGTTCAAAAGCATCAAACTCCCTATCTGTGGATCTTGTGTGTAATTCTTTCCTGCTTCCAACCCCCTCCTCCCCCGACCCCCACCCCTGACCTTGGCCAAAATTTCAGTACCTTCTTTGTGGGTTATGATACTGGCTACTTCTTAGGATTGTTATGAGAAATAAAGAAGTTAAATATACGTGGTTCAGAGCAATCCCTAGTCTCTTGTAAATTTAATACAGGTGTTAGTTCTTATTGTTAAACCACAGCTTCTGTATTAACTTTTATTTCCTCCTTTTAGGGGAATTTTATGGTTAGGACCCTTCCTCTCTCCCTTTCACTTGACCTTCTTTTCTCTGACCAATTGGTGGCACTGATGGTTTTCTTAGCAACAGCCAACGTTGATTAAAAAGTCCGCCCAAGGAGATTCTCCCATATCAGATATCAGCCCCTATGGGGGCAAGATGGCAATCCACAAACCATTATTGTACCCCTCCTTTGCGGACCCTGTCGGCTCTGTTCCACATTTCCCTTGTGCTAAGTGGATTCGAGTTAATTCCTTATGAGGAAAGTACTTTTATTGCAAGAGCTCACCCCCTCTGCTCACTGAGTTTCCGGAGGCCAGAGACAGTGGCTTTATCTCCAGTGCCTGGCACGATTTAGTCATGCAATGAATGTTTGTTGAACCCACAAGTCCATCCGCAAAGGCCTGGCTGAATAAAGCAGGGTGCATCCACACAATGCAGTTCTGTGCAGCTGTACAAAGGAATGAAGACCATCTCTGTGGAGGCCATGGAACCCTAGGATATGTTGTTAAGTGAAAAAAAGCAAGGCTGAGGGACTTCCCTGGGATCTGTTGGTTAAGACTGCATGTCCAACGAAGGGGGACTGGGTTCCATCCTGGGTGGGGGAACTAAAATTCCACATGCTGGGCAGTGTGGTCAAAAAAAAAAAAAAAGGAAAGCATACATCAGATATATGTTGCCTCCTTCCTAAGAAAGATGTGGTGCATTTGCTCACATTTTTTAAAAGCAGCAATGGAAGAAGAAATTGCACACTAATTTTAAAAAGGGCTACTTATAAGAAAAGAGCAAGGTGAAAACCATGGGTGTGGAAGCTAGACTTCTTTTGATCTACTTGGTCTCATTCTCAGTTTTGAATTTGGGATCTTGTAAATACGTAATTATTCTTAAAAGAAAATAACAAAGCACTTCCTACAAGGAAAAAAAAAAGCCATGAATCAAAGTATATTTCAAGTTACTGGCATAACCACATGGAAAAATAAGAAATTGACTTTAAAACTGATGATTTTAGCTGTATATCCTTAGTGTGATATAGCCTAAGAACAGGAAAGAATGGCCAAAAAACCAAGCTGCATTTAGTAACAGTAGTTGTTAGTAATAATACTGGTATTGTTATTTAGATGCTGTTGCATGTATATTTTACATATTTTGTGTATATAAAATAGCAAAGAAGTCTTAATGTTGTTAGAAACCAGATCTTCAGTGAAAGATAAAGATAGACAAGTACGAAATCAATGAAGTTAGGTGTAAATTCCATAAGCGAATATTTGAATTGGCAGTGGTAGTGTGATTAATCATTAATTTTTCTTATTCTATAAAATAAATATATCCTAACTGTGTTCACCAAAAAGGTCAAGAAGTAATGATAATCTAACAGTTATGAGAAGCTCTTGTGTCCAAATGCACAATTTAAAGGCCATTGTCCACTAAGAGTAGCCAGGATTCCTTGAGGAAATGATTGATGTTAGAACTGGGGCAAGGATTGTGTAAGATGAGCTTGAGGTGTTTTATAATGACAGAAAGCAAGGTAGCCATCAAATACTACTGAAGTTATGTGAAAAGAACCCAAGAGCAAGGATGAAGGCGGACCCTTTGGCCAAAGATGGAGCAACTTGAACTTAAGAAAGAATAATGACTAATGGATTGAAACACATCTAATATCCACAAGTCCATGAATTCATTTATAGTAATACTAAAAAATAAAATAAAAATCTCTCATCATTCACGCTTGTATCACCTAAGGAACCAAATCTTTATTTTACAATTGGTAAAAGCGGAAAAAAACAAGCATTTATTCTACTATAGATTTCAGGATACCCAGATAGTTTGTAAGGGCACCAAATGTCACAGAACTAGTAGAATTAGAAAATTACTGTTCACAGCGCTTAATGAAGCTCTGGGACTAGGCAACGGCCACAAACAGTGGCTATTGGAATTATGAAGTGGAACATTGATGGCTGGATCAAGCTAACAAAACCTGAACCCACTGATTATCTTAAATCATTAAAAGACAATCAGATGCCATGTGCCTCAATGCAATGCAACAGGAAATACACACGGTCTATGAAATATTCTTGCACAAAAACTGACCCTAAATCTAATCAAACATCTAGATCTAACTTCGTGAAATGGCAAGAAACATGGAGGACACAGAAACAGATCAAAACACCAAGTCAATATGAGCAGCCGAACTAAGGATACAGGAAATTTCACAAATTATCTAGTTTCTTCAATAAATAACTCAGTTCAGTTCAGTCGCTCAGTTGTGTCCGACTCTTTGCAGCCCCATGAACCGCAGCATACCAGGCCTCCCTGTCCATCACCAACTCCCGGAGTCCACCCAAACCCATGTCCATTGAGTCAGTGATGCCATCCAACCATCTCATCCTCTGTCGTCCGCTTCTCCTCCTGCCTCTCAATCTTTCCCAGCATCAGGGTGCCAAGTCTGCCATACTGCCGTCCATGGGGTTGCAAAGAATCAACGTGATTGAGAGACTGAACAACAACTATCTGCTTTTATTTTCTGAATGAGATTATTTTCTGAAAGAGTTTTTTTTTTTTTTTTAATAAATGTTTGGTTGAATTTACCAGTGAATGATTCAATATATGTATTACAAAATGATCACCACAAGAAGTCTGGTTAATGTCCATCACTACACAGTTAAATGTTTTTTCTTGTGATAAGAACTTTTAAGAGGTATTCTCTTAGCAACTTTCAAATAAATAATACAGTGTTTATTAATTATAGTCACCATGCTGTACATTACATGCCAGGACATATTTATTTCAAAACTAGAAGTTTATGCCGTTTGACCACCTTCACCCATTTTGTCTGCCCCCTTCTCTGCCTCTGGCAATCACCGATCTGTCCTGTTTCTATGAACTTGTTATTTATAAAAATGCTTTTATGTTTTTTAAAATTATTTGTTAGAAAAGCAATCCTCAAACTTTTTAGCCTCAGAAGCATTTACATGCTTTAAAAATTATTGAGTCATACTCACAAAGATAACTGGAATCTAAAACACCGAAAATAAATTTTTCTAAGGATGTGGAGATGGTGAAACACTCATACAGTGGTGGTTGAAATGTAAAATGGTGCAGCTGTTGTGGAAAGCAGTTTGATGGTTTCTCAAAAAGTTAAATATAGACTGCATGCATGCGTGCATGCCAAGTCGCTTCAGTTGTGTCCGACTCTTCACGACCCTATGGACTGTAGCCTGCCACACTGCTCTGTCCATGAGATTCTCCAGGCAAGAATACTGGAGTGGATTGCCATGCCCTCCTCCAGGGGATATTCTTGACCCAGGGATTGAACCCACATCTCTTACATCTCCTGCACTGGCAGGCAGGTTCATTACTACTAGCACTACCTGGGAAGGCCCCTAAATATAGAATAACAAAGAATTAATCATATGAGACCCAGCAACTCTATTCCTAGGTATGTAGCCAAGAGAACTAAAAACATGTATTCATACAAAAACTTAGATGCAAATGTTCCTAGCAGCAGTATTCATAACAGCCAAAAATGAAAGCAACCTAAAAGCCCATCCACTGATGAGCAAAACGTGGTGTGCATCTGCTGTGGAACATCATTCAACCGTAAAAAGGAATGGGGTTTTGATATCTGCTGCAATATGAGTGAACTTTAAAGACATTATGTTAAATGAAATTAGCCAGACGTTAAGGATTTCATTTATATGAGATGTTCAGGGTAGACACATCAGTGAAGTCAGAAAGGGATTGAGGAGGAACTTCCCTGGTGGTCCAGGGGTCTAAGACTCTGTGCTTCTAATGTGGAGTGCATAGGTTTGATCCTTGATGGGGGAACTAAGATCTCACATACCTCTTAAGTGCGGCCCCCCCCAAAAAAGAAGAAAAATCTGGTTGGGGAGAATAGAGAATTGACAGTGGCTGTTAACAGCTATGGGGGTTCTTTTTAGAGTGATGATAATGTTTGGAAGTTAGCTAGTGCAGAGTTCCAAAGAATAGCAGGGAGAGATAAGAAAGCCTTCCTCAGCGATCAATGCAAAGAAATAGAGGAAAACAACAGAATGGGAGAGACTAGAGATCTCTTCAAGGAAATTAGAGATACCAAGGGAACATTTCATGCAAAGATGGGCTCGATAAGGACAGAAATGGTACAGACCTAACAGAAGCAGAAGAGATTAAGAAGAGGTGGCAAGAATACACAGAAGAACTGTACAAAAAAGATCTTCACGACCCAGATAATCATAATGGTGTGATCACTCACCTAGAGCCAGACATCCTGGAATGTGAAGTCAAGTGGGCCTTAGAAAGCATCACTACAAACAAAGCTAGTGGAGGTGATGGAATTCCAGTTGAGCTATTTCAAATCCTGGAAGATGATGCTGTGAAAGTGCTGCACTCAATATGCCAGCAAATTTGGAAAACTCAGCAGTGGCCACAGGACTGGAAAAGGTCAGTTTTCATTCCAATCCCAAAAAAAGGTAATGCCAAAGAATGCTTAAACTACCACGCAATTGCACTCATCTCACACGCTAGCAAAGTAATGCTCAAAATTCTCCAAGCCAGACTTCAACAGTATGTGAACCGTGAACTTCCAGATGTTCAAGCTGGATTTAGAAAAGGCAGAGGAACCAGAGATCAAACTGCCAACATCTGCTGGATCATCGAAAAAGCAAGAGAGTTCCAGAAAAACATCTATTTCTGCTTTTTTGACTATGCCAAAGCCTTTGACTGTGTGGATCACAATAAACTGTGGAAAATTCTGAAAGAGATGGGGATACCAGACCACCTGACCTGCCTCTCGAGAAACCTATATGCAGGTCAGGAAGCAACAGTTAGAAATGGACATGGAACAACAGACTGGTTCCAAATAGGAAAAGGAGTACATGAAGGCTGTATATTGTCACCCAGCTTATTTAACTTATATGCAGAGTACATCATGAGAAATGCTGGGCTGGAAGAAGCACAAGCTGGAATCAAGATTGCCGGGAGAAATGTCAGTAACCTCAGATATGCAGATGACACCACCCTTATGGCAGAAAGTGAAGAGGAACTAAAGAACCTCTTGATGAAAGTGAAAGAGGAGAGTGAAAAAGTTGGCTTAAAGCTCAACATTCAGAAAACTAAGATCATGGCATCTGGTCCCATCACCTCATGGCAAATAGATGGGGAAACAGAGGAAACAGTGTCAGACTTTATTTTTCTGGGCTCCAAAATCACTGCAGATGGTGATTGCAGCCATGAAATTAAAAGACGCTTACTCCTTGGAAGGAAAGTTATGACCAAACTAGACAGCATATTAAAAGGCAGAGACATTACTTTGCCAACAAAGGTCCATCTAGTCAAGGCTATGATTTTCCCAGTGGTCATGTATGGGTGTGAGAGTTGGACTATAAAGAAAGCTGAGCGCTGAAGAATTGATACTTTTGAACTGTGGTGTTGGAGAAGACTCTTGAGAGTCCCTTGGACTGCAAGGAGATCCAACCAGTCCATCCTACCTAAAGGAGATCAGTCTTGAATATTCATTGGAAGGACTGATGCTGAAGCTGAAACTCCAATACTTTGGCCACCTGATGCGAAGAGCTGACACATTTGAAAAGACCCTGATGCTGGGAAAGATTGAAGGCGGGAAGAGAAAGGGATGACAGAGGATGAGATGGTTGGATGGCATCACCCACTCAATGGACGTAAGTTTGAGTAAATTCCGAGAGTTGATGACGGACAGAGAGGCCTGGCGTGTTGCAGTCCATGGGGTCTCAGAGAGTCAGACACAACTGAGTGACTGAACTGAACTGAATGGTTGCCCAACTTGTAAACATACTAAAATCTACTGAATTATAAACTCTAAATGGCCAGTCCTATGGTATGTGATGGAGGAGGAGATGGCAACCCATTCCAGTATTCTTGCCTGGAGAATCTCCTGGACAGGGGCACCTGGCAGGCTATAGTCCATGGGGTTGCAAAGAGTCGGACACGACCAAAGCAACTGAGCACCGCGGTAAGTGAATTAAATGTCAATTTAAAAACTAATTTTAAAAAATATTGAAGATTCCAAATTGCTTTTATGTTAGATATTATTTTGATAGATAAATTTTTCTATGCAAGAAATGAAAACTGACAAAATTTTAATATTTCCATTGAATTGCTTAAAACGGCAATAATAACCGCATTCATTATATGTTAACTAAAACTTATTTTTATGAAAATCAATTCTATTTGTCAAGATAAAACAAAAACCAAGAAGAGTAGAATTACTTTACATTTTTATAAAAAGTGAAAAAGTGTGAAAGTGCCAGTTGATCAGTCGTGTCCAACTCTTTGAGACCCCATGAACTGCAGCCCGCCAGGTTCCTCTGTCCATGGGATTCTCCAGACAAGAATACTGGAGTGGGTTGCCATTTCCTTCTCCAGGGGATCTTCCTGGCCCAGGGATCGAACCCACGTCGCCTGCATGGCAGGCAGATTCTTTACCGTGTGAGCAACCAGGGAAGCCCACATTTTTTTGCAAACATTTCTGTAAATATTTTCAGCTGTCATATGTGGTTTAATAGGAGAAAGCTGGATTCTCAGATCTGCTGCTGCATTCACCCTGTTGAAAAACTCCACCATAAAAAAAAAAAAAAAGAAAAACTCCACCATACATTCATGAAAGAATGAGAATGAAAATGATAGACAATATATTAATATTATTATAAAAATAGTTTTGACCTGGCAGACCTCCTCATAGTCTTGCGAACCCTCAGGGGGCTCCAGATCATACTCTGAGAACAGCACCTGGAAATTCACACAAGAGTTGAACACAACTGAGGCGATTGAGCACACATGCATGAACAATCGATATCAGTTGATATCTAGGATTCACGTTGAAATACTTCAGAAAGAGGGGTGGTGGGAAGGAGTGATTGATGAAACAAGATTATCAACATGTTGCATCTGGGTAGTGGGTCATGGGTGTTCTTCTTATCAGCTTCTCTAATGTACATCTGAAATTTTCCCATGATAAAAGATGTGCTGTTGCTCCTGTTTTAACCAGTGTTGGTTTAAGGCTTCCCAGGTGGCCCTGGTGGTAAAGAATCTGCCTGCTAATGCAGGAGACACAAGAGACTTGGGTTTGATCCCTGGGTCATCAAGATTTCTTGAAGTAGGAAATGGCAACCCACTCCAGTATTCTTTCCTGGGAAAACCCACAGACAAAGGAGCCTGGTGGGCTGCAATTCATAGGGTCACAAAGAGGCATAACTGAGCATGAGTATGCGTACACACACACACTCACACACACACTCTACTGAGCAAAAGACCTTAAAGCAGTTGGTAGGAGAGAAAACCAAGTGAGGGATTGGATAGATAAAGATGCAAAGATGTGGGACTTGCCTGGCAGGCCAGGGGTTAAGACTTTGCTTTCCAAAGCAGAGGGTGTGGGTTTGATCCCTGGCCACGGGCTTCCCAGAAGGCCCAGTGGGAAAGAATCCACCTGCCATTGCAGGACATGCAAGAGACATGGGTTTGATCCTTGCATCGGGAAGATCCCCTGGAATAGAAAATGGCAACCCACTCCAGTATCCTTGCCTGTAGAATTACATGGATAGAGGAGCCTGGCGGGCTACGTCCATGAGGTCGCAAAAAGTCAACACGACTGAGCACACACACACAGGGAGCTAAGACCTTATATGCCTCTGGGCCAAAAATCCAAAACACAAAACAAGAACGATATTGTAACAAATTCAGTAAAGACTTTAAAAAGTGGTGCACGTTTGAAAAATAAAAATCTTGGGACTTCCCTGGTGGTCCAGTGGTTAAGACTCTGTGCTTCCAATGCAGGGGATGAAGGTTTGATCCCTGGTCAGGGAACTAAGATCCCACATGCCATTCGGTCAAGAAATAGAAATAAATACTTTTTTAAAAAGGATACAGAGATGACTTTGACGACATTCCTGCCTTCAACAGCTTTTCATCTGCTGGGGGAAGAGCTATAAGGAAGGCATTTGAGAAAAAGTGGCACCTTTAAGGGGCACCAGGCATTCTGCTCCGGGCCTCAAGCCCGATGTTTCCTCCTCACAGTCACCCTATGAGGCTTGCATCATTATCTCCGTCCTGCAGATGAGGAAACTGAAGCTTAGAAACTTCAAAGTGTAGAAACTTACCCAAGATCTCACAGTGGAAAGTGGTAAAATGCGATTAAAACTGGATCTGATAAGTCCCCAAGTCTTTGCTCTTCCTGGCTCTTCCTTTTCTCTGTAGACCCCCCGGGTGCCCAATCCTGGAATGTCACTACCAGTATGAACCTTGTGAATGGACCCCCTCAACAGAAACCCGGGTGGTGACGTGGGGAGCCCACAGTCTCCAGGAAAAGAACTAATAATAACGTCAACTGGACTGGTCTTTACCCTCCACCTGTCCCCTCATTCAGTCTATACAGCTTAACTCCTTGGAGTAGGCATGTTGTCCATGTTGCCTCCCTCTCCTCAACTCTTTCTCCTCCCCCAACTTTTGGAAAGCAATCTGGCAACATCCCTGGAAAGAATGAATTCAGTGGCAACTATAGTCTTGAGACTCCTTCAAATACAAATAACCCTATACAAGGATATGGCTTTAAGACCACATAAGAACAAGTAGGTTCCTTGTGTGACTGTTCGTAGGGCAAAACCCTGAAAACAAAATGAAAGTTTATCAAGAACACATCCCCACTGGGGAATTCCCCAGCCATTTATTAAAAGAATGAAATAGGGCTAAACCAGAGGACCAGGAGGGTTTTCCACAAGGTCTTGTGCAGTGGTGAGTATAAGATGCAAGAGATGGTATGATCTCCCAGTTATCAGACAGTGCTTTAAAGTTAATGCCTTTAGATCTAAGAATACTTGCATGAGGAGGACATATGCCAGGCTATATCCCAGAGTCTCTGCACAGATGACTGTGGATGCTGCCATGGGGTAAAGAAGGAACAGAGGAAGATGCATGAGCTTAAGAAAACCAAACAGAAAGGGGAAAAAATGACCACATCTTTTTACAAAGCATATACGTGATTATATTTATATACTTAAATTATGTATGAACGTGGTTATGCATAAAGAGATTAGAGTTTTAAACCTTTCTTTTAAGGAGAAATGGAAGAATGCAGTAAATTCCAGAGTTTTTGTGGCTAAACATTTAATAGCACCTCTCAGGTTTTCCAAGACCGTAGGTCTGACGACTTAAAGTGAAAATGAAGTTTTTGCTCCCGTTTATTCAACTAAGTGTAAAAGCTGATGTGATTACAGCTTGACTGTATTCCAACTATGTCTTTCAAGGCTCGGATGGTCTAAACCTGGTTAATAATAGGATTCTGAAACACACTGTAAGATAATTACTGCTTGCGCAGAGAGACTTTTCTGCTTATAGGCCAAATAAAAAATGATAACACAATATTTAAACCCTTGAATACCCACAGAAAGTGAGGCAACCACTATATCCTTTTGCATATAAGGCTATAAAAATTTTAACATTGATTATGACTATAACTCTTGGACTAAGAATATACTAATTATTTTGAAGGTTCTATACGTTCATAAAACCCATAGAACAAGCACCCAATGGCTCTTAATGAACCAAAATTCTTTTGAAACAGTATCAGTTCAGTTCAGTTCAGTTCAGTTCAGTTGCTCAGTTGTGTCAGACCCTTTGCGACCCCATGGACTGCAGCACACCAGGCTTCCCTGTCCATCACCAGCTTTCAGAACTTGCTCAAATTAAAGTCCATCGAGTCGGTGATGCCATCCAACCATCTCATCCTCTGTCAACCCCTTCTCCTCCTGCCTTCAGTCTTTCCCAGCATCAGCATTTTTTCCAATGAGTCGGCTCTTCACATCAGGTGGCCAAAGCATTGGAGTTTCAACTTCAGCATCAATCCTTCCAATGAATATTCAGGACTGATTTCCTTTAGGATGGACTGGTGTGATCTCCTTGCTGTCCAAGGGACTCTCAAGAGTCTTCTCCAACACCACAGTTCAAAAGCATCAATTCTTTGGCATTCAGCTTTCTTTATAGTCCAACTCTCACATCCAACATCTCACATCCATGACTACTGAAAAAACATAACATTATAGAGAAGTATAAAGCAAAAGAGGCTTGTAAATATGGATTGAACCCAGGTCTCCTGCATTGCAGGCAGATTCTTTACTTTCTGAGCCACTAGGGAAGCCCATAAACACAGAACATCCATCAGAGTAACAGCTGTAGCCACGCTGAAAATTTGACTAAGTGAGTTGACTTTCACAGTGATATGAGCCCACTGCATCTCCAATTATACATCTTTCTCCCTCCTAAAATTTTAGGGCTACTTAGCCTCCTTTTCGTGCCTGAGCTCAGTGTAACATTTCTGCAGTCATTTCTTTTGTTAAGGCGGGGTATGATCAAAGAACATCTTCCCCACGTGCTGGTCCTTCCACAAGGGTGTGGATCCCGCTCACTTGTTTTTCCTCGAGGACCTCATTCCAATGGCATGACCTTGCTATGTTCTCTACTCCATCATTACCATTAGTTTCCAAAAGGCTCACTCTAGTCCACTGCTAAAATGCCCTCCCAGATTCCTCTGGAGCTACCCTGTTTCTCTGCTTAGCAAAATGTCTCTTTATTTGTCTGCACCAGGTCTTAGCTGTGGCAGTCAGGATCCCCGCTGCACCTGTGGGATCACTCGTCGCTGTGCGCAGACTCTGTAGTTGTGGCTTGCAACCTCAGTAGTTGTAGCACATGAGCTTAGTTGCTCCATGGCAAGCGGGATCTTAGTTCCCCGGCCAGGGGTCGAACCTGCATCCCCTTCAGTGGTTAAGGCTCCACCTTAACCACTGAACCACCAGGGAAGTCCCTCAGCAAAATATCTTACAAAAAAAAAAAAAAGAAAACAACAAACCTATTCATGTTGTCTCCAACTCCCCACTTAACATTCACTCAGATTTCTTTTTTTATGAAAAGTTCACATCTGGTTGTATCTCTTAAGTTTTTAATACTTTATAATACATCTCTCTCTTTAAAAAAAAAAAAAGGCCATTGAAGAAGAAGGGCCATTTCTTCCTGTAAAGGGACCAAAGCTCTGAATTTGGCAGATTGCTTCTGCTTGGCATCATGTAAATTGTTCCTCTATCACCCCCATTTCCTGTGAAGAGCTAGTTAGATCTAGAGGCAGGACTACAGCCAGGATCAGTCTTGGGGGGCAGGGCTGTGCCCTGACTGTATCGCAGGAGGCACATCATTTCCCACTATTATTGATAAGAGAAATATCTGACATAAAGTTCCTTATCAGCCTCTCCCTTGGTGGCATTAGCAGCCATAGATGATCTCTGCTTTATTAGGGGCTACAAAATGGCAACTTCTAATTTTATTACAGGCAGACCTCTTTTTATTGCCCTTCTCTTTGTTGCACTTTGAAGATAGTACCTTTTTTTACAGATTGAAGGTCTGTGGCAACCTTGCGTCAAGCAAGCCCATCGGTCCCATTTTTCTAACAGCATTTGCTCACTTTGTCTCTCCGCATCACCTTTTGGTAATTCTCAAGGAATTAGAAGTGAAGCCTGAAGATGGGACTGAATTGCTGCAATCACATAAAAAAAAAAAAACAAAAAAAAAAATCTTTAAGGGCTGAGGAGTTGCTTCCTACAGATGAGCAAAGAAAATGATTTCTTGAGCTAGAAGCTACTCCTGGTGAAGATGCCGTGAAGACTGTTGAAATGACAATGAAGGATTTAGAACACAACATAAAACTTAGCTGGACAGAGTTTGAGAGGACTGATTCCAGTGTTGAAAGAGGTGCTACTGTGGATAGACTGCTATCAAACAGCTGTGTCTGCTAGAGAGAAATGATTCATGAGAGGAAGTCAATCGATGTGGCCCACTTCACTGATGTCTTATTTTAAGAAATTGCCACAGCCACCACAACCTTCAGCCACCACCACCCTGATCAGTCAGCTGCCATCAAGATGCCAATCACTTGAAATAAATTTCCTTTTCTTTATGGCTGTGTGACCAACTTGATAGACATTTAGATCCACTTATTTCTTTTCAGTTTTTAAACAATGGCTTCTTTCTTGCTTCTCATTCACTTTTCAAGATGCTCAACCAAGCCTGCACCCCCTTGAATCGAGCAAAATGGCTCTTGTTCAGGCCATCAGTGTCCCCTTCATGGCCAGATTCAGAGGACACTTTCACATCCCTCTTACCTGATTCCTAAGAAACACCCGGCTCTTGACCTTCCTCTCCTTAGCACCATCTTCTCTTGCTTATGGGGAGCCCATCCCTCCTGGTTTTCCTTCCGTCTCTCTGTCACCCCTTTCCAGGATCATCTGCTTCTTCCTGGTATTGACAGCCTCTAGTTTCTCAGAAGTCATCAGGTATCTTTTTTTTTTCATTGCCGACCCTCTCTCCCGAGGTGATCTCTTACTGCCCACAGCCTTCAACACTGTGGGTTAGGGTTAGGGTGTCCAAACCCCACTGTGGATGTCCATACCCACCGCTGACCTTCAGAATCACACACTCAAATCTCTACCTCCTTCTATCCCCTTTTGTAGGTCTCATGGGTAAATATAATTTTTTTTTTTTTAAAAACCTATTTCTTTTTTCTTGTTTGTCTGCACTGCAAAGCCTGCAGGATCTTAGTTCCCTGACCAGAGAGCCAGCCCATGGCCCCTAGAGTGGAAGCATGGAGTCTTTTTTTATCCAAATGTGAACCACTTTTAAAGTCTTTATTGAATTTGTTACAGCACTTGCTCCTGTTTTTTATGTTTTGCTTTTTCAGCCGGGAGGCCTGGGGGACCTTAATTCCCTGACCAGGGCTTGAACCTGTGACCTGTACAGTGGAGAGTCCTAACCACTGAACCACCAGGGAATTTCCTAAACTTAACATTTTTAGATTGAAGTTTGAATCTTCCTCTCCAAAGCTTTTCTTTCCATAATCTTGCTCCTTTTGAATAACCCACCACCCACCAAGTCCTTTAGGCGGAAACCTGATGGTCATCCTGGCTGTTCCCTCCCTCCCATCTGGCCGCTGGTGTCCGTTCTCATCCAGCGCCGCGTCTCCATGGAACCACTCCCTCAAGTCATGTCACTTCTGCGCTTCAATCCCATTATCATAAATTAAAACTCCTTACCGGGGCCCTGACGTGATCTGACCGCTGAGTCCCTTCAGCCTCATTTTATACTGTCTTCCCCGACTTCTCATGGAGCTCCAACCACGCTGGATTTGCTCTCCAATAATTCAAGCCCTGTTTAGCCTCCAAGTCCTTACATATGCTCTTCTGTCTGGTCTTTCTCTACATCTTGTCATTCTTCTGGTCTCAGAAAGGCCTTTCCTGGACTCAGCTCCACACCCCGGGCCCATTCAGTTTAGGAAGGCGCTGCATACTCTGTCGTGGTTGCTGTGTGTCTGTTTGGTTTGCTTTTTCTCTGTCTTTCCCGTTAGTGTCTTAGGAGCAGGGACCATATTGGTTTTGTGGGTTGGCGCATGGGAGGCACTCAATATACACTGGCAGTTGAATAAAGAGGAAAACTCTGAAATATGTACTTTTCAACACGTGACTCTGAGTACAGTTATCCGTATGACTTCTCTATAAGTGTGGCATATTCCATAGGTCTCAGCTATGCCCAGTGAAGTAAAGCAAATCTTCTTTATACAAAATGAATGCAGAAAAAGAAAAATAAATATTGTATATCAATGCATCTATGTGGAATCTAGAAAAATGGTACACATGAACCTATTTGCAGGACAAGAACAGAAACACAGATGTAGAGAATGGACGTGTGGACACAGTGAGGAAGGGGAGGGTGGGATGAATTGGGAGATTAGGGTTGACATATACGCACTACCATAGGTAAATAGCTAGCTAGTGGGAACCTGTTGTATAGGGCAGGGAGCTCGGCTCAGTGCTCTGTGATGACCTGGAGGGGCGGCATGGGGCAGGCAGTGGGGGGAGGTCCAAGAGGGAGGGGATATATGTATACACAGAGCTGATTCACTTCACTCTACAGAAGAAACTAATATGACATTGTAAAGCAATATACCCCAAGTTTTAAAAAATGAATGCAACATCTGCAACACAGTCTATGCTCCATAAAGGATGCTGTATTCATTAGGACAACTCGGAGAAATCCACAGGACTTATTTCTGAGATATCTATCTCTTAATTCCCTTATCTGGAGACTTGACTTTAGAAACATAAAGAGCTTATATTTGAAAGTGACTTTGAGCCTTGTTACTTGTTCTTTTATGTACTCTTCCTAACCACACTCCCAGGCATTTCCCACGATCTCCATTTTACAGAGGAGAAAAGCGAGGCTTAAAGAGAGTAAGATACAAGGCCAGTGCCTCCCAGCTAATTAGAGGCAGAGCTGGGTTTAAAACCCATTCTTTGGATTCCGCTGCTGGCTCTGTTTATTCCACTCAGCAAATTAACCTCATAATGAGGAGCAGAAGGGAGAGGACCCCTGGTTTCCTAAAACACAGCCCCAGTTCATCGCTGACTCTTGCCAGGCAACCATTTGTTTCTCAACCCCTGAGCCCTTACCCCTTTTAAAACAAGTCACTATGAGCAAAACTCGTTCATTCAAAACAGCTCTGTCTTGATCTGTGCTGGCTTCCTGCATTGTCAGCCAGGCTTTAAAGAAATTTCTTTTAATTTATTTTCTTCTATAGGCATGTCACACTTTTAAAAAAACCAAACAAACAGATTTTATATGAAGATTTTTGTGTTTCAAAGTATATAAATGAAAAAGTCCTTAGATCTCCTTTTAAAGACTTTCTTAGGCATTAAAAACTCAGACAGAGAATTCCTTTTAAATAATGAAATCCGCCTGGCACACTTAAGGCAATTATTCAATTCAGTGCCCACCGTGGCCAGAACACACAACGCCTGGAATGCACAGCCTATTTCTTCATCTGAATGTATACGTTTTTAATCTTACAAACCTGTAATGAATTTGCTGCGAGACTGTTTTTGCTCTACCCTCAGCATACAATAAAGGAGGAGTCTGCGTCTTGGCCGAAGAATTAAATTGAGACCACGGCATCTTAACCACAAGGAAATGCAGAATTCCGCACCCCCCAACCCCCTAGCTTCTTCCTTTCAAAAGAGTTGCTTCAAGTGGCGCCTTAAAGATAATTCTAGCTTGCTAAATTTAGGGTGTGGAAAAAGTCCAAAATGAGAATATTCCATGGGTAACTGTGCAAGCAAGGTTAATACGTGCAGGAAGAGAAGGATGTCTCACACTTTGGATGCATAGTTCTGTCTCTCTCATCCTCTCTCTCTTTTTGCCTGGACATCCAGTATATAATTGAGCAAGGTGAGACGTTACCTGAAGCAGTGAAAGGTGCTTTACGGCCACATTTTCAGTATAAAATGATTTCATATCTGAGTTATTTCTCAAACCAGCCTGAGTCAGAGCCATTCATCACCATGTATCGGCCAGTTATCAGAAAATGCTTATCTTCTTCATATGCAAGGCAGATTTCTGATTATACTCAGTTCACTTGTTTTTTAAAAAGTTGGCTATACAACTTAATATAAGTATACTGGTATTTGAGGACTTCCCGGTGGTCCGGTGGTTAAGACTTGGTGTTTTCAATGCAGGGTAGAAGAGTTCGATCCCTGGTTGGGGAACTAAAAGCCCACATGCCACAGGGTGTGGTCAAAAACTTTTTTTGTTAAAGTGTACTGGTATTTGAAGCTTGCCTTGAAATGCAATTGAATAGCACATGAACTAAGGCTAGATGGATAGATATGGGATAAAATAGAAATAGCAAAATGTTTGTTGTGGAATGTAGGTGACTCACTCTACAACCGACTCTTCAGCCTGGAAAGGATCAAAGTGGCCGGTCCCAAGGTTACTGGGAACCTGCCTCTTAGCTCCCAGGTAGCTTCCAGAGATGGTGCCCGTGGAGCTCACTATGTGGGACTTGGACAAACGGGCTCTCAACATCCCAACAAGTTTCACACACAACAAACTGGACACTGACAGTGATGGAGGCAGAGTCTCTGGGGACTGGAGAGTGGACATCTCTGTGGTTAAATCATCTTTTCAGAAGGATGGAGGGAGGGGGTTGATCTGTGTGAGACTCTGATTCATAAATAATTTGGGGAGGAAGGCAAGCACTGCAGATGGGAAGAGAATTGGTGGCTTGGGGTCAAAGATAACTTAAAGAAAACAATACATTTCTGGAATATCAGAGTCCGTGATAGAGATGCATACTTGCAACATAATATTGAATGTCACCACTAAGTTCTTGCCCCTTGGTCTTTATCCATCCACACTTAAAATACTCCAGCTTTTTTCTCATGGTCCTTTTTATAGCTTTTTTGGTTTTTCGCAGACATAAAATCTGAGCAAAGTAATCCCAGAGAGATTCTTCCTACTGAAGAAGGCCAGGAGGATGACTCCCGGACTGTGTACAGCTTCACTATTGCATTTTGGATTTGTATGGATTTTTTTTTTTTCTGACATGCCCAACTTGACAGCCACTGTGTTTCCAGATCCAGTTCTCCCACTGAAGCAAGCCTGGTTTTTCCTTGTTTGGGGTTTGGATTTCTTGGCTTCTCTCACATTGCATCATGTCCTTAATGTATCAGCATCACCATGGATCTTTGAGGCTATCAGCCACCTTCTTGAGACTTAATGAACACATGTAATGTTAAATACATAGAAACTCAGAGCTGGTCCCTGGGGTTGCTCACACAACCATTTGGCGGTCAACCCCTCAGAATTGGTGTATCTTTTGAACCACTGATGACAATGATGGCCCATCATGAGGGTTCTGCAATGGCTTTGGGGCTCTGTCTCATACCAGAGAACAGGCTGGGATGGAGAAAAAGAGGGAGGAAAAGTGTTAGTCGCTCAGTTATGTCTGACTCTTTGCAACCTCATGGACTGCAGCCCGTCAGGCTCCTCTGTCCATGGGATTTCCCAGGCAAGGGTACTGGAGTGGGTTGCCATTCCCTTCTCCAGGGGATCTTCCTGATCCAAGAACTGAATCTGCCTCCCACATAGCAGACAGATTCTTTACCATCTGAGCCACCAGGAAAGCCTCAAACAGAGGAAGAGGGAGAAAGAAAGGAAAGAGAGAGAAGAGAGGATGGATAAGAAAAATGTGCTGGGGATTCCCTTGGGGTCCAGTGGTTAGGACTCTGCACTTTCACAGCCGAGGGCTCAGGTTGGATCCTTGGTCTGGGAACTAAGATCCCACAAGCTGAGAGGCATGGACAAAAAGAGAAAAAGGAAAATGTGCTGGGCTGCAGCACCAGTGGGGAGCTGATAGGTGATGATGAACGGTCAGAAGCCGTCATCTTGGGCCTCCGGGTGCTGTTTGTTTCCCCTTTGTCTGCTGAGGGCAGGCTCTGGTTTGCAGCTGAGACTGGCATAAGGAGACAGGATCCAGGGCTATGACAAAGCACGAAGGTGACATCAGTGGCATCCTCCCTGTCTAGAGTCTGCCAGTTTATCAAGGAGGAAGCCTATGATGCTTCATAAAATCAGATCAGTGGAAATCGAATGCCATTGTTGGCCTGGGGCACGGTACACAGCTTGCCTCTTTTCCCATGAATGGCTTTGTTGTACAAGCTTGCATGACTAGTCATCCATTTGTCCTTCTCGCCCCCAATTCGGTCACATCTGTCCCTCTGAAACCATGTGTATGGCCTTAAAAGAAGCTTCACCTGTGAGTGATACAGTCAAGGGCACTCCAGGTGTTAATTCTGATGCCCAGAAAGACAGAAGAGAGCGGCAGAGTGAAAGGCAGGGATTGAGTTAGGTTTATAGGGGAAACATGGCACAATTGAGCAGGCATCAAAGGACCCAGTGAGAAGGGGGAAAGTGCCAGTGCGGATGGAAGAATTGATGGGAGAGAGGGGGATGGGAGGGCACAATTCATCAACATCGGTTATCCCATCCAAGGGCATCCCATTCAAGTCAGTGCTTTTCAAATTCTGCTCCGAGTTTAATTATGCATCTTCTCAATGGTGGATCCACATAAGATTTCTTTAAAAGCAGCAATCCATTGCAGAGTTTCAAAACATCCACAAACCATTTGACAGTGAGCTGGAGTTCCTGTCCTCCACGACTGCATCAGCCTGGGAGCTAAAAGCACCTGCTAGCTTTGAGTATCTTCGTAGCAAGCAATCTGCTACCAAAGCTATGCGGAGCATGAAAATCAACGATGCTTAGATATGCAGGATTCAAGTCTGTGCCTTGGTTTTGATGCTTGTATCTATGTAATTATGAGTAAGCCATAATGTGCTTTTCAACATTCCTTTCCTGATCCCAAACTCAAAGGAATGTACGTTGAAAGAAAAGCAAAATGTATTTTGTGAAAGAACTTGGTAGGTAAGTGCTCCTTATGTTTTGACTGATGGATGGTATTTGCTCACCATAGATACGCTCACTGAAGTCATAATCCTGGGATGTATGACTATCATTCAGCTTCCTTCCTTTTTTTTTTTTTTTTTTTAACTCCTTGAAACACATTTAGGGTGCAAATTTTCAGTAATGGGAACTACTTAGCACAGTAATTGCCCATGAATATTTTGTGTTCAGATTAGAAAACCATTGACTTTGCTGCCAACTGATGTCCAGGTTTTTTTGTTGTTTTCTTTGGCCATGCCACACGGCATGTAAGATCTTAGTTTCTCGACCAGGGATTGAACCCACGCATCCCAAGTTGGAAGGGAGGAGTCTTAACCACTGGACCACCAGGGAAGCCCCCATGCCCAGATTTTTAAAGAAACTTCAGGATTATTAGGCTATCAAGTCCCAGATTTCTAGCGCCATAGAGACCTCTCACCCCCAGCTTTCCCTCACCCCAACTTCACGTGGATTGTGTGGTCTCCAGCACCCACAGGTAGTTAACCCTCGTATTCTTTTCTCCATGTTACTGGCAAGCCCCACCCTGAGGACCGTTTCCTTGCAGGCACCTCTGCAGTCACTTCCACACCAGGGTCTAAGCTAAGGGTCTATCAGACGAGCTCCTCACCCAGATTACAATGCACTTATGCCCTTCCCCAAGGCCAGGGCGGTCCTGTCTTCCAGCAACACTGGACACAGTGCCTGGCCCAGGCAGTAGATCCTCTAGAAACGCTGAACTAACAAGACCACTCTTATGCCTATGGATTTGGGACCTGTGACTATTTTACTGGTGATCAGCTACTGATCACATCCCATCTGATCAGCTACAAACTAGCTGGTGTTCCCATCTCTGTCTGCTGCAGCACCATCCTACCAAGTTGCATGGAAACCATGAAGGTCGTACCTTACCATTCCTAGCACTGTTTTGACTTCAGGACAATGCTATGCAAATCTGCAACACAGATACTCCTGTGTTAGCACTTCAGTTTTACTCCAACACTGAGGAGCTTTCCTTGAGATTAAGCAGGGTGGGGAGGGAGGAGCGAGAGGTCGAGACCGCTCCTCCCCTCCCCACCTCTAGACCACCTGTTTCCCACCTCCTTCTCTTGATGCATCCACCGGGAGGCTGAGGCAAGAGTGAGAGGGAGGACTCTTGTCTTGCTCAGGAAATACATTGTATTCACAGTACTACAGCAATTGGGCAGACCAAGAGGAAGTGATGCTCTCAATGAAGAAGAGATCCAACCCTGTAGAGCGTGGTAGCAATGAGCAGCGGGTGGAGGCTCTAAGGAACAGTGGTTACCCCTGAGAGTGAAGAAGTGGCAAGGGAGTGGTCCAGCGGTTAAAACTCCACCCTTCCAGTGCAGGGGCCTCGGATTCCATCCCTGGTTGGAGAACTAAGATCCCACATGGCTCAGGGCAACTAAGCCCGTGAGTCACAGCTACAGAGCCTGCAACTGATGAAGGTCACGCACAGCAATGAAGAGCAGGCCCCATCTGCCACAGTCAGAGAAAGCCCACATGCAGCAACAAAGACCAAGCATTGGCAAAACTAAATAAAATGTGTTAAAAAGTTAACAATGTAGTTATTTCTAGATGTGGTGCAGGCTGGGATGGGTCAGTGATTCTCAGCTACTGGGTAAGAAAAAGTCTTACCAGCAAAAGAAATCAAGCCTTTATGGTAGCATAGAGGCTTTTTTTTTTTTTTTTTTTTTAAAGAGCTCAGTGAGTTACAAGGATAATTCTATGAATGACAAGTCTTGGTAGCTGGAATGCTCTGGTACCATACACCAGCTTTAAAAAAAAAAAAAAATCTAGAGATCACTTGAGTGAGCCTGGTTCAGCCAGGTTTTCAAGCACATTGATGTTAATCCTAACCTATGCTAAACAGATAGATACCACATGCTTGTTCAGTTGCCCAATCATGTCCAACTCTTTGGGACCCCATGGCCTGTAGCCTGCCAGGGTCCTCTGTCCATGGGGTTTCCCAGGCAAGAATGCTGGGGTGGGTTGCCATGTCCTTCTCCAGGGGATCTTCCTGACCCAGGGATCAAACCTGTCTCTCTGGCATTGGGAGGCTGATTCTTTACCGCAGAGCCACCTGGAAAGCCGAGATAGATACTAACCTAATGCCAATTCTCCTGGTCAAGGATTAGGACCCTTTGTGCGCGTGTCTGCTCCGAGCACAGGGGAAGCGGGAAGACGCTGCTGGAGGCCTCTGTTCCCTCTGCTGGCAGCAAAGGGCCGACAGACACAAGCCACAGCCACAGGCAGGAGGTTAGAGAAACTTGTTATTAAATTTAATTTTCTTTAAATACATACCTCTTTCCCACCCTCACCCACTTGGGGGGAGGAACAGAAAGCCCCCAGTCCCTCCATTTGGGGGATTCCATGTACAAAGCCTGAGATGGTGAGGATGAAGTATAAAAATACTATTTACAAAGCAAAAGAGGGTGTCCGTTGCGACCTTAATCTTCAGACAGCCCCTTACCCCCAGGCCCCTGTTTGCTCCTTTAGAAAAGATAAACAAAAAAACAAACCCTGGGGAATCCACCTGGGTGTAAAACAAGCCCTTCCTCTGGGAGGGGTGGGGAGGGGCGCTCAAACACCAACACGGAATAGGAAGCTCTGAGATCAACCGAGGAACAGTGAATGGATAAGCACCTCAGATGCTAGGAGCGGGTGGGGGCTGCCACCCAATCCCCCCCGCTATAGTCAGCAGGCCGGCCGGCCAGCCTTTGTTTCCGCAGGTCCCGTGTAAACACTGACTCCTCTTCTGCACGTCCACGCGCTTCCTGATTTCCTACAGAGCCTCCCTGGCTTCCACTGGAGGCACCTGGCTCCTCCGTCTTTCCCGCCCTTGCCTTCTAACCTTCCTCTGGAAGCGGTGGTGAGGAGGGGGGGGGGGGGACACAGGCGGGGCAGAGCTCATCGCACCCCTTCTTCGAGGTCAGGGCAGCTTGTCCTCCTTGGGGAGATCCTCAAGGCAGGGTGAGCTCCAAGTTCTTGGCCAAATAGGAGTGGGTTTCTGTTCCCAGAGCAGGGACGACGCAGGCAGAGTCCGATCCCGGCAAGGCCAGGCCATCAACACCGGGTAGCAGGGAGGAAGGTTTCGGGAGGCGGAAGTGGGCGAGTCTGGTCTCACCCTGATGGTGAAGACCAGCCGGGCATCCCCTCCCCTCCAGGTGACCAGGGCCCTCACCACCCGCCAGTCTTGTTCACTGTGGATGCGAGGAAGGACCAGGCACCCACGAAGCTAGAGGTCTTCTCCAGGCCTGGGACGGAGGCAGCGCTCACACCAGCTCGTCCAGCAGGATCCCGATGCTCTGGGAGGCCTCGGAGGGGCCAGCGATGGGCTTGTTACACATGGGGCAGACACAGCGCACCTCCAGCCACTTTACCAGACACCTGCGGGCAAAAGCCGACCTGTTACTTCCTAAGAAGAAGATACCAGCGTGCTCCGGCTGCCCCTTCATAGAGCCCAGCTGCTTCTCCAGACAAGAATCTCTCTATCTCTGCCCTGGTCTAACCCTTCCAGCCTGCCTATGTGCAGACAGGATGCAGGGCATCAGCAAGGGGTGGGTGGGAAGGGCAGGGACTGGAGCCTCTAGAAGACTGTTGTTATTGCTCCATCTCCAAATTATGTCTGACTCTGCAACCCCATGGACTGTACCCTGCCAGGCTCCTCCGTCCGTGGGATTTCCCAGGCAAGAATAATGGAGTGGGTTCCCACGTCCTTCTCCAGGGAATCTTCCTGAGTCCCAGGGATCAAACCTGAGTCTCCTGCCTGGCAGGCAGGTTCTTTACCACTGTGTCAGCTGGGAAGCCGCCCTTTAGAAGATGCCCCCTGCTCATTCGGCTCCAAGGCACCTGGACACACAGTCCCACGTCGGACACTTACTTGCGGTGAAAGGCGTGTTGGCACGGGAGCACACCCAGCTCGTCCTTGCCCCTGAAGTCTTCCAGACAGACGGCACAGGTCTGCTGTGGGAAGAGAGAGCCGTGTGAGACGAGCCAGGGAGAAGCCGCCCCCCCAAACCTGAATCACATCACCTCGTCTCCACCCAAGACAGAACTAACCCTGACACGTGGTAGCCATGATCCACGGCGGACCACTCCAGATGTAAACAGATCCAAGTAGATGAAATGAAACAGTTAGTTCCTCGGTCACGGCAGCCACATGCTCAACAACCACAGCGTGGCTAGTGGCTCCCATGCCAGATAATACAGATAAAAAGCATTTAATTGTTATTACTGTGTTAATTTCTGTTGTGCAGCAGAGTGACTCAGTTATACACGTTATTTTTCATATTCTTCTCCACTATGGTTTATTTTAGCATACTGAATATAGTTCCAGGTGCTACACAACACGACTTCGTTGTTTATCCATCCTGCATATAGTAGTTTGCATTTGCTAATCCCAAACTCTCAATCCATCCCTCCCTACTCCCCTTCCCCCTGGCAACAAGTCTGTCCTCTATGTCTGAGTCTGTTTTTCTTTTGTAGATAAGTTCATTTGTGTCATATTTTACATTCCACATGTAAGCGTTATCACATGGTATTTATCTTTCTCTGTCTGACTTCACTTAGCATGATAATCTCGAAGTCCACCCATGTTACTGTAAATAGCATTATTTCATCCTTTTTTTTTTTTTTTTAAGAGTCTTTCTAGCCTAGGACTTTCGACCAGGGGGCACTTATCCATAACTAGAGGTAAGGATGGGGGTCTGGTATATGGTTTCCATTCTTTAAAGCCAGCCTTGCAGCCTAGTATATTAACCCCTCAATCCCAGCTGAATTTCCTCTTCTGGAGGAGCACTTTAGAAACATCAGAACTCGGGACATCATGACCATGGGCCCCAAAGAGATGGATGAAATGAGGCCACGTCCAGGCTAGTCTTGTGTGTGATGGGACCAGTGATTCTTCCCACACCTGGACAACCACTCACATGCTCTCTGCGTGAGTGCCTGTGGTTATGGACAGAAGTCTTGGGACATGAGTTAGGCGACCCCAAAGGCACAGGTGGGAAAGGAAGAAGAAATGGTCTAGTCCTAAAAGAGTTGGGAGCTGAGGGGCCCCAGGAAGTGGGTGTGATGGGTGGGTGGGGGCGAGAATGGAGGGGAAAAGGGGAGAACTAGAGGGCTGGACCCGCATGTCAGATCCACAGTCGCCAGGCCAAAGCACACACAAAGCTGACCGCTTTAGGACCCAGACAGTGGGATTGAGCAGGAAAGTTAGTGAAGTCTGGCCCAGGGTGGTCAGACTGCCTTCCCTGGTAAGATTACATCTAGCAGGCTTCCTGGGGTCACAGGTCACCATGTACCCAAACCCTTTTGTGACCCCCTTTGTTTTCTGCCTGCATCAGTCCCAGACATAACGGATTCTGCACATTGATCACCTCCTGGTATGAATGTCTTCTATTTGGCCCAAGGAGACAGGAAGGCAGGGACTAAGAAGGTTCCTAAAAAAGGTCTTCAGACCTGGAGAAGGTTTGCCTTACCCGCTGGGCACCCCGCGAGCTGCCCCAGGGCACTCACCCCGTATAACTGCAACTTCTTGGCATCTCCTTTAAGAACCACCTGGGAAAAAAGAGGGCAGACCTGGGGTTAGAAGAAACCAAACGTGGGGCCAGGTGGCATCAGCCAAGGAAGGGAACCCCCAGCCCTGTCCAGGGAGACCCTCACCCTCCCTAGGCCCAAAGGGAGAACAGGCCAGCTTCATCTTGCCCCCTTCCCCTTTCCCTCCACCTCCCCTGGCCATCTCTAGCTGGGCTAGTAGTGGTGGAGCGGGGAGAGGTCTCAGGACAAAACGAGGACTTTATTTACCTCTTTATATCCATATCGTTCGCTCTGTGCCTGGTTCCGGAGTTTGCTGGGGGAAGCAAGAAAGACGGGAGAGAAGAAGTCATTATGTCTTTGCACAAACAGCCATTCAGAGCAAGAGCGACAGGCCGGCGGCTTGGGGCTTCCTTCTGGGGGTGGGGAGGTGTGACCCGTAGACAGAGTATGCCTAAACGCCTCTGCAGGTCACCAGCCTGGGGTAAGGACTCGGACTCTTAGGTTCAACTGCCTCAAAACTCACTGTCACCTCCCCTCGACTGGTGGTGGGGGTTCCAGCAGAGCACCCTAAAAGTTCATTCACCTTCCTTCCCGGCAGGTCACTTCCTTTGGGCTCCCCAACTAGACAGATCAACCATCTGCTTGCTGAGTGTGCAAAAGTTAGTTTTGTTTTTGTTTTTTGGTCACACCACGTGGTTTGTGGGATCTTAGTTCCCTGACCAGGGACAAACCTGCCCCCTTCTGTGGCGAAAGCGAGGAGCCCTAACTACTGAACTTCCAGGGAAGTCCTGGAAGTTAGACATTCTTTAGAGGGCTATTTCCACCAAGCCCGGGCAGCAGGAGAACATCTGTTGAGCCTGGGGAATTTTTCACCCAGAGAACACAAGTATTCTGGAGGCAGAGCACACGCTTCCCCCTTCACAGCACCAGGGCAACACAGGCAATCCCTTCTTTGTTTTCCTCTTTTTGTTTCAAGCTGGTGGCCTGCATACAGCCGGACTCTCAATGGCTAGAACACAATGGCCAGAGCACGCCGTTACTAATGGCAAGAGCATAACTGTGATGGAGGATTTGCTGGGCGTCGATCTCTGTACCGATATAGATCCATATCCGCGCTCATCGATTTCAAACACCTTCCAGAGAGAGAGACGTGCTTCTTGGCAGACGAGGAACACGGAGTCCAAAAAAGCTAAATAACTTGCCCAAACTTCAGAGCTGCCTGGCAGCAGATCCTGGATTCTAACCAAAGTCGATCTGATGACAGAGCCTGAGCTCTTTAACACAAACTGTGGCCAGCCTCACAGTCAGGTGGCACACACCATGCTCCTGGGCATAGGATGGGGTTTTGGGAAACACCCTCTCAATCAACAAGCCACCAACTTTCTGAATGGCTTACTGTGCCAATGGCCAAGACCGAGACGATGCACTGATTTTTTTTTTTTTTGCTGTTTCATTTTCAGTGAGAGAAACCTTCTGAACTGTGCAGGGAGCAGATGGAGTTTTCTCTCCCAGGAATCATTTCTACCAAAGATTTGTGTTATTGGAAGAAGACATCAGAGAACCACCAGGTTAGGACAGGGGCGGCCAATCGGTCTCCTGAGAGTCAAAGCCAGCTAACCATTTGTTTCACAAGACCCAGACGCGAAGAACTGTCCTTCCCTATATATATAACTTTATTTATTTAATTTTTGGCTGCGCTCTGCTACTGCTCGGGGGCTTTTACCTAGTTTCGGGAAAGCGGGGGCTACTCTTGGCTTTGACGCTCAGACTTCTCCTGTTGTGAAGCATGGGTCTGGGGTGTGCGGGCTTCAGCCACTGTAGCACGTGGATTCAGAAGTTGCGGCTCCCAGGCCCTAGAGCACAGACTCAGCAGTTGTGCAGGATGGGCTTAGCTGCTCCACGGCACGTGGGAACTTCCTGGTTCAAGGATCAAACCCATGTCTTCTGCATTGACAGGTGGAGTTCTTTACCACTGAGCCACCAGAGAAGCCCTGTCCTTTTTTTTTTTTTTTCCTAAAGTTTTTTGTCGTGGGGTATAGCAGATTAACACACAAAGGTTGTGACAATTTCAGGTGGACAGTGAAGGGACTCAGCCATACATTATCCATGGATCCACTCTCCCCCAAACTCCTCTCCCATCCTGGCTGCGACGTAACACTGGGCAGAGTTCCCTGTCCTATACAGTAGGTCCTTGTTGGTTACAGAACTCTGCTTACTCGTAAATGGCTGGAAGCAGGAATTGAAAGAATACTTCATGCCATGTGGAAATTATATGCAAATCAACTTTCAATGCCCATAAAATTTTACTGGAGCACAGCCACACTTATACTTTATGACTGCTTCTGTACAGAAGGGCTGGGTGGTTCAGACAGATATCGTATGACCTGCAAAGCCTGTAATATCTGGCATTTTATGAAAGAAAAAAAAAAAAAAAGGCTGGTCTGAGTTAGAGGAAGAGAATCTTCAATCACTAGCCTTAATTGAAAGGAGGGAGCAAAGTAAGATGCTCCAAGATGCTGGAACCAGAGCAAAGGAGGATGCAGAAAGCCTGGCGCACAGCTGCGGGGGTGGGGGGCAGAGAAGATCTGGCGGCCTCCACCTCCATGGCTCCTAACAGGAGGTCAGGGGACAGATGAGGCCAGTGTCCCTCTGCCTTGGGGCTGAGGACCAGGCAGTACAGCCGCTGCCTGCCCCCCGCCCCTTGCCTCCTCCCTCATCGGGGGTTAGGGGGGTTCTGGTCCTTGGAGGGACGGGCTGAGGGCCCAACCAGCGCTCCCACTGTTCCATCCTTACCTGTACCACCTGCATCTGTGTCCCCACTTCCAAATGAGAGGGGCGGGGAAGGATGCTCTCAAAATGAAGGATGCACTTAAATGATCAAGGGCCACCTGCCTGACACTGGGTTCATCTGGGGAAGAAACGTGCTCTCGTTGCCAGGCTGCCCAGAGCTGCCGTCTGAGGGACAGACTGCTGCTCTTTTAGCAGGTATGTACAGAGTAAATAAGGAAGTGGTGAGGAGCCTGTCGGCTTCCTGGTTCAGAGAGAGGGGATGTCACATCTCTGGAGCCTCGCCTACTTCGCCTGCAGCACGGCTACACTTACGCAGTACACACAGTGCCTTTCTGCTTGCTCTGTCGGAGGACACCTGGGAGGCCCTTCTGTCTGGCTGGCTCCATTTAATGGTCTTACCCAAGGATTCTCCAGAAGCCTGATTCTGAGAGTCCAGGACCATCAATTCAAAGAGTGAAGGCTTCAGAGCCATGCTCTAGATTCACTCTGCCTGTAGATTTCCATATCAGGAAGGTAGAGGTTAGGATGAAATGGGGCCAAAAGGGTTGCAAGGAAAATGAAAGCAAAAAAGCAGAGATTCTGGGCCATCCCAGCGGGAATGGAGTGCCAACAACTCGGGACAGGTGGCCTTCTCAGCTGCTGGGGTGAGCAAAGCAGCTAAAAATACCCTGAATTCAATAAGCCCATTTCGAGCCGCTGCCAGTGGGCGCTTCCTGGCTTTTCCCCTTTTGCAACAAACAATGCGGGCAGGTCCTGCAAAGAATCGTTTCTTTCCTGCCTGATTTGTACTTCACGGGGCCCCTTCCATCCTGTGTAGGGCAGAGATCAGCTCCTGGGGGGCAGCCGGGGAAGACGGAGCCAGGGGGAGCTAGGCCGATGGATGAGCTCAGCAGGTCGGGAGCGGGGGTCACAGGCCTATTTTGGCTGAGGAGGAAACCGAGAAGCAGGCAGAGGAAGTGGCTTCTGTGCTTGTGTGTCTTTCTATATATAGGCGCTCCCAGGCTGCCACATACCAGCAAGGCTGGGGAGCCACGAGACGCCGGGGTCACACCAGCTTTGGGCTGCAGGACAGAGGGCGGGGTGGTGAAGGGGCAGATGACTGCAGAAGGAAAACAGGTGGCGACAAGCAGCCCTGCGGCAGGGGGGAAGCTTCTGGTATCATGTGGTCACCAACTCCAGCCAAGCAAAGAAAAAAAAATAAACCCGCCGTGCCCAGAGCTCCCAGCCCATCCTTCTGCAGCACCATGGTATCTGGCTGTGAGCGGGTGGCCACGGGAGCCCCAGATGATCCTGTTCAAGGAATAAGAATCTGGGAAGGCCAACATCCGGAATCCGAAAGACCCTCTCTGACTGTCATCGGACGAGCCCATCTCACCATCTTCCCGGATACAGGACTTCAGGCAGCTCTTAAACCGCCCGAGCACGAGTTTCCTACATATGAAGCAGACTAATAAAAGGTGGTCAGCACAGTGCCTGGCACACAAGGAATTCCTGGGCAAAGAGGAGCTTAAACCCCAAGATCACACCTATTAGTGGCAGAACTAGGAAATGAAGTTGGGACTCCCACCTACTGGCTCAGAGTGATTTTGTAGAGTTTCCTCTCTTGACCACCTCTGCAGCCTGGCAGGGATGTGCATGTATGCATGCATGCGTGTCTGTGTCTGTGTCTGTGTGTGTGTGTGTGTGTAGGGGCCAGACACAGCCTGGTTTTACAGCCTCCTGCCAGCATCGCACATAAATCTTGGGTATGCCTCCATCTTCCGTCTCCGGGGAGTTGCATACATTGCTTCATAGGCGGAGAGCGGGGTGGTTGTTGGTCAGGAAGATGAAAAGTTTGAGGAAGAAAACTTCAGCTGGGGGAAAGGGGCGGGTGTGGAGGAGGGTGTTGAGATACCGGAAATCTACCCACACCCTCACTTACTAATGAGATGCAAATTTCAGACTCAGTGGTACAAGGAGGGGAAATAAACCACTACCTTCTCTGCAAAAAGCCTTGTAAGTGGAAAATTCCAGTCCCAGGGACTTTTTAAAGTCTGGAGGAAAAAAGAGGGCTGAGGCAGTGGATGAGAAGCAAAGGGGAGCAGGGCCCCAGGGCACTTCCCCTTCTTAAGAAGCGGCTCCTCGGCCGAGGAATCTGAACAAGCGTCTGCTGGCCCTCCAGCCTCCTTCCAGGCGAGCCACTCAAACCCACCAGGATATCTCCTCGGGGCATGGGAACTCCTTTGGCCCTCATCTTAATTTAACCTGTTTAGATGATCTGATGAGATACTAGACCCCAGCTGATGTCCATCTACCCAGGCGTTGGGTAATCATATGCTTGTGTGTGTGTCTGTGCGTGGGCGTGTGGCTTGGTTTTATCACAATGGCTCTCGGGACCATGACATTCTACTGGTCAGGGGTATGCAATGTTCCCCAATACACAGGACAGACCCATACAATGAGGAATTGTTAATTCCCACAGGGCTCCCTAGTTCAGAAACACTACTGTATTTTCTACTCTGAATACCAGGCATGCCCTACATTTTTGATAGAAGATAGCCACCAAGTCCCTTGTCTAGAAGCAAAGAAAACAGTTCCTGGAGCTTGGCTCACCCTGCTAAGCTCCAATCCTTCCCTGGACCCCCACACGGTAAGAAGTGATGGTTTTCAGTTTTTATGCTCTCAAATGTAAGAGGCAGTATAAACAGGCAGCTCTGCAGACACCAGCTTGCTAATATTAGCATCTGGAAGGATGATAACAGGATTTCCCAGGAGGGCAGAGGGTCATGCCATGGGTTGGAATGACGCCCCCTTAGCCCTGGCCACCCAGGGAGTGTGAGTGGGTGGAGAGAGATGGCGAAGGACCACTGATGATATTACTTGGTCATTCTAGGCAACACGAGAGGAACTGGCCAGCAGGCGGGATGCAGGCTGATCCATGCTGACCTTGTATGCTCTGGAACAACTTGATAGGCTGATGGAAATAGCAACAGCAGGCCTCAGGGGCCCAGCAAACGGCAGGCTAAGTCTTGTCCTCAGAGCAAGGAGCCCCAGCTGGAGGCTGGTGACTCTGCAACAGGAGGCTCACTCGGTTCACCCTACCTATGGCCGCCGCCTCCTGGACTTCCCCCTCCCCGGGACCCCAGGTCAGCCAGCGAGCCACCCACCTGATAAAATAGCAGCAGAAGATGAGACTCAGCATGAAGACGAAGATGCCCGTGCCGAAGATGACCATGTAGATGTTGAGGGGAAGGTCTTGGAAACTGATGGGGGGCATGGAGCAGGACTTGTTGGTGCTCACCAGTCCCAGGCCACAGAAACACCCTGCGGAGAACAGGGGAGGGCAAGTGTTATGATAGTGGGAAATTTACTACCAAGGCTGATGGCACTCTGCGTGAGCAAGGATGCAGCGAGAAATGGCAAGCCTGACTCAGGGACTGACTTCTAATTGAAGCATAATTGATTTACAATCTTGTGTTCACTGCGGATGTTCAGCAAAGTGATTCAGATATCCATATACATACATGTATTCTTGTTCATATTCTTTTCCATGATGGCTTATTACAGAATATTGAGTATAGAATATGACCTGTGCTATGCACTAGGTCCTTGCTATTTATTTTATACACAGTAGTTGGTATCTGTTAATCCCAAACTCCGAATTTACCCCTCCCTCATTCCCTTTCTCCTTTGGGAACTAGAAGCTTGTTTTCTATGTTTCTACATCTGTGAGTCTGTTTCTGTTTTGTAAACAAGTTTATCTGTGTCATATTTTAGATTCCACATATAAGTGATATTGTATGGTATCTGTCTTTCTCTGTCTGACTCACTTCACTTAGGATGATTATGTCTAGGTCCATCCATTGCTGCTAAGAGCATTATTTCATTCTTTTTATGGCTGATTAGTTTTCCATGATTATACTGGATTGGCCAAAGAGTTCATTTGGGTTATTTCCTGAAACATTGTATGGAAAAACCCACATGTACTTTTGGACCAACCCAATATCCTGTGTGTGTATGTGTATGTGTATGTGTGTGTGTGTGAACCACATCTTCTCTTCCATTCGTCTGTTGATGGTTCGTTCAGGTTGATGTTAGGTTGCTTCCACGTCCTGGCTATTGTCAACAGTGCTGCTATGAATGCTGGGATACAACTATCTTTTTGAATGAGTGGGTTTTTTTGGGGGGCGTTGGGGATAAATACCCAGAAGCAGGACTGCTAGATTATGTGGCAGTTCTACTTGGAGTATTTTAAAGAACCTCTTCACTGTTTCCCATACTGGGTGCACCAATTTACATTCCAGGGACTTACATTTACACCCTCATTCTAACACTAGCGACATGATCTTGGGTAAATGATTTAATCAATCTAGGAAACGGGATCCTACACATGGTACTTCAACCAGCACTCCCTTCTAGGGGATCAAGGAATCAGGCAATGGGTGGAAATGGAAAACTCATTTCGGTCTGGTAGAAGCCCCGAGGATGAACTAGCAAGACGGGGAGCCTCAGGTGAGAAAATGTACATCTGGGCTCCAATCCTACCCCTCCCTAGCTATGCGACCTTTGAGAAATTACCTTGCTAAAAAGCTCCCCTTTGTCACAGGAAAACAAGCAAAGTGCAGAGGCGACCGAAGACTGTGGTGTAAGAAATATGCTTTGTAAATTGCAAAGCGAAGTTGCAAAGGTCATTTGTCATTATTAAGCCACCTGCTCCAGAAGCCAGGCTGCACCCAGACCAGAATAGAAATTGTTCACTCTGAGTCTGGGCCCGCGTTCCAGAATGGGGGGGCGGGGGGGGGGGGGAGCCGCGGCTCACTTTTCCTGGCCACCCTCCCCCTTTCTATTCAAAGCCTCACCAAGCAGTCTGCTAATGGCAGTGGCGTCCCCAGAGCTTGCAGAACACAGAATCTCAGGCCAGCCTCCATCAAAGCGAATCAGAATCTATGTTTTAACAAGGTCCCTTCAGTGTGGGAAGCATGGGTGGCCACTAGAAGCTTCACTCACGTGACTCAGGAGTAAATCCTGATTGATTTGAAGGTGACAATCACCTTGCTTTTGCAGGGTTTGGTGTTGGGGTAGGTATGTGATTGGACTTCCCTGGTGGCTCAGCAGTAAAGAATCCGCTTGCCAAAGGAGGAGATTGGGGGTTCGATCCTTGGGTGGGGAAGATCCCCTGGAGAAGAGAGGGAAATGGGAACCCACTCCAGTATCCTCGCCTGGGAAACCCCATGGACAGAGGAGCCTGGTGGGCTGCAGTCCATGGGGTCACAGAGACTATGACAACACCAACAAAGATACATGATTAGGTTCTGGCTGAAGAACAACAAAGAGAACATCTGCTATAAAGACAAGATTTTCCTTTTTTGGGTCACATCTCTCCAAAGCATTTGGAATGGTGGAAGCTAAGTTACAGCTGGTAAGAGGGAAGTTCAACATAAAGCTGGTGGCAGAGAAGACAAGGAAAGAGAAAGAATGAAAGATTCGGTCTGTCAAGTGGCTGGAAAATTCAATCCTGGATCTACTTCCTGGGACCATTGGTCCTGAGGGTTAGAAAATTGTCTAACATGGTTGTAAGGGGGAACAAAGAAAAAGGAATTAACCACAGATCAGGTGAGTGGTTTTTCTTCCTAGCAGGCAAAAATATCAGTGATCTGACAGGTAAGCCCCTATTTCAGAAAGTGTTGGGACAGGAAGGCTAGACTTCATCATACACGTGTGTGTGCACACGTTTGTGTGTGTGTGTGTGTGTGTGTGCGTTCATTCACTCAGTTGTATCCAACTCTGCGACTCTATGGACTGTAGCCCGTCAGGCTCCTCTGTTCATGGGATTCTCCAGGCAAGACTGCTGGAGTGGGTTACCATTTCCTTCTCCAGGGATCTTCCCAACTCAGGGATTGAATGTCCCTTGAGTTTCCTGCACTGGCAGGCGGATTCTTTACTGATGACACACCTGGAAAGCCCTTACACACGCTACCAGCCAAACACATCTCATGCTACCAACTGCACCTTTGTAATAACATCACCATGAAATGGACTCTCCCCACCCCCTCCACAGGGTTTGAAAAAAGAGTCAATCATTAAATAACGCCTATAGTCAAACAGCTAAGAAGGCCTGGCTTCAAAGACCTAAGGGGACTTCCCTGGCAGAGTGGTTAGCACTCTGCACTTTCACTGCTGAAGGCACAGGTTCAGTCCCTGGTGGGGGTGAGGGGAGTGGGGAGGTGGGGACTAAGATCTCACAAGCCATGGAGGGGCGGGCGGGGAGAGAGGGGAGAAGGCCTCAGGCCTTCTGTGCTTTCCTGACATTGTGGTTAGGAGCCATTAATATACTTTGAAACGCTACACCGTAATTAGGGCTGCAACCCCAGCTCCGCAGAAGACTTGACTCGAAAGACCGGAGTCATCTCTGACCTCCCACATCTCCACCCTCTTCATCCCCGAGATCAATCTAGTGACCAATATAACAAGCCCCTTCCAGACCTCTTTCAGACTGTATGCCAGCTCTCCTGCCAAGTTTCTATTCCAAACACACTTGGAGCCCAGTTCTACTCCAAGTCCCTATTAATTGATGTCTAGTCCCTCCTCTAATTTAGCCCACATGTCTGGCATATCCTCCCACTCTGTTTTTCTACTATGATCTACCAAACTCAGGCTTCTAGTCCTCCCAAACAGGAATGCGCTGGGTCCCCTCACTTCCTCCCCAACTCAGTATCCCCCAGCATCACCCAAGGTGAGCGAGTCTCCTCTCTATTTCTTGCTTCACCTGCCTCCAAACTTTTGCTCATGCAACTTTCTCAGCCTGAAACTCTCTCTCCCTTCCCAAAGCCCCCCAAAGGCTGGTCTTTGTGGTATTCCAGGACCCCCCACCCCACCTCCAACCCCGGCTCGAATACTATAGCGCTCACAGCCTGTATCACGTGTTCGGTTCCAGCACAGGTGACTGTCTTAGGTTGCCCTATGATTCCTAGAATCAGCTTCATTTAACTCAAACACGCATTAAACACTGATTACACGACAAGTACCATGACAGACACTGAAGGAAAAGGAAGCAAAGACTAGATGATATTACAGTCGAGGGAAGAAGACAAGACACAAAGATTTCCATCGTGGAAAGTGTGGCACATAGATGTTTGACTAATGAGATGGTTGGATGGCATCATCGACTCAATGGATAAGAATCTGAGCAAACTCTGGGAGATAGTGATGGACAGGGAAGCCTGGCAGGCTGCAGTCCATGGCGTTGCAAAGAGTCGGACATGACTTAGCGACTGAACAATGACAACAACATACAATTCTGACATCAGAGACAGAGAGTTCTAACGGGCCTGAGTACTCCTAGGTCTGAGGACAGCAACTTGAATTTTCGTCCTTGGTCTTTTTTTCAGTGCCTACCCTCACACTTGCCTTTTTTTCAGTAACTGGTTAACAGAGAAGTAATTCCTGATTTTTCTCAAGGCGACCTAGTCCTCTTGGCAAAAGCTCCTGCTTCAAAGTATGGAGACTGAAGTTTGGGAAAATTGCCCAGAAACTGCCCTCAGCTGACGGGTGACCAGTCAACCAACAAGTAGTGCTTGCTGGTTTGATTTATACACTGATCTAGACATTGTGGGGAAACAAAAAGTAAAAGTAGTTTTTGTCCAGAGAGACTTCTGGGTTAAAGTTGGGAAAAAATTAATTAGCTACTAAACTTTGCTAAACCCCTGCTTCTCAGCCTCCAGCATGGGTTAGAAAGTTTTCACCACCTCTTCACCCTCCGCTCAAATATTTGACCTCTGTGGGCCAACGGAGCTTGATATTTCCGTGAAGACACCATGCTGGACTGGCCAGGCAGGAACAACTTTCTGTCTACTCTGCAAAACAGTGTTTGGGATTGTCTTCCAGGTAACTGTCCTCCATGCCAAAGAGGCTTCTTCCCCACCAGGCACGTCTCCCCCCGCCCCGTCTCACCAGCAGCTGATGCTATAAGAGGCTAATCCTCCATCTGCCTTGACTCTCCATGTACCTTTTTATTTTTTTTAAAAGTCTTCACTGAATTTGCTACAGTACTGCTTTTACGTTTTGGTTTTTTGGCGGGGAAGGAAGTGGGATCTCAGTTCCTTGACCAGGGACTGAACTCGAACCTACTGCATTGGAAGCTGACCACTGGATCACCAGGGAAATTCCACCCTGTACCTTTCCTCAGCTGTATCCTGGCATCCGTAGGGTCCCAAAGAACCTCATTTGGTTCCCTTGCATGGCAATAACCACAGACAACGCAGAGGGTTTGCATGTATGCACTCTGAAGGCACTCTGGCCTCAGCATCGTATCAGTTTATTTTGATGATCTGATCTTGCCGAGAGGCTTTCCCTGGGGCTCCAGGATTGAGTCAGCGAGTTGGGACTTTCTATGATAAAGAGGTGTGGGTGAGAAGAGCTTCAAGGCTAAGAGGAGATGGTCCATTTGCTTGCATTCTGATCAAAGAAGTAGACAAAAAATAACACTGGGCTAAAAGCTGACAGTGGTGTAGCTTTTCCTCTGAACTTATAAAGAAAGAATTTTTAACCCCAGGAATGACAGGCTCCAGATATTTATCACAAAGGTGTTTGGGGAGGGATTGCTTCTTTCCTGGAGTTAAAGAACAGTCCTTTCTCCATCACTTTAAGAAGTAAAAAGAAACACAACACTGTAAGTCAACTGTGTTGTTTAGTCACTGAGTCACATCCAACTCTTTTGCGACCCCATGGACTGTAGCCCGCCAGGCTCCTCTATCCATGGAATTCTCCAGGCAAGAATACTGGAGTGGGTTGCCATTTCCTTCTCCAGGAGATCTTTCTGATCCAGGGATCAAACACGTGTCTCCTGCACTGGCAGGGCCATTCTTTACAATTGAGTCACCTGGGAAACCCAAGTCAACTATAAATCAATAAAAAATAAATACATGTTTTATAAAGTGGAAAGATGAAGCAGCAAGTGCGCTCCTGGTCTAAAAACCTATGAAAGGGGGCGGCCCAGAACCAGGGCTAGTGTTCACTGACAGCTAGCTACCTTGGTTCTTCTCCTGAAGTCTGTTCCATTGTTTCCCCCGCCTCTGAAAGCCTTGACATCAGAATGTCTCATCCCCCAGCTCGCGGGCTGGGAGCTGGAGTGACGTCAAGAGAAGGGCTGGCCAAGAACGACCAGGGGATCTGGGAAATGCTTCTCTTTCCCAGCCAACGGGAATCTTTCCCAGATGCGGGGGTTCACTGTCCTCCCCACCCCCACCCCCGCCCCCACTCCAGCTATGCCTCCGATCACACACACAGCTTGGTTCATTTTCAGGAAATTAGATCCTACCAGCTAGAGGAAGAGGGGGATGGGAGCCCCTCATACACAGGCTGCCCAAACCCTGCCTTAAAACAAAAGCCTCTTGAAATAATTAATGCAAGATCTGGCAAGAGTCTGCTCTCAAGAATGGATTCCACCCCCCCCCCCCCGCCCCCGCCCCCACTAACTAGCCAGCCTACCCTACTCAGAGATAAGGCCAGCTGCTTCTTTCTCCCTGCCCCCGGCCCCTGCCCGCCCTTCCCCCCTTTCTCCAGAAACTCTCCAAGCTTTAGAACAAGGCAGTCAAGATCCCAGGGTCACTGGAGGGTATTAGCTGCCAAAGTTTTGAACTGACCCGCCTAGAAGGGCGTCTCTTCAGGTAGCCTGGACAAGGATTCAGCCCCAAGCACAACCTGTAGTCAGGGAAACTGTTAAAAAGCCTAAATGTGAGATGCATTTAGCATCAGCCAGGCTGGGGACGGAGGGGAGACTGGGTCCGGAGGCGCGGACACCACTGAGGCATAGGAGCTGGTGCCGTGGTCTGGCCTTGGGGCCAGTGAGCACAGCTCCCCAGGCAAGCCCTGCATTCAAGGGGAGCCGGGCGCCAGGAGATCGACACGGCTTTATCAATCCAATAAAGGCACGCTCATTAATCCGGCGTCATCCCCGGGCACAAAGCCCCGCAGCAGCCGGTGCGAAGCCAACAAAGGCGCAGGGGAAGCCGCCCCCGGGCCCCGTCCTGCACGCTGCATTGTATACATATTTAAAATAGCCTGCAAAGTTTCAGACCAGGAACTTGAGCTCCCTCTAGGAGATCCGAGCCCGAGCGCGGATTTAATTCTCCGCCGACAACCACAACAAAGAACAAGAGTTTGAGCGCACAAAGGCGAGGAGGGAAGCGGGTATGAGTGCGAAGCCGCCACACAAAGGCCGGGAACCCCACGGCTCCCACGACCCCCGCCCGCTCGAGAGATCCTTCTCGGCCCTGGAGTGAAACCTGGATTTTTTTTTTTTTTTCCCCTTTCAAATTCCGCGCTGTGCAGAGCAGAGTTGAGCGCCAGGACGCCAGGACGCCTCCTCGTCGGTCCCCTTGCAGTAAAAACTTGGCTCGAGAGGGAGAAGGACCCCTCCGATCTGAAACCTGGCGCCCCCCTCTCCTTGGCTCCGGCCAGCCCCACGTCCCTTGCACCCCCGACCCCCGCAAGGCCCCGGACTCACCGTTACACCACTGGAATGGGTGCATCAATGAACTCTCGGCTGGCTTCCTCAGGCGAACGAAGGCAGGCGCGGGGCGGGCAGGCGGGGTGGGCTCGCCGGTCGGTGGGGTCGCAGGAGGGGCCGGTGCGCTGCGCGGGCGGCCGCCCTTCCGCTGCAAGTGGAACTCCCTCCGGAGCCGGGAGCTTCGCCGCGATGGGTTTTTGGAGCCACAAAGAGGAAAGAAGAGAAGAGACAGAAAAGTCTCCCGGCTCTAAGGACCGCGGAGGAAAGGCAGGAAGGGCCCGGGGGCTGGAGCGGGCTGCGGAGCGCCGGGTAGGCAGAGGAAGGGAAATAGCCCTAGGCAGAGGCGCGCCCCGGACGCCGCCGCACGGAGGTGAGACGCCAGGGACTCCGAAACTGACACGGTGCGCGCACACCCCCTCCCTTATACTGCGCCCGCCCCACCCGTCACCCGCCCTCAGCCAATGGGAGCCTTCCTCCGGCCCGGGGCATTGCTTGCAGACCCGCCTCATCCGAGTGTGGGGAGCATCCTTGAGGCTTGGGCGCCTCCTCTTCACCTGCAGTTCCGAGACGGTCTGGCCGCGCGCTGGCCAGAGCAGCCCCGAGCTAGCCTCCTCCGCTCTTGACCTGGAGGAAACTGAACAATTAGTGCCACATTGTTTTCGTCCTCCAGATCGGCTACTGTTTAGCATTTCTCTAGCTCTTTGAGAAAGCCAGTTCGAGGGAGTGGTTCCATTTCTGTCCAGAGGGCAAGACGACGTGGTCTTAGGTGGCGGGCTCTCACGTTTCTTTGCTCACTCTAAAAGAGGGAGCATTGCAGCTCGAGATTGTCCTACCAAGTGAAGTGTGAAAGACAAATATCATACCATATCCCTTATATACAGACTGTAAAAAAAAAAAAATAATACAAATGAACTTATTTATAAAACAGACTCACAGAGAGAAAGTTATGGTTACCAAAAGGAAAACGGGGGAGAGAAGGATAGATTATAATTTGGGGATGAACAGAAACATGCTACTATACATGAAATAGATAAACAAGAAGGACATGTATAGCACAAGGAACTATATTCACTACCTTGTAATAACCTATGATGGAAAAAAATCTGAAAAAGAATGTATGTACACAAATATATTTGAATCACTTTGCTGTACATCTGAAAATAACACAACACTGTAAATCAACTGTACTCCAATAAAATCATTAAGTAAGTTAGTAATAAAGTTGCTGAATAAAATTCCACTATATGAACGCAACACACTTCTTCGTTCACCTGTTGTTGGACGTTTGAGTTATTTCCAGCTTGGGACTATTAAAAATAAAGGTTTTAAGAACAAAATAAACAAAAAGCAAAAAAGGGACTGAAGCCAAGATTTAAAGCAGGTGAATTATGAAGAGGAGATCTGAAAAGTGCTTTAGTTGTTATCTTATCCTCTCTGTCCACCCCACCCCCCCATCAGTTTAAGCTTTAGGTAGACTCATCAGGGCTCTAGGCTCCTGAATAGCAGAATCAAACCCAGACACAGACATTGGCAATATCATAAGGGCAGCATCTTCAGCATTTAGCACTGCACAGGTATTGAATTAATAGTAGCTAGAAGAAAGCCTGAATCTCTTAATTCCCTGTCCAATGTGATGGTTTTTTTTTTTTTTTTTACCAGACATTCCATCATTTCTTTCTGTTTCTCTCTCATTCTTTCCCTTCCTGCCTGCCTTTCTTTTCCTCCCTCCCTCCCTTTTTTTTTTCTTTCTTTCCTTCCTTCCCTCCCGGTCTCTCCCCTCATTTCTCTCTTCCTCTGCCTCCCTTTCCCTTACTTTGTCTGTCTTTCTATCTTTCATTTACTCAGAATATATTCATCAAGAGCCTACTCTGGGACAAGCACTGTTTAACTGGAGAGCCATCAATGAATGTCCTCAAGCCTTTTCTCCTGGGATTTACATTGCATAAGAAGATAAACAGTAAGCAAACGGAAACAGAAAGTCGCATAGTCCTGTCCGGCTCTTTGCGATCCCATGGATTATAGCCCGCCAGGCTCCTCTGTCCATGGAATTCTCCAGGCAAGAGTCCTGGAGTGGGTTGCCATTTCCTTCTCCATGGGATCTTCCTGATCCAGGGATCGAACCCGGGTCTTCTGCATTGCAGGCAGATTCTTTACCAACTGAGCTACTATGGAAGCCTCTATAAACAGTAAGCAAGTAAGGAAACAAATAAGAATGACTCAATTTTATCTTTCTATTCAACTTAATGTCCTATTGGAAGGTGAAAAATACTTTCCCTGACTCTTGAGAGTTTGTAACACTTAAATAAGACTATGCAGATGAGTCCTCTGCCATTCAATAGCATGATGGTTATGCTATCAAAGGATCTGGCCAAGATCACTTAGCAGTCTGCAAAAATAGGTTAGCACTTACTTATGCAGTTGCCTGAAAACGATCTTTTTCTTTCTGAGCTACTCTGGAAGGGCATGATGTACAGATCCAACTGATTTCATCTCCTAATTGGACACCTACAAAAGCTTCCTAATTGGTCTTGGTCTACAAACATGAACTTGCATGCTTTGTTGTGTCCCCATGGACTATAGCCTGCCAACCTTCTCTGTCCATGGGATTTCCCAGGCAAGAATACTGGAGTGGGTTGCCATTTCTTTCTCCATCTTGGCACAGTGCAGAGGATTTAAAAAGACAAAACAGTTGTGTTGTTACTTACCCAATAGTTCTATTTAATGGTTCAGGTGAAAGGTGTTGATAGGTGAGCTGATGGATTGAGGAATTCTGCTGGGTGCCTCTAGGGCACACCTATGAAGGGCAAGCCTTTGAAGGGGAAACTGACCAGAAGTAAGGAATACCTCTTCCCTTCCTTAGGCTAAGGAACCCAGGTGAGAAAACAGGATTCTCCCTAGACCCTCCAGAAAGGAAGACAGCCCATCTGACACCCTGATGTTAGCCCAAGGAGACCTGTGTCAGTCTTCTGACCTACAGAGCTGTAATATAATAAAGTGAAAGTGAAAATTGCTCAGTCGTGTCTGACTCTTTGTGACCCCATGGACTATACAGTCCATGGAATTCTCCAGGCCAGAATACTGGAGTGGGTAGCCTTTCCTTTCTCCAGGGGATCTTCCCAACCCAGGGATCGAACCCAGGTCTCCCGCACTGAAGGCAGATTCTTTACCAGCTGAGCCACAAGGGAAGCCCATAATGTAATAAATCTGTTGTTTAAAAAAAAAAAAAAAAAAATCTACCTTCCAATGCAGGGGATGTGGGTTTGATCTCTGGTTGGGGAACTTTCCTGGTGGTTCAGACGGTAAAGTGTCTGCCTACAATGAGGGAGACTCAGGTTCAATCCCTGAGTTGGGAAGATCCCCTGGAAAAGGAAATGGCAACCCACTCCAGTATTTCTGCCTGAAAAAAACCCATGGACGGAGGAGCCTGGTAGACTACAGTCCATGGGGTCACAAAGAGTAGGACACGACTAAGTGACTTCACTTTCACTTTGGGGAATTAAGATCCCACATGCCACTGGGCAACTAAGCCTACAAGCCACAAGGAAAGATTCCCACAACTAAGGCCTGACACAGCCAAAAGAAATAAATTAATAAATAACTAATTAAATTAATTAGTAAATATTAATTATTAGTTAATAATAAACAAATTAATAAATGATTAATTTTTTAAACAGTTGATTTCTGCAAATCAAAACCACAATGAGGTACCATCTCAGGCCAGTCAGAATGGCTGTCATCAAAAAGTGTAACAAGCAATAAGTGCTGGAGAGGGTGTGGAGAAAAGGAAACCCTCTTATACTGTTGGTGGGAATGCAAACTAGTACAGCCACCATGGATAAAAGTGTGCAGTTCTTTAAAAACTGGAAATAGAACTGCCGTACAACCCAGCAATCCCACTGCTGGGCATACACACTGAGGAAACCAGATCTGAAAGAGACACGTGCACCCCAGTGTTCATCGCAGCACTGTTTATAATAGCCAGGACATGGAAGCAACCTATATGTTCATCGGCAGATGAATGGATAAGGAAGTTGTGGTACATATACACAAGGAAATATTACTCAGCTCAAAAAAGAATGCATTTGAGTCAGTTCTAATGAGGAGGATGAAACTGGAGCCTCATACAAAGTGAAGTAAGTCATAAAGAGAAACACGAATACAGTATATTAACACATATATATATATGGAATTTAGAAAGATGGTAACGATGGCCCTATATGCAAAACAGCAAAAGAGACCCAGATATGAAAACCAGACTTTTGGACTCTGTGGGAGAAGGCAAGGGTGGGATGATTTGAGAGAATAGCATTGAAATATGTATATTACCATATGTAAAATAGATGACCAGTGCAAATTCAGTGCATGAAGCAGGACATCTAAAGCTGGTGCCCTGGGACAACCCAGAGGGATGGGGTGGGGAGGGAAGTGGGAGGGAGTTCAGGATGGGGGGGACACATGTACACCTGTGGCTGACTTATGTTGATGAATGGCAAAGACCACCACAATATTGTAATTAGCCTCCAATTAAAATAAATAAATAAAAATTTTAAAAGAGCATAAAAAGTTGATTTCTCACATTGTATCAATATAGTTTAAATAACTCACCTTCCCCCCAACCTCAACCAATGATGCCCAGCTTCTTGTGAATCAGGAGAGAAGTCTAGTTACTTCATGACGATGAAATGGAGACAGTGAAGAAGATGATGGCTTATACATCCAAAGCCGAAGCCCCTTGAGAAGTCTGAAGTAGAATTATGTTTCTAAATCTTCCATGGCAAAAAGGAAAGGTAATATTGAAGACTAAACTTCCAGAAAATCTTCTGAGGAGTCAGGGACTCTTCATTTCCAAGGTCCCACTTCAGCATCCTCTTACAAACCCTAGAAGCCCCTTCACTTTATGGCCTTGTTAGCGCTAGAGAAATGCATTTTGGAGAGAGTGCTAATTCTGTGGAGGAACATGAGACCAGAAACCTTGATCCCATAATTTCACCTTTACTAAGACTCTTCCACTGGCCTCCATATCCAGCCCTAAAATGTGGAAGAGAATGCTAACCATGGTTGGTTGTAAAAAGTTTCAGACTCAGGCTAAGTCACTTCAGTTGTGTCCGATTCTTTGCAACCCCATGGGCTGTAACCTGCCAGGCTCCTCTGTCCAAGGAATTCTCCAGGCAAGAATACTGCAGTGGGTTGCCACGTCCTTCTCCAGGGACTCTTTCCAACCCAGGGATCAAGCCTGAGTCTCTCATGTCTCCTGCATTGCAGGCAGATTTTTTTTTTTTTAAAACTGGGGAAGCCCAGTAAAAAGTGATAATTAACCCCAAATAAACATGTCATACTTCACAATTAGACACATTGTCATATTTCCTCAAGTCTTTTCATTTTTTAAGAGAACAATTTTCATAAGAATATTCCATTCTTGGAAGCAGTTTAGAGTTATTTATTATATATTTAGGCTAATGAGGCCTTTCCCTCATTTAATTCTTAGAGGATCCAGCCTTTCTCTGGAAGTCTCCATACCAGAATGTTTTTAGGATGATTGATGCAACTTTTCCCCCCTTTTATTTATTTATTCTTGGCTGTATTAGGTTTTCGTTGCTGCACAGGCTTTCTCTAGTTGCGACAAGGGGGGTCTACCCTCTAGCTATAGTACAGGAGCGGCAATTTGTCCCTGCCCCTGGGTTCGATCCCTGGGTTGGGAAGATCCCCTGGAGAAGAGAATGGCTACCCACTCCAGTATTCTTGCCTGGAGAATCCCTGGACTGCATAGTCCACGGGGTTGCCAAGAGTCAGACACGACTGAGCAACTTTTACTCACTCACTCCTGCTTCCCAGGTGGCAGAACCCACTGCAGGAGACGTAAGAGACTCGGGTTTGATCCCCGGGTCAGGAAGACTCCCTGGAGAAGGGAATGGCAACCCTCTCCAGTATTCTTGCCTGGAGACTCTTGTGGACAGAGGTGCTTGGAGGGCTACAGCCCATGGGGTCGCAAAGAGTCAGACACGATTGAAGTGACTTTGCACGCACCCACGTGTTGCCCCTAGCTCCCAACCCACCTGGGAAATCCAGTAAAGAGAATAAGGGAACTTCCTTGATGCCCCAGTGGTTACGACTTCGAGCTTCCAGTACAGGGGACTCAGGTTTGATCCCTGGTGAGGAAACCGAGATCCCACACGCCTTGCAGTACAGCCAAACAGAAAAAGAGAGAGAGAGAGAGAGAATCAGGCTTTGCTGTGACCCTGGAAGCAAAGCTTCCTTTCTCTTTCCTAGAGGATCGTCAGTGCTGGGGTGATGCCCACACTCTCCCCAGGTATCTCCTAAGCATTCCTGACGGAGTTTCTAGGTGCCTGCGGAGGCTGGAAGGAAACAGGCTAGCTTGGTTTCCCAGAGATCCTTCACAGCCCTGCTGTGAATTAGGATTTCTGGAACAAAGGAATCCTCTAGGCCAGAGCGGAACCATCATCCCGTACGTGAGAGTGGAGATTGGAGAATAAAACAGAGGATGAGAGAAAAACACCTTTGACAGAGCCCCTACAGCATGCCAAGCCCGGTATTCAGCACTTCACATTTTTTCATGGATTCCTCACCAGAACCCTCAGGGTAAGGTTATTTTCTACTTTTTCTATTTTCTTTTTTTTTTTTCTGGCCGCACCATGAGACATCTGTAATCTAGTTCCCTGATCAGGGATCAAACCCTCACCCCCTGCATTAGGAAGTGAGGTCTCAACCACTGGACCACCAGGGCAGTCCCCATCCATTCATTTAAAAATACTCCTGCCTTAAAAATGGGGAACCTGGGGCTTTCCTGGTGGTGCAGTGGCTAAGACTACATGCTCCCGATGCAGGGGGCCTGGGTTCGATCCCTGATCAGGGAGCTACACCCCACCTGTGGCAACTAAGAAGATCCTGCATGCCAGAACTGAGACCCAGAGCAGCCAAATAAATAAAATAAAATGGCAAAACAAAGCAACAGCAAAACAGAGGCTACTTCCCATTGTCTTGAGATTGGGCTGGGCTTATCTGTATTTGTTAGAAACCAGCTGAGTGAAGCAGGGGTGACAGTGGTTGATTTCGGAGACTGGGTCATAAAAATTCACTGTGATTTTTTTTTCTCTTGCTTCCTCTCTTCCTGGCTTTGTCTGTCTGTCTGTCTCCCTCTGGTCACTTGCTCTGGGGAGGCCAGAACTCATGTCCCACGGACACTCACCTGTGGAGACGTCCCACGGCAGGGAACAGAGGTCTCTCGAGCAGCTGTGTGAACGGACATTCTGCCTTTGACCATGTCCTGGCTGCAGACTCTCGGAGACCCTGAGGGAAAACCACACAGTTCAGCTGCTCCTGAATTCTTGACCCACAGGAACTGGGAGACAACCAGTGTTTGCTGTTCTAAGCCACTGAGTTTGAGAGGTAATTTGTTATTGAGCCAGAGATCAACATGACAGCCGCTGTCACGAAGAGACATGAGAGGGCAGGGGCTCTGACCCTCTAGTTTATTTCTGTCTCAGGAATATTCCAAAGAGAGGAGGTGAATTCTGCTTCACAAAACCATGCAGAGACCTGGGTCCCATGCTCTCGCTGTTCCGCCGCGTGCTAGGATATGTTCCTTGTTCATCTGTGAGAAGCCGGCTGACCAGTCACGTAGCCTATGTTCTAACCTTATGGGAGGGGATGAAAGAGCGGAAAGACAGCATTTTCCTTGCAGGAATTCAAGTTTTACTTTTGTTCCCATTCCACTGGTGAGGGCTTAGTCACCGGGCCACACCTATTTGCAAAGAAGCCTGAAGAATGGAGTTTCAGGCTAGACAATCGCCCTGAAGCTCCGGGCAAGTCTGTGGTAACCGGACGACATGAAGGATGGAATTGGGTGGATGGAGGCCCAGCAACCTACCCCGCCCGTGCCCGACCCAGTGTTGGCACCTTCTCTGTGACTTGTAGTGACACTTCTCCAAGGCCGGTGGTTAAGACTCTGTGCTTCCACTGCCAAGGGCAGGGTTTCAATCCCTGGTTGGGGAACTAAGATTCTGTATGCCACGTGGCTGGGCCAAAATAAATAAACTAAAAACAAAGACAAGGATGACTGCACATGATGTTTGCTAACCAACCTTTTATTTTTAACTTTTTATTTTATATTGCAGTATGGTAGTTCATCAGTAAAGAACCCGCCTGCTTACTGCAGAAGACTCAGGTTCGATCCCTGGGTTGGGAAGATTCCCCGAAGGAGGAAATGGCAACCCACTCCAGTATTCTTGCCTGGAAAAACCATGGACAGAGGAGCATGGTGGGCTACAGTCCACGGGGTCTCAAAGAATTGGATACCACTTAGCTTCTAAATGGCAATAGTAGTTGATTCACAAGTTGCTTTAATTTCAGGTGTGCGATAAAGTGATTCAATTATACAGATACCTGCCTCTATTCTTTTTCAAATTCTTTTCCCAATTAGCTAGCCTATTTTTTAAAAATTAAAAGTAAAATGAAGGATTGGATAAACTTGGTGGTTTTCAATTTTTGTGTGTGTGTGCCAGAATGTTGATTGTTAAGTAATATTTAAAAATAGACACTGCATGGAATAGAGATATAAAAACAGAACTAATTTGTTTAAATCATGTGGAGTTTCTCTCTGTTCTTCTCCAGCCCCCCATCAGTGGGCCCACGGAAAACTGTTTCAAGTGCTAGAGGTCTGTGAGACATGATCAGAAAGCCCCCGAGTGAGAAGTTCTCCTGGCCTCCTTCCAGTTCTGACATTTCTGAGGCTCTGATCACTCACCTGTGTTCCCTGCCCTGGGCTGGATCACAGCTGCGTCTTTCTGGGCAGCTGGGGGCTTGTATCTGGCAGGTATTGGTGGAGGAAGATGGAAAGAGCCTTTGCCCTGGGTCTCCAGCCTCACCTCACTTCATCCCTTTTCTGACCTTGTGATGTATCTCTCCTTTCTCCTAAGGCAAGTGAGGATCCCTCCACCCCACCCCATCTTTGGACCAGGGGTCTAGGTGAGGAGTTCAGAAGGTGTGTTCCAGGAGGTCATCACACCACAGGTAGTCTTGAGGCCCACCCCTCGGATGGAGACGTGGAAATTCTCAGAGCAAGCAGCCTCCCTCCCCAGGCTGATGCTTTTTCTAAGCCTCTTGTCCTCTTCTGGGCTGTCACTGGCTTCAACTGGATTAGGAGCTCAGGCTCTGACTTGCTGAGCTTTGGTCCGGTTTGTGAGTGACTCCCTGGGAACAAAAGGGGACAGGCCTCCCCACGCTGATTTTTCCCTACCCCAATTCTCAGAATTCTCAAGAATACAGACTGCCGTAGGGAAAGTTAGCTAGGGAGAAGAGAGGTCCTTTCTTTTACTCCAAGACCATTGAAACCTGGCTCCTGCATGGGTAAATATTCCTCTCCCTGCTTCCTAGGTTCTTTCCAGAGAGATTTGGGGGTGTCAGCCACCTTCTCCCAGGCTGGCTCCAGAAGAAGAAGTGGAATTTGGCAGAGACCTTAAGGAACAATCCCAGCCCATTCAGAAGGCTGGTAACCACTGCCCACAAACAGCATTCTAAGAATGGCAGTCCCACTCCTGGGCATATATCTGGAGAAAACCATAATCCAAAGATCCATGCAGCCCTGTGTTCATTGCAGCCCTGTTTACAATAGCCAAGACATGGAAGCAACCTAGATGTCCACTGATGGATGAGTGGATAAAGAAGATGTGGTACAAATATACAACGGAATGTTCAGTTCAGTTCAGTCGGTCAGTCGTGTCCAACTCTTTGCGACCCCATGGATTGCAGCACACCAGGCCTCCCTGTCCATCACCATCTCTCAGAGTTTACTCAAACTCATGTCCATTGAGTTGGTGATGCTATCCAATCATTTCGTCCTCTGTTGTCCGCTTCTCCTCCTGCCTTCAATCTTTCCCAGCATCAGGGTCTTTTCCAATGAGTCAGCTCTTTGCATCAGGTGGCCAAAGTATTGGAGTTTCAGCTTCAACACCAGTCCTTCCAATGTATATTCAGGACTGATTTCCTTTAGGATGGATTGGTTGGGTCTCCTTGCTGTCCAAGGGACTCTCAAGAGTCTTCTCCAACACCACAGTTCAAAAGCATCAATTCTTTGGCACTCAGCTTTCTTGATAGTCCAACTCTCACATCCCTGCATGACTACTGGAAAAAACATAGCCTTAACTAGACAGACCTCTGGAATGTTACTCAGTCCTAAAAAAGAATGAGGGACTTCCCTGGTGGTCCAGTGGCTCCCAAGACTACACGCTCCCAGTGCAGGGGCCTGGGTGTGATCCCTGATGAGGGAACTAGATCCCACATACCAAAACTAAAAGTTCTCACGCCACAATTAAAGATCCTGCTTGCTATGCAACTAAGCCCCAGCATAGCCAAATAAATAAATAAGAGTGTAATCATTCCATTTGCAGCATGGATGGAAGGAACTTGAGACTATCATACTAAGTGAAATGAGTCAGACAAACAAAAATATATATGATATCGCACATATGTGAAATCGAAAAGATATATACAAATGAACTTACAAAGCAGAAACAGACTTCCAGATATCAAAAACAACTGTATGGTTACCAAAGGTGTGGCAGGGAGGGATAAATCAGAAGTTCGGCATAAACACACACATATCAGTAGATAGGAGATAGTTACCCAATAAGGACCTATTGGATGGCACCAGGAACTCTATTCAGCTCTCTGGAAAGAGTATACTCATATTCTACATGAGGAAAGAAGCTAAAAAAGAATGAATACATGTATATGTATACCTGAATCACTTTGCTGTACATCTGAAGCTAATACAACACTATATATCAACTACACTCCAATAAAATTAAAATACAAAATAATAGACATCTATTTGAGAAATAAACTCAAAGGAATGGCAGGGGTAGGCTGGGGACTGGGAGAAGATGAAGGCCAGTGGACTTTCCCAGGCTCCTTAGGCTTCTTACATTTCTGGGTAAGACGTTACAACACAGTGACGGAAGGTCGATTTACCCCCAGGCTTGGAGGCAAACAGTCTTCAGGGGGGAGGCAGATCCAGTGTGAGAAAACGGCTATGGGCAGCGATGACCGGAAGGCAGGCAGGCATGTCCTTTTCCCACTGGGACCACCCCTGCTCAGACTCACCACGTGCAGACGTGGGCTCGCATCTTTCCACGTTTTAAGAGAAACTGGAAATCTGAATGTTGTGCAACATTTCCCGGTTATCGAGAAGTTGCATGGAAAACAAAATGCCCTCAGCTGGTGGGTTTGCTCAGTGCTGCGGTGCCCTTGCCCAACACATCTTCCTCCCTCTAGTGTGTGTCAACAGTCCTTAGTTTTTCTTTTAAAGATTTTTTTTTTTGGAATGCGAACCATTTATTGAATTTGTTACAATCTTGCTTCTGTTTTATGTTTTGGTTTTTTGGCCCCCAGGCATGTGAGATCTTAGCTCCTTGATGGAGGAGCAAACCTGCACCGCCCCCCTGCACTGGAAGACAAAGTCACAACTACTGGACCACCGGGGACGTCCTACTAGCTCTCAATTTTTAATCTAAGTCAGAGATGAGTCCTGGCATTTGCAAGTGGTGTTCACGGCATGCCAAGGGGCTTTGATCAGTTTCCCATTGCTCTTGAGACAAATCGCTGCTAACTTCATGGCTTGAACAATGCACATTTATTATCTTACAGTGTGGTGGGTCAGAAGACCGGCATGGGACTCACTGGGCTAAAATCAAGCTCTGTCAGCCGGCTACCTTCTGTTCTGGAGGACCTAGGAAAGAATCCACTTTCTTGCCTATTCCAGCTTCTAGAAGTGCCCACACTCCTTACACCACATCTCCCATCCTTGTCTTCGAAGACAGCAATGGGTCCTCAGATCAAATCTCTCAGCTCAGTTTGAAAAGGTTCTATGTTTTTTAAGGACTCATGTGATCAGGCCTCACGGGATACTTCAGTGGGATCTTCCCACCGTGAGGTTGCGGGGTTTTTAAAGTAATCAGTGACTGTGCTGGGTCTTCATTGCCGCGCACAGGCTTTCTCTGGTTGTGGGGAGCTGGGAGAGCAATGCTCCTCTCCAGTTTTGGTGCTCCGGCTGCTCGTTGCTCTGACTTCTCTTGCTGCATTTGGAGGCCTCTAGAGCGCAGGCTCAGTAGTTGTGGCACAAGAGTTTACTTGCTTCATGGTATGTGGGATCTTCCCAGACCGGGGATCGAACCCGTATCTGCTGCATTGGCAGGCAGGTTCTTAACCCCTGGACCACCAGGGAGATCCCAAGCTTTTGGTTTTAACTACAAGTGCAAAATACCCTTTGCCACAGAGGTAATATATTCCAAGATTCTGGGGTTTAGAGAATCAACAGGGCTCCTCCCTAAACTTTTCCATCGTTTGCTCATTTCTTCTTCTGCAAAAAAAAAGTTCAGAGGACCGAAACTTATGATAAACAGGGTTTATCTTTCTGCATAATCTAGTCCACTCTTTTTCTGTTCAGACTTCCATTTCCTTAAAATATGTTTCTATTTTTTCTTTCTATTTTCTTTCTAGTTGAGGTATAGCTGATTTACAATATCATGTAAGTTTCAGGGGTACAACATAGGGATTCAAGATTTCTAGAGGTTATATTCCATTTATAGTTATAATAAAACACTGGCTATATTCCCTGTGCTATACAATATATCCTTGTAACTTAATTATTGTATATGTAGTAGTCTGTACCTCTTAGTCCCTGCCCTACTGTGCTCCTTCCCACTTTCCTCTCCCCACTGGTAACCACTAATTTGTTCTATAGATCTGTGAATCCGTTTCTGCTTTGTTACATTCACTATGTTGTTTTATTTTTTAGATTTCACATGTAAGTGATATCATACAGTGTATGTCTCTGTCCGACTTATTTCACTTAGCAGAATACCTTGCAAGTCCATCCATGTTGTTGTGAATGGAAAAATTTTAGTAGATTTTAATGGCTGAGTTTTTAATTGGGCTTCCCTGGTGGCTCAGCAGTAAAGAATCTGCCTGCAATGCAGGAGACTCGGGTTTGATCCCTGGGTAAGGAAAATCCTCTAGCGAAGGAGACGGCAAGCCAACTCCAGTAGTCTCTCTTGGGAAACCCCACGGATAGAGGAGCCTGGCGGGCTACAGTCCACGGGTCCACAAAAGAGCCGGACGTGACTTAGCGACCGAAAAACAACAACCACAGCAACAATATCCCATTGGGTATATACGCCACATCTTCTTCATCTATTTATCTGTTGATGGGTACTTAGGTTGTCTCTATATCTTGGCTATTGTAAACAATGCTGCTATGAACATTGGGGGGTGCATGTGTCTTTTTGAATTAATACTTTCATTTTCATCTTTTTTTTTTCCCAGTAAATACCCAGGAGTAGGACTGCTGGATCATATAGTAGTTCTATTTTTTTTGGAGAAATCCCCCAAACTGGTTTCCAATGCAGCACCAATTTACATTCCCACCAACAGTGCACGAAGGTTCCTTTTTCTAAGGGATCTGTTTGTCAGGGGCGGGGGGGGGGGGGGGGGGTGGCCCTTCAGTGCAGGGTCGCCGCATCCTCTCCAGCGATTTTCTCAGCTGCTGGTCTGCTTTCTAGCTCCATCTGCTGCCGCGGCTCACAGAAACAGAAGCTCTCTCTTCACCCCCGCTCCCTGAGCAGCTTCTCAGCTGGGATTAGTCACAGGGTGAAGGACTGGGCAAACATTCCTCCTTCTCCCCAGAGTCGCCAAGGGCCCTGGGGTCAGCAACGAGGGTTTGAGTCGACACTGGATGGGGCAGGCTGGGAGGATGATGAGTTGGGCTTGAGTCACAGTTCCCCGGGGGCCTGAGGCTCTGCCAGTTAGAGGCACAGGCTGCGTCTAACAAGAGCGTTCACTTTCAAGTTCTATGCTTGGGTCCAACCGGTCCATTGTGTGAGAACTGGATGCAGGAGGCTGGACTTATTATTTTTTTTTTATTTTAATATTTTTTGTTTGGCTGTGCTGGGTCTAAGTTGCAGTACACGGCATCCTTAGTTGCAGCATGTGGGATCTAGTTCCCTGACCAGGGATTGAACCCAAGCCCCCTGCATTGGGACTGTGGAGTCTTAGCCACTGGACTACCACGGAAGTCCCAGGAGCCTGGACTTTTAACGCCGGATTGGGCAGGTGGTGGCTTCCTTGGTGGCTCAGAGGGTAAAGTGTCTGCCTGCAATGTGGGAGACCCGGGTTCAATCCCTGGGTCAGGAAGATCTCCTGGAGAAGGAAATGGCAACCCACTCCGGTACTCTTGTCTGGAAAATCCCACTCATGGAGAAGCCTGGTAGGCTACACAGTCCATGCAGTCGCAAAGAGTTGGACATGACTGAGCGACTTCACTTTGGGCAGGTGTGAATGAGACCCATTTGTGACAGGTGACCCTCTCTAACCCCCTGGAGGGTAGAACTGATTCTGTGTGGTCACCGGGCTGTGCCCCTCTCTTCTGTCTCTTGACCCCTATAGGTCCCCCAAACATACATGTACCCTTAAATGGTGGAGGTGGAGGGACACACACCAGTGTGATGGCCACACGCATAGATGCTGGAGCCAGAGCTGCCAGGTGGGAATCTGAGCTCTTCCGCTTACTATTTGAGTGCATCATGTGCTCAGTCCTCTCTGACTCTTCGTGACCTCCATGGCCTGTAGCCCTTGGGGCTCCTCTGTCCACGGGATTTTTCCAGGCAAGAATTTTGGAGTGGGTTGCCACTTCTTATTCCAGGGGATTTTCCCGGCCCAGGGATCAAACCCATGTCTCTTGCATCTCCTGCACTGGCAGGCAAATTCTTTATCCTTAGGAAAATTGCTGCTGCTGCTAAGTCGCTTCAGTCGTGTCCGACTCTGTCTGACCCCATAGACGGCAGCCCACCAGGCTCCCCTGTCCCTGGGATTCTCCAGGCAAGAACACTAGAGTGGGTTGCCATTTCCTTCTCCGATGCAGGAAAGTGAAAGGGAAGTCGCTTAGTTATTCGACTCCTTAGCGACCCCACGGACTGCAGCCTACCAGGATCCTCCATCCATGGGATTTTCCAGGCAAGAGTACTGGAGTGGCTTGCCATTGCCTTAGGAAAATTACTTAACCTCAATTTCCTTGTTTCCAAGTATTGACAAAGAAATCACTTCACATAGTTTTTAATGAAGATTAAATGACTTAATATCCGCAAAGACAGAAGAGTGCCTGGGCCAGAGGCACAATATGGCTTTTGTTAAATAATAATAATATACACATACATATGGGTGATATATATACATATATATACACACATATGCATATACACATATATACCTATACATATATACACACATACATACATATATATATACACATATATATGGGAGATATATACATATATATGGGAGATATGTATATATATTTGTATGTATATATATGTATTTATATATATATATATGGCTTCCTAGCTGGTGTTACTGGTAAAGAATCTGCCTGCCAATTCAGGAGGCATAAGAAACCTGGGTTGGATCCATCTGTCAGAAAGATCCCTTGGAAATGGCAACCCACTCCATTATTCTCGCCTGGGAAATCCCATGGACAGAGGAGCCAGGGGAGAGAGGTAAATTAATGTCACTAACACCCATACGGCTGTGTGCTGGGGCCAAGGGTCCTAGCTGTCAGATTTTTTTGGCCCCATCTTCCCACCACTGTAATGTGATTATGGGATGCAAGTGTCAAACGAGAGCTTTCTAACACTAAGAGCTAGTAATATGTAATGATTCCCGATCATCAAAAATGGCCAAGCAAGGGACTTCCTGGCTCAGCCAGTGGTTAAGACTCCAAGGCAGGGGGCATGGGTTCAATCCCTGGTCAGGGAACTAAAATCCCATCTGCCTTGCAGTGTGGTCAATAAATAAATAAAAATAATCTTTCTTTGCTTCAGTTAAAAAGAAAAAAAAAATGGCCAAGCAAATGAATGCTTGATAGCTATCATCAAGTGACTTATTGTAAAGGCAATTTATTTATGCCTGTGGAAAGTGGAAATCGTTCATCTGTGAAGGCATCTTTGAGTTTTGAGATTCTGAGTTTCTGTACTTTGGGGTAGAATCTACACTTAGTTATAGTAAGTGATTTTTCTTCTGTATTTTTCACTTCCTTTTACACCCCACCCTCTTCTTCCACTCATGCAGATGTTTTGGGAACACACTGCCCATTTTTTGTGTTTTTTTTTTTGCCACTGGAATCTTAGTTTTTTGACCGGGGATTGAATCTGCACCTTCTGTCAGTGAAAGCGCAGAGTCCTAACCACTGGACCGCCAGAGAATTTCTGGGAAACACACCCTTTTAAAAAGAAGGGTGTGGTAAAAAAAAAAAAAGAGAGAGAAGGATGTGGTGGCTGGCAGTTTGGCAGTTGGAATACCAAAAAAGATCATACTATTCACTCTGGTGGTTGACTCTATTTTTGGACGAGATTTACTAGGGGGATTATGTTACCCTCTTCCGAGGAAAACCTGGAAAGATTAGAAGAGGAAGCAATCACATCACCTCCCCACCCCTCGTCTCCAATTTCTTGGCATGAGGCAAAAACCCAACTCATGATTTAGGGCTGGGATTGATTTAAGGTTAATATTCTGCTCTTCCACGAGAATGGGGGACTTGATATAGAAAGCAAGCTGCTTTTTTTGAAAATAAGTTATATTGCGTTTGCCAAAAAGCTCGTTCGGGATTGGAAAGCCCCGAGTGCATTTTTGGACCACCCCAGTATTTCTTACCGGAGTTTGTGAACAGAGACCTATTTTAAGCTTCAAAGATACCAGTGTGCGGAGTCCCACTCCGGGTTGCAACTCTGACTTTTTGGTCCTCTGCTGCCCCCGCGTGGACATAAATGGAAATAACAAGATATCCTTACAGCTGGCGTGTGGAATCGGACTTGGGAGAAAACTCCCTTAAAAACTGGAAACGTTAGTCGCTCAGTCGTGCCCGAGTCTTTGTGACCCCATGGACCGTAGCCCACCAGGCTCCTCTGTCCATAGAATTCTCCAGGCAAGAAGACTGGTGTGGGTTGCCATGTCCTTCTCCAGGGGATCTTCCCGACCCAGGAGACCCAAGAACCCTGGTCTCCTGCATTGCAGGCAGATTCTTGACTGTCCGAGCCACCAGGGATGATCCCCCTTAAGAATCACTGGAGGCATAAGGGCTGGTGGGGGCTCAGGACCCTTAGAGGGGAGCCAGGGGCCCTCGGGAAGAGAGCTGCCGACTCAGACAAGCGGTCAGTGATTCAAGAGGCTCGTGTCATTTTCACCATTTTTATTTTTCCTGGAGACGCTTGGATCCAGTAAGCGAGCGATCAGCAATAGACTCGAAGTCATGCACCTCTGCCATTTTTGGGCCACGACCAGCACCCGCGGGCTCGGCGCCAAGCCTCCTACACCTCTTCCTGCCGTGTTTGGAGTAACAAGTCTGCAGGCTTCTCTCTTAGCTTTTCGCACCATCTCATCACCGTCTGTCTCTCTGCTCCTGGCCCCACACAACTCGACATCATCACAGCCGTGCCTGCCGCCTCCCTGACTCTCCCCGCAGGGGCACACGGCAGAACGGGTCCTTATCAGAGAGGGAGGGGAACACTTGAGCACAAAGAAGAGAAGGGGCCTTGAATCTCTGGGACCACCCTGACTGGCATCCAGGACCCTAGCTGCCTCGCTCCCAGGCCAGCTCCCTCCTAGGTGATTGTCAGCCTGCCCAGCTCACCCCTCCCCAACCCCTCGCAACAGATAGCAGCTGTGGCCTGGGCCATGTCCCAGCCCTCTAAGGAGAGTAAGGGTTCACTCGGTCTCCCCCCCACCTGCCCCCTGGGCCTCCGCTGTCCAGCTGGGATCCAGGGACCCACAGGCCTGGCCTGACCTCCCTACCCCACCCCTCATGCCTCCAGCCCCTGCCGCAGCCTGCGGTCCAAGGCCAGGAGCTGCCTTAAGAAGCCCCGGTTGGGGATGATGCCTCGGTGGTCCTTGACTTTCTTGATGGCCTCCACGAGGGTGAGGCGGTGGTACAGCATGAGGTAGGCCAGCACCAGGGTGGCCGAGCGGCTGACTCCCACGGCGCAGTGCACCAGGATCCTCCCTGTGAACACAGACAGACGAGAGAGGCAGCTGGGGGACCGTGCGCTGGGCTGGAGGAGGCCGGGGGCAGGTGAGGAGGAAGACAGGTAAGCAGAGATGCTCGGAGGCACAGATGGGGGGACGGTAAGAATCTGAATCCTGGCAAACGGGGGCACACAGACGGGAAGACACGGAAAACTTGGAGCAGTTCAGCATCCATAAATCCAAAATGGGCTCGAAGAGGGACTTGCCTGGTGGTCCAGCGGCTAAGACTCCAAGCTCCCAATGCAGGGGGCCCCAGTCCAAGACCTGGTCAGGGAACTACATCGCTCATGCCACAGTTAAGACCCAGAACAGCCAAATAAATAAACAAATAAACATCTAAAACATAACTAACATAGAGCTTAAAAAAAAAGAGCTTGAAGGGAGACACTCAAGTTTAATGCAAAACCCAGCTTTGTACCAAGAAGAGTTTCTGCTTGATACTCGCTGAGTGCATCCATGGAAAATCCTTTGTGTCTAACCTGGCCCTTCCTCAGTCTCCCATCCATTCTGGAGGGGGGGGGGGTGGTGTGTGTGTGTGGGTGGGTGATTAGTATCTATTTTTTCCCATTTTAAAAAATCTTTTCTTTTTTTTCTCTGCAATGAACAGCATGTGGGAATCTTAGTTCTCCAACCGAGGATTGAACCCACACCCCTGCATTGGAAGAGTAGTTTTAGCCACTGGGGAAGTCCCAATACATCTTATATTTTTTAAATAAAATACTTTTTACTTTAAAAAATAAAATAGTTTTATATCTTAAATATATATATATATATATTCTGATCACTAAAGCAAGACAGGCAAAGCAAGAATCGTTAGAACGTCTAGAAATATGTAAAGAAGGCAACAATTAAAAAAAATATATCTCCCATAATCTTCCTGCCCAGGGGCAATTTGCCACTCTCCCAACATTTGGGATTATTTCCTTCTTTATATGGATTGCTTTGAAAAGATGGTTGAGAGAAGAGTTTTCATTACTGAGCATCTTATCACATCATTCAAGTCTCTCTCTCTCCACACCCAGAGCCCCCGGCTCTGCTCTAAGTCAGTGTCCGTGGGTCCACCCCTCCGCCTCGCTCCCCTCCCTTCCTACCTCCTGGCTGGCTCAGCGCCCGGTGGATGAAGTCGGCGGCCGCCTGGAAGTGGACACTCATGTCGAAGGCCGGCGAGTCGTGGGCCTCGACACCCAGGTAGCGGATGCCCAGCCCCTCGTAGGCTTCGGGCGTCCCTCGCCACCGGCTGTGAGAGGCGTTGAGGACGTGCGTGATGCCCAGGCGACGCAGCTCACGGTGGTTGTTGGCTATTTCCCTGCATTGAGGAGCAGAGGTTGGAGGGGGTGAGGCTCGGGGATGGGACCAGACACCCCGGTTGGTACCCTGATCACCGCCCGGCCAACATCACTGGCTCCAGGCCTTCCCTTCACTTCCTGAGGACCCGGGATGCGCAATGACTCTGAGTCTTGTCCTGGAGCAAAGCTGGGGAGTCCTGGAGAGATTTTTGGCCTGGGGGAGAGAAGATAAGAGAGAGACGGGCAAACCGCAGCCCTGATAACATACGGCAAGATGCTCGGAGGCCACAGGATTTTATTAATACTTGATCCGTGAGAAAGAGCAACAGGGTTTGTACTTCATGGAAGGAAGTACCTGCCAACAGTGGAATCTAGCTGGAGAAAGACTGGGGCATCTCGGGAGAGATGGGTTTTCTTCACACCAGGGCATTCAGGTAGAGAGAGGAGGTCAGTGGATGGGTCTGGACGTGGCAGGGAGGATCTGGACACTGGATGGCTTGTTGGAGCAGCTCACGTTTAACCTGGTAACCTTGAATTGCTTTGGTTCTCACCACTCCCCCATTACTTCATTTTTATAAAACTATTTTTTTTTTTTTCTGGCTGTCCCATGCGGCCTACAGGATCTTAGTTCCTTGACCAGGGATCGAACCTGTGCACACTGAAGTGGAAGCAGGGAGTCCTAAACATTGGACAGTCAGGGAAGTTCCTTTCCTGTTTAGACTCTCTCTGATGCCCAGAATCTTCTTGTGTTTTGCCAGTTACTCCAAGCCCATGGTTACCCTGCGGATGTCACCTGCAGGGGTTTCCGTGGTTCACAGCCCTCAGCTCATGCCAACAGGGTCATATCAAATGCCCTGTCTAGTGCCAGCTCCTGGAGCAGAAAGCACCCTGAACTTGAACCTCTAAATCCTGGGCTCTGCTACTTACGACCCGTGGGACCTTGGGCCAGTCCCAGATTCTCTGAGCTTCCAATTCGTCCTGTGTAACCTGGGGATAGTGGTACCTACCTCACCAGGCTATCATGAAGATTAACAGAGAAAAAGCCTGTGAAAAACTCCTTGTAGGCTCTAAAGCTCTCGGAAAAGACCTGTAGGGCCGCCTTTCTCTTTGACGCCGGTCTCTCTGTCGCCCCCATCTGGCAGAGTCTCTGCATACTCTTTGGCTTGGCTTGGTCCACTCCCCACACCCTTTTTGTTTTATGTGCTAAGTCGCTTCAATCCGACTCTTTGTGACCCTGTGGACTGTAACCCACCAGGCGCCTCTGTCCATGGGCTTCTCTAGGCAAGAATACTGAAGTGGGCTGCCATGCCCTCCTCCAGGGCATCTTCCCGACCCAGGGATCGAACCCAGGTCTCTTACATCTTCTGCATTGCCAGGCAGGTTCTTTACCATTAATGTCGCCTGGGGCACCACTCACCTTACCAGCCACTGTTCCTGGCCCCAGTGATAGCTTTTTCTCAGGGCACAAAGATGGACGGTCAGATAAGTCATCTATGATGTCCAGCCCACAGCACTGGTATATGAAAATGCTAATGCATTGTGCTAAATGAATGACATGATTACTTGAACAGAGATTGTCTGTCCAGAATTGGTCTATCAGTAATCCTGTCCAAACTAAGAGACACCAGTTCGATCCCTGGGCCCGGAAGATCCCCTAGAGGAGGGCCAGGCAAGCCACTTCCAGCATTCTTGCCTGGAGAATCCCATGAACAGAGGACCCTCGCCGGCTACAGTCCATGGGGTCGCAGAGTCCAACTTGACTGAAGAGACTTAGCACATAGGTAATCCTGTCCACCCTCCCCAACCCTCCAGCCTCCACTCTACCCATGTACCCCCTCCCTTCCACCCTCAATGTGGAACCAACAGCACAACTCCACGCCTCTCTGCCACCCTTCTTTCTTCTTGCACACACACACACAAACACACAGCCCCCATACACACGCAGCCGGGGCCCCAGTCAGCCGGGTACGTACTGGTCTCCGAGGTAGAGGCCTGGCCAGACCTCGTCGGCGTGGTTACAGGCGGTCTTGCCTGTGTAGAGCAGCCTCTCCAACTCGAAGACGTTGAGGAAGGGGTGCTGGACAGCGGGCGGCTCCTCCAGGGCGCCTCTCACGCGGACGGGAGACCTCGAGCCGCTCCGGGAGAAGCGGGCCATGAATGTCACCGAAGCCCAGAGCCAGTTGCCGGGACACATCTTAGAGGCGGCAGGAGGCCTGGCAGCGACCGGGGTGCGCGAGGTGAGGCGGGGCGGGTGTCCAGGTGGCAGCTGCGGGCAGAGGCGGGGTGTGAGTGACGCCTGAGCGCGTCCGGGGCGGCGGGGTCCCTGCCCGCCCCGGGGAGAAGGTTCTGGAGAAGGACGGTGAAGTCTGGCCCTGGGCGGGGCGGGCGCTCTGGACGGTCGTCTCCTTTGAGCGGCAGCAGCTCCTGTCGCCCTGCTCTTTGGCTCCGCCAGGCAAGGAGGTGGGAGCATCACATGTTCTTGTTTACGGGCCGAGGCAGCGGCCCAGCTGCTGGGCGTCTGCTCCACCACCCCACCCCCACTCCGCACACACAGAGTCAACACACACACACGCACACGCACACACATTTGGCATCTGGGTGGCAGGGCCCAGTGCTGGAAGCCTTGCCAGCCCGCGGTCTGGGTCTCATCTGCCTGGGGCTGCGGGCAGACAGGCTGGGGAGCTGGGAGGGGGACTTGGGGGGAGGTTCTGGATCCATCCAGAAGGAGTTGGCCTGAAGCCAGCAGCAGCTGGGGCCAGTGACAGCCCCCCCGCCGCCGGCCTGGGGGGTGGGGTGGTGGTGGTGGTGGATGGGGGAGATGGGCCGCCTTAACCCCTTCCTGCCCTCCCGCCCTCAGCCCTCAGCCCTCAGCCTGCTCTGGGAAGTCCAGCCGCGGGGATGGGGCGCGTGGGGAAGAGTAGTAAAGAGGAAGCTGAAGTTTTTGAAAAACACTTGCTGAAGACCCGGGTTAATGGAAGGAAGCGCCCGTTATCTGGGCAACACAGCCAAAGCAGCCTCCCTTGGTCAATGTAACAGATGTCACTGATTAAACCTCATCTCTTTGGGTCCAGGCAGGGCTGGAGTACTCTGTGTGTGTGTGGGTGTGTGGGTGTGTGTGGGTGTGTGTGTGGGTGTGGAGAGGCAGAGGGTGGGGGCTGGAGGAGGGAAGAAAGTGAAGAAATGGGGGCTCCTGCCTGGCCCAGGGGCTCAGAATGTGGAATTAGCGCCTGTGTTGCTGGTGAAATCAAGTGACCCTATTTAGCACACGGGGGTCCTCAATGAGGGGCCTGACTCCCTGTGAAGAGCAGGGACCACACGTTGAGCTGTGGAGCTGGGAAGGGCCAGCCTTTGAGACTCGCCCTGGGAGCTGCAGGCAGGGGGGGATCGTAGCAACAGCCCCCCCCCCCTCCAGTGCCTCTTATCTCCTCTTCCTACCCCTCCTTCTCCTCCTCTGCATGGTGATCCTGGCCCTCGGAAAAGTGGGCTGCTTTGAAGAATCCCTCTCCCACGCCTCCTCCTGTCTTCTGCCCCAGGGGCTCAAGGAAGGGTCCCCAGTGAGAGGCCATCTTCATCCTGTCCCCTCCCCCCAGTCTCAACAGGGTCCCAGTTCTCCCCAATCCTCATCCCCCCAGGGCCAGGAGAGCTCCAGCACTCACAAGGCATAAGAAGCAGGGGTCTTAGGATCAGGACTGGTGAAGGGAGGCTGGATCTTAGGGTGTTGAGGGGTTGTTTAGGAAGAGAGATCCCCGCCCCCCCCCCCCCCAATGGCTGATCAGAAGGAGTGTAGAAAGAGAACAGTGTAGCAATCACGGCCACCTCCATCACCACTATCACCATCCTGACCATCATCCCCACCACCACTATCACTGTCATCCCCACCGGTCGACATCTTCATCATTGCATCACCATATCATCATCTACTTTTGCTCCGCAGGCCTGAAGACCTCACCACTTGGCTCCCAAACAACATTTTCTGGGAACAGAATGCTGCTGCCTGTGTGATGCTGAATGGTGGAAAGAAAGCGGGAAGCAGCCCAGGTGTCGCGGGAGCTCCGTGGCACTCGCTTTCTCCCCATTCCGTCCCTGGACACGCTCCAGCCCCATCCGCCAGCTTTTGGGGGCCCCGGGCCGCGGCCCCCCTCCCATCCTCCCTCCCTCTGCTGTGGTTGTAACAGGTTCATGGCTGTCGCCCAGTCCTCGCCAACCCAGACAGCCAGGCGCGGAGGGAGGGAGCCCCGGGAGGGCCCCGCCGGCGGGCTCCCAGGCCCCTTTTAACCGCCCCCCGACCCCCCCGCCCCAGCCCCCCAGCCCCGGCCCCCGGCGCTTCGCCCACCCGCCGCGGCCCCGCTACCTCGGGAGGCGGCGCGGGTCTCAGTCCCGGAGGCGGATCGCAGGCGCAGGCAGCCCCACGGCCATGACTCCGCCGCCGCCTCGGTCTGGCTTGGCAGACCGGTTGACGGATTAGCATCTATTTTTAAGCCATGACACGCACGTCGAAGCGGGGCTGGTGTCGGTGTGCGCGTGTGTCGGCGACACGCAGGGACCCGGTCTCGCACCCGGGGGCCCGAGCGGACAGGCGGCGTGGGCCACGCAGCCCGCACCCCCTGCGGCCCCGCCTCGCGGGCAAGCTCGTGTGTATGTGTATTTTCGGAGCTGCGCCAATGACAGGCACTTTGCCTAAAGCTGACATTATGTAAGGCGGCCCAGACGGTGTCTTGAGCACACACGCTCCTCCCCGGCAGCATTAATTACACAGACTCCAGGACGATGCCCACTCACTTGTACATGTCTCCTGCGCCAGAACACTGGCACAAATAACTCTTGTCCTTAACCCTGATGAGTATTTACTAAGCACAGTGTACCCTCTGCTCCACAGATCTTAACTCATTTTATCTTCATCGCAGTCTCTGAGGGAGGAGAGGATATTGTTATTGTGCCCATTTTAGGGAGGAGGAGATGGAGGCATCCAGAGGCTAAGTAATTTGCCCAGGGCACTCCCTAGGCGCTGCCAGGCAGCCTGGTTGCCTGCCTGGGAAGTTCAAGTCCGTAAGCGCTTTCTGAACAGGTGTCAGCCCTTCCATCCACCTGCTCCCCCACCCCCCAACACACACACAATGGAGAAGGCACAGTGGATTTATCTTTCTTATTTTGAAAAGGTATTTATCTGGCTGCTCCAGGTCTTAGCTGTGGCATGTGGGATCTAGTGCCCGGACCAGGATGGAACCCAGTCCCTCTGCATTGGGAATGTGGAGTCTTAACTACTGAACCACCAGTTCAGCACAGTGGCTTTTTATCAGGAAGCCATTTTCACCAGCTCAGCTCCTTGTGAATTTCCTTTTCCTCTGCTCCTGAAGAAATTCACATGTTGCCTTTTGGTGATACTTAGCTTCACTTGCTTTTCTACCCTAAGTACCTTCTTGGCTTCCGTATTGTAAACACTTCGAAGGCAAGGACTGTCGAAGGCAAGGACTGTGTTGTGGTCCCCGGTGCCTGGCTCCCTGTGTGATGGGGGTGGGTTGGGGGCAGGAATGAATGTTATCAGGTGATGCTTTAAAAAGACTCAGCCTCCAGGCAAGTTGCCTGGTGAGAGGAAGGCAGGAAAAAGACAAGGTCAGGCTGGACCTGGCTGGGGATGAGTAGATGGTATACCTACTGTAGCTGAAACCAGGATGGACTCCATTCCTAGAGGGAGAGTAAGTCAGGCTTTGAACTCTGAGTCAGAGAAAGTGACACAGTCCCCAGGTCAGCTCCATCACAGGATGCCAGTAATTCCCCTTCTACACAGTCTTTTCTGCTCTAGAGAAACAAATGCAATTCCTCTTCCTTTTCCTTGTGACTTCTTTGTATGGAAGTTTACTTGAAGAAATGAAATCTTCATCATTGAAAACAAAAACTCTCCTGGGAAATTGGGATTTGTCAATTCAGGGAAACTTTGGTAAAGAATGGTCACAGGGGACTTCCCTGGTGGTCCAGTTGTTAAGACTCCTCATGTTCAATGCAGGGGGTATGGGTTCAATCACTCAGTTGGGGGAACTAAGATCCCATATACCACATGGTGCTGACAAAAAGTAAACATTAAAAAGAAGAAATGGTTTTGAATCAAACTGTTAAAGAGCATATGTCATACACTAACCTTATTAGAAGTGATGGAGACTTTAGGGTTGGTAGGTTGAGAAGATGTTGTAAATGATAAACTTCATCTCAGTCTTTAGCTGAGATCTACATCTTTCAACCCTGCATTGCACTTTTCTCAAAAAGCTGGGAAAATATGCTTTAAAGCATACTATAGACAATTTGGCCAGATGTAACCACAGAAATTGTCCATGTATCAAGATCTTCATGAGGACGGGGTCAACCTACAACTCAAGTGGCTTCATACTTTTCTTTGTAACTTCTTAGAAGGCTTATTATGTTTCCAGGTGACACCCAGCTGAACTAAAGATGGAGAGGGAGGGAGAATGGAAGAAAGAGTTAGTAAGAAGATAATGGAGAGGATTCGACAGGTAATGACCGGAAGGAAAGAGAATAAGCATGTATCGATAACTTATTATCACCAATTCCTTGGATTTCCACATTTATGAACTCATTTAATCCCACTCCCCTTGAGGTGAGTGCTATTATCTGTGTTGAATACATGAGGAGATTGATACTTGGCCAGATTAGTTAACTCACCCACAGCTAATTAGTGCCAGAACAGGGGTTCAATCCCAGGACTATCTGATTCCAAATTTTTATATTTCAAGATGAGGTTGAAGTGTCGCTTCTTCTACAAAGCCTTTCTTGATCTACTCTTATTTGTTGTTCTCCTTCTTTGCGCTCATAATGACTTCTAGCAAAGGACATATGGGCTAGTACCTCTATGATTTGCTACATTTATTTAAATGTCTGTTCTCATTATTAGAAATTATGAATGGATTCACCACACTGGGATGAAAAGAACAGAGATGATTTAAAAAAAAAAAAGGCAGATAGGAATAGATTTCCAAGTGGTTTCTATAGACATACTTCTTCTAAAAAATAATTACATGGAGAGAGAGAGGGAAAAAGAGTTCAGTATGAGCAAAGAGGAAGAAAAACAGGCAAGACTAGGAAATACATGTTAAACAGTAGTTCTAACTGCCATGGTTTAACTATGGACTCTGTGCTACTGGGTTAAATGCTTTCCATCTGTTAGCTAATTTAATCCCATAACGTAGATAGTATTAATTCCATTTCCTAGTTGAGAAAGTAGGTTTTGTGGTGGTAAACCCATTCCGAAGCAGCCAAATAGCTAATCATTGGGATTTGGGCATGGTTTTAAACCTAGAACTGTTTAAAACCAAAATCTGGGCCTCAAAGCACTGTAGCATAAGGAAAAATCATGGTAATAGTGTGCGTGCATGCTAAGTCACTTCAGTCGTGTCTGACTCTTTGCGACCCCGTGGACTGTAGCCCACCAGGCTCCTCTGTCCATGGGATTTTCCAGGCAAGACTACTGGAGTGGGTTGCCATGCCTTCCTCCAGGGGATCTTCCCTACTTAGAGACAGAGAGCAAGTCTCCCGCTTTGCGGGGAGGTTCTTTACCACTCGGGCCACCTGGGAAGCCCAATAGTTAGTGTATCAAGCCCTATTTTGTGCCAAGAATGTAGCAGAACTTACAGGAATTACCCGCTGGAAGCCAGAGCAAGCCATTCGCAAGCACCCCGCCCCGACCGGTCCCTCAGAGGGCGTGGCTCCCGGGTGGCAGGCTCTGCAGGTTTTGGAGGTTGGGGGAGGCGGCCTTTAGTCCCCCCGGGGGTCGCCCGACGCCCTGTAATCCTTTGCCGTAAGTAGAGAAATGCAGGTCGAGACGGACCTGGCTTCCTCCCAGCCACGCCCTTCGCACTGCCATGCCTGTCGGTCGCGGGCTGGTCCACCCCGAGCTCAGCTGCAGGTTTAAACGGCCCCTTTCGTGGACAGATTCAGGCCACAGAGCACCGACAGGTATGACTGCATTTAGCGATGGGGGTGTGGTGAGGGGAGGCGGGGCAGAGAACGACTCCACCTGTCTTTCCAGAATGGAGGAAAGATGCCCGGTATGGATGCTGGCTTTGAGGATGCCCCATATGGATGCTGGCTTTGAGGATGCCCCGTACGGATGCTGGCTTATTCTTCCAGCTCTCCATCCTCCCAGCCCCCTTCCTGCTTCGGCGTCTTCCTCCGCCCGCATCTGGCACCCGTCTTCACCAGGTCCCTGCGTGTGATCTGCGTGTCGGTCCGCCCAGGCGTCAGCCAGGGATGAACCGGTTGGTTTCCTCCGCCCCGGGCTGCTGCCGGCTCTGAACTGGGGAGGAGGGCTAGTAAGTAGGTCCTTCCGGGGTCGTGAGAATCTGTTTTTGCTTCAACTCTAAAACCTTCCTTCTCCGTCGGCCCACCAAAGTGTTCTGTAGCCCGGTTCGCTGATTTACCTAGAGATGGACACATCTTATCACTATGAATAGTCCCTTTTTCTAAGAACCACAAATTTATCACAAAAAGTGACTATTCTTTCCATTAGCCTGATTTTGTGATGAAAATAAACGTTGGGGAAACTGGTAGGTCCTAGAGCGGCAAATTACGGCATCATTAGTTGCGAACAAAACGATATAAAAGGAATACACAGTAAATATCACTATTACCAAAAAAAGAAGAAAAAAGAAAAAGAAAAGCATGTATGAAAACATTTCGAAAAAGACTGAAAAGAAATATGCCAAATAGTAAAAGAGTTGAACTCAAAGTGAGACTATAGATAACTTTTGTGCTTTAAACTGTCTACATTTCCTGCATTTTCTACCATCAGTGTGAATTAATTTAAAATGTCAGTTCTATGAAATCAGTTCAGACTTCCTTACTGCAAATGAATGTCCCACTAGTGCTTGAAGAGAATATTCAATCTCTGCTTGGGGTCACACGTTTCTTTCTTTCTTTCCTTTCTATATAAGGTTTTAAATATTCTAAATTCTTAATTTCCTACCAGTTGCTTTGTCTTTTTAATTTTTGGCCTCGCCCCAAGGCATGTGGGACCTTACTTCCCCCACCAGGGCTTGAACCCATGCTTCCGTATGGGAAGGCAAGAGTCTTAACCACTGGACCATCAGGGAAACCCCTTTACCAGCTTTTGAGGGAGGGACTTTTTAGTAAAAAAATCGTTTACTATGATTTTCCACCACGTGTTTGTGGGTTTGTTAATTTCTTTTTCTAATTCTGTCAGTTTTATGGGAGTATAGTATCAGTCTGTATTATTAGGTACACACAGTTCACAGGGTTTTAAAAATTCATTGTTAAAAAATAAATAAAAAAATAAAAATTCATTGTTATTATTTTAAAAATGTTTCAGTCAATAAGCAGTTTCTCTAAGAGTTAAAAAAAAATCTCTTTTTTGGAATAATATATCTTTACATATAATTCTTCTGTTTGAGTGTAACTCATAAACTGTCTATAGCTAGATTAAAAATTAAACTGTATTTTAATCACTGACTTTTAATATTTATTATGCTTTATATTATTTTTAATTTTTGTTTCTTTATATATTTATAGTATTTAAAAAATGATTTCCACCATCTTATTTTGTGTTTTCTAACTCCTGTGCTTTCTCTTTCTTCTTTTCTCCTTTTCTTTCTTTGGGCAAATTTATCTAGTGTTCATTATCCACATTATTGAGCTCAGTGGATTTGAAAGTTAACATCTAAATTTAATTGGTACTTTTATGCTCTCCCTGAATAACACAAGGATTTTAATTTTAATTTCCCTTAGAAACATTTTCTCTCCTATCTTCTTTATTATTATTATCCACTACTTTGAATACAACTTTAAAACATTTCTTTGTTTTAGTCATCAATCGCATAAGGCACATAATTTAAAGAATCAACACTCTGCAATACTTATACAAAAATAGCAACCTCCTGCTTATTGTCCGCATCCATATCCCAAGGAAACGCGCTGAACAATTTCAAGTATTAAAGTTTTTGTATCTCTCATTATGTTTATGTTGCTATTTCTTGATTTTTTTCCAGTTTTAGGCATTATCTATCAATTGATATGTTGATGGGTTTATTTCTCTGCTATTTCATTCACCCAAGATATATATATATATATACACACACACACATTCCCTCATTATGCACTTTTATATGTACAGCTATATCATAATTTTGTTATATAAATAATCAGTATTTAAGGTATTAAAACTATATAATCATTATTCTCAGTTGAACCACATTGTTCGCTATGATTGCTTTTTTTTCTTGCATCACTTTGTTTTCCCTTCAGTTAATAATTATTTTTTTGTTTGCTTTGTTGCTTAATTTTCAATGGATATCTCACTAGTTTGGCCCCATACTTTTCTCCAAGTGCCTAAATTTCTTGTCAGTAAGCGTATCAGTTATTTTCTCAGTATTATTTTTTTCCGTAAGTCTTTTCCTCTTTTAAAAATTATTTATTTATTTAATTTTATTTTTGACCATGCCGGGTCTTCGTTGCTGCATGCAGGCTTCCTCTCGATGTGGCTGAGCAGTGTGGTGTAAGGGCTTCTCGTTGCGGAGGCTTCTCTTGTGGCAGAACACAGGCTCTAGGCACTTGGGCTTCAGTAACTGTGGCTCAGAGGCTTAGCTGCTCTGAAGCATGTGGGATCTTCCCGGACCAGGGATCAAACCCCTGCCCCCCTGCATTGGCAGGTGGATCCTTAACCACCGCGCCGCCGGGGAAGTCCTGTAACTGTCTTCTGGAGACTTCTGGTGGATCCCCATCTGGTTAGGCTGCTCTCAACACTAGGGAAGGCTGTTCCTCTGGGACTGATCTCCTTTCACTCTCATGCTGGAAATTGGATGCCCTGTTTCCTGGGCATCGTCCGTTCTTAGTATGCTACCACCGTGCTCAAACATGCCTGCTATCTGCCCAATCAGGAGACCCTCTGTTTTACTTTAAAGGATAAGCTTGACTTCTGGGAAGGCACAGTTGCCTGGACTTCAGTGATAGGAGGTCTGCGGAGTTTAACTTAAAAAGACTTCCAATCCATTCTATGCTTTTAATTCATCTTCCAGAGATAAATGGAGTTGCAGGTTCCTTAGCCTTTTGGTTGCTCGGATGTGTAAATCAGATTGATCACCAATATTCCCCAAATGACTTGCCTTCTGCTCTTCAGCATCCAATATTTTGTCGCTGCTGAAATAGTTCCTCTTCTTTTCATTTTGGTGGGTTTTATTTTATTTTAAAGGGATCTTTCAACTATCAATTTTGTGGGGTTTCAGGAAGAAGCAGATTTAAATGCTTGTTTTTAATATGCTGTCTTTAACTGGGAATGCCAGCTGGCTTTTGAAAACACACAAAAAATGATTGATACTCTAATTTTTTTCACATGCAATATTTATCTAGATTTACCAGCATATTTAATTCTTTTGCCAACTCTTGCTTCTTTATCCTGTTCATCTTTTCTAGATTCTTTTTTTTTGTTGTTGTTTCTTGTTTAGTAGTTCTTTTTGTAAGGTACAGTTAGTAGTAAATTTCTAAGTGCTTGAATATCAAAAAATTTCTAATTTGCCTTGACTTGTAAATGATATTTTGCTTGACTTTAGAAATTTAGGTTCCCAATTATGTTTCTTCAGCACATTAAAGATATTACTTCATTGTCTTTCAGCATTTATTTTTGCTGATGAAAAGTCTTTTTTTTCCACCCAGTGTTCTTGCCATCCTTTATTGTAATCTGCCCTTTCTCTTTGCTGGCTTTAACTTTTTCTCTTTGTCCTTATAGAATGCCAGCTTCCAAATTAGTATCCGAATAACTTCTTGGTTTCCCAAAACTGAGTTTATTGCTTATTAGAGTAACTGTTAGTTGTTCAATCATGTCTGGCTCTTTGTGACCTCATGAGCTGTAGCCCTTCAGGCTCTTCTGTCCATGGGATTCTCCAGGCAAGAATACTGGACTGGGTTGCCATTCCCTTCTCCAGGAGATCTTCCTGAGACATTTGGTGTAGACTGGACTTAGTGACTGTCTCCAAAGTAAATAGAATACAGCAGAAGTGATGGAATATCTCTTCTAATATTAGATTATATTATGGCTCCCTTTTAAAATATAACCTCCTCATTCTACTGTGTAGTGATACCACAGGATATTCAATCAACAGTCTATTGATGGACATATGGTTGGTTTTCAATCTCTTTTTACCATAAATAGTGCCACAATGAATATTCTTCTGCTATTATTACAAATTCTGGACAGTGGGTTTTAGCTCATCAAACTGTGGAATGGTAGCTTAGTTCAGTTGAGCCAAAGCCCTGTCTCAGGGTTTTGTTTTCCGAAGACAGTTCACATCTGAGTCCAGGACCAACGTGTTATGAAGACTCAGGGCTCTTGTCTTGTGTGGATCCTTCTGTTGATGGCAAGGGCCAGGGGTCAGGGGATCACTCTGGCTTCAGACTCGAGGTGGCCGGTTCTGTTTATCGGCAGGAAGTTTACTCCCCACTTCTGGCTTTCTACCATGCCTCTCTTTCAGCCCTTGTCTCTGCTCAGACGCTGAAAACTCAGCTCATGGGGTCCAAATCTCGTCTCGGTTGTTTCAGCTACTTTGTTCTAGTTTCTGGCAGGTCGAGGTTTCCCTTCCTATTTTTCTCATCAACATTTTAAGCTGAAAAAATTGCAGACTTACAGAAAATTGGAAAAATGAGGGACTTGCCTGGCAGTCCAGAGGTTGAGACCCTGCACTTACACTTCAGGGGACATGGGTTAGATCCCTGGTGGGGGTACTAAGATCCCACATGCCACGTGGCATGGCCAAAAAATAAAATAAATAAAATAAAATATTATTGTTAAAAAAAAAAGAAAAAGGAAGCGTGCTGTCTTAGTTTCAATCCCAGTCTGTCTGTTATCAGCTGTGATCTTGGGCAACTTACTCATTAAAAAAAACAAAGAAAGAGAACTACAATGAAATAATACTATTCATCCACCGTTTAAATTGAACAATTGTGACCATTTTGCCACTTCTACCTTTTCTACTTGTTTTTGTATGTATATATTATAAACATATATTTATATAAATATAAGTGCATTTTATTTCCTGTTCCTATTATATATAGTAATGTAGATAATATATAAAGTATTTATAGATAATCATATGTTTACATTTATATTGCTAATTTACTGACCTGCAAAATACTTTCAGCTCAGATACTTTAGCATATATCCCCTAAAAGTAAGTACACTCTCATACACAACCACAGTGCTATTATGAGACTTGATGAGTTTGATGATATTTTAATATTTATTAATATACAGTCCATATTCGATTTTCTCCAACAAAGGAGAAATTTTAATAGCTTATTTGTTTAACCAGTGGCCCAACTAAGGTTCATGGATTCCCTTTGTTTATTATGCCCTTTGGGCTTTCCTCTGGCTCAGCAGTAAAGAATCTGCCTGCAATGCAGGAGAGGAGGGTTTGATTCCTGGGTCAGGAAGATCCCCTGGAGGAGTGCATGGCAACCCATTCTAGTACTCTTGCCTGGGAGATCCCATGGACAGAGGAGCCTGGTAGGCTACGGTCCATAGGGTCACAATTGTCTTAAAGGATGTCCCACATACTAGACTTGCTTTTATCATACGGTCATTTGAATTTTTCCTTTATTCCTATATTTTCTATAAACTTAGAATTCTGTCAGAAGCTGCAGATAGTCTTTAAACATTTTGACAAGAACATTCATACATGGCACTGTGTAAATCATAACACATTAGGAATGGCACTACACTTTTCAAGTATAATTTTATATTCCTATTTTCTTAAACGTTTTAATGTATTTTCAGCTGGATAGGGTGGTATGATTTTAGTATGTACTCAAATGATCATTTATTGTCACACCACAGTGGTTTTTTTCTGTTTCAATTTAAAATTTAAAAAATGCTTTTTGCAGATTATATTCCATTATAGGTTATTATAAGATATTGGGTATAATTTCCTGTGCTATATAGTAAATCCTTATTGCTTATCTATTTTATGTAGAGTAGTTTGTATCTGTAGCCCCACACTCTGAAAATAGACTGGCAATCTAAATATTGAATGAATAAATGAATAAATACAAATTTAAAAGCTATGCCCAGTGCTGGGCTGAATGAAGGGGAATGTGGTTGAGAGACACAATGAGGAGGATCATCTTGGCATTTTTCTCACCAGTGGTCAAACCCTCCTGGTGTTTAAGTCAGAACTTAATTTAGATCAGCCTGGTGTTTAATTCAGTTTTAGCTTAAACACTTAAAGTCTGTTGTGTGCAGGGCATAATGCTTACCTATCAATCTTCTTTATTCGTTTTAGCAACACAGATTTCAGAGATGAAGAAGTACAATCACTGAAAAAAAAAAAATCTTAAATGACTTGTAATTTAGCTGCAGGAGGGAAGATTGGAGAGAAATCCAGAGGTTTTTTTTTCTTTCAGTTTATTGAAGAATCCTCCATCCTTGATGAGGTCATGATGATGCTTAATATGTGCTTCCATATTACAGCATACAGGTAGATAAAAAGGGACTTCTAATCATGTGTGCCTGTTACAAAATGTTGCCAGCAATAAACACTTGTAATCAAAAAATGAATAGTGTAGTTTTAAGCCAGGATTAGTTTTCTTCCACCTAAAATGGTCTGTTAACTTCTATAGTACATCACATTGATCATCTCAGTGACATTTTTAATGATTTCTGTACTTCTGATGGCAGGTTCAGGAAAGATAACAGAAATTAATTTAGTTGAATCTTAATTATCCATGGGGGAGGAAAGTTGGGAGGTTTACTGTATGACAGACCACACACTTATAATGCCACAGTCTTTACCAGTGATCCTGAGAAATTATATTCAGTGAATTCACTGGAAATTCCAGCTAGAATTAGTGAAAGTTTGATGAAGCATGTATAATTTTTTTTATACTATTCTTGTGAGTTTTCTATAAATTTGAAATTATTTGCACAAAAAAGGTTAAAAATAAGGCTCTGGTGCCTAAAACGAATGAAATAGTTATACTGAGTATATTTTTGTCTAGGTACCTGCATTACTGTTAATATATTTACTTTTATGCCTTTATCAAGCAAGTTTACCTTTCTCTGGATATAATTCCTATATGATCGGCATATACTTCTAAATCCACAGGGAATTAAAAAAAAGCAAATCAGAAATCTAGAGTGGTGCTACTTAATAACTTAAATGGAGATACAGGAAAAGGGACAAGTCCAAGAATTAAAAAGCAGAGGCAACCTGTCCCCCATACTTCAACAGCCTCTTGGGCATGGCTGTTCCACAGCATTGCAAAATAATCGAGGGAGTGAGTTGATAATGATGAATGAATTCATGTCTGTAAAGCAATTAAAACAGTGTCTGGCATGTGGCAAGCTTTGAACAAATGTTAGGTATTGTTGGATGGATCACGGTATTCTTGTGTTGTCACTCAGAGGGAAAATTCAGCTGTTATTTCTAGGAAGACAAGACATTTTGCAATAGACTGTGTTGGATGAACAGCCGAAGGAGGTAATGAAACCTCAGTGCCTCCCTTGTGCGGTTGAGAAAAATGAACCTCGTTTTTCGCTTCTCCCCGCACCTGAGTTGGTATAACTTGTATACGTAGGGTGTTCTGCTTGGGAACATGCCCAGGTGGCTATGGCTTCGTGTGGACCTTGGAAGGCAGCCATATGTGGACTCTCCCAAATGGTTTAAAAGCAATTGGGGGGAACAGAGGTGGAAAAGGGGGTGAGCAAAAAGAGGAAGGGGTGAAAATCAGAGAGAGGGAAGCAGACTGGCCCTTGCCCTTCTAGAAAGCTCAGCGGTTCACACTGAGTCACTTCCTTCCAGTTGAGCTGGCATCAAGGACTTGTTCCTGATGACGGAAGGAAAGGTTCTGTGTCCAGTGGGGACTCTCAGAGCCTAGGCGAGCAGGAGTAAATAAAGGGATGCACGGTCTGAATACTGGTTTCAGTTCGAAGGGCTTTTCCTGCTATCTGTGCAAAATCACTTAATCCTATGGAGCCTTAGTTCCTGACCTGTAGGTGCAGATGAATATCGCCTTCCATCTCTGTCGGCCTCAGAGAGCTATTGTGAGGCTCACAGATACCACGCACGCATAAACACACACACACACAGGGAGATGCAAATCGAAGGGGTTCTTTTTTTTAAGATGCCACTCAGCATTATTGCAGACATATATATGAAATAACAATTGACCCCTCTGAATGTAACAGATTAACAAAGAACCAAAGACTTAACAGGCATTTTAAGAAGTTTTTTTTTTTTTTCTTAAATCTTAATGTTTTAAAGCAATGTTTTTGACTAAAACTGTCAGATTCCCCTTAACCCCACATATGCTCCTTGGACCAGAGTTGGTCCCTGCCTCCCAGGTTTTGAAGAGGTTATTTTCAAGTTGACTCGTGAGGCACAAGAAGCCTTTTCCAGACTCCACCACAATCATCCCACCAGGGCCAAGAGCATATTTACAAAGGAAGACCAGGGGCTTCCGTTGGCCTCAGACACCTGGGGTGCATCCTGGCTTTCTGCCTCAGGGATGTGGACAAGTTACTTCAAAGTTTCTAAGCCTCCGTTTGCTCATTTATCCTGTGACTTGTTGCTTGTAAGGATTGAATGAGACAAAGCTTGCAAAGCACTTACTTAGCATCCGTTCACAGTAAGCGCTCAGCAAATAGACATCGTTATTATTCCACCCTGAGTCAAGCACGTACTTACCCATTCCCCAATAGAGAACTAATTGATTTTAATTTTTTAAAAACTAACTTTTTATTTTATATTGGAATAGAGCCAGTTAACAATGCTGGGATAGTTTCAGCTGGACAGCAAAGGGACTGAGCCAGACGTACACATGTATCTATTCTCCCCCAAACTCTCCTCCCATCCAGGCATTGAACCTGTAGAGAATTGATCGGTTCATTTATTCCTTGATTTATGTGTCATGTGTATGTGTGTGAGTGGCTTCTCTCTAAGTGAGCACAAAGAAGCACAAACAGATTTAGGAATCACTGAAGGAAGTCTTCCATGGGGACCACATTTTCTGAACCAAGAATCAGAATGTACGATTTGACAAAGCATAAGTGATGTAGGGCATCATAGATCAGGAGACTTGTCATTGGGTTGCCTCCGAAAATCTGGGAAAGGGTAGAGAAACTGGGACTAAAAAAAAAAAGCAAAAAGCAGGGTTTGGGGTTGGGAGAAAGAAAAAAAGACCTGGGAGGAATTCACCTCTTCAACCACTGGAGGCTGCTCTGGTTTTTCTTATAAGTAAGTAGCTCCATGCAGCCAAAAGGCTTTACCGGCCAAGGAATCTCACACTGAACACAAAAGAGTCAGCATAGGAAGGAACTGTGAACAAAAGTGAAAACCACGGACACAGAACTATTAGTCCCTTGAAGCAGAGGGTCACTTCATGAAGAGAAGATCTCCTTTGAGGATAAAACGGTTTTTTGAAAATCTGGTGGGGAGGTCGGTTAGCAAAGCTACATGACATCTAAACTTTATAGAACTCTGGATTTCTTCTTGATTAGAGAACATAATGGGAATGCAAATATAATATCTCTGGGGCAGACGTGTCAAATTCACACTGAACAACATCAGATTCTTTCCTGACAGCAAGCTTTTGTGAGATAGAAAGGAAATAGAACTATTTCCTCTTAAAAACTTGTTTGCAATTATGACCTTTTTCATTATGGGGAAATAAATGCAAAAAACTATAAAGAAAATGTATTACTCTTATTCCCGTCATCCAAAGATAACTTCTGCTGATTAAGTGAATTTATTTTGTTTTAAGGTTTGCCACTGTAAGGATAGAATAAATTTATAAGACCAAACGTTTGGGAAATGATATTAATTTTTAAACTCTAGTATATTAAATATTTATCACCTTGAATTTGGCAAATGCATAAAGGCACAATAATAAAATAAAAAAAATCAGTCCAAAATCCCAACACTCAGAGATAGGCTGAATAATATTTTACTGTTTTGCATTCCATGTTCTCCCTGTGTATAGGTACACAGAAATTCTTATGAAAAGTAGAATCATATTGCATCTATTATTTTGTAAATGGCTCTTTTTTCTTGAGGGTGTTTTCATGATTATTTCTTCATTCATTAAATATTTTAAAAAAATACAAATCATTTAAAATGGCTGCACAGTACCTTACTGTGTGGATGCATCATTGTGTAACCAATTAGAAAGAGACATTTAAAGAAATATGCAGGAGAAGAAGTTTTCTACTACCTTCAAGCATTTTGGAAATAACCACTTCAATCCAAACAATTTTAAAATTCTTACATGTTTACAAAAGAAGATTCCATAGGGCAGGTCAAATCGGAGATAGCTGAAATAAAAACAAAATAAAGCAAAATTAAAAAATCATCATCATAAGAAAATAAAGCAAAACAGAATGAAAACACAATCATAACTTTTCACATAAAGTCCATAATTTAGTTTTCTATTAAACCAAATTAGTCTCTGCCCAGTGAGCCCAAACTAATGAGGGACTTTTTCAAATTAGTGTTTATCTTAGAAGCAATCAAACTCGACACACTCCAAACGAAACTAATTTCTTCCTTCTTTCCTCTCTTCCTGCTCTATTTCCTGTCTTATTAGTATGAGGCTACCCTTTGGTCCCTAATCCTGAAACCCACGCTCCTCAGGCTGTCTTGGTTCTTTTCCCATTCCCACCTGACTCCACGGGTCACCAAATGACATCACTTCTGTATTGTTAATCTTCCGAATCACCTCTCCTCTCTCCCATCACTGTCAGTCTGCGGGTGGGCCCCCCTATTTCTTATTTGGACCCTAACAGCCTCCACACGGCTCTAATGCCCTCTACTTTATCCTGTTGGGCAGGAAGAACCTTCTCCATCCTTCCTGATGCTCTGACTGGTCCAAGAATTAAATGGACAGGAGGCAGTTAAACAGGAGAAAGTCAAACAAAAGCTGCAGAACATGTATATGTGAGAGATCCAGGGAAAATGAGTAACTCACCAAAATGGCCCAAGCTCTCACCTTAAATATCATCTACAACCAAAGACAAAAGAGGCTGTTGCGGGTAGTGGTTTGGGACTTCAAAAGGGAGGAAGGTGATTCACACGGAGACGGAAAAGCTGATGTTTGGTAAATAAATGTTTGCTGGGCCTGTAGTGACAGTGGGACCCGGAGTGGACTCTGATCTCTAGGGGCTCCCCCCACCACACTTGGTCCATATTCTTTGCTGATGTCTCTGGTGATCACTTTAGTCCAGGAACAGACCCTCTATTTAAATTCTTTAAGCAGCTAAGAGGGAAGGTCAAAGTTTATTCCTGAGTCATTTGGGCTGATGAAATAAAGTCCATATTTTCTGGCAAGGTAAGAAAAATTTAAACATAAAATTTTTCTCTGCTTGTTGGGGCCTCCTCCCTGCATTAATCAGACCTCCTTAGGAGATAACACCCTTCCTGAATCTTGTAAGGCGTTGTGATGACGCACTCTTGCTTCACATCTGCAGCTATGGATTGTGTCAACTATCATTGGTTCATTCGACGCAGAGCCCTTTGTCTCCAAAACTGTGCTTTGACCTCTGATGGATGAAACAGTCCTCAGAGCTTTCTAAAAGACTGTCTCCCTGGTTGTAATCCTCAGGTGGGTTTGATTAAAATTTCCCATTTCTTTCTTAGATCAACTGTTGATTAATTTTTTTTTTTTTTTTTGTCAAGGGCCTTGTTTTCAGCTTGAATTAATCTGCATGCTGAAGAGGCAAGTTGGAGTGGCAAATTTTCTTTCCCTATAACTTCAAATATATTTCTACGTTGCTAATTGAGTAGCGCCCCCCTCCCCCCCCCTTTTTTTTGGCCACACCATGCCATGTATAAGATCTTAGTTCCCTAATCAGGGATCGAACCTGTGCCCCCCTGCAGTGGGGGTGTGGAGGCTTAACTACTGGACCACCAGGGAAGCCCTAAGAGTGACTTTAAGTGTACATTTAATTTGTCTCCATTGCTTAAAGTGATTTCTCATTTCCCACTAGCTTTAGAGAAAAATCTAAAAACAAACAAATAAAAAACCAGCTCCTGTCTATTTTTATTTCCTGCTTTACACTCTGAATCCTATTGTATGCCAGTTCCAAGGAATCATGTGCAAGTTCCAAAATATCTCAGTTCTCCCCCCACCCCCATCTTCATACCGTTGAAGGAGGCTGGGATCTCTTAGCCTATTTTCCCTGCTTTTTTACTTGACAGTAGCTACTCATCATTGAAAACCTGACTCCAAGGTGAGCTCACCCAGTGAGTATTTTTCCCTGTCTTCTTACTATCCAATCTGGTGTAGTTATCTCTTTTATGTGCTTTTGTAGCCCCCAGAAGCACAGTTCTATCACAGTACCCATCACACTGCATTGTAATACCCGGTTACTTATTTCTCACTTACATTCAGCTCCAGGCCATCTGAGCCAGGAATGCTGTTTGCACTTCCCCCTAGCTACGAAAGGGCTCACGCCGATCATAAACGTTGTTAAAGTCAAGCATAACTGATGTTGGGAACGTCTCAGGACCTAGGACTGCTCGGAACACTTCACTGAGAAAGGTAAGATCCTCACCAAGTGGAAGGAAGTGGTTTGTGTTTTTAAATTAATTCTTTCTTGAGTTGATCGGTTCGGTGGTACTAAAATATAGCCATAATTTTTTTTAGCTATCCATAAAATTTTTTTTTATATTTTTCCTTTTGTTTTTTGTTTATTTTTTGATATTTATCCTCTCCTTGGATGTGGTCTATATTTACCAATTTTTCAGAAAAGAATGTGGTAAAAGTGATGGTGTATGACTTCTGAGGCTAGGTCATAAAGGGAACAGCAGCTTCTGCCTTATTCTGTCTCAGAAAACTTGCTTTAGGGAAACCAGTTGCCATCCCCAAATCTCTTCTTAATTTTGAATGCTAAATTGATCTAAGTTCACCCAATGATTATTTTAAAATGTTCTTTATTGTGGTAAATATATATATATATAAACAATTTTACATGTAAATTTTAACCATTTTACATGTAAAATTGAGTGCATTAATTATATTCAATGTTATGCAGCCATCACCAGTATCTATTTTCAAAACTTTTTTGTTACCCTCATATAGACACTGTAATAATCAAGCAATAATTTCCCATTTCTCCTTCCTCAGCCTCTGGTAACCTCTAATCTACCTTCTGTCTCTAGGAACTTGCTTATTCTAGGCACCTCATCTAATGGAACCATACAATATTTGTCCTTTTGTGCCTGACTGGCTTGTTTCACTCAACATAATGTTTTCAAAGTTCACTTCTGTTATGACACAACCCAACTTCATTCCTTTTTAATGGCTGAATAATATTCCATTGTATGAATTGACCACATTTTGTTTATCCATTCACCTGTTGGTGGGCACTTGGGTTGCCTCCACCTTTTGGTTGTGAATAATGCTGGTGAACATTCATGTGCAAGTGTCTCTTTGAATTTCTGCTTTCAATTCCTTTGAGGAGTAGAAATGACGGGATTAAATGATAATTCTGTGTCTTGCTTTCTGAGGAGCTGCGAGTGGTTTCCACAACAGTCGCCCAATTCTACACTCCCACCAGCAATGCCCAAAGATTAGAATTTCTCTCCATCCTCACCAATGTCTGTTATTTTTCTGTTTTTTAAAAATATATATATGTATATATATTTAATAGCCATCCTAATAGGTGTCAATAGGTGTCAAGCAGTATCTTACTGTGATTTTGGTTGGCTTCCCTTGTGGCTCAGCTGGTAAAGAATCCGCCTGCAATACGGGAGGCCTGGGTTCCATCCCTGGCTTGGGAAGATTCCCCTGGAGAAGGGAACGGCTACCCACTCCAGTGTTCTGGCCTGGAGAATCCCATGGGCTGTATAGTTCATGGGGTCGCAAAGAGTTGGACACGACTGAGTGACTTTCACTTTCAATAGGTGTCAAGCAGTATCTTACTGGGATTCTGATTGGCATTTCCCTAATGACTAGTGAAGTTGAGCATCTTAGATCGTGGGGATTCACAAACATTTTCTCACCTGGTTTCCCAAACAAAAATGAGTTATCATCATTCCATTATATGAGTTGCCTAGAATAAGCAAATTCCTATTGAAACCTGAGGCTTTTATATCTTGTGACTTAACCAAAATTGCACAGTTTTGAGTCAGAACCTGGAAGGATATTCAGGACTTCTGACTCCAGTGTGCCTTCTAGTTCTGTACATTTTTAAACATCTTACAATGCAAGGCAACCTTAATGCTTTTTTGACACGGCGAGGTACAAGTCACCGTTCTGCCCAAAACTTTCTGTTTGAGGTATGAATATTCTGGGCACATGAAAAGCAGTAGTACCCTTTCATCTCTTAAGAGTGGACAGTAGTTTCCACTACCTACACTCAAGGTCGTGGAGAACACAGGTGGCTTATCACTGAAAAATGCAACCATTTATTGATCGGGAAGGATCAGGTATAACCACTGATTCCCATTTGGCACTGACAGTTCCAGAGAGCTAACAGAAGGCAGAAGTCTGGCCAAAAAAAAAAAAGCTTCCATAATCTTGGACTTGAATTCAGATTCCTTTCTTCTGGGCTTAGTCTCACATTCCTAGAAAGCAAAGTTCCTATTTGCACTTGGATGAAAATACATGCTGCTTATGCAAAATCGTTGCTTTTTCTTTTTTTCAAAAGCTCGGCACACGCCACCTGGTGGCAAGATTCTGAAAACGCAAGACTGAGTTTTTCCTCCCTTAAGATGACTGATGATGCTTTTGAACTATGGTGTTGAAGACTCTAGAGAGTCCCTTGGACTGCAAGGAGATCCAACCAGTCCATCCTAAAGGAGATCAGTCCTGGCTGTTCATTGGAAGGACTGATGCTGAAGGTGAAACTCCAAATACTTTGGCCATCTGATGCGAAGAGCTGACTCTTTTGAAAAGACCCTGATGCTGGGAAAGATTGAGGGCAGGAGGAGAATGGGACAACAGAGGATGAGATGACTGGATGGCATCACTGACTCAATGGACACGAGTTTGAGTAAACTCCAGGAGTTGGCGATGGACAGGGAGGCCTGGCGTGCTGCAGTCCATGGAGTTGCAGAAAGTAGGACTAAGCGACTGAACTGAACTGAAGATAACCGTTGCTCCAAGTCCCTTCACTGCTGTCTTTCTGCACTTGAAGTAACACAAGGTGGCAAGAATCAGTGTTTTCTTTCTGACAACTGTGTATTTTTTTCTTTTCAATTTTGTGTTCATGACATTGGATTTGGGGAAAGGAAGGAGTCATAAGCATGTGGAATTGTGATATCTTTCCGTCTTTCAAATGAGATCCAGGTTCCAATTGTCCTCAAGTTCTAGATTTGGTTCTGAGGCATCTAAAGTCCACCCCTACTGCTGGAGGAGGCGGGGTGGGGATGGGTGTCAGGCGAAGTGCAGGAAATGGGCGTGGACTGGATCACGGAGGCCTCCAGATTCAGAGCACCCGAGGCCGGTCCCTGATGTCCTCAGAATAGATACCATTCAGGAGAACAGAGTCATTGTGCAACACCGTTCTTCCCCAGACTTCAGAGACCAGGGTGACGCGAGAATCCAACCACAGCGACATCTGTCAGAATAGGTGCTGCAGCCGCAGGCCACACCCTCCGCCATCCCGCCCGCTTCCTGCTGGCTTCGGAGAACCCGGGTGATGGGACTGCTTCCAGATCCAGACTGCTTCCAGATCCAGATCCAGACTGATCCAGATCCAGACTACATCCCAGCCTCGGAACACATTAGGACACACGCCTTCTTGGGACTGGGTGCTTTCCACTTGGCAGTCAGGCTTGGATCTGCATGCCCTTCTTTCAGACTGCTTTCATCCAGTCCTGGGGGGATGGCTTTGCGCTGATGGAGCAGGTTTCTGATGAGAAAGATGGGCCTGGAGAGATTCTCCTGGCCTCTTTCCTTTGTGAGGTTCTCTCTCAGCTTCCTTTCTCTTCCGGTCCAACTCACCAGTCTTGGCTCAGGCAGCTTCCAGCCATCAGAGGACTATTTTGCTTCTTTTCATTTCCCACGTGTAGGCTGCCTGTTTTTTTTTTTTTTGCATTTTTTGGCTGGGCTGTGCAGCATGTGGGATCTTAGTTCCCTAACTAGGGATCAAGTCCTGCACCCCCTGCTTTGAAGAAGTCCAATCCTAACCACTGCACCGCCAGGGAAGTCCCTGGAATGAACTGAGCTGAGCATCCGGACATGTAGGACTGCTTTTCCCAGTTCTTTCCCTTCTGTTCCCTGCAGTTCCAAACCTCAGTGAACCATCATGGGCTGTTTAAAGAGCTCCCACTTGACTCAGTCATGCCCACCTGGCACCTTACCCCTTGTGATTAACCTGAGGATTTGGGGTCCTTTGTTTACATCTGCCAATCCCTTCACAGCTGCAGCTCAAGTAAGATTTGGCTGGCTAACTGGGAGACAAGATGCTATAGACCATCCAGAGAATAATAATCACAATCTAGCACAGATCATCACAAAGCTGCTGTTGAAACAGTTTGCAAATCCAGAGTATAAATGATACATTTATGAATTTAACTAAATGACAGACTGGAAATGTTTTCACAGGCTTGACTCTTGCTGGTTCAGAGGCTCCTGCCTCTTTATATGGCAGGAATGATGCTCTATGTTCTATAGCATGGATAAAAAATTAATTCAGCATTTCCTCCAGCACAGGTGGTCCCAGTGAGTTGTCTTTGGCTGATCATTTAGAAAAGTTCCTTTCAGCTTCTCAAGTCCTCCTTGACTGGGCCCCTTCTTGGGTTCCAGCAGGTGTGCAAGGCGCCAGGGAACCTCTGGGAACCCTCTCTTCCAGTTAAAGAGAAGAGCCTGTGTATGTGAGGGCCCTTGGGTAGGCTGAAAGTGGTCCTTCCCAAGAGCTATTCCACAAAAACTGTTTCTCTTGTATGGAAAAAGGACTGTGAGATGGGGAGATTATTCTAGATTATCTGAGTGGGCCCTAAATGCAGTCACATATATTTTCATAAGAGGGAGGCAGGGACTTCTCTGATGGTCCAGTGGTTAAGATGCCGAGCTTCTAGGGCATGGGACCCAGGTTCGATCCCTGGTCAGGGAACTTGATCCTGCATGTCACAGCTAAGACCCGGCACAGCCAAATGAAAACAAACAAACAAAAATCTTCTTGATGAAGCAGTAAAAATTATTGCTTTCAAAAGAAGAGGGAGGCAAAGGGAAATTTGACACAAGATATGGCAATGTGACCATGGGGGCAGAGAATGGAGGGAAGTGGCCGCAAGTCAAGGAGTGCTGGAAGCCACCAGAAACTGGGGCAGGAAGAGATGCCCTCCTGTCTTCCAGAGGAAGTGAGTCCTGCAGACACTGTGATGTGAGCCCAGTGACTCCGATCTGAGACTTGTGGCCTCCAGGATGGGGAGAGAGCAAATCTGTGTTGGTTTAAGCTTCCAAGTTTGTGGTCCTTTGTTCCAGCCACATAGGAAAATAATACAACCCTGAAGCTTCAGTTTTGTTAGCTTCACACCAAACCCAACTGTTCTGATATTTTAGGGTTTGGGACAAAAGACTGAAGGTTGCAGGGGGCAGGGACTTCATCTTCAGAAAGGTATTTTGAAGATTCCACATATCTGCTAAGAAAGGCAGTCAGGTCTGTGCAGGTCAACACATGACTGTGTTGACTCTGGGTGGTGGGACTCTTTGAGATTGTTCAGCTCCCGACGGTTGGCCGTTTCTCTAACTGTCCTGCTCACTTTTATCTTTGGCAAGAAATGAAGGGCTGTAGGGACTGTATAGGAGGCGCTGGAACACTGAATTCTTTCATACGGCCAGTCCCGGGAGAAGTAGGAATACAATCCTATGAAATAAAATCAAGGTGGCAATTTTGAAGAGGGACTGGAAAAAGGATGTAAGTCTCTGGGGCTCAACACAAGAAAATGGGAAATCTGGGACTGGGAGTATGGGATTAGCAGAGGCAAACTATTATATATAGGGTGGATTAGCAACAATAGCATCACCGACGCAATGGACCTGAGTTTGAGCAAACTCCAGGAGACAGTGGAGGACAGAGAAGCCTGGCGGGCTATAGTCCGTGGGATTGCAAGGAGCTGGACACTACTGAGCAACTGAATAACAACAAACAACAGGTCCTACTCTATGGCACAGGGAACTATATTCGATAGCCCATGACAAACCGTAATGGAAAAGCCTATGAAAAAGAACATATATGTGTATATAGAATATATATAAAATACTATATATATATGTATACATCTATGTATATGATTGGGTCACTTTGCTGTACAGAAATTAACAAAACATGATAAATCAACTCCACTTCAACAAAATTAAAAAAACACACCAGACAATTATGCACAGACTTAATTCCTACTGGTGAAGATGGAAGAAGGAAGCTATCGGTCTGTAGCATTATTGTTCCCAATTATTTTCTCTCCCCATTCCTGTAGGAAGAGTCTCCATCTCTGCTTGTTGTCATGGAGTTTACCATGCATGACTTTGGGAGGAGTCCTTTCTCACCTCACCTGTGTCGGGCTTAGCATATGATTTGATTCTGCCAATATGATTGGAAAGGGGAGTGTGCCAGTTACCTGGAAAAGCTTTGGGACCTATCAGAATGTTTCTCCTGCTTTCCCACTTTTCTTGTTATAACAAGGGATAAGTAGGTTCCTGGTGGGGACTATTCCATTGACTTACACCCCCAGAGACAAGGACAGAAGCCACAGCCAGACCTCCTTCTAAAAGTAGTAAGAACAATCTCTGTGGTTCTCAGCCTTTGAGATTCTGGGGTTGGTTTTCCCACGGAAATCCACAACTAAATGGAGATGAGGGGAAAATGAGAACAGAGCCATCCCTTATCACATCATCTTTCCTTAAGTGGGAAGTCAAGAATTATAGTGGTGTTGTGAATGCAGTTCCAGAAAAGGAAGTGTGTGTGGGTGGAGGAAGGCGCTATTGTGATCAGGGAGGTTCCTAGTAAGAGGGAACTTTGAACTTTCAGAAGGATATTAATGGTGTTAAAGATGTGAAAAAATAAGGGGAAACACAGAGAGTTGGGGGACACATCCCAGCAAAAGTAGAGAATTACATGTGAGAATGCTTTTTGCAAAAAGCCTGGGTGGAATGATTGCGCTCGCTGTTGTGTGGGGCGTTGTGAATTTCTTGCAAAGGGATTTGAATTTCATTTCCAAACTCTGGAAAGATAACAAAAGGTGTCAAGTAAGACCCATAGTATCCATTTAGATCTTATAATGGATGGAATGGATGACCTCTTGGGTAACAGGATGTGCTCAAAACATTTATAGAAGGACTGGGAAGAGCCGGTGAGTTCTACCACGTCCCGAGCGTTCCTGGTGCTGGGTTTCCAAAGGTATTCTCCAGTGACCTCCTCACTAAAGGCAGCAGTAGCAGATTTCAATTTCTATGAGCAAATACACGTAATAGTACTTGGACAGTCTTGCCCTTTAAAAGGGGGACAATATGAGATCTTCTGAGTGTGTGTTAAACGAGTGCCTTGTGTTTTTCCCCACTTGGCCAACGGGAAACTCCTTAGTTGAATGCTCTTGGCTATTTCAGTCTCAGTTACCATTCACTCTATTCCTAGAATGTGCCATTAGTTGAAGGAAGCAAGTGAAAGGAGCACAGAGTTTAAAACATTGCAAGTTAGGAGCAGAAATTGAAAATATTTCTGCAGATTCCTTTCCAGTAGATCTTAATCATCGGTTTGAGTTGTCTTCCGTTATTGATCAAATGTTTTAGAGATACACTAAATGTCTCTGGCTTAAAACATAGGTTAAACAGAGAAAATAATGGGGGACACATGTAAATCCATGGCTGATTCATGTCAATGTATGGCAAAAACCACTACAATATTGTAAAGTAATTAGCCCCCAGCTAATAAAAATGAATGAAAGAAAAAAAAAAAAAAACAGAGAAAATAGAGTGGTGGGTATATACCAATTTTCCTTTTCATTCATTGGGAGTAAATGCTATTCATACTCAAAATGTTATTTGCAGAAAAGTACAGTTGACCCTTGAGCAGCGTGGGTTTGAACTGTGTGGGCCCATGTGTACTTCGACTTTTTGAAATAGAAATACACCAATACTGCAAGATCCTGGGTTGTTTAAATCCGAGGATGCAGAATGTCAGATAGTATGGAGAAAACACAGAGGGCCGACTATAAATTGTACACAGATTTTTGACTTGAGTAGGGTTGGCACTTCTAACCCATGAGCTCTTCAAGGGCTAACAGTACTTGCAAATATCACGTTCTCTCATCTTGACAATTAGAAATAAAACATACAAATATTAGACTCTTCCAAATTTTAATGCAAAATAATGAATTCAGACGTTTAGGGAGTATAGGCAGTTTCTGCCTGTATTTAATAGCTTAACATAGGGCTGATCTGAATACATATTTGATATAAATTCAGTTTTCAGTGTGATATGTTGCCAGTTTAGCATTTTTGACAACAAAAATATTTTTCTTTTTTTAACTTAAAAAATTATTTATTTGTTTGATTGAAGTATAGTTGATTTACAATGTTGCATTAATTTCTGCTATACAACAAAATGAGTCCTATATATATGTGTATATATATATATACACACACATACTTTCTTATATTCTGTTCATAATGGTTTATCACAGGATACTGAATATCGTCCCCTGTGCTATGCAGTGGGACCTTGTTGTTTATCTAGGACATACTTTTATTCTTAATTTTAATTTTATTGGAGTATAGTTGATTTACAACGTTGTATTAATTTCTTCTGTACAACAAAGTGATTCAAATACATATATATATACACACATACTTTTTTATATTCTTTTCCATAATGGTTTATCACAGGATTTTGAATATAGTCCCCTGTGCTATGCAGTGGGAACTTGTAGTTTATTCAGGACATACTTTTATTTTTTATTTTAATTTGATCGGAGTACAGTTGATTTACAATGCTGAGTTAGTTTCAGTTGTGCAGCCCAGTGATTCAGTTATCCATCCACATGAATTTATTCTTTGTTAGATTCTTTTCTCATATAGGTTATCACAGAATATTGACTATCGCTCCCCATACTATACTGTAGGTCCTTGCTGGTAATCTATCTTATATACAGCAGAGGGTGTATGTCCATCCCCCAAATATTTTTTCTGTATAAAAAATTTGAGGGATATTAAATGACAGATTTACTGAATGAGGATCAGTTAAAACGCATCTTTATGAGTTAGCACAGGATGTGGCTCACATCAGAACCTCAATCTATACTTACTGAATAAATGAAGATATATTGTTAAGGGTGTATTAAATAAATTTTATGATAACAATCTTTCAAAGCATATAGATCTAAAGTAATATTTTTTCTATATGAAATTGCTTAGATATCATAGATTTTAAGTAAGAAGGTGAAATAATTTTAGAAAATCTTAAGAAAGCTTGAGGTTCCCTCTTGTTAAGGGGCACCCATCCCCTCTGGTAACCCCAAGCTCGTTCTCTAATGAGAATTATTGACTACGTCATCGTGCTATCTTTACGATGCGGGATTCTAGGCCAGGCCCTCAGCCCGGGCTGTGGGAGGCATTGTCCAGACGCTGCTGTCTGTACGGCCCTGTGTGGTTCTAGGGCTGAGTACAGATGAGTGCACGTCTCTGGGCCAGGAGCGTCTCTTTCCTGCGTGGAGCCTGAATCTAACCTGTGAGTGATGATCATCTCCCTGGCCCTCACCGCTCCCCGTCCCAGCCCCAGTTCCTTCCCTGCAGACCAGCCTGAGCCCCTGCCTGTCCTACCGCGTGTTGTGGGATCGTGATGCTGAGAAAAGCTGTAACAGGAGAAGGTGTGTGTGCTCAGCCTCCGGGCGGGGCTTAGAATGTGACCCCCGTGTCTATTACAGTCAGTGTATGGCTTTCAGGGGACGCATAGCAGCTGCGGTCACTGCTTTCTGAGCTGCCCGGTTGAGTCTTTATATAAGGGTCGTAATATGCAAACGTGCGTGTGTCTGTGTGTGTAGAAAGGAGGCGGGTGGGCCCAGGAGAAGGGCACGAGTTCATAAAGCAGAAAGCATCACCAGGATGGGAGAGAGACAGAACTGGGGAAGCCGTGAATCTCACCTGAGCAAACAATGGTAATTTACCCTGGGAAAGGTCAGAAGGCGTCATCTGAGAGCTCCCATTGTCTACTGTGAAAGGAGTAACCTTTCTAGAGAGAGAGAGGCCCTCCGGGAAGGGGAAGGGGAAGGGGAGGTGTTGTTCTTGAGGGACTGTGGCTTTTATTAAAAGAAGAAAGGCTGGGGAAACACAGGTGTTGAGGGCGGGCGGAATTCTAGCAGAGAAGTTCCGGGGCCCCAAGCAGAGGTCTCACCTGTCAGCGGTGACTCCTGCGGCCACCACCCCGCTTCCCACTCAGTCTCTTTGGGATGGATAACCAGCCGAGCGCATGTTTGGTCACAAATAGGCAGCCTGGATTCTCCCTGGTCTCTGGGAGAAGGAGCTTAGGTAATTACAAGTATGCATCTCAGACAGTGGTTTCCGCTGGGCTGACGATCCTCATTGATACTGCATGTCTCTGCAGAACTGGTTCGTTCAAAAGGTGTTCGGTGCCCTGTTTGCACCAGTGAACCGGGGATGGCAGTTCCCAGTTTAGGGTGCTAGGGGGACTCAGTTCACAATTCCCCTTTGTGAGCTGCTAAAATTCACTGCTTGGAGTTTGTTTCTCAGCCAGCAAAGTCTTGTCGAGTGAAAGAACTGCTGTCCAATTTCTTGTTGTTCCTGGAAAACATGCCAGGTCTTGTAAGGGTTTTATTGTTGCCTCTTATGGGTTGAATTATGTTTCTCCAAACTCATACATTGAAATCTAACCCCCAATATCCTAGGATAGGACTTAAATTTTTTTCATTGGCGTATAGCTGATTTATAATGTTATATTACTCTCTGCTATACAACAAAGTGAGTTAGTTACACATATACGTATAGCCCTTCTTTTTAAGATTCTTTTCCATATAGGTTATTACAAAGTAGTGAGTAGAGTTCCCTGTGCTGTAAAGTAGATCTTCACTCAGTTATCTGTTTTATAGGTAGTACTGTGTATATGTCAATTCCAATCTCTCATTTATCCCTTCTTGCCTTCCCCCCTTGGTAACCATAAGATTTTTTTCCAACATCTTTAACTCCATTTCTGTTTTGTAGAGAAGTTCATTTGTACTACTTGTTTAGATTTCACATATAAATGCTTGTGAATAGGACCTTTTATGGAGGTGGTGTCTTTGCAGATATAATTAATTATGACTTAGCCCTTCTGGAGTAGGGTGGTCCTTTAATAAAAGGAGATCTTTTATTAAGTCCTTAATAAAAAGGAAATTTGGATACAGACAGTCGCACAGGGAGATGCCGTGTGAACATGAAGGTGCCCATCTGTAAACCAGGGAGTGAGGCCTGGAACAGACCTTCCCTCAGTCCTCGGTAGAAACCAACCCCCCGACTCCTTGACCTTGCACGTTGACCTTGGACTTCGAGCCTCCAGAATGGTGAGATGCTATGGCAGCCCTAGCAAATGAATACACTGACCATCGGTGGTCCCCAATCAGAAAGAACCAACATGTAAACATAGCAAAAGGAATTAAGTTTCCAGTATCATGGCAAACCTTTACTGGCTTGGCGGGGACCAGGTTGCCTTCTGGGTGTTCTCTGACTTTTGCTTTCAACTAGAGCCCTGCAGATCCCATTTGAAATTCCTCAGAGCCATTATAATAGGTAATCGAGTGTATTCTTTTTTTGCATTGTTTATTCTTTCTCCATCCTTGCCACGTCTTCCTGAAAAGAAGTCTCATGCCCATTTAACTGGCTTTGGTTTGGGCCTTATAACTTGAGTTAGCCAGTGGAGTGTGGGTGGATGTAACAGCTTCCACTCTCTGCCAAACAGAAACTTGCTTTGTTTTTTTTTTAATGGATGCACTGGGTCTGCATTGCTGCTCACGGGCTTTCTCTAGTTGCAGCGAGCAGGGGCTACCCTTTGTAATGGTGCAGGCTTCTTGTTGCAGTGGCTTCTCTTGTTGCAGAGCACAGGCTCTAGACACGCAGGCTCCGCAGTTGTGGTGCATGGGCTTAGCTGCTCCAAGGTATGATCTTCCCAGACCAGGGGTTGAACCCGTGTCCCCTCCATTGGCAGGTAGATTCTTAACCACTGGACTGCTAGGGAAGTCCCCAAATAGAAGCTTTCAATGGGGTCACCCTCTTTGTTCCACTCTCTACCAAGAGCCTATGGGGTATCCTGGGATCTCTCCACTGACTTGGGTCCCGAAATCAGAACCCAAACACAGCAACGAAGACCCAGCACAGCCAAAAATAAAAGAAATAAAGGGCTTAAAAAATAAATAAAAGCAGTGTTCTCTCTCCCTTCAGGGATACCTTCTTGTCATCAGTTATTCCTATGGCCCTATACAGGCTGTCAAAGAGTTCCTATTGCAATTGCTTATACTACACTTTTTTTTTGGTCAAAATCCTATTGGACCTCCCACTCCATCTTTACACCCAGTACTAGAATTCAGCACCTGCAGTTCGGCAGGATGTATCTCAGGCTATCCTTTGGGAAGCTTCCAATCAATCTCTCTTTTTCTTCCCAGTAGTTCTTTCAAAGTTACCCATTCTCTTGAAGTCTTTAACCTCACCACTTCCTTCTCAGTCTTAGCAAATGAGCTTGTCTCCTTAATTCTCAGACTTGAGCGTGCATCAAGATTGCCTGTGGAATTTATTAAACAGATTTCCAGGCCCCACCCCCAGAATTTCTGATGAAGTAAATCTTCTGGGGTAGCATGTTAGAGCTGACTTTTCCAGTAAGTTCTTTGGTGGGCTTCTCAGGTGGCGCTAGTGGTAAAGAACCTGCCTGCCAATGCAGGTAGACATAACAGATTCAGGTTTGATCCCTGGGCTGGGAAGATCCCCTGGAGGAGGAAATGACAACTCATTCCAGTATTTTTGCCTGGAGAATCCCATGGACAGAGAAGCCTGGACGGGTACAGTCCATAGGACCGTGGACATGACTGAAGTGCCTTAGCACACCCTGCTTTAGAAACTAATAGAAGACAAAGATTATTTTAGAGGTCTGTGGCTGCAGGCTCATCTCTATTGCCAACTTCAGTGATGCAAGCTGCAGTCCTCTCCCTTATCTGGGAGAGCATCCACCTTCACCAGGGAAATTCACGCCCTGCTTTTAGGCAGATAAAGGGAGGATGGAGAATTTCTCTTTCATCTGTTGATTATCAATTGCCTCCACTCAAAATAATCCTTATGCCAATGTGACCCATTTTGGGATGACATATCCTGACCCCCCTTCAAAAATCTTTATCTATAGCTCCATTGCCATTATTACTTACTGAGGATTTATCCTCTCCTTGGTCTCACGGACACCTTAAGAAGAACTTGTCTTACATTGAAGCCATCTTTTCTCTCTCCTTTACTAGGCTGAAGTCTCCTCTTAAGGGTGTCTAATTGAGAATGGCATCAGCATTCCTCTGAATTAGCTAGGGTTAGGATTGCATAAACCCCAAATAACAGTGCATTAAAAAAAGATGTTGGCTTTCCCACAAGAGAAAATTTATAACCAGGCTAATTCAGGCTGGTATGATGCCTTGTGGAGAAGGAAATGGCAACCCACTCCAGTGTTCTTGCCTGGAGAATCCCAGGGATGGGGGAGCCTGGTGGGCTGCCATCTATGGGGTCGCACAGAGTCAGACTCGACTGAAGTGACTTAGCAGCATGATGTCTTCTTATTTCCACACACCTGGATTATATCTATCTTTCTGACCTAATGTTGTAGAACATGGTTTCTGTCATCAGGGTCACCTCATGGTCCAAGAACACTGCAGAGATCCTGCCATTGTGTGAGATTCCGGGCATCAGAAAGGAGGAAATGAAGAAGGTCAGCTAAGGCTATAGGGGAGTCTGATTATGAAACGCATTGCTACCCTGGATTCATACAAATTGCCTCCATTCATGCATCACTTCTTGCCAGAAATACTTCCTGACTGCTGGGGTCCAGCCCCGGCGGAGTCCAGGGGTTCCCTTTGGATGAACAGCCTCAGCGAAGAAAAGAAAGCGAGTCGAGGCTTGGTTGAGTGCAGAATCAAGACTACTTTATTTTTTTACATCAGTGCTTATATACCCTAAAACCAATAATCCTTTAAAGAGGTTTAGGGAGGGGGAATGATAAGATTGTACCAGGTGCATAATCATGGGTTACATCATAAATAACTTTCTAGAACAGTCAATACCTACACATAGCTTTTAAACAATTCAATGGCAGCAGCTAGTCAACTGTGAAAAGCCATCTAAAAACCTTACCTTGGGAAGCTCAGCCCCAGGGGGACTTAGCTCTGGTATGCAATCCTAAGGGTCAGAGGTCTCATGAATTCCCTCCTGATCACACCCTAAGGAATCTTCTCATTCTGGTAATGGACTTTATCTACTTTTGCTTATGGGATAGATAGGCCTGTTTATTGGGACCCATGTGCCCCCAGGAACTGTATTGCTGTCATGCAAAGGTGTCAAGGAGGGATGTTAGGTAAGAGTCAGACTAGTTTTTAGGGAGCATAGAACGCCAAGCATCAGAAGGTGAAAGGACGAAGGCCTGGGAGTGGATGGTGGAGCGGCCCCGAGAAACCCCCGGAGGTCCGGACGCCTTTGCGTGTGGAGCGGTTCCAGAGGTCCGGACGCCTTTGTGTGCCAGCTCCTTGAACCCAGACCTTGTCACGGGTGGGGTTTCTCTCGCCGACTCCCGACACCTGACTTTCCTCATCACCCAATTCAGGCTAATTTCCCTCCCTCTGGGCTGCCCTGACAGCCTGTATAGACTTGAAAACTAAAGGGCAGTAGGCATGCTATTTTGTAATTGTCTATTTCTCTGTCCATTTTGTGGCTCAGCTGGTAAAGAATCCGCCTGCAGTGTGGGAGACCTGGGTTCTATCCCTGGATTGGGAAGATCTCCTGGAGAAGGGAAAGGCTATTCACTCCAGTATTCTAGCCTAGAGAATTCCACAGACTCTATAGTCCATGGGGTCACAAAGAATCGGACACAACTGAGTGACTTTCACTCACTCACTCACTCAGATTGTTGTAACCAGTAAGGTGAAATATAACATGAGAGGTCTTGTTGAATGCTTGCCATGTGGAAGAAAACCAACAAACAATGCTATGGTTAATTTTTTCTCCCCAAACTCTCAATCTCTTTGCTTGATTCCTCCCTTCTTGGCCCCTTTTCTTCCCAGACAGAGATCAAGGTTTTAAAAAATTAATTTATTTATTTGGTCGCACCACACCGGGATGAGAGATCTTCCAGGACCAGGGATGCGAGATCTTCTAGAACCAGGGATGAAACCCCTGGGCCTTGCACTGGGAACTTGGGGTCTTAACCACTGGACCCGGAAAGTCCTCAGGAAGATAGCATGTTGATGGAATACATAACTCTGGATATAAAGATGGGAGTCTGAATCTCAGGTCTGCCACTGTATTTGTTATGTTTTTGTACCATGTAAGCTGTTTTTATTTTATTCCTTATGTTACATTTCTTTGTTTCACGCCCAGCCCCTCCGATAGCGCTATGCGCAGTTTATCAGTCACATAGATTCATTCAGGAAATATCCATTGGGCCACTGTGGTTTCTAGTTAAAGAGCCACTCTTGGAGGGAGGATTTTCAAGGCAGGGGAGGGTGGACCAGTTACCCGATGAGGCGGCAGCTGCGGACCTGGTGGGTCAGCACCAGCCAGCAGCCATCCGCTTGGCCAGCACTTGATTGGTGGCAAATAGAAAGGAATGAACACCAATCAAGAAAGATGACCTCTCGTGGAATTCAGCAATTTGCAAGCAGCTGCAAAGATCCTGGGTCCCTCCCCACCCCCCGCCCTCCCAGTAAGAGCAAGCAGCTTTGCCTGGCTTTTTTGTTGGACTCGCATCAAACTCGTTAATGTCAATAAGCAAGAAATTGAGCTTGTCTTTGTGGTGAGCCTAATGAAGCCTTTGTGGGTGCTCAGAATTTCTCCCTTTGATTTCCCTCTCTTTGCCTTTTTCTGTTTCTCTTGATTTAATGTCCTTCTTGGCAGCGGCTCTTTCAGTTTTATTTCAAACAAGGGAAGGGAGATGCAGAGAGAGAGAGAAGTTTAAAACCTAAGGAAAATTTTGAAGTGAATGTTTACACTTTTTCCAACTCTGATGTGCTTAGATCCTGCCCAGTTCAAGTCTGGGGACACTGTGCCCTGGGTGGTGAGGGATAGGTGGTGAGGCAAAGGTAGGGTCTGGTTATGTGGTGGGTTAGAATTCACTCCAAGGGAGAGTTGAGTCTCTCCCTCTCTGCTGAATCACTTCTCACTGTGCTGTTTCTCAGCTGGCAAGATCGGTAAATTATGCCCCTATCTGACTTCTTAATGGTAAGTTATGTTTGGATAACATGATATCCATTGCCAACTGACTTAAGCCAAAGGTAGACTTTTAGCTCATCTTGCTGAAAACTCCCATAGTAAAGCTGGTGTTACGTAATGTCATCAGAAATTGGTTTCTCTCCATCTCCTGGCTTTATAGTCAGATTTACTGGCAGGCTTCCTATGGTAGTCTCTAGCAACTGCAGGATAATATCTACCCAAGGTTAAGCTGGGCTTCCCTTGTGGCTCAACTGGTAAAGAATCTGCCCTCAATGCGGTAGACCTGGGTTTGATCCCAGGATTGGGAAGATCCCCTGGAGAAGGAAAAGCTACTCACTCCAGTACTCTGGCCTGGAGAATTCCATGGACTGTATAGTCCATGGGGTCCCAAAGAGTCAGACACGACTGAGTGACTTTCACTTTCACTTCAAGGTGAAGTTTAACAGAAGAAAAGAAAGAGAGTGAGAAGAAGGAGGAGAAGTAGAGAATGGATCTCTTTCCTCCAGTTCCTGCTTATGCCCTGGGATTAACTGTGATTGGACCAATCTGAGATGACTGAACCAATTGCTGTGGCAAGGGAACGAAGAGAAATCACATAGTAATTTGAGCAGGAAAATGGAATATAAAGGATTGGTTTTGATAGGGTATTGGAGTAATGTGATGTTCGTTAGTGAGAAGTAAAGAGAACACTAAAGCACGCAGGAGTAGCGGCTATAAGGAGTAGCCACACCCGGCTCCCTGGGATCAGGAGCCCAGTGGAGCGGCCTGCCTCTTCCAGGATTGGGGTCTAGACCTCGTTGCAAAGGGCATGTCTGTGGCTCATGGATGGCAGAGAAGTCACTGTGGGGCCTGGACAGTGTAACTTGTTGGAAATCTGTCTTCTAGAATTTTCCAGAAATCCACCCTCTAGGGTGCTGGGCAAAACAGTTGGTGGAAGGCATCTTACTGCCAACTCTCCACTGCAAAACTACTTGGAATAAGGCCCAGCAATCCCACTACTGGGCGTCTACCCTGAGAAAACCTCAATTCTAACAAAGACGCGTGTATCCCAGCGTTGATTACATCAATATTTACAATAGCCAGAAATGGAAGCAACCTAGATGTTCATCGGCAGATGAATGGATAAAGAAGGTGTGGTATATATATACATACACACACATACATAAGGGAATATTACTCAGCCATACAAAGGAATGAATTTGAGTTAGTTCTCGTGAGGTGGATGAACTTAGAGCCTCTTATACAGAGTGAAGTAAGTCAGAGAAAAACAAGCATTGCATATTAACAAGTATCGTGCATATATACACATACGGAATCTAGAAAAATAGTACTGATGAACCTAGTAGAGAACAGACTTGGGGACACAGTGGGGGAAGGTGAGGGTGGGACAGCTTGTCAAAGTAGCATTGACACATATATACTACTGTGTATAAGACAGATCGTTAGCGGGAAGCTGTTGTATAACACAGGGATCCCAGCCCAGCGCTCGGTGGTGACCTAGAGAGGTGGGAAGGCAGGAGGGGAGGGAGGCTCAAGAGGGAGCGGAAATGTATATAATTATGACTGATTTGCATTGATGTATGGCAGGAAACCAACACAGCATTGTAAAGCAATTTTCCACCAATTAAAAAATAAATTAAATTAAAAAAACACTTAAAAAAACCCCATAACTGCATGGAGGAGGGTGCTAGTGAAGTCTGCTGGGTGCCGGAGGCCTGCTGCTGCAGAACTGCCTGACTGTCCCCAGGGACGGTTCTGGGGAAGACTGTTGGTCTCAGGGTGTTGTTGACTGGTGTGCACTGCGGGAGCCCGGTGCCCGGCTCCTGCCTGTGCTCAGACCCCTGATGAGAGAGCAGAGCCGGGAAAGAAAGCCCTTCCTCCGGAACTGCTTCTCCATCTTCCTCCCTTTACTGGTGAGGTTTAATATTGTGTCAGCTGACAAGAAAAACACTAAAAAGGGCCCATATTCCCTTTTGCCGAGCAGGCAATCCATTGGTAAGAGGCACAGATCGGGAGTTGAAGGCAATCTGAGTCTCTCCGGGGAAGCAGGTTAAAAACCACCACTATAAAGCCAAGGTCTTCGCTGGAATATCAGCCTGGGTCGGGAAGATCCCCTGGAGAAGGAAATGGCAAATCACTCCAGTATTCTTCCCTGGAAAATCCCACGGGTAGAGGAGCCTGGCAGGCTATAGTCCATGGGTGGCAAGAGTCAGACACGGCTGAATGACTAAACCACCACCATAAAGCCAAGAGGTGGAGAGGGACTAATTTGTTTGCTATGTGGAAGATGGAAATAAAAGTAAATATACACTAAACAAGGAAGCTTTTACAGATAATTATGACAATGTACCATGAAGAATACAGTTAAATTAACTCTTGGCACATGAATCTAAAATTTAAAAAAAACTTGTTTTTAACATAACAAATATTCATACAGTGTATTTTAGTCCAGTTCAGTTCAGTTCAGTTGCTCAGTCGTGTCCGACTCTCTGCGACCCCATGGACTGCAGCACGCCAGGCCTCTCTGTCCATCACCAACTCTTGGAATTTACTCAAAATTAATGTCCATTGAGTGGGTGATGCCATCCAACCATCTCATCCTCTGTCATCCTCTTCTCCTCCTGCCTTCAATCATTCCCAGCATCAGGGTCTTTTCAAATGAGTCAGCTCTTCACATCAGGTGGCCAAAGTATTTGGAGTTTCAGCTTCAGCATCAGTCCTTCCAATGAATATTCAAGACTGATCTCTTTTAGGATGGACTGGTTGAATCTCCTTGCAGTCCAAGGGACTCTCAAGAGTCTTCTCCAACACCACAGTTCAAAAGTATCAATTCTTCGGCGCTCAGCTTTCTTTGTAGTCCAACTCTCACATCCATACCTGACCACGGGGAAAATCATAGCCTTGACTAGATGGAACTTTGTTGGCAAAGTAATGTCTCTGCTTTTTAATTTGCTGTCTAGGATGGTCATAACTTTTCTTCCAAGGAGTAAGTGTCTTTTAATTTCATGGCTGCAATCACCATTTGCAGTGATTTTGGAGCCCCCCCCCAAAATCACTGCCACTGTTTCCACTGTTTCGCCATCTATTTGCAGTGAAGTGATGGGACCGGATGCCATGATCTTAGTTTTCTGAATGTTGAGCTTTAAGCCAACTTTTTCACTCTCCTCTTTTACTTTCATCAAGAGGCTCTTTAGTTCTTCTTCACTTTCTGTCATAAGGGTGGTGTCATCTGCATATCTGAGGTTACTGATATTTCTCCCGGCAATCTTGATTCTAGCTTGTGCTTCATCCAGCCCACCGTTTCTCATCATGTCCTCTGCATATAAGTTAAATAAGCAGGGTGACAATATACAGCCTTGACGTACTCCTTTTCCTATTTGGAACCAGTCTGTTGTTCCATGTCCAGTTCTAACTGTTGCTTCCTGACCTGCATATAGATTTCTCAAGAGACAGGTCAGGTGGTCTGGTATTCCCATCTCTTTCAGAATTTTCCACAGTTTATTGTGATCCACACAGTCAAAGGCTTTGGCATAGTCAATAAAGCAGAAATAGATGTTTTTCTGGAACTCTCTTGCTTTTTTGATGATCCAACGGATGTTCCCAATTTGATCTCTGATTCCTCTGCCTTTTCTAAATCCAGCTTGAACATCTGGAAGTTCACGGTTCATGTACTGTTGAAGCCTGGCTTGGAGAATTTTGAGCATTACTTTGCTAGCATGTGAGATGAGTGCAAGTGTGTGGTCGTTTGAACATTCTCTGGCATTGCCTTTCTTTGGGATTGGAATGAAAATTGACCTTTTCCAGTCCCGTGGCCACTGCTGAGTTTTCCAAATTTGCTGGCATATTGAGTGCAGCACTTTCATAGCATCATCTTTTAGGATTTGAAATAGCTCAACTGGAATTCCATCACCTCCACTAGCTTTGTTTGTAGTGATGCTTCCTAAGGCCCACTTGACTTTGCATTCCAGGATGTCTGGCTCTAGGTGAGTGATCACACCATTGTGATTATCTGGGTCTTGAAGATCTTTTTTGTATAGTTCTTCTGTGTATTCTTGCCACCTCTTCTTAATATCTTCTGCTTCTGTTAGGTCCATACCATTTCTGTCCTTTATTGTGCCCATCTTTGCATGAAATGTTCCCGTGGTATCTCTCATTTTCTTGAAGAGATCTCTATTGTTTTCCACTATTTCTTTGCATTGATTGCTGAGGAAGTCTTTGTCATCTCTCCTTGCTATTCTTTGGAACTGCATTCAAATGGATATATCTTTGCTTTTCTCCTTTGCTTTTTGCTTTTCTCCTTTGCTTTTTGCTTCTTTTCTTTTCATAGCTATTTGTAAGCCTTCCTCAGACAGCCATTTTGCTTTTTTGCATTTCTTTTTTCATGGGGATGGTCTTGATTCCTGTCTCCTATCATGTCACAAACCTCCATCCATGGTTCTTCAGGCACTCTGTCAATCAGATCTAATCCCTTGAATCTATTTCTCACTTCTACTATATAATCAAAAGGGATTTGATTTATTATTGACAATATATTTAGTGTCCAACAAATACTTGAGTTACCTGGTCTTTTGGGATGAGTTATGTCTCTTCATTAGTTTGAGGACTAAAGGAAATATTACCAAAGCTGTGATAAGAAGAAAACAAAAAAATAATAGAAAATTTAAAATACATTTTAGAGAGATAAAACTTTTAGAATATAGAAGATTTATTTAAAAAGGGAAAAAGTCTGAAAAGAGATGATTTTCTTGAAGTCACAAGACTTGCTGATTCAATTTTATATAAATGAAGTAACAAAACAGTGAGATCATAGAAAGTAGATTGTCACAAGGTAGATGGTTAAAATAAACCTTCTGTGAGAAAAATAGTTTGCAATCTAGTGTTCTAATAGTTCTCTGTAGGAAATACTGTAACAAATATTTATTTCCCAGGACTATGAAAACAAATCTCTCAATATCACAGGAATGTTCTTTGATATTCTTAGTAAACCTTCTCAGACAGAAACTCAACTTTATGCTGACAGGTCACAGCAAAAGTCTACATTTAACTTAGAGTTTTATCATGGTTTGCCTGTAAATATTCACCAAGCTTTTCCTGGAGCCTAAACAAGAGGGAGTATCCAATAGAATACTTTGTCTTTTCCAAGTTCCCATTCAACTGTCTTCATTTCTTTTCAAGGGTGCTCATTATCTTGCTAATTAGGTTTTGTAGCCTTTGGCTTCAGTTACATTTTTTAGTCAAGGCTGAATTTTAAAATCTGGGGCACCCCTGAAGGAGAAATGCTATCAGTAGGCTGTGATGTCTCTGGTGGGTGCTAGGAGCCCACATTTACTGTGACTGTAAGGTATGATTCTGGATTTTTACATTTTAGCCTGATGGGAACTGGAGAAATAAGTTACCACACCAAGGCTAAGTGTTTTAGAGTCAAGCATTCTGTTCCTTTTTCCTTTGTGTTCCCCAAATGAAATGCAGATGTATAATAAATGCCATGTACTACCAAAATGGATTCTCCTGCTCTTTTGAATTCAGCAGCCAAACCAAAGAAAATGTAAATAGCAGGTATATAAAGTAACAGATGATGGCCCAGATCCCCACCTTGGAGTTTATGCTTTTGGGGTTCATGCTGCTGTCGTCCGAAATATTTCTGTGTGCAGAGTGATATTTTCTTGTGGGGCCCCAGAGATACCTTGTTTAAAGCTCAGAGCACACACTTTTAAGTGCATAACCGACATTATAGGATTTCTATCTCATATATTCCAAGATAGTGAGCAAATGGTTATTTACCAGGGCCAAATAGTGAGTGGTAATATGCAAATAATATCCATCTCTGAGCTTAGGAAAACAAATTCAGAAATTACTCAGCACCATATGAATCTGATAAGAGATGCCATTTAATCTGGGCTTTGCTGGAGCTGTAAGGAAAACTCATCTGGCAAAGGGTCCTACATAGTTATCCATTAAAGTTTGGGTTTCTTTCTTTAAAAAAAATTTTTTTTTTTTAATTTATGTCACAGTGCTGGATCTTAGCTGTGGCATGCAGAATATTCGATCTTTGTTGGGGCACTGGATCCCTGAGGGATCTAGTTATTTCATGCAGAGATGGGCACAATAAAGAACAGAAATGGTATGGGCCTAACAGAAGCAGGGATTGACCAGGGATTGAACCCAGGTCCTCTGCAGTGGGAGCGTTGGAGTCTTAGCCACTGGACCACCAGGGTTTAGGGGGGTTGTTTCAACTAAGTCTTTTCAAAGAAGCATGTTGACATATAGGGACAACCTCCTGCTTTCAGTGTGGAGCCTCAGAGTGAAAGCTATGGAACATTAACCCAACATGATGAAGGCACTTGCCTGACGGTTCACGCCAAAAATGATGTATGTTTCACTTTGTTACCAGGGCCATCCACTGTGTGTGGAGGGCAGCTATCGTGTTTTTGAAAGAGCGTGTGAACTCAACCAGGGACTGCTTCTCATCTCTTGCGCGATTGGTGTCTATAGACACTAAAGGATGCTTGTGTTTACAGGCGGATGGTGTGTTCTTGCCTTTGGAGAGTCTCTGTGTGTTTAGAGGTGTGGGTGTGTATGTGTATATAGGTATACAGCATAAACAGGTGTGTGTGTTTAAAACCCCCTAGACATAGGTAAAACAGTTGGCCATTGTCTATATTCTATGACTTAAAGGCTGTCACTGAAAGCTTTTCCTCATCTGATCCATCTCCTGTATTTTCCCTCCTGGCTTTGTCAGTATTCATGGCGCCTAAAATCCTGCCGGTTATTCATGCCTTTAATTAAGTGATGGGACTGACAGAGGCCTTTGTCAACATACAAATATTTGAGGGTAGCTAATGTATCCAGTAATTAGCTACAGTAACTTGGCTTTTGGTTTATGTGATTTGCCAGAAACAATTAAACAGATCATTCAGCAATTAAAAACTGGGGATTTTTTTTTTAAACAAAGGTCTAGTGTGTATGTGTGAGGTTTTCTTTCTTTCTTTTTTTAATATTTATTTATTTGGTTGCTCAGGCAGGTCTTAGTTGGGCTTCCCAGGTTGTGCTGGTGGTAAAGAATCTGCCTGCCAGTGCAGGAGATACAAGAGATGCGAGTTCGATCCCTGGGTCAGGAAGACCCCTGGGGTCCATAAGGTTGCACAGAGTCGCGACCGAAGTGACTTAGCATGCACGCAGGCAGGTTTTAGTTGCGGCATGCAAACTCTTAGCTGAGACACATGGGATCTAATTCCCTGACCAGGGATGGAACGATATGGAGCCACATCAAATCCTAAAAGATGATGCTATGAAAGTGCTGCACTCAATATGCCAGCAAATTTGGAAAACTCAGCAGTGGCCACGGGACTGGAAAAGGTCAGTTTTCATTCCAATTCCAAAGAAAGGCAATGCCAAAGAGTGTTCAAACTACCGCACACTTGCACTCATCTCACATGCTAATAAGGTAATGCCCCAAATTTTCCAAATCAGGCTTCAACAGTACATGAACCGTGAACTTCCAGATGTTCAAGCTGGATTTAGAAAAGGCAGAGGAACCAGAGATCAAATTGACAACATCCATTGGATCATCAAAAAAACAAGAGAGTTCCAGAAAAACATCTATTTCTGCTTTATTGACTATGCCAAAGCCTTTGACTGTGTGGATCGCAATAAACTGTGGAAAATTCTGAAAGAGATGGGAATACCAGACCACCTGACCTGTCTCTTGAGAAATCTATATGCAGGTCAGGAAGCAACAGTTAGAATTGAACATGGAACAACAACAAATAGGAAAAGGAGTACATCAAGGCTGTGTATTGTCACCCTGCTTATTTAACTTATATGCTGAGTACATCATGAGAAAGTGGGCTGGAAAAAGCACAAGCTGGAATCAAGATTGTTGGGAGAAATATCAATAATCTCAGATATGCAGATGACACCACCCTTATGACAGAAAGTGAAGAAGAACTAAAGAGCCTCTTAATGAAAGTGAAAGAGGAGAGTGAAAAAGTTGACTTAAAACTCAACATTCAGAAAACTAAGATCATGGCATCCGGTCCCATCACTTCATGGCAAATAGATGGGGAAACAGTGGAAACAGTGGCAGTGATTTTGGGGGGGGCTCCAAAATCACTGCAAATGGTGATTGCAGCCATGAAATTAAAAGACACTTACTCCTTGGAAGAAAAGTTATGACCATCCTAGACAGCAAATTAAAAAGCAGAGACATTATTTGTCAACAAAGTTCCATCTAGTCAAGGGTATGATTTTCCCCGTGGTCAGGTATGGATGTGAGAGTTGGACTATAAAGAAAGCTGAGCACAGAAGAATTGATGCTTTTGAACTGTGGTGTTGGAGGAGACTCTTGAGAGTCCCTTGGACTGCAAGGAGATCCAAACAGTCCATCCTGAAGGAGATCAGTCCTGGGTGTTCATTGGAAGGACTGATGCTGAAGCTGAAACTCCAATACTTTGGCCACCTCAGGCGAAGAGTTGACTCACTGGAAAAGACCCTGATGCTGGGAGGGACTGGGGGCGGGAGGAGAAGGGGATGACAGAGGATGAGATGAAAGGTCTGACTGAGTTTGAGAGGTCCCAGATTTTATCATATGCTTTGTTGAGTGTCTCAGAAAGACAACTTGGATGACGAAGGCTCATCAGAAGGTCGTGGGCATGGAAAGCAGGAAAGAAGGAACAATACATCTCCAAAAGGTGACCAGAGTGCTGAAGATCAACTTGACTTATGTCATAAGTTTTCTGAAATGGCTCTATCTCTGTTTTGCATCATTGTACTTAAGGGTCAGTGTGTGTACATTTCAGATGCAATAAGAGGATCTGACCATTCTATATTTAACAAATTATTAAAAATGTTTGTTTACTTATTTGGTGGCTTCAGGTCTTAGTGGCAGCACGTGAGGTCTTTGTTGCATCATGTGGGGTCCTTCGTGGTGACACGCCGACTCTCTAGATTGCAGAGTGGCCTCTCCTGTTGTGGTTTGCAGGCTTAGTTGCTCCCTGGCATGTAGGATCTTAGTTCCCCGACTTAGGATCGAATCCTTATCCCCTGCATTGCAAGGCAGTTCTGAATCACTGGACCACTATGGAAGTCCCCTAACTATTTTTTTGCTGCCTACATATTAAACAAATAGTCTCTCACTCAATATGCCTAGGTATATACATATATAAAACTTAAAAGGAGATATGTGATAAATGCGTATTTGTATTCCCAGAGGGAGAAGTTTGTTATGCACTTATAATCTTCCTCCTGTGTACACAGGCTATTTTTTTTTTTTTTTAATCTTTTGGTTGCATTGCATAGCATGTGGGCTGTTAGTTCCCTGACCAGAGATCAAACCGGCGCGCTTTGCATTGGAAGCACAGAGTCTTAACCTCTGGACCACCAGGGAAGTCTCTGCTTTTTTTTTTTAATTGAAGTATAGTTGATTTTGAGGAGGGCATGGCAACCCACTCCAATATTCTAGCTTGGAGAATCTCCATGGACAGAAGAGTCTGGTGGGCTATAGCCCATGGGTGGCAAAGAGTCGGACACGGCTGAACAACTAAGCATAGTGTATAGTTGATTTACAAATGTTGTGTTCATTTCAGCTGTACAAAAAAGTGACTCAGATATGCATATATGTTTGTATATCTAATCTTTTCAAATTCTTTTCCTATTTAGGTTATTATAGAATCATGAGCAGAGTCCCTGTGCTATATATAGTAAGTCCTTGTTGGTTATCTATTTTATGTATAGTAGTGGGAGGAGAAGGGGACGACAGAGGATGAGATGGTTGGATGGCATCACCGACTCGATGGACATGAGTTTGAGTAAACTCTGGGAGTTGGTGATGGACAGGGAGGCCTGGCGTGCTGCAGTCCACGGGGTCTCAAAGAGTCGGACACGACTGAACTGAACGGTATCCAGGCTGTATCTGAGACAGGAGGAGATGTGGCTCATCATTGCAAATTCTGACACTACAGTGTTTCAACATCAAATAATCCATCTTGAGTCAATGAAATGAAAGAAAAACAGAAAGTCGGATTGTTGTATAAAGGGCAAAGTTAGTAAAACATGAAAGTTGGGGTAAGCTTGCCAAGCCTCCAGGTGAGTTTAGGTAGGTAGAAGGATAAACTGCTTCAATAATGTGCTGTCTACTGGAATCACAGAGCTATTTACCAAAATCAAGGGACAGGCGTTTGCCAGGGCATCCACAATCTTTTTATTCTTTTCGTCCACGGAAAGCGATTTCACTTCCGTACAGCAGGTGGCAGCATTGCTGGCCGCATGGCGTCTCAGCCATGGTTGGCTGACTTTGCGTGATGAATCTGCCAAGGCAGAAATGCTTGTTTGCATTACAACAGACTGTAGCTTTTTAGAATTTCATTAGGAAGAGAAGGAGTAGACTACTCTTATTGCTTTTACAATCATTTAACATTTTCAGTATGTCTCTAGAGCAGGCAAATAAGGTAGTTGTGTTACAAGCTCCTGTGCGGCTATTTCAAAATCAGAGATAAGAATTTGTTAATTTCTTGCCCTCAGGGAAAATAGATCTGCTTTTAATTGTATCTACAAAATAATATTAGTGCCTACATCTTGGCCAGGCTGCAGTCTGAAAATAATCATTGTGTTACTAAAGACCAACTCAGTTTTCAGCTGGAGAAATGATTCTTTTACGTATTTTGTTTTCCTGATTCTGTTCATATTTTGAAGAATGCCTTCTTAAACAATAGTAATTGGCAAATTCCTCCCATTTTTCTGACTTTTATGCAGAACATTTAAATTCTCAGATTATTAGCTTCTTGAGAGTAGATATCATGTCTTAATTATGGTATATTATCAATACTGATAGAATATATGTAAAAATCATGATATTTCATATTAATTGAGTGCCTACTCTGCACTAGCCTCTGTTCCAGACACTTTATGTGTATTAACACATTTAATTCTCATTACAGTGCTCTGAGGGTCCCTCAGAGGTATCCCCCATAATATCCAATATTATTGTCTCTATTTTATAGATGAGGAAATACAGGCACAGAGAAGTTAAACCTCTAGAAAATTTCCAGAATATGATAAACTTGGTTATTTTCTTGTTTCTGAAAAAAAATTTTTTTTTTGGTTTGGTTTCCCTCAGAATGCTAAATGTGTGAGTTCCTTAAAAGTTGAGGCAAGGCAACATTTCACATATTTAAAAAATTGTATTTTGCCATTTATGCAAATATTGTGTGATTCCACTTGTAGGCGGTACCTAGAGTAGTCAAATTCATAGACAGAAGAGGCAGAATGGTGATTGCCGGTGTCTGGAGCAAAGGAGAAATGGGAAATTTTAAAATGGGTATAGAATTGTAGCTTTGCAAGACAAAAAAGTATTTCTGGAGATCTGTCAGCAAATCAATGGGAATATACTTAATGCTACTGAACTGTACACTCAAAAATTGTTAAGACTGTAAATTTTGTGTTATATTTTTAGCACAGTTAAGAATTTTTTAAAAAAGTAACTTGTCCAAGAGGGACAAATAAAACATCATATTTTGTCATTTTGTAGTAGATTCAGCTTGTAGTTAATTACAATTTTAACTGCTACTTTTAACACATTAAAATCATATTCGTTGGACCAGGAAGCAAAATAGCTTGTTTGCTTCTGTTCTTTTAATATTTCTAACAATGAACGCGTAAAGAAAACCCATTGAAATACCAAAAGCCCTTGATAAGGAGTGTTAATGGTAAGCAAACTTTTTTGTGTGTGTGTGTGTGGTAAAAAACACAGCACTAAATTTACCATTTAAATCATTTTTAAGTGAATATTCTGTTAAGTGTATTTATATTATAGTGCAATAGATTCCTACAACTTTTTCATCTTGCAACACTGAAACTCTATACCCACTAAACGCTAATTTACTATGCCCACTTCCCCATTCCATTGTATGCATATACCACAGTTTCTTTATCGATTCATCTGTTGATTTGACCTCTTGTCTATTTGGGCTACTTCCACTTCCAGGCTGTTGTGAACGATGCTGAGATAAACATGTGTGTGTGTATATCTCTTCAAGATCCTGCTTTGAATACTTTTGGATGTATACCCCCAAAATGGAATTGTTGGATCATGTGGTAATTTTATTTTTAAGTTTTTGAGGGCCATCCATTCTGTTTTCCATAATGGTTGCACCATTTTACATTCCCATCAACAAGATTTCCATTTTTTCCATATCTCGGCCAACATTTGTTATTTTCTGTTCTTTTAATAGTGACCATCCTGATGGGTATGATGTGATATCTCATAGTGGTTTTTATTTTCATTTTAGAGGCATTTTATTTATTTGTTGTGCCAGGTCTTTGTTGTAGCCTGTGGAATCTAGTTCCCTGACCAGGGATCAAACCTGGGCTCCCTGCATTAGAAGAGTGGAGTCTTAACCACTGAACCACCAGGGAAGCCCCTGTGGTTTTGATTTGTATTTCTCTTATAATTAGAGATGCTGAATGTCTTTTATATGGCTATTCATATATCTACTTTGAAAAACTGCCTACTCAAATCCTTTGCCCATTAAAAAATTTTTTTTATTGTTGAATTGTTGAAGTTCCTTATATCTTTGGGATACTAACTCCATCAGATATATGATTTGCAAACATTTTCTTTCATTCCTTAGGTTGCCTTTTTTCTTTGTTGATTTTTTCCTTTCATGTGCAGAAGTTTTTGTTTAATTTGTCTTTTTTTAGCTTTTATTACTGTACTTTTGGTATCATATCCAAGAAACCATCACACATCCAGTGTCCCAGCATTTCCCCACAATGTTTTCTTCTAGTTTTATAGTTTTGGGTCTTACATTTAAGTCTTTAATTCATTTTGAATTAATTTTTATATAACGTATATGGTAAGGGTCCAACTTCATTCATTTGCGTGTGGATATCTAGTTTTCTGAGCACCATTTGTTGAAGGGACTGTCCTTTTCCCATTGTGGTCTTGGCACCTTTGTTGAAAATCATTTGCTATATATGCAAGCATTTATTTCTGGGCTCTGTCTTCTATTCCATTGGTCTCTATGTCTGTCTTCACCACACTGTCTTAATTGCTGTCCTTTGTAGTAGGGTTTGTGACACCTCCAACTTTGTCCTCCTTTTTCAAAATTGTTTCAGTTATTCAGGGTTTCTTGAGATTTCTTATGAGTTTTAGGATGGTTCTACTTCTGAAAAAGTGCCGTTGGGATTTTGACAGGGATTGCATTGAATCCATAGACTGCTCTGGGTAGTATAGGTATTGGGTAAACAGTTTTTAAAACTCATTTGTTTTTATTTTTGGCTGCACTGGGTCTTCGTTGTTGCACTTGGACTTTCTCTAGTTGCTTGGGCTTCTCTTCTTGCAGGGCGTGGACTCTAGAGTATGGGCTCAGTAGTTCTAGCGCATGGGCTTAGTTGCTCTGTGGGCATAAGGAATCTTCCTGGACCAGGCATCAAAAGATGCTTAACCACTAGCCCACCCAGAAAGTCCTTGGTAAACAGTTTTTAAATAGAGACAGAAAATGTCGATCTAAGCACAATGTGTTAATTTACTAAGTACTCCTAGTTAGTAAAGCTTACCATGAATATGGTAAAGTAGGAAGAATCCCAGTCTTTGAAATGGGAGATTCGGATTTAAATAATTACTTTGCTCTGTGACCTCACTGAGCCATAGTTTTTTCATCTTTAATGAGGATAATAATCCTTTGTGTCTCCTAGAATTATTGAGTGGATTGGATGAGTTAATGACAAAAGAGTACTTAGGAATATTAATGATTATAATTATGAAATTATGATCATACTGGTAATGCCTTACATTTATATGTCAAATTATATAGAAGTCTATGCTTTATGTCAGAGTAGATCCAGGTGGCGCTAATGGTGAAGAACATGCCTGCTGATGCAAGAGACATATGAGATGGGGGTTTGATCCCAGGGTTGGGAAGATCCCCTGGAGGAGGGCCTGGCAACCCACTCCAGTATTCTTGCCTGGAGAATTCCATGGACAGAGGAGCCTGGTGGGCTACAGTCAGTAGAGTCGCCAGAAGCCGGACAAGCACACATGCAGATTCTCTTAGCTTGTGAAATGATAGAAGGAGAAGAGTCGTGCTTGTTTGTTTTTGTATGTATTGTAGAAAGACAGCAAATTTGTGAGCGAGCTCTTTGGTGGTGCTGACAATGCTGGTTAAGATGGCCTTAGATGATAGTCCCAACAGCAAGAGAGAGATTTACTTAGGGGAGAGATAAATCTGTAATTTGACTCTCTTCAGTAAGCCCCCTTACTTAAGATAACCCATTATAAGTGTGGACTTTTTAAAAAGTAGAATTTCTTCTTTTCCTTATTGTTTTGCTCCTCTCACCACCTCAAGATCTAGCACCTATCACTGTTAACCTTCTGGGGCAAACTTCCTTCCTGTTCTTTTTTATGCAGATTTTTACATGGCTGAGCTCACTCTGTGGGTGTGATTTTGCATTCTACTTTTTGTATTGTATTGTATGTATACATATGTATACATATTGTAGGGACTTCCCTTGCTGGTGGTTCCTTGGTTAGGGCTCCATGCTTTCAGGGCAGAGAGCTCAGGTTCAATCCCTGGTCACGAAACTAAGATCCCACATGCTGCATGGTGTGGCCAAATGAAAAACCTACTGCAGTCATTTTCCTACGTCTTTAACTCTCTGTAAAATCATATCAAGGGCTGCATAATATGATGTCACTTGGATTTATACTAATTCATTTAACCAATTGTCTAACATTGGACTATTAGTATTATTTGATTTTAAACAAAAGAATCTGCCTGCAATACAGGAGACTCAGGTTCAATCCCTGGGCCAGGAAGATCTGCTGGAGAAGGAAATGGCAACCCACTCCAGTTTTCTTGCCTGGAGAATCTCATGGACAGAGGAGCCTGGTGGGCTGTAGTCCATGGGGTCTCAAAGAGTCAGGCATGACTCAGTGCTAACACTTCGTTACCTCCGTTATGGAAGTAGTGATGCAGCCCCAACTTTGTTTCTTTCTTAAGAGGGCGAGCCAGATTCTCTGGGTCTAAGAACTATGGTTTCTCTGAGAATTTTCCATTTAGGAGGATGTGGAAGACTCTCTGATATTCAGTGGGGTCTTCAAGGACTCTCTAAAATCTATACCTGTGTTGGGTCCCCCGTGTTTTCTTTTGTGACAATGGGAATAGCACGCGGTGTTCCCATTTCCTCTTCTTATTTATTTATTTTTTTTCCATTTCCTCTTCTTAAACCATCACCAGGCTGTCATTTCAGCAACATCTTAACAAATGAAAATCCTCCTCTGAGTCAATAGTAATTATAGAAATTTATCACAATTGCCAATCAAGGTGTTCTGAAGAGACTCATCTTTCTTGTTAAATTAGCTTTCACTGCACGCAAACAGTGAGTTATCTTTAGGAAATCAATTGCTGGGAAATCACAGCTTTCATGGAGTGATATAACCTTGCCAACTGTCTTGTTATACATAATTCCTCTCCCAAGAAATCCAGCTGGGCTCATGTGACTTACTTTTTGGATTCGTATTTCAATGCAGAAAATATGGGCAAGTCAACTTCTAAAAGCCCAGGAAGGAGGTGTGGGCATGGACCAAGATACTTGCAACTACTAAACGATCACCCCTGTAGAAGTCAGTAGGGTAGAGCATGTCATCATAAAGGACTTTAATCCAGTGGATTTGGGGGAGAACAGTTGGTTACAGGTGGTGGATATTATTGGCTACTCTACATAATTACACTAGAAGAAACTCTAGTTGAAAGGTATATGTGTGTGCCCTCAGTAGCTCAGTTGTGTCCAGCTTTTTGCAACCCCATGGATCAGGCTTCTCTGTCCATGGAATTTTCTAGGGAAGAATATTTTTCTGAAAAACTTCGACTATATGGAGTGATCAGGGATCGTTTCCTGCAGCAGTTGGAGATGGTTCGTTTTAGTGTTTAATCGCTGCTGCAGGTTCCCACATCAAATGTATGGCTCATTGATGCTGTAACAAGATGGTAATTAATATGCAATTAACCCAGAATTACTAGGGAATTACCGTGTGATTTTTATATGAACTTGACTTAGCAATTTTTATACTTACTGGCTGTGCCCAGGGCATGTTCTCTTCCTGGAACATTTGTGAATATACTGAGTGATGCCTGTGGTCATGAAAACCAGACAGAACCTTAGACTTTCACGTTAGCATGACTAGCCTTGGCTTGGAATGTGTATAAAGTAGATACGCTATAATACACTTTGGGATTGAGAGGTTATTAGCAGAAGGCAGAGGGACTTCTTTTAAGTTACATGTCAGTATCATGTTAAACACTTCTTCCTTGAGTTATCTCATTTAATCCTCACCTCAACACTCTGGGATCAGATTATTACTGTTCCCATTTTTACAGATCAGGAAACTAAAGCACTTGCCCAAGTTCACAAAGCTAGGAAATGGCAGAGGAGGGGTTTGAACCCAGCTAGCAGACTCTCAAGTCCACATTCAATGGCTTTCCTTCCTGTGTTCTCTAGCAAGGGCCCCTAGGGGCGGTGTGCTAACAGTCTTTCATAAAAGCACAAAACCTTCATCATCTCAGTCTGTTGGGTATTGCCTTTCTTGAGACTATCAGAGGCACTTTCTCTGTATAGAGGCTTGATCTCGCTCTGGTAGATGGGTAAATGCAGGCTCTGGGGAGGAACAGATTGCAAGGACTACTCTCCTTAGTTTTGCACAAACATTTGTCTGATTTGGGGTAAGTCACTTAATATCTCTAGCCTCAGTTACTTCATTTCCTTTTTTAAAATATGCAATTTAAAAGCTTACTTTTCATTTACAGTTACTACAAAATATTGACTCTATTCCCCGTGTTGTTTAATACATCCTTGAGCCTGTCTTACACCCAATAGTCTGTCTCTCCCACTCCCCCAGCCCTATGTTGACCCTCCCTGCTTCCCTCTCCCCACTGGTAACCACTGGTTTCTTCTCTGTATCTATGAGTCTGCTTCTTTTTTGTTATATTCACAAGTTCCAAGTCCATCCATGTTGCTGCAAACGGCAAAATTTCATTCTTATGGCTGAGTAATATTGCACTGTATATATATATATATATATATACATAAACACCACATCTTTATCCATTCATCTGTCGATGGACACTTATGTTGCTTCCATATCTGACTATTATAAATAATGCTGTTATGAGTATTAGGGTGCATGTATCTTTTTAAAGGGCTTCCCAGGTGGTAAAGAACCTGCCTGCCAGTGCAGGAGATATGCAGGAAATGTGGATTTGACCCCTGGGTATGGAGGATCCCCTGGAGGAAGGCACCAACAACCCGCTCCAGTCTTCTTGCCTGGAGAATCCCGTGGATAGAGGAGCCTGGCGGGCTATCGTCCATAAGACTGCTAAGAGCCGGACACTGCTAAAAGCTGGAACGACTTAGCATAGCACAGCACAGCCCATCTTTTTAAATTAGTGTTTTTGGGTTTTTTGGATATAAACCCAGGAGTGGAATTGCTGAGTCATGCTTCATTTTCTTTTTTTGAAGATAAAATTGCATGAGATGAATTGCATGAGATGAAGACTCCTTCCAGAAACTGGATTTTTAATTCTATGGAATGAATCATTTTAGACACCTTCTTAAGTTCTCATACAGTTTCAGGGGCTCCATAACATAGTTCTAAAATTGTGAATTTCAGACAGAGGGCCTGGTTAGGAACATCATGACATTATTCTCAGAGTCACCAGGGTTGGAGGAAAAAAGGTGTGAGGCAAGGAAGCCGAGACTCTGAGAAATGGTGGCCAGTACAGCAGGATCTGATGGGAGGAGTCAAGGAGAAAGGCTGGCATTCATCAGGGGTCAGACACAGCGAAACTCGGAAGGGAAGACGACTGAACGTGAGAACTGTGGACGGTGGGACCTAAAAGGAAAATCTGATCTGAAAGTTAAATGACGTCTAGGGCGGTTTGTTGGTGTCTAAAGAGTTTTTGGAATAGGATAGAATGGAATAGAAGAGAATAAAATAAAAGGATATAATAGAGTCAAATAAAATAAAATGCTAGGCTTCTCTGCCTGGACAGTTGATGCTCAGTTTTTAGGCAGATTTCTGTGCTGTCGGGATACAGGACACAGCTATGTGCTGGATGGCTCTCTCATTTTGCACAAGTAGGACCAGTGTTGCCGCATTCGGGGAGCTTTGTAGAAGTTTGTGCACTTGGGAAAGGGCCCCCAGGGGTAGGCACAGCTCCTTAGGAATGTGGCTTGGGAGCAGCTCTTGTGTTTGAGAGAGAGATGATCCTTCCCACCAGCAATGGTCCACAGGACAGGGATAAGACTGGGTGTGTGGGTCTGGTCCCCCGTTTCCTGCTTAGTTGGACACCCTCACGTGTATATTCAACCTGCACACCCACCTGCAATGCCCCCACCTTGGGAACAGGGGTCCCGATGTCGGAAGAATCAAAGGCGTAACCCCTGTTGCTACAGGATTAAGGGTCCTTTGCCTATGCAGATGGCCTTCTGTCTGCAGAGCGGTATTGAGTCATCTGATTCTGATCCTCCTGTTATAGGCTGTGGCTTCTGATGTATGTCGGGGATGCTAATACTCTTTGGTCCTCCAGGTTGATAGACTGGGGAGACAGCACAAGGGCATCAAATCAACCTGCTAGTCCTCATTTCTCCTCTTGATCTCGTCGTGAGCTTAGGGGCCAAGGTAGTTTACGGCCCGCTCCTGTTTGGAGAGGTTGTTGGGGGAACCCCGCTCTGAGAAGTAATGTCCTTGCGCTAACTCAGCCAGCATCTGAGCAAATCAAAAAAGAGGGTCAGAAGCATCTGGAGTCAGGACCTTTACTTTCAGAACGGGAAGGGTGAGGGCCTTGGAAACCGCAGCCTTTGAATCAGAGCCCAGAGCCAAACACAGTATGATGGCCTTGCCTGTGCCCTCAGCATCCCCTGGAGCCCTGACTCACAAATCTATAGAAGGCGGCAGCTCTTTACCCTGAAGGGGCCTTGGAGCATCCTCCAGTTCTGTGGAAGCTTCTGTCATTGCTAGAAGCAAATGCTACCCTCTGGGCCCCCGGGGCTTAACGGTACAGGGCCTCTGAGCATCTTGGAAGCTGGTGAAGCAGGGATGGTGGGTAAGCAGTCGGCACAGAAACTAGCTGATAAATGTTTACAAAGGAATGTATGACTTTTTCTCTTGTCCTCATTTGTTATGGCAAAAGCAATCAAACAATGTAAAATGAAAAAAAAATTTTAATTTATTTTTATTAGTTGGAGGCTAATTACTTTACAATATTGTAGTGGTTTTTGCCATACACTGACATGAATCAGCCATGGATTTACATGTGTTCCCATCCCGATCCCCCCTCCCACCTCCCTCCCTATCCCATCCCTCTGGGTCTTCCCGGTGCACCAGCCCTGAGCACTTGTCTCATGCATCCAACCTGGGCTGGAGATCTGTTTCACCCTTGACAGTATACTTGTTTCAATGCTATTCTCTCAGAACATCCCACCCTCGCCTTCTCCCATAGAGTCCAAAAGTCTAAAATGAAATTAAAAAATAGAAAAACGTGACCCCTAGCCCTACATCTCTCTACAAATATTTTCACTTTTGCACATTGACTCTGGTTCTTGTGTATAGTTACACAGTTCTACATCAGTGATGTAATTTGTATTATATTATGTGTAGGTAGCTGAATACTAAATCCCTTCTCCTATTTCTTCTTCCTATCTTCCTGTTTCTCAATTTTAATGGTTAGATACTATTCACCTGTTAAAGTAAAAGCATACTTTCAAAACCTTGCTCTTTAACCATTATTTCTTCTCTGCCCTAATATCTTTCTTGACTTCATCCCACATGGATAGGAAGAAGTGTATATCATGTTTAAACTGCAGACAATATCCTGGGCTGGCCAAAACTGAGAAAATGGAAACACGAAGATCTTGCCTTCCATGATTATACTTTCTATCACTGTCATCAGTAAATTTATATTGGAAAATCAGCCTGTAGTTTATAAAACTAATTCAATGGCTGATTCATATCAATGTATGACAAAACCCACTGAAATGTTGTGAAATAATTAGCCTCCAACTAATAAAAAAAAAAAAAAAAAAAAAACCTAATTCAGACATGTTTTGAGATCCTCACAAGTGTATGGTAGAACTTTTCTTACGTTTACAGATGAAGAAAAAGAGCCACATCAAAGGAAGTTGTAGCTCTAGGCCATAAAGTCAGACTTCTGACACATTGTCCAGTGAACTCCTATTCACCCTTCAAAGCCCAAATCACACATAATGATTTCTCAGTAACTTTTGTTACCAGTGCTCTCCTAAATTTCATTCTTGTAGAATGAAAATTTCCCTTTCTTGCTTTAAAAAATTGTGGTAAAGTTTATTTTACAACATAAAATCGATCATGTTAACCATTATTAAGTATTATTAAGTTCAGTGGCATTAACTACTTACACACTATTGTGCAACCATCTGTCTCCAGAATGTTTTCATTATCTCAAACAGAATCTCTGTATCCATTAAATACTGAACTACTTATTCCCTTTACCCTCTGGTAACCTCGCTTATTTCTTCTGTTTTTATGAATTTGCCTTGAGTAGGTACATCATCTAAGTGGAAGCACATAATATTTGTTCTTCTGTGCCTGATTTATTTTACTTAGCATTATATCCTCAAGGGTCTTTCATGTTATAGTATGTATCAGAATTTCCTTTCTTTTGAAGGCTATAAAATATTCATGTGTGTGTGTGCATGTGCGTGTATGTGCGTATCACATCTTGTTTATATCTGTTGATGACGACTTGGGTTGTTTCTATCTTTTGCCTATTCTATATAATGCTGCTGTGAACGTGGGTGTCTAAGTATTTTAGTCCCAACTTTTTTTTTTGTTTGAGTCCCAACTTTTAATTTTTTGAGAGTGGAATTGTTAAGGTCTATGTTTACCTCTTTGAGGAGCCACTGACCAGTTTTTCACATTGGCTGTGCCATTTTATGTTCCCACTTACTATGCCCAAGAGTTCCAGTTTCCCCTCACTAGAAGTTACTTTTGATAATAATCATTCTAATGGGTGTGAACTGGTAGCTTCACTGCTTTTTAAGCATCTATTAAACATATCTCTATTGATCACTCCATGCCTCGCGCCATCTTGCATGGTTTATATGCCTGAATCCTTCTGTATAATCTACAATATAATAGCAGTGGCTCCACAAAGATGCCCTTATCCCTGGCAGTTTTGAGTGTGTTACTATATACAGCACGAGGGAATCTGCAGAAGGACTTAAAGGGAGAGTGACTCTGGATTAAGTGGGTTAATAATTCTGGATTATTATTTGAGTGGGCCAGTCAAATCACATGAATCCTTCAAAGTGAAAGAGGGAAGCGGAAGGTGGGTCAGATGTGAGTGAGGACTTGACTTCATATTGCTGGCTTTCAAGAAATATGGCAGCCTCTAGAAGCCTCTAGAAGCTGTGAGCTGTTCTTAGCTACAGACAACAAGGAAGCCAGTTCTATGGTCACATGGAACTGAGCTCTGCCAATAACTGGATGAACAAGGAAATGTACCCTCCCCTAGAACTTCTGGAAAGAAACACAGCCTTGCCAACACCTTGATTTTAACTCAGTGAGTCTGTAGGTATTACTTACAGAACTGTAAGATAATGCATTTGTGTGTATATGTGTGTATATTTGGCTGCTAGGCATGGGGGATCTTAGTTCCTCAACCAGGGATCAAAACCCATGTACCCCCCAATGAAAGTGTAAGTCTTAACTACTGGACCATGAGGGAAGTCCCCAAATTTGTGTTGTTCAAACTGCTAAGTTTGTGATGATTTGTTTTGGCAACAGGAAAGTTAATATAGTCACAAAGCTAGTAAAAGGCAAGGTTGCACCCGAGGTCATATTGCAAAGCCCATGTTCTCACCATTATATAATGTTTCATATTTAAAAATGTCCAGGTCCAGGATTATCCTACACTATGTTAAATTATAAAATAGAAGATGTGGGTTTTTTTTCCTTTGGAAATAACCTTATTGTTGGAAAAAAAACAATAGATCTTCTTCAAAGAGAGTCAAACAGTACATAAAAATGCCCAAAATAAAGGCTCCCAGAGACTGCATAACCTAAAAATCAGCAAGCACTAACACCATTTTCACAAACGTCTTTCTAGAAAATCTGTTTTGCATGTGTGTATGACAAATATTTATATTTTATATACATTTCTGTAATTGCTTTCTTGACTGGACAATTTTTCATAGATATCTTTGTGTCAGTAAATATAGATCAACCCCATTATTTTAGGTGACTGAGTACTGTTCAATTGTATGGATGTTTCATAATTTATTGAAGCAATTCTTATAAATGGACATTTATGTTGTTTACACTATTTAGCTCTTAAAAACAATGCTGTGATTAATGCCTTTTTATCTTATCTTACTCATTTAAATATCCCATAAAGGTAATTCCTGGGAGTGGAGATGTTCAAGGAGTATGCATAAATTACATTTTTATATATTTTGAAAAAAATACCTTCCAGGATGGTTTTATAACTTACATTCTCAACAACACTGCATAAATGAGTCAGTGTTTCTGTAAAGTCATTATCACTAGGCTTTGTTAATCTTAGTCTTTGTCTACCTGATAAGTAAAAAAAAAAAAAAAAGATAAATGCATCATTATTCTTTTGGTTTTGACTTTTTGGTTACTATCACAATGAAATTTTTTAAAAAATGCGTTTAGGTCACTCGTATTTCTTTCTTCATGGGCTGCCTGTGAAAAATTGATATGACATAGTATTGAAGTATGGACTTTCAACAGACAAACCTGGTCTGAATCACTGCTTTATCATCTATTAGTTGTGAGAGCTTGAGCAACTTACTCAAATCATCTAAGCCTCAATTTTTCCACCTGTCAAATGAGTGTAACATTATTTACCTCCTAAGGTATCTGAGAGATTTAAGGGAGGTAACTGAACAGTGGGAGAAATATCAACAACCAAGATATGTGGATGATACCATTCTAATGGCAGAAAGTGAAGAGGAACTAAAAGGCCTCTTGATCAGGGTGAAAGAAGAGAGTGAAAAAGCTGGCTTGAAACTCAACATTCAAAAAACGAAGAACATGGCATCAGGTCCCATCACTTCATGGCAAATAAAAGAGAAAAAGTGGAAGCAATGACAGATTTTCTTTTCTTGGACTCCAAAATCACTGTGGCTGGTGATTGCTGCCATGAAATTAAAAGATGATTGCTCCTCGGAAGAAAAGCTATGACAAACCTAGACAGCATATTAAAAAGCAGAGACATCACTTTGCCAACAAAGGTCCACATAGACAAAGCTATATAGTTTTTCCAGTAGTCATATATGGATGTGAGATTCAGACCATAAAGGTTGAGAGCCAAAGAACTGATGCTTTCGAACTGTGGTTCTCGTAGACTCTTGAGAGTCCCTTGGACAGCAAGGAGATCCAATCACTTAATCCTAAAGGAAATCAACCCTGAATATTCACTGGAAGGACTGATACTGAACATTCAATACTTTGGCCACGTGATGTGAAGAACCGACTCATTAGAAAAGACCATGATGCTGGGAAAGATTGAAGGCAAAGGGAGAAGGGGGCTGCAGAGGATGAGTTGGTTAGATAGCATCACCTACTCAATGGACATGAATCTGAGCAAACTCGGGACCTATTGGAGGACAAGGGAGCCTGGCATGCTGCAGTCCACGGGGTCGCAAAGAGTCAAACATGACTTAGCGACTGAACAACAATAACAACAATTGAAAGCTCCTAAGCTATGCCTGGCATCTAGTAAGGTTTTCATAAATATCAGTAATTATTATTAATGAGATCTTCTGTTTATTCTTTGTGATTTGCAGGAGCTTAGAAGCTCTTTATTCTTTGACTATTTATCCTTTGACATGTCTTCCCAGGTGGTGCTGGTGGTAAAGAATCTGCCTGCAATGCAGGAAACTCAGGTTCGATCCCTGGGTTGGGAAGATCCCCTGGAGAGGAAAACAGCAACCCACTCCAAAATTCTTGCCTGGGAAATCCCATGGACAGAGGAATCTGGCAGGCTTCAGTACCTGGGGTCGCAAAGAGTTGGACAGGACTTAGCGACTAAACAACAGCATCCTTTGAGGCGGATGTTGCAAAATGCTTTGTGTGAGTATATTTTAAACCTGTAGAAGTGGAGAGGAAAAACACACCTGTACAGTTACATACCTGTAGGGGACCACACCATCAAAACTTAAGCTGTAAAAAAAAAAAAAACACAAAAAACGTAAGCTGTACCCTAAACAAAACCTGGCAGTCTTCCTAACTGGTTAGATCTGGCTTCATAAACCCTTTCATTAGTGTGATATTAGCTGATGGAAACTCTGTCTTCAGGGGCTGAGAGCCCTACCCTTTACAGCTTCTGTCTTGGCTACGAGCCCCGTTCCGGGCTTCTGGTTGACCTTTCTGTCGCTGACTGGCCCACGTTTCCCTTGGCCTTGTTGCTAGGCTCAATCCTCTCCTCTCTCGGAGGCGCTAGCTGGCTCTGAAACAGGGGCCAACGCCCTGCCCCCTTTCACTTTCCCTGAATCATCAGCTTCTTTCTCTTTACTGATTGACTCGGAGGCCCAGCCCGACAGCCGCTGACAGAGGAGTGATCCGTTGATTCATGTTAACGGCTATTAATAGGGCTCATTATTTCCCGGGAAACCGGCAGGATGACGCTTCTCCTTGTCTTCTGTTTTCAGGGCACAATTGATTCCTCTTCACCGCATTAAGTGGCAGCCGTTTAAATCATATTGATGCCTCCAGTTCACAGTGATGCCTCTGATGTTTCGCGTGTTAACAAATTAAATATGGATGCTGGAATCCTGAGCGCACCATTTCCCTGTTTTTGCACAGGGGATGGAGTTCACTGCATGGATTGAGGCCCTGGGTTTTTTTTTTTTTTAAATTTTGAGGCATAAGGATGCCTATGTAGCCTATTTGTGTGGAGTTTCCATACATGTGCATTTGTATCTGACATCTGTCTCTGTATGCTTTGCCCCTCCCTGTCATTTCCCGCTTTTTTTTTTTTTTTAGTTTTGGCCAAGTGGCCTTTGGGATCTTAGTTCCCCAACCGGGGGTCAAACCTGCACCCCCTGCAGTGGAAGCACAGAGTGTTAACAACTGGGCCATCAGGGAAGTAATTTTTATTTATTTATCTTTTGGCCGTGGTATTCAGGATCTTCCCCAACCAGGGATCAAACTGGTGCTGCCTTTACTGGGAGCATAGAGTCTCAACCAGTGGACCTCCAGGGAAGTCCTGAATTTCCCTCTTTTTATTTATTGTGGTTTTAACACCCCCAGTGCCTCGGTGGACTTACTCAAGAGAATTTTTTTTTTTTTAAACAAGATTTGGCCTCTCTGGTCTCTTCTAGAAGGATATTGAACTTGTTTTAAGTGCATATGTTTTGGGCATGAGTGGACGCAAAACATATGAGTGGACAGACAGGTGAGTGTGAATAAGAAATTAAAATGGGCTTGGGAGGAGAAAGCATAAGATTCAAGATCAGTTACCTCTAAAAAGGTGTTAAAAAAAGAGACATTAATGCATATATATGGAATGTAGAAAAGTGGTAGAGATGAACCTATTTGCAGGGCAGGAATAGAGACACAGACGTAGAGAACAGACAGTGGATGCAGCAGGGGAAGGAAGTGGAATGAATTGAGAGAACAGCATTGACTTATGTACACTACCGTGTGTAAAATAGAGAGCTAGTGGGAAGCTCTGTATGGTGCAGGGAGCTCAGCCGCGTGCTCTGTGATGACCTAGAGGGGTGGGGTGGGGGGTGAGAGGGGGCCTTAACGGGGAGGGGATGTATGCATACTTATGGCCGATTCATGTTGTCATAAGGCAGAAACCAACTCAACACTGTAAAGCAATTATCCTCCAATTAAAAAAAAAACTAAAAAAACAAAAGGATGAGGCTTAAAGAAAGTCACCCAATATGGAGAGCAGCGCAGCCTGAAAAAGTCCAAGACACTGGACTACTGTGGCTTATTTTATTAAAAACAAAATGCAAATAAACGGAACCATTGTCCTTTCAACTACCATGGCCTGCCTGCTTGCAAGAGGGGACACTGCGGATGGGTCGTCTCTTTTCTGCTGACGTGTCATTTCCTCAGGGCGGGGTCTGCACGATGTGACCTGGTCAGCGAGGCTGCAGTCCTCCCAGTGGTCCTGTACCTCGGAGGAAAGTTGTGCATCTTCTTGAGTGTCTTCAGGAGGATGCTCCTCCTGCCCCAGGCAGCCTGGTTCTGTGTGGGTGCCTTTATGAATATATGTGACTTGTCTGGGAGTTACTGATTAGCCAAGTGCAGCACAAAGCCATGGAGGGAGGAAAGACCTCGGAAGGATTGATGTGTAACGGGCTTCATGCAGTGGACTGGACTCAAATGAAACTGCCTGGAGAAGAAGCTGTGGTGGCAGTTGCCTCCCTCAAACCCCTTAAGTGAGTCGGTGGCCCCAGCTTCTGTGGGTGGCATGCCCGATGGATTGAAATTGCAGCCTGGGAAAAACATGGGGAGGTGCAGCTGCAGTTGGTGGTGGCTGTCAGCCCAGTAAGTGGTGCCCGAGAGAGTCTGGGGAGGGCATGGGGGTCCTGTTAGCTCAGAGCCAGGGTCTCCCTTCCTTCCTGCTTCACCGGCCCCTGGGCATCCAGTGAGTTGAAGAATGCCGAAGATCCTTGTGCAGACAACACACACGTGTGCATAGGTGCACACATATTGTACCTTCTGCAGTCTCACAGCCAAGGGGCAAACAGGAGAACGTCATTAGCTAGTTATTGATTGGAACAGTCACAGAGGAGTCCCTGCACCCAGGCCGAGCATTCGGGGGGACAGGGACTCCCCAGAAAAGGAATAAAGTGGAGGCAAGCAGGAAACGCCTGGTCTGTTTCCCCAGGGGACCCCATTTCCTCCTTCTGGGACAAGTCAAGGAAACCACTTTGGGTTGGATTGGCAGCCCTCCTGTTTTCTGAGGAGGGGGCTACAGAGGAATACGGCCAGGCCACAGACCCTTACATTCCCTTAGTCTGCTGATGGGTTGGTCATTACTTTGTCTCTTGGTTTAGGGCAGCGGTCCCCAATCTTTTTAACCCCAGGGATTGATTCTGTGGAAGGCAATTTTTTCATGGACCTAGCTAGGGGGATGGTTTTGGGATGACTCAAGCACATTACATTTATTGTGCACGTTATTTCTACTGTTACATTGTGAGATATAATAACTTACAACTCACCATAATGCAGAATCAGTGGGAGCCCTGAGCTTGCTTTCCTGCCGCTAGACGGTCCTATTTGCGGTGATAGGAGAGTGACAGGGAGTGGCTGTGAAGTGAAAGCTGCTCAGTTGTGTCCGACTCTTGGCGACCTCACGGGCAATACAGTCCATGGAATTCCCCAGGCCAGAATACTGGAGTGGGTAGACTTTCCCTTCTCCTGGGGATTCTTCCCAACCCAGGGATCGAACCCAGGTCTCCCACATTGCAGGCAGATTCTTTACCAGCTTAGCTACCAGGGAAGCCCATGAATACTGGAGTGGGTAGCCTATCCCTGCTCCAGGGGATCTTCCCAACCCAGGAATTGAACCGGGATCTTCTGCATTGCAGGTGGATTCTTTACCAGCTGAGCTACCAGCCAAGGCCTGGGAAGGCAGGGAGTGACTGAGACCTTCCCTGAGTTCCAAGTGGCAGATTCAGTCACTAATTAGGGAAGTGAGGGAAGGCAGAAAGTAACAACAGTGTAGCAATCGGCAGGGTCCTGCTCCCTCCTCCAGGGGTGTGCATAACAATTTCACACATGTCTCCGAGTTCCTCTACATTTTTAAAAGATGGTGTCACTGAGACCCAGACAAGTCTGGTATAACTTGCCCAAATTGGCACAGCCAGCCTGTGACCAATACCATGATAAAATTAGAGTCCATATCTTTTGAGTCCAAGTTTAATACTTCATTGTTTTAAGAATAGATTTTATTTGTTTTAAAAAAAAAAAGAAGAAAAAAAAAAAGAAAAAAAAATTAAAGAAAAATTCTTTTAGGTCGTGCTGTGTGGCTTAGTTCCCTGACCAGGGATCAAACCTGTGCCCTCTTCATTGAGAGTGTGGAGTCTTAACCACTGGACTGCCAGGGAAGTCCCTAAACTTTATCTTTTTAAGAGCAGTTTTAGGTTCACAGCAAAATCGAGCAGAAAGCACAGAAGCTCCCATACACATGTTCCCATTCTCATAACATACAATAGCCCCTGACCACAGTGGTGCATCTGGTACCATCAAGGAATGTACCTCATCATCACTCAAAGTCCTTGTTGACAGACTCTAGCGTTTGGTCTGGTGTTGTCCATTTCACGGGTTTGGACAAATGTATGAATGACATATATCCATCACTATAATAATATACAAACTAGTTTCTTAAAAATCCTCTGTGCTCTATCTGTCCATCCCTTTCTGCCTCCTCCCTCTTAAAACCGCAGACCTTTTTACTGTCTCCGTAGTTTTACCTTTTTCAGAATGTTGTAGAGTTGGAATCATCAGGCATGAAGGCTTTTCAGATGACTTCTTTTACTTAGCAATATGCACTTAATCAATCCTAAAGGAAATCAATCCTGAATATTCTTGGAAGGACTGATGCTGAAGCTCCAATACTTTGGCCACCTGATGCAAAGAACTGACTCACTGGAAAAGACCCTGATGCTGGGAAAGATCGAAGGCGGGAGGAGAAGGGGACGACAGAGGATGGCATCACCGACTCGATGGACATGAGTTTGAGTAAGCTCTGGGAGTTGGTGATGGACAGGGAGGCCTGGCGTGCTGCAGTCCATGGGGTCGAAAAGAGTCCCACACAACAAGAATGCGCTTCATGCCCTTTTCAATGTAGCTGATGCCTCTTGGGTCCAAAAAATTATCCGCTGTTGCCCAGAGCGTAAAGGCACTCAAGCCTGCTGGATTTTGTCATTGTAACGCATTTGTATAATAGCTACTTATAAGATGCTTTAATAACACCCTATTGTGAACATGTGGTATGATTTCATTTATTCCGACTTCCCACCTCCTGATCCTCAACCTTTCCTGAAGACAGGACGCCCCTCCCCACTCTCCCCATCCCCCCTACCCCACCCGCCCGCCTCAAGCCGACAGCCACAGGACTCTGAATTGGTGGCTTCCTTATATCTGATGAGGTATAAATGGTAAGACAAAACGGGCAGAGAGAAATCAGGAGCGGGGGGACAAGGACACAGACATAGACGCGGTGACCTCTGATCATCCAAAGCTGTTTATTGAACACATTTTTGTGCTAAGACCGCCTGCTGTCCCCAGCCCGCATGCAGCCTTCACTCCTAATTAAAGCCAGCGGGCTAGGATGGAAAAAAAAACAATTTCAAGGCGAGGAGGTGGGGTAGGAAGCCAACAATCACTTCCTTTTCTCTCATTTTAGGGAGACTCCGAGCTTTTACCAGGGGAGGCTGGCCTGAAGGACATGTCCAGGAAATGAAAATCCAGGTAATAGGCATCCTTTGAATTTACTGTGTTCCATTTCACCCTGGCTTCTGGGACTTCCCTGCTTGGTCCAGCGGTTAAGAGTCTGAGCTCCTGATGCAGGGGATAGGGGTTTAATCTCTGGTCAGGGAACTAAAGATCCTACATGCTTGTGGCCAAAAACTCCCCACAAACAAGCAAAAAAAAAAATACAACCCAAAAAACAAAACAACCTCAAAACTTGTCACCCAAGCCTCAGGGCTAGGGCGCCTCATGGTAAAGCGAGCCATAAATGAGGGCAAGTTAGCCTTTGTCATCAGATGCTCCCAATATGCATGACTGTCCTTGCCTGAATTAGTGCTGGAGCCTCAATCAGAGGCAACTGCTGTTCAAAAATGACTGCATTTAACCCTCCATCTTTCTCCTTGCTTCAGTCCACTGCACAAGTGGTCCTCAAAGTTTGGTGGACATCAGAGGCTTTTAAAAATACAGACAACTGCATTTTCTGTAATATCTGTCTAGATCTATTTATTTGTATCTATTACATATGTATATGTATATATGGTAGCTATATATAAACATATAAAAATGAATAAATATAAATAGATGGATAGTTCCTCTGTCCATGGGGATTCTCCAGGCAAGAATACTGGAGTGGGTTGCCATGCCCTCCTCCATGGGATTTTCTCAACCCAGGGATCGAACCCAGGTCTCCCACATTGTAGGCAGATTCTGCCAGATATTTATATATGTGTATATAAAATAGCTTTGTTTGTGTGTGTACTCAGTTGCTGAGTCTCTTCCGACTCTTTGTGACCCTCGTGGCCTGTAGGCCTTGGGGGCTTTTCTGTCCATGGGATTCTCCAGGCAAGAATACTGGAATGGGTTGCCATGTCCTTCTCCAGGGGATCTTCCTGACCCAGGGATTGAAGCCATGTCTCTTATGTCTCCTGCATTGGCAGGTGGATTCTTTACCACTACACCACCTGGGAAACCCATAAAATAGCTATATGTATATATATGGGTGTGTGTGTGTGTAAGTCACTCAGTTGTACCTGGCTCTTTGTGACCCCATGGACCATAGCTTGCCAGGATCCTCTGTCTTGGAGTGGGTAGCCATTCCCTTCTTTAGGGGATCTTCCTGACCTAGGGATCGAACCTGGGTTTCCTGCATTGCAGGCTGATTCTGTACTGTCTGAACCACCAGGAAGCCCATATATATATATATATATATGTATAACTTCTTGTTGTTATTTGTTTCCAAGATACACTATGACAGATGATCCGCTAGTGGTAGCAGTGAGGGGCCACAAGTGAGCAGGTCAGCAATGGGAAGAAGGAAAGACTGTACCTGAAGGAAGAGGGGTCCAACAGGAACAGTGTCTCGGGGTGAGACAGGGGCCAGGCAGAGGCCCCTGATCGTGACGGCGCGTGTCCCAGGTAAAGGGATGGACGAGCCCAGGTAGCCTGTGGCCTCTTGCCCTGGTGTCCTATCCCATCCCTGTTACCGCAGGGCCTTCTAAACCACTGAGCCGACAGCAATTCGCCTGGAAGGACAGACTCCACAACCTTCCTGTGTTCTTCGGGCATCGAGTCCTAGCCAGCCCAGGACTGGTGAAGCTCTGTCCATGCGCGGCTTTTTGAGAGGCAGATGGAAACTTTCGGGTCCTGGGTAGCTCACCTCTGTGGCTGTTTTGCCCATTTACTATAAATGACTATCTCCAGCACTTGGTTAATTATGTGATTACACCATCCAGTGACAAGGAGAAAATTAAAAATCCATGCTGCATTTTCTAGAACACTTTATTGCTCTATGCAAAAGAGGGCAGAGGCAATTTAGCTGAGCTGCTGTGAACAAGAGCTGTTTCCTTCCCCTCGCCTCCGCCCCTCCCTTGCTTCGCCCTGGGGAGAAGCTGAGTTCGCAGCTGACTAAAGCAGGAAAGAGAGCAGGTGTGGAAGAAAACATAAATTACCATTATCCATGACAATTCTGGGCAGGGCCCCCCACAGAGAAGGCGCTCAGCCAGACGGTGTCCCCTCCTAATTTCAATAAAGCCCGGGAAGTTGTGGACTTTGGGCCAGAACATTAGTGTCCAACACAGACTCAGCCTGGGCTCTGCGTGTGATCTTTATTTCTTTACGTCAACCTGTTGTGATTGCGCTTCCTTAGAAAACCCCAGGAAGGACTTCCCTGGTGGTACAGTGGATAAGACTCTGCCTGCCAATGCTGGAGACACGAGTTCGATCCCTGGTCGGGGAAGATGCCTTATGCCTCTGAGTGACTCAGCCAATGAGCCGCAACTACTGAAGCCCCTGTGCCTAGAGTCCGACTCTGCAACAAGAGAAGTCACTGCAAGGAGATGACCATGCTCTGCAACTAGAGAGTAGCCCCTGCTCGCCACAACTAGAAAAAGCCCTCTCGAAGCAAGAAAGACCTAGCCCAACCAAAAATATAATAAATAAACAAAAATGAAAAAGAAATAACCAGGAGACACCAACAAGGAAGCCCTGCTAATATGCCAAGACTACATATCCTGGAGCTGGGAAACCCTAGTTGGCCTCTGAACCCCGCCCCCCTGCCTGGTGTCTGCTGTTGGGCCAGTGCTCACGATCTCTAAGTTTTGATTTCCTCGCTTATAAAATGGAGTTTGAAGATGCACTTTTTTTTTGTTTTCTCTCTCACATTTTATTACCATCTCTGAAATCAGGATGCCCTTGTAACAGATGGTGTTTGGGCAGGTGTCAAAGTTTCGAGGACCTCACTTTTGCTTTTTTAGTGTTCCATAAAATAATATTGGGTCTCAGAATTGGCATTTTAGGCTTGATGAAACAAGGTACTGTGTAGGCTCGTTGTAGGATCCAAAGTGGAAATGGATACAATCCACGTGACTCTGTAATATTGTAAGACTCCAAGGATGTGAATGCTAATTCTGAAAGCTTGGTGTCTCTTAGACAATTTATTCAAACTTCACTTCTCTCATGGGGAAAACAGAATAATCCCCAGATCTCCTTAAGAGCTGTCATAAGGCAGTCTAGGACTGAGAAACTAAACAAGGATTAGATGGCAATATTATCTGTACCATCTCTACCTTCAACAAATGTTTGTGGATGAAAAGATTCATGGTGGATACAAAGATGAAGAGAAGCTAGTCGCAGATGGGGCTTATAGTTTATGGGTAGAGGTGGCACACGTGGACACAACAGTATCAATATAATATGCAATAGTAATACACTAGGGGATGAGGTGGTTGAATGGCATCACCGGCTCAATGGACATCAGTTTGAGCAAGCTCTGGGAGATGGTGAAGGACAGGGAAGTCTGGTGTGCTTCATTAAAGCAAAGAGTCGGACATGACTGAGCAACAATATTAATAACTTTAGTACAAGATGGGATGGAATACGTGTGGTAACTGAAGTACAGAAAGCATTGTGGGAGGACTTCCCTGATGGTCCAGTGGCTGACTATACACTTCAAGGTAGTGGACCCGGGTTTCATCTCTAGTCAGGGAACTAGATCCCACATGCTGCAATTAAGACCTGGCACAGCCAAGTAAACGTTTGATAAATAAATTTTATAAATAGATATTTTTGGAAAAGCATTGTGAATATAAGAGAATTTTAGCACATGAATTCAGGAGAGAGAACAGTGGCTTTGAATCTTGAACTATGTCTAGGGTTTGAAAATGCAGAAATGAAGGAAAAGGACCATGAAACATACTAGAAAAGATTAGGGTGTGCCCAAGAGGTGACATGTGGTCTAGGCTGACTCTAGCGTGCTTGGGGGCTTGAGGGGCACACAAGGACATGATAGAACTCTATAAATGGCACCATGTCAGCCTGCTTGCTCTAGCCAAGCACTTGGAAGTCATCTCTGATGTCTTTCACTCCTTTTTCCTCTGCCTCCCACGTGTGATCCAAGAGTACATTTTGGCACTCTACATCTCCCACATACCAAGAATCAGTTAATCTCCCTGCCTCTCTTTCTCCCATTCTGGGCCAAGTCACCATCATCTCTCACTTGAACTTGACCTCAGCTTCCAACTGGGCTCTTGGCTTCCTCCCTTGCCTTGGTTCCATCTCTTGTCTTCAGAGTAGTCAAACTACCCCTGTTAAGTTGAATATCACAGTGTTTTGCTTCCTTGCTTAAAAGCTACCAATGTCTTCTCATCAGACATGGAAGAAAAAGCTAAATTTCTCACCTTTCCTACAAAAAAAAAGTGGTCCAGGTGTGTCCCCTCCTCATAGTCCTCTCACACTGCTCCTCATGGATGAGTTAATCTGCCCTCCATGGTCTTCTTCTTGGTTCTGCCAGGTCTTTATCTTGGCTGGTTCCTTTATTTGACACCCTCACCCCCTAGAGAGTCACGTGACTTGCCCTTTGTTATTCACATATTGGCCTAAATGTCACCTGCTCTGATGCTATCCCTAATCACCCCTGCTAACCAGCTCCCCTGCCATCTTGTCACTCAATTTCTTTTTCCTGCACAGCATTTATCACCACTGGAAATTTTTGCTTGCTTGCTTAATTTATCTATTCTACTAGGAATCTTTTTAGAAAATTTCTCATTGACATTAAAACATTGAAGTTTAGTTGATATATGATATTATATAAGTTACAGGTATGCAATATAGTGACTCCATCTTTAAAGATTATTCTTCATGTGTAGTTATTATAAAACATTTGCTGTATTCCTCATGTTGTACAATATATCTTTGTAGCTTATTTATTTGTTTTTTGGCTGTGTCATGGGGCTTGTGGGATCTTAGTTCCTTGAATAGGGATCTAACCTGTGCCCCCTGCAATGGAAGATTGGAGTCTTAACCACTGAACTACCAGGGAAGTTCCAACATATCCTTGTAGCTTATTTATATCTCATGCAGCTAGGAATCTTGATGGTCTTGCATTCTCCAGTATCTCTCATGTCCAGAACAGTGCCTGACACTCTATATTTACTGAATAGATAACCAAGGCTGCAATAGCATCTGGAGGTTGGGTTTGGGAGTGCTCAGGTGCCATGCTAAGGAGTCTGGACTCTGCTTAATAATCAAGAGAAGAATCGTGAGTCTTTGAGTGGGGATTAACACAATTACAATTAAACCTCAGGAGAATTAACTAGTGGCCGGATGAGAGGTGAATTAGAAAGGACACTAGAAGTTATACAGGAAACCAAACTCCAAGCACTGGAGTAATTGACTCTAAAATATTGTTGGTTTTCTGGCCTCTTCCTTTATCCTTGTGTGTAAGAAGTAGTATTTGGATGCTCATATAATCCATCAGTCCTGAGTATTCATAAGGACTGATGCTGAAGTTCCAATACTTTGGCCACCTGATGTGAAGAATTGACTCACTGGAAAAGACGCTGATGCTGGGAAAGATTGAAGGCAGGAGGAGAAGGGGAGGACAGAGGATGAGCTGGCTGGATGGCATTGCAGACTTGATGGACATGAGTTTGAGCAAGCTCTGGGAGTTGGTGATGAACAGGGAAGCCTGTGGTCCATGGGGTTGCAAAGAGTCAGACACGACTAAATGACTGAACTTACTGAATTTAATAATCCCCTGGGACTTCCCAGGTGGTGCTAGTGATAAAGAACCTGCCTGCCAAATACAGGAGACACAAGAGATGTGGGTTCAATCCCTGGGTTTGGAAGATCCCCTGGATCTTCTGGTAACTCATTCCAGTATTCTTGCCTGGAGAATCCCCCCCACCAGAGAAGCCTGGTGGGCTATGGTCCATAGGGTTGCAAAGAACTAGACACAACTGAAGCTACTTGGCATGCACGCACACATAATCCCCTGGGCCTGAAAATATTAGAGCATTCATCGCTTTCAAATATTGCTTGTTTCTTCCTTCCTTCCCCCCATCACTAGACTCTGGGCTCATTGAGACTGTGGATCATGTCTTATTTTTCTCTTGGTCTCAGAGTCTGACACAGTGTAAGGCACGTGGCAAGGGCTTAATAACATATTTGAGGATGTGAGAAGTAAACCCCTTCAAGTGTTTGTGGAAGGCTATTATCTTGATTCATCTTGGGTTGGTCCATAAGCAAAAGCCTTTCTTGTTGCAGAAATCTAGAAATGAAGGGCTTCAGTGACCTGGGAGGCTGAGGTACAGAGATAAAAGAATGACAAGTGAAAAGATGCTGAGCTTTTATTTCAGTCTCTCCTCTAGACTTTGACCTATGATTACAGAGTTTTTCAGGTCATAAATGAAGAAGAGATGTTTAGATCATTTCTAGGAGTGCTGAGAAGGTAACTGTGGTCATAATTCAGTATGTTTTATTTTGGGGAATGAGAAATCCTGTTTTCATTTCATTCGTTGTTTCTAAGCACTGAAGATTGCCAATTAGCCCTTGCCCTCACTGGATGCCTTGGTAAATTTTCAAAATTCATGGTCCTTGAGAAAACAAAGCAAACAACCCTATTATTTTTCTGCACTTTTGTATCTTTATTATGGTACTTATTATAGCCTGCCTTATATTATGGTTATTCGTTGTTGAGTCTTCTCCGCTCGACTGGGAAATTTTTAAGGCAGGCACAGTGCTCATTCATCTCTTAGCATGGAGCCAGGTACATGGAAACAGCTTAATTGATGCAGGTTATATTGAATGTATTATAATTGTGCATTAAGACCCAGAGAAGGGACAGTTTAGCTTTTTGTTAGTCCCTATAGAGACGAGGAGTTCGTGCCGTGTTTTTTCATTTTTCTGTTGAGCTGAAAACATTTGTACATTGCCTTCAGATAATTCATAGAATTTGTATATATCTTTGTGTTGGTCTATCAGTTATGTATGGAAGTATGAATGTATATATATATCAGTCCATTTTCTATTTATCTATTCAATATTTAGGGCTTCCCAGGTGGCGCTAGTGGTAAAGAACCTGCCTGCCAATGCAGGAGACATAAGAGATGCAGGTTTGATTCCTGGGTTGGGAAGATCCCCTGGAGAAGGGAATGGCAACCCATTCCAGTATTCTTGCCTGGATAGTCCCATGGACAGAGGAGCCTGGCGGGCTACAGTCTATGGGGTCACAAAGAGGTGGACATGACTGAAGCAACTTAGCACACACATTCATCATCTCTGTATGTATGTATTTATTATGCATATATATATGGATCTATTTATTATCTATTTATCTATCATCTGTGTATGTAAGTATGTATGTATACATATATTTATCACCTATCATGTACATAATGTATTTATTATCTATGAATTAAATATATATGTGTATAGATATGTAAGTATGTATGTGTCTGTCTATTATCTATCATCTGTGCATGCATATATGCATGTAGTATGTACCTATTATCTATCTATTTGTCAGTGAGTCTAATAATATGGATGTCTCTCCCACATTAAATAGCTTTCCAGAAATCTGGTAGTGTTCGTGGGTTAAAGATTGCCCTTGAAAGACCTCTACTGGTATCTTTCTGAGATTTTTGCATTATTTTTCAGCTTCCAGGGTGTGTGCAGGAGGACTTTTCTGAATCCTTATCAAGGATGACTTCTGTGGAGTTTTCCTAAGAGGAGGACTCTCTTTGAAGTGGTGAACAGAATCCGAGGTTAAAGCGATTCTTCCTTGAAGAGTAGGTAGCTGCAAAGACTCTCTGTGGTCTTGGGCTGAACTTGGGCTATATAGATATATTTAGTCCTGGTGGATGCCCTCAGAATTGCAGGAGATGTTGCTTCTGAATCTGGAGAGGGCCTTGGAGATCCCTAATGGGCTTGCTGGAGCTGTCATGACTGGTGCATTTATTCCTGAAGGTCTGATCCTCTAGATTCAGGGCTTGGTCAGGTAGCCCCCTTCTTGTTCACCTAAACTCAAGAGGAGATCAATAAACTGGGAATGGGAAAGCCAATTTCCATGCAGCATCTTGGTAGGACCTGGGAAACATAGGCAGATGCTGGTGGTAAATGGTCTTCTTGGCTACTTGACTATGGTCATGCTGGAAATCAGGATTCAATCCATACGGCCAGGTAGGGATCCAAATTACTTCACTCCATGAGTTCCAGTTTCTTTGGGGTTTTGATTTTAAATCTTTGTCTCACGGAGATGATTAAAAAAATCATAGTGCTGATGCACGGATGGAGCGCTGAGGAGAGAAAGTTGGGGCCTCGGGGACATGCATCAGAGTGATTCTGGGAGAAAGTTGGTGCCCTTAAAAGATTCACAAAGGTGGCCCAGCAGTTAAAAAAAAGGAACCCCTGTGAGCCAGCCCCGAGGCAGGCATGGCCAACTGATAGCTTGGGGGGTGGGGTGGGGAGATTTTCTAGCAGCTGTCCATTGGGTGGCTGATGGTTACTGATTTCCAGAGGAAGCCATGGCACCAGGTATAATTGGCCACAGAGAAGAATATTATGGGTTTCCCAGGTGGCACTAATGGTAAAAGAACCTGCCTGCCAGTGCAGGATACATGAGATGTGGTTTGGATCCCTGGGTTGGGAAGGTCCCCTGAAGGAAGTCATGGGAACCCATTCCAGTATTCTGGCCTGGAGAATCCCCATGGACAGAGTAGCCTGGCAGGCTACAGTCCAAAGGATTGCAGAGAGTTGGACACGACTGAGGCAACTTATCAAGTATATAATACTTCCCTGGTGGCTCAGATGGTAAAGTATGTGCCTGGAATGCGGGAGACCCGGGTTCAATCCCTGTTTTGGGAAGATCCCCTGGAGAAGGAAATGGCAACCCACTCCAGTACTCTTGCCTGGAAAATTCCATGGATGGAGGAGCCTGGTGGGCTATAATCCATGGGGTCGCAAAGAGTCAGACATGACTGAGCGACTTCACTCACGCAGGTAAAAGCCATCAATTTACTCCTCTTGTCAGTGGACCCACTGACCCCTAGAGAGGACCTAGTGGGCAGGATGCATAGCTCTTCCTTGTCTGGTGGGGGGTAGGTTAGAGACAGTTCAGCACAGAGACAGCAGAATGGCCAGACCCCCTTGTGACTGCAGCTCCCTCCAAAGGGACGGAGCCCTCGGGGTGGATGAACACACATCTGTGAGGCAGTGCCCAGGGAGATGGTCGTGAGACTGTGGCTATGGGTCTGGGTGGTGGATTCCTCCGTGTGCACCCAGCACAGGCACTCACTACCTTTAGGGACCTGGGTTAGTATTTCACATTTTTGTGCCTTGGATTCCTTACCTGTCTAGTGGGCATAATAAAGGCACCTCCTGCATAGGCTTTTTTTTCTGGGGTGGGGGGGGAACCATTAAGTATTATTATAGAGCAGGTGTCCACAAGCTATAGCCAGAGGGCTAAATCCAGGGGCCACCTGTTTTTGTAAATAAAGCTTGATTGGAACTCAGCCACACCCACTCATTTACCATTGTCTGTGGCCACTTTCAGGCCGAAATGGCAAAGCTAAGTAATTGTGACACACAGCATATAACCTACAAAGCCTAACGTTCTTTGGCCCTTTACAGAAAAACTTCCCTGGTCTCTGTTACAGAGATATAAAAATCAGGAGGAGCAAGGCCACTCAACAAACATGAAAGAGAATTTGCAAAGTGCCTTAGGATTGGCAGCTGAGAAGACTGGGGGCAGGGTACACATGTGGAGGTGGGGTCTGACTCACAGCCATCATTTTTCCAAAATTCGCGTGCGTCAGTCATATTTAGAATGCAGCCCTCTGGGATTTTCCACTGCATCTCATGCACAGAGTTATGCTGCCTGGCTTGCCAGCACACAAGGCTTTATCCCCTGCCAGGCAGGTGTGCTTGTTGACTGCTCTTGCCTGGCTTCTCTTTTGACCTTTGGCCTTTCTACTGGTCCTTCCCTGTGAGTGTGGAACACAGCTGTGTGCTGCGATCTTCCCAACCAGGATGGTAGGAAGGAAGATTGCCAGAGCGGGAGACTCAGGGCTGCATTTTTGTTTATTGTGTTTGATTTAACGTGTTTCCCCGAACTCCCTTCAGGCAGAAGGCAGTCTGCTGTCTCATAAAAAATCAGGGTCCTTTCAGAGTGATCAGAGATTTGGGCTCACTCATGGGAATGTTCAGAAAAGACTGAATCTGAGGCCTCAGGGGGCAAGACCAGGCTTTGTGGTATAATTGGAAGAATTCACATAACCCAGCTTTAACTCAAACATCCCTGTGGCCTCTTGGGGGCTGAAGCCTGAGGGTTGATACCTAACAGGCTTCAAGAATCATCCTGAAGGGTCCTTAGGAAGGAGACTTGCATTTTGATAGTATTTATAATAGTGGTTACCTGGGAGAGCTGTCTCCTAGACTAGTCAATGCATTTGAAGGATTAGGGTCTTAGAATCACAAAATGACAGGATTGTAGAGACCATCCAACTGCGTTCTGTTCATGAGGCAGCAAAAAAGCCCTAGAAATGAGATGAGACCAATCCAAGGCCATACCATCAGTCACAAACCAGTGCTCAGACATTATGAAATTAGAGAAGGTGACATGAGGACCTTCCCTGATGGTCCAGTGGTTAAGACTCTACCCTGCAATGCAGGGGACACAGGTTTGATCCCTGGTCGGGGAACTAAGACCCTCACATGCCTCGGAGCAGCTAAGCCTGCTCACAAAGGCTAGAGAAAGAATCTGTGCACTGCAGTGAAACATCTCATGTGTTGTAACTGAGACCTAATGCAGCCAAATAAATATTTTTTAAAAAAGAAAGTGCTGTGAAGGGTCTGACTCAGTGAGACTCCTAGACCTCTAAGCTGTTTTGAAGTTTTTATTAGATTTGTGAGTGGCTTTCTGTAGCTATATTTATCCATGTTTAGGTCAAATAGGTTAACTTGAATGTTTGGTTTTATTATTTTGGTCAGAAATGTATTAACCTAGTGTGTTAACACTGGTTCTTGCCCACAACTAGAAAACTCTGGTTGGCATTATGTTTTCATATATATATATACATAGAAATCAGAGCTTATTTTTGTACAAATATAAAATAGTTATCATACAGTATGAAAGTGAAAGTGCTGTTCCCTCAGTTGTGTCCGACTCTTTGCAACCCCATGGACTGTACCTGGCCAGGCTCCTCTGTTCATGGAGTTCTCCAGGCAAGAATGCTAGAGTGGGTTGCCATTCCCTTCTCTGGGCATCTTCCCAACCCAGGGTTTGAACCCGGGTCTCCTGCATTGCAGGCAGATTCTTCACCACTTGAGCCACCAGGGAAGCCCATCATATAGTACACTTATAGTTAAGTTGGAGAACTAATTCTATCCAGACTCAATGCAGTGGATTTGATAGATACAATAATTCTAAGTATGGCATCCATAAGGTGACAGCTAATAAAAGGAATTCCCAGTGGGGAGATAATTTGGACCTGTTGATCTAGACCAGGGTCAACACACTGTAGTTGTTAGGCCAAACTGGTTTTTAAAGTAAAAATTGATTAGAACCCAGACATGCCCTTGTCTTGTGATTGCTTTCCTAATGGCAGCAGAGATGAGAAGTTACAGCAGAGACCACCTAGCCTCCAAAGCCTAAAATGTTTACCTTCTGGCCCGTTACAAAAAAAGCTTGCAGATGTCTGACCTGGTCTGCCCTCTCATCTCTCATTTCCTACGAGGACGCGGGCCTGGGAGGTAGAGTGACCTGCCCCGGGTCCTATGGCTGCACCAGGAAGAATCTGAACGGAGAGCATCCTTTCTGTTTCTCTCTTTGTGCTTCGGGTCCTACATCACAGCGTATCACCCACAGCTGCTCAAGGTTCTGCTTTGCCAATTGCCACCATTTACATCGGGAGGAAATGGATCCTACAAGGAGTACGTTTTTGAAAAGGGACAGAGAGGGAAAGGTCTGGAACACAGTGACTGTTTGAGTCCAGGGAGGTCGCAGTGGGAGATTTGGGGCAGGGTCCACAGTAAGAGGGAATTCATAGGCGTGGCCAACTTCTTCACCTTGAAGTGTTTAGTTTTCTTTTCTTTTTTTTTTTTTTGGTAGGAGGCTTCGACTCCAGTATTTACAGGGCATTTACTATGTGCCAAGCCCTGGCATTGTTTTTAATGAGTATGTCATCAATTCTTATGACAAACATATGGAGTAGGGGGTATTTTTATTCCTATTTCAAAGAGGATGAGACAGAAGCACAGTGATGTAGTCACATGACCACTATCACAAAGCTGGAATGCTGTATGTAGGGCTGGGGTTTGGACCTGTGAAGATAAACTCTAGGGCCAGCCTCATCTTTTATACTTTATTTTTGGTCATATCACACAGCATGTGGGATCTTATAGTTCTCAGACGAGGGGTTGAACCTGTGCCCTCTGCATTAGAACTGTGGAGTCTTAACCACTGGACCACCAGGGAAGTCCCAGCCTCATCTTCATAGCCCATTTAATGCAATATCCTTGCTTCTTTTCTGATGCTGGCCCTGTCATGATGGGGAGAAGCACATATTCTTCTTTGAAAAAGAAAGCAGAATTTACATTTATATTAACTTTAATTTCCTTCTCTGTAACTCAGCACAGAAAATCTTTCTTCCAGGGTCTGTTTTCTTCCATGATGAAGCTGCTCATCCTTCATAAGCATACAGAAGAAGTAACTAGTATAATAATATTATTAATGATTACCTCCTGGTTTTGCAAGACCCTTTCCCATATAACTTATCTCAAGAGACTTAGATGCTCCAAGACAGAGAAAGAATAAGATTAGTTTCTAGGGAAGGAAGTTCTGTAACTGAATCCAGATTATAATTTAAAAATAATAAATCCAAATGGAATTATCTCTGAAGCTGACTTTAGTGTGATTAGAAAGAAAATTATCTTTAGAAAAATAACAACGTTTCTTAAAGAACTTTTTTTTGGTAGATCACTGGAAATTCATAGAAAGTTACAAGGAAAAAAAAGAAAATATATAGGAAAGACTCTCTTTTTTTTTTTTTGCAACGGCAATATCTTGCATAGCTAGAGTATAATATCAAGACCAGGAAATTGACATTGGTACAAATGTCAACCCACAAAATTTATTCAGATTTCAATAGTTTTAGATATACTTATTTGTGTGCATATACATATATAGAGGGCTTCCCAGGTGGCTCAGTGGTAAAGAATCTGCCTGCCAATGCAGGAGACACAGGTTTGATCTCTGGGTCTGGAAGATCCTCTGGGAAAAGAAATGGCAACCTACTCCTGAATTCTTGCCTGGGAAACTCCGTGGACAGAGGAGCCTGGTGGGCTATGGTCCATGGAGTCGCAAGAGTCAGATACAACTTAGCAACTAAACAATGAGAACATGTATGTACAGTTCTTTGCAATTTTATCACATGTGTACATTTATGTAACCATGGTTGCAATCAAGATATGAGCTCTGTCATCACCACTAGGCTCTCTTGTGTTCTTGCTTTATAGCCTTACCCATGGCCCCACTCAGACCTAGCCCCTGGAGATCATGCCTCGATTATATCTCTTTTGGTAATACCGTCATTTCAAGACTGTCATGTAAATGCAGTCAAGCAGTGTTTAGGCTTTGGAGACTGATTTTTTTTTTTTTAACTTAGCAGAATGCCCTTGAGACCCATCTGTTACATGTATCAATGGTTTGCTCCTTTTGTTTATTTATTTGGCTGCCTGGAGTCTTAGTTGTGGTATGTGGGCTCCTTCTTGGGGCACACGGACTCTCTAGCTGAGGCACAATCAGCTGCTGAGGCATGCAGGCCTACTTGCTATGCTGCATGTAGGATCTTAGTTACCTCACCAGGGATCAAACTCATGTCCCCTGCATTGCAGGGTGGATTCTTAGCCACTGAATCACCAGGAAAGTCCCAGCCCATTCCTTGTTTATTGCTGTGTAGTATTCCATGGTGAGGATGTACCACTGTTTAACCAGTCACCTGTTGAAGAATATTTTAGTTGCTTCCATTTGTTGACTGTTACAAATAAAGCCTCTATGGACGTTCATGTACAGGATTTTTTTGGACTTAATTTTTTATTTCTCCGGCATAGATGCACATGAGTACAACGTCAGGTCATACAGTAAGGACTTACTAGTTTCTAAGAAACTGCCAAGCTGCCTTCCAGAGGAGCTCAACCATTTATAGCCCCACCAGCGGTGTGAGAGGTCCTGTTTCTCTGCATCTTCACCAGCATAAGATATTACCACTATTTTTCATTTTAACCATTCCAATAGGTGTGTCATGATATAGTATTATGGTTTTAATTTGCATTTCTCTAATGGCTAATAATGTTGATTATGTTTAAATGTGCTTGTTTGCCATATGTATATTCTTTTCAGAGAAGTGTTTATTCATATGCAATGCCTATTTTCTAATTGAATTGTTTATTTTTTATGGCTGAGTTTTGAGAGTCCTTTATATATTTCAGACCTGAGTCCATTGTTGAATGTGTAGTGTAATGTTTATTTTCTCTAACTCTGTAGATTGTTTTGTCATTTTCTTCACAGGTGTTTTTTTTTCTTTTTCAGAGTAAAAGTTTCTTATTTTCATGAGGTTCGATTTATCAGTTTTTTTCTTTTATGGTTTGCACTTTTGATGTTACATGAAACGATCTTTCAAGGGAGGTGGGAGTTGGCTGGGAGTAGTGGGATGGCAAGAACACGGGGGTTAATAAAAGAGCACTAAAAGGCTAAATGATATTTGTATTCTTCCTGGATGAAGGGTGGTCTCATGCTTTGCTGTGGCATCAAGCCATCAGGGGAGTGCAAGTTGAGCCCTCGGCATGCCATTAGGGTTCAGGAAAGGAGACGGAGGTGGGGTGTCGGCGGTGTGGGCTCAGAATAAAATCCTCAGGTGCCAAGAGCTATCTCTCAGAATTAATGGACTGCGTTCCTCCAGCCTAGTCAAATAATCCAGCTCATTTCATGTGAGATAAATTATAGGACCTTGTCACCCTGGCTCCCAGGGGAGGACACTTCTGTGATTCATGACACTCGCCCCCTGGGAGCCTGAGGCAGGCGAGGACCTGCCTTGCTGAATGATGGCTTGTGGCCCTGTGACCTTGCCACAAGGCCACTGCTCAAGCAGCAGAGGTCTGGGGTGGGGACCATGTGGAGGGGAGGATTTCAAATGAAGCCACTCATGGCAGTAGACTGGGAGCCGGCCACCCAAGAGGGACAGTCTTTAGGACCACTGTCAGTTAAACCCACCGTCACTAGTGTTCTGAGGGGCCTGGCATGACTCACAAATGCCCCCAAGAGTCAGCGTTTAGCTTTGTGGTGCTTCACACTTGTGGGTGGTTGTGTTGGTTGGTGCTGTTGCATATGCATTGAGCCTGTGGGGGTGTTTTGCAAGGGAGCAGAGAATGCTGGGTGTATGCTAGAACTAATGGGGTGGGCAGAAATGGAATGGATCTTGATCTTGTGGGAACGAGGGATTCTACCAAGGGGCATGGGTATCTGGTCTTTTGAACAATGGAGATGAATAGAAATTAACCAGAGAGCTAATACTGTTCCGTACCCCCAACCCCCACCCCACCATTGCCCCTTTAAACCTATTCAAAGCAGCTGGTTTTGATGCCATTGGATAAAACCTCATGCATCTGCTAACTTTTCTGGTCACTCGTAGGTCAATCCAACAATTCTTTTAGTAACAAACAGCCTATTAATAGTTTCAGAAAGCAGGAAGCCTACTGCCTAATAGTCACCAGTGAGTCAATTCTAACTCACAGCTAAGACTTCTCCCCTGCGTCCAGCCCTAGCCAAGTCCAAGAGGGAAGTCTCCAGCAGATGAAGAAGGGTGTGGTCAGCTCCTCCTACATCTTCTACTTCTTTCTGTCTCCCTGTTATTTCTGACCCTTCCAGGTTATAGACAAGAGGGCAGGAGGGACCAGAGGGGCAGAATATTATTTAATGGACACAGTTGGGAGCTGGCTTCCAGCTAAGCTTGGGAGATATTTAACCTAGAATCTTTCTGTCTTATGCTACTCTGGTTGGCTCTTTGGACATGCTTTACCTCCCAGCTGCTGGAGATCTCTCATCAGCAGCTGGAGATACCTGCTTTCTGCCTGGTCACTTACTCCTTCCACGACCTTGGGAATTTGGCAATACCTTCAGGCTTCCTGGCTTCCTTCTTAGCTCAGTTGGTAAAGAATCTGCCTACAATATGGGAGATCTGGGTTTAATTCCTGGGTTGGGAAGATCCCTTGGAGAAGGGAAAGGCTACCTACTCCAGTATTCTGGCCTGAAGAATTTAATGGACTGTATAGTCTATGTGGTCACAAAGAGTTGGGCATGACTGAGCGACTTTCACTTTCACTTTCAGGCTTCCTAGGTGGTGCTAGTGGTAAAGAATCTGCCTGCAATGCTGGAGATGTAAGAGACACAGATTCGATCCCTGGGTCAGGAAGATCCCCTGGAGGAGGGCATGGCAACCCATTCCAGTATTCTTGCCTGGAGAATCCCATGGACAGCACTTTTGAAGCCTCTGTTTGTATCTGGTGGGCTACAGTCCATGGGGTCTTAAAGAATTGGACACGACTAAAGCGGCTTAGCACATCAGCTAGCATCTCACTAGTACAGTTTCTGAATGGTGGTGATTTTGTCTCCCAAGGCACATTTGATAACATTGGAAACGGTTTTGGCTGTCACAACTATCAGTATCCAATAGATGGTGACCACAGATGCTATTAAGCATCGTACAGGGCAAAGGACAGCCCCACACAATAAAGAATGATCTATCCCTGAATGTCAGTAGTACCCAAGTTGAAACTCTCATACATCCTTTATGTTAACAAATTCCGGGGTTGCAGGTGGCTATCTTTGGATTCTGTCTCCATCAGCTGGCCTGTCAATAGTCAGTCAGCACATGCCCTGCCCAGATCCATCAGACTGCAGTTTTCTGAATGGTCCCACTGAAATCCTGCTTCCTTCATTTGGGAATGGGGCATATGGTACAACTTTTTAAAAGAAAATTTCCTTCTAAATCTTTCCTCTTCTTCCACTTCTATGCCTTTGGTGTGGGTGAAGTTCATAGGAGTTATCTGAGTATAATAAAATATAAAAAAATTTAAATTTTATATTAGAGTACAGTCTATTAACCATTACTAACCATTCAAGAGTCCCTTGGACTGCAAGGAGATCCTAAAGGAAATCAGTCCTGAATATTCATTGGAAGGACTGATGCTGAAGCTGAAACTCCAATACTTTGAACACCCAATGTGAAGAACTGACTCACTGGAAAAGACCCTGATGCTGGGAAAGATTGGAGGCAGGAGGAGAAGGGGATGAAAGAGAATGAGATGGTTGCATGGCATCACCAACTCGATGGACACGAGTTTGAGTAAGCTCTGGGAATTGGTGATGGACAGGGAGGCCTGGCGTGCTGCAGTTCATGGGGTTGCAAAGAGGGGGACACAACTGAGCGACTGAACTGAACTGAATCATAGTTTCTGGTGAACAGCGAAGAGACTCAGCCATGCATATACATGTATCCATTCTCCCCCAAACTCCCCTCCCATCCAGGCTGCCACATAACATTGAGAAGAGTTCACTGTATTATACAGTAGGAACTTGTTGGCTACCCGTTTTAAATATAACAGGGTATATATATCCATCCTAACCCCCCTAACTATGCCTTCCCCCTATTCTTCCCCCAGGTAACCACAAGTTCATTCTAATTGAGTATTATAAAATGTATCAGCTATTTATTGTCACAAGAATTCTGTGTACCAACCCCAAGACCTTCATGGTATATAACAGTGTGCGTATTTATTGTCGGTGTCCATCGTGTGGTTGACTAGGTTTCCGTTCATCTGAGCTTGCTCGCATATCTGGAGGTCAACTGGCCATTTCTGGATCTGGGCTGGGCTTGGCTGGGGTGATCACGCTATGTGTCTTTCATCCACCAGAAGGCGTGCCTGGTCATGTAGTTATGGCAATGGCAGAAGAGCAAGGGTGTGAGCAAGGTCAATTATACAGCGCTTTTGAAGCCTCTGCTTGTATCATATTTGCTGATATTCCAATCACCAAAGTTAGTCACATAGCCAGATCCAGAAGTCCTGAGTCAGCGTGGCAGAGCACTGGACGCCAAGTGGATGGATACAAGACGTGGTGAAAGAAAGTCATGATTCAAGAAATGGATCCCTCTTGGAATCCTGGCGTGCTGCAGTCCATGGGGTCACAAAGAGCTGTACACGACTGAATCACTGGGAAACAACAACATTCCTCTTCCTTTTGAATGTCTACAATGTAGTCACTTAAGAATGTGACATCTCTTACTTTCAAGACTCAGCTGAAATATACACAGGAAGATTCTCATGTTGACACAATAGTGAGTAGATGATGAGTAGATGGATGAGATGGGGGCAGCTTGACAGCCAGCATCTGAGGAAGCAAAACCCAGCATCTCTATCTGACCTGGCCTCTCTCAGCCACTTGTCACCACGTTCCCAAGAAACACAACTTATAAACCCCCATCCCATCTCACACCTTAAAATCAGTTGACTTCAGGGAAATCAAAAATAGAAGCTTTTCAGGAAAAAAACAACAAACTCTGGAGGTATAGGAAAGAAATATTAGGATTCTTTTGAATTCAGACAGGGACCAAAGCAGAAAAACTCAGCAAGACATTGTTGGACTTTTCTCACATCTGTTTTTTCTTCTGTTTTCTCTGTTATGTAACAATTGCAGACATTTATTGAGAGCTTACTATGGGTAAGGTACTGACATGTGAGTTTTACAAGCTTTATTTCCTTCTAATGACTTGGAGAGGCATGCATGATGAATATTTTATTATGGAGGAAACTGAGGCTTAAAGAGAGGTTACTGAACTTGTTGAATCTCAGAGAGCTGGTCATGAGTAAAAATTTTAAAAGCTGAACTCGAGTCTCTCTGACTTTCAATTACTATATTGTTCTGCCTCATATCTTAAGTTTGGGTTTGTTTTGTTTGGAAAAAAACAACTCAAGCCATATTTTGTTCTTACCTACTTTCCTATATTTTGGTGGAAGAAATTGGTTGATACATTTCAGACACTGAGAAAGCTTTGCCCCTTCAAACATCAGCCCTTCACCCCATACCTCTAACACCCAGAGACGTGTTTTCATCGCCTCCTTTGGGCCACTTAATTATATTCTCTCTTCTTTAGGAGGAAAACTGACATGTAATTATTTCCATGATTAGCACTCTTGTGCAGCTAATTGTAATTATGCCTTATAATCACAGTTATGATCGTCAATTACTCATTCCTGCCTCATTTGAATGTTTTTCTTTATCCCAGCTTCACGGAGTTGATGGAGGTAATGGGCCTGCTTCCACACACACACACACACACACACACACACACACACACACACACACATCATGCAGGGTCATCATTTGGTCTTCTCTGTTCTCATCTTCTACCAAATTTTATTACAGTATTCCACTGGCCACCGCCCAGTTGGTATTGCCTCACATTTCTGGCTTGGCTTGCTTTAAATGTATTCTATTGACCCTACAAATGAGAGAGGATTCTTGCCCTAGAATTTCCGGGATGGCCAAACACATGGCACCAGATACTGGGAAAGCATATAACATTGACCTTATTTCAGGCCTTAGATCACAGCACTCCCAACTGTAAGTGGCAACAGGGCAACTGTAGAAGGAGAGGGAATAAGCCCAGGCCCCGGTGGTGGATGTGCAAATTTGAGCTTCAAATACTTAGCTCTTGGATAATGGGAAAGTTCCTTAACATTCCTGGGTCTTGATTTCCCCACTTGCAAATGGGGATAATTCTGTTTGTACTTCCTCAGGTTGTTGCAAATATTATGCCTGTTCCGTCTTGTCTGTAAGGTGTTTAGCTGCATGCCTACCCTACTGTATTGCTCCAGACATGAATCTAGTCTTTAGCACAAGATGTCTTGGGTTTTGATCTTTGAGTGAATTCTCTAGAATCTAGAGGACTATGACACTTTCTCTATTTCTTTTCTTTCTAAGATGCTTGAAGAAAATGATATAACTAATAGAGTTCTAAGGTTGCAGACTCAAATTCCGCTGCCAGGCTGCACAGTCCCTGTGAAGAACCGTGGGTGGTCTAGGGACCTCATGCATCTCTCCTTCTAACCATTCTCCCCTCTGGGGCCATCAGATTATTTAAATCGTAAGCATCACACACCACTCATGATTCCTTGAATATGCTTTGTCTTGGGCTGCAGCCTGAACAACTGTGGGGGCCTCAGTCCTCTCTTGCTTTTCAAGAGCTTCAAGATACATGGAGATGATGGACCACCAGGGGGCCTGAATATTGTCCTGTTTTGCAGGAGACACTGGGCTGGATGAAGCACAAGCTGGAATCAAGATTGCCGGGAGAAATATCAATAACCTCAGATGACACCACCCTTACGGCAGAAAGCAAAGAAGAACTAAAGAAGGTTCTTGATGAACTTGATGAAGGTGAGAGAGGAGAGTGAAAAAGTTGGCTTAAAGCTCAACATTCAGAAAACTAAGATCATGGCATCCGGTCCCATCACTTCATGGCAAATAGATGGGGAAACAGTGGAAACAGTAGCTGACTTTATTTTGGGGGGCTTCAAAATCACTGCAGATGGTAACTGCAGCCATGAAATTAAAAGATGCTTACTCCTTGAAAGGAAGGTTATGACCAACCTAGACAGCATATTAAAAAGAAGAGACATTACTTTCCCAACAAAGGTCTGTCTAGTCAAGGCTATGGTTTTTCCAGTACATGTATGGATGTGAAAGTTGGACTATAAAGAAAGCAAAGCACCAAAAAATTTATGCTTTTGAACTGTGGTGTTGGAGAAGACTCTTGAGAGTCTCTTGGACTGCAAGGAGATCCAACCAGTCCATCCTAAAGGAGATCAGTCCTGGGTGTTCATTGGTAGGACTGATGTTGAAGCTGAAACTCCAATACTTTGGCCACCTGATGGGAAGAGTTGACTCATTGGAAAAGACCCTGATGCTGAGAAAGATTGAGGGCAGGAGGAGGAGGGGACGACAGAGGATGAGTTGGTTGGATGGCATCACCTACTCAATGAACATGAGTTTCACCGACTCAATGAACATGAGTTTAGGTGGGCTCCAGGAGTTGGTGATGGACAGGGAGGCCTGACATGCTGTGGTTCATGGGGTCTCAAAGAATCGGACACAAGTGAGGGGCTAAACTGAACTGAACTGCCTGCTTCAGGGATCAGCCTCACTACCTTCCTTGGCTATCCAACGCTCTAAATCCATTAATCCATTCTATTCTTCAAGTCCTCGATGGTATCTTCCCATGAAAATTTCCCTTATCTCCTAAGACATGATATTGTCCTTTTCTAAATGCCTCTATTCTTGATCTGCTCCAGTCTTGGGCACATCCATCATTGTAGTGTCTTGTGTTGCTGATTATACTTTTATAAATGCAAACCTCATCTGTCCATCTAAGATATAAGTCTGGTACAGAGTGGGTGCTGAATGCACGGTTGCTGCTTAACCTTCCAGAAACAGTGTGTGTGATGATCTCTGCCTTCCAAAGGCCAGGTGAGATCGTGCAGATGGTCCTGAAGAAGGACTAGGGCTCCAGGTTGTGAACAGGCAAAATCTCCTGGTTCTTATTTTTGGTCCTGCTACTGATGCTCTGCATGGCTCTTGCCATCTGATAGAGGGAAGCTGATTCTGGGGGTGGTCACCATTTCTGGCCTCAAATCAGAGTCACACAGAAAAGAGCCCTGATCCTGGAGAGTTTAGTAGCAGGTTTGCTGTGAAACTGACCTTTGGGAAAGCTGATAGGAGTGGAAGAAACTGATATTGAGTGCTCTCTATGGGAATCACATGACAGTCATTACCTAAAGTCGCATCTCTGTGTTACAAAAGTAGTGCATACACATGGCAGGTTGGATTCTCCAAGAAGCAGGCTCTCAGGTGGAGACTGGCATGTGGGAAATTTACTAGGAAAATTTATTAGGGTTTAACGCCTGAGTGGGGGTGGGGATGGGAGGAAGGAAGCAGGCACTGGGTCAAGGGAAAATCAGGGATGTAGTGTAGTCACTACAGAGGCCCCAGCAAGCCCACGGGGAGTTCTGGAGCTGGGATGGCCTTTCTGAGTCCCACACTGGGAGAGGGGCCCAGACCTCTAGATGTGTGTTGTCTCTGGGAAGGGGTGCAATTGGGGCAAAGCAAGATGGCTCCCCTTGTTCAAGAACAATTCCCAAAGAGAGCTGAGAGCTGTTGGCAGCACCCACAGACACGGAGGGAGCCAGCCATTCAGTTCTGAAGGGGAGATTTCTTGGCACAGCATGGCACCCACATGCTTCTGATCTCCGTGGAGATCATGCCCTTCATCTCTGAAAATTCTTCTCTCTCTTGACAGGTCCCAGTGGCCATGTTTTCTTTTGACACCATTCTCCTGATGTTTGATGGGTGGACCAGGCATAGATCCTGGATCAGGTTAGGTCAATCAATCAACTGTTCTGCCCCAGGGATGGATAGCAGTTGATTGGAGAGGTGACCATCGTTTTATGCCTAATGCCTGGACATTCTGAGAAAGTCAGTCTGGAAAAAAACACAGATGTGATGACTCAGGAGGTCAAAAAGAGGTTAAGGGACAGACTGGATTCCTGAGGACTTTGTGTCTCGTGGCCTTCTTTGCCCATGAAGCCTGGGCGGACTTCCTGTCCTTGGGTTCTGTATAAAAGACTGGTGTTCTCTTCTTATCTCCTTTCCCGCAAGTCAAAGGAGGCTTCTGTTACATGCAAAATCAGTTTTAAAAGAGCATTGATTAAGACCACAGACGATGAAACTGAAGTTCAGAGAGGTCAAGGAACTTACCCCAAATCATGGCAAATTAATGACAGAATAGTAATTCAGCTTTTTCCTTTTTTCCAACAGAAAAGTTTCTATTTTTCTTTTTTAAAGAATATTATACAGTGTAACAGATTTAAAATAGACCAAAATGAAATTCAAGGTTTTGGCTTATTATATTCAATTCCATTTGTTTTGTCTTTTAAGGGTTTTTTTCTGCTGTTTTTATTTTATTTATTAAAAAATTCTTTTTTGGCCACACCAAGAGGCATGTGAAATCTTAATTTCCCTGACCAGGGATCGAACCTGCATCTCCTGCCCCAGAAGAACAGTCTTAACCACTGGGCTGCCAGGGAAGCTCCTCTTACAAGGTATTAAACTGCACTCACATTCAGCACTTTGTTAGATTTGCTCAACACATGAACCTGGGTGTTGACAGGGCAGACATTACAGTCTTCATTTGCAGATAAGGACCCTGCAGCTTGGGAGAAAGTCTGAGAGAGAGAGAGAGAGAGTGAGACAGACAGACAGACAGACTGAATTGGAGTTGGGTCCAACTGAGCCTAAAAGGAAATATCTCTCTTCAATGCCAGCACATTCCATTTTGGCCTCAGTACTGTTCTCTGGGTGAGCGGAGTTGACTCAAAAGGGACTGAAGTCAAAAGGCCATGTTAGGTGTTGGGTTCTGTGGAGTCAGAGTTGGGGGGAGCTTTCTGGCTGAAGGCTCATAGGATGCTGAAAACTGGAAGGAATAAGAAAAGTTAAGATCCAAATCCTGTGGGGATCAGGAACAAATACCTCATCCTGGGATTGGAGGGAGTCTCTTGGAACTTGTAGATCCAAGAATCTGAAGAGGAGATGGGGGCAAAGCCCCAGAAGACTCCTAGGTCTGTGTGGCTTCCTGTCTCCCGTGGGGTCAGCAGTGATGGGGAAGATGAGCTTGAAGAACCAGAGGCTGGGAGACCGTTTCCCCAAGACCACGGTTGGTCCTGTGAACATTTTCTCAGTCAATAACAAATTCTTTTTCAGAATGAGGCCACGTATAAATAAATAACAAACCAATAAAGGAAGAAAGAGTGCCTCTGGCTGATGTGAAATTTAATATAACCAGCCCTGTTTCTTAGACCATGAGCTATTTTATCTTTTGAGTCTTGAAAACAGACCTAATATAAACCATGAATACTTTGAACTCTGCAAGTTGTAAGATAGGCATAGAACTGCTGGTTTCTTTCTGAAAAGTTTCCACTAGTTATCTCATTCTCTACCTATTCAGGATGTAGCTTTGGGAATTGAGTGCCAACTGTCTTCTGGTATATGACAACTGGTACTTTGTCATTGGCTTACAAATTCTGACCCTCGTCATCCTGTTGGAGATTCTGGTAAGCCGAGTAATCAGCTCAGTTAACTGGCTAGGGTGGGTCATCTTATTCTAATATTTCCACATCCAGTCCTTATTCTTAAAGTTGATGCATTGACAATGGCAGATGAGGGAGCAGTGGTCATCTGAAAGGTAAATGAATTTTTTTCAGGTGTCTATGGTGGAATCTGATGCACAAGTCTTTGAAATGGTAAATAAGCATCTTTAAGAGGTACAAGAGAGAGGTCTGTGTGCCTGTGGGTGTGTGATGGGTTGAGATGACGAATATATGGGTATGATGGATACAGAGTGGCAAAATGCCTTTGTTAATAAATGATTTCATTCTTTTTGTTTTCCTCCTTATTTTTACTCCTGATTGGACTCTGGAGAGATTTTTGTATAAATATGCCAAGTTAATTATTTCATTCTTTTCAACTAAACAAGGACAATTACAAAAATTACTAGTAGTCCTAGATTTCTCTGAAACTTGGATTCAGACCATGTTTCTCCCCTCATCTCTAACAGAGAGCACTGCGGGGAGGGGTGAGATTACAGCTGTAAAAAATTCTTATTCTGAAGAAGCCAGAATCCTTTTCAGATGAATAAATAAAGAACAACCCTCTGTCTCTGAGGGGACTGCTTTCTTCATATAGGAATCTGTATACTTCTTATAGGAATATGTTTACTTCTTATTCTTGATAATTTAAAAAATAAAATTAGAAGGTCATAGAAAAAAGAAGAAAAGTTCTTATACCCCAATTCCACCTCCCTGGTTTTTTCCTCAGTCACATTAAATGTTCACCTTTCTATTCATAGGCACTGTATATTTTGATAGAAAGGAATAATTCCATAAAATAGAATCCGTTGCTTTTTGTGCAACATATTAGCTTTAGTTTTATATGATGTCAACAGAAGCAGAAGAAACAAGTGAATTTTTAGGCGTTGCTGAACTTACATAAATGTTTCTTCACCTCAAGAGTTTTTAGGTTTTGAAAAGACCTTGTTAAGGTTATGAGCAAAGACAAGTGAAAAAAAATTAGAAAATGGAAATTCTTGTGTGTGCTTTATAACTCAATACTTTCTTTCTTTTTTCCTTTATTTTTATTAGTTGGAGGCTAATTACTTTACAATATTGTTGTGGTTTTTGCCATACATTGACATGAATCAGCCATGGATTTATAACTCAATACTTTCATCTTTGATGGTGCTGAATGGCTCCTTACTATGAAGATGAAGAAATTAGCACTCTGAACGGCTTTCTGCTCCTCCCCTCTCCTCCCAACCTCCCAACTACTATTTTTACTGTGTAAGTGTTTATAACATTTAATTCTATTCTATAACCATAATTTTCACACTTATTGAGTTTAAGTTCTATTTTGAAGAATTTTCAGATTCCAAAGATGGAACATATATCTCCCTGACATTCCTTCTTCCATCCCACATCAAACGCAGGATGCAAAAGCCTCCCTGGAGCCATATCCTGTCCAGATCCATCCAGTCTTTTTCTTTTCTTTTCAAATCCGTCTAGTCTTTTTGTGGCTTTTCATTTCTCTCTTGGGTGGGATTCAAGGTTGCGTGGACCAAAAGACATCTTCTTCCTTGGTTCATTCCATGTATTTGAGAGAACATTTACTCAACTAACTTCATGAAGATACCTTATTTTATGAGACTAGACTCCTTAAATATTCTTGTGGGTTGCTGCATTTGGTAAAATCTAAAGGTTGACAACAAGCATAGGTTTGGATTTTAAAACCCCTGGCATGATTGTTCGAGGAGATGAGAAATTCTTCTGCTTAAAAATCATTTATTCTTTAAAATAAAGCATGTTCTTTATAGTTTAGGAAATACAAACAAGAAGCAAGCAATGCATCTCTCCCACAGTTCGACCACCTAGAGATAAGAATTGCTAAAATTCTTAGTAATTAGGTTATTTTGTATTCTTACAACCTCCTTCTGTATTCACAGGAAAATATCTATTTATCTTTAAAAATAGAGATGTGATTACACTATAATATTGTTTGTAGCCTGATTTTTAAAAACTCAGTGTTATTGGGAAATATCTTAATTGCATTTTCATTTATTGTTTTAAATAAGTGTAGCCTTTTAAAACCAATTCAGAAAATGTCAGAAGCAGAATGGCCTGAAATAACATTACCATTAAGTAATACTTTTATTTTAAATAGGTTTAAGGATTTTGCCTATATAATTATGCTTATTAAACACACACATAGACACACACATTCAAAAGCATGGAATATGGAAGAGACATTTGTAAGTTGTTCACATTTTTTCTTTTCTTCTTTTTTGGTCATGTTTTGTGTTAGGAATTGAAACTGTGGCCCCTCCAATGGAAACTCAGTCTTAACCAGGAAGTCCATCAATTTTTTTTTTTTTTCCTTCTGAACAAAAGAATTGGTACAGATAATGATTTGTATAGAGATGGTGACTGTGATGGTTAATTTTATATGTCAACTTGACGGGGATGTAGGGAGCACATATTAAGTATTATTTCTGACTGTATCTGTGAGGGTATTTCAGATAAGATTAGAGTCTGAATCAGTAGGCAGGATGACCTTCCCTGATATGGGAGGATATCATCCACTCAATTAAAGCCCTGAATAGAACAAAAAGGCTAGGCAGGGAGACTTCTCTGCAGGGAAGATATTTTCTCCTCTTTCCTAAAAGCTACATATCTCAAAGGTACAGTGATAACTAGGAAATCTTTTTATATTCCATCTGCCTCCGTTTCATCATTGTCTAGTGAAAGTCTCGATCAATGGTATGAGGTCATGGTTTCATATAAAGTCATTTCAATGACAAGTCGAACCCCCGACAATAACAGTTGTTATTTTTCTTTAGTTGCTCTACTGTTGGTAGCAGACCCCTTGGAGTAACTCTTAGGTCCAAAGGTAGAGGGGCCTCAGCTGAGATGGCTGAAGCCACATGAAGAGCCCAGGGGTCTTTCTCCACTTAGGGTCGTCTACGCAGGTCAAAGGAAGCATCTAGACGGAAATGAGAGGAGGGCTGTATTCGTTTCCTAGGGCTGCCAAGACCAAGAACAGCAAACAAGGTGGCTAAAAGCAACAGGCACCTGGGGTGAGCACACACACAGGCATTTCCTCAGGCCACATCAACCTAGGAGAGTGGTGGGGAAGAAGAGAATAATAAAGGCTTCCCAGGTAGCACTAGTGGTAAAGAGTCTGCCTGTTAATGCAGGAGATGCAAGAGACCTGGGTTCGATCCTTGGGTCAGGAAGATTCCCCTGGAGGAGGGAGGACATGGCAATCCACTCCAATATTCTTGCCTGGAGAATTCCATGGACAGAGGAACCTGGTGGGCTACAGTCCATGGGGTCACAGAGAATCAGACACCACTGACCAATTAACACACACTCACAGCAGAATAATACACCATTGATCCCTGGGAACGGCTTAGAAACATTCTCTCCAGCTTTTTCAAGTACTTAGGGACTTCTGGATGGCTTTGAGACATTTTATCCCTTCAGCAGATTTAATAGAAAGTCTTTGCTTTCCTTCAAGTCTTTCTCTCCATGTGTGAGCATATATACACATGGTAATCTATACAGGCAAAAAGAGAATCTTATGAAGAGAGGGCGATTTTATTTATTTATTTAAAACATTTTATTGGATTATAGTTGATTATGTTGTGTTAGTTTCAGGTAAACAGCAAAGTGATTCAGTTATACATATATTCATTCTTTTCAGATTCTTTTCTCATCTAGGTTATCACAGACTATTAAGCAGGGTTCCCTCTGTTATACAGTAGGTCCTTGTTGGTTATCTATTTTACATATAGTCCAGTGTATATATGCTCATTCCAAGCTCCTGATTTATCCCCCCCCACCCCACATTTCCTTTTTGATAATCATAAGTTCATTTTCCATACCTCTGAGTCAGTTTCTGTTTTGTAAATAAGTTCATTTGTATCATTTGAAAAATTAGATTCCATGTATGAATGACATCATATGGTATTTGTCTTTATCTGACTTACTTCACTTAGTATGATCGTCTCTAGGTCTATTCATGTTGCTGCAAATGATATTATTTCATTCTTTTTGATGGCTTAGTAATATTCCATTGTGTATATGTACCATATCGTCTTTATTTACTCCTCTGTTGCTGGACATTTAGACTGCTTCCATGTCTTACCTATTGTAAGTAGTGCTGCTATGAACGTTGGGGTACATAAACCTTTCTGAATTACGGTTTTCTCCAGATATATGCTCAGGAGTGGGATTATAGGATCATATGGTAGCTCTATTTTTAGCTTTTTAAGGAAGCTCCAAACTGTTCTCCAACATGGTTGTACCAATTTACATTCCCACCAACAATGTAGGAGGGTTTTCCACACAGAGGGTGCTTTTAAAGGGAAGGGAGATATAGGCTTTTTCTTACCTGGAGAAGGTTTATGATCTTCACAGTTGCTTACTTAAAAATTTTAACAGTAATACATACAGATGGAGCATACATCAAAACAACATAAAATGTATATGCTAACCATCTTGATTCTATTCATGTCTCCATTGCCCATTTCCATCCTCTGCAAATAGGAACATGTATTTTTATTTCCCCAACACCCAACATTTTACACAAAAGCAAATACACCCTATACAGTCCTCTGAATCTTTTTTTTTTCATTCAACAATGCATTTTGGAAGTCTTTCCATAATAGCTGTATATATATAGCATCTTCATTCTATGTTACACTGTGTAAGATTCTATTACATGAATGTACCACAAGTAACTTAAATGGTCCCCCACTGAAGGACCCTTGCACTGTTCAAACACATTGTTATTATAGACAATGCTGGAAAAAAGTGTTTATACACACCAGTTAGTACATATGCAAATATATCTAGGACCTGTTCCCAGAAATGAGGTAGCTAGGTCGAAGGATAAATGGACAAACTTTGAAAATGCTCTATTAAATGAAAGCAGTCTGACACAAAAGGCCACATGTTGTCTGATTCCATTTAAATGAAATGTTCAGAATAGGTAATTTCAGAGAGATGGACAGTAGTTCAGGGGTTGCCAGGGACTGGAGGGAGGGAGGAAAGAAGAGTAACTGCTATGAATGTGGGCTTTCTTTTGCGGGTGATGAAAATGTTCTACAATTACATGGTGATGATGGTTGCCTGACTTTGTGAATATACTAAAGCCTACTGAATTGTATACTTTTACAAGACGAATCTTATGGTATGTGAATTATAGCTCAGTAAAACTGTGACAAAAAAAATAGTTAAGATATTAGGGTGCCAGCCTGGTGCTCTGTGAAACCTGGTGGTTTAGTCCCAAAGTTGTGTCTGACTCTTGCAACCCTGTGGACTGTAGCCCACCAGGCTCCTCAGTCCGTGGGATTCTCCAGGCAAGAATGCTGGAGAGGGTTGCCATTTCCTTCTCCAGGGGATCTTCCCAACCCAGGGATTGAACCCAGGTCTCTGGCTTTGCAGACAGATTCTTTTCCAGCTGAGCTATCAGGGGAGTCCTTGTGATGACCTAGAGGGGTGGAATGGGGGAAGGGGAGGGAGGCCCGTGAGGGAGGGGATATATATATATGTGTGTGTGTTTGTGTGTGTGTATAAAATATATATATTATATGTGTATATGTATATGTATGACTGATTCATATCATTGTATAGCAGAAACCAATGCAATGCTGTAAAGAAATTTTTCTCCAATTAAAATTAAAGATCTTAAGGGTGTCAGAGGGCAGGAATAGTTCCTTTATCAGGCTGTGCTCACCTTCTCCAGAGAAATCTTGTCAAGAGGGGCAACCTGGAAACACTGAACTGTGTCACTGAATTCCACCGTGTTGCCTGGAGACCTCTGCCCTAAATTATCCTGAAGACTCTGCCGTACCAATTCAGAGAATTAATTCAAAGCCGGAATTGGGAGAGATTGTCAGGAGGCTAGGTATGTCTGTCACTGAGCCCCTTCTAACTTGCTAGAGAGAGAGAATGAAGAATTGAGCAGATGGAATGATTAGGAAGAGATGCCATCTCCCCAAAGATTCCAATTTCGTTATTGCGGGCATCTTTGCTCATTATTCTGATGAAAGGTGTGAGCCTCTGCCTTTCGGGGCAGATGAAGATGGACGTGAGGTGTCTGCTGGAGGTGACAGTATGCCAGCTGGCTGGGGGGCAGCTTATGGTACCCGCAGTTAGACTTAATCAGCGGCAAACACGGTCCTCCACACTCCCTCTTCCTTGCTCTGGGTCATCCTGAAGAGGCCACCAGCTGGTGTTTTGGGGGATTGAGCCGATGAGATATTATTATCTGCCAGTCTTCATTTTCAAAAATAATAAGAGATTCAAATGGATGCGGGGGACCCTTGTTAGCTTTCAGCCAAAGTGTGCACGCGGTTCGGGCAACTGTTTATAGGGTTTAAAGGGTGGAGGAACGGAGAATGGAAGCATTCATGGGCAATCTGCTTGTCCTCCGAGGAGGAGGCAAGATGTCCATTATACACCCCCTTTTCTCTTTTTTCCATCCCCAGCATCCTATTCTGTCTTTGAAACATTCTTTGCCAAGTTTCTCTCACTTCATTTTTTGTTACTCTACTTGAATCACTCCTGCCAATTTTTTTTTTTCCTCTCAAATACATATTGGATGCTGTGACTCCCTTGCTGAAAAATCCCCAATAACTGTTTTGGAACATAGAATAAAGTCCAGAGTCTTTGCCTAGGATTCAAGTTCTTCATCGGATCAGGATATATTCATCCACTTTGGCTTTTCAGCCATACATCCTAAGTCCCTGATACCTTTAAAGTGTTTAGGGAGCATCTGTAACTTCTGTCATTTATGATGGATATTCTTATTCATCCTTGAAGGCTCAGCTCAAATACACTTTCTCTAAGAAGCCTTTTGCTGATTCCTCCAAGCAGGATTATATTCACTCACCATGGCTACACCTCATCCACCAGGCAGATTGTTTATGGGGGTTCGGTCAGTTTTCTACACGAGGCGAAATGCCTAAGAACAGGCTCTTACTGGGCTCTGTATTTTTAGATCCTAGCAGGGTATCTGGAGAAGGCAATGGCAACCCACTCCAGTACTCTTGCCTGGACAACCCCATGGACGGAGGAGCCTGGTGGGCTGCAGTCCATGGTGGGCTGCCGTCTATGGGGTCGCACAGAGTCGGACACGACGGAAGCGACTTAGCAGCAGCAGCAGCAGCAGGGTATCTTGCTCATTGCAGGTTCTCTGTCTCTGCCTGTCTGTTTCTCTCTCTTTCTATAATATATGAATGAAAAAGTGGACAGTGGGACCAGATACATGAATAAAATATAGGCTAAGATGAAATTTAAATTGGGGAAAGATTATGCTAAAATTGGAACTAGCATCTTCTATTTTTCCGTTGCAAATGAAGGGCGCCAAAAAAGGAAGACTGTACGAAGGCAGCAAGAAATGCCAGAATTGTCAGGGGCCCTTGTGATTTGAAAATGGTGTCCTTACCAGGAAATTAAACTGAGCTCATTATCTCATTAACTTGTGACTGGAGAGGGAATATGCAGCTGAAATTGTATTATCTTTCCAATATGACAAGTTGGTAACAACCTGGGATTTTGAAAGACATTTTGTTTTCTTAGCAAGAATTTCCACCCATACAAATGAGGATCCATGGAGAGGAATCCCATTTGAGAAAGATTCTAAAAGGCAAGAACCATGTGTGTCTAAATTGCTTTGTGTGCATGATAAATCCCAGTGGTTGCTAAAGGTATCCTTACCCTAAGATTAAATCTCACCACCAACATATTGGAGTAGTTAAAATTTTAACTGCTATACAAGATAATTGTGCTTGACCAACCTTTTTCCTTCTCTCAAGAGATCCTTTAAAATGCAGATAGCAATGCCAGCATGCTTATTAGTGACCACCATTTTTAATGTCCTTCAATGTCTACCGGGATATTATGAATTCTGTTTAATCAGATTGCTTACACAATGGCCTTGTTTTTTAAAGGTGGGAGGAGACATGTGGAGATTCTTAAACTGCACGCTGGTCAGACACTTATTGTATAAACTGGAAGGGATCTGTGTTCCTGGAATAAATTATTTTATTTCTAAAAGTAGGAGAAATGGGATAGAGTGGGAAGAACCATGGACTTAAAGTCATGGACCTGAGTTTTAATTTCAATTTTTCCCCAAGTTTAAATTTAGTCTCAATTCTCTTAACTATAAAATAGGTAGAAAATATATGTCATAAGATATTTTTGTGTGTATGTGGGGGCTACTAAATAGGATCAAAATGGTAGATTACTTGGATGTCTTCTCTGGCTCAGAAAGACCCTCACATGTTATCCTGGCTGGAGAAGGTCCTAGAATATGCTAAGCAAATAGTCTGAGGAGTGATTTTAATTGGTGTCCTTCAAACAAACCACCTTGTATATTGTACCTCTTAAAACTTGCAGTTAATACTGGGAGTTAATATACAGATAGATAGACACACACACACGTTTGCTTGTTTGTTTTTTGGCTGAGTGACATGGGGGATCCTAGATCTCTGACCAGGGATGGAACTCATGTCCCCTGCAGTGGAAGCATGGATTTCTAACTGCTGGATTGCCAGGGAAGTTTCAGGAGTTTAGTATTAATATTTTTAAGCTCACTAACGACTATCCTCGATGTTTTCAGGGTGAGTGCCTATAAACACTGCACTTGGACATGACAGCAAAAATCTAAGGAGACACCAGCAAGGTGACTTTCTTTCTTTCTTGTTCATTTATTTTAAAAAAATAATTTTTTTTTTTTGGCCTATGCTACAAGACATGTGGTATCTTAGTTCCCTGACTCAGAATCAAACCTACGTCTCTGCCTTGGCAGCATGGAGTCTTAATCACTGTACCACCAGAGAAATCCCAAGGTTACTTTCTTGAAAAGCAGGTTTCTCCATCCGTGTGAAGGCAAATTAAGGGAGTGCCATCAGGTCGGCCCCACATTTCCTTTGTGAAATTATTTTGAATCTGCCCTCTCTCACAAAGTAACAAGCACTTGTGTTTGAGGAACTGAAATCATACCCTTTTCACCTAATACAGGTTTTTCTTTCTGTTTTCCATAGTAAGACGGGCATGCAGCCTGCATAGTAAAGAGGTCATAAATAAACTAGTTTAGAGAGTATAGAGAACTATTCCTTCTCCAGAATTCCTACCCGAGGTCCAAGACCTGCACTTGGAAATGAAGGAGCCAGGGGTGAAAGAGGTTGCTGATGAAGGCAAAGACATAGCTTTTCAGAGCTGGGGAAGTTCAGGGTGGGGAAAGCCCTTTCAACATCTGCTGATAAGTTTGCATTGAGATGAGAAGGTAACATCTGAATGAGTGTTACAGGTGGCTGAATTAATTAACTCCAACTCCCAACACCCCTGAACATCCGGTGCTGGGATTAGGGAGTCAGAGCTAGTTTACTAGAGAATCCCAAATCTCAGACATTATTTGGATTCAAATTGGAACTGTTGCTGAAAAATTCAGGTGGGAAAAGGACTAGGGAAATGGGGTGGGCGGGCATTTTCTTTCTCCTCTGGGACAAAATGATTCTCTCCTTTCTTCCCTCTGTCCTCTCATCCTCTCTTCTGTCTTTTTTATGCACCGATTCTTCCTCTTTTCTTTCTTCCCTCCATCTATCTGTCTGTCTCTTTTCACTTCTGTCACCATTGTTCTATCTCCACTCTTTTTCTTTGTCCCTTCATTTGTGATTTATTTGTGCTTAAAGGCACATGCGTACTGCTTGAGGGGTTTCCCTTATTTCCAGAAAATCCAATTTAACTACAGAAGTGAAAAAAAATACTGCCTCTTCCAAAGTGGGAGTTTTAAGGATAGGAATAAATAGCTATCAAGAGTGGCAAGAACGTACTAAGGCCATTTTAAGGTAGCATGGGTTTACCTGCCACTGACTGAGCACATCGGTGGCTGGTGGGATTTTATTTTCATAAGGACTTATCATCCCATCATCAAATGAAGGAATACTGGGTATTCTCAGCTTCCAAGGCAATGTTTCTGAAGGAGAAAGATGAAATTTAATGGGAAAATCAATCATTGGAATCTGATACTTGCACGGATTTTAGAATCAGGGATGGGATGAGTTTGATGAGAAAAGAAAATTTGGGTGCAGAGGTGGGGTGTTAATCTCAGGTTATTTTTCAGTCTGACTTCTCTGGGGATGGGTATTTAATATCTACCTGAGGGTGTTTATAATGAACTAGGCTTTGGAGTCAGACAAGACTTGAATTTTCGCTTGACCACTTATTGACTGTTTGACCTTGGAATAATATTTAAATTTCCTAAGCTTTGGTTTGCTCACCTTAAAAAGGAGGATGATGAAACCTGCTTCAAGGGACTGCAGAGAATTTGAATGACATAACACTTGTGAAGTGCCTGCAACAGACAGTGTGTTTAAGTGAGTTGTTATTATTTCCATCGGAAAAGTGAAGTGACGTGAAGTTGCTCAGTCGTGTCCGACTCTTTGCGACCCCATGGACTGTAGCCTACAAGGCTCCTCTGTCCATGGGATTTTCTAGGCAAGAGTACATCGGAAAAAGAGCCTCTGTAAATACTTTGGTTGTATTTAAAACAGATTGCTACTGAAATAATCACCTGGAACCTTCAACTTCTTTTAGAAAGAATGCTTTATATGACCACGAGTGAGGAATTCTCTGGTAGCATTTGATATATTCATGGAGGAGCTTGGAAGGATGCTTTAGACTAGGCTCAGCAAACTTTTCTGATAAAGAATAAGCTTGTAAATATTTGAGGCTTTGTGGACCACAGTCTCTGCTGCACCTATTCAACTCAGCTGCTGGAGTGTAAAAGCAGCTACAGACAGTATGTAAATGGATAAAGGTGGCAGTGTTCCAATACAACTTTATTATTTATGGCTGCTGAAATTAGGATTTCATATACTTTTCCTGTACTATGAAACATTATTTTTCATTTGGCTTTTATTCCCCCTCCAATCATTAAAAAAAAATGTAAAAAATCATTCCTGGCTAGTGGGTTGTACAAAAACAGACAGCTGGCTGGATTTGACCTGAGCTGTGTTTTGCTGACCCATGTCTTCGATCTACAAGATGCTAAGACATCAGTTTGCTTTCCTCCTTTGGGTCACAGCTAAGGACTCAGAAGCCCAAAGATATGGCGAGTTGTGGCTGGAGTCTCTCTTAGCTGAGAGGCAGAGCTGGGATTAGAAACCAGATCTTTTGACTATTGGTCTCGAGATCAGTCATTCCTACCTTCTGCTGATTTTAGTTTCTTTGTCCTCCAAAACTTCCCTTGGTCATGACATTCTTTTTTTTTTTTTTTTTTAATTATTATTTTTTTTCCAGTGGGTTTTGTCATACATTGATATGAATCAGCCATGGATTTACATGTATTCCCAATCCCGATCCCCCCTCCCACCTCCCTCTCCACCCGATTCCTCTGGGTCTTCCCAGTGCACCAGGCCGGAGCACTTGTCTCGTGCATCCCACCTGGGCTGGTGATCTGTTTCACCCTAGATAGTATACATGCTGTTCTTTTGAAATATCCCACCCTCACCTTCTCCCACAAAGTTCAAAAGTCTGTTCTGTATTTCTGTGTCTCTTTTTCTGTTCTGCATATAGGGTTATCGTTATCACCTTTCTAAATTCCATATACATGTGTCAGTATGCTGTAATGTTCTTTATCTTTCTGGCTTACTTCACTCTGTATAAGGGGCTCCAGCTTCATCCATCTCATTAGGACTGGTTCAAATGAATTCTTTTTAATGGCTGAGTAATATTCCATGGTGTATATGTACCACAGCTTCCTTATCCATTCATCTGCTGATGGGCATCTAGGTTGCTTCCATGTCCTGGCTATTATAAACAGTGCTGCGATGAACATTGGGGTGCACGTGTCTCTTTCAGATCTGGTTTCCTCAGTGTGTATGCCCAGAAGTGGGATTGCTGGGTCATATGGCAGTTCTATTTCCAGTTTTTTAAGAAATCTCCACACTGTTTTCCATAGCGGCTGTACTAGTTTGCATTCCCACCAACAGTGTAAGAGGGTTCCCTTTTCTCCACACCCTCTCCAGCATTTATTGCTTGTAGACTTTTGGATAGCAGCCATCCTGACTGGCGTGTAATGGTACCTCATTGTGGTTTTGATTTGCATTTCTCTAATAATGAGTGATGTTGAGCATCTTTTCATGTGTTTGTTAGCCATCTGTATGTCTTCTTTCTTGTACTATTTGATTCTCTTAGCACACATTCTCAGTCATCTTGGGTGTTAGTTTCTGCCTTGATCCCATTGCTTAACAAGGGAGGCAGGCCCAGATGCCTCAGGGACCAAGAAATTAACAAACTTCATTACAAAACCATAGGGAGGGGCAAGGAATGTGGTAAATTGGAGTGAATGTGTCACATCTAACAGAGGAAATTCTATTCCACGCAGATGACGGTGGCCTTTGGGAGTGAGTCAGAGATACCAGGTCTCCCGTCTTCTCAGAACACACTTGCAATCTGGATCTTCTGTGGAATTTTGAGATATTAGTGTAATTAAAAAAGTTTATTATGACCAAATGAAGTCTAGGGATTACAAGCAGCTTTCGGGAGATCAGTCTGTGATCTTTAACTCAGACTGTGATTTCTTCTTGGCATGACAGAAATGTATGCTATAAATATTTTGTAATTAAAATATTTTTGTAATTAAAAAATTTTAGCTATGATAAAATACTCATACAATTGATCGTCTTAACCATTTTAAAACTTATAGCTCAATAAAATTAAATACATTCACATTGTTCCGTAAAGAAGTCCCCATTTCCCCCTATTCTCAACCTTTGGTAACAACCATTCTATTTCCTGTCTCTATGATTTGACTATATATGTTCTATATTAGGCTTCCCTGATAGCTCAGTTGATAATAATCTGCCTGTAATGCAGGAGACTCCGGTTTTATTCCTGGGTTAGAAAGATCTGCTGGAGAAGGGATAGGCTATCCACTCCAATATTCTGGCCTGGAGAATTTCACAGGTGGTGCTAGTGGTAAAGAACCCATTTGCCAATACAAGTAGACAGAAGAGATGCTGGTTCGATCCCTGGGTCAGGAAGATCCCCTGGAGGAGGGCATGGCAACCCACTCCAATGTTTTGACCTGGAGAACCCCATGGACAGAGGAGCCTGACGGGCTACAGTCCATGGGGTCTCAAAGAGTCGGACATGACTGAAGTGACTTAGCATGCACGCACACACACTCTATTTTGCCATGGAACAAATGGCAAAAAGTTAAAATTGAGACCCAAGTAAAACATACTTTCTATAGATGGAGCAAACTCACTCTTAAAGAAATTGAAGCTTGAGGACTGCTGGCGGTGAGTCGGCACTAGATTAACCTGTGTTACAGTGTCTTTAAAACAGGCAACCTCTGCCAAGGGGAAAGCAGGGAGGGATACATTGGCAGATTGGCAATGACATATACACGCTACTATATATATAAAATAATCAATAAGTAACTTAAAATTATATAATTTATTTTACTTTTATGTGAAGTTACTGGAATACAGATGTCATTGGCAACATTCTCAACACTAGAATTACTCTAACAAGTATTGAATTGAGGGCTTCCCAGGTGACGCTGGTGGTAAAGAACCCACCTGCCAATGTAGGAGAGATAAGTCTCGGGTTCAATCCACATGTCACTTCGGCACGCTACAAGTGAAAATTAAATAAGAGCAGTGCATTGGGTGTCTTGGAATGTACATAATGAATGCCTTTTGATATAGATTGGTAAATTGCAAAATTTACCAAAATTTAAGACTGTTGTTCCTGCAGTGTAATGGAAGGTGCATTTTTCCCAACCCTGCCCAGCTTCGAGATAATCTATATATGATTCATCCTTGGAGAACTCAGGGCTAGGGATCCTGATCCTCTGCCCAGTGGAAAATCCAAGTATAATTTTGCAGTTAGCTTTCCTTATCTGCAGATTCAACCAAGTGCACATTGTGTAGTAGTTTAGTATTTACTATTGAAAAATATTTGTGTATAAGTGGATCCATACAGTTCAAGTGTCAACTACATAGAAAACTTCAATACTCCTTTACATCACTTCTTAGTTATTATCCCAGTGCACGATGCGTACAAAGAGCCTTCACAAATATTATCCCTGTTATTGTCACAACAGTATCATGAGTAGGAAGTGCAGATATATTTCTTCCCACTTAACAAAAGAGGAGATCAACACTTGGAGAAATCAAATAGCTCACGTGGTTTGCAAGGGGAGTGAGAGAGCCCAAAAAAGAACTCAGGCTTCTGTGTCTTCTCCGGGGTTTGCAGGCACCCCCTCCAAAGGTGTCCCTCGGAGAGAACCATGTGGGAGCTGGGGGTACCCCTACACTCCTGTTCTGAGCTGTGGTGTGAACCTGGAGATCCCAACCCAGCCAGGCAGCTGCTGGCCTATCTGATGGGTTCCTAATACTCTCAGGATCTTCCTTACTTGGGCTTCCTGTGAACTCACCAATATATCCCTGGCTTGTAAAGACCGCTGATTTTTTTTCTTTTTTTAACCTTTTTATTTTGTATTGGGGTACAGCCAATCAACAATGTTGTGGTAGTTTCAGATGAACAGCCAAGGGACTCAGTCCTACATGTACATGGATCCATTCTTCCCCAACCTCCGCTCCCATCCAGGCTGCCACGTAACCCTGAGCAGAGTTCCCTGTGCTATACGATAGGTCCTTGCGGGTGGTTATTTATTTATTTTTTAAATATAGCAGTGTGTACATGAGACCACCCATTTTGATTTTATTCTCTTCATGGAAAGTCTTACTAAGGCAGCATTGATGCAAACAGCTCAGCCTCTTTCCTCATGGACCGCAGTAGACCCTGTGACCCCAAGGGAAGGGGGAAAATAGAAGGAAGATGATCAGGAGGAGCGAAAGGAGAAGGCGTGTATTTCAGTTCCTGCCTGGATGGGCACCCACACTCTTTCTGCGAGCTGCCAGTGTTAGCAGAGTGATGGAGACAGCCCTGCCCCTCTGGCACACCAGCAAACCTTGCTAATGTAATGGAAATGATGATTATTCCCAGGGCCTAACGTTTCCCTTCCTCCGGACTGGAGGGGTATTAAAGCTGATTGAACACATATGCTTTGGGTAGACAGCGCCTGCCATCACATATGGAGCCATCAGATTTCTGTGTGCTCAGGAAGGAGGCCCCAGGACCCTGAGAGCTGGGCGAAGGCTGAGCCGGTGTAGGGGATTATAAACGAGGGGGTCCAAGTCTCTTTACAGGCCAGACAGGGCAAAAACCCAACTTTTAAAAAAATTCCCCACATCTCCGCACAGAAAAAATAAAGCTCAAAGATACTCATTAAAGTTAAAACTCAATTTTAATCATTTTCACAGAATCTGCATTTCCCCTCCTTTCTATATATATGTATATATGACAAAGATGAATGGGTTATACCTATTTATCTAAAATTTTCACTTTAGGTACAAGTGCATGCATATATGTCATGGATTATGGAACTGGTCCATTTTACAGCGTGAATCCCATGTCCTCAGGATGTAATTATTTTTTGAAAAAACGTGTTTCTCAGAATGAGGGTTCCGCACCTTTTCTCAAAGTCAAAGAGTGATGCTTGTCTCCTTGACAATCATGTGTCTAATGAATCACAGCTTGATTTTCCACACCGCTAGCATGAGCAAATATGAGAAGCTGTTGTCAGCAGACTGGGGAATCGGTGCTGCTGGGTGTTAGGATGAGACTTCTGGACACTCCACTGCTTCCTTGAAAGCCTCACCAGGCTCTCCCAGTCCCGACACAGTGAGGGGAATGCCCACAGCTTCCGTGGCCGGCTGGTTACGGCAGCTCCACGTCTGGGCTGGATAGAAGGTTTGGCTGCTTGTGCAACAGCTGGTTCTAATTATTCTCCTGGGTTATGGAGATATTTTGCTTGGCCATGTTTCTCAGTTGCTTCAGAATAAGGCAAGTCTCTTCCCACTCCATGTATTAAAATATATGTGCTATATGGGGGAGGGATAAATTTGGAGTGTAGGATTAGCAGATACACACTACCATATATAAAGTAGATAAATGACTAGGATTTACTGTATAGCACAGGGAACTATGTCCAATATCTTGAAGTAACCTAATAATGGAAAATAATTGAAAAAAGGGAATATGTATATACATATACATATATATATTAATCACTTTGCTGTATACCTGAAACTAACACAATATTGTAACTCAACTATAAACAAAAAATCTTAATTAAGCATACATGTATCATATCTACAAGGAGGGAATCCATTTTAACTGTGTGCAAAAAATATTTTTAAAAAGTTTTATTTTTAAAGTGCCCAGGTTTGCCAATCTCTGCAGCTTTATATTTTTCATTCTTGAAGAAACACCTTTTTGTTTGCTGTGTGCTAATTCAGAAAAATTAAGGAAATTTAAATAATTTAAGGAAATTTAATTTAAGGAAAACGTTAAGGTCACTCCAATCTTGCCATTTGGAAATATGAAAACTAATATTTTAATGTGCTTCCTTTTTACTTTAGGCTTCACCTCGAGACTTGGGGGACCTTTGCCCCCCATCAGGAATTGAACCAGTGCCTCAGGCAGTGGAAGCGCTGAGTATTAGCCAGTGGGCCAGCAGGGAATTCCCCACCCTGACATTTTTAATAGGCATTTCCCCACATTTTCAAACTGTTTTAAAGTATAATTTTAATGGTTTCACTCATCAATCAAGCTTTTAAAATAATATGAATTTTTCTTGATTATAAAAGTAACAAATATTCTTATTAGAAAATTTGGAAAATTAGAAACATGAAGAAATAAAATCACAGAAGAGCATATCAAATGATAAATATTTTTAGTGTGTTTTTTCTCTCTCAGTCTCTCCCACCCCACCCTTTATCCACGTGCATGTTAAACACATACACACACACACACACACGCATTTGTGTGGATGTTAAATTTTGAGAAAAGTCAAATCGAATGATTTTTACTCTTCTATTTAAAACTAGTTTACAGGGAGCCCAGCCTGGTGCTCTGTGATGGCCTAGAGGGATGGGACGAAGAGAGAGGCTCAAGAAGGAAGTGATATATGTATAATTATGGTTGATTTGTGTTGTGGTACGTCAGAAACCAAACAACACTGTAAAGCAATTTTCCCCCAATTAAATAAAAAAAAAGACGAGTTTGAAATTTTTCCAATGGCATTACAAAACTTTGACAACCTTAATCTAATAGCGCCATCATATTTCATCGAATGGAGGTAACATCATTCACTACTTTTACATTGTTGATGTTTAGATTGGTTGCAAATTTTCACTCTTGTAAATAATGATGCAAACTGCATTCATATGTAAAAACTTATCATATGTGAGCCAGTCATGAGGGCCTTTCCTAGGACAGTTTCTTAGAAAGGACAGAGTAGGGTCAAAGGAGATATTGTGAGTCTTCTGTCGGATTCCGCATAGACTTTCCAGCGGCTTTCCCCCGGATGTGCCCTCCTATAGCAGCCATCCCCATTGTTTTGGTACCAGGGACTGGTTTCGTGGAAGACAGTTTTTTTTCATGGACCAGGGCGGTGGAGGTATGGTTTCGGGATGATTTAAGCACATCACATTTATTGTGCACTTTATTTCTATTATTATTACATTGTGGTATATAACCAAATAGTTATACACCTCACCATAATGCAGAATCAGTGGGAACCCTGAGTTTGTTTTCCTGCAACTATACTGTTCCACCTGGGAGTGATGGGAGACAGTGATGCCTGAAGTGTGGGGAGCAGTTGTAAACATAGATGAAGCTTCACTCGCTTGCCTACGGCTCACCTCCTGCTGCATGGCCAGTTCCCAACAAGCCATGGACCAGTACCCAGGGGTTGGGGACCCCTGTCCTAGAGGACTTGAGAGGCTTGTCGCGATCAGCCCCACAGTAGCCCTCTGTACCTCACTGCTGCTCATCTGGGGAGCAGCGGAAAGACTAGCTCTTCTTTCCACTTTTAGATGAAGAAATGTCAGCTCAGGTAACCTCACCAGAGTCACAAGAACAAACAAACAGTAAAGAGGAGTGGCTAAGTGACCTGAATCTTAACTTTGTGCTAGATCCTTGAAACAAAATAAAGTAAATGCCATTTGTGAAGCCCAGAGGCAACAAAACGGATGCAAAGCAGCAAAAGAGATACAGATCAACAGGTCTTCTGGCATTTCACCAACTAGTTGGTGACTCTGAAGGGAGAGACAGAAATAGCTGTTGCTTTGAAATGTAATTGCCTTGGTCTGTCTAGGGAAAAAAGTGTGAGAGCTCTAATTTGGGGAAGTGACAAACTAAAGTGTTTTGAAATGTACTTAAGAAAAAAAAAACCAAAGTGCTGAGACAGCTTTGTTTCTCAAGAACCACAATAGAAATTTGGGATAGTTATAGTTTTTAATCAGATGTTTAGGGAATCCATGTGGTTTTTCTCTTGATGGTGGTTGCATTTTCATCTTTTTAATTTTTAAAAGGGAGCCAGACAAAAGTTCCTTGGGAGATAATGTCTCTGACCTATATTAAACAGAAAGCAAAACTCAAGCTGTTAACTCTTCAATGACTCACTGTATTGGAAAGCAATTCTCAGAATTCCTCAGACTGGACACTGATCACAGAATTTAGCATCGATGCTGGTGTATTCTATTCCACAGCTGCCCCCCAGTCTTGCTGCTCACATCTGGATAAATTTCCTGAGTCCTGGCAGCCTGAGCTGATGCTTCATTGAGGGATATTTACTCCCTCACAGCTGTTCAGCAGTAGGAGCAGAAAATCAACTCGGATACAATTAATACCATGTTGTAATAAGGAGACGTCACCAAGAGAAACAGTTGCTGAATTGATTTTGATGATGCCGAGGAGGGTAACTACAATGATAATGGTGATTAATATAACCATTACTAGGTACAGACTCATGGAAGGAACATATTTTAGTCCTGGCTTTGTTTACATTGTTGCAATCTTTCATGCTCCAGTTAGGGAAGGAGATCATGCACAGCTGGAGATAAACTGCGCTGGTCTGAATTCTCTACGTAATTGACGAAAACACACTCAATATAATTCAGATAGATGATGGAAGGACAACCCAAATACCAATATGTTTCCCTTCCCCCGCTGGAGATAAACATCTGGAATTGCCAAAGTTCTTATAAACTGAATCTCATAAGAATGATCAGACCAAGGAATCCCCTGGTGGGTCCAGTGGTTAACCCTCTGTGTTTCCACTGCGAGGGGCTTGGGTTCCATCCCTGGTCGGGGAACTAAGATCCTGCATGCTAGGTGGTTGTTGTTTAGTCACTAAGTTGTGTCTGACTTTACAACCCATGGACTGTAGCCCGTCGGCTCCTCTGCCCAAGGGATTTTTCAGACAAGGATACTAGAGTGGGTTGCCATTTCCTTCTCCTTGGCCAAAGAAAGAAAAAGAAAAAGGTCAGGCAGTTGAAACTGAGTTAGAGAGAGCCGGGTGAGAGCCTGATGACTCAGTATTCCTCCCTGTTTTGGGGGGAGGGGAATGCAGAACCATTAGAACTCTTGACCTAGACGCTGTATCTACCTCCCCTATGGGTGGGGGGTTGTGTTTCTCCATGGCTACCATTCTTGTACCCAGAGGACAATTCTCCTATATTAGACCTGTTTGGAGAGCTGTGGACCATTTAGCAATTACAGGTTCTACCTGCCCGTAGCCCCCAGCCACTGTGACAATCTAAAATGTTCCTGCACATTTCTCCTGGCGTAGAGATCCATTGACCTGGGCGATGGGGTGGGGGGGGAGTGGTCACCAGACTTTGTGCAATTTTATTGACTCTTTTTCTAAAAAATGGTGGTATTGAGAAAACATGTATTTATTGATATTGGCTGCACTGGGTCTGAGTTCTAGCTTGCCGTATCTTCCTTATGGCACGTGAGCTTCTTGGTTGCATGTGGGATCTAGTTCCTGACCAGGAATGGAACTGGGAGCCCTTGCTTTGGAAGGGTGGAGTCTTACCCACCGGGCTGGAAGTCCCTGACTGACCTTTCAGGTTGGTGGTGGTAGTTCAGTCGTTAAGTCCTGTCCGACTCTTGCGATCCCATGGACTGTAGCCTCCTCTTCTGTGTGGGTGAGTCGTGTGTCACAGAAATTTCTCTTTACAACTTGACTGTGAAGGGACTATTACAAAAACAGATTCTGGGTATCCAGTTTTCTTGGTTTCAAGTGGGTTACAATGTTCTGCATCTTGGTTTCCAATGGTTTCAAGTGGGCCCAATGTTTTGCATTTTCTTTTCTTTTTTAAAAAATATTAATTTATGCATTTATTTTTCACTGTGTTGGGCCTTATTTGCAGCATGCAGACTCTTCACTGGAGTGAGGGGCGGGCTTCTCTCTACATGTTGCCTGGGGGCTTATTTGCCCTGTGTGAGTGGGATCTTTGTACCAGGACCAGGGATTGAACCCATGTCCTCTGCTTTGGGAGGTGGATTCTTAACCATTGGACCACCAGGGAAGTCCCATTCTGCATTTTTAAACAAACTCCCCAGGCGATTCTGAAGTTGGCATCCAACTTAACAAACTGACCCAGAGGATGTTTTCATTTTTTTAAAGATGAGAGAAAACGAGGCTCAGAGCTACCCAGCATCATGGTGGTAGCGTGGGGCTCTGGAGCAAGGCAGGCTGATAACGATTATGGATTGTATAAAGGAGATCTCAGGAGGACAGACATCCCAGACTCAGTGTCAGAACTTCTTTATTTCTCTAGCTGTCTGCCCTTAGGGCCTTTCAGTCTTTTCATTTAAACTTCCAGCTCTCTAATTTGGCCATCAGAAATAAATCCTGGAGGATCATTTTGTGAGCCATCTCTTAAAAGGAGTTTGAGACATTTGCTCTAATGAACAGTGGCATTTCTGCCCACCTGGAGAGAGTCAGAGACGGATGGAGAGGGGAAGGGAAGGCCTTGCTCCCTGCCTGGGGCCACTGTGGGAGCTTTGGCCCCCTCCCTTGGCCACCTGCCACCCCACCCGTTATGGGTATGTGGCAGGGAAATCTGTGAAAAATTCCAGTTACTGGGATCCTCCTTACTACAACATCACTAAATGTGCTTTTATATTATTTTTAAGTGAACTTCACAGTGAGAAGGTGAATTTCACTTCTTAACCCCCTGCCAGCAGACCCACTCTGAATCCTGCTTGCCCCTGCCAGTCAATATTCCCAGGCTGTGCAATCAGTCATTATGGGCGTTCTGTGCAGAGATGGTTGGATACCAGCTTCCCTCTAATAAAATAAGGTGAATGATAATATTGGTCGTTTCTGTTCAGTCTCTAAGTCATGTCTGACTCTTTGCGATCCTGTGGACTACAGTCCGCCCCTGCCAGGCTCCTGTGTCCATGAGATTTCCCAGGCAAGAATACTGGGTTATCATTTCCTTCTCTAGGGGATCTTCCCAACCCAGGGATTGAACTCTTCATCTCCTGTGCTGCAGGTGGATTCTTTATAAGTGAGCCACCAGGCAAAACCCCCAAGCCCCGCCTCAAACAGAAGCAATATTGTAACAAATTCAGTAAAGACTTAATGCCCACACCGCCCAACCCATCCTCTTGCCAAATTCAACTGGAATCCAACATGGGTGATCAGAAACAGAACTGGGGGGTGTATTTACTTGCTGTGAGCCAGGAAGCCTGGGAACCCAGTGGGACCAGAACCATGGCCTGGCAGTTGGTTTTCTCCCCCTGCTCTTGCCTTCTGTGGTGTGTTTTGTTTAAAAGAACTTTGATCAGGTCACCCCCATCTCTGGTCTAAACTGGCCAAGGGCCAGTCTTCATACTGAGTCTTCATACTCAGTCTTCATACTCAGAATCAAATCTAAACTTCCCAGGGAAGTTTGGCCACACACACTTGTCGAATATCCTCTCTCTCCCTCCCCCCACAGGCTCCACACCAGCCACACTAGTGTCTTTGCCATGACTCAGTGAGGCAGAGATAATCTTGCCGTGAAACTTCACATTTACCCTTTCCTCAGCCTGGAATGCTCGTCTCCAGCCATCCACATGGACTGTCCCATCAACGTTCAAGTGTTTCAATATATTATCCACAAGACCTTCCACAATTACTTCAAATATAACAACACCCACTCTCATTACTCTTCACACTTTTAGCTATTATTCGTTTCTTTATAGCATGTACAGCCAGATCTCTCAGACATTTATGTATTATTGTCTGTCTGTCCCCCAGTAGATGGTAAGCTGGGACATCATCTGTTTTCTGTCATCATTGCTTAGAAGGCTGCTTGGCAAATGGTTGGTGTGACTCAGGTGTCTTCAACCAACAGTCTCTTGAGGAGATCAGAGGTGACTAGATGTCTTATGATTATGAAATCCCCAATCTTTTCCCTATGTCAGCACTTCACGCTTCTCACAACCACTCCATGCATATCTTGGTGGAAAATTGCAAGCAATGGCCACAATTTCTTACCCTCCCTGGATTCAGGCCCTGGCAACGTGAGCTTTGTAGCTTCTTTCAAAAAGAGAGTCTTAATTTTGGGACTAGGTTTGTGCCTTGCTCTGAATGTGAACAGACATGAAGCACTCACAGATATGCAAGGTGCTTATACGATGGGACCCGGAACCCTCATACGACCAAGATATGCCCCACCCCCACTGTAAAACGGGACACGTGGCCCAGTTTCCCTTCCTGTCCCAGCTGGCACTGAGCCGACACTCAGAAGCTCAGTCTTTGACTTCAGGCACACAAATGATCCCAGCTGAGAGCGGGCTGAACTCACACCAGAACTGCCCCGCTGAGTCAGCCCAGACAGCTGACTTGCAGAATCATGGCCTAAACAGCAATGCGGTTAAGTCACCATGTTTGAAAGGGTTTGTTTCCTGGCAAAAAGTAACTGATACATGTGTGAGAAGGTAAGAGTTAAATAGTGAGAGAATGGGATTTTAGTTGGCTTTGACAGATGCTGGTGTAAGATTTCACAGTTCCAATAACTAGGTCAAGCCCAAGGGGTAACATTATTACTGCTGGGCCATGGAGTGGATATACCTGGCCTTTAATGAGGGTTTTTTTTTTTTTTTTTTAATGCAGAGAATTAGTGCTTTCCAATTCTCCTGGTACCTTTTCTCTTTCAGAGGTAGAAAGGCAGGTCTGCAAAGCCAGTGTGTCTTTAGAGCTTCAAGACCTTAGCGTGGTTGATCACATTAGCAAGAGATTTGGATAATTTTTGAACTGAAAGTTCACGACGGTCTAATTTTTGAGAAGTTAAAATAGGGAATCCAGAGAATCAGCTAGCAGAGCCACTATTTTTTTGGAATTGGTTATCTCAGGAGTTAGTCAGTCAATTCAGTTGCTCAGTTGTGTCTGACTCTTTGCGACCCCATGGACTGCAGCACGCCAGGCCTCCCTGTCCATCACCTGTTCCCGGAGTTTATTCAAGCTCATGTCCGTTGAGTCGGTGATGCCATCCAGCCATCTCATCCTCTGTCATCCCCTTCTCCTTCTGCCTTCAATCTTTCCCAGCATCAGGGTCTTTTCTAATGAGTAGGTTCTGTGCATCAGGTGGCCAAAGTATGAGTTTCAGCTTCAGCATCAGTCCTTGAGTAATCCCATCATAAATGAAAGGGGAGCCCCAGGAGAAGAATGGTTGAAAAATCAAAGGCAGGTGTAGCATCAAGTTGTGGTGGTCACTTGTGAGGTCCAGCAATGGAGGCAACGTGACCTTATCTCACTGCCATTAACCAATTTTTGTGGCTTTGTGAGCACCTTTTCATACCTAGGAAATTCAGATAATTTATCCTAAGACACAAATATCTGTCTCCCTGCCACAGTTCCTGGATGGATGCTCTCTAGAGCACTTCTAAGTGGTCCTTAAACTGGGATATGTCAGTTGAGAGCAGCCTGAGGAATGAGTATTGGGTAGGAGCAGTGTGGAGTCTGTGCTGGTCCATGAGTGTGTTTGGGCTGGGCTGGGAGTTTTCCCTTGTTCAGAACCCAGTTGCTGAGTCTGGGGGAGGGGCGGATAGTTACAACTTCATTCAGGGATCAGACTCCAGGAATCTGCTAATGATTAAACTGTGTAATCCATTGAAAGTTATTAGAGACCTTTGGAATTCGTGCTTGTCGGCATGTAAGAGAATTGAAGGAACTTATAGAACATGTTTCCTAAATGCACACATCCTCTGCATCACACCATGAATGTACTTCTGCCAAAAAAAAAAAATAATAAAAAAAGATATTACATCAGGCTCAGAAATAAAACATCTGAATCAAGCTGCTCATATGACCCAGCTGCTTATTGACTGAGGGATGATCTGTGAAGGGAAATCATGGGACATTGTTTTGTGATAAGTCAATCACACAGTGAGATGTGTGAGCTGTGAGAATGTATTCAATCATTAACCAAAACTTGTCCAAGGGTTTGGCTGGTTTACTGTCTACATTCCTGGAAGCATTCAGTGCAGAAAAGGCCAGTTTTTCCTTAATAATTCCAGCAGATTCTTCAGGATCTAGAAAGGAATGTATTTGGGCTCTGAGAGAAACAAATTTTTCGTTCAATGACTATTCATTGAATGTAGACCATGGGCCATGCACTGTCCTAGGTTCTTAAAGTACATCAGGGGATAAAACTCACAAAGATTCTCTGTGCTGGGGATGGTGTGTGTGTATGTGTGGAAACTGACAATAAATAATAAACATAATAAAGTAAGTAAATATAAAGTTTGTCAGAAGGAGATAGGTGCTAAGAGAAGAAAAATGCTAAGATAAGAGGTATCAGGAGTGTTGGAGGGGGAGAGTGGCAGCATTTAAAAAGTAGTCAGGGGACTTCCCTGGTTTTCCAGTGGCTAAGACTCCATGCTCCCAGTCAAGGAGCTGGGGTTCAATTCCTGGTCATGGAACTTGATCCTGAATGCCATTAACTAAAAGATCCTGCATGCTGCCATTAAGACCTGGCACAGCCAAATAAATAAATAAGTACATGAATATTTAAAAAAATAAAAATAGTAGAGAGTCAGGGTGGACCTCATTGAGAAGGGGAGATCTGGGCAAAAATCCGAAGGAGGTAAGGTCCACATGTCACCATGGAGAGATGACAAGCCCTCCTGTTCATCTCTGCATCTCTTCTCCCAAGAATTTAGTCAAATACTTTATAGGCAATCGTGGTTTAGTAAAACTTGACATAAATTAAAGATGACCAGACATTTCTTCAGTATGAAATGGGTGGCTTTTCAACAGATGAATGGATAAAGAAGATGTGGTGTACAGATAGATCGAAAGATAGGCAGATAGACAGAGAGAGAGGGAATGGAATGGAATACTACTTAGCCATAAACAAGAATGAAATTTTGCCATTTGCAGCAACATGGATGCATTTGGAGAGTATTATGCTCAGTGACAAGTCAGACAGAGAAAGGCAAATACTGTACGATATCACTTGTGCAAACAGTAGAACAAACTAGTGAACAATACTGAAACAAGCTCACAGATGTAGGGAACAAACTAGTGGTTACCAGCAGGTAGAGGGAAGGGGAGGGACTATTAGGGAAAGGGAATTAAGAGGCACAAACTACTATGTATAAAATAATCAAACTGCAAGGATATATTGTACAGCACAGAGAATATAACCAATATTAAATAATAACTACAACAAAATTAAAGATGACCAGACATTTCTTCGGCATGGGCTTGGGTGCCTTTTCTCAGAAAGGGAGATGGATAATTTTATCCTTGATGTGTCTCTATTTTCTTTTCTTTTTAAAATGTCTATTCATATCCTTTGTCCATTTAAAACATTTTATGTATTTATGTTTATTTGGTTGCACCAGGTATTTAGTTGCACATGGGATCTAGTTCCCTGACCAGGGATTGAACTCAGGCCGCCTGCACTGGGAGTGCTGAATCTTTGTCACTGGACTTAGCCACCAGGGAAGTCCCCCTATGTTCTTTCTTTGTTCTTTCACTATCCTCTTGCCCTTGGCAATCTGGAGTCTATCTGGATCACCCTAATGAAAGGACACCATTTTTGCCTCAGCCGAGCTCTAGTTAAAGGTGAATGCTTTTTCTTTTCAGCAGCCACATTCTAGCTAGTGATGCTGCAGGAATGTGTACTGACTTCCCCTTTTTGGTGGCCACAGGGCCAAGGCAGTTCCAGGACACAGCCTTTTTCTTCTTCCTCCTCCTGCTCCGAGAACCTTGGCAGGGAATCAGGAAGAAAACCCTGCCTCAGCTGTCAGAGGGGTAAGCTGTTAACTTCCTTGATTCAAGGGGAAAATAGAATTGATTGACAGACTAGAGAGAACTGTTTCTCATTTACCCACCAGAAGATATTATATGGCTGTAAGCAGTGTTGAGGAGCATGAGAAGGTAATAAACTATGTGTATAAGCTCAGTTCTCCAGGGAAGGAGAGCGGCTGCCAAACCCACACTCAGATTGTTCCTTTCTCTTTTTTTTTCAGGTCTTCTGTGCATGCCATGCTTAATGAAGGTAATAAAAAGGTAAGATTATATAGAAGAAACAGACCCATCAAGGACGGAAGTTGCTTTATTTGCTCTCCTGTCAAGGAATTCTTCTCAATCCACCGGCCTTTCAACACAGAAGGGGTGACTGGCTGAATGGTGGGCATAGAACAGAAGAGCAAATCAGGATCAGATGGATTATTCAATGAATTTGTGGTGTCCCCAGCTATATCATAGTTGTTTTTTTTTGTGTGTGTGTGTGTGGATATCTACCCATCTACTTCTTAAGAGACTGATAGCTTGTTCTGAAAAAGTAAGGTGCAGCATGCAGGATTTTAGATCCCTGAACAGGAATTGAACCAATGCCCCCTATATTTTGAGGGCTGAGTCCTAACCACTGGACTGCAAGGGAAGTTCCTGGAGCCGCTTCTTGATCTTTGAGTACTAGGTGGCATGTCAAAAACTGGGTCAGAACTCAGACTCCGCTGTACTGGGTCATCTTACAGGTGGTGTACTGTTTATTTGCATCCTCCACCAGTCTGAGTACACAGTTGGGCGAACTGCAGGCGCCAAGTCAACATTCATATAATTAGGCTCTCCTATGCTTTTGGTGCCTCAGTTTCCTCAACTGTAAAATAGTATCTAATACACCAAAAATGCCCTCCCCATTCTTTCCTCCAACTATATATGAAAATACTTCATCATCACACATTCACTAGACTAAGTCTGCAGAGCTTATTAGCTCCTTAAGGTAAGAGTCTTTGTAAATAAACACTAGAGCGTATTACCTTGCCTTTCCTGGAAACTTCCAGGTCTTAGGAAGTCCTAGGAAGAATTCTGACAGGACAGGATAATCATGTTACCATTGCAAATAAAGGACATATGTTGAACACAATATATCAGCTTCTGTGCTTCTCTATGTTAATTTCTTTAATCCTCACAAGATAGGGGTGGAGACTACTATTCTCCCCATATTATAGATGGGAAAACTAAGCTCACAGAGCTTGACCAGCTACGTTTCCTAACATTAACAGTTAACAAGTAGCAGAACCAAGACTTGAACTTGGCCATCTAGCCCCAGAAATTTGTCTTGTAGCTACCAAGCTAGAACGGCTCTTCAGAAAAGACTTTCACAGGAATCTTAAGCAAGCTTTGCTGTAAAGGAAATATAATGGCTCCCAGGTGACTGCTATTTATTTAGAGCTTGACACCTTTCACTTCCCTGCTCAATTTTTCTTTTCAAGTTTAAATTTAAGAAGAACCCATAATTGCTGGGGCAATTATTTGTTTTGACAGGCAATAAAAATAGCCATGGAAATTCCTTCCTGTTCACATATTCAGCTAATACAGGCCACTGTGTTTACAATGGGCTAAGGATAATGGGAATTATATGGAAGCCACAATTTCTGTCCTCCAAGAGCTTTGCTGTCCATCAGAGAAACAAGAACAAACACCTGAATCCTGACAGGATATGGTGAAACAATGTGTTTTATGTATCCAAGGGGGCCACACAGACACTCTGCTTTGTAGAAATTGAACTTATAATGGAGATAGAAAGTCAGGGAGATGTGGTGGGTGGGTGGGGGAGCAACTTGACCCTGACCTTGTGGGGCGGATAGGACTTTGATGGGAATGGAGGTGACAATGCAATCCCAGCCTAGTGTGTTACTGTCAGGGGTTACCTTAGAAGTTTCTGGAGCTAGACTGGTGGGGTTCAACCCCTGGTTCAATTACTTATTAGCTTCAAGTCCTGAGGAACTTCCCAATTTGACCTCTTCAGTTTTCTCATCCAGAAGTAGGCAGATGGAGTCCCAACAAATGAAGTGTTCCAAATAGATAAGAGGAGCATGATTTGTTTATGAATAACCAGACCACTTGACCTACCTCTTGAGAAACCTATATGCAGGTCAGGAAGTAACAGTTAGAACTGGACATGGAACAACAGACTGGTTCCAAATAGGAAAAGGAGTGCGTCAAGGCTGTATATTGTCACTCTGCTTATTTAACTTGTATGCAGAGTACATCATGAGAAATGCTGGGCTGGAAGACGCACAAGCTGGAATCAAGACTGCCGGGAGAAATATCAATAACCTCAGATATGCAGATAACACCACCCTTATGGCAGAAAGTGAAGAGGAACTAAACAGCCTCTTGATGAAAGTGAAAGAGGAGAGTGAAGAAGTTGGCTTAAAGCTCAACATTCAGAAAACTAAGATCATGGCATCTGGTCCCATCACTTCCTGGGAAATAGATGGGGAGACAGTGGAAGCAGTGTCAGACTTTATTTTGGGGGGCTCCAAAATCACTGCAGATGGTGATTGCAGCCATGAAATTAAAAGACACTTACTCCTTGGAAGGAAAGTTATGACCAACCTAGATAGCACATTAAAAAGCAGAGACATTACTTTGCCAACAAAGGTCCATCTAGTCAAGGCTATGGTTTTTCTAGTGGTCATGTATGGATGTGAGAGTTGGACGGTGAAGAAAGCTGAGCGCCGAAGAATTGATGCTTTTGAACTGTGGTGTTGGAGAAGACTCTTGAATCCTTTGGACTGCAAGGAGATCCAACCAGTCCATCCTAAAGGAGATCCGTCCTGGGTGTTCATTGGAAGGACTGATGCTGAGGCTGAAATTCCGATATTTTGGCCTCCTCATGCGGAGAGCTGACTCATTGGAAAAGACCCTGATGCTGGGAGGGATGGGGGCAGGAGGAGAAGGGGACGACAGAGGATGAGATGGCTGGATGGCATCTCTGACTCGATGGACATGAGTTTGAGTAAACTCTGGGAGTTGGTGATGGACAGGGAGGCCTGGCGAGCTGCGATTCATGGGTCGCAAAGAGTCGGACACGACTGAGCGACTGAACTGAACTGAACTGACTGAACCTGAAGCAGTGTGGTGACGGAAGAGGGCGGGGTTATTAACCTCATCCTCTAGAACTGAGGGAAAGAACGGTCATGAGAACCAGCGAGCGCAGTGTAGTCGGAGCCGCCTCTCAGGGGGCACTGCCCTTTACAAGACGGGCGTGGCTGGCTTAAAGGTGAGGGAAACGGGAAGAGACTAGGACAATGGACGCCTCAGCCGCGTCCCTCCAACCGCCTGCCTGGCTCCGCCCCTCTCTCCCTATTGGTTGAGCCCAACCAGGAACCTCCCGCGGGAACTGGATGGGATCCCACAGGTCAGGCCCCCAGGATGCGAGTCAGCGCAGACCGGCAGATCGCAGGTCTGGAGGGCAGGACAGAAGATACCTGTCACCGAGGGGGAACACCGTACTGCGAAGGCATTGAAGGCTGGCTGGTGCCGTCTTGTCGACTCTGGAGAACTGTGTGCTGGGATATGGTTCTGAAGGCAGTGGGACCGTGGAGAGTTCTTGAGCGGAAGGGACACCGTGAGGGAATAAAATCTACGCTGGGATGGAGACCGTCTGGGCCAGACCTCAGGCTCCCTGCCTTTCCGGTGTTATACACTTTTGAAGCAACCACAGCAGCTCTCAGGACTTTCCCTCCCACCCCTAAGGGCAGCAGCTCCTGTCTTCAGTTTGTAGCGGGATTCCCCAAGAAAACTCTTTTTTTATGGGATTGCCCCCTCTCTCCTTTCTTACCTGTTTTAAAATCTTGCGGTTTTTAAAGTCTGCCCTGATAACTGTAGCCTGGTTGGCTTTGACCTTTCTAGAAAGAAAGCTGGATCTGAAGCAGCTCCCTGAACCACAGTCTCACAGCTGTGATAGAACCAAGTCACCAAACCCGGAAAGGGAACGTGCCTCATGACAGCCTGACGCAGATCCCCTCTGACAGACACGCGAGGTAATGACTCCAAATGAGCACCTTCCCACGGACAACTGGAAAAGAGACTTTGCGCATTGTTCTTCAGCCCGTGTTTCCTGGAGAAATGACTGCGTTGGTTGTTCTGCACATTTCCTCTCTGAACAATGGCTTTATTGAATCAATTTAAATATTCTAGGAAGGAAGCGCTTTGTGACAGTAGTAACCTGATGCCTGAATGTGGGCTTGAAACATGAAGGTGACCCTGGAAGCCAGTCTTTAGGGCTGTTTCTCTACCCTCTGATGGCTGTGTGTATGTCTGCCTTGCCACAAAGGACTTGACCCTGTCTTTTCCCCATCATTTTTGGGTGGAAAAAGATTGTGGCAATGGAAACCAACAACAGGGACCTCAGGGAACTGATGGATTTGCTCTGTCCCTTTGTGAGGGGGGCTTTGAAGAAGATGTCGGTCTCGAGATGGCTTGAGATGAGGTCAGTTGGGAAGTTTCAGTTCTTCCTCCTTCCAGGTGCTAATTCCAGGCCTCTATACCCCAAACCAGGGGTGCTACTGCTTCCTCCGAAAAACAATAGAACGGTAAGACGTTACATTTCTTTCTAGAAAGACGTTCATTCTTGTGTCTCTTATCCAAACTGTAGGCCACTCAGAAAGCTGGCTGATTGCAAAGAGGCTCAGTTTCAAGGTGGGAGGAGTAAATGAGCCTCCATTTCTGATGAACACAGATAAAGTTGCAGTTTGCCGCTTTCAATCAACGACATTGGGTGAGAGCAGCAAAGGTCACCCCCTACCATGTGTTATAAGAAAAATCTGAGATCCCTTCATATTCCGGTCCTCAAGGTCAATTTTCTGCCCTTTCCTGCTGTGCCCGTTGCTTAGAGGATGATAGATGAATCTGGACTGGGCTTCAGTTTTGCTTTTGGTTGCACATAAAATAATTGCTTTAGAAACAATACTCTCGTGATTAAAAAACCAGTGCAGCTAAAAATATTGAAATCAGGAAGCATCCCAAATAAAGGATTTGCCAAACACATCAGATAGGACAAAAAATTTTGCTGGCAGAACATAAAATAAATATCAAAAGACTAAACTAATAAGGCACTAGGAAGTGCTGGAGTTTTACTGGGTACCATTTGTCCAAGATGTTTATACATCTCCATGTAATTGCAGCTAACCATATAAACTCTTTGTTTCAGCTTGAAATCTGTTCAGGTTGACAACTTCACTTCTGTGTTGATTATTTCTTTCCCATCTTCTGATCTCCTTCGGCCCCCCACCTTTTTTTAAAGAATAAATTATTGTCAGAGCATGAGTTTGCAAAAAAGAGATTTGATTTCATTTAATTGTTTTCCCCCCTTTTCCTCATCTTTTTATTTCCAGCAACTCCCAGATGCACCTCAGATTTCTCTCAATAAATCATTCTTATTTTATTTTTTTACCTGTTATGCTGATCTCCTTCCTTCTTCCACTTCCCCCCACATTTCTCATTCTTTTTTATTTCCGTAACTGCATTTTCTCTGTTTTATAGGATAGTTATAAGCTATACACACTCAGGTCTTGTGGATGGATTGTTCTGTTTCGTGGGCTAAGGGGGATACATGTCATGGTATCAGCTTACCCTCTTGGAAGAGAAAGTCTGGGACTTCCCTGGAGATCCAGTGATTAAGACTCTGAGCTTTCACTGAGGGGAGTGCAAGTTCCATCCATGGTTGGTTCAATCCCTGGTCAGGGAACTAAGGTGCCACGTGCCATGTAGCTTGGCTGAAAAAAAGAGAGAGAGAGGGAGAGAGAAAAAGGCTTACACTGAAACCAAGACTATTCTTACTCCTTTATCGCTGCTTTCCCTGACCAACTGACCAAATGCAAGTTGGGCAACAGAAGGGGTGAACAATGGTCATGGTTATAATCCTTTCCTTACCCCCGAAAGGGAAGCTGTACCCAGGGATTGGAAAGTTTGTGAATAGACAGAGGTGATCCATGAGAGAGATGGAGTTTCTATACTTCTATGGTTTGAACATCTGTGTTCCCCCAAATTCACCTCCAAGTGATGGCATTAGGAAGCAGGGCCTTTGGAGAGTGATTAGGTCATGAGGGTGGAGCCTTCCTAATTGGAGTTCGTGCCATTGTAAGAAGAGGGCCCACCCAGGGAGCTAACTTGTCCCTTTGGCCATGTGAGGACTCAGGGAGGAGGTTGCTTAGCTGTCCATGAAGAATGTCCGCATCAGAATCAATCTGTTTGCATATTGACTTTGGACTCTCCAGCCTCCAGATGGTGAGAAATAAATTTCTGCTGTTTATAAGCCACCCAAGTAAGGGTATATTTTTGTTACAGCAGCCTGAATGGACTGAGACAGATAGAGAGTAGTGTTTGGAGACATGAAAGGCAGAAGCCGGATGATGCTAGGGTAGAACAGGGGGTCTCTCTCACCCATTCCTTCCTTCAGCACCCGTGTCCCCATAATGGAGAGAGTCAAGGACAACTGCAGGCACCAGGCAGAGCTGGTCTTCCTGTCGGGGCTGGTCTTCCTGTCGGACCTTACACCCCCTGACTCATCACTCCCTTGGATCTTCACTGTTGGTTGTAGCTAGGCGTGATCCCAAGTTTCAGGGGTAGGAATTTTTACTTTCCTGTGTCCCAGAAAGGCCACTGGCATGTTTATATAACATTATTTTAGAATATTTTCCCTTCTGCAACATTTCAATTTATTTGATGTCCTCCTTCCATTAACATCTCCAACGTTAAAACAATAGGGCGTCAATTTCCATCTGGAATTTCTAGCTTCCTGCTCCATGTGATTTCAAATTGCACCTTTTCTGATGGCTCAGTCCACAATGACCTTTCCATTTCAAACTCCCCTGTAATACTCAGATCTCCACGAGGGTGGGCACTGCCTTTTGTGCTCTTTGAATCCCCAGCAGTTAGCAAACGGCATGCCCTGGGGTTGGAGCTCAAGAAATACCTTCCATCATTTACCAGCTATGGATGGTGTTTTAAATTTTTTTTTTTTTTTCCACTTAAATCTATTTTGCTTTCCAATGGGATTGTAGCTGTTAGAGGGTGGTGCCTGCATCACCACCTCAGAGTGTGCTGTTTTTTTAAGTAGGTGCTCATTGGAGACTTGTTTCAATGATGATGCTTAAACTCCACAAATATTTTATTGAATCCTTTCCCTGTGCCGGGCTTCCTTTGTGGCTCAGCTGGTATCCACCTGCAATGCGGGAGACCTGGGTTCGATCCCTGGGTTGGGAAGATCCCCTGGAGAAGGGAAAGGCCATCCACTCCAGTATTCTGGCCTGGAGAATTCCATGGACTTTATAGTCGATGGGGTCACAAAGAGTTGGACACAACTGAGCAATTTTAACTTTCACTTCACTTTCCCTGTGCCAGAAAGTGTAGTGGGTACATAGGATGAAAACATGGAAAAAAAAAAAAAAAAGAAAAAGAACTTTGGAAGTCATAATATACATGATAATAATAACATATCTCTGGGGTCTGGCAAAGTGGTGCACTTGATTTGAATAGCTGTTGACTTAATCACCACTGTGTAGACCTGATTTCATTAGATGATTGAATGGCATCATCAATGCAATGGACATAAACTTGGGCAAGCTTCGGGAGACGGTGAGGGACAGGGAAGCCTGGAGTGCTACAGTCCATGGGTTCACTCGACTTAGCGACTGAACAACAATAGACCCAATTTCAGAAGTACTCGGGGTTTATCATGTGATCACCTGACATGATTAATACAAGGCAGGGATTGAATTAATTATCTTTGAAGTGTTCTGAGTTTTTCAGTTTTTTTAGTCAGTGAACTGTATGTATTGCTTCTCTTATAATAACTTGCCCAAAGAAAATTTGAACCAACCATCCACACAGGCTCCGTGCTGGGCACTGGGCAGAGAGAGAGGATGTATTGGATAAAATACGAAGTCTCCAGGACTCATGACTGGGACTCACACCAGCACTGCTTACCCCTCCTGTGAGGTCGATCTGCTAAGTGCAAGAAAAAAAGATAAAAACTGAGTGTTACAGGAGTGATTAATTTTGACTGCAGTGATCTTGGCAGACTTCACAGACTGACATTTGAGTTGGACCTTGATATTGGATTTTGACAAGCAGAGACTGCAGGAAAGACCAACTCAGACAGGTGAAGCAGGATAAACAAAAGCATGGAAATCTGAAAGGTTCTGCCCTCAGTAGGCAATGAAAGCATAATAGTTGGTTGGGGTTGGAAGACATTTTTCAGGGGCTGTGAATGACCTGAAGGCAGGGGTGGCTCTGGCATTTTCAAGGTCAAATTAGGCCTCTGGTCAAGTTTTATTTGGCTCAGCACTAGGTTTGACATTTTTTTTTTTTTTTTTGAATTGCTACCAGCATTTAAAAATCAGGAAATTTCATATACGCGTAGAGATTTTGGTGGTGGTTTAGTCGCTAAGTCGTGTCCGACTCTTGGGATCCCAAGGACTGTACCCCGCCAGGCTCCTCTGTCCATGGGGTTCTCCAGGCTAGAATACTGGAGTGGGTTGCCATTTCCTTCTTCAGGGGATCTTCCCGACCCAGGGATGGAACCTGAGTCTCCTGCATTGCAGGCAGATTCTTTACTGACTGAGCTATGAGGGAAGCTTCTCTTAAAAAAACAGACTAGCAATACTGTGCCTCTGGGTGACAAGTAGCTGAAATTGAGTAATGGCTGTTCCTTACAGATAGGCAAGTGGAGGTCTGCAACTTGTCACCATCTCTGGCTAACTGGCCGCCATCAAATGGCACAGACACGCAGGTGAGTTTGTTCTCTCTGACCCAAAAGCTTTACTGGCTGCTGTGTGCTGGGAGAGCGGGTGTCTGTTTCAGGGAATTTGATCCAAGTGGGGGACTTAGGTGCACATATGGATGGCTCTTGGGAGTTGGCAGACTCTTCAAGGAAGGAAACGTGTGTCGGGAGGTCATTCCAGATGCTCCTCCAAGGAATCTTGTTTGTCTAATGAGATCCTCGGCTGACACACCTGGTGGATTTTGAAAGGAAGGGGATAATGACCCTCCCAGTTTAAAAAGATCTCTTTCCATGGCAACCCACGATGCTTTTGTCAATCTGAGAGCTTGTTAGCCTCCCGTCTCTGGTTTATCTTTCCCTGATAAGTGAGTTTTCTTTTTCTTCTGGAATGCAGGCTGGCAGCGTGCCAACAAGAATTGGAATTCATTTTTGGAACAAAGGAGGACATGCAGGCATGTTTTTCTCTTTCATTTCCTTTGTTCGGCGCTTATGCTAATCAGGTGTTCCTACTCCTTGGACCTTCGTGAGCTAACTTTTCACTTCCCTTTGGCTTGTGGAAAAGGGCACTTTGGCTGCCCTGACGCCCATGCATTTGTGCTGTGACTTTGGACGTAAAGGCATAGGAGCACCCGTAAATGCAAACATACATACAAAATGCAGGTGTTTGCGGACTTCGCACGCGGGCAGACCCGTGAGCTCTAGTTCGCAGGCCAACAGGCTGAGCCTGCTGCCCAGTCAGAGTGAGAGGTTCCTAACGGACAAAACCTCCTTTTTAGAAGAATAAAATAGAAGGTTACTGAGCCTTCGAGCTAATCTGTCTAATTAGATGCCTCTGAGCAAAATGCATAAAATTTGCATGAATTATCCTAACAGGCGAAGCATAGGACAGAGGAAGGAAAAACTACAGGAAATTTGCATTTTGATGGGAGTAGGGGAGGCCTGGAGACTATACTCCAGAAGGTCCTTTCTGCTTTTATGTTTAGGAACTACATTCAGGAGGAGCTGCCCTGTGCTGCATGTTGTCAGCAAAGACGGCCCTGGCATCCTTGGCTTTGCAGGCAGCTCCTCCAAGGCTTGTCTGCGGACTGCCTTCCGGGGAAGCTGGCATCGAGCCCAGTGGGAGGAAGCTTCCTTAAACTGAGGCAGTGCCAGGGGACGAGGGCAATCCGTTTCAGTGCTGGCCTCTCCCAGGCTGGAGGGACAGTTACTGCCTCTTGGCCTCGAGGTGGCGCTGTTGCACCTATTGTAAGAAGCGCTTCGTAGCTGCATCCCTGTAAGATGGAGTGGGGGGAGAAAAAAGGAGAGTATTGGATGAAATACAGCTCCCTCTTCCTGCTGCTCTCCCGTTACCCACTTCCTAACATCACAGCCCTCTCCACCTAGGCACAGCCGCTCCAAGCAGCCCAAAGGACACGATATGTTGTTTAACCTCGTATGCTTTGTTTAAAGCCAGTGGTTCTTTTAGTTCCTTTGCTCTTTGTGCACATAGCAAGCTCAGGGATAATTCACCGGAGAGCTAAAGTCCCCAAGATAATACTCGGCTCTCTCCGTTTTACTTCCCCCGCCCCCACCCTCTCAGTTCTCTTTGTTGCTGGGATGTTCACACTGCGCTGGGAACCTGGGCTGCGGTGGAGGCCTTTCCTTGGACCCCGAAGGCAGCGCTTAATAGTGGAAATCAGGGCTGAAGGGAGCAGGTGGGCAGTGATGTCACAGGGGAGATGGCAACCTGACCCAAATGAGGAAGCGACAGAGGGAAGAGAGCCCATTACTGCTGCTCCCTTTCCATTCTTCCTGGCCGGCTAGAAATCCTGTCTCCTCCTGGGCTGACAGGTTTGGGCCAAATGTGCGAATCAAATTCTGATGTCTAACTAGAGGTAGTGAGGTGGAGACAGAGGGGGAAGCACTCATTCATTAACATCACCTCTATTTTCCTGGTGCTGAGACTGGGCATCCTACTGACCCATTAGGCAAAGGCTTGAGAACAGCCCTAAAGGTGTTTGCAAAAATTATGGTGGGCATTTTGGGAGATGGGACTAATTCTCACAACATCATGGCATATACAGTCTGCCCTCCATATCTGTGGACTTTGCATCTGCAGATTTTATTAATACATCCGCAGATTTTGCATCCAGGAATAAGGCGGGCCAACCACATCCACTGTAGGTCACTGTTTTGCATAAAGGACTTGAGCACCTGAGGATTTTGGTGTGAGCTGGGGCTCCTGGAGTCAAGTCCTTGCTCCTATGGAGGGGAGAGCTGACTGCAATAAACAAGAGGGAAACATCCCGGGAAAAAGAAGAATATTTGGCAGCAAAATAAAGTTTGCAAAGACTTTTTCTCTCTGATATTAATCATCTCCTTCCCTCCAAATAGCAGTGTTATCCCTGCCTCACCTGGGAGGGTCTTGGGTCCATTCAGTAACTTGCTCAAGTTCACAGAGTGAAGGAACAGAGCCAGTTCTTAAAACCAGGCAGCCTGCCTCCAAGTTCTACTTTCTCTCCATAGCTGTTTTATTTTTATCCTGAACAGATTCTTCAGTTGGGAAGCAATAATCAAGTCTAGCCATGAACATTTGCCTTACTTGCCACCCAAGAATCAAATCGAGATATGCTTAGGGCAAAGTAATAAAAGAGGCAACAGTCTTTTTTTTTTTTAATTTTAATGAAAATTCTGACTTTACTTCTACTTGAGAAGCAGTAACCTTAGGGTATATTCTTTGTTGGCTTTCAATTTTGCTGTAGTTTTTTGTTTTGTTTTGAATTTTAGTTTATCATTTTATCTGTTTGAGCCTTAATGGTACCCTCTGTAAAAGAGGTTGAAGAAACTTTATCTAGGCCTTAGGCATCAAGGGAAAATAAATTAATGTTTCACGAGTCACTCAGGGATCTTTGAAAGATTCAAGACAAGCATTAGTTATTTTTATCATTGTTTTAATAGCAATTTATTAAACCCAAACCTTAGGGAATCATGGAAGAATATATGATTTCCCCTGCCTGATTACATCTTTGAGTTTTGTAAAAGTTTATAATGGATGAAACAGTACTTAACAGCTTCATAAACCAAACTGTTACGCACGTTTAAATGGTCTTCACTCTTATTATCTTAACTAATGAATTTTACCAGGCATCTCTGTTATAGCTGTATGATTTATAAAGATTATATTTACTTTTTCTCCTTATAAGAACCTAATGAGACCAAATTGGTTGCATGTAATCAGCCACTGGCCTTTTTCATCTCTTTGGGTTTTATTTACGAAAGCTTATTAGAGCAAACGTACTGAGTAATAGGCAGCGATCGCTAGGTTTTGCCTAATGATCCCAAACAGCCGACACAGAATGCAGATAATGAAATGACAAGCTGATTAAAATGCAAAGAGAAAAGGAAATGTACTGGGGCCCCTTTCGAAAAATCCTTACCTAGGCAGAACACCCATTAACATGTTTTCAACCTGAGAACATCTTCTCGTACTGAGACTTGCAATGAGACTGTGACACACATCTCAGACGATGCCTGTTGAGCTCTTTGTTTTCCAACAGTGTGGGATTGGATTACAGTGTGATGCACAGGTGGTTGTGCAGAATGGTGGCTCCAGTGGCTTCAAAGATTGGATGACCCCTAAGTCATGAAGAGAATCCACAGGGCGTAGTCCACAGGGCTTAAACTCAACAGCAACAGAAATAAACAGTAATTTGGACTAACATAGCTATTTTCCTCCTAGAATCTCTTTATTAGAGCCAACATCTCATACAACTTGGGTCAATATGACCCAAGTTAGAATTCATCACATGTCAATCCAATCCCCCCTGAAAGACATAAGCCAAGTACATGATGACAGGGCTGGACCAAACATCTACTACCATCCTTGCTGTATCATGATTCCGCACAATCTTTAGTTTTCTTTCATCCAGAGCATCTTTTTTTCTCCTTGTCACGATGTTCCTTTCATTTTACTAAAATGAAGACTTGCTACACTCTCAGCAGAACATTGAGCTGATTTTTTTTCCTAACCTGACTTTGAAGGCCCTCAGGGATGAGGGCCAAATTCATTGCTTTCCCAGATGTAAACCTTAAGTGTTTCCAGTCCTCTATAATGTTCTAGCCTGTCATGATTTGGCCATTCATAAAACTTCCTAGATTTGTTTGAAGCCATTCATACACTTGTTTCCTCCCATACCACCTACTGGGGTAATGCATTAGCTAAGTTTATTACTCTTTGGGTGAACAACTTCCTCTGTAAAGTTTCAAAGGATGTCCCCTTATACTAGTATTTTGAAACTTGGCAAATCAATCTGTTTTTACCTTCTTCACATTATTGAAGATTGTGTATAGTTTAATACAATGTTCTCTTTCTAGTCTTCACATTTCTAGGCAATGGATACCCTAAGGCCTTGGACTACCAGTTGGTTTGTGAAACATTCTCTTTAGGCTAGTCCATTAGGGGAGCAACATTTGGGTTATTTGTTGACTTATTCAGCCCTTTGCTCTGAAAAAAATTTGTTTCCTTCACCTGGACTATACTACACTCATCTAGAATAACCAAAAGTAAAGGATAAAAGCAATCATGGAATCAGAATGTTAGAGGCCATTCTTACTGTAGGGTGAAGAAAGTCAAGCTTAAAGAAATAAGGTGACTTGCCCAAGATCACACTATTAGTTGAAGAGAGACCTGGATTAGAATTGGACTCTCAGGCTGATATTCTTTCCAAGGTCTTAAGGTCAAATGGACAACTGCTGTTCCTGCTTTGTTTTGGTTTTACTGTTGTTGTGTAATGTGACCAAAAGTTCATGGTCAAAAAGTATCAAGACTGGGACTTCTCTGGCAGTTCAGTGGCTAAGACTTTGCCTTCCAGCACTCGGGGTATGCAGCTTTCCTGCTTTCCTCAGTCAGTAAAGAATCTGCCTGCAATTCAGGAGACCTGGGTTTGATTTGCGGGTTGGGAAGATTCTCCTGGAGAAGGGAATGGCTACACATTCCAGTATTCTTGCCTGGAGAATTGCATGGACAGAAGAGCTTGGCAGGCAGCAGTCCATGGCGTCACAAAGTGTCGGACGTGACCGAGTGACTAACGCTCTACTTTCTACACTTGGAGAGAGTGTGGGTTTGATCCAAGGTTGGGGAGCTTAGATCCCACATGCTGCGGAGCCAAAACCCCCAAACATAAAAAAGCAGAAGCAATATTGTAACAAATGCAATTAAGACTTTAGAAACGGTCCACATGAAAAAAAACTTAAATTAAAGGTATCAAGTTGAGATTATAAAAGTCAGGTGTCCCAGTCGGTGCTCGTCTGTCCCCTACATACCTCCCATTCTGATGAATGTGTTCCTGGTCGACCTTGCCAAATGCCCAGTGCCACTTCCTGTCTCCTCTACCCACCAATGTGATGTATATGGGGTGTGTTCCTTGCTGTCCCCCTCTGACCTTTTCTGATGCCCTCCATCAATGTGCTATGTGGCCCCTGCATGATTTCCTGGTCTGGTACCATAGGGTGGCCTGGGGATCCTGAAGGATAACACTCTTACAGGATATATACCATTTCCAGCTGAGATACTCAGGGCCCCAAATTTGTGTCTCTTTTTTTACCCCTTTCTTATAACCAGAAGTGGGGTCTGCCTGCTCGTTGATCAAAAGCCAGTAAAGAGGCAAGTTTGGTGGAAAGTTTGCTTTATTTTAGATGCTGGCAACTGGAGTGGGGGAGGGCAGACTCCCGTCCAAAGGTGGACTCTCTCCCTTGCTCCTGCCACCCCCGCTGACAACCAGTGGACAAGGGCTTTTATAGACAGAGGGAGAGGGCTACATATAGAAACAGTTCTGACAGTCATCTTGAAATTGGTCAGCAGTGATCCGACCAGTGTCATTTTGATTAAGTACAGTCAGTCTTCAGTTCCAGGGTCAGTTTGTTCCCAGCTCCTCGAGGCCAGTTCTTGGAATAGTGGCAGCTGATGTCATGGCTACAGTCTGTCATCATGTAGTTAACTTCTTCCAACTGGTGGGGGTTCAGTATCTGTAAGACAGCTCACCGGATGTGGCTCAGAACATTACCCATAGCCCTCAAGAAGGAATGAAAAGTCCTTGACTTTGCTTCTTGGCTAAACTATCATTACTCGGTCTCCTTTGACTGTTTCCCTGTGTTTCTCCACTTTCTCACTTCTCTGATTTTCTGGCTAAGTTTTTCCACAGACAAAAGGCAGGCTGAGGACACGGGGTAGGGGGCGAGGGGGGTGGTGAGAAGCATAAGTGTCCTGCTGCATTTCACTCATTACAGTGACACAAAGCATGAATATTATGGAGCCCCGGACATTGTGACCACCCCATGTGATGATTCTGCACAGAAGAGCCTTTCCCACTGCCTTATGGCTTTCAGGAGTTGTCTTGGGGCTGCAGGTGGTCCTTCATGTATGATTCTGAACCTGCCTTTTGCATAGAGGCTGTAGCTCTGCTGTTTTGATTCTCCTCCATCTTCAGGTCTTTTCCTCCCAGAGGTAGGCATGGGGGTTGATGTACCTGGACATTGAACTCAGCCAAGAGCAGCATAAGGGCACCTGGGACAGGGCACTTGAAGGCAAGAACTCAAGGGAGGGGCATGTGGAGATGAGGGAGGAGGAAAGATAGGTTTTCCTATTCCCACCTTTTCATTGTTTTATTACGACTCTCCTCCAGCCATTATGGTTCACTTCTTCCTCACTTTATTGTGTTTTATAGTTGTTAATCTCCTTCCTGAGTTTCTCCTATTCTACTTCTTGGAATGTTCTCATAGGCACATTTCTTCTTGAATGGCTGAGCAATTTTTCTGTGTTGCATTGTCTTGGAGAAGTTTCCCTTTGTGAAGTCTCTCCAGCTCTCCGCCTGTTGGTGTTGGCTGTTCTTCACATTTACGGGTGCTGTGTGGGTTTCTGGATTTGAAGCAAACATTGAGTCTTTTGCATTCTGAGTCTAGAAGGATGATATTTCAGAGCTCAGTGCATTGGCTAAAAGAATTGCCCAAACTTTAAAGCTGTACGTTTATGGGCATCTTGTAATAACAGTGGTGGATATTATTATGAGTCTATTACCTTGAAGACTGCAAAGCGTATCTACAGGGCTTGCCTCACGGAACTGCCCAACCAGCCTGCCTGTGTAAAGGTTCCAGGTACCTGAGGGCTCTACCTTTCTTATCATTGTAAACTCATGAGTAGAGATGACATAATTTCTCTTTTCCGAAACTTGCCCCCACTTTTGAAGAATGCTCTGCACACGGTGGGCTCTCAATTTTCTAGATGGGCTTGTAAATCTCAATCCTTAACTGCCCCCAGCACAGCTTTACTGTAATTTAAGAAAACCCAATATATAAAAACTAGAATTTATAGAAACATATTATTTGTATTACAAAAGGATTTATCATAGGGCTTCCTCTAGTAACAAACTCCTTTAGTAGATTCAAGTTTTTTTTTTTTTTTTTTCTTAGAAGGCAATTTAATGTAGACGGAAAAAATAGATGAATTTGGCTAAGGGTCATAGAGATTGCATAAAACAGGAACCTTTGCTTCTTTGAGACTCAGGGCTAGGTATCCCTTTTGATCATATAATTTTGTCATATACAGAGGTAACTGTTATTATTATGAGGCACATGTTCTCAATTTATGGAAATAGTACAGTAAGGTTAAGAAACATAGAACTAAAAAGCAGCCATCTCCTGGGTTTCAGCCTAGATACCAAGATCTATCCTATCATGGGTAACTTGAAAGGGAATTGCACACACACACACACACACACACACACACACCCCTCTCTTTTCTAGATAGGAAGAGTACAGGGCACTGGCCTGCAACCCAGAATAACCCTGGCTTTGCTTGTGTACTTTCCCTGAGGCCGCTCCGAGCTGTCCTAAACTCCGTGATGCTCTGTCTTTGCCCAACCCGGTGGACAACTTTCCCAGTGACTGTGATTTTTCCAGTAGTCTTGTATGGATGTGAGAGTTGGACTATAAAGAAAGCTGAGCGCTGAAGAATTGATGCTTTTGAACTGTGGTGTTGGAGAAGACTCTTCAGAGTCCCTTGGACAGCAAGGAGATCCAACCAGTCCATCCTAAAGGAGATCAGTCCTGGGTGTTCACTGGAAGGACTGATGCTGAAGCTGAAACTCCAATACTTTGGCCACCTGATGCGAAGAACTGACTCATTGGAAAAGACTCTGATGCTGGGAAAGATTGACGTTGGGAGGAGAAGGGGAAGACAGAAGATGAGATGGTTGGATGGCATCAATGGACGTGAGTTTGAGTAAACTCTGGGAGTTGGTGATGGACAGGGAGGTCTGGCATGCTGCAGTCCATGGGGTCGTAAAGAGTCGGACACGGCTGAGCGACTGAACTGAACCGAACTGAAGTCATTCCCCTGCCGCAGGGCAGAGGAAAGAAGTGGACCCCAAGGTTCCCCAGCCGGCCCACCACCTGGCTCAGCCCAGCCGCGGTTGGAAACGCGCCGTCCCTGGCTTTTTCCTCTGATGGAAATAGTCGCGACCTCTCAGCCCTTTCTCTCTCTCTCTCACTCTTGAAAGCCAATTTCCTGCCTCAATCTTATTCTTCTGAATAGAAACACGGAGCTTGCATGGAGAATGAGAAACTACTGTATCACAGGAAGCAATCACACAGAACACAAAAAGCCATTCAAAGTAATTAAACGACTCCCATCCCCTTTTCTCTATTTCTTTTCAGCTCCGCGCTGATGGGCTGTTTATCTTCGCCACCACAACAGCGGCAGCCTCAGCAGCTGAGGAAGCGGCAAGCCGGTTTCTGCTTCGGCTCCTGCCGAGAGGGCAGAATTAAGACAAACACTTTCATTCTTGGCTGCCAAAGCGTTTTAGCTTCTGAAAAGCAAGGCAGGTAAAACGCCATCACCCCGTAAGGAAATAAATAAACAAAGCCCTGGTGATGAGAGAGAAGCTCTCTGGGTGATTTTCCACTTGGAGGAGGAAGAAGGGGTGGGACCAGTGAGGATGGGGTGGGAGACTGGGGGGAGGGGGAAAGGATGGGGAGCTCATTGTTTCTAGCTCCTGGAAGCTTTTATTCTCTTCTGTTGGGGTAAGGAGGCTGGGGCTCAGTTCCCAGCCAAGAGAGAGCTTGCCAGCGACCTAAAAAAAAGGGTGATGTGTTTGCAGCAGGCTTTGCTGGAAAGCAAAGGGGACCAAGGGGACTGCCCTTTTCCAGGGCAGTTGCAGAGAGAGAGGGAGAGCTAAGAGGTTGGCCCGAGGGCTTCAACAATACCCCCCCCCCCCCCCACCCCGCCTCCCTTGTCCTGGTCCCACCATGTCTGTGGCAGCTGCTTCAGAGACTGAATCGTGTCTTGGGGCTTAGAGTCGGAGAGAGGGAAGATCTGAAAGTGGGTCACTAGTCTCCACTCTTCCGTCCGCCCAGTCTCACTAATGCAGCTGGAATGAATTTGTTCGCTTGTGAAAAATCAATGTTTCTTCCAAATCCATGGCGTTGGGATGCTGATGAGAGACAGCCTGAGGAGGTTTACCTAAGAAAGGGCTTCTGGGCTGTTAAAAAGTCGGTCACTCCATCAATAGCACATTTTAGGTGGGACCGGAGAGGTATCAGAACGCATCCACAGGAAATAACTCGAAACAGCAGAGTCTCCGAGGGGCAGGCTGCGCTGCCTTGCAACGCAGTCCCCTTGTGTTGACTCACACCTGCTCTTACCCCTCAATACCAGCCCTGCTGTGACCCATTTTGGGTTTTAAGAAACTTTGGTTCCAGTAGACAGCCTTCCCCAGATTGAAAATTGTGCAGAAGATGGCTCATAAAATGCCAGATCAAGCTATATGGACCATCTCAAGTCTACTTGAAGACTAAAGAACTAGCATTCCATTCCTCACTCAGCACTGTCGCCATCGATTCACTGTTGCAGGTTTAGCTTCCTAGTTTCTGTCAATTTCACTGCAGGTCCAGAGGTCCTGGATCCACTTCTTCCCCAGTTCCACCAGCCCTGCGTGGAGAGGTCTGTTTAGTTGAATCTGGGGAGCTGGCACCTCGCCCAGTCCCCTCTGACAGACTGCAGCATTCAGCACTCATTTTGCATCTGTCATTATCTCTCGTATGCAAGGAAGTTTAACGCGCACTAAATGCAAATGGGCAATGTATATGTTGCATTTTATTAACTCTCGTTTGAGCCTTTTGTTGCCAGGGACGGTTCTGCCTTGCCAGGATTCATCCGCAGGACCCTCGGTACTTGATTTCCTTTGCTTGCCTTGTCTCATTTCTGAAAGCCGCATTTATCCAAGGTTTATTTCTGCGGAGGTCACTGTGCCCTCCTTCTCTGGCCCATGAGGTGATGGGAACACCCACCCTTCAGATGGCAGAGTCTTTCTGGGACAGTTTACTTCAACCGTGACCCAGATTTTGGGGGGCGGGGTAGTGGAGAGGAAAAACTTATGTACCTGTCACCTATCCTATATGTGACTGTTTCAACAGATAGAGAACTATGAAAATATTTCCTGATAGGTCACATCAAACGTTGCTGTCTAGACAGGAACGTTAAATCCTTCCCCCGCTTTTAAACATTTTTAACGGGACCTAGCCTTGCTATTGGAGAAGGCAATGGCAACCCACTCCAGTACTCTTGCCTGGAAAATCCCATGAACGGAGGAGCCTGGTAGGGTGCAGTCCATGGGGTCGCAAAGAGTCGGACGCGACTGAGGGACTTCACTTTCACTTTTCACTTTCATGCATTGGAGAGGAAATGGCAGCCCACTCCAGTGTTCTTGCCTGGAGAATCCCAGGGACGGGGGAGCCTGGTGGGCTGCCGTCTATGGGGTTGCACAGAGTCGGACACGACTGAAGCGACTTAGTAGCAGCAGCAGTAGCCTTGCTATACTTTCACTCGCTTTGCAAAAGTGTTCAATATGCTAAATGAAAATGATAATTCAATTTATTCTCTCAGTAGGAAACCTTGTAAGGTACAAGGGAGGTGGGGCATTGCCTACTGAAAATTAAATTGACTCTTTGGGGGCAATGGCGAAAGATCTTGGAAATCTTGACTCCCAGGGCAAGTGCCTTGACATTCAAAGGTCACTAGGGTTAATATGCCTCCTTAAACACTCATCTTACTCCTTAGGGTGGTTTCAGGTAATGTGACACATTTTAATTCTGACTTTTGGGTGAGAATTGGAACTAGTAAGTCGGTGGAAAATGCTTTCTTTTAGTAATATTTTCTTGGAGATGTAGCCAGTGAATATTTCTGGTTTTAGGACAAGGGGGTATCCACAGTTGAATGTCAGACACCAGTGGGGACATCATGCGAGGAGAGAGAGAGTCTGTCAAGGTCTTGGAAGGTTGGGGTGACTGGAATTATTTCCAAGCTGCGGTTGAATTTGAGAAGGCTCTCAAGAGAACTCAAGAGTTGTATAGCACAAAGGTCTCCTACTTCATATATTTAGTTATACTCCATCAAATCAACCTTGATTTCAACAGGACTTCTGTGTATAGAATTTAAAGTTCTCTGTGTTTTGTTTCATAATATTCTTCTTTACAAAGTCTTTGTTGAAGTTGTCACAATATTGCTTCTGTTTTATGTTTTGCTTTTTTTTCATTTGATCAAGAAGCTTGTGGGGTCTTAGCTCCCAGATCAATGATCGAACCTGCAACCCGTGCTTCGGATGGTGAAGTCTTAACTATTGGACTGCCAGGGAAGTTTCTGTTTCATAATATTCTTACCCATGAAAATGTTGACAATTTGAGAATGTTTCAAATTATCCTTGGTGTAAGCTCAGTGGTAAGGCTTAGCTCCAGTTTTTTGATTACTGTAAAGTCTCCATTGGTTTATCACTTGTTGAAATGGGTTGACCCACCAAGGGAAAGCCTGGTGCAAATTAAATAGAAGAGTAAAAATTAAAAAAAAGAATCAAGCACTTGAGGGAATTTGTTTTCATAAGTTTGAAGGCTACTTGTTTTGTTTGTATCTATGACGCTGTGATGGAGAAGGAAATGGCAACCCACTGCAGTATTCTTGCCTAGAGAATCCTGTGGACAGGGGAGTCTAGTGGGCTGCTGTCCATGGGGTCGCACAGAGTCGAACACGACTGAAGTGACTTAGCATGTGTGCATGCATTGGAGAAGGAAATGGCAACCCACTCCAGTACTCTTGCCTGGAGAATCCTGGGGACAGGGGAGCCTGGTGTGCTGCCGTCTATGGGGTCGCACAGAGTTGGATACGACTTAGCAGCAGCAGCATGACGCTATGAGGCAGGGTCCTTAAGTGAGGTTATTTTAGGTCCTTTGTACTTGAGTGCATGTGTGAATGTTCCAGCTGCCATGACACCTCCATCCTTCCTCTTTGTAATAAATTTCCCTTTACTTCCCAAATAAGTGGGGGAGGCCTCTCGAACGTTATCTCATAGGGGGAATACCCATGTGACCAAGGGGGTCATTCTGATCCTCAGTAACACTAATGGCAGCATGTCCCTCCAGGGGCGCCAGTTTCTTGCACCCATTTTGCCAAAGTCACCTTGATAGTTTGGTTCATTCTGTCAACCATTCCTGAGCTTTGTGGCCTATTCACTGTATGTGGTTTCCATTTAATTAGTGCTTTGCAAACCAATTGGAGTAACTCAGCCACAAATGCAGTCCCATTATCTGATCCTATACTCCTTGTGGAGTCGTATCGGTAAAGGATTGGAAGCAGCAGACATTGTTTTAGCAGCTTGTTTTAGCAACTTGACTGGACCACAGGGAATCCAGATATTTGATCAAACATTACCCTGGGTGTCTGTGAGGGTGTTTTTAGATGAGATTAACATTGGAATCCATGGACTATGTGAAACAGATTGCCCTCCCGATATGGGTGGGCTCCACCCAATCTGTTGAAGGGCTGAGTAGAACAAAAAGAAGAACAAAAAGACACATACGTTTAGTCGTATCCAATTCTTTTCGACCCCAAGGACTGTAGGCTGCCAGGCTCCCCTGCCCATGAGATTTCTCAGGCAAGAATACTGGAGTGGGTTGCCATTTCCTTCTCCAGGGCATCTTCCTGACCCAGGGGTCAAACCCAAATTTCCTGCACTGGCAGGTGAATTCTTTATCACTGAGCCACCTGGGAAGCCCTTGTACTTGAGTGACATATAGGCTGTTCAGTAATCATTTTTTAAAACAAAAATATTATTTCTTCTGAATGAAAAAGAAATCAGTGCTTGTTTAGTGTTTGATGGTTAGGATATACAGTTGCTGAATGGACAAGTGGGAGTCTGTATTATTACAAATGGAGTCCTCATTCAAAGATTGTATGATAGTGGGCAGTGTTAGTCCATTCCAGAGAAAGAGAATAAATAGAAGAGGTCGGGGGAGGGAGGGAAAGAGGGAGAGGTAAAAGTGAGATTTATTATAAAGAAATAGTGCATGGGATTATGGAGGCTGAAGTTTCAAGATTTGCAGTTGGCAAGCTGAAGACATCAAGAGAGTTTATGGTACAATTCCAGTCTGAGTTTTGCCGGTCTTTTCTCAAAGGTCTGAGAACCAGGAGAGCTGACTCTGAGTCCTCAGATAGGAGAAAACCATTATCCCAGCTAGAAGACATTCAGACAAGGAGAGTGAATTCTCGCTTATTCTGCCTTTTTGTTCTGCTCAGTCCTTTGACAGATTGGGTGGAGCTCACACATACAGGGAGGGCAATCTGCTTTAGGTAGTCTATGGATTCCAATGTTAATCTCATCAAGAAACACCCTCACAGACACCCAGAGTAATGTTTGATCAAATATCTGGATTCCCTGTGGTCTAGTCAAGGTGACACAGTTAAGGAACCATTATGAAGGTACTGTAGAGGCTTAGCTTCCTGAGTCCACTCTGCAGTATAAAAATCTAGGAAAATGACTTCTTAAAGCCTACCCAGCATAGCAATTGATGTGATCCCATCAATTGCAGTCTTAAAGACATCCTAAGGAAAGAGCTGTTTCAAAGAGACAGAATACATTTTCATCTGCTCTGGCTTTCCCAGCGCATACTTACTCTGCCAGTGTTTCAGGCCGCTCCTTATTATCAACTTAGGTAATTTGGGGAAGGTTGAAACAGTGCCCAGGATTCGGAATGGTATATGGATCTACTAATCCTTTCAGTGGGCAATTGGACTTTCCTTGAGTATACAGTTGGGACCTAAGTTTCTCATGGCAGCAGTTGCTGCTGGTCCCGAATTTAATTATTACGTACTTTTGCATTAATAAGTGCAAATGCAGCACTACTTGGCCAAGAATACAGCCTCCAATCTGTGCCCAGGCTTAAAAATCACCAGCGCCTTCAGAGGAGAAGCACTGTTCATATCACTAGTGCTGCCATTTTGGAAATGTCAATGGTTGCTGGGTTTTTCCCATGGAAGATTTTGGCTCTGGGATATGAAGTGAGAAAAATGACATTAGCTTTGTAGGACCCTTTGTAGAGCAGGCAGCCTCTTTCTGCCATCATCTTCATATCTCTTAGGAATGTTTTAAGCCCCTTTGGCAACTGAACACCCTTTCCATTGACTGTGGGATATTAATGGGTCATGTAAACAAAGAACCAGTGAAACTAATTGAAAACAGAAAAATTTAGTCAAACAGCCATTTTGGGTCTAAGGAAGGGAGTTGGAGAGGAAGTAGATAGCAGACAATAGGCAATATGATATCAGATAATCATTTTTTAAAATGTATTACCCCCAGTGAATTTGTTGAATGTGTGAGCAGGTTTCCATGAAACCAGAGCAGCCAGCTGAATGGTCAATTCAGTCAATTAGCACTGGCTTCTTTTCAGGCTTGTTCTCAGAGGTGTATATAAATTATGCAGGGTTGGCTCCAGGCTTGCATGCAGGTAAAACCTTTGTGAGAAAGTATCCTCTTTGCCCTCTCAAAATGTACTCCGTTGCAATTCCTAAGGCTCTGTGATTTTCTATCATGGTAGGGTTGGACTGGAGATGGAATTCTTTGCAGTTCGAAAACCCGAAACCTACACAATTTGGAGCCAGGAAAGAACAGGCCTGGTAATTTTGAATCTAGCTGTTGTCTTCTTTCAACCAGACAGAAACTTGGAAGATGAGTAAAAAGGTTGAAATCTATACATATTTTCCTGCATGTTATTAAACTAAAGAAGTAAAGCTTAACCTCGTGGCTCAGTGGTAAAGAGCCCTGCTGGTAGTGTAGGGGATGCAGGTTTGATCCCTGGGTCAGGAAGATCCCCCAGAGAAAGAAATGGCTACCCACTCCAGTTTTCTTGCCCGGGAAATCCCACGGACAGACGAGCCTGGCAGGCTATAGTCTATGGGGTTGCAAAAGAATCAAATATGACTTAGTGACTAAACAACAACACCCCTAAAATAGTCTTATTAGAGACTCAAAAAGTTTATGACTATTTCCCCGGTCCTGTGTCCTTCAATTAGATGTCAGTTCACCCTGCAACCCCCTTGCAAAATTTTGTGCTGTTTCCTTTTCCTCCTCCTCCTTCCACTTCTTCAATCAGGCACTACAGTTTTTTGAGCCTTTATCTTTTTCATTTTACTTAATAAATCCTTCTTGCCATTCAGAAATGTCCATATTTATCTTCTTATATTTTCCAGACTCCCAGCACAATGAATTATGCATATATTTTGCAAATAAGTGAATGAATGAGTGTATACTCATCTTGGCTTGAACTTTACTTGTAGAACAAGAGGCGTGATTCAAATTCACAAAGATATAGTACACTCTAAAATGCTGGGAGTTGAATTTGAATGTCAAAATCACTTTTTTTTTTTTTAAACAAAGAAAGCCTTTCCCCATGGTACATAGAGGGGCATAGCTATTTTTGAAAATGTTGATAGACAATTCCTGCAGGTTTGTATAATGTGAAGAAAAAAATTCAAAATTGTAACACTTTTGTCCTAAATCAATTGGTTTGGAGAATACCTCCTTTATTGCATGTCTTAAATTTTATCTTGTGAAACATGGCATGTATACAAAAAGGTTTATAAAATGTATATATCAAGTTTAAAGAATGATATTAGAATAAACATCCACATAACCACCATTCAGGTTAAGAAATAAACTATTACCTTAGAAATGCCTTTGTGTTTTCTCTGAGAAAGCCTTATCACACATTCCTCTCTTGTATTCACAGACAACCCCTGGATGTTGAATGAATCATTCCCTTTTTTTTATGTTTCAATTTCTTTTCTTCATACTTTTAATGAATGCATACCTATGAATAGGTAGTCAACAAGGTCTTGCTTAATGTTTTCTAAATTATATATAATAATGTTCTTGGATGGAAAGATTTAATATCATGACGATGTCAGTTATTCCAAGCCTGCATTAAATTGATTCCCAGATTGAACAAAATTTACATATATTTAGTAAATTTCAACAAAATTCTCAGTGTTTCTGGGAAGCTTGGAAATATAATTCTAAAGTTTATATAGAGTGGGGAAGGGTCAAAAATAGACAAGACACTCCTCAAAAAATGACAAAAAATATGTTGTGTAGAAAGGGGGCCTTTACCTAATGGATATCAAGATTTTTCTTTTTTTTCCCCCCCAATTATTTAAGAAAATTATTCTATGTAATTGGAGTGTAATTGCTTTACAATATTGGGTTAGTTTCTGCTGTAGAACAGCATGGATCAGCTCCATGTATACACATATCCCCTCCTTCTGAGCCTCCTTTCCGCCACTACCTCCATCCACCCCGCTAGGTCATCACAGAGCTCCGAGCCGAACTCCCTGTGGTATTCAGCAGTGTCTCACTGGCTCTCCGTTTACACATGGTAGCGTATATATGTCCATGCTACTGTCTCAGTTCATCCCACCCTCTCCTCCGCACCACCCCCCGCCCATGTCCACAAGTCCTTTCTCTATTTGCGTCTCTATTCCTGCCCTGTAAATAGGTTCACTGTACATGCATGCTAGGAGACTTCGGTCTTGTCCAGCTCTTTGCAACCCTCTGAACTGTAGACCACCAGCCTGCTCTGGCCATAGGATTCTCCAGGCAAGAATACTGGGATGGGTTGCCATCTTCTTCTCCAGGGGATCTTCCTGACCCAGGGATTGAACCTGCATCTTGCGTATCCTGCATTGGAAAGTGGGTTCTTTATTTCTAGTGCCACCTGAGAAGCTCCAAATAGGTTCATCATAAAACTAGAGCAATTAAGATGGTGTGGCATTGGTGCAGAGACTGACAAGTCGCCCCCTAGAGCAGGGTAGTTAGATCAGAAGCAGGTTCATGATTATATGGGAACTTCATATACAGCAGAAGCAGCACTGCAGACCATCAGGAAGAAAAATGAGCTATCTGTCTAGCAAACCATGATCCATATGAACAAAATAAAATTGGATCTCTTACTTCAAACCATACACAATAATACAGCCCTACTGAATTAAAGATGAATATGAAAGGTAAGAGGGCTTCCCGGGTGGCGCTAATAGTAAAGAACGCGCCTGCCAGTTCAGGAAATGTAAGAGACACGGGTTCTATCCCTGGGTTGGGAATATGCCCTGGAAGAGGGCACGACAATCCACTCCAGTATTCTTGCCTAGAGAATCCATGGACAGAGGAGTCTGGCAGGCTACAGTCTGTAGGCAGAGTCAGACTGAAATGACTTAGCACGCACGCACACACACATGAAAGTTAACATAATCAAAGCTATAAACATTTGTGAAGAAATGTTGGAGAGTATCTATTAATTCTGTCTATGAATGACTTCTTTCACAAGATGATTGTTAAAAAAAAGCACAGACATGAAGGAAAAGTTTGATAAATTCAACTACATTAAAAATAAGAACTTCTGTTCATCAAAAGACACCATAAAGAGACAAACCATAAACTGAGAGAAGATATTTTCAACAAATGTAACTAACAAAGATTTAGTATCCTGAACATATAAAAACCTCTTATGAATCATTAAGCAATAGGAAAACAACTAAATTCTAAAATGGGCAAAAGACAGGAATATAAATTTCAGAGAAGAGGTAACCTATAACCAATAAACATATGAAAAGATGCTCAATGTCATTAGTATTCAGTGAAATGCAAATTGAAACCACAATGAAACTTTATTGCTTATCTACCAGATGGGCAAAAGTTAATAAAAGGTCTCTCTCTATCCTTTGTGAAAATGTGGAGAAATAGGACAGGATCTCTGATCCACTTCTGGTGGAATGTAAACTGGTTCAAAACAGTGTGACATTACTTAATAAATTGAAAAGCACTGTATTGTGCTGCCTTATTAATAGAAATGAGTGATGGCAGGGAAGGTAGTAGGTCCTTGGAATTATCACTAGATGCTCTTAGAAGTCAAACTGTTTGGAGGAAGGTTGGGGTACATTACTGGTTGGGAAAACTTTTAATGGCTTTTTTGAAGCTTGGTATTTCTGCATCGGTCAATTTGTTTCTTAGGAAAACACATGAAATTTCACCAATTTCATAAATCTTTGGCGCTAAGAACTGGTTTATATAACTAAGTGAAATGAGTGAAGTCGATCAGTCGTGTCCGACTCTTTGCGACCCCATGGACTGTAGCCTACCAGCCTCCTCTGTCCTTGGGATTTTCCAGGCAAAAGTACTGGTGTGGGTTGCCATTTCCTTCTCCAGGGGATCTTCCCAACCCAGGGATCGAACCCAGGTCTCCTGCATGGCAGGCAGACGCTTTCCCATCTGAGCCACCAGGGAAGCCCCATATAACTAAAGTAATCACAATGTAGATCTGCCATGCACACAACTTGGGTGGGACCTGTACTTGTGGTGTTAGGAGTGTATTAAGTTAGAAATGGTGCTGTGCTTCGTCGCTCAGTTGTGACCCCATGGACTGTAGCCCGCTGGGCTCCTCTGTCCATGGGATTCTCCAGGCAGAAGTTACTGGAGTGGGCTGCCATGCCCTCCTCCAAGGGATCTTCCCAACCCAGGGATCAAACTCAGGTCTCAGAGATCGAACCCAGGTCTCCCTCACTGCAGTCAGAGTCTTTACTGTCTGAGCCAACAGGGAAACCTAAGAATACTGGAGTGGGTAGCCCAGCCCTTCTCCAGGGGATCTTTCCAACCCAGGAATTGGAGCCTCCTGCATTGCAGCAGATTATTTACCAGCTGAGCTACCTGGGAAGCCCTAGAGGTGGTAGGGGGATCTCAAAGGCTGTCCTGTCTAAAAGCTCTTATCGCCTGTCCCAAGTGGGTTGGAAATTTCATGTCCTGACTAGTGGTATATAGACTGGGGAGTAAGTTAGGTGAGTCATAATGCCTGAGTTAGAATTCTAGCTCTTCCAAGGGACTTTACTTATTTATTTTTAACATTTTATTTTATATTGGCATATAGCTGATTGACAATGTTGTGAAATTTTCAGATGGACAGCAAAGGGACTCAGCCATGCATTTACCCAAAGGACTTTAAAACATAGTGAGTTGACTGTACATTTCTAGTGGCAGGTACTGTAGGAACAAGAAGGACTGTTAAAAAACCCCTTAAACTGATTATGCTTTTAATATGATTGGCAATAGTTGCAGTTGCTCTTGTAAATATTCTGTATATTGTAGAATGAATTTAAAAAGTGTCTGTGGATAATCTAATTCTATCATTCCTGGCATCATTGAGAACTGTGTTTTTTTATGTGGGAGAAAGGAAATAGAGATGTAAATTTGAAAATATTAAGTATGAACTTTGAGGTCTGAATTTGAAGTGGTATTGAAATGAGTATAAACTCATCATATATTTTGTCTTAATTGTTTTCTTAGTTCTGTCCATGAAAGAAGTCTAGAAGAAATGCTCAGTTCAGCTGTTGCTGTTGTTCAGTCCCTAAGTCATGTCCAACTTTTTTCGACTGTGTGAACTATAGCCCGCCAGGCTCCTCTGTCCATGGGATTTCCCAGAAAGAATACTGGAATGGGTTGCCATTTCCTTCTCCAGGGGATCTTCCCCACCCAGGGATTGAACCTGCATCTCCTGAATTAGCAGGTGGATTCTTTACCACGGAACCACTTGAGAAGCCCTGCTCAATTCAGTGGCAAAGTGCAGATTGATGCCTTTAAATACCACTTCTACTAAAAGGAACCAGCAATCCCTGGAAAGATGTCTCGGAAAGGAAATTACATGAAATTAATTTGGAAAATGTTGTCTGGGCAAGTAGCAAGGCAGCTATCAAGAACCACTAGGGTTTTGCCAAAAAGTTTCAGGAAGCAACTTGAGTTTGGCCAAATATGGATTAAATGAATATCAGTAAACATAACTAGGCTGCTCTGCCATGGAATTCTCCAGGCAAGAATACTGGAGTGGGTAGCCATTCCTTTCTCCGGGGATCTTCCCAACCCAGGGATTGAACCCAGGGCTCCCGCATTACAGGTGGATTCTCTACCGTCTGAGCCACCAGGGAAGCCCAAATTTAAATACACATAGAATTAAATCCATGAGTTTACCATGAGTTAATAATAACCCTGAGAAAACAAACCTAACTGTTCATCATGGAAGGTTGCCAGTGAATCCACTTATTTAGAAAACTGGTATTCTAAATACTACTTTTAGAAAAAACGAAAGAATTTAGATATTAGAAAAAGGGAAAGAATCAAGCATTTATGCTGTTATTCCCATGAACTATATAATTGGATAACTGAATGGTAGATATAGGGAAACTAATTATTATAGAAGTGTTCCTGCTAGTTAATGAAGGAAGATGAAATTAGAATATCACCATTTGTCATCCCCTAGTGAAACTACTGGATCTAGATGTTAAACATCTGTGTTTGCTAACACTATAAAAAGAGAAAGAATCAGGCATTATGGACCTCATTATGGAAGAGCACACACTTTTCATGAAACAGTTTGTTAAGAAGTCGAACTTGAATCTGGTCACTCCTCTAGGTCAAGCCAGCAGTATAGGAAGTTCAAAGAACAAAGAAACATGTTCGAGGAGAACGTGGAGGTGTAATTAGTGGAAGTCAGACTGTTGGAATTTGTACAAGACAAATGATTCGGTTTCCTTAACAAGTAATTTGTAAGATAAAAAGAAAAAGAAGGAAGGAAGGAGGACTTCCTTGGTGGTCCAGTGGCTGAGACTCTGTGCTTGCGATGCTGAGGGACTGGATTCGATTCCTGGCCCGGGAACTAGATCCCACATGCTGCAACTAAGACCCAGAGCAGTCAAATAAATAAATAAATAAATAAATATTTTTTAAAAAAGTAAGAAGGAAGGAAGGAAAGAAAGAAAGAGAGAAAGAAGGAAGACAGAAAGAAAGCAGGTATTTATAAATTAAACAAGTCTGACAAGCCAAAATGTGCATCAGTTGGAAAGGCTGGGCTTTATCTGGAGCTTGATCCAAACAAGCAAACTGGAAGAGCCAATCAAAAGCATTAGCTTAGTTCTTGATGCTTAAAAGTATTTTCTTAAAAATAAGTTTATTCTCTGTAAACCTTAGTTTCCCCATCTATGTAATAAAGATAGTAAACATAGCCTCCCACATAGGACTTTTGTTACTGTTTTGTTGCTAAGTTGTGTCCGACTCTTTTGAGATTCCATGAACTGTAGCCCACCAGGCTCCTCTGTCCATGGAATTCTCCAGGCAGGAATACTGGAGTGGGTAGCCATTTCCTCCTGCAGGGGATCTTCCCAACCCAGGGATTGAACCCATGTCTGTTGCATCTCCTGCATTGATAGGTGGGTTCTTTACCTGCTGAGCCACTGGCATAGCTGGTACTCAAATCCAGGTTTCCTGTCTGCTGGCTGCAGGGCTTTTTTTCCTCCCTCACACTCCATCATCATCTATGTCACTGAAGTCTAAATGACAAAGGAAAAAAAGGCCTAAGTACAAAGGGCACATTATGATCTTGGCAATATTGCCAGAAATACTTGTGGAATAGGAGAATTTACTGAAAGATGTGAAAATAGATAGTGTTGTATGTTCTCCCATTCTGCCTTTATACTTTGAGTGTTTCCTGAATATAAGACCAGTTGAAAATTGACTGGTGAAACTGTACAAACTTAACAAGAGGAGGGATGACATGCTCTTTAATCCTCAAAATAGCTTTGAGCATTACTATTATTGTTATAACCATATTTCAGATGAAGAAACTGAGGATTAGAAAAGTTAAGTGTCAGACAAGGTCACTTAACCAGAAAGAGACTGAACTATGACTCAGATTCATCGATGCTTTTTATTTTTTTAAAATCAGTTTTTATTAAAGTTGCAAAATGAATCAGCCATCAGTTCAGTTCCGTCGCTCGGTCGTGTCCGACTCTTAAGCCATACATATACCCATAACCCCTCCTTTTGGATTTCCCATTCATTCAGGTCACAGTTCACGCAGGGTTCCCTGTGCTATATAGCAGGTTCTCATTAGTTATCTATCTTATAAATAGTACCAATAGTGTATAAACCATGATTTTTTATATTCCATCATCACAGAGATAAAGCATAGACTTTAAAAAGGAAAGAGTTCTGGTATTTTCCTAAATCGAGAGGCAAAATGTTGTTCACTAGTTAAAAGAAACTAGCTGTTTCTCCGCTCTTTCCCTTCAAAATGTGGCTTTAAACCCTAAAATGAGATCATTGTTAAGGCCAAAAGCAATGGCCACAGTGAGAGCTCAGTTATTCCAGTTTTAAGTGCTTCATGTACCTATTATTCCTTAATTTAAGGCCCTATCCATTATCATCAGGCCCATCTGATGTGCTTTTACACTTCCCATCGGGGGCCCATTCAATTCCTTTGTGGTCATTATGCATTAGCAGAAGGAGAGAAATTTCATTGAAGACACTACCAGTATTAAAATTAATTTTTCTCTTATTCTTGTAATTTGCTGTTATTATCATGGAAATCATATCTTCTGAAGACTGTATAAAATTCTCTCTTCTGGTTGTTTTAATAAAAAATTGTATTTAGGGATGTCAATTGAACCTTGATTGTGAGCTACATTTGAATTAAGGAGCTGAAAGAAACAAACTTAAGATTAACCAGTGTTCAGAAAGAAATCATCTTACTGTCACTACCAAGTCTTTGAATTTCCGGATGTTTGAGAGAAAGAAACTCTAGAATCACAGAATGAAAATGAGAGAATATTGTTTAAATGGGAGAAGAGGAAGACCAATATGTTTTTCAATAGTTCATGGATTGCTCTTTTTTTTTTTTAGCTGCACTCCGTCACTTAGTTTTGTGTCTTAACGTGATCTACTATGCAGTCTGTATATTACGCATTTCTAGAAACTGACCTGGACTGACTTCTCAACTACTAGTCCCTCTGCATGTTTAAGTTTTGTCAAGAATGGTTCAGAAATAATTTAAAATGATTAAACTATGTCACGTGATTGAGTTTATAAGAGGGACCAGCATTCACATCAGCAATGTGAATGAAATTGGCTCCAATTCTATCATTATAATGAAATATCTTTAACTCCTAAACAGATATTACTATCATTGCTGCTCAAAAATCACTGCAGAACTTTTCATACCAGAGCATCACTCACAGAATTCCAATTTGTCATAGGTATTCCAAAGAATAGCGAGGAGAGATAAGAAAGCCTTCCTAAGCAATCAGTGCAAAGAAACAGAGGAAAAAACAGAATGGGAAAAACTGGAGATCTCTTCAAGAAAATTAGAAATACCAAGGGAACATTTCATGCAAAGACGGGTTCGATAAAGGACAGAAATGGTGTGGACCTAACAGAAGCAGAAGATATTAAGAAGAGGTGGCAAGAATACACAGAAGAACTGTACAAAAAAGATCTTCATGACCCAGATTATCACAATGGTGTGATCACTCACCTAGAGCCAGACATCAGGTGGGCCTTAGAAAGCATCACTATGAACAAAGCTAGTGGAGGTAATGGAATTCCAGTTGAGCTATTTCAAATCCTGAAAGATGATGCTGTGAAAGTGCTGCATTCAATATGCCAGCAAATTTGGAAAACTCAGCAGTGGCCACAGGACTGGAAAACGCCAGTTTTCATTCCAATCCCAAAGAAAGGCAAGGCCAAAGAATGCTCAAACTACCACACACTGCATTCATCTCACATGCTAGTAAAGTAATGCTCAAAATTCTCCAAGCCAGGCTTCAGCAATACGTGAACTATGAACTTCCAGATGTTTAAGCTGGTTTTAGAAAAGGCAGAGGAACCAGAGATCAAATTGCCAACTTCTGCTGGATCATTGAAAAAGCAAGACAGTTCCAGAAAAATGTCAGTTTCTGCTTTATTGACTATGCCAAAGCCTTTGACTGTGTGGATCACAATAAACTGTGGAAAATTCTGAAAGAGATGGGAATACCAGGCCACCTGACCCACCTCTTGAGAAACCTGTATACAGGTCAGGAAGCAACAGTTAGAACTGGACATGGACCAAAAGACTGGTTCCAAATAAGAAAAGGAGTATGTCAAGGCTGTATATTGTCACCCTGCTTATTTAACTTATATGCAGAGGACATCATGAGAAACACTGGGCTGGAAGAAGCACTAGATGGAATCAAGATTGCTGGGAGAAATATCAATAACCTCAGATATGCAGATGACACCACCCTTGTGGCAGAAAGTGAAGAGGAACTAAAAAGCCTCTTGATGAAAGTGAAAGAGGAGAGTGAAAAAGTTGGCTTAAAACTCAACATTCAGAAAACTAAGATCATGGCATCTGGTCCCATCACTTCATGGCAAATAGATGGGGAGACAGTGGAAGCAGTGTCAGGTTTTATTTTTTTGGGCTCCCAAATCACTGCAGATGGTGATTGCAGCCATGAAATTAAAAGACGCTTACTCCTTGGAAGGAAAGTTATGACCAACCTAGATGCATATTAAAAAGTAAAGACATTACTTTGTCAACAAAGGTCCGTCTGGTCAAGGCTGTGGTTTTTCCAGTTTTCATGTATGGATGTGAGAGTTGGACTGTAAAGAAAGCTGAGCACCGAAGAATTGATGCTTTTGAACTGTGGTGTTGGAGAAGACTCTTGAGAGTCCGTTTGACTGCAAGGAGATCCAACCAGTCCATCCTAAAGGAGATCAGTTCTGGGTGTTCACTGGAAGGACTGGTGCTGAAGTTGAAACTCCAGTACTTTGGCCACCTCATGCAAAGAGCTGACTCATTGGAAAAGACCCTGATGCTGGGAGGGATGGGGGCAGGAGGAGAAGGGGACGACAGAGGATGAGATGGCTGGATGGCATCACCGATTTGATGGACATGAGTTTGAGTAGACTCCAGGAGTTGGTGATGGACAGGTAGGCCTGGCGTGCTGTGATTCATGGGGTCGCAGAGTCGGACACAACTGAGAGACTGAACTGAACTGATTGCAAGAATCATTGAATCTTCTGGGCCAAAACCAAAATAAAACAAACAAACAAAAAGCGACCAAATCAGTGTCAGGGCCACTGTAACCTGAATCAGTAGAGATTTTCTCTAGTTCTGGACTTCATTTAAAAGCTCCATCCTTGGGCTTTGCTGGTGGTCCAGTGGTTAAGAATCCGCCTGCCAATGTGGGGAACACAGGTTCGATCCCTGGTCTGGGGAGATCCCACATGCAGTGGGGTGATTGAGCTGTGAACTGCAGCTACTGAGCCACAACTACTGAAGCCATGAGCCCTAGAGCCTGGGCTCTGCAACAAGAGAAGCCACCACAATAAGTCTGAGCACCGCAACTAGAGAATAGCCCTGGCTTGCTGCAACTCAAGAAAGCCTGAACACAGCAACGAAGACACAGCACAACCAAAAATCAAAGTAAATAAATAAACTATAGAAGAAGTTTCATCCTTGGTACATGAGTCAGAGCAACACATCCAAAATGACATATTTTGATTTCAAAAGGTGTAGCTGGAACTCCAGTACTTTGGCCACCTGATGTGACGAGTTGACTCATTTGAAAAGACCCTGATGCTGGGAAAGATTGAGGGCAGGAGGAGAAGGGGATGACAGAGGATGAGATGGTTGGATGGCATCACCGACTCAATGGACATGAGTTTGGGTGGGCTCCAGGAGTTGGTATTGGACAGGGAGGCCTGGCGTGCTGCAGCTTATGGGGTCGCAAAGAGTCGGACATAACTGAGTGACTGAACTGAACTGACCCCAAGAGCTCAGCCCTTCTATTTTATTTTTTGGTAGTATTTGGGGATATAAAGTAGAACAACTTGTCTTTCACTTTGGAGGATGTCCAGTTTAGACCACTGGACTTCCAGACAGTTCCCTGAGTTGAGTCATCTTGGCATTTATTGTCCATCTGCCATCACACCTGTGTTTTACCAAGACATTTAAGGTACCTGGAGCTTCTTGTTCACCAGGTTCTACTCATGTGATGTCGTCAGTAACATGGACCAGAATAATATTCTAGGACATGGTGAGATCATCAGAATCCCTGTGAACAAAAAGTTTGGATAGTTTTTTTTTAATTTTTAAAATTAAAAAAATATATATTCTGGCTGTGCTGTACAGCATATGAGATCACAGTTCTCCAACAGGGCTCAAACCCGTGCTTCCTGCAATGGAAGTACAGAGTCCTAACCCCTGGACCACCAGGGAGGTCCTCAAAATTTGGATAGTTGATCTGGCCCTGGAGTAAGAGAGTGAAGTTATACTCCTGACCAAAAATACAAAGTAATCCACTTCTGGTGATTTCTGTTTCATGCTTTAGAAAATGAAGGATTTTCCAGATCAAGGCTAATTTTCCAGATCAGAAGCTAATTTCTGCTTCTACCTGCGTTATTTTTTGTGCTTTTTATTATAGCTACCAGATGCAGAATGAGCAACCATGGGACCTCCGAAAATAAAAAGCCTTTCTACTGGGAAAAGAAAAATGGGATTCTCACTATTTTTTTTTTTTTTTTTGCATAGTTGGGCTCTGAAGAAGTAAGGAGATCTTCAAGGGGCAAGTTAAAAAAAAGAAGGAAATAATATGAGCTGAAACTAAAATTATAAACAATGAGCACATTTGAAGAGGTTGTCCGCAGGGGTTTTACACCACCTGTACCTGCATAACTTTCCTCTGTTAAGTGTGTTTTTTGAGGATAGGTGAATAAGGCTTCCCAGCTGGCACAGCGGTAAATAATCTGCTTTCCAGTGCAGGAGACGTGAGTTCAATCTCTGGGTCGGGAAGATCTCCTGGAGAAAGAAATGGCAAGCCACTTCAGTATTGCTGCCTGAGAAATCCCAGGGACAGAGGGACCTGGCACCTGAGCACACATGCATGCACTACAGAAACAAGGTGCTTTGGGTCGTTGAGAAAATGAGGGCGTTAGACTCAGGACTCCCAGATACACCATAGGAGCCTGGGAATAAACTGTGCAGATCCCAGAGAAGTAAGGCCTCTCTGGCTGTCACTAGAAGCAAAACTAAATAATAATATACAAATAGTGCTTGTATTTAACTTATATGCAGAGTACATCATGAGAAACGCTGGGCTGGCTAAAGCACAAGCTAGAATCAAGATTGCCGGGAGAAATATCAATAACCTCAGATATGCAGATGATATCACCCTTGCAGCAGCAAGTGAAGAGGAACTAAAAAGCCTCTTGATGAAAGTGAAAGAGGAGACTGAAACAGTTGGCTTAAAGCTCAACATTCAGAAAACTAAGATCATGGTATCCGGTCCCATCACTTCATGGCAAGTAGATGGGGAAACATTGGAAACAGTGTCAGACTTTATTTTTTTGGACTCTAAAATTACTTCATATGGTGACTGCAGCCATGAAATTAAAAGATGCTTGGAAGAAAAGCTATGGCCAACCTAGACAGCACATTAAAAAGCAGAGACATTACTTTACCAACAAAGGTCCGTCTAGTCAAAACTATAGTTTTTCCAGTGGTCATGTATGGATGTGACAGTTGGACTATAAAGAAAGCTGAGCACTGAAGAATTGATGCTTTTGAACTGTGGTGTTGGAGAAAAGTCTTGAGAGTCCCTTGGACTGCAAGGGGATCCAATCAGTCCATCCTAAAGGAAATCAGTCCTGAAAATTCATTGGAAGGACAGATGCTGAAGCTGAAATTCCAATACTTTGGCTACCTGATGCGAAGAGCTGACTCATTGGAAAAGACCCTGATGCTGGGAAAGACTGAAGGTGGGAGGAGAAGGAGATGACACACGATGAGATGGTTGGATGGCATCACCAACTCAATGGACATGAGTTTGGGTAAACTGCAGGAGTTGGTGATGGACAGGGAGGCCTGGCATGCTGCAGTCCATGAGGTCGCTTGTCAGACAGGACTGAGTGACTGAACTGAACTGAATGTAAAGAGGAATGTCTTCACAATTTAGATTCTGAGGTTTTCCACAGGTCAAAATCAGCGTTATGGGCTCACAAGTCATCCTGAGGGAGAGAGATAACATTTATTCCTTAAAGATTTCAGACGATGCAACTTTTATATATGGATATAACTTTGTGTATTGATTTTCCATTGTTACTGTATCTTGTTAACACAAATCTAGTGGGTTAAAACAACTCTGAATTATTCCTGTACAGTTCTGGACTTTAGACATCTAAAATCAAGGTGTTGGCTGTAATGTGTTCATTTTGGAGGCATCAAAGGAGAAAAATGTTTCTGTTACTTTTCCAGCTTCTAGAGGCTGCCTACATTCATTGGCTCACAGCCCTTGCCTGCATCTTCAAAGTGCATCACTCTAACTTCTGGTTCCGTTGTCCTATTTCCTTTTTCTGACTTCATTTTCTTGCTTTTCTCTTATAAAAAAAGAACTCTTGTGATTATATTACCCTGGGCCAACCTAGATAATCCAGGATTATCTCCCCATCTCAAGGTCCTTAATTACATCTGAAAAATCCCTCTTGCCATATAAATTAATATTCACAGCTTTAGGTGATTAGAATGAGAATATCATTGGTGGGGAGGGGAGGGGGGAGTACATTATTCTGTGTACCACACTATGCATGAATATTTAAAGATTTTTTTTTTTTAAAGAATGGAATGTCAAAAATGACAAGGACCATAGCAATAGATGAGTACCCATATAGATTTGAAAAGTACCAAATAAAAATATTAAAGTAAAATGCAATTTTGTCAATTAAAAAAAAGCAGAAGATGTGGGTCAAACAACAGTATATGCAGCTGAAGAGAGAACTAGTGAACTGGAAAGTAAAATGGAAGAATAATTCAGTTGGATAAAAAGGAGGAAAGAATAAAGAAACCAATATTAAGAATGAAAAAAAGGGCATCACTACATATGTGACAGACATTAAAAAAATGAAGATATCAGAAATAATTTTATTTGAGCAAATATTTAAAAAGTGAATAAAGTAGATAATATTTTGGTCAAAAGCAAAGTCAAATAAGGGTGAAGACTAGATATAATCTGTAAATTTTGTGATGGAGCCATTGATTTAGGGAGAGCTATTGAGGAGTAATGATGGGGCAGAAGCCAGATTAGAAGAGGTTTACAAGAGAATAGACAGTAACCATGGAGACCTATGGCATGGGCTGGCACTCACTGCTTCTGGGCCCAGATGGTACTGCAACAATAGGTTTTAGGTCTTTAGCAGCTATATTTTGGCATGGCTAGAATAAGCATGGGCTGACAGCATGGATCCGGAGCTCTCAATATTAGGAGGCTTAAGTGTGGATTAGATATCAATTCATGGCTTTATCTAGAGTTGGCTCCATAAACCACACATTGGTATTGCAGAGCTAAAATATTTGGCTTGATTGACTAACCCTAGTTCCTTTAATGTCTAACCTACAATAAAATTATTCTTGTTGATCCAGACCATCTGAGAATTTCCCACGCGATTCTGATTTTCTTTCAACAGAGAGATTTAGTCTTCCTCCATAGCAGATGTTTAAGCCTTGAAGGGAGTCTAACTTTACTACTTAATTAATAGTGAATGGGATCCAGTTATAGGATTAGATGGCTCAGTGCGTTAAAACAGGCTTTGAGCCCAAACTCCTGCCTCTAGTTACTTGCATTTGGGGTTGGAGATTTGACAGGAAGGGGAGGTTTGCTCCTGCAGCCCATTTCCAGGAAGTGACTTTCATCTGAACTCCATTGGTGGTACTTCTCCTTGGCGTCACATCTCTTGTGTTAGAAGATCTTGGTTTTACAGAAGAGCTGCAGCATTGTTTCAGATGAGATTGCAAGTAAGGTCTCGGCAGGGAGTCTATTAATGAGACAACCTCAAAAATTCAGTCTAGGAAAAACCTCCTTCCCTAGGGTTAGTATTAAAATTTTTATAAATAATGTCCACATGTGCTTAAAATGAAAGCGTTTGATTCAGTTTATGAAGTTTACTTTCTGGATACATTTCCAGTAATTTATTAGGCTTAGAACTTCCCCTGGTCCTGAGGGATCAACAAAGAAAGGCAGGAGGCACAAAGGTATTCATGTACATCTCTTGAGGAATAACTCAGGCCGAGAGCCAGCCTATAAGAGCCACTGTGCTCCCCCACGAGTTCCCCCTGGGTACCACTTGCTTCCTTGATTCTCTCAGGGTTTCTTTTTTTGGGTGTTTCATCCCACTTGATTATTACTTTTTTAAATTGCATGTATTTATTATCATTATTAGGAAAAAATTGGGAGTTTGGGGCATTTTTAAAAAGAAAATGTAAATTATCTTTAGTTCATCATCCAAGAAACTTCTGTTAATTGTCTGATATGCTTCCTCCTGATCTGAGGAGTATGTCAGCTCTGGATTCCAGACCATTCAGGTCCAAATCCTGCAATGTATTAGCTCTGTGACCTTAGGGAAGTTCTTTTCTTTTCTTTTTTTTTTTAAATGGAATATTACTTAGCCATAAAAAGGAACGAAATTTGGTTATTTTTAGAGGTGTGGATGGACCTAGGGAGTGTCATACTGAGTGAAGTAAGTCAGAAATAGAAAAACAAATATCATTTATTAGCACATTTATGTGAAATCTCGAAAAACAGTATAGATGATGCTATTTGCAAAGCAGAAATAGAGACATAGATGTAGAGAACAAATGTATGGATATCAAGGGGAAAAGTAAGGGGTGGGAAGAATTGGGAGGTTGGGATCGACACATGTACACTGTTGATACTATGTAGAAAATAGATAACTGACAGTGAAGGACAGGGAAGCCTCAAGTGCTGCAATCCATGGGATCGCAAAAAGAGTCGGAAACGACTCAGTGGCTGGACAACAAGAAATGAGAACATACCGTAGAACATGGGGAACGCTACTTAATGTCCTGTGGTGATCTGGATGGGAAGGAAGTCCAAAAAGGAGGGGTTCCATGTATATGTCTGGCTGATTCATTTTGCTGCACAGTAGAAATAATACAACATTGTAAAGAAAGTATACTCCAATACAAATTAATTAGGAAAAGTATTTGCTTGTTTCTTCTTTCCTGGGAAACTGGAGCTTCATCAACTTGTTTTCCTTACCCTTAGAGTTTTTCCCCCAATAACAATCTATTCCTACACTTTAGAGTAAGGACACTGGATAAAGAGGAAAAGCTGGAAGAAGACACCTGCAAATCTCAGACCAGTCTAAATAGAGTCACAGTAGTTGGTCAGAATCTTAGGGAGAGTGTGTGAACAGGAAATGTTAGCTGATTAGAAAAAGGACTCCACCCTGAAATGTCTTCTTCACATTTCTCTTGTTCATTCTCCATTTCCCATTTATGTTCTTGGCAGGAGGTATGTGTATCTTATATTAAAGAAACGATCAATCATTTTTTTATAACCAGGAGTGCATATCATTTGTCTTCAAGGTAAAATGTGTCCTACAGAATACACAGTGTAAAGATTTTTAGACTGAATTCATATACCTGATTCTTTATAGGAAGGGACAGTATCCTATATCTTTGGGCAACTATATGATACTGGGCCATGTTGTTAGATTGATAACTTCCAATGAGTCTTGCCTTATAGTATTCAAGAACTTATGTATTCCTGTCCCACATGGACTTGACCTGGGTCACTGGCTTAGTTTGGCCAGTGACCCAAGTAAGACATAGTCAAATGCTTGCAAATTGGGGCTTTCTTCTTGGAATGTGGCCCTAGGCTGTTGTCATGTCAAAAGCCAGGATGAAAGGCCACAGAGAGTGAGGGGCTGAGCCATCTCAGAGTCTTTGCTGAGCTGCTAGCAGCCCTTCCAGCTGGGTGAGCCACATGGAGAGCACAGAGAGAGTTCAGCAAGGAGCGCCCAATCAATTGATAGGATCTCCTGAAATAACATCCCCTCTTAAGAAAAGCAGTAAGTTTGGGGGTGTTTTATTGCACAACAATAACTAAAATAGGCCAGAATCTTAAATTATCCTGTTACCTTAAAAAAATTAATTTACTTATTTTAATTGGAGGCTAATTGCCTTACACTATTGTAGTGGTTTTTGCCACACATTGACATGAATCAGCCACGGGTGTACATGTGTCCCCATCCTGAACCCCCCTCCTGCCTCCCTCCCCACCCCATCCCTCAGGGTCATCCCAGTGCACCATCTGAGCACCCTGTCTCATGCATCGAACCTGGACTGGCGATCCATTTCACATATGGTAATACACATGTTTCAATGCTGTTCTCTCAAATCATCCCACCCTCGCCTTCTCCTATTACATTTTTGAGGGTAATTATATTTACGATATTTCACAGCACATCACTAAGTGTAGACCTATACATATCCCTGGACATGTACATTAAGGACCAGATTGGTGGTTGTCAGGGACTTGGAGAGGAGGCGGAATGGGGAGATGCTGGTCAAATGGTACAAATTTCCAGTTATAAGAAGTTATAAGAAGTTATAAGATGCGTAAGTTCTGGGAATCTAGTGTACAGTGTGGTTACTCTAACAATATTGTTATATGTACTTGAAAAATGTTCAGAGAGTAGACCTTAAATGTTCTCACCACACACACACATAACTAACTAAAAATTAGGTGTTAACTAATTTTATTGTGGCCACCACTTCATAATCTGTACATATATCAAGTTATCACTTTGTACACCTTAAACTTACACAGTGTTATATGTTAATTATATCTTAAGCTGGAAAAAACAACAAAAAAAAGACTATATAGAAATGGGACATCTTTCCTTAAGGCAAACCCAGAATGTATTCGTTTGTTCAGGACTCTATGTTTATATACTCTGTAATTAAGGAAGGTTGGGCCCAAGGGTCCATGTAATTGGATGGCTAGAGAAGACATATGGATGTGTGTATTTGTTATGTGCATGTGCATTCAGAGAAAACGAGAGAAAGAGAGAGAGAGCAATCAGGGAAATGATTGGAGGGAAGCTGGTTAGATAGATATGGTTCTCAGTGGGTGATGATGTCCCAAACAACGCAGGTGGGAGAAACATGCTAACTTGTGAGTTCAGGACTTAATGATTAAAACAGTCTCCACGTGGTGTTGAAGTGCTGGCTCATAATTAAAAGTCAGGTGAATAAAATCATTGGTATTCCAGGGGATTCATTCCTAGGATTCTTTTTACGTTTTCTTTATACTGGTTTGAAATTCTTTGCAAATTAAGTATGTAGTGTTGGAACCACAAAGAAAAACGGGGCACTGATAGATATACACTACCATGTATAAAGTATATAAGTAGTGAGAGTGTACTGTATGGCACAGGGAACTCTACTCGGCTCTGTGATGACTTAGGTGGGAAGGAAATCTAAAACAGAGGGGATGTATGTATACATATAGCTGATTCACTTTTCTGTACAGCAGAACCTAACACAACATTGTAAAGCAACTAAACTCAAATAAAAGTTTTTTAAAAAGCAAATAGTCTGACTTTATACCAAATTGCCCATAGGACTGTTCTGCTGCTGCTGCTGCTGCTAAGTCGCTTCAGTCGTGTCCGACTCTGTGTGACCCCACAGAAGGCAGCCCACCAGGCTCCCCTGTCCCTGGAATCTTCCAGGCAAGAGTACTGGAGTGGGGTGCCATTGCCTTCTCCAAGGACTATACTAGGATGCTCCAATTTTTTTTTTTAACTACACAGGATGCAGAAAAAATAGACTTTTCCCAACGAATAGGAAAAGACAATATATTAAAGTATATTCACATTAGAATTATGTTTGTGAAGCAATGCTAAGCCTTATTGAAAACATTCTTATGTGTACATGTATGTGCATGTGTGTTTTGCAAAGCACATTTTCAGTAGCTAGGATGTTTTCCAAGTCGAGGTTTCACAGCCTTTGTACCATCATTGAGGGCATTGAGGCTTTAGGAGTTGGACAGTCTATGGGTTACCCCCTTCTTGTCTGAACAGCTTCACTCCCTGTATACATACAATGGCCTTTTGCAGTGAAATGAAATGAATCATCTTGTAATAAACACTTCCCACAGATCTGCAAAGTAGTGAGGAAATTATGAATAAATATGCACCTAATTACTTTTGATTTATAATAAGCAATTAAAATGTACACACCCACCCATCCACCCACATCCATACGCGCATAGATCCATCACCGCACATATGAAAAAATACCGCCACTCATGTTCCCATTTGGGATCTAAACCTCTTGACTGTTCTGGCATAGAAACCCACTTTCCTGTTAGATGAGAAAAACTGGAAGCGGTATTAATCAAATCCTTCTCACTGCTTCCCTAATTGTCTTGCTATTATAACAGTGATGATTTCTTGGGAAGAAATCACTTGATGTGAAGCGAAACGCTCTTTGCCTAACACTCCATCCAGAGTCACCAGGTTAGATGGCTTTCTCTCTCCCTAGAAGGTGGTGAGAGCTTACATGGAAAGAAAGCCGATGTGGCCTTGGGATGTGGTATGTCCAGTGTTGCTTGGGGTCTAATGATACCTTGCCCTGCTGAGAAGTATGAAGGAGAATTTCAGTCAGCTTCTTTCTAAACAATTAGCTGAAGTACTCTTCTTTGCACTCATAAATCATTTTTAAATTACAATCTTACTTCCTCCCCCTTCTCACTTTACACCCTCCACCTGCGTTACAGGGCTCCACCACCCACATTCTCTTTGAAAATTGAAGAATCTCTAAGCCAGTGTCCATGAATTTGAGCACACTCGGGGAGATAGTGGAGGACAGAGGAGCCTGGTGTGCTGCAGCCCATGGGGGTCACAAGGAGTCGGACACGACTTATTGACTGAACAACAGCAATGCCAGTGTCCATGGTGATATTGTTCACAGGCTGTGCTAGAATTTTCCTGGGAAACAAACACACAGCCAAAAAAAAGTTTCTGCATTCCCAGGAAAACCAATCTGAAGACCGACGAATCGAATTCTCCTACCGGCATCTTTGAAGTGCCTCATAATATGTGCCACTCATCTTTTCTCAGTCCCCCTCTGCGAGAGACCAACTGCCTGGGTTCCGTGTTTTAAGTTTCTTGTGAAAACACAGATCCTTGGAATCTCTGGGAATAGGAGGTCTGGCGTGGGAGCCAGGAGTCTCTGTGTTGTACAAGTACCTGGAAAATCCTTATGCTCACCAGTGCTTGAGGACTTCTGTTTAAGATGAGTGAAAGGGACTTCCCTGACTTGCAGCCCTCAGAAGGAACCACTCCCACCATCGCCTTGATCTTGGACTTCTAGCCTCCAGAACTCTGAAGACAATAAATCTCTGCTGTTTAAGCCACCCAGCTCATAGTACTTTGTTATGGCAGCCCCAAGAAACTAACAAACCTCCTCTCCATGTGCTCTGACAATCACCACCCTTCCTATCATAGCACCGGTCCCACTGTCTTGAGTCACTGGTCTGCCTGCTCCTCTGAATTGCCAACTGCCACTCCATGAAGGTGGAGACCATGCGTCTATCACTTAGATTTGTAATCTCTAGAGTTTAACACAATACCAGGCACATAATAGGAACAAATGAGCTCTTTGGTGCAGGAATTTATGAAGCAACAAATGAGTGAGGAATGGAGTGAATAAATGACTTAATAAGTGAGTGATTGAAGAAATGAGTGAATGAATGAAGAGGACGATCTCTGGTTATGGGCAATTCTTGCAAAATGGTGGTTGTGTTAGTTATGTGGTGATATTACTGCAGTACTGTTACTCTACCAATGCCCAGCCCAGTCTGGGTACCATGTGTTCTCAATGGCTGCCAGGTAGATGAATAAATGTATCAATTAACCTATGAAGAGACTGGGGATTTCACAAAATGTAGAAGGCAGTTTACTCTGTGAGTTCATTCCTGGTGTCACATTCCTTGAGATGAACTTAACCACATGGAATAGTCACTTGAATTTGACTTGACAGAGGTCATGGCTTTCCCAGCAAGACACTGAAGTGGGTTGCCACTTCCTCCTCCAAGAGGTCTTCCTCACCCAGGAACTGAACCAGAGTCTCTCAAATGTCCAGCACCGGCAGGTGGATTCTTTACCACTGTGCCACCTGGGAAGCCCTTTACTGTTGTTACATTATTTTATATACATGCTGAACAGTACTGCCACCTTCATATTATGGAAGGGATGGGAGGGCAGATATTAATGATTAACTGTGCTCATAATCTATCCTATGTGAGCAGAGCAGAGGCTGTCAGTGGTCCCCCTGCATTGATGGTCCCTTTCTTTCTCTGTGATAAACTAAAGCTCTTTGTAACTGGGCACATGGACGTAAGGACTAATGATTGCATTATCTGGCCTTCTTTGCAGCTGGATGTAGGCGTGTGATAAAGTTTAGCTCTTGGTATATAAAGAGAAGCCATGCGAAGCTTCCAGAGCTATCCTTTTGATATTTTTCATTTTATTTGATTAACTTTTATCTTGCAGAAAATGCCAACATTTTAGGAAAGTAGAAAGAATAATATAATAAATTGCTAGGTAGCTGTTAACAGTTATCAACACTCCGTGAATCTTATTCTATTTCTTGCCCATCCTCTACCCACTTGCGATGCCCATTACCGTCTTCTGGCCATGAAATACCTCTGAGAGGTGAGATATACATTGCCCTCATCCCTTGTTACTTCCTGGCAGCTGGAACACATATGTGACAGGTGAAACCTGAGTAAATATCTCCCATCACAGGTGAAAGCTACAAATTGAAGATGGCAGAAAAAAAAGAAAGAAGGACCCTGGATTTCTGATACGGTTTTGAATTCATCCTTACATCCTGGACTATACACCACTAGACTTTTGTGTGTGAGAGAAATATGTTCCTGCAAAGTTTAAGCCACTGTTCTATAACTTGCAGCCAAAATTATCTCCAGTGTTTACTGTGGGTCAAGTAGAAGACACCACTGATTCTTTTTTACCAAAACAAAACAGCACCAAACCATTCTTGTCCATGTTCCTGCCTTAGAAATTCAATGTCACACACAAAAATGGAATTGATAATTAAAGATTTTCACAGATTTCAAATGATTAATCTGCTCATCAGTGATATCTTTACTGTAGACTTGGTATATATAGGCCACCAAGTTGGAGATGTGTTGATTATAACATGACCTTAGTAGTTGAATAAAGTTAGTTAATAGAAGTTGAGGTAGAGACTAATTATGATTTGTTCTCTATTATCTGCATGCCCTCTCATCTTTGTACTAGGCCCCAGGTATTCAGATGAGCACATGGGCCTCAAGTGTACGTTTCCTAACCTTATTTGTATCCAGGGGCCATCAGGTTACTAAGCTCTGAACAATGGAATGCAAGTTGGAGAGAGATGTTAGGCTTGAGGGAAGCATCTCCAGGTGACAGACAAGCTCTTCTGTTACTCCATTCTCCCCTTCTTGTTGCCTAGGATGCAGATGTGATGATGGGAGCATGCAGGCTTTTGGGACCATGAGGTAGAAGCCTCGTGTTGAGAGTCTGGAGTTAAGAGTGAGCCCAGCCCCAAACTGCTTACCTTTAGACATCATTTCTGTGCGAGAGAAATACAATTCTATTTTACTTAAGTCATGTTATTTCAGGTTTTCTATTGCTTGCATCCACACCTAATCCACACTGATTAATATTTCTCACTTAAAAGAAAAAACCATGAAGTGTGACTGTAATTTGAATTTTGTCTAGGTTAGCTGGATTTTTATATAATCAATGCTTACCATAATATTTTAAACAGATCATACCTTGAGTGCATAATTTGTAATTTCTTTTTTTGCCGCACCTCACGGCTTGTGGCAGAGAAGGCAATGGCAACCCACTTCAGTACTTTTGCCTGGAAACTCCTATGGACGGAGGAGCCTGGTAGGCTGCAGTCCATGGGGTCGCTAAGAGTCAGACACGCCTGGGCGACCTCACTTTCACCTTTCACTTTAATGCATTGGAGAAGGAAATGGCAACCCACCCCAGTGTTCTTGCCTGGAGAATCCCAGGGACAGGGGAGCCTGGTGGGCTGCCGTCTGTGGGGTCGCACAGAGTCAGACACGACTGAAGCGACTTAGCAGCAGCAGCCGCACGGCTTGTGGGATCTTAGTTTCTCGACCACAGATTGAACTCAGGCCACTGCAGCAAAAGTGCTAAGCCCCAACTCCTGGACTGCCAGGGAATCTCCTATAATTTATAATGTATAATTTGCAAATATGTGTTGAGAAGGCAGTACAAGATATTAATCCTTGTCCCGAATCTATACAAGACAGTAGACTTGGTATAAACACACTCCTTCCCATCTTTTTCTTACAGCCATTACCTAAAAATTCCTTGTTCCCAAATCTTGTTTTGGGATTCTTTTTGGAGTCTCCAATGTAAGTACAGACACTTGGTCGTGGGAAATGGAATATTCCCTGCTGTATCAGTAAACAAATGATGTCACAGTTATTAGCAAATGTAGCCACCACAGATGGTGAGCCCTGAGGGAACTCGGGAAGGAAAGAACACCTGCCATCTAGCAGACATCAGACTGCAGCCACTCCCCATGGTGAGCCCTGAGGAAGCACAAGATGTGAAAACACAGGATACTGACCCTGGATAGCTGAAGAGCATATCAAAGGAATGATTTCAGTGAGCCCAGACTCTTGCATCTTCCTATACATAGAAAAGCACTAAGTTCTTTGACTTGGGACATCTGGTTTTCTTTAATTTGCAGTAATCTTTCGACATTCAGACTACCTGCGCTTTGTTGCAAAACTTCTATATAACCTGGATCCTCCCTTCATCTCTTCAGAGCAGTTCTTTCAGGGTTAATTGAGATGTTGTCTCCTGGGCTTAAGTCCTAAAAATTTCTGCTGAATAAAACATAACTCTTAACTTTTAGGTTGTTAATATTTTTGAAGTCTACAGTTAAAAACTCTAGATATTCTTTGAATTAGAAAACAGATGAGTGGGTATGGTGAGTCTCTCCTGGTTTCTTCTTTCAGGCCCACCCTCTGACTTTCTTTATCCCACTCTGTACATTGGGAGACTGACCAATATGAAACCTATCAGTGAGTTCTCTCACTTTGCTGTTAGATGAATAGCAGGCACTCACAGGTGATAGGAAAGGCAGGAAGAGTAAGTCAGGACATTTATTCTGATGACTTTCTACCTTGGCTGCTTCTCTTGAGTGAAAGTTTATATCAGTCAGCAACTGCTACATTAAAAAAGTTTTTCCCAACTTAATGACTGTTAAAAAAAAAAAATCAAAAAACAGCCTTTCTTTAGATCATGATTCTGTGGGGTGGAAAATTTTGTTGGGCTCAGTTGGCTAGTTCTGGTCTGAGCCTGGCTTGGCCCGGTCATTTTGGAATCTGTGGTCAGTTTGTAGGTGGTCTGGCTATTGACTGGCCCAGGATGGCATCCCTTAGAAATTTGGCAGTTGACTGACTATCAGTTGGGACAAAGGAAATAAGGAGTTTTGTGTCTTGTCATCCAGCAAGCCTCTAGGTCATTCTCAAGGAAGCGGGGTGGGTTTATTCATGTATTTTTGGCTGTGCTGGGTCTTCATTGCTATGCAAGTGCTTTCTCTACTTGTGATGGGCAAGATTCTCATCGTGGTGGCTTCTCTTCTTGTGGAGCACAGGCTCTAGGGCTCAACAGTCCTGCATGGGTTTAATTGCTCCACATGTGGAATCTTCCTGGGCCAGGGATTGAACCCCTGTGCCCTGAATTGGCAGGCAAGTTCTTAAACACTGGACCACCAGGGAAGTCCCTGGGTGGGATTTTAAAGGAGCAAGTGAAACACACCAGAGGTCTTGGGGCCTCATCTGCTACATTCTGTTGACTGATAAAACACAAGATCAGTTCATATTCAAAGGCTGGGGCAGGGGAAGACACTCTGGTTTTTAGTAAGAAAAACTACAAAGCTGCATTGCAACGGGATGCTATGCCCTTGCACAAGAAAAGAATTGGGGTTCTTTTGATAATCTAATAAGTCACATCCTGCATCTGAATCTCTTTCCATCCGTTTTTTCTCTGAGTTCCTGTAAGTTTTCTCTGTTTTTGTTCATTATCCTTAGGGGTGCTAACGACTCATGCTGTCACAAGCAGATTGCTAAGCTGTCCTTGTTTATACTTTCCTAAAGAGACACCTTCACTAAACTTTCCTGTTATCCAGCTTGAGTTTGTCTTCTGTTCCCCATCAAGATCTAGCCTGAACCATTGGAGTTTTTCTATGAAACCTGGCAAACAAAATATTTGTTTTTTACCTCTGGAAATCCCTCTCTGAGGAAAAAAACAAAAACTTTAAACTCATGGGAAAAATGTGAGCGCTAACAAAATTAAACAATCTTTTTGAAATATAGAACATTTTCCATCTTTATAGGTGGAAACATAGAAATCTAAATAAAGCAAGAAATCAGAAATGAAGAATTTGCAGGAGAGGAAGCCAGCAAGGAACAAGTCTTGCTGCAGGAATACATGTAAAATCTCAGAAAACTGAGGTACCTGAAAGTTGAGATAAAGGATGAGGAGATGGACTTCCCTAGCAGTCCAGTGGTTAAAACTTTGCCTTCCAATGCAGGGAGTGTGGGTTCAATCTCTGGCCAAGAAGCTAAGATCCCACGTGTCTTGTGACCAAAATACCAGAAAATCAAACGGAAGCAATCTTGTAATAAATTCAATAAAGGCTTTAAAAATGGTCCATATAAAAAGTATTTAAAGAAGAGGACGAAAAAACAGGAGGATTGAATAAGGTCTGCAGGAAGGGTGACTAGAGCCCTAGGATGCCTTCTAAACCCTTGCTGAAGACAGCTGGATTTTCTAGAGAAATTGAATCCTTGAGAACCCGGATTTGTGGATAATGGGCATAGTGATGAGCAGGAGCAATTTGCCTTAATGAGAACAGGGGACGTGAAATGAGAATGCATACACTAAAATGTCAGAACCCTTGGCTCCCCAACCATCTCTTAGCCCTCACTGTTCCAAGAATGCTTGTAGCCAGGTACTTACTGCTTTTATGTTGGCAGAGCAGAAAATTGGGGCCTTCCTCTCTGCTGAAGTTGGCTGTTCCTAGAAAAAAGATCTATAGATACTGACATTTGGATGTCCCCCAGCGAAAAGGTCAGGCCCTGACAGATGATAGTGGAGCTCACTTATTGACTATCTACCTTATACCCGGAAGTTCCATTTAGCTGCTCAATGCCTCAGTCCTCAATATTGCATTAAGACAAGGAGTCAGTGCATAATCAAGAAAAGCATCAAACATGACAGTGTCAAAAATCAACCAAAGTGAGTAAGAGTAAACTTGAGAATGCAGAAACAATGCAGAGAGCAAAGGAAAATTTAAAAATAAAATACACAAAACCACCAGCAGAGCTATGATCTGTATTCCCAGATCCATAAAAGTAGATATATCCATAAAACAAAAATAGGATAGGCTGACCAAAAGCAACAACAACAACCCCCACCCCCTACCCAAAGGCAATATGAAGGAACCAGGCCTAACTCTTGGCATGTAAAAATATAACAGCAGAATATTTTTTCTTAAAAATTTTACTTTGTTTTTAATTGGAGGATAATCACTTTATAATATTGTGATGATTTTCTGCCACCCATCTACATGAATCAGCCATAGGCATACCCATGTCCTCGCTCATAAGCCCCCCTCCCACCTCCCTCCTCATCCCACCCCTCTAGGTTGTCACAGAGCTCTGGCTTTGAGATCCTTGCATCATACGGGAAATTCCCACTGGTTATCTGTTTTACATATGGTAATGTATATGTCTCAGTGCTACTCTTTCAAATCATCCCATTCTCTTTCCCCACTGAGTCCAAAAGTCTGTTCTTTATGTCTGTGTCTCCTTTGCGGTCCTGCACGTAGGGTCATCAGTACTCTGTCTAGATTCCATACATACCTATTAGTATACAGTATTTGCCTTTCTCCTTCTGAATTACTTCACTCTGCATAATAGGCTCTAGGTTCATCCACCTCTTTAGAACTGACTCAATGCATTCTTTTTTATAGCTGAGTAATATTCCACTGTGTATATGTACCACAACTACTCCTATTCACCTGTTTTGGACATTTAGGTTGCTTCCATGTCTTAGCTATTATAAACAGTGCTGCTCAGTTGAAGAGTTAGAAGATAAAGTTGAAGAAAATTCAACTTTATGAATGGATTAGATGATAAAATGATAAAAATTGGGGGCTCAATTTAAGAGCCCTGGTGTCAATTATAGGAATTTTAGAATAAAAGAAAGAGAAATTGTAGAGGGCATATCAAAGAAATAATTTAATAAAATTTCTGCAAAGTAAAAAGCATGAATTTTCATGTATGAAGGATCTACTAAGTATTCACTGTGATTAATAAAAAAAAAAATCTCATTGACTTTGCTGAGGGTTCAGTGGTTAAGACTCCAAGCTTCCACTGCAGGGGCCGTGGGTTTGATCCCTGATTGGGGAACTAAGATCCCTTATTCCATGTGATATGGCCAAAAAAAGAAATCTAAAAATGAGTCCAGCACTAGAAGGAGTATGACATGAGGTCCAGGAAATGGAGGGGGGTGAAGGGCATTCCATGATAAGGGTAGAAGGGTATTTTTTTACCCTTATAACAAAAATATTTGCAATAGGACAGGACAGAATTTTCAAAAGCAGCTGTTCCATACTGGAGCATCGCCAGGCAGGGGTGGACGAGGTTCTTCGTCTGCCTGCATTTTGTGAGGGTGAAGAGCTCAGCTGTCAGAAGCTAGAATGCCTGGCTTTCAACTCAGTTTCATCACTTACTCTCCATGTAGCCAAATTATTGAATTCAATTCTCTTTTTTGCAAAATGGAATAATAATAGTCCTACCACATAGGGCTGAGGTGAGGATTAAATTCATACATGTGGAGGGCTTAAAATAGTTTCTGGTACATATGTACTCAATTGCTGTTGGCTTTTTATTATTAAAAGTGTTTCCGAGTTCTGTTGGATATTTCAGGAGAGAAATTATTGATAGGCATATGGAATATTGAACAAATATACCTCTTTCCATGACTCAGATAAATATTGAAGTAGTGCAAGTTACAGATGTCAAGACTATTTACCATCAAAATTATGTGAGCATTTACTGTTGATTTTACCAACACCGTGGTTTAAGTGCTTTGGGAGGTTGGTGGAGGGTGTGGTGTGTGTGGTGGGGGAAAATGAGTTAGGTGAATGGACATCAAATGATAAACTATCAAATTGTAAAATCAAGTATAGCAGTATAAGTATATTATTTATACAGACAAAAGAGTTAATATTGATTGTCTCTAGAATTGGGTATTAGAATGGAGGAAATACTGATTTCTATTATGACATGACACTGTTTTTCTTTATTTTTATTTTTTACTTTTGCTCTATGGCACTGTTCGATTTTTAAAAATATGTACGTGGGTACTTTGATAAAAATTTTAAAAAATAAATAATTAAATTAACATATGCTATAGAACACATTTAGCAAGGCAGGCAAGCCGCATAAGCTTTATTATCAACAGTGATATATTTTAAATTCTTTCATTCTTTTGTCCAAAAATTAACTTCAGGGATTTGGAAATTGCAAATATTTAGAAATCTTTAAGTCTTGTCTCTGGCAATATTTCAAAGCCAGCAGTGCTCAACATGGCTGCAAGTAAAAATCATCTGGGTTATACATTGTAGTCACCTAGGGAACTTTTAAAACTTATAATGACTCAGATCAATTAAGTCAGAATCTCTAGGGGTAGATCCAAAAATCAGTATTTTAAAGCTGCCCAGGTGATTATCATGTGTGACCAAAGTTGCAGACAACTGTATGAAAATATCCTGAGTGATGTTTGATACATTTTTTTCACTCATAGGCTTTATAGTAAGCAATGCCCACATTCATCAGCTTGCTAGGAACAGATGTGAAACTGGTGGTAGTTTACATAAATAAATATAAAGTATAAATATATGCATGTGTGGGTGGTTATGGGTGTGTGTTTCCTACACACTGTAATTTGGATTATCATGTTTGAGCACTTTTTTGGTTAATTTTGTCAAACCATATCTTTATACTTTTTTTTGAATTATTTAATGCATGAGTCAGATTCCCAAGTCTTAGAGGTTTATATAGTGATTTCTATTGTAGAAACACACTGATTTGTGTGAATACAAGATTTACTAATGAACTAATGAATAATAACTAAATTACACTGGGAAGACCTAGTATTAATTACCACGTAATTCATACTGCAGTTTATAAATCAGATACAAAATCCAATAATTATAGGACAATTGCTATGTAATTACCTTGACTCCACATAGTAATTACAGGGTAATTTTGTCAATAGTTCACATCACATATCCATAAAGAGAACTGCTATTACTTTGCACCCTGGAGTTGAAAATAACTGGCTAGATTATTTTAGCATTGCTTTAGGGAGGAAACAATATATGATCTTTAGTTTAGGATGTAGACATCATCTCAGATTTAGTTTGTAACCTGCTCCGAACTTGGCACTCTAGTCACTGCTACCAGAGATATTTAACACGTTAACGCCATTAGGACGGAAGGATTTAAGCATTCTATTCTTCTGTAACATCTAACATTTAAATTAAAATCATAGCTAGTGAAGCAGATGAAAGTGGATGTGGAGGAATGCACTTTGAGTAAGTACAATTGTAACATGGTAGAAAATGGTGCTGTTTCTTTGAAGATACAGCTGGGAGAGTTTTATTCTCCCTGAAACGGAGTTGATCAAAGTCTTCCTTAGCAAGCGGGTAGAGTACGACTTGCTTGGCTCTTTGCAGGGAGGTTTTTCTTTTTTCCAGGTGTTTCAGCTCCACCGGCAGCATACTGTGCTAGGAACTAAGGAAGAGACACCCAAGAGAAGGAGGAACCAACAGAACTGCTGTGAAACGAGGGGAAAACCTAACACTGTCCTCTGCCCAGCAGAGGGGCTTACAGCCTAACACTAAAGAAGGACAGGGACTTTCCTGGTGGTCCAGTGGTTAAGACTCTGCCTCGCGATGCAGGGGACACAGGTTCGATCCTTGGTGGGGCAACTAAGATCCCCATGCCGCGGAGCACCTGAACCTGCCCTACAACTAGAGAGTTGGCACACCACAGTAGAAGGTGCTGCATGATGTAGTGAAGATCCCGTGTGCTGCAAGCAAGCCCTAAAGCAGCCGAATAAATATATAAATATTAAAAAAAAAAGGACAAAACACGTTTCTGCCCATGTGCAAGTAGAGCTGAGTATGTGGACTCTCTTCCTGTGGTTCAGCATAAAGATAACACATGTGCTGATGACAGGTGAGTCATTTCTGGAATTTCGCTGGAGTGATGGAAAAACAGTGTTAAGACTTGGATGTATATGTCATATCTGTACCACCCACACAAATGAATAATCCTTGACAGACAGCATCCTGGGGGAACAGATAAATCCCAAACAGGGTTGGGTTCAGGAAATTGTTCAGAAAAGCCTCTTTCTGAGACACGTGCACCCCAATGTTCATCGCAGCACTGTTTATAATAGCCAGGACATGGAAGCAACCTAGATGCCCATCAGCAGATGAATGGATAAGGAAGCTGTGGTACATATACACCATGGAATATTACTCAGCCATTAAAAAGAATTCATTTGAACCAGTTCTAATGAGATGGATGAAACTGGAGCCCATTATACAGAGTGAAGTAAGCCAGAAAGATAAAGAACATTACAGCATACTAACACATATATATGGAATTTAGAAAGATGGTAACGACAACCCTTTATGCAAAACAGAAAAAGAGACACAGAAGTACAAACAGACTTTTGAACTCTGTGGGAGAAGGTGAGGGTGGGATGTTGCGAAAGAACAGCATGTATATTATCTATGGTGAAACAGATCACCAGCCCAGGTGGGATGCATGAGACAAGTGCTCGGGCCTGGTGCACTGGGAAGACCCAGAGGAATCGGGTGGAGAGGGAGGTGGGAGGTGGGAGGGGGGATCGGGATGGGGAATACGTGTAAATCTATTGCTGATTCATGTCAATGTATGACAAAACCCACTGAAAAAATCAATTAAAAAAAATATCAATAACAACAACAACAACAACAAAAAGCCTCTTTCTTCATTAGGGTCATAGAAGTCCATAGGTATATAGTTGAGAAGATGGTCCTTCAGAGACTCCCGGTTGAGGTTCTGGATAACTCTGGATTTGGAACATTTTATTCTAATTGTTTACCGTAAGAACCACAATAATCGTGGGAAGGTTATAAAAGTGAAGTTCATTGTATATATGTACCATGCCTTCTTTATCCATTCATCAGTCAATGAATATTTAGGTTGCTTCCATGTCCTGGGTGTTGTAAACAGTGCTTCAGCGAACACTGGGATGCATGTAACCTTTTAGACCATGCTTTTCTCCAAATATATGCCCAGGAATGGGATTTCAGGGTCATATGGTAGTGCTATTTTTAGTTTTTTAAGGAATGTATATACAATGGAATATTACCCAGCCATTAAAAAGAATGAAATAATGCCATTTGCAGCAGCACAGATGGACCTAGAGAGTATCCTACTAAGTGAAGTAAGTCAGAGAAAGACACATGTTGTATGATATCACTCATTTGTAGAATCTAATTTTTTAAATGACACAAAGGAACTTTTTTCCAAAATAGAAACAGACTCACAGAACAGTTAGGAGGGAGAAGGTTGGGGGAAAGGATACTTGGGGAGTTTGTGATCAGCAGGTCACACAGCTGTATATAAAATGGATAACTAACCAGAGCCTACCGTAGAACACAGAGAAGTCTGCTCAATGTCATGTGTTAGCCTGGATGGGAGGGGAGTTTGGGGAGAATGGATGCATGTGTATATATGGCTGAGTCACTCTGCTGTGCACTTGAAACTAATACAACGGTGTTAATTGGCAGTGTTCTGATATAAAATAAAAAGTTAAAAAAAATGCAGTTCAATTAAATGATGACACCCAGTCTGTTGACTCTCAAAGATTTCTTGCTGGGTTAAGGATGCCCAAAACTCAGCTCCTGGAACCACAGGAAGGTTTATAATTAGGAACCACAGAGGTGTTTGGAACATCTTTGAACTACAGCAAAATAGGCTGCAGACTTCCTGATTCCTGTCCACCCAAACATAATGAGGTCATTGCTCGTGGATCGATAAAGCAGTGAAATTACAAACAGGATGCAAACTGCACTGGGCCAAGACTTTGCAAGTGGAACAAATGCTTCTGTAAATGTACCCTTGCTATCCTGAAGTCTGAAATGCCCACCAAATTAGGGGGAAAAAAAGAACTCCAAAGTGAGGTCTTTAATGCCTTCCACAAAGTATCTTCCTGTTAACTGAAGTCTTTTCTCCCACTGTACACTAGGGATGTATCCAGTAACTCAGTCACCTGGAATCTCATCTTTTGCTAGGCAGAGCTGGCAGTTTCTTGTTACCAGGCTCTTCCCTTTATCTGAAACGACCCATCCATCAGTATGTCTCCTGCCCAAATCTTACTCTTTAAGAGCCAGCATAAATGTTACCTCTGCCAGGAAGCAAATTCTTATCACCTCTGTAAAGAGACTCCTTTCTTGGAAATCCTAGACATAGTCTCTCTTTATTTTTATACACATCTTCTCTATTGGCTCTTAAGTTCCTGGGAGCAGGTACCATGATTTATACATCTTCAGATTATTCCAAGATATGTATTAACTTTCACAATACTGTTGAAACTGAAATGAATGTACCTTTGGTATTTCTTTTTTTAAAGTCTAAGCAGTTTTAGGCTATACAAGTGATTGAATTCCAGGAGTGCTGATCCACGAGTAAACATTTTTAGTGTGGGATTTTGACCGAAAAAAGGTACATTTTATCCTAGAAGCATTTTCTTATTATCCTTCTGATGACTATTAACAACTTGCTTTATTCCCATGTAATTTCTTTCCTTCCTTTCTTTTTTTTGTTGGAATATGTTTGCTTTACCATGTTGCGCTAGTTTCTGCTGTACCGTGCAGTGAATCAGCTACACATATTTTTCACATACCTTCTCCCTCTTGGCCCTCTTCTCTCCCTCCCTCCCGCCCCTCTAGGTCATCACCAAGCCCCGAGCTGAGCTCCCCGTGTTATACAACAGGTTCCCATTAGCCAACTACTTTACACATAGTAGTGTGTGTATATGTCAGTCCTGCTCTTCCAGTTCGTCCCGTGCCCCCCTTCCCCACCGTCCACATGTCAGTTCTCTGCCTCTGTGTCCCTATCCCTGCCCTGAAAATAGGTTCATCTGTACCATTTTGACACTGAAGGTTCAAAGGTGATGTCTTTGAATAATGTTAACGGGAAAGCTAAGACTATATCATTAGACATAAGTGGCAATTTTGGAGGAGTTAAGGTGTAGTTCCCTTAAAGATTTGAAAGTGGGAGCCTTGAGAAAGAGGTCATGTGTGCTGCTGGAGGAGCCTGGGTGGGGAGTTCAGGAGATCAGGGCTGCCCATTTCCCTCCATAACTAGCTGTGTTGTTTCCCTCGGTAATCAGTGGGGCAGGCCGGGGAACGCCTCTGCAAAATCAGGGATTTAGCTTAGGTGATCGCCAAGGCATCTCTGAGCTCTAGGACTTTGGGTCTTAAGACCAACATGCTGTGAATAAATACCTTGGAGAGAAAGGCTGCAATGGAAAGGTAATAGAAGGCTGTGATGAAACCTTGAACTGCTTTATTGGAAATGGTAAGTATGAAGCACAGATCATTTTTCCTTCAGATGTGGTCCCAGGAAAATCATGGCTAGATATCCCTCTCTCCCTTTCCTTATTTCCCCAGCCAGTTATCCTTGTCACAATCCCAAGGGCATTGTTCTCATATTTCTCAATGGATCTCAATGAAGGTGGAGCAGAAGGCAGGTTAAGGTATTGCTTCTCTTGAGGAACCCTTTACGGGAGGCACAAGAGGCCTGGCAAGTTTCCAAAGAAGCAGGTTTTTAGGTACCCTCACATGGGACAGGCCCCTCAACTGTCATCCCATCCACCCTCATCTCAGGAAAGAGTTGAGCCATTAGGATAGATCAGTGGTTCTGATTATGTGAGAAATGTCTACTATTATAATTTCCATTATACTGGCACCATCAGCTTCAAAACAGGTGAAACTATTTTAGCTGAAATCACTTTCCCAGGACACATGGAGTTAAAATATTTCAATTATCAGGGCACTCACTACAGGGCTGGGGGATCAGCCAGGGAAGAGAGGCACTAAATTTGCTTTTTGCTCAGTCATCACTACATCACGAACAAGCATGAGGTTCCCGCCGCCACAAAGGGACTGCTCCTCAGCCTTCCATGACAATGGCGATTTATCACAAGGGCATGTGTGTGTCCCCACCACCTAAAACAAAGCCTGGCACAGAGCTGGATGTTAATGTACATTAACTGAAAAAATAATCCTAATTGTGTTATATAATTAATGAGTGTATTATACAAACACTCTTATCAGGTTGCTATTTCTATCTCCGTGGTGTAATTGACAAATCTTCTGAATTATATTAATGTAGGATGAATTAGAATCTAATTATCTGGAAAGTTCAGATTTTAAAGAAAGTAACTCAAGGTCTTATAAGCAATACTTTCTTGGAAAATTACAGGCTAGCAGCTGTATAGTTCATTTCCCTGAAGTGACTCAATTTTTCTGACTGAGCAAAGTATACATTCATTTTTACTATTTCTTGTTTTCTGAGTTGTTGAACATTCAATTGGCTTTCATTTCTCTTGACCAGGACTTATTTGAAATGAGCCTAGAGGTATCTTGCAAAACCATATTAGACTTTAATGAGAGATTGGAATATGGTGATGGAACATGATTTACAAAGTAAAGAACAGATCCTTTGTGAGAGTTTTGTTTGTTTGTAGCTTCAGCCTGATATTTGACTTAAACAGACCAAGGAAATGCAGAGGCTATCCATTTGTCTACTATAGAAGAAAGTAGTCAATCAAAGACTTAGGGTCCTACCCCAAAGGGAAAGGCCACTGGGATGAATTTAACACAAGGCCATTTATAAATATGCTGAAGAGTAAAACAAGACTGGAAAATGTCATGATTAATTGTCCTGGAGACACTCATAAAAAAATACAACCATTTTTCTAGGGAGCATCCATCCCTTACAAAATGAAGTCACTTCTCCCCAAACTACCCAATAAAAGTAGCCAGCAGAAGTGTACCCCCAAATAATTCAAAAATAACTTTAGATGCTCCAGTTGCTTTACCTTCCTAATTATGTTTCACATCACTTGACACCCAATAAAAACTCAGCATATCTTCATATTGTTTAAAGTTGAATTAATCTCCCCCCCCCAAAAAAAAGATGAACATTTTATAATCTATAAAGTAGTTAGGAAAACAGATCTGTCAGATCTTAAAGGAAAAGGACCACAGAATCACAGCCCCAAACTTCACTCAAAGCCTCTGTAAATAAGTTATATAATATTCTGGAGATTATGTAATCATTTGGCAGTATGAATGAAAAATTGTATAATATACACTAAAAGAAATACAGCAATTCCCATTCTAGGAGTTTACCATGAAGAAATAATAATGTGTGTATAAAGATATGCTGCATGTATCAGGAATATTCCACACAGTTTGGCTTATACTGCCAAAAATTGGAGCCAAAATAAATATTCAGTAGCAAAGACTTGGTAGCCTAAGTTAGCAATCATGAACATGGAGGATGCAGGTCTATATTTTTTTGGAATATAGTGTTAAGTAAAAAACAAAACAAAATGTAGGGTATGAAGCCATTTTATAATTAAAAATTACTTTTTCAGGTATAGGAAAAAGTCTGGCAGGCTATGAATTAGTTTTCAACTGTGCTTTTGTTTCTTTTTTTGTTCACTTGTTTTCTTTCTTTTTTTTTTTGGAGCATAGTTGATTTACAATTTTGTGTTAGTTTCAGGTGTATGGCAAAGTGATTCCATTACACATATATGTATATTCATTCTTCTTCAGACCCTAAGTGTTTTCTGAAGTTGCTGTACCGTTTTGCATTCCCACTGGTAAGGTATGAGAGTTCCGGTTCCTCTGCCTCCTGTCAACACTTGGTATTGTCAGTTTTTTTTTTAATAGTAGCTGATAACCGAAATGTTTATAAATACTAACTCACTTAATCCTATTAGATGAATAGTATTATTCATCTGTAACTCAATAAATAATAGTAATAAAAATTTAACAGTTATTTAATAATGAATAGATACCTCGTCAGTTTTACTGATGAAGAAACGAGAAGAGACATCAAATCACACTGTCTTAGGATTGCACAGCCAGTAGGTGGCAGAACTGCACTGAAACCCAGGCAGTTTAGCCTCAGAACACACGCCCTTGGTATTATACTCTGCTTTGATGGTCTTTCAATCAATACAGGAGAGAAAGGCTTTTAATATTTCCTCTGCCAGTTTGAAAGTTCATCTATTTCTCATCTTGGGAAGTTGTGCAAAATTTATTAAATTTCAATTTAATTTTCCAAAAAATGTGCAGTGTGGTTCAGCATAGCACATCCCCATCAGCTAATTAAAGGATGTCAGTAGGCTGGCTCCTGAGAGATCTTTCAGAATGTCGTGAACTTGCTGGGTTCCCCATGGCCCAGCAACCTGCTCTCAGCCCTGAAAACCAGAAGCCTGATCCTTTTGGTGTTCCAGAAATGACTAAACTCAGCCACGCTGGAGAAATCAGGATACAAAGTTCATCAAACACTGATCCATTAAACACAATGGTAATTTATTAATTTACAGTGAGACATATGATGACTACAGAGAACAAAAATTTATTTCTATTTGATGATACTGCTTCTCCCTGTAGAAAACCTTTGTAGGAGCCAAATGATCATGTGAAGTTTTCCAGATGTGCCTAGAAACTTAAGTAGGAGAGTTCACTGTTTTGAATAGCCTGAAGGCTTTAAACACTTATTCACAAAACTAAGTCTTGGTGGTTTGTACCTGAAATACTCTTATTTTTCATTTCCATGGTCTGCATCAATCTGCCCAGGGACCACTGAGAAAGATCAAATGCTCTGAAATGAGAACGTCCAACATCTGCCTTTTCATCATTTCACCTCTCATCAGTCCAAATCCTCATTGATATCATGTTTCCTTAGACATGGATCTTTGGCCTAATTAAAATCAATTCTTATTCATCTTCAACTGTCTAATATTTGTTGATGATCTATTATGCGCCAAGACAGTTGTAGAAGCAGGGGATATAGATTATTCTAGGAACCATTCTATCCTTTTAAGATTTTGAGGTATTTCTTACATGATAAATAAGGATGCCCTAAGAAGGTTATATATTGACATGAAATAGATCTATTTCCATGACGTGCTAATCTTTGATTTATCCTGGTTGCTAAATATAAAAAATTCTCTTATTTCCCCAGTCTATAGAAACTCTACTCTTTTAGCAAATGCATTTTCCCCTTAATTCTTTCTTATTACCCCCAATCAGAAAAGTATCTTCTGCTGCTTTTAAATTAGGAAAGTGCTTTTTTTTTAGGTCATATTTTACTGTGCTTCAAAGTTATTTGCATATATATTCCTCAGTTTTCCAGATGATAAATTTATTGAAGACAGAAACTAAAGCACATTAGCTTTTAGTTCCCCATTCCCTAGCATGTTCTTAGCCACTTGAAGGAGCTTAATGACAAATCTACAGAATGGAAAAACGATGGGAGGAACTTTGCTGGTGATCCAGTAGTTAATACTCTGTGCTCCCAATGCAGGGGCCTGGGTTCAATCCCTAGTCAGGGAACTAGATCCCATATACTGCAACTAAAGATCCTCTGTGTCACAACTAAGACCTGGTATAGCCAAATAAGTATTTAAAAAAAAGAAAAACAAAAAAGGATGGGGCAAAGAGTCACCCCAGTCCTATATACGAGTCCTATTGTTCCCCATTCATCCCATCACATGACATTTTCTTTAGCTCCATACATGTAGATGGGCCACTATTTTCAGGCAGGGTCCACACTTTGTCCGCTTCTGCCACCTTAAAGCCCTCCTCATGGACCACAGCCCCAGGAGTGCCCTTCTTTCCTCTGGCTCCTCTCTTTCTGAATCTAATGCAGGGGTGCAGACTGCAGCCCCCCCCACCTCCACTGGCTGCAAGGGAAATTCCTGACCTAATGGTCTGACCTGCAGCGCCCACCGAGGCGGGTTTGTGCTGCCTCTCAGTCTGATGCAAACAGCAGGGAGAAACCATAAGGCGCTGCTCAACTCTTCCCCAGTTAAGCTGTCATTGGAAAGGAAACACCTGCTACCCAGAGAGTCTTTATGTTTCACTTTACCACAGGAGTCTACAGTGGGCTTGTCAACTGGTGGCTCTGGGGCTACCTTGGAAAAAAAATTATATTATCTCCCTATGAAACTATCAAATAAGGAGGGAGGTTTCCTGTGTATGATTGGACGCAGCCACAAAATAGGCTTATGGATGGTACAGAAGCACAAGCTATATTTTAGAAAAGGAGCTGTTCTATGGAAGAATGGAACAGGGGTGGACAGTATCATTGTGCAGTTAGAGGACTGGAGTCCGTGTGGGTCTCAGTTCCACAGCAGCTTTCTCTGTCATTCCGGAATTGTTTGTCAAAAGATGGCAGCATAAAGCCCTGCATCTGCCGGGGCTTTATGTTTAGTATAGTTAGTATATTTAGTATGGTTTGGGAGGAAGGAGGCCAAAGTGTTCAAGTCCCAACTCTACAACTTATTGTTTGACTTTGGGCAAAATGTTTAACTTCTTTGAAACTACTTCTTCATCAGTATTGTGGGGGGGTTGTTGTTCAGTTGCTCAGTTGTGTCCGACTCTTTTCGACCCCATGGACTGCAGCATGCCAGACTTCCCTGTCCTTCACTAACTCCCGGAGCTTGCTCAAACTCAGGTCCATTGAGTCGGTGATGCCATCCAACCATCTCATCCTCTGTTGTCCCCTTCGCCTCCCTCCTTCAGTTTTTCCTGGCATCAGGGTCTTTTTCAATGAGTCAGTTCTTCGCATCAGGTGGCCAAATTATTGGAGTTACAGCTTCAGCATCAGTCCTTCCAATGAATATTCAGGACTGATTTCCTTTGGGATAGACTGGGTAGATCTCCTTGCAGTGCAAGGGCCTCTCAAGAGTCTTCTCCAACACCACAGTTCGAAAGCATTAATTCTTCAGCACTCAGCTTTCTTTATAGTCCAACTCTTACATTCATACATGACTACTGGAAAAACCATAGCTTTGACTAAAGGGACCTCTGTCAGCAAAGTAATGTCTCTGCTTTTTAACATGTGTGGGGGTTAAAGTTTGCTTAACTAGTTCTTTTTCCTTTAACAAATACATTTCATTTTTAAATATTTATTTATTTTATTTTTGGCTGTGTTGTGTCTTAGTTGTGGCACACAGATCTTTGTTGACACAAGCCAAGTTCTTTCTAGTTGAGTTGTGGCTCACAAGTTTAGTTTTCCTGCAGCAGGTGGGATCTCAGTTCTCTGATCAGGGATTGAATCCACACCCCCTGCATTGGAAGGTGGATTCTTAAACACTAGATCACCAGGGAAGTCCCTGTCTAACTAATTCTAATAGTTTAAAACTATAATTAGTTAATGTGCCTCAACTCATATACTTAAGATTACTTAAAGTGCCAGTCAGCATCACTTTTACAAGGGAGAAATTTTTCTCAAGATTTACAGGGAAATCTCCTGTGCTCAGAGGGGGCAGCGAATAGTTTGAATTATGGGATAGTTTTTCAGAAATGCCATTTTTATTACTTTCAAACGGGCACAGTAAATATGCTAGGCTAACAAAATGTTGCTAGGATGTTTTGCCAAATATAGATCTTTGTGTGAATGTATCAGAATGATTGGTAATTAACTTTTATTGTTGATACATCAGTGTGAGCTCTGAAAATGTTTAAAAACTGTTTATTCCCTTAAGTGATTTCACAAGTACCTTTGTCTCCAGACTCTTATTTACATAATATCCTATGTAAAATTCGGTGCAAAGATAAAATTGATATAGTATTTTTCTCTACTACCAGACCTTAAAGACAAGTGTTTACGATGTTTGGAATGATGAAGAGTTGGTATTTTCAAGATTTTGCTGGATGCATTTTTCTTAAGCTTTTCCAGCTTTCATTTGTTTATTTGGTTTGCTGGATCTTTGTTGTTGCACGCAGGCTTTCTCTAGTTGTGGCGAGCAGGGGGCTACTCATCATTGCCATGCATGGGCTTCTCATTGCAGTGACTTCTCTTGTTGCAGAGCACAGGCTCTAGGCTTCCTGCACCAGGATCGAACCCGTGTTCCCTGCACTGGCTGGCTGATTCTTATCCACTGGACCACCAGAGAATTCCTGGATGCATATTTATCAATCATTATGAAACTCTAGAATCCTGGAATCTTTGCAAGATTTCTCTTCATATCTGTGCCATTGATTCAGAAGTTTTGCTTCCTTGTTTAGTTCAGCTTGAAGTTTTAGCTTAATTTGAAAACTCCAAGAGGTTCTTTGGAGTTGAATATCTTTTACTCAGTGAGTCACCAGGCACCCTCTGCTCTCCAGATTCGATCTATCTTTGTAATGACTAGAATCTTATTCCTATTTTCTTATCCTATGGGTGCATGCTCAGCTGCTCAGTCATGTCTGACTCTTTTGTGACCCAATGGTCTGCAGCCCAATAGGCTCCTCTGTCCATGGGATTTTCCAAGCAAGAATATTGGAGTAAGTTGCCATTCCCTACTCCAGGGGATCTTCCAGACCCAGGGAACGAATCTGTGTTTCCTGCTGTCTCCTGCATTGGCAGGTGGCTATTTTTTTTTGTTTTTGTTTTTTTTTTAACCACTAGTGCTTCTTTGGGAAACCCATTTGTTGAATACCTACCAGGAGTAAACTGTAGAGGATTGAACAAAGATGAATAAGACACAGCCCTACTTTTAGGAGCTTGTTCACAACCTTGTAGAGGAGGCTAATTCCTTTATAATTATATTTCTATTTTCTAGGGGAACTGATTTTTCCTTTGTCCTCAGGCTTCAGTATCTACCACATTCTGCAGAAAGAAGCTATCACCTTTTCTGCAGTGGTGACAACAAAAGGCACACTCTTCATTAGGCTTAAACTATGCCAAGAGAGAAACGACCTCAAGACAATATTACTTGGCTTAATTGCAGCTTCCATAAAGCAAACAATTTACTACATTATTGGAAACTATAAAATAGCCTAGTGATATATTGAAAATCCCAGAACAAGTGCATAGGGATAAAGAATAATGGGATTTTTTTTTTCATTTTGTTTTGAAACAAGAAATTAAATTCAGTTGTTTGTAGTGGGTTGGAGGGAAGGGATGAGGAGAATTTTGGCTCAAAGTGACATCAAGTGATAGCTCACATGAAGGAAGAAAAAAAAATGAGCTAGGGTGTCTTGACTACCTTCCATGAAGACAAGATATATGCTGATCTTGCCGTATAACTTCATTGCTTTCAGTATTGTGAGAAAGAGGAAGCACACACTTTTATGACCCATTGCTTTACCTGTTGACAGAGAAGCAAAGCCAGGCATGCCATCTTCGTAGTGTGACCTCGAGGCCAAGATGACTTACAACGGTTCTTCTCCTGGTTGGCAGCAACCAAAGCTCCCACCATTAGTGCCTGCAGGTAGGTGCTTTCTGGAGATATTTACTCCATAGATGGATTAAGACTTTTTTTTACCTAGGAGGTTAATGTCTTGGGTAGCTTATATATAGCACAGCTTTACTTACCTAGTGCTTGTGGTCAGTTGCTAAGTCGTGTCTGACTCTTTGGGACCCCATGGACTGTAACCCGCCAGGCTCCTCTGTCCATGGGATTTCCCAGGCAAGAATAATGGAGTGGGTTGTCATTTCCTTCTCCAGGGGATCTTCCTGATCCAGGGATCGAACCTGTTGTCTCCTGCTTGGCAGGCAGATTCTTTACCACTGAGCCACCTGGGAAGCCGTAAGAGCCCATAAAATTAAGTTTCCCCTAAGGGTGGCAAGATGGTTGGAAAGCATCACTGACTCAATGGACATGAATTTGAGCAAACTCTGGGAGATAGTGGAGTACAGAGAAGCCTGGCCTTTTGTAGTCCATGGGGTCCCAAAGAATCAGACATGATTTAGCGATTGAGCAACAACAACAAAGGTGGAGCAATGATAAAGAATCCGCCTGCCAATGCAGGAGACGTGGGTTTGATCCCTGTGTCAGGAAGATCTCCTGGAGGAGGAAATGGCAACCCATTTCAGTATTCTTGCCTGGAGAATCCTATGGACAGAGGGGCCTGTCGGGCTACAATCCATGGGGTTGCAAAGAGTCAGACATGACTTAGTGACTAAACAACAACAACAAGGAAGTGAAGTGAGCTGGGGAAAAAGAATGGGAAATTGATAAGGTTTGATGAAGGGTGGATAGGAGAGAGAGGAGAGGGAAAACAAATTAGAGTTGCTGATTGGCTTTAGAAGAATGTGTTGAAGGTTTTGATCTTCCAGGGGCTGGAGAAACCATAGTTCCGGCCTTCTCTCTTCTTTATCTTTTCCTGATCCAGAGGGATGGCTGAGGTCACTCAGCATCAAATGATAACATGTGTGAGCTTACCTGTACAGTCAGGAGTGATGGTTTCTCTATGAACCAAACCAGACAGAAGGAGACTCCTGTCCTGGGTAGGAGAGTATTTCCATGGGGCTGGAGATAGCGCTGGACTGGAGGCCGGGTTCCCTAGTGCCCCAGCTTGGCTCTGCCAGGGTGTACTGGGTGGCCTTCGGTCAAGCCATTCCTTTTTCTGGAGATCCAGTTTCACTAACTATCCATGCCAGGGGTGTTGGAAGGAGGGGGAGTATAGGAGTAGTTGCCTTGGCCCTAGTTGGACATCATGTTATGTTTTATAGAAGCAGAGAAATCTGTAGTATTTGAGAACTGGATCTTACCCAGAATGGTCTCAGAAATATTCAAACGTCAATTTCATTGGAAGATGTGGTTCTCAACTCTCACATGCTGTAACTAAAAGGGGGCGTCCGGCTGCTCGCTGCTTAAGAGGCGATAGGGGGGCAAGCCTGGTGAAGAGAAAAGTTTGCTTTATTCTGAAGGACGGCAACTAGGGGCAGAGGGCAGACTCTTGCCCAAGAGCTGACTCCCCTCCTTGACAATCAGGGAGCAAGAGGGTTTATGGACAGGGGGAGGGGCTGCATGCAGAAACAGCACAGTCAGTTCTGGTGGTCACCTTGCAGTTGGTCATCAGTGGTCTGACCAGCGTCATTTTGGTTGTTTCAGGTACAGTTAATCTTCTCTTCCAGGCTTGTTTTTTTTTTTTTTTTGCCTCTCATTTCCTTGAGGCCAGTTCTTGAAATTGTGGCAGCTTCTATCATGACTATAGTCTAGTCACCATATAGTAACTTCTTCCACCTGGTGGGGGTTTCAGTATCTGCAAGACAGCTCATGGGATATGACTCAGAATATTGTCTAGAGCCTTTGAGAAGGAACTAGAGGCCCTTGACTGTGCTTAGTTGTTATTGTTGTTTAGCTGCGAAGTTGTGTCTGACTCTTTTGTGACCCCATGGACTGTAACCTGCCATGTTCCTCTGTCCACAGAATTGCCCAGGCAAGAATACTGGATTGGGTTGCCATTTCCTTCTCCAGGGGATCTTCCCGCCCCAGGGATTGAACCCGAGTCTCCTGCTTGGCAGGCAGATTCTTTACCACTGAGCCACCAGGGAAGCCCTTGACTATGCTTAATGACTACATTACAATTATTTGGTCTCCTATGACTGTTTTCCTTCATTTCTGTGTGTTCTTACTTCTCTGATTAAACTTATTTTTTGGCTAAAGTTTTTACACACACAAAAAAGGCAGGTGGAGGACATGGTGGGAGTGGGCAGTGGGGAGAAGGGTGGAAAGGACCATGGGGACCTGCTCCACTTCAATGCTACTTGGGGAGTTCAGTTCAGTTCAGTCACTCAGTTGTGTCCGATTCTTTGCTACCCCATGGACTGCAGCACACCAGGCCTCCCTGTCCATCACCAACTCCTGGAGTTTAGTCAAACTCATGTCCATTGAGTCAGTGATGCCGTCCAACCAGCTCATCCTCTGTCATCCCTTCTTCTCCCACCTTCAATCTTTCCCAGCATCAGGGTCTTTTCCAATGTGTCAGCTCTTCGCATCAGGTGGTCAAAGTATTGGAGTTTCAGCTTCAGCATCAGTCCTTCTAATGAACACTTAGGACTGATCTCCTTTAGGTTGGGCTGGTAGGATCTCCTTGTAGTCCAAGGGACTCAAGAGTCTTCTCCAAAGCATCAATTCTTCGGCGCTCAGCTTTCTTTATAGTCCAACACTCACATCCAGACATGACTACTGGAAAAATTGCTATGTTCTAATCCTGTTATTATACTTGGGGAGAATTTATTGCATTCTAACGTTGAGATCCAGGCTCTCCACCCAAAAGCCTTCCTAAACCTTCTTCACCTTTGGAGTCATCTTCCCAAGTCTGCCTGTGTGGCCCCTGGAATACGTCCAGCCTTGCTCTGAGCTAGGCGGCAAGCATCAACTAAGGGCAGAGGCTTGGATTTTTAATATAACAACACAGCCAATTTACAGGAGTAATATGATTTTCTAAATCATTGGAATTAGCTAGTCAAGCCTGAGAGTTACAATTATTCAGAGGCTCAGGAGCCCTAATAACATCTGGCAAACTCCAGCTGGGGCAGAAGGAAACAAAGCAAAAAAACCACACCATACACAACAAGCAAATAAACAAAAAACAAACCCAAGGCACCCTCATCCATTTTTATTATGACATCCTTAGGGTCACCATGTCAAGGCATGAAAGGAAATTAAAAGGAAGCATCTGAGAGGATACTGCTTACAAGGATTCTTCACTTGAGCTTGTTAATTTTCACAGTACAGTTGCCCTGGGTTGTGAATTAAAGAAACAGATGAAAAAAACATCGCGCCTTTAACTGTACTGGAGGCCCCATGTATACTCCTGTGCCTTTTGATGAGAAACATTAAACATTTTTAATTTAGTACATCAATTTGAAAATCTAATTTTTTTTAATGCTTTGTAGCGGCAGACGTGTTCACGGTGCTGTCACGACCATCGAAGAATTATGAGAAACTTGAACCGCAAAAAGTAAATTAGAAAAATCTCATTTCAGTTACTCTAAAAAGAGGGGAAATTAGATTTTGATTAAAATCACTCACACATACAATTTTAGGTAAACTAATTTAGCAAGACTGACTATATCATTTTTTTTTCCTGCCAGTATGTCCTTTTAATACTGGTGGTGAGGTATTTGTACCCATAACCTTTCTCACAACCAAAGGATGAAAAAAGGAACTCTAATAAAGTGGTCTCTTGACCACTGTGTACGAGGTCTGGTAGGGAGAGATTAAAGTAGTGTATTTGTCAATACAATAGACAGAAACTGGGAATGAATTAAGACTCCTTATACAGTCTCTTTAGCTGGCTCTCCGCTTTGGCTTTTCAACTTTTTTTGATTTCAACTTTGGAATTTTTACTTTAAGGAATGATGTGTCAGCTAATGTAGGAATTAACTGCATCATTAGCGCTGCATAATGTAGTCTATGGCCAGAGGCCCCAGTCTGGGTTAGACGAAGACTGCCAACTCCAAGGTGAGACCAGAGAACAGTAACTCACGGTTCTCATTAATTACAGACAGACCCAGGTCCTCCCCAAAGATGTTGCCAAGCTGAAGTGAAATGACGCATATGGATGTGTTTCGTAAACTGTAAAGTGCGGCTGAAGACTGTGGTGTCAGTGTTATTCTGACATCTACGTTTGAATGACTGCCCTGTGGCGCGTGAGCTTGGCTGTCTGAAATCCCAGCCTAGAAGCTAGGTTCTAAGGGGGGAAAAGATTGATAGAGCATTTTAGTTATTAAACATCTCATACCAAATCTCATTTTGCAAATTGCATTGTTAATGAATTAGAAACTTTTAAATTAAAGCTGAGGGGTGAATTATTAACTCTGTAAGAACGGGAATGGCATGGCTGGTCTACAGAAGATAGTGTCCAAAAGCCATCTCCTTCCCAACTGAGCATGAGATGTGAAGATGCAGGCTTCCTTGAACTTGCCAGTGAGAGGTAATGAGACCTTCATGACATTAATGGGTGTGAGAGCCTTTGAAAATGGCAACCTAATGTAAAGACAAAATACCACTTAAAAAGAAATAACAAACTCTATGAGAATTCCCTGGCGGTCCAGTGATTAGGCCTCTGTGATCTCACTGCTGAGGGCCTGGATTCAACCCCTGGTCGGGGAACAAAGATCCCATAAGCCATGCGGTGTGGCCAAAAGAGAAAAAAATAACAAACTCCAGAATAACAGTTCAGTATTAGCAGAGGGACAAGGAGGGCAGAAAGAGAAGGTTTTACTCACCAATCCCTTTATGGCTTCTGTCTCCCAATCCTGGTATTCCAAAGGAATAAGATTGAATCAGGAGATGGAAGAGCAGAGAAATAAATTAGAAAAGTTAATTAAGCTATGGGCTTTGAGAAGGACATCAATAGTGGTTCATCATTTGTAACAATTGGACCACTCTGGTGGGGCATGTTGATGGTGTAGGGGGAGCCTGTGCATATGCCCGGAGCAGAGGGAATATAGGAAATCTCTGTACCTTCCTTCCAGTCAGTCTTCCAAGAACCTAAAACTGCTTTAAAAAGTAAAGTCTAAGGACTTCCCTGGTGGCCCAATACTCAAGAATCCGCCTGCCAACGCATCACAACTAGAGAGTAGCCCCTGCTCACCTCAACTGGAGACAAGGCCACACAACAGTGAAAACCTAGCGCGCCTAAAATAAATAAAGTGAATTTTAAAAAGTAAAATCCATCAAAAAAAAAAAAAAAAAAAAACACCTGAGATACATGGATAAGCACCAATGAATAAATTTGAGGTTACCAGAATTTTTTTTTTTTAGTTTGTTTCTTATTAGGGCTTACAGTGATATGAAAAGCCTAACTCTGTTATTTACAAACTCTATGACTTTGGGCAAATTAATCTAAGTCTCAGTAATCCCAAATATAAAATATATACTGTATCCACCCCAATACTGATTTCATGGCATCACTGACAAGATGAAATGACCTACATACGTGAGAAATGCGGTGTGTTGGACTTTATAAGTTCTTAGTAAATGGTGGCAGTAGTGGTCTTGTTGTATGAATATTATAACCTTCGTAGTGGTTAGGAAAAAAATGTACTGCCATGCGGTTGTCAAGTGTTATTTGTTGTTAATAGTTTGTAAAGTACTTTATAGATTAAGAGATGCTTTGAACATCATTTTTTAATATTCACAGCAGATCTGTCAGAGAGATATTACTGCCTTTTGTTGCAGAGATGAGAGGTTGTTTTCTTATGCAATTGACTTGCCTGAGATTATATAGTTAGCGTTCATGCTAGAGAGAAAATAAAAATAATACTCTGAATTTTGAGAAAAAAATAACTGAAATAAAAAGATGTAGGAATTCAATGACAAAAAACAAAAATGAAAAGTGGATGGTAGAGTTCAGGAAGGGAACTGAAACAACCAATAACATTTTATCAGAATGAAGGGCCATGTTAGAAGCAGTAAGTAGAATAGATGGAGTGTGGGGTATGGAGAAGATGCTTGAAAAAAATCACATAAAATCAAATGGGGGAAGAACCAAGATATAAAAATGATTCTGTTGCTGAAAGCTCAGCTTCTCTGTATACTGGTGCCAAATGAAATCTCAGAAATAGAGTTTTGGGTGAAGTAGAAAAGGATAGCTTTATTGCTTTGCCAGACAAAGAGAGACACAGTGGGCTTCTGCCCTCAAAAACTATGTGTCCCAACCTGGGAGTATTTGATGAAGGTTTTATAACAGTGGTCTAAACTAGCATGCTGCAGTCCATGGGGTCACAAAGTATGACTGAGCTAACTAACTAACTAAAGACAAGGTCTCTGACAAGATTAGGGTGTGATCAGGGCTTGCATTCCCTTACTCTCATCTCAGGTAGCTGGTCCCCAATCTTGATGAGTTTCTCTGCTGAATGACTACTGGAACTTACAGTTGAGAGACCAGGCTCCCAGACCTTTCCTTGTATGGGAAAAACCCATTCAAGGCAATACTATGAAGACCTGAAAGTAGGAAGCTAACCACATATCTAGCAGTTGGAAATGATGTCTATTTCTCAGGATCCTGTTCTCTGGTTGTAGGCACTGTTTGGCTGGCCAATCTATAGTAATCTTGTTACTCTGGTGCGATGCACCCATGATTTCACTCCATCCAATTTTAGGGTGGTGTGAGTAGTAAGAAGAATGTCATAGAATCCCTTCCATTTCTTCTTAAGCTGCCGCTTGGGTCCTTGCTCTTTTCACACTTTCAACAGGACCTGGTCTCCTGCTTTGAAGGAATGCAAGAGAGCTTCCAGGTGGGGAGGAGACCTCTAGAACATAAACTCATTCATAGCAGTTAGCAAGTGACCAGTGTGTTGTACACCTGTTTATTTTCTTCCTGCATCAGCAATGTAGTTACCCTATACATTTCATAAGGACTCAATCCTAGCTCACTTCTAGGGGCCACTAGTATATTGTCAAGACTTTGTCCCATTTTAGATGAGTTTCCAGGCATAGCTTGGAGAGAGTTTTCTTCAGGGTGTGATTCATCTTCTTAGCCTTTTCTGCAGATTGGGGTCTCTGTAATGACTGAAGTTTCCCTTTTAATACTAAAGCTTTATTTGCTGTTTGTGTTATTTCTGCAATGAAAGCAGATTCATTATTGGCTCTGAATAGTAGAAGGGAGGTCTGTATATAGGAATGTCCTTAAGAAAAGGACACTTTAAAAGCACTTCCACTGCTTTTTTCCTTCTGGCTGGAAAGGCTTCCACTCAACCTTGATCCTGGTGTAATCCTCTTAAATCTTTAGCCAAAATCTCTTTGAAGAGGGCAGGGGGAATTTTTAAATCCTGGTGGCATCCTTGAGTCTGACAAAGCTCAGAAAATTCAAGTTCACAACAATACAGGTCTGAAATCACATCCGCAGTGGCCTCCTAGTTTTACCTTAGTAACTCCATCTTGGCTTTCAAATACATTCCCCTCCCCACTGTCAAAGCCGATGCACAAGGCATGTGTGAAAGGCCACAAAATAGGCTGCTTTTAAAAGTTAAACCGTGTATAGGCTGTAGTGACTTCCTCATACCTCAGTATACATGGATTTTTTTTTTTCTGTCATTTCCCCTTTTGCTTCCAAGTCTTTCAGTGGAAGACACTGATGATCAAAATGTCTATCCCTTGGTGCTGATTTAGCTCTCTGCCCAGGTGTAGTTCATGTCCCTCTATGCTAGGCCTCCTTTATACTTGCCTGGTTAATCCATGCTGGGTGAAAACTGATCAGGTATGTCGAACCAGCTCAGAGGTGTGTGAATGAGGAAATCCTTTGTAGGGCCATACACTGTATCATTTATGCCCACTTGTCACACAGGCATGGTACATATGCTTTCAGCAGTATACCTAAAGCAGGCAGCGATGCATCAAGAGTAATTACACTTTGATAAGTGTAATTATCACTTCTCCTAAATATAAAGACTTTAATTAACAGATCAAGAATTTTACATCTATTGAAACATAATCTTTTCCCCTAAAATTACCCTCATCTCCGGGATCGGGTAGAGAGGGATGGGGGAGGGGGATCGGGATGGGGAATACATGTAAATCCATGGCTGATTCATGTTGGTGTGTGACAAAAACCACTACAATGTTGTGGAGTAATTAGCCTCCAGCTAGTGAAAATAAATGAAAAAAAAAAAAAAAAAGATAAAAAAAAAATAAAGTATATGTAAAAAAAAAAAAAAATTACCCTCATCTCCATTGAACATAGTCAAGCCAACACTTTTGTTTTCAAAGGAAGTCTAGTACATTGACCAGATAGGCCCTTCCACAATGACTCTGGCATAATTCCTCAGGAGTCTCAGACTACATATCCAAAAGACCTCTTGGGTCCTGGAACGTTATGCCAAAGGCCTATATCAGACTCTGTTTTGGTAGATTTCTCTTTTCTAGAAGTTCCCCAAATATCAAACTCCTGCACATGCCAGGAGACAGTCTTTCCCATTCACCTGATAAGGTTGTTCAGAACCCAAGAGTCTCCAATTTCTGGAGGGACTAGGCAGAGAGAAAAAACTATTTCAATTTTACCTGGAGAAGTGTAATTTACCCACTTGCTCTAAATAATAATTAGCCTGAGCAGGGGGTTGGGAAGAAGGCTTTCCCATATCTGGAAAACATGAGTCAAAACCAGTAATAATTCATATGAAAAAAAGGAAAAAATAAAAAACTCCCAAACCCATAAACATTATAACTATATTCACCAGTTCACTTAGTAACCAATCCTTTGTTAACTTTTTATGAAGGCATCAGATTCTTCATTAATTTCTTTTTCATACCCAGCTCAGCAGTATGACATGAAATTTATCAGAGAACTGTATTTGTCAAAAGGGATCCTTCATATAAGTCTTCTTGAAGATGAAGCATTTTTGCAAAGGCATCAGAGTACAATAATTATAAATGACATAATAAAGACTTAAAAGGGTAAAATTAAGCACATGCTAGTATAGTATTGCTCAAAATTCTCCAAGCCAGGCTTCAGCAATACGTAAACTGTGAACTTCCAGATGTTCAAGCTGGTTTTAGAAAAGGCAGAGGAACCAGAGATCAAATTGCCAGCATCCCCTGGATCATCAAAAAAGCAAGAGAGTTCCAGAAAAATGTCAGTTTCTGCTTTATTGACTATGCCAAAGCCTTTGACTGTGTGGATCACAATAAACTGTGGAAAATTCTGAAAGAGATGGGAATACCAGACCACCTGACCTGCCTCTTGAGAAACCTGTATGCAGGTCAGGAAGCAATAGTTAGAACTGGACATGGACCAACAGACTGGCTCATGGGCTGGGCTGAATGAAGCACAAGTTGGAATCAAGATTGCTGGGAGAAATATCAATAACCTCAGATAAGCAGATGACACAACCCTTATGGCAGAGTGAAGAGGAACTAAAAAGCCTCTTGATGAAAGCGAAAGAGGAGACTGAAAAAGTTGGCTTAAAGCTCAACATTTAGAAAACTAAGATCATGGCATCTGGTCCCATCACCTCATGGAAAATAGATGGGGAAACAGCGGAAACAGTGTCAGACTTTATTTTGGGGGGCTCCAAAATCACTGCAGATAACGATTGCAGCCATGAAATTAAAAGACGCTTAATCCTTAGAAGGAAAGTTATGACCAACCTAGATAGCATATTAAAAAGCAGAGACATTACTTTGTCAACAATGGTCTGTCTAGTCAAGGCTATGGTTTTTCCAGTGGTCATGTATGGATGTGAGAGTTGGACTGTGAAGAATGCTGAGTGCTGAAAAATTGATGCTTTTGAACTGTAGTGTTGGAGAAGACTCTTGAGAGTCCCTTGGACTGCAAGGAGATTCAACCAGTCCATCCTAAAGGAAATCAGCCCTGAATATTCGTTGGAAGGACTGATGCTGAAGCTGAAACTCCAGTACTTTGGCCACCTCATGAGAAGAGTTGACTCGTTTGAAAAGACCCTGATGCTAGGAGGGATTGGGGGCAGGAGGAGAAGGGGGCGACAGAGGATGAGATAGTTAGATGGCATCACCTACTTGATGGGCATGAGTTTGAGTAGACTCTGGGAGTTGGTGATGGACAGGGAGGCCTGGCGTGCTGCGATTCATGGGGTCGCAAGGAGTCGGACACGACTGAGCGACTGAACTGAACTGAACTGAAGCACCTGATTTAAGTGTAACTGGTAAATGAACTTGGTAACAATAACCGGAATTACATTTAATTTAGTATGGCAAATAATCTTAGTTAAATACAGATTACTTAAAGGTAAAGAGACTCACAAGTTGTTATCAAAAGCAGTATTCCAAGAAAACTGTACTGAGCCCACTCCCAACAAAATCCATTTACACAAGTAGATTTAATTCAATCTTAGAAAATCCTGATCATGCACAACTCTGAAAACATATGTTTTCTTATGGAGAATATCTCAAAAAGGCATCTTTAGTTTTCCTCTCTGTCAAGGGGAAGCCAATATTTGCCAATAAATGTTTCATATTTTATTTGAAAATGACCTACATATTTAATTAAACTTCTAAGATTCATCTTAACTTTAAAATTTTAAGTTACCAAGTAGCTGAGGAGAATACTCTTAAGTACACATTCCTAGAACAATTATTCCTAAAAACTTTTTATTCCTATACTCGTCCCTGGTGGCTCAGACGTAAAGAATCTGCCTGCATTGCGGGAGACCCAGGTTGGGTGGTGAAGATCCCCTGGAGGAGGAAATGGCAACCCACTCCAGTATTCTTGCCTGGAGAATCTTGTGGACTGAGAAGCCTGGCGGGCTACAGTCCATGGGGTTGCGAAGAATCGGACACGACTGAGTGATTAACACTTCACTTCACTTACCAAAAGCTCTTATCTCACTTGCATTGCTTCACCACTGGTGACTCTAAAGACTTGTCCGTATTAATCAAACTAACAAGCTTAGACCACCTTCCATAGCAGATATCAGCTCAATACTGAATATATCCCAGATCATATGGTCCTAAAATTTATCTTGACCAATTTTATAGACATTTAGGTTTGTTTTTTAACCACTTACTTTTAAGTCAATTAAATAGAGTTGATTTACAAGTTAATTTTTATATAAAGATATCTTTTTCACTATAGGGAACTGGAATGCAAAAATAGGAAGTGAAGAGATACCTGGAATAACAGGCAAATTTGGCCTTGGAGTACAAAATGAAGTAGGGCAAAGGCTAACAGAGTTTTGCCAAGAGAATGCACTGGTCATAGCAAACACCCTCTTCCAACAACACAAGAGAAGACTCTATACATGGACATCACCAGGTGGTCAATACTGAAATCAGACTGATGATATTCTTTGCAGCCAAAGATGGAGAAGCTCTATACAGTCAGCAAAAACAAGACCGGGAGCTGACTGTGGCTCAGATCATGAACTCCTTATTTCCAAATTCAGACTTAAACTGAGGAAGGTAGGGGAAACCACTAGACCATCCAGATATGACCTAAATCAAAGCTGTTACGATTATACAGTGGAAGTGAGAATTAAATTCGAGGGATTAGATCTGATAGACAGAGTGCCTGAAGAACTATGCATGGAGGTTCATGACATTGTACGGGAGGCAGGGATCAAGACCATCCCTAAGAAAAAGAAATGCAAAAAGGCAAAATGGTTGTCTGAGGAGGCCTTACAAATAGCTGAGAAAAGAAGAGAAGCTAAAGGCAAAGGAGAAAAGGAAAGATATACCCATTTGAATTCAGAGTTCCAAAGAAGAGCAAGGAGAGATAAGAAAGCCTTCCTCAGTGATCAATGCAAAGAAATAGAGGAAAACAATAGAATGGGAAAGACTAGAGATCTCTTCAAGAAAATTAGAGATACCAAGGAAACATTTCATGTAAAGATGGACACAATAAAGGACAGAAATAGTATGGACCTGACAGAAACAGATGATATTAAGAAGAGGTGGCAAGAATACACAGAAGAACTATACAAAAAAATCTTCATGACCCATATAACCATGATGGTGTGATCACTCACCTAGAGCCAGACAACCTGGAATGCAAAGTCAAGTGGGCCTTAGGAAGCATCACTAAGAGCAAAGCTAGTGGAGGTGATGTAATTCCAGTTGAGTTATTTCACATCCTAAAAGATGATGCTGTGAAAGTGCTGCATTCGATATTTGGAAAACAATCAGCAAATTTGGAAAACTCAGCAGTGACCACAGGACTGTAAATGGTCAGTTTTCTTTCCAATCCCAAAGAAAGACATGCCAAAGAATGTTCAAACTACTGCACCATTGTACTCATCTCACACGCTAACAAAGTAATGCTCAAAATCCTCCAAGTCAGGCTTCAACAGTACATGAACCATGAACTTCCAGATGTTCAAGCTGAATTTAGAAAAGGCAGCAGAACCAGAGATCAAATTGCCAACATCCACTGGATCATCAAAAAAGCAAGAGAGTTCCAGAAAAACATCTACTTCTGCTTCATTGACCACCCTAAAGCCTTTGACAATGTGGATCACAGCAAACTGTGGAAAATTCTTCAATTTTCCAGACCACCTGACCTGTCTCCTGAGAAATCTGTATGCAGGTCAATAAGCAACAGTGAGACCTGGACACGTAACAATAGCCTGGTTCCAAATTGGGAAAGGAGTATATCAAGGTGATATATTGTCACCCTGCTTATTTAGCTTATATGCAGAATACATCATGTGAAATGCCAGGCTGGATGAAGCATAAACTGGAATCAAGATTGCTGGGAGAAATATCAATAACCTCAGATATGCAGATGACACCACCCTTATGGCAGAAAGCGAAGAGGAACTAAAGAGCCTCTTGATGAAAGTAAAAAAGGAGAGTGAAAAAATTGGCTTAAAGCTCAACATTCAGAAAACTGAGATCATGGCATCTGGTCCCATCACTTCATGGCAAATAGATGGGGAAACAATGGAAACAGTGACAGACTTTATTTTTGGGCTCCAAAATCACTGCAGATGGTGACTGCAGCCATGAAATTAAAAGACACTTGCTCCTTGGAAGAAAAGCTATGACTAGCCTAGACAGCATGTTAAAAAGCAGAGACATTACTTTGTCAACAAAGGTCCATCTAGTCAAAGCTATAGTTTTTTCAGCAGTCATGTATGGATGTGTGAGTTGGACCATAAAGAAAGCTGAGGGCCGAAGAGTTGATGCTTTTGAACTATGGTGTTGGAGAAGACTTTTGTGAGTCCTTTGGACTGCAAGGAGATCCAACCAGTCCATCCTAAAGGAAATCAGCCCTGAGTATTCATTGGAAGGACTGATGCTGAAGCTGAAACTCTAATTTTCAGGTGAAACTTTGGCCACCTGATGCAAAAAACTGACTGGTTGGAAAAGACCGTGATGCTGGAAAAGATTGAAAGCAGGAGGAGAAGGGGATGACAGGGGATGAGGTGGTTGGATAGCCTCACTGACTCAATGGACGTGAGTTTGAGCAAGCTCCGGGAGTTGGTGATGGACAGGGAAGCCTGGCATGCTACAGTCCATGGGGTCGCAAAGAGTCAGTAATGACTGCGAGACTGACCTGAAATTGAAAGACAGAACCAGAGATCTCATAGTCTTTCTGCTTGAGTTTGAAGAGGGCTTCTTTCCCCACCTTTTTCTTTAGTCTCAAGAACTAAAGACTGGTTTAGATGAAGTGTTCCAGAGGGCCTGGACACAGTTGGGAGGAAGAATTCCTTTTAATGGGGACAGAGCTGAAGATCTCTCAGTTTTGTAAAAATACCTGAGGGAGAGGGATTATAAGATGGAAGAGAGCTCTGATCACCCCTAACAAGTCTAGTCCAAAAGGGAAAATCCTAACTATCATTCTTTCACAGGCAAAACCAGACACAATAGGGAAGAACACTCTGGTGTTGTCATAGATGAGCCCTTTTTTTGAAAACGGGTCGTTGTAAACACTGACACACATGCATACAAACAGCAAACATGGTCCCACAAGCAACATATGTACAGCTCTTTTCTCTGCGTTCCTAGTTTTCCTTTTTGTTCAGAAACAACCAGTTCTAGACAAAATGGCTTTCCTTCCTCTTTGTATCATCAGCCTATTACCTACCTGCTCACTTTTTTACAAATTGCATGAATGCCTGAACATAAGGAACTTCTCCTGTCTTTCTATTCCTGTGACAAAACAGCTGTAGCTGGAGAACAGTCTAATAATTTAGGCTACCATTCAAAGGCCATCTTTCCTCATTTTCAGCAATGTATGCTGGGCAAACAGAATTACAATAGAATTTCTATTTTTTTTTCATTTATCTTTATTAGTTGGAGGCTAATTACTTTACAATATTGTAGTGGTTTTGTCATACATTGACATGAATCAGCCATGGATTTACATGTATTTCCCATCCCAATCCCCCCTCCCACCTCCCTCTCTACCCGATCCCTCTGGGTCTTCCCAGTGCACCAGGCCCCAGCACTTGTCTCCTGCATCTAACTAGAATTTCTATTTTTTCATAGTCATAGGTTTAGAACTGTAGGTTGACCACTCTGCCCAGATTTTCGCTGGGGTTGGAGGGTAAGAGCTATCAGTTGGAGAGAGGAGGAGAAGTAAAAGAAAAAGAAGAAGGAGAAGCAGGTGGAGGAGAATAAGGAGGTGAAGGAAAATAAGGAGGGGGAGGTTAAGGACAATGAGGGGGAGGTGAAGGAGAATAAGGGGGAGGTGAAGAAAAAAAAAGAAAAAGGAGAAGGAGGTGAATAAGAAAAAGAAGGAGAAGAACAAGAAGAAGAAAGAGAAAATGAAGCAGCAGGAGAAGATGAAGGAAGAGAAGAAAAAGTCCCTCCCATGTTTGATCACTCACACACTGAAAACAAAACAGAACCCTTGTCAGCAGATGGAAGCCTTAGGCCAGAAAAAGCAGATAGCAGAAAGCTCACAGTGGCCACTTCCATGTCCCACTTTAGCACATGACCTTAGTCCAAGCTGCACCTTACATTCTGGATTTCTGAAGCAGAAAAATCCCCAGACAGGAACGGAACATTCCCCAGACAGAACCAAAAGTCCCTCAGTGGGACAAAATCAAAGGAGCCTGGGAATGCACTCCTAGGGACTTACCCAGATTCTGGCAGAGGTGCGGTGACGTCGGATGCCATCTTTTCTCCTTCCCCAAAATCATTGAAAATGATTTCTCAGAGTAGGAAGTCCAGGATGGTCCAGGCAGGAGGAGGAGACAACTGTCCATGAGGCAGAAAGGGCCTGGCAGCTGCTGGACTGTCCCTCTTCCGCTGTCTAATCCCGCCTCAGCGTTCCAGCTGCTGGGATGGCGAACAAGGGTTTGACCTGGGACTTGGCCTTTCCCGGCAAGGGTCCCAGGTAACGGGGCCTCTAGGAGCCCCTGCCCCAGGACTGCCTCCAAATCAGTCCCTTATGGTCACCAGAATTGTTACTGAAAGTTTGCTGAGTCTTGGAATCAGAGTTTGGGATGAAGCAGAAAAGCAGAGCTTTATTACTTTGCCAGACAGAGGGGACACAGCAGGCTCCTGCCTTGACAACTGTGTGTCCCAACCTGGGCGGATTTGATGAGGAGTTTTATAGCAAAAGTTCAAAGGTGGGGTCGCTGACAAGATTAGGGTATGATTAGGGTTCGCACTCCCTTAATCTCGTCTTGGGTGATTGGTCTCCTAATCTTGATGAGATTCTCTGGTCCCTTTCATCTTGCCTCAGGTGGATTCTGGCTGCTCTTGATTAGCACCTGTTCGAATCTGCCTTTTGGAACTAAGGGAAAGTTATAGAAGCCGAAGCCTTGCCTGCAAGAAACAAGGGGACTAAAGGGCCTCCAGGCCTGGGAGCCCCACAGGGGCTCACTCAGTTTCAATTCCAAAGAGGAAACAGATATGTAAAACAAAGCAGAATTCAGTATGTTAATAATTATTTTTCATGAGAGATAAACATGCTAATAAAACTAATAGACTAATAAAATCTAATAAACTTTTCTTGGTGGCTCAGACAGTAAAGAATCTGCTTGCAATGCAGGAAACCTGGGTTTGATCCGTGGGTCAGGAAGATCCCCTGGAGAAGGAAATGGCAATCCACTCCAGTATTCTTGCCTGGAGAATCCCATGGACAGAAGAGCCTGGCAGGCTATAGAGTCCATGGGGTTGCAAGAGTCAGACAGACTGAGTGACTTTCATATGCAATAAAACTTTCAAGAATTCATTGTCCTAAAAGCACACTGTTTCAAGTAAAGAAAAAAAGTTCAAAATAAAAGGTATTGAGTTGTAGCCTAATTAGTAAACTTGGAGGGAAAGAAAACTCTTGTAGAAATCCAGGTAGAAAAAGCATGAGGGTAGATGTGAAGCTTACTATGCTCTATTAATAGTATTTTATTTTAAAATAGAGCAGCTAAATGTCGACACATTTCTGTAGAGATGAAAAAAAGACATAAAAATTGTGTTTTCTACCAACTTGACTTTCAAGTGAAGAGAAAGACATTCTTTTTTTTTTTTTTTTTTTTAATTTTTTTATTAGTTGGAGGCTAATTACTTCACAATATTTCAGTGGGTTTTGTCATACATTGATATGAATCAGCCATGGATTTACACGTCTTCCCCATCCCAATCCCCGCTCCCACCTCTCTCTCCACCCGATTCCTCTCGAAACATCCCACCCTTGCCTTCTCCCAGAGAGTTCAAAAGTCTGTTCTGTATTTCTGTGTCTCTTTTTCTGTTTTGCATATAGGGTTATCGTTACCATCTTTCTAAATTCCATATATATGTGTTAGTATGCTGTAATGTTCTTTATCTTTCTGGCTTACTTCACTCTGTATAAGGGGCTCCAGCTTCATCCATCTCATTAGGACTGGTTCAAATGAATTCTTTTTAATGGCTGAGTAATATTCCATGGTGTATATGTACCACAGCTTCCTTATCCATTCATCTGCTGATGGGCATCTAGGTTGCTTCCATGTCCTGGCTATTATAAACAGTGCTGCGATGAACATTGGGGTGCACGTGTCTCTTTCAGATCTGGTTTCCTCAGTGTGTATGCCCAGAAGTGGGATTGCTGGGTCATATGGCAGTTCTATTTCCAGTTTTTTAAGAAATCTCCACACTGTTTTCCATAGCGGCTGTACTAGTTTGCATTCCCACCCACAGTGTAAGAGGGTTCCCTTTTCTCCACACCCTCTCCAGCATTTATTGCTTGTAGACTTTTGGATAGCAGCCATCCTGACTGGCGTGTAATGGTACCTCATTGTGGTTTTTATTTGCATTTCTCTAATAATGAGTGATGTTGAGCATCTTTTCATGTGTTTGTTAGCCATCTGTATGTCTTCTTTGGAGAAATGTCTGTTCAGTTCTTTGGCCCATTTTTTGATTGGGTCATTTATTTTTCTGGAATTGAGCTGCAGGAGTTGCTTGTATATTTTTGAGAGTAATCCTTTGTCTGTTTCTTCATTTGCTATTATTTTCTCCCAATCTGAGGGCTGTCTTTTCACCTTACTTATAGTTTCCTTTGTAGTGCAAAAGCTTTTAAGTTTCATTAGGTCCCATTTGTTTAGTTTTGCTTTTATTTCCAATATTCTGGGAGGTGGGTCATAGAGGATCTTGCTGTGATTTATGTCGGAGAGTGTTTTGCCTATGTTCTCCTCTAGGAGTTTTATAGTTTCTGGTCTTACATTTAGATCTTTAATCCATTTTGAGTTTATTTTTGTGTATGGTGTGAGAAAGTGTTCTAGTTTCATTCTTTTACAAGTGGTTGACCAGTTTTCCCAGCACCACTTGTTAAAGAGGTTGTCTTTTTTCCATTGTATATCCTTGCCTCCTTTGTCAAAGATAAGGTGTCCATAGGTTCGTGGATTTATCTCTGGGCTTTCTATTCTGTTCCATTGATCTATATTTCTGTCTTTGTGCCAGTACCATACTGTCTTGATGACTGTGGCTTTGTAGTAGAGTCTGAAGTCAGGCAGGTTGATTCCTCCAGTTCCATTCTTCTTCCTCAAGATTACTTTGGCTATTCGAGGTTTTTTGTATTTCCATACAAATTGTGAAATTCTTTGGTCTAGTTCTGTGAAAAATACCGTTGGTAGCTTGATAGGGATTGCATTGAATCTATAGACTACTTTGGGTAGAATAGCCATTTTGACAATATTGATTCTTCAAATCCATGAACACGGTATGTTTCTCCATCTGTTTGTGTCCTCTTTGATTTCTTTCATCAGTGTTTTATAGTTTTCTATGTATAGGTCTTTTGTTTCTTTAGGTAGATATACTCCTAAGTATTTTATTCTTTTTGTTGCAATGGTGAATGGTATTGTTTCCTTAATTTCTCTTTCTGTTTTTTCATTGTTAGTATATAGGAATGCAAGGGATTTCTGTGTGTTAATTTTATATCCTGCAACTTTACTATATTCATTGATTAGCTCTAGTAATTTTCTGGTAGAGTCTTTAGGGTTGAGAAAGACATTCTTAAACATGCAAGAAATTGAAGAATGTAATGCTCATAAATCCTCTTGAAACAATTACTTTATGATGGAATCTAGTAGCCAAATGAAATTAAATAAGGGAATCAGGGATGGGGATGCAACAGTATGAAAGATCTGGAGGTAACCAGTGAATCTATTTAAATACATAAGAAAGTTAGGGAAAAAATAAACCACAGGGGTTTTGGTTACAGAAGAGGATGTAACTGATATAAGCCTTGACAATATAAAATGATAATAACTAGAAAATCTGCAGGGAGACAGGGAAGCGCAGAGTTAGAAGTACAAGAGAGGGGACTAATTTGTTCATCTTTCATAATTGGCAGTCAAAAGACACTGTACAGAGTTTATAAGTCAACAAATAGAGGTTGAAGCATTATAATGTAAAAAATTATTTTTAAAATTTTCTGTGGCCTCACAACTTGTGGGATCTTAGTTTCCTGACCAGAGATTGAACCTGCACCCTCAGGAATGAAAGCATAGAATCCCAACCCCTGGACCACCAGGGATTCCCTCTGTGAATCATACAATTTAAAGTTATAAAGAACTCGTAAGAAGAGACTGACAACACGTCTTTTAGATTATCAGAATGGAAAATAAAATTAGCACTAAGAAAATACTACACTACAAAGACTACAAGAAAAAGATAGCAACTAATCAAAGTGCAAAAACAGAACCAGTAACAAAGCATAAAATATTAATAAAAAATAAACATGTTTCTTATGAAAAGGAGTATAAATGGAGTAAATTCACAAAGTAAAACAAAATGTCTCAGGTTATATGAGGGGCAGATTTAAATAAAATAATTTCAAAAGATCAAATCAATAGACAAAGCCATCCTGGGCAGATGAATATATGCATGTAAGTAACAGACAACAACAATGGCAAACAAACCTCCAGACTAAAAACAACAGTGATGAAAGTCAGGGGTCGTGACCATTAATATTTGAAAACAATGAGTTCGAACAAAAAGCGTTACCTGAATCCAAAATAAACAGTTTATATTAGTAATGGTGTACACCACCATTACACTGGAAATAAAACCTCTTAATCTTTTTGTACCAATTAACACAGCATCCAAGTATTTAAGGCTAAAACTGCAGTAAATAAATAAGAAATTGACAGATATTCGAATGCAACTGCTCTTATGCAGCGAGAGGTAACATAAATAGAAAGTAAAATTACATTGAGTTTTTACAGTATAAACAATGAGTGTTCACATACACGCTTATACAAACACACATCTATTCAAGTACATGTAGTATTTTTTAAAAATTAATCATATATCTTCAGTTAGATCTACTCAGTGAAAAAAACCCAGCAATTTCTAGAAGTTTCTATCCCAGAATTTTGGCAAATTTTCCTGAAACCAGAGTTTCATAAACTTGAGTTTGAAGACCTCTGGATTAGAAGCTAGACCTCTATTATTACACTGGCAACATGATAAGTTTCCTTTCGATATCAAGGAATATATATATATATATATATATATATATATATATATATATATCCTTTATCCATTGTTATTTCAGAGAAAACATGATTCTGATGACAGTTATCTGTGCAGCTATTAGTTATAACCAATTCCACCATTTTCTAACAAAGGGACTAAAGAAAACCTAGAATCGTAAATCATCTCTCAAAGATGATTTCAGTAATAATGTTTTAGGTTGCAGTGATCTTCAGCTCCTCAGGGACCAGCTGCTGTGCTCATCAAGGTTCTTTGATCTTTCCCCTGTAATACACTAGTAACTCACAAAGAGTCACTTTAATAGATGAGGATGTATTCCTGTTTGTAACAGTACTGGGAACTGAACCCCTATCTTCTGAATCCCTGTCCTTCATTTCTTTAAGCACATATTGCTTTGCCTCAGCACACACAAATACTGAGGATAAAAAAGGAGTCTTCCTTCGACTTAACGATGTTACAAGAGATGTTGGACTTAACTGGTTTTCTGACCAGGGCTCCTGTGGTTTCAGCAACTTTCCAAAATCTTCATTCTCAGCCTGAATGTCTTTGGTGTAAAATGTGTTCTAGTGATTTATTCTGTATAGTATATCTTGCTTACACCCGATTGTTGTTACAGAGGAAAGCTGCAAATACGACACTTCCCCTACCAAAATCTCTGCTCAGCCTTCTGCCCATACTAAACTAATCTGTCCAGTTCTGTGCTGACATCGCCTGGATACTAATCTAGTAGCTCTGGCCCCATGACCATGGCACTGCTTTGTATACATATATATTTCTTCTAACACACCATGCGTGTGGTTGCGTGCATTATGAAGACTGTTTTGTTTTTGTGTTCCTTTCTGGCCAGACCTCTGTCTGCATACTCCCAGTGCAGACAGGTGCCTGGCCAGGTGTTTAGTAGGTTCCGGGTGTTTCCCTTTACAAACATATTTCATTTATAACAAAAAATGAAAAAGTTCTTATTTAAGATTATTCAAAAAGGTCATATGGTTTAAAAATGAAATATTGATTTGTTTACTGTCTTTCTAGATATCTACGCTGAGCTTTTTGGCTACTGTTGAGGGATGAATCTCTCATAAGCCACTGGGAAGCTCTCATGCCATCTAAGGAGATGGGCTGGATATAGTGGTTGTTTCTAGAAGAAATACATGTTAATTTTTTTTTGTTTTAAATTTTATATTGGGGTACAGTTGATTTACAATGTTGTATTAGTTTCAGGTATACAGGAGAATGATTCAGTTCTCCATATGTTTATCTATTCTTTTTCAAATTCTTTTCCCAGCTAGGTTATTACAGAGTGTAGAATAGAATTCCCTGTACTATACAGTAGATCTTTGTCAGTTATCTATTTTAAGTATAGCAGTGTTCACATGTCAATCCTAACTCCCTAACTATCCATGCCTCCTCATTCTTCCTCTATGGTAACTGTAAGTTCATTCTCTAGGTCTGTGAGTCTGTTTCCATTTTGTAAATAAGCTAGTTTAAACAATTTTTTTTAAGATTACACATATAAGGGATATCATATGATGTTTGTCTTTATCTGAGTTATTTCACTTAGTTTGATAATCTTTGGGCCCATCCATGATGCTGCAAATGGCATTATTTCATTCTTTTTAACAGCCGAGTAATATTCCATTGTATATATGTACCACATTTTGTTTATCCATTCCTCTGTCAATGGATATTTAGATTGCTTCAAAGTCTTAGTTATTGAAAACAGTGCTGCAAAGAACACTGGGATGCATGTATCCTTTCAAACCGTTTTTGAAGAAATGCAATATTAACATGGGCACTATATTTTTACCATCAACACTGTCTCTTAGCTATTACACTTGGGCCCTCCTGGACAAGTATGGGAAACTTAATATCTATAAGGCTGGAAATCTGGCTGTTTTAAAACCTGGTGAAGAAAACTTCCCAGAATGGTGATTTTGTTAGTACAATGTACTGTCAGCATGCTGTTTCTCATCTTTCCCATTGGTGTCCATTTATACACTTATAAAAACAAAAAATTTAAAGCTGAACTAAATAAGCTTTGTGTCTTAGGGGAAATATGTGGATTTTTTTTTTTTTTTGCCAAACCTGCAGCATGTGGGATCTTAGTTCCCTGACCCTATGCCTCCTGCACTAAGGTGAAATCTATGCTGAGATAATAGTTTATTTCTGGCCCATGAGGTAGGCTTGCAAAAGCTCAAGAGAGTTGTTGATTAGTATCTGAGCTACATAATAGAATTGGCAAGAAATGACTAAATAGTACATTTTCATTCATTCAGTTATTCCATAAACATTTGTTTAAGTGCTTCTGCTCCAGTATACTGTGTAAAACTCTATAGAATGGGTGGGAAAAACAAAGCAGCCATCTCAGCTAGACTACCAGCTCACTGAGGCCAGCAGAGGTGTGCATATACGTTATTTTAATACAAAACAGGAAATATTAAGTATAATGAGATACGGAGGTGAAGGACTTGAAGAGACCATGTGTGTCTAAGATAGTTTCTGGCTGGGGAATCTAAGAGAAGACAATTTTTGAGATGAAAGAAGAGAAATAGCTAGGATCTTGATATGCTGAATTAGGCAACAATATACTTCCCTGGTGACTCAGATGGTAAAGAATCTGCCTGCAGTGCTGGAGTCCCAGGTTTGATCCCTGGGTTGGGAAGATCCCCTGGAAAGGAAATGGCAACCCACTCCAGTATTCTTGCCTGAAGAATCCCATGGACAGAGGAGCCTGGTGGGCTCCAGTCCACGGGGTTGGAAAGAGTCAAACACGACCGAGTGACTAACACACACATACAAGCACATTTAAACAGAGGCAGCACTGTGATCAAAGTTCTATCAACTTTTAATTGAACTATTTTTCTTAGGGTCTTTCCAGAGAACCAGGGCCATTTCCAATTAGACATCAAATTTCTGACCAGTAAGAAGTCTGATCTCTGTGTTTGGGGCGTGTATGGCTCTACAATTGCAAACCCCTGGCTAGATGACAGTAGCCACCTCTTCACGGCTCTTAAAGCCTGTGGATCACTGAGCATGTGGTCAAGAGACTCAGGGTATTGCAACCCATCTGTCCTTCAGAGCCCCCGGCTGGAGCATTCTCCTCCTGGCCATCTGCTCCTGCCTGCTGTCCATCACCTTGGAAAAGACCTTCCTTTGTTGAGACATGTGGAACACAGGTATTGCTATGTGTTGGGTTCTGATTTTTTTTTTTTTTTGTAAAGCATGGTAGGATATTCTACTATACAATATCATAATAAGGAAACTGGAGTTTTGTGGCGGTATTGCTAATTTCTGTAATGTTAGCAAAGTCAGTTTACACATCTGCATTTCCGTTACTCTATTTGGAAGATGGGAATATTTCCATTGGATTTGTTTCTGCCATTCATAGCAGTTGAGAGTGTAAATGAGGTGCGAGTTACCTCTTTGACTTTGGTTTTTTACATGAAAACAGATGTGTCTCATCTTTGTACAGGGTTTAATTCTATACATTGAGCTATAGAATCATTTCTGCAGATTAAAAAAATATGGTTTTCTATCAATTTTCTTTATAAAAGCAGAATATATTCAGGGACGGAGAAATTCAAGGCACAAGATCATAAGTGATGGTCAATGCATTTTCAAAATCTCACATGTCTTAAGTTATCTTTTTAAACAATCCACTAGCACCAATGTTAAAGTTTTTTTTTTTTTTTTTTTTTTAATGTGGACCATTTTTAAAGCCTTTATTGAATTTGTTACAAAACTGTTTCCATTTTATGTTTTGGGCTTTTGGCCACGAGGCATGTGGGATCTTACCTCTCCGACCAGGGATCAAACTGGCCCCTTTTTGCATTGGAAGGTGGAGTCTTAACCACTGGATGGCCAGGGAAGTCCAAGTACCAATGTTTAAAATAAGCCACCCAGTAAAATAATACCCTTGAAACTAAGTTCCCCTGGGATTAATCCCACATGAGAATAAGATAGATGATACAGTTTACACGCCATTTAAAACATTGCATTTCCTCTCTAATAAGTTTGTAGGGTTCTCTAGCCATTCTAAGTAAGCATTTGTTAAAATTTGGGGTCACTTTTCTACATGTTTTATGGGCCTGTAAACTTGAACAACTTCTTGGAGAGCAGTTTGGCATGCCTGAAAATTCATCTTAAGGTAGTAATCAGAGATGTGCCCAAAGATTTATGCATGATGATATTTATTACAGCCTTTTTTTTTTTTTTTTTTAAACAATAGCAGAGTGGAAACAACCGAAATGTCAAACAATGTTGGGGCGGGGGGGGGTGCGGTTTGGTAAAATAAATTACAGTACATCCATAGCCAGAATACTGTGTGATCATTAAAAATAATGATCTCAAAGAACTTTTTAAGAAAATACTCATAGGAAAATGCTCATGATATTTTATTAAGTGAAAAAGAAGAGTTGATGAGCAGACACTGTTTTTTTTTAAAGTAGATATATCTCTACATAGCAAAAAGATTATGGATGTACAGAAAAATGTTCAAAGTGATTATCTATGGATGAAACAAAGGACAGTTTTTTCCTTCTTTATACTTTTTCTCAATTTTTCAGTTCAGTCACTCAGTCAAGTCCGACTCTGCAACCCCATGGACTGCAACACACCAGGCTTCCCTGTCCATCACCAACTCCTGGAGTTTACTCAAACTCATGTCCATCGAGTCGGTGATGGATAATTTTTTTTCTCAACTTTCAGGTAGAGCGTTCTGACAAAACGTGGTCCACTGGAGAAGGGAATGGCAAACCACTTCAGTATTCTTGCCTTGAGAACCTCATGAACAGTATGAAAAGGCAAAAAGATAGGGCACTGAAAGATGAACTCCCCAGGTTGGTAGGTGCCCAATATGCTGCTGGAGATCAGTGGAGAAATAACTCCAGAAAGAATGAAGGGATGGAGCCAAAGCAAAAACAGCAGCCAGTTGTGGATGGGACTGGTGATAGAAATAAAGCCTGATGCTATAAAGAGCAATATTGTACAGGAACCTGGAATGTTAGGTCCATTAATCAAGGCAAATTGGAAGTGGTCAAAAAGATGGCAAGAGTGAATGTCGACATTTTAGGAATCAGCAAACTAAAATGGACTGGAATGGGTGAATTTAACTCAGATGACCATTATATCTCCTACTGTGGGCAAGAATCCCTTAGAAGAAATGAAGTAGCCATCATAGTCAACGAAAGCATCCGAAATGCAGTCCTTGGATGCAATCTCAAAAGCATCAGAATAATCTCTGTTCATTTCCAAGGCACACCATTTGCTATCACAGTAATTCAAGTCTATCCCCCAACTAGCAATGTTGAAGAAGCCCAAGTTGAACAGTTCTATGAAAACCTACAAGGCCTTCTAGAACTAACATCCAAAAAAGATGTCCTTTTCATTATAAGGGACTGGAATGTAAATGTAGGAAGTCAGACATACCTGGAGTAACAGGTAAATTTGGCCGTGGAGTACACAATGAAGCAGGGCAAAGGTTAATAGAATTTTGCCAAGAGAAGGCACTGGTCATGGCAAACATCCTCTTACAACAACACAAGAGAAGACTCTACACATGGACATCACCAGATGGTCAATACAGAAATCAGATTGATTATCTTCTTTGCAGTCAAAGATGAAGAAGCTCTGTACAGTGAGCAAAAATAAGACTGGGAGCTGACTGTGGCTCAGATCATGAACTCCTTATTGTCAAATTCAGACTTAAACTGAAGAAAGTAGGGGAAACAACTAGACCTAAGTTTAGGTATGACCTAAATCAAATACCTTAAGATTATACAATGGAAGTGAGAAATAGATTCAAGGTATTAGATCTGATAGAGTGCCTAAAGACTATGGATGGAGGTTCGTGACATTGCACAGGAGGCAGGGATCAAGACCATCCCCAAGAAAAAGAAATGCAAAAAGGCCAAGTGGCTGTCTGAGGAGGCCTTACAAATAGCTGTGAAAAGAAGAGAGGTGAAAAGCAAAGGAGAAAAGGAAAGATACTCCCATTTGAATGCAGAGTTCCAAAGAATAGCAAGGAGAGATAAGAAAGCCTTCCTCAGTGATCAATGCAAAGAAATAGAGGAAAACAATAGAATGGGAAAGACTAGAGATCTCTTCAGGAAAATCAGAGATACCAAGGGAACATTTCATGAAATGATGGGTTTGGTAAAGGACAGAAATGGTATGGACCTAACAGAAGCAGAAGATATTAAGAAGAGGTGGCAAGAATACACAGTAGAACTATACAAAAAAAATCTTCATTACGCAGATACCACGATGGTGTGATCACTCAACTAGAGCCAGACATCCTGGAATGCAAAGTTAAGTGGGCCTAAGGAATCATCACTAAGAGCAAAGCTAGTGAAGGTGATAAAATTCCAGTTGAGCTATTTCAAATCCTAAAAGATGATGCTGTGAAACTGCTTCACTTAATATGCCAGCAAATTTGGAAAACTCAGCAGTGGCCACAGGACTGGAAAAGGTCAGTTTTCATTCCAACACCAAAGAAAGGCAATGCCAAAGAATGCTCAAACTACTGCACAATTGTGCTCATCTCACATACTAGTAAAGAAATGCTCAAAATTCTCCAAGTCAGGCTTCAACAGTACGTGAACCATGAACTTCCAGATGTTCAAGTTGGATTTAGAAAAGGCAGAGGAACCAGAGATCAAATTGCCAATATCTGTTGTATCATCAAAAAAGCAAGAGAGTTCCAGAAAAATGTCAATATCTGCTTTATTGACTATGCCAAAGCCTTTGACTGTGTGGATCACAGCAAACTATGGAAAATTCTTCAAGAAGTGGGACTACCAGACCACCTGACCTGCCTCTTGAGAAATCCATATGCAGGTTAGGAAGCAAGAGTTAGAACTGGACATGGAACAGCAGACTGGTTCCAAATAGGAAAAGGAGTACGTCAAGGCTGTATATTGTCACCCTGCTTATTTAACTTATATGCAGAGTACATCATGAGAAGCGCTGGGCTGGATGAAGCACAAGCTGGAATCACGATTGCTGGAAGAAATATCAATAACCTCAGATATGCAGATGACACCACCCTTATGGCAGAAAGCAGCAAAGAACTAAAGAGCCTGTTAGTGAAAGTGAAAGAGGAGAGTGAAAAAGTTGGCTTAAAACTCAACATTCAGAAAACTAAGATCATGGCATCTGATTCCATCACTTCATGGCAAATAGATGGGGGAACAGTGGAAACAGGGACAGACTTTATTTTTGGGGGCTCCAAAATCACTGAAGATGGTGACTGCAGCCATGAAATTAAAACACGCTTGCTCCTTGGAAGAAAACCTATGACCAACCTAGATAGCATATTATAAAGCAGAGACATTACTTTGCCAACAAAGGTCAGTCTAGTCAAAGGTATGGTTTTTCCAGTAGTCATATATGGCTGTGAGAGTTGGACCATAAAGAAAGCTGAGCACTGAAGAATTGATGCTTTTGAACTGTGGTGTTGGAGAAAAGTCTTGAGAGTCCCTTGGACTGCAAGGAGATCCAACCAGTCCATCCTAAAGGAAATCAGCCCTGAATATTCATTGGAAGGACTGATGCTGAAGCTGACTTTTTCCAATACTTTGGCCACCTGGTATGAAGAGCTGACTCACTAGGAAAGACCCTGATGCTGGGAAAGATTGAAGGCGGGAGGAGAAGGGGACAACTGAGGATGAGATGGTTGAATGGCATCACCAACTCGATGGGCACGAGTTTGAGTAAGCTCCGGGAGTTGGTGATGGACAGGGAGGCCTGGCATCCTGTAGTTCTGGGGTCACAAAAAATCGGACATGAATGAGCGACTGAGCTGACTGACTAACTGAGATTTTGTATATATTATTATTATCTTCAGAAAAGGTTATGTATTATGTGTGCTGGTCTTTTCAGCCTGCTATAAAAAAATACCAAAGACTGGATGAGTTATAAGCAACAGAAGTTTATTCCTGTCAGTTCTGGAGGCTGGAAAAGCCAAGATCATGGTTCCAGAATAATCATGTTGTGGTGGCAGCCGTCTTCCTGGTTCATAACCAGTGCTTTCTCGTTGGGTCCTCATATAGCTAAGGAGGGGCTAGGCCACCCTTAGGACCACAGAAGGGACCAAAGTGAAAGTAGCCACTGGTTGGAAGTCAGCTCATCTGAAGCAAATATTCGAAGGGGCTAGGGAGCTCTCTGGAACCTCTTTTAAAAGGCACTAAATCCATTCATGAGGACTCCACCCTCATGACCTAAGCGTCTCTCCAAGCTGACCTCTTAGTCCTGTCATTTTGGGGGGTCAGGATGGATGTGGAGGCAGCACAAGCATTTGGACCATAACGTTACAGGCAGGCTTCGCCTTACTGTGCTCTGACTTATTGCACGTATGGTGCAAACACAACTTTTCTATGTCCTGGGAAACCAAAACATTCATGTGACTCCCTGGAGTGCTATATTCTCTCTATTGTGATGATCTGGAATTGAACCTGCAGTATTTCTGAGGTATATGTCCGTGCTCAATCTCTTCAGCTCATGTCCGACTCCTTGCAACTCCATGGACTGTAGCCCACCAGGCTCCTCTGGCCATGGGATTCTCCAGGCAAGAATGCTGGAGTGGGTAACCTATCCCTTCTCCAGGGGATCTTCCCGACCCAGGGGTAGAACCCGAGTCTCCTGCACTGCAGGCACATTCTTTACCGCTGAGCTGGGGAAGCCCTTTTTGAGGTTTGCTTGTATATAAATATTTTTTACTTTAATTTTTATTTTATATTGGGGTATAGTTGATTTACAATGTTGTGTTGGTTTCAGCTGTTTAACAAAGTGGTTCGGTTACACATGTATCAATTCTTTTTTAATATAAAGTTTATTTTTGGGGAAGATAGAAACGTTTTATTTTTTTGAAATTAAAAACACTTTTATTTTTTTGAGATTAAAGAGGTCCTTGTTGGTTATCTGTTTTTTATTTTGTACTGGAGGTTTAGCTGCCTAACAATTTTGTGATAGTTTCAGGTGAAAGGCAAAGGGACTCAGCCATATGTATACACGTATCCACTCTGCCCCAGACTCTCCTCGCCTCCAGGCTGCCACATGACATGGAAAAGAGTCCCCTGTGTTACGGGAGGTCCTGCATAGCAGTGTGTACACGTGCATCCCCAACTCTCTGTCTCTTCCTCCCATTCTTCACCCTGGCAACCATCAGCTCATTCTCTACGTCTGTGAGTCTCTTTCTTTACTTAAATTTTATATTCGAGTATAGTCGATTTATAATGTTGTGTTCGTTTCAGGTGTACCGTAAAGTGATTCAATTATACATATAGGTATATTCATTCTTTTTCAGATTCTTTCCCCACATAGGTTATTACAGAATATTGAGCAGAGTTCCCTGTGTGATACAGAAGGTTCTTGTTGGTTATCCATTTTATATATAGTATAGTGTGTACATATTAATCCCCAAAATATATATGTCATCTAATCTATAGATTATGTTAAACATCTCCACAATTTCCCTGCCTAATTCAGGAGATTCCTGACCTTTTGGTAGTTCTCTATCTTTTTTCCTGCTGGTATTCCCCATGAACTCCATTCTGACTTTGTGGTTGCTGCCCAATGTTCCACCATTAAGTTCAAAGGAACTTGATTTCATCAATATATTCAGAATGTGACATGACTCTGGAAGATGAGCTATCACTAGGCAAACTAAAAAAAAAAAAAAAAAGACTGATTCCAATAAAAATAAAAACAACAGTTAATTAATTTGGAAAATGAACTGTAGGTTGCCAGTGAACAGAATTTCATTGACGCATTGAAAATATGAGGGGGAAGAGCTCTAATAATGACAAACTCCAGGGTGGTGGGAGTAACTCTCCAAGGTTACTGTTTTTTAATGACATGTCTGTTGGGAGAACTGAAAGCCAGTGCTTATATATGCCAAATGCAAGGGTCCTTTCCAGTCCATGGAGAGAACAGGAAAAACCAACGAGTTCTTCCTTGATTCCAGATTTTTAACATTACCGTGGACTTCTGTCCTTCTGACACAGTCTGGTTGCAGTTTTTCTAAGAGGACAGTTGCTCTCTGCATCTGTATGATTCCCTCCTGATGACTCAGAGGAAAGTACCATTGTCATTACATGTGACTCTCATGCTCTCCAGATATAGGGAAGAATTATTTGTGAACTTTATCCTTTTGTTGAGAAGTAATTCCTCTATTAGGGGGGAGACATCCTACATTATCTCCTAAACCACGATGATATTTAAAATATCACAATCTAGTTGGTATTAATACTTTGAGGTTCTGCTCAAAGACGTCCAATAGGTCAGTATATATGTTTTATGTGGACCAAAATACTATATCTAATTTCTCTTCCTACTAGGGAATTTTCTTTTCATATGATATCGGGACATGATAAGAGATTTAGGCTTTTATTTCTCTTATTTATTTAGATCTCAATTTTTGCTTGATGTGTTTCCTTTAGAGTATTTGTCTGCCTTTGGTCCATTATTATTGGAGCTGATTTTCATATTGCTTTGTGGGGACTATGGCAGGAGGATGGTATGAATGTTGTAAAATAATTGAGTAAACATCTTATGAGTTTTCTTCCTCACTGTACGAACCTTTCACCTATAGGAACGGGAATTGATCTGAGGGCCAGTGCGTGGGGGGAATCAGCATAGAAAATATCAATGCATGTTTCTATTAGATTCTGAACACCACCTGAAGATAATTTGGAAGGTGTAGCAGCAGAAAATTAAACCCTGTAAATGCTGCCTGGCAAATTAAAAGACATAATTGATTATATTAGCTTTTTAAAGTGCTTCTAATGGCCAGAGATAGGGTTTGCTTGGTACAGCTTTTCAACTTGCCAAGCAAAGTTTACACTGTCAACCAGCAAGGAACAGAAGTTGCCAAATGGCTCTTTCAAAATTTCCGCTCTCAGGTGCTTCATTTTATTTGATATTTTGCTCCTGATGCCAGACTGTCTGCTGGAGGCTACGGTCAGTGGGAGCATAATAAAATCATTGTGTTGGAAGGGGTCCCCAGTGCCCATCTATTCATCCACATTGCAGCCAGCAGTTCTAAACCCACAGCCAGGCAAAGAGATTCTAGTGTCTTTTGAGTTGCTGACTGTGACGGTCACATCTCATACTCAGATATCCCTGGAGAGGGCTTTATGGTCAGCACCAAGGCATACCATTCTCTCTCTTCTGAGCCACGGTGGTGGTTGTCTGTGATGCAAAGAAGTCACTGTCCCTGAATCAGCACCTAAGTCCTCCAGGACTGGAGGGCTCTGGCATCACACAGGCTGGGCATTCTTTGGCAGTCCATTATTCCCTAGTGCAACTGGGCTACATTGGAACAACATTGGAATTCCAATTCCTGCATTGGAAAAGCACCCTGGTCACTCCTGATTACTCCCATGAAGTTCTTCATTATACACACACACATATTGCTGCTGCTAAGTCACTTCAGTCGTGTCCGACTCTGTGCAACGCCATAGACGGCAGCCCACCAGGCTCCCCTGTCCCTGGGGTTCTCCAGGCAAGAACACTGGAGTGGGTTGTCATTTCCTTCTCTAATGCATGAAAGTGAAAAGTGAAAGTGAAGTCACTCAGTCGCGTCTGACTCTTAGTGACCCCATGGACTGCAGGCCACCAGGCTCCTCTGTTCATGGGATTCTCCAGGCAAGAGTACGGGAGTGGGTTGCCATTGCCTTCTCCGACACACACACATTACCTAGAGCTATTTAGCATGAAGCAACGAAGGATTCACAGGTCCCCTCCACCTGGATGCAATTGCATTTGCTTTCTGAATCCTGTCTCTGCTATTAATGAATCACTACATATTTATTGGTTACTTCTTATGCATACATCACCATCCTAGATGCTCCAGGGAAAGTGACAAGAGTATCAGTCAAAAGTTTTAGTCCTCAAGGAGTTTACAATGTGTTAGGGAGACTGTGCATGTTCAACCTTAAAATAGCTACACATAAGTCAGTTATTTGTAAGTGTCAACTGACATGCCTTAGGGACTTGTTCTAAATTCTGCTGCATTGTAAGTACAGAGAAGGTAGGGACTCAGAATTCCTGAAGGCTAACTTGGGGTCGTTCCCGCGTGTCTCCTCAGCAACTCTGCTAAGAGAGAGTACAGGACATAAGGTCATTGTGCTTAGCTGTTGAGAAATTTCCAAATTCAAAAAATGATGTCTCCACCGCTGTCCTTTTCTACCTGGGTGTGGGTGTGTGTGTGAAAGCCACTCAGTTGTGCCTGACTCTTTGCGACACCATGGACTGTAGCCTGCCAGGCTCCTCTGTCCCTGGAAGAAACAGTAAATGGTCATTGGCAAGCTATTTCCTGGCCTGCCAGCTCTGTTTGGAAATATCACTTACCGGAGGACTGGAACGGACACAGAGCCAAGAAAATTTTGCTGTCTTTTACGTGCTCTCACATTTGTATGCTGAGCCCGGTACCAGGTTTTCTCAATTCAGATGAAACTGTGACTGTGAAAGAGTATTTAAAAGCATAAATAATAGTAATCGCCAGCATTTATGAGCACTGTGACCCAGGCACTTGCTAAGCATTTTGTATACCTGATTTATTTTAATACAGCCCATGTATATGTGATTTATTTTAACCCTTATGACAACTTTATGAAGTCAACTACTATTTTTGATACCAGTATTTTACAGATGGGAGTACAGAGCTTTAAGTGGTGAAGTTGCTTGTTCAACATCACAGAAGTAATGACAACTGTCAGAATATAGCCTAGGTCAGGGTAACACTGGTACTCAAGTTCTCCAAAACTGTTAGTTGCTCAGTGGTGTCTGACTCCTTGTGACCCCATGAACTGTAGCCCACCAGGCTCCTCGGTCCATGGGATTCTCCAGGCAAGGATATTGGAGTGGGTTGTCATTTGTCATTCCCTTCTCCAGGAGGTCTTCCTGACCCAGCAGTCGAACCTGGGTCTCCTACATCACAGGCAGATTCTTTACCATCTGACCCACCAGGGAAGCCCTTTAAATAACCTCTGCTAGAACATTTTATTTCTCCAGTGGTCTTCCAAATAATGGTGGTGACAGCTCATTTTCCAAGGGTAGCGAGGGGCTCTCTGGCGCCCCCTGTTGGGCTCTCCCGTAATCCCACTTTGTCCTTGACCTTAACAGGATGCCCTGGACACATGTATCACTTCCCTGTTTTACCCATGGAATCTGGGTGGGTCCTCATTCAGACACAGGGTTCTGCCTCGAGACGAACAACCCTTTGTCAGGTCAGGTCACACCTTTCACCTGGGCTCATGCCAGGTGCTGGCCATTTGTGATTCTCTGATTACAGTTGTCTGAGGACAACAGAAGCCTTCCTTTGATGCTCTGGCATCTTCAAGTCAGCCGTGTCTGCTCATAGTTTTTCGCTGCGCCTGTAATTGTGCTTGAGGGTCTTTGCCTTCCAGATTCCTCCTTTCTCTTCAATATCACATCACAGTGTGTTTCACTGTGGGCTCTGGGGTCAGTTTCCAGATCAGACCCACTCTAGCTTTGCTGCTTACTGGTAGCATGGCCTTGGGGAAGAAAAGTGAAAGTGTTAGTCGCTCAGTTGTGCCAAATCTTTGCGTCCCCATGGACTCTAGCCCGCCAGGCTCCTCTGTCCATGGATTTCTCCAAGCAAGAAACTCGAGTTAGTTGCCATTCCCTTCTCCAGGGGATCTTTCCTGACTCAGGGATTGAACCCAGGTCTCTTGCGTTGCAGGCAGACTCTTTACCAGGTGAGCCACTATGCATTACTCGAAATTTCCAAGCTTTAGCTTCCTCATATCCAAAATAATTTAGTAGTTTGGGTGATGGTGAAGATTAAAGAATGCTTATAATAATGCTTTCCTGGTGGCTCAGATGGTAAAGAATCTGCCTGCAGGTCGGGTAAGGAATCGGACCTGAGTTCAGTCCCTGGGTCAGGAAGATCCCCTGCAGGAGGAAACGGCAACCCACTCCCAGCTGTTGCTTCTCACTGAACCCTTTGGTAGCAATGCTGCAGCCACCTCAGGTCGCCTGATTGGAAGTGGGAAGAAAGCTCTTACTTTTCCAGTGACCTGATCCAGACCATCTTCCTTGGCCACACGTGGAGAGTTGTTCTCCTGGTGACTATTTTCATGTAATAAATCTCTGTGCCTCACTAGTGACATAAAGCCTCATTAATTAAAGCCCCACTGATTCAGAATTTAAGATAATTTGTTCACAGGCCAAGCTGAAATTTACATTTGTACTATCTATGAAAAAAAGGTTCATTAAGTAAATCAATAAAGTAAAGAAGATTGCAGGAAGCCTGTTTAATCTAATTAAGAAAACAAACTATTTTCAAGCCCTTCGTAATAACATTGACATATAAACAGTGTGCTCGTTACAAATGACTTTTATGTGTTCATTAAAGCATATTGAAGGAGATTCCTGTTGGACAACTTAAAAATGAATAGTGCAAGTAAATGTATTTAATGGAAAATAATGAAACTGCTTTTAAAAATACTTTGCTCTCCTGTCATGAAACATAAAGTAAGGTGTTGGTTGAGGGGAGAGCAGACCTGGGAATCAGACAGACTTGACTTTTCATCTTGACCTTGCCTGTGAACTTGGGTGTCAACTGGAAAAAAAAAAGCACAACCTAAAATTTGAGATAGAATCTATGTTCTATTCGGCAGACTTGCTGAGCCCTTAAGCCTGGACGTCAGCCTCTCAGGTGCCTCTGAGGGACTGCTTCTAGGAGATGAGGAAGGATTCAGGATATATAGGAGTTTTTGCAACAAAAACCTCCAATGATAACTGTTAATTAAAGGAAACCAAACATCTCAAGTTAATGAATTTAGCACTTTGCTATGCATGGGAAGATGGAAAAGTCTGGGCTCATCAAAATCATTCCTTTGATATGCCCCTTAGTTCAATCCCAGTGTCAGGACGATCCCCTGGAGAAGGGAATGGCTATCCACTGCAATATTCTTGTCTGGAGAATGCCTGGACAGAGGAGCCTGGTGGGCTACAGTCCATGGGGTCGCAGAGAGCTAGGCATGGCTGAAGCAATTAATACAGCTCATGCTTAGCTATTTGAGGCCAGTATCCTGCTTTTCTGCGTCCTGAGTCTCCCCCAACCCAGGGTGCACAATTGGGCCCCTACAGTGGATAATGGCTTGAAGGCCACAGCATCCTTTGTTTACTTATATGGCAGGGACATTTTTCATCCATGTGGACAAGGTATGTCCTTTTTTTTTGCCACATCATATTGCATGTGGAACCTTAGTTCCCCAACCAGGGATCAAACCCTCGCTCCCAGCACTGGGAGCTCCGAGTCTTAATCACTGGACCGCCAGGGAGTACTAAGTTGCTTCTGTCGTGTCCGACTCTTTGCCACCCGATGGACTATAGCCTAAAAGGCTCCTCTCTCCATGGGCTTTTCCAGGCAAGAATACAGGAGTGGGTTGCCATTTCCTTCTGCAGGGCGTCTTCCCCACCCAGGGATCGAACCTGCGTCTGTCACGTGTCCTGCGTCGGTAAGCACGTTCTTCACCACTAGCGCCACCTGGGAAGTCCCAGGTATTTCTTTTCTATAAGCTGTGATTTCCTTTTCTTAGAGGAGTTTTGAGAAGAGTAAATGAAACAGTATATGTAAAAGTGCTTTTCACTGTTTCTAGACCTATCATGATAAAGCAACAAAAAGTAGCTATGTTGTCTCGTTTCACCCATATCCAAGAACCTAAGAAAATTCTAACTATTCTCATTTTACATATGAAGAATACATAAAGAACGCCCAGGCTCAGAATAACTTCTCCTGGTCCTAAGTGGAGCAGCACAGACACAGGCTCAGATTGCCTGGTTCCTCGAATACCCTGCCCACCTTGACTCACCGTGGGGGTCTGTTTGGTGGCTGCCAGCGGGGCAACCTGCACCCCGGACACCCCACAAAGACACGGTGCCCTCTGCTGAGTACACGTGCTCTACTGCATCAATCATCGCTGTGGTGGACAGCTGTTCATCTTCTCTTCATGGCAGAGAAAGAACAACATCTTTCCTCTGTCGCATTTACTTTATTTTTAAAATTTGGAGGAGGACTAACTTGGCAGTGAGAAGGAAAACAAGATTAAGCATATCTGAAATGGGGCTTTTGAGAGGAGCAGGAAGATTCTGGTATCTCAGAGAAGGGAGGGAAGAGAAAACGAACTGAGTGGTATTGAGAGCTCTAGGCTGACTGCAACCACGGCTCAGAGGAGCCAAGAGCCCTCGCTTTCATACCGAAAGCAGAGCTTCCAAAATGATGGAAATCCATTGTTGACAGGAGGGAAGAAATATGGATTAAACCTATAACTATGTTTAGAGCATCAGGGGATGAATTAGCCTAATTGGAATATTAGTCTCAGTTACAGAGAGTAATTGCTACAGGCTGCCTCTGTTTTCATTAGAAATTTAATTAAGTTTATCAATGTTTGGCTTCTCCAGCCTTCATATTCCAGACTCTCCCTGGACAGCACTATTGTTTAAGAGGAGTTTTCTTTCATTTTGTTTTGTTTCCCAGGAACAGCACAGGTCTGGGAGACTGCCCCTTCCCTGGGATTCTCCCACTCCTAGACTGGCTGACATATCTAACAGGGATACACATAACCCAGTGTTGTAAATCAAATGTACATCAATAAAAACCACCACCACCACCAAATTAAAACAAAATAAAAGGAAATAGGGACTTCCCTGGTGGTCCAGTGGTTAAAGACTCTGAGCTTCCCTTCCACTTCAGGGGACCCAGGTTCAATCCTTGGTTAGGGAACTAAGATCTCACATTCCACACACCATGCAGTGAGGCCAAAAAAAGAAAAAAAAATCTGAATTCTTTATAAATTTTTCTTCATAAAATATTCAGTTATAACCACATTCCCTAATTCTGAGCATTTCTGAAAATATATATATTTCTATATATGGGTTTAGTCATAAGTCGTGGCTTACTGTATATGGTGGTTTAGCCGCTAAGTCATGTCCGACCCCATGGACCGTAGCACCAGGCTCCTCCCTCCATGGAATTCTCCAGGCAAGAATACTGGAGTGGGTTGCCATTTTCTTCTCCAGGCAGGCAGATTCTTTACTGACTGAGCAACAAGGGAATAGTAATATTGCATTCCTTAAAATAAAATAAAGTAAAATGAAATAAATAAGATAAGATAAAACGGATGCACATATCCAAGTCAGTGAACTGAGCATTTTCTAAGTCAACTTGGGGAAGCACTGAAGTGTTTCTAGCCACTTCCAAGAAGAGCTCAGAGCTTCTCAGTTCTGCGAGGAGGACGCCTGGCTCCCTCTCTGTTTTCCTTCCTCTTCCTCTCCCCCACCTCTCGCCCCTCACTTCCTCTCCCCTGACCTTCACCTCTCACGCTTTCCACTCCATCCTCCTCCTCTTCCTTTTGCAATGAGCTGGTGTCTCTAATGAATAAATTCCCTTCTGCTGCTGCTTCTCTTTCTGGCCACTTCCACCATTTTATTTAATACAGTTTTTGAATCTATATGTAGTTACTGTCTTGCCACTTTTATCCTCCCACCTCTCTCCATGTAGGTATAAATATGTATGTAAATATACCCGCGTTGTTTGTTTTAGCTGAATAATTTTTAAAAAGTTAAAAAACTTTATGTATACCACATTTTGTATATTCAACTTTGAAATCATGTAAATATGTTACGTAATTATAAAAGAGAATAAAAATTTTAAAAGCCATCTCTACAAACCGAAAACAAAACAACATGAAACAAAGGAACAAAAAAGTATGTCAAGTTGGCAAACCGCGTAGAACAGAAATTACTTCGAATGTCTCCAAAATATCTTAATTTGGCTATAGATCACTATTGGATGGACTGTAGGGACAAAGAGAACCAAAAAAAAAAAACAAAAAAAAGCTCTTTTCTGTAAACATATACTTGGTGGTAGTATTGTTATTTTTGGTATTGAGACTGCCATGGTATTTTGGTATTGAGACTGCTATGTGTATACTAAATGGGTAATTATGTTGATTTTATTTATTTTTAACTTTTTTGTTGGAGTATAATTGCTTTACAATGTTGTGTTAGTTTCTGCTCTACAACAAAGTGAATCGGCTGCATATATACCTATATTATTTAAAGTAAGTGAAAAACATCAATATACTAAACTTCAATATTTCAGCATGTAAGAAGGCTTGTTTTGAAAGGAATTTTAAAACGGGGACTGAATGACTCTGAATGTGAAGTATAAGGGTCTTCTCTCTACTGGAAGAATGCCTTAAATGGGGTCCTTTGAGAACTCAGGGACAAAGAAGCAATGTGGGAATTTAATTGTTGAAGACAATTTGTATCAAATGGGTGTCATAATTCTCTCCATCTCTATACCATGAAGAAAAGAAAATGGTCTTTCTTGCCACCCCAGCAAATGGAGCCTAAAGTTTTTTAAACATATTGTCCTCTTTGGTTAATAAGTTTCATTTGACAGAATAACTGATCCATTTCATCCTTTTCCTCTTGTTCCATGCCTGGTTGTAAAAAGCAATGTGGTCTAGGTTAAGGTTTTAGGGACCATCTCAGTGGCACTTACCAGGGCAATGAGACCTTGGTGAAGACATTAATGTCTCTAGTCTTCAGCTTCTCCTGTTGAAAAATAGGAGTGGGAGGGGAAATAGATCTCCTAGGAACTTAAAACAGTCAAATTTACTGACTTATTTACATACAACATATACTTATTTACACATGACAACATGAACCCTTTTTAAGTATACAGTTCAATGGATTTTGACAAATGCAGGCATCCACATAACCACTACTCAAATCCTTTCTCAGCATTCTTCTCCCCTAGTTCTTTCTATTTACAAACTAGCATATATTTTTCCTCTTTCAGATCTATGCCCATATTTCTGTAACCCATATCTATATTTGTACCTATATTTGTTTCTGTTTTTGTATTTCTATATCTAAATTTTAATCTTATGTATGTATATGTTTGTTTGAACCTGCATTTTTTTTTTACCTATCTCTGTTTCTATCTATTTAATACAAATAAAGAAAGGCAGTATGGTCTAGGATTTGAGGGTCAGACTCTTGGGATTTGAATTCCATTCCACCTATTATTATGCATCTTTGGGAATGTTATCTGATCTTTGCATACCTGACTTTCTTCACCTATTAAATGGGATAACAATTTATCCCATTTAGAAATGTCTATTTCATGAGTTTGTAGTGAAGAAGAAATGAGCTAGTATACGTAAAGTACTTAGAGGAGTGTCTGGTGCATAGTACTGTTTAAATTGTGAGAGTTCATAGTTATATTTGAGTCCTGAGGGACGGCTTACTGAGTCCCGGGACTAAATTACATGCATTGCTGTGCTTGGGCCTCCAGCTCTTTGATTTTCTTTCTGAAACATTTAGAAGTGAATTTGCTATTTCCTGCGTGAATGGAAATGACGTGAATTTGGAAAAAAAAAAAAAAAGGTCTATTTGCATTAGGTCGTATCTTCTCAGGAGCAGTATACTTTCGAGAGAAGCAGTCTGGTCTCAATGAAGGCTCATGCCAGACGGGATTACCTAATACCCGGTAGTGATTCTGTTGAACATCATGCTTCTCAAGCCCTTTTACTTATAACCCTACATGGTGGTATTCACGGTATAACCCAGCTATCTGTTGTCTCTCTCTCTTTTTTTTGTAATTGTAGTTATTTATTTGGTGGCTGTGCTGGGTCTTCATTGCCGCATGGGCTTTTCTCTAGTTTTGGTGAGCAAGAGCTGCTGTCTAGTCGTGGTGTACAGGCTTCTCCTTGCGGTGGCTTCTCCTTTTGTGGGCTCTGGGGCATGTAGTTGCAGCTCCTGGGCTCTAGAGCACGGGCTCAATAGTTTTGGCTCACGGGCTTAGTTGCTGCCAGGCATGTGGGCTCTTCCTATATCAGGGACCGAACTCATGTCTCCTACCTTGGCAGGCAGATTCTTCACCACCGAGCCACCAGGGAAGCCCCCAACTGACTCTTCGAAAAGCCTCTTCCTCTTTTCACCCCAGACTTAACACTCAGCCACTGCAGCTTCTGTGTGTGCCTTCCACGGCCTTGCCCAAGACCTCACGATCTATTACAACTGGCTTGTGCAGAGCGATTGATCTCTTTTCCTGCTTCTATTTCCTCATTTGTATGTTCTCCCCTTACCTTGCACATTCTTCATCCAAAAAGGCCTCTTTAGTACCAGGGCCCACCTTCCTTAGAGCTCAGTGAGGAAGTTTTGATAAACAAATGTGTCCTTTTGGTTGATGGCATTAGCAGAAGTATCTCAGAAATGAAATTATTAGGGATAGGAATGCTTTAAGGAGTAGAGAACACACTCAGGGACACATAGTATGTTGCAGAATATGACCCCAATTTCAGCTTGTGTGTCCCCAGATCTAAGGTGTTTGAATTCCTCACATCAAACAGTTCAGATGGTTTCATTAAGCCTAGAGGAACCCAACAGTCTAGGGGACACAAAAAATGGAAGTTGAAACCGGCTTTTAGTCTTTTTTTTGGTGTGTGAGAGAGCTTTTTTTTTTTTTAAATCCCCTGCTTCATGTACAAGTCACACTTCCTCTCTTTCTTCCAGCTTTGATAAATACATATAATATTATGTTATATGTCTCTCTGTTCTTGAGTCATCAGAATAGATACCCAAGGCAATGGAAATTTCACTCTTCTTATTAAGCCTGCTGGACACCAAGTAAGTGGTTGTTTTCTTCTAATTTCTTAATTCTGGTGCTGGTACTCCTGAGATATTTTTTTTCTCCTTGAGGAAAATAAAGGGATGAGAAAAAATATTAGAATTTTTGAATCTGTTACTTGCAAACTCTCAGACTCATGAATATTTTTTTTCCATGTGGCACTGAGAGGCTAAGACAGCCTACGTTCCTCGACAGTGTGTGATGCAGTCATGTACCCCAAGAGTGTTGTGTTGCAAGCATGGTATTTTTAATGCAGAATTCAACTCTCTTTAACTGAAGGTTACAGGGTTTTGCTTTATGCAGTCACCCTGGTGAGAAACAATTGGAAAGTGGACCTGTTCTAGCCCGTAGAAGTGACTGCTGAGCCCTGGCAGGATCACTGTGGCTTTTGAATCTCATCAATGACACCGCTTACTGTATTGGGTGTGTAAATGTAGACAGTGAAATAATAGCTAGCATTCTTCTGTTTGAAAAACCAGAGCCTATGATGGATCGTCCTGTATCTGAGCTTTGCTGAGGACCAGAGAGGGAATTAACGTGGGTTGCATCTAGTGTTTGTCAGATATTGGAAGCTGGTCTTAGCTGAAAAGGTAAAAGGATGTGTCTCTTTTATAGTAAATGCTTTACTGTAAGCAGATATTAAAAGATGACACTGTTGATAGATCTTCCTGGTTCTCTATCGGTAGGATATTTGCATCTTTGGGATTCATCATGTTAATGTAGAGACCTGAGGGTGACACCTTACTTTATCATCACACCTTAAAAACCCAATACATATGCACAACTATGCAGCCTTGCTTAGCATTTGTCATTAGAGCAAAGGGGTCTGGCAGTGGCTACATACCCTGGTGCATTGTCTAAATTAATCCATTGAGGGATATTGAATCACTTAATCACAACGCATTGCTGCCTTGGTAGGCACACTCTCCCTTCATTAGATTTAATATATTTCTCATTATACAAATCTGCTGCTGTGACAATAAGTCTTGTTCATAAATCAGTTTGCCCTTTTGCTTTGTGGATGCGGAGAACTTTCATCAAACAAGACATAAACGGAGCCGTTAGACAGGAGGGTCAGAGCAGTCATCACCAGAGAGTAGTATCTATTCATTAAGATGATTTTTAATAGCACATTTTAATGGGCAGAGGTAAAACAATTATGATCTGAACTTCCTGTTTGCATTACAAACAGGAAAAAGGAAATGTAATGACAAGAAGTACTTGGGACTCCTCCAATAAAACCTCAAACTTCTTCCTCTTGCTCCTGCTGGATGTAAACCAGATGCTTGGGAACCCAGAGTTGGCATGTGTGGTCTCTCAGATGATCATGGTGCTATAAAGGGTGATTTAAAGTCCAGGGTGTAGGAATGAGATGCATATAAAGATATGCAAAGTGCTTGGAAATCACTTGAAAAATAACTATCAAACAATGGAGCTAGAATTATGATTATTGACTCCAGAAAAAAATATCCACTTTTATTTTTCCCCTTTCTTTACCCTAGTGCTCTATAGACGAGAAAATTTGAATAACATTTTTGTACGACAAATTCTGATTGATTGCATATTTAGTACAGCTCCTGGCACATTTCTGGTCTTTCTTGTTTTCTTGATCATATTCTCCAAAGGATTGTCTCTGTTATTGATCTTTTCAAAGAACAAGCTTTTCTTCCCCGTTGATCAATTCTAATGTTTTCATTGTGTTATTATTTTATTTCATTAATGTCTATTTTTATCTTTATTCATCTCTCTTCTTCTCCTTTATTTGGATATTTTTCTTTTAAGCTTTCATGGATTGGAAGCTTATGTATTTATTTTCTGTTCATTTACCTTAGATCTCAAAGGCATAAAAGTAGATTAATCATAGTCTTTGGCTCATGACATACCATCCACTCACATTCTGTGTTAGATTACTTATTTAACATAAAAAGCCCTTGTAAAACTACTCTCCTACATGAAAGCTGGGGCCTTGCCAGTCTTCATCTAACCACATGGTCTCTGTATCTTCTCTCCTTTCCTCCCGGTACTTGAGGTCACCATCTTCACTTTTTGTTTAAGCTTTTTATTTTGTGTTGCTGTTGAGTCGCTAGGTGGTGTCTGACTCTTTGCGACCCCATGGACTGCAGCTCACCAGCCTCCTCTGTTCATGGGGTTCTCCCAGCAAGAATACTGGAGTGGATTTCCATTTCTGTCTCTAAAGAATACTGGAGTGGGTTGCCATGCCCTCTTCCAGAGGATCTTCCCAACCCAGGGATCAAACCTACGTCTCTTATGTCTCCCACATCAGCAGGCAGGTTCTTTACCACTAGCGCCACCTATACCTAAACTTATATATCTTTGTTTTGACTGTTTTATGCTTTATGAGAAGAGTCACGTATATCATCATTTGGAACTTTCCTCCCATTTGACATATTTGAAGAAAGTAGGGAAAACCACGAGGCCATTCAGGAATGACTTAAATCGAATACCTTACAATTATACAGTGGAAGTGACAAATAGATTCAAGGGATTAGATCTGATAGAGTGCCTGAAGAACTATGGACGGAGGTTTGTGACATTGTACAGGAGGTGGTGATCAAAACCATCCCCAAGAAAAAGAAAGGCAAAATGGTTGTCTGAGGAGGCCTTATAAATAACCCAGGAAAGAAGAGAAGCCAAAGGCAAAGGAGAAAAGGAAAGATACACCCATCTGAATGCAGAGTTCCAAAGAATAGCAAGAAGAGATAAGAAAGCCTTCCTAAGTAAACAATGCAAAGAAATAGAGGAAAATAGAATGGGAAAGACTAGAGCTCTCTTCAAGAAAATTCGAAACATCAAAGGAACATTTCATGCAAAGATGGGCACAATAAAGGACAGAAATGGTATGGACCTAACAGAAGCAGAAGATATTAAGAAGAGGTGATAAGAATACACAGAAGAATTATACAAAAAAGATCTTCATGACTTAGATAATCATGATGGTGTGATCATTCACCTAGAGCCAGACATCCTGGAATGTGAAGTCAAGTGGGCCTTAGGAAGCATCACTATGAACAAAGCTAGTGGAGGTGATGGAATTCCAGTTGAGCTATTTCAAATCCTAAAAGATGATGCTGTTAAAGTGCTGCACTCAATATTCCAGCAAATTTGGAAAACTCAGCAGTGGTCACAGGACAGGAAAAGGTCAGTTTTCATTTTAATCCAAAAGAAGGGCGATGCCAAAGAATGCTCAAACTGCCACACAATTGCACTCATCTCACATGCTGTGCTAGGAAAGTAATGCTCAAAATTCTCCAAGCTAGGCTTCAGTAGTATGTGGAACTGAGAACTTCCAGATGTTCAACCTGGGTTTAGAAAAGGCAGCAGAACCAGAGATCAAATTGCCAACATCTGCTGGATCATAGAAAAAGCAAGAGAATTCCAGAAATACATCTACTTCTGCTTCTTTGGCCACCCCAAAGCCTTTGACTATGTGGATCACAACAAACTGTGGAAAATTCTTAAACTGCATCAAGCTATTAAAAAAAAAATCCTAAAAGATATAAAAAGAAGAAACACAGAATTTTCCGCCCTACCCCAGGCCTTCTGAATGAGAATCTCCAGGTGATTCACTTGCTCATTAAACTTTGAGAAATACTCGTGTATAAAACAAAATGACTATAACTGTCCAACTCCTTTCCTAATGCTGCAACTGTAACTGTCTGAATTTACACAGTCTTTGTAAACTTGAACGGTAGGACATCATATGTCCCTGACTCTTTTCCCCCCTGAGGGACAGAGGATAATTGCCTCATAATTATATTTGTCTCAGGGCAGGTAGCCTATGAGTCAATAAAGAATAAGCCCACAAGCGAAGATTCTGACTGGCTCCTGCTCCATTTACTTCTGCATTTCCTCTCATCAGATAGATACAGTTGCAAGAAAATAAATGGGCGTCCTCAAAGGGAGAAAGCAAACATCCACAGGAATCTGCCCTGGATTTCCTGTGCCAACTCAGTGTTCGCCGATTGCATTTGAACAGTTTCTCTGCTCGGCCCGAAGGAGAGCTGATCCGCAGAACTGAATGGTGATCCCATGAAACCCCTACTTCAAAAAAGTAGTTGGATGGTCTAGGGGTTTAAAGTCCCTGATGGTCTAGGGGCTTAAAAATCCACTTTGCAATGCAGAGTTTGGTTCCTGGTCAGGGAAATAAGATTCTACATGCCATGGAGCAGCTGAGCCCAGGCATTGTACCTGGAGAGTCCTTGGGTCAAAACAAAAGAGCCCATGATGCGATGAAGATCCTGTGTGCTGCAACTGAGACCAGATGCAACCAAATAAATACATTTTTTTTTTTTAAAAGAAAGAGTAGCTGGATGATGGCTCCAGAAGGCCAAAGGAGTGAAAAGATTTTCTCAAACCCTAGTTTATGAAGACTTGTAATCCTTTCCACCTTAGGACAAGTGTTTTACCATTTTGCTCTTCTTGATCTATTTGCTTTAAAACATTTAATCTGGGCTTTCCATCTCCATCAGACTTCTCGGGAATGAAAAGATCTGTGATCATTCAAGGCCACCGGCACTGTTGTAGTCTTTTTCTCCCTACTTCTGATCTACACGTGATTCTAGACATGGTTTGATACCTTTCTCCCCACTTTCCTGTTAAGCCCTGGCAAGAAGCAGGAGAATGTTCATCCCTCGAGACACTTATTTCCAGAATTGCTGTCCAGCTGCTGATATTTTCTGTGTCTTCTGTCCTGAGAGTCTTGCAGAAGAGCTGCCTAGCACAGGTAATAAGGCTGGCAAATCGCTCCCCGTTTCTGACACTTTTGAATGCAATTAAGAAGGGACAGCTGTGTGGGCATTGCTAGTGCCCTAGGGTTTGGGGGTGAATAAACTCTAGATGCTTGATTCATCTTTCTCTCTCTCTCTTTTTTGACAGTGTCCTGTCTTAATCTGGCTGGGGTTTTCTGAGGGATTGCCTCGTGACCTAAATGGCAGGACATTTTTTTCCTTTCCTTTGCCTTTTCTCAATGACCAGCCTCTGAGCCAGCTTTCTCCTCTGCATTTCCACTTTATAATACATAGAGAGTGTTGGGTCTTCTCTCCTTGGGGGGAAAAAAAGGCAAGGTGCACTATATCTCTTCTTTCAGGCTTTTTTCCTTTTTTTCTCTACAATCACTATTGGTTCTGCAATCTGGTGATTGTTCCCCCTCTTGATTTGAAATCTTTGTCAGCCTGAGTGAATTTAAACAATTGAATTACGCACATGAAAATCATAGCATAGCAAAACAAGATGGACTGCTAATGATGTAAATACTGAATTTCTCAGGATCCTTATGAATTTTGGAAATTTTAATTTCTTTGAGCCCAAATTTTTTCATTTTTTAAAACTGGGATTAATTTAGCTCCCTGGCCTAAGTATTTCTTGAGGATATATTGAGGAACCTACATACTTGAACTCAGAGCACAGTTTTATGCTTATGTTGTGAGATAATTGTAGATTCATAAGCAGTTATAAGAAATAATATAAAGAAAGCTTGAAAATCTTCATTTCCCCTACAGTAAGTCTTGCACAACTATAGTACAATAGCACAACCAGAAAACTGGCATTGACGCAATGCACTGATCTCATCTGATTTCCCTGTTTTACTTATTTAGCATGTATATTATCTATGGTGAAACAGATCACCAGCCCAGGTGGGATGCATGAGACAAGTGCTCGGGCCTGGTGCACTGGGAAGACCCAGAGGAAGCGGGTGGAGAGGGAGGTGGGAGGGGGGATCGGGATGGGGAATACGTGTAACTCTATGGCTGATTCATATCAATGTATGACAAAACCCACTGAAATGTTGTGAAGTAATTAGCCTCCAACTAATAAAAAAATAAATAAATAAAAAAATAAAAACACACACACACACACAAAAAAAAAATTAAAAAAATACTTTTTTTGACATGGACCATTTTTAAAGTTTTTATTGAATTTGTTACAATATTGCTTCTATTTTGTGTTTTGGCAGTGAGTCATGTAGAATCTTAGCTCCCGGACAAGTGATTGACCACACCGGTTAGACGGTGAAATGTTAACCGTGCACCACCAGGGAAGTCCCGAGTATGACCGCTTCTTAACTCGTTACATCTGTAGTGACTCTATTTTCAAAAAGCCTCATATTCTGAGCTACTGGGGATTAGGACTTCAACATGTCTTTTTGTAGGAGGTCGGGGGGAGATACAATTCAACCCATAAGGAGTTTTGTGCAATGTTATCACATGTGTAAATTTGTTTGACCACCACTCCGGGAGTTGGTGATGGACAGGGAGGCCTGGCGTTCTGCAGTTCATGGAGTTGCAAAGAGTCAGACATGACTGAGCGACTGAACTGAGACTCAAGATAAAAACAGTTTCATCACCACAAGGGTTTTTTTTTTTGTGTGCCATAGACCCCTTCTTCCCTCTCCTTTCTTCTCCCCTTACATGCCCTTAAAATATCTCTCGTCTCTTCTCCATCTCTGCAATTTTGTCATTTGAAGAATGTTACAGAAACTTCGATTATACAGACCACTTTTAAAATCTAAAACTCACACATAAAGGTATTAAAGGGGACTTGAATGCACCTGTGAATTTTCTAGACCATCAAATGACAAGAGTTTCATTGCTTGGTTTCCCCCAGTTCTTTTCTTCTGGGCTCTTTGCTGGCCTGTACAGAGTATTAGTCAGCAGTTCCTTCTCCCTCACCTCCTTGGCCCTAGGAGGACTGGGGACCATGAGACATGTTTGCTCTCTGATGAACAGACTGGAACATTTCACCACCATGCTCCTCCGTGGTAAACCTGTTCTTATTGCAGCAGACACTTGACTTGGATTTCCAACATGTAGAAGAGTTGTCAGTCTTAAGGAGTGAAAGATCGTAACCCTCCCAAGGGCTGCTGATGGCACAGTACATTAACACATCAGTGATAGAATCACACAGTCTTAGAGTTATGTGCAACTGTGAAGCCATTTTGTTCCTTCTCTCACCTTTATAAAGGATTGCTGTGGTTGTTTATTCACTCAGTTGCACTCAACTCTTTGCAACCCCATGGACTGTAGCCCACCAGGCTCCTCTGTCCATGGGATTTCCCAGGCAAGAATACTGGAGCGGGTTGCCATTTCCTTCTCCGGGGGATCTTCCCAACCCAGGGAATGAACTCGTGTCTCTTTCATCTCCTGCCCTGGCAGGAGGATTCTTCACCCCTGAGCCACCCGGGAAGCCCTTATCAAGGATACATTCACACTAATACAGATAAGACACATTCTGTGCAGATACGTGATTGTTCTTTTGGATGTTTTTGGGAGCTTGGTAAGTTTTGAAGAGGTTGAATGCCCTTTTGTTGGGTCATTTTACCCTCTTCTTTTCTGATCTATCTATTTTTACTGTCTAACAGCCTATTTCCCTGAATTAGCTCATGTCCATTTGCCTTATTTCTGGAAATTAGAATAAAATTGGAAGTCATACAATGTGCTTTTCCACTTTCAGAATCTCCAAGCATAAGGTATCAAATTATATTTCTAAAGAGAAAGCATGAAGCAAGTTTTGGATGCTTCCGAATGAAGCCAAAGGTTGATCATCCACTGTGGTCCAGAAGTGCCAAAGCATTTTCTTACTGGACAGTAAGTGCGACTGCTTTCAAACCATCTTCGTTGTCCAACATTCCAGCTATTTTTGTCCCTTACAAATATTGCAGCAATTTAGCAATCTATCGACTTGACTTTTTTTTCCATAAACATGCTGCCTGATAGATGCATAATTCAAATTCACACACAAACCGTGAGATGTTTGCTTAGCAAGAGCTATAATTTAAACACAACCTCTGCGGAAAGCCATTCAGCAGTGCCTGTGTGTGAAGTGTAATTTAGTCTGTAGAAGCAATCTCCCCTACGCCGTTCTAATATGCGAGCTTGTTTGCTAAATAATCATTGTGGCATTTTGCTCAAAGCGGTGGTTTTATGTATTTTTCCCCCACTACTCGTAAATGTTGCCAAGGTAAATGAGAGGTCTTTGGAAACTGTTACTGTCATGTAGCTTTCATTTGAAAATGTCACAATAAAGCAATGTTCTTTGATGCCAAGAAGCATAGAACATTAGAACATGATAACCATAGTACCTAAACACGGTAAAATAACATAGCACAAATGGCTTGATTCTCTCTTAGAATGAGAGGCTTTTTTTGCTGTTTTTTTATTCTAAAGGATCTGTTTGGAGGACAGAACTGGGAGTAAGATGGAGTGTATAAAAGAGCCGCCAAGGTGGGAGCTTGGAAGAAATTATTATTATTTGCAGCTTGGGTCGAATGAGAAATTTGGGAGAAAAATGTTCTCCAAATAAGTGAGATGGAGATTACAGTCCAAAATACGCCATTAACACCAAATTACAAAAGTCTTTCCAAGAGCCAGACAGAAGCATAAAGTAAAAGCAAAGTTTTAAAGGTGTAATTTGAAGAGTCAGGAGAATATACAAATGGAAAGTAAAAGAAAAAGAGGAAAGTTAGATGTAGCCACGTAGGAGAGGACGCTATTTTTCCAAGTACACTTTGGGTACTTTTTCTTGTCCTGCCTACTACATTAAGGAATATTCACTATACTTTTTTTGTGTGTGTTTGAGAGTCCTTAAAAAGTTGGCGATTGTTATATTATCCCTTGTAATTTTTTGGAAAAAAAAAAAAAAGATATTTTCTTTTAAAAAATAATAATTTCATTTATTTGTTTATTTTTTGGCTGTGCTGGGTCTTTGCTGCTGTAACGGCTTTCCTCTAGCTGTGGCAAGGGGGGCTTCTTATTGCAGTGACTTCTCTTGTTGCGGAGCCCGGGTTCTAGGGCTCACGGGCTTCAGTAGTTGCAGTGTGAGGGCTCAGTAGTTGAGGTTCTCCAGCCCTAGAGCACAGGCTCAGTAGTTGTGACACTCTGGCCTAGATGCTCTGCTGCATGTGAAATCTTCCAGGACCAAAAATCGAACCCATATCTTCTGCACTGACAGGTGGATTATTTACTACTGAGCCACCAGGGACACCCCCCCTGACCCCCCAATTATGATAATTTCTTTTTTTTTTTTTTTGATAATTTCTAAATTAAAAGATGGAGTTGGGAATTTGAGTTTATTAAAGAGACTCCAGGAATGGTAAATAAATGACATCATCATGTAGGAATATTCTAAATGCTATCTGCATTGCTTTTATATAGGTATGTATGTTGTTGTTCAGTTGCTAAGTTATGTCTGACCCTTTGTGATGCCGTGGACTGTAGCATGCCAGGCTTCCCTCTCGTTCACCATCTCCCAGGGTTTGCTCAAATTCATGTCCATAGAGTCGGGGATGTTATCCAACCGCCTCGGCCTCTGCTGTACTCCTCCTTTTTTTGTGGCTCATATATTGGGAGGCATGATTATTGTCTTCCAGCAAGATAATGGAAGCAATTTGCTTCAGTTTCATCCTTCAAACATTTATTGGGTGATTACTATATGCTATTCTCTGTACTGGGCACTAAGTGTTCAAAAATGAAAGATTTTGCTTTCTTCTCTGGAAAACTCAATATCCTGCTAAATTCTAGGAGTGTCCACAGTGGCTTATTTTCCTTTCTGGAGAGTTCTGTGTCTAATGTTTCTCAGTTTATTTAGTTGCTACTTTTTTCCCTAACACTTCTCATCACATCATGAATGACCAAAAATTAATTTTCTCCTATTGTAGCTTCACCTTGATTCTGATTATTCCTCTTAGGTAAAAGTTATTTATCTTCAAGCTTTATGATTGCTTTCAAAAAAACAATCACTGCTGCCTGGTGTTTTCAACCATGGGAGATTTTTTTAAAGAATGGGTCTAATGCCCTAAAGCCAAATTTAAAGCAAGATTTCAAAAGTGTTTTGAGCAATGATGGCATTACTAGAATAAGTACTGTCATAATCGTCACTTTAAAGGGAAAAATACTCATCTGATGCTGATGTTTTGAGATGTTTCTTTAAAAAAAAAGCTATAATCACATTTTGTATGTGTTTTGTGTGCTAGTGTGGGTGCCTGCAAAGTCATGTCTGACTCTGTGAATCCATGGACCATAGACCATAAGGCTCCTCTTGTCCATACATATTGCAAAGTCATTGATGGGTCAATATTCACTATTAATATGCTTTAACTTATGATTGTCTCTTATCTAGTAGTTAGTGAGAAAACCAGATGCAAGAAAAAACATGATGTTTACCTGTGAACCATTGAACTTGCTGGGTCCTAAAAGCCATTGTCTGGTCTCACATGTAATGGAGAACATTGGTCCTTAGAGAATGGTTCACTCCATCTTCATCTCCATCTTCTGAGATGGCAACTTCTGTGCTTTTTCCTTAGCAACACTGTCCCTGTCTTCCCGGTCACATTACCTGTATGTTCTCAGAGTACCCACAGCACCTCTTTATTTGCAAGTATAATAAATAACAACCCTTTAATTGTGTATTTAGACATGAGGTGTCCTCAGGGCGGGGTTTGCTTCTGTTTTGCCTGCCATTGAATCTTTGACACCTAGCACAGTGCCTGGCACAGAACAGGCTCTAAGTTAAAATATACTGAATAGGGACTTCCCTGGTGGTCCAGCGGTTAAGACTCCATGCTTCCAGTGCAGGAGGTGTGGGATCCCTGGTTGAGGAACTAAGATCCAACATGCTTCATGCTTCATACTGAGTAAATGAATGGATGAATGAGTGAGTGAAATGCTAAATTTATTCTTATACTATTCTCTTATTTCTTCTTTTCTCTTAGAAAAGAAGATATTTACATTTCCCCTTTTAGCTGAAAATACAGAAGAGACAGAATTTTCTAAATGGGCTTTCTTGGTATCTGAGGTTTGTATGAAATCTCTTGACAGTGTTTTATTTTGATTTTTCAGAGTTTTTTTCTCCCTAAACTAGAATGTATATAGAAGTTTGGTCTCACAGAGATTTTAAATATAGCAGAGTTGTGTTTTTGAAACAGTAGGCAAATAAGTGTCCTTATGTTCCCTGATCATGTAATATAATTTGTTTTTTTTTGTTCACTGCTAGCTCTTTCAGCATACCTTAGTTCCCTAGAGTCCATAAAATGGTTGAGAAAAAGAGAAGATATTTCCTTTGGTTTACTCAAAGTTGTTTTCTTACTTTTCCAATGGAATAAATATTAGATTCTATGGTGCTTTCTACCTGGAACTAGTCAAAGTGTGAAATTTCATGTTTTATGGCCCTTGCTGGTGGTAATTAACATATACAAGTTCTTTCAAAATGACTTTTGTAATTGCATTTTTTTGAGATTTCACACATTCAGTTTTTTGTTACAAAATTTTGAATTCTCTAAGAAATATTAGTTTCTGTTCCTGATAACAATTCCTTAAAAAAAAAAAGAGGCTGTTTCTTTAGAATTGGTCACTTGGTTAATGTTTATCCAAGATTTTACTGAGTTATTTAAAAATACACCTACCATTTTTAGATCAAGCCTTAGGGAACTTATTATGCATAAGTGTATAAATTGTGATATGTTAATATGCTAAACTATGATGAAATCATTGAAGGCATCATCATGTGAAGAAAACCCCAGGGAGGTTATTAGCAATTTAGCATTTACAGTTCATGAGAGAATGCTAATTTCACTTACTAGAGGAAAGTACAAAGATGGTAATCATTATGAATAAGACCCAATGATTGTAAAAGCCTAAAAATGGGAAGCTGATGATTGTACAGATATTCTTAGAATAAATGCATCTGATAGTGTAGAGAAAATGGAACATCTCGATTCAGTTGAATTTCCTTCCAGTTTCTTTCTTTTTTTTTTTTCCGGAAACCCAAATTGCAGTGAACTGCCCTCCTTGAATTTATATCCCAGCCCTGTGATTTTAACCTGTGTGGGTGAGCACTAGTTATTGTTGTTACTCTTTAGTCTCTAAGTCATGTCCGACTCTGGCGAACCCATGGACTGTAGCCTGCCAGGCTCCTCTGTCCATGGGATTTTCCAGGCAAGAATACTGGAGTGGGTTGTCATTTCCTTCACGAGGAGATCTTCCCCACCCAGGGATCGAACCTGAATCTGCTGCATTGGTGGGTGGATTCTTTACCACTGAGCCAGCAGGGAAGCCTAGTGCACTGGCTACAGATTAGGGTATATGAGCAGATCATGGAGTGTCACATAGTAACTCTAAAAGTCTTACAGAGTGACACTATGTTGGGACTCTCCTGGTGGTCTAGTGGCTAAGACTCCACACTCTCAATATGAGGGCCTGTGTTCAATCCCTGGTTAGGGAACTAGATCGCACATGCAGTGAATGAAAGAACCCATGGGCCATAACTAAGACCTGGCACAGTGAAAGAAAGCAAGCAAGCAAGAAAATAAATACTTTAAAAGTCATCACTGTGTCTCCTGAGTGATTTCTATCACCCACTCTTTTCTTGGCCCTGTCATCAGGACCAGCACCTCATTGCTCACAGTCTCATCTTTTTTCCCCATCCCTTTCCCCCTACTGACTAGCTCTTCAGGATCTTAACTTTATTGCAAGATATTCAGAATGTATACATATATTTTAATGCTCTTTTTCAAGAAAAAGTCCACCATGTGATTTACAAGTAGGGAAATTGAGGCCCAAAGAGGTAACACAAATTGTTCAGTTAGAGAATCAGTTAGTGAAAGAGTCAGGCTCTTAACTCTTAGCTTGAGGTTTTTTTTCTAGTATGATATCTTAATTATTTCCATGGTGCTACTAGCTATTCCATTCTCACTGGTAATGAGTGCTAAATCAATCTTACACAGTTGACACAACGTTGCCTATCTTTTTTTGTTGTTCAATCACTCAGTCATGTCTGACCTTTTGTGACCCCATGGACTGCAGCATGCCAGGCTCCCTAGTCCTTCACTGTCTCCCAGAGTTTGCTCAAACTTATGTTCATTGAGTTGGTGATGCCATCCAACCATCTCATCCTCTGTCACCCCCATTTCCTTTTGCCTTCAGTCTTTCCCAGTATCAGTATCTTTTCCAATGAGTCAGTTCTTCGCAGCAGGTGGCCAAAGCATTGGAGCTTCAGCACCAGTCCTTCTAATGAATATTCAGGGTAGATTTCCTTTGGGATTGACTGGTTTGAACTCCCCACTCCAGTATTCTTGCCTGGAGGATCCCAGGGACAGAGGAGCCTGGTGGGCTGCCGTCTATGTGGTCGCACAGAGTCGGACATGACTGAAGCAACTTAGCAGCAGCAGCAGCAGATTTGAACTCCTCACAGTCCAAGGGACTCTCAAGAGTCTTCTCCAGCACCACAATTTGAAAGCATCAATGCTTCGGTGTTCAGCTTTCCTTATGGTTAAAATACGTCATTCAAAATTGTAGTTAATCACTAGTTATGTTTCTTATACAGATTAAAAAGGGCAAAATATGGGAAACTGGCAGACCAATACACAGTAGTATTGGAAAAAGAGAACAGGAATAAGAAATATAGAAGTGATGCAAATTGAGAGGAGCAGGAATGAAATGAGATGATGGAAGTAGAGAAATTAGTGACCCTGTGACACTCAGCCTTTCTGATGAGCTGCTCATCACAAACCTGCAAGCCTGAAGAACAAAGAAAGAGCCTGGAGACAGTGACATCAGCGGTTTATTGGATAGGGGATCATGCATACAGGAAGCAAAAGGGTCCTGGAGCAATACTCCACAGTGGGTGGCCAGTGAGGGGTTGGCCATGACAGCAGGGTGGAGTTAGAGGGAAAGAGGTCATCAGGCTTCCAGTTACAGAGCAAATTTGACCTCATGTTGGCTCGTTGGTTATCAGGGAAACCAACAGTGAAACATACCCCCTTCGCTACCCCTTTGATAAATTATCATAGTAGAGGCATTCTGTTATAAAGATTAGAACTATCCCTAGCTGGGGCAGGGGACAAGTATCCATTTATTTATTAAGCTCTATGACTAAGAGGGAAGTCAATCACATGAGTAGAGTGTAAATAAATCAGGGAGTGATGAGTAGAGGATGAGCAGAGAGGAAGAGAATAGCATCTTGGGTGGTTCTGACCATATTCTTTCAGACAAGAAATCATGTAAGATACCTTGGGTTTTAGGTAAATTATTTTCTTCTAAAAGGCATTTTTTTTTCATTAATAATAAGCACTCAGTAAATGTTAGTTATGTGTAGGTAACAGCACTAAGTCAGTGGCAAATTATCTTGCTTAATCCTCTGTATGTTCACCTGAGGAATAGCTGTTCAATCCCCACTTTACCTAAGAGGAAACTGTGGGTAGAAATGTTTTGAACTATGTCCTATGTCACATGACTAATCAATAGCAAAGCGAAGATTTAAACTTAAGTCAGCTGAATTTCTTTCAAGATTTTTTTTTCTTTAAAATGATCAAATGCAGGCAAAGATTGCACTGACCTTTCAATATCAAAGACTGAACCTCCATAAATTTTGTTACCTGAAAACTGGATTCGCCTCTCGGTGGGTGTCAAGCCAAAAGACACAACCAAGTCAAAGATTCATTGGAGGAAGGATTTATTACCTGAAGCAAGTTAGGTAAACACTGGGGATCTTTCCCAAAGCAGTGTCTCCCCAACAGCAAAATTGCACGCTCAGAGTGATGCTTCTCTCCTTTCAACCTCGTAGATAAAATCACTTGGAGGCCTTGTGGAAACAGATTGTTGGTTAGAGTTTCTGATTTGGTAAGTCCCGGGTGGAGTCTGAGAAACTGCGTCTCATAGAAGCTCCCTGGTGATGCTGCGGGCTGCTAGTCTATGACATTTCCAGGGTCACAAGCTCAGGGTTCAGCCCCCAACCCAGCGCCAATACCCCGCATGACCTTTAGAGGGCGCTGAGCAAGACTCTGCAGGGGCTTGGCAGTCAGTGGTCTTGAGACAGGCTGCGGGTTTTCTCTTTTCCGGTTGATTGGTGGTAGAAGCTCTTTTTTTTCCCCCCCTTCTGACTGCCATCTTTAAGAAGCGCATTTTGCTCACTGGAGATAAAGATTGCCACTGTTGCCAGTTTTTCCCCTTTTCCTCTCTGTTTTCCTGAGCTATTTGCTTCGAATAGGCGCTTCATCTGTCTGAGAGATGGCGCTGTTTACCCTCCACACGGCGTGGTGATTCCCAGCCATGCAGAAGACGGTGACTCTGGGATTTCTCATTGTTAGCCATGGTCTTCGATTTCCTTCACACGCTTAGTTGTCTGTTTCCTGAACTGTGTGTGTGTGTGTGTATACATGGAGAGACATAAAAGAAGCAGGTTTGTCTTATTTAGTGAGTTTTTCATCACATAACTCTAGCGTATTTTTTTCCCCTTAGGAGAACTCTGGTTGAGGGCTGGTGCTTTTCGACGCTGTCTCGAAGCTGGGTATTACAATTTAATGCTAACTACTACCAATTATCATAAAACAAAACTAAGAAATTATGTTTATAACATTTGGTTTTGCAAGCCTTAAATTGGTTACAATGGCATACATTATCATTATGGACAATTAGTGTTAAGTGGGTGCATTAATATTTTACTTCTGTATTATCAGGGTTGAATGATAGCAAATACTAGCAGGCAGAGTACAGAGAACTTAAAGGTTTCCCCCCGACCCCCATTACTCTTTTGCCTGTTTGTCCACTCATGTGATATGCACGCACTCCAAACCAGTTGTTCCAGCCAGCTCTGTAATCCATTTGGACCAGTCAGTGATTAACCTGGCCCAGACAATCAGTAGCAGGGAGGAAGACAAAGAAAATAAAAGATCACTGTGGCCCAGTCCAACTGCCCACTGGGTAGACATAGAGTCAGAACTCTGTTCTAGAGAGTTATGTGACTCAGCTAACATTCTGTGTGTGTGTGTGTGTGTGTGTGTGTGTGTGTGTGTGTGTGTGTGTACCTAAGTCCATGATCATGAACAACACAGACTTAAAAGAGATGATACAGGACTTCCCTGGTAGTTCACTGGTTAAGAATCTGCCTGCCAATGTAGTGGACACAGGTTCAGTCCCTGATCTGGGAAGTTTCACATGCCGTGGGGAAACTAAGCTCGTATGCCACGACTACTGAGCCCGGACTCAAGAGCCCTTGAGCTGCAACTGCCGAAGCCTAGAGTACCTAGAGCCTCTGCTCTGCCACGAGAGAAGCCATCTCGTTGAGAAACCCATGCAGCGTAACTAGGGAGGAGCCCCTACTTGCTGCAGCTAGAGAAAAACCCTGCGCAGGTCTAAGATCCAGCACAGCCAAAAATGTTAAAATAAATAAAAATTTTGTAAAAATTAAAAAAGATTATACAGACGTGTAGCATAGGTACGGCAGCAAAAGAAAAAGATGTAAAGGGAACCACTTTTTTTGCTCATTAACTGTTACTTGGTCTCGGTTGTTAAGAAGCTGCTCTTCCAAAAATATAAGTCCTTCCTGAGGCAGTTATGCCAGTCATCTGTTCATTCAACAAATATTTACTAAGTGCCTTCTATGTGCCTGGCATTTGTATTAGCAGCTGTGAACGGAGCAGTAAATAGTGTATAGTTCCTCTCCTCATGGAGCCTATAATAGGCTGAAAGAAATAAGCAATAAAGAAAGAAATAAACAATTGAACAATGGTACAAGTGCAACAAAATAAGCAGGGTAATATGATAGAGGACAGAGGATGGGGGATGGACGTAGCATCCTTGGTTGGGGTGGTCAGGGAAGGTTCAATGAGAAGATGACATTTAGCTGATGCAAGATGGAGGGAGCCGTGTGGGTAGAGAGGACCGCATGTGGGAAAGCCTTAAACTCCCAACACCCTCATCAGAAGGTCTCCTAAGAGCTACGTGTTTTAAGGGATATGTTTTCACTGATGAGTAGACGCCAAAAGTAATTCTGGATCTAAGATGGGGTCAGGGGAAAGTCGAGCGTGGCAGGCAGTCTGTGGTCACTGTGAGAGCCATGGCTGGAGGGAAACGCAGAGGACATGTGACAAAGGCACGTTTGTCGAGTTCGCAATTATGTCTAAAACCCTGTGATGCCCACGGCAGCCTATGTGCTAGACAAACCTTGCCCTGGGACAGTATTCTCTGAGAAAGGGCAGAATTCCTTAACTCTTGGCCTCTTCTCATTTGGCTGGTTGTGTGGTGTGGCATAACCATGCAGACACGTGCACCGATATTTTTCCTTGTGGTCCCACCTGCTTGCCTGGGCCGTGGGCATGATGGGCTAGTCCACCTGTATAAGTAATCCAGGCCTGTTTTGGAACGGCCCATCGATCTGCACCGCACCTGCTTTGGCTGTCCAGCAAAGACAGAAGGCCAGTCTCGTGTTCTACGTTAGGCCGTGGCTGTATCCCACAGTACTACTCAGCTGAAGAGTGAAAAATCTATTCAATTAACCCATTGTTTGGTACTCAAAACATTTAGACAGTTTGCGCTTTTAACTGAATTGGCCATAATTTGAATGAGCATAAAAGACTGTTCAAATTAACCCAAATGAAAAGGGGGGAGGTGATTAAGACAATCTAGTTTAACCATTCACTCAAACATTGAGTGAAAAACAATCATGTGTCATTGAACCCATCTTATTCTACCTGGGGGAGGGGGTTTTCGGAGTCAGGACTGCTATTACACAGTGGAGCCTGCTTGGCAGTGAGAAACCCAGACCAGACTCAATCACTTTCCCTGTTCGTACCCCGGATGTGGCATTTACTGAGGCCTTGCCAGAAGCTCACAGCAGAGATCCAGTTAGAGCTTTGGGGACTGATTTCTCATTGTTTCTCAAAGAGTAGTATAGTATCTACCATTTATTGATATGAATGGGATGTTATGAGATGGTTAGGGAAGAAGCTGTTTAGACAAAGGAAACAATATATTTTGGGGTTGTGATGCTGGAGAAAAGTTCAATACGCTCACAAATGGTTATTCATTTGTATGCTAGAACACAGGTGGGAGAGAATAATGAGGAAAAAAAGGTAATTGGGGCATATACCTAGAGAAAACCATAATTGCAAAAGACCCATGCATCACGATGTTCATTGCAGCACCGTTTACAATAGCCAAGACATAGAAGCAACCTGAATGTCCATGAAGAGAGGAATGGATAAAGAAGATGTGGTACATAAATACAATGGACTATCACTCAGCCGTAAAACGGAACGAAACTGCGCCATTTGCAGAGATGTAGTTGGACCTAGAGATGGTCATACAGAGTAAAGTAAGTCAGAAGGAGAAAAACAGATGTCATATATTAGTGCAAAATGTGGAATCTAGAAAAATGGTATAAATAAACCTATTTGCAAAGAGAAATAGAGACACAGATGTAGAGAAGAAATGTATGGACACCAAAGGTGGGGGAGGCAAAGTGGGATGAATTGAGAGATCGGGATTGACGTGTCCACACTACTATGTACAAAATAGACAGCTCATGAGAACCTGAAAGTGTTAGTCACTCAGTCGTGTCCGGCTCTTTGCGACCCCATGGACTGTGGCCCGCCAGGCTCGTCTGTCTGTAGAATTCTCCAGGTGAGACTACTGGAGTGGTTAGCCATTCCCTTCTCTAGGGGATCTTCCTGACCCAGGGATGGAAACTGAGTCTCCCATATTGGAGGTGAATTCTTTATTGTCTGAGCCACCTCCCTGGTGACTGAGACAATGAAGAATCTGCCAGCAATGCAGGAAATCCAGGGTCACAAAGAGTTGGACACAACTGAGTGACTAATACTTTAATGAGAACCTACTGGATAGCACAGGGAACACTACTCCGTGCTCTGTGGTGACCTAAATGAGAAGGGAATCCAAAAAAGAGGGGTTATATGTATATGCATGGGGCTTCCCTATGGCTCAGTTGGTAAAGAATCTGCCTGCAGTGCAGGAGACCTGGGTTCATTTCCTGGGTCGGGAAAATCCCCTGGAGAAGAGAATGGCAACTCACTCCAGTATCCTTGCCTGGAGAATCCCATGAGCAGAGGAGCCTGGTGGGCTACAGTCCACGGAGTCGCAAGAGTCGGACACGACTTAACGCCTAAACCCCCAAACCACATGTATATGCATAGCTGATTCACTTTGCTATACAGCAGAAACTAACATGATACTGTGAAGCAACGACACTCCAATAAAATTTTTTTAAAAATGTTAATAATTGGGGCAAGTTTATGAAGGGTTTGTAAGCATCATGTTGAGAACCGTGAGTTTATTTTTCAGGCTAGCGGTTCTGAAACTTTTGTGTTAATCACAAATCACAGGATAGGGGAGAAGGAAGCGGTGTTCACGGCGCAAATTCCTGTCTTATCTACTGGGATGACAATTCAATAGGTCATGAGTGAGGCCAGAGTGAGAATGTGCCTTTTTAATGGTTCAGGTGATTTAGACGCACAAGGTCTAAGAATCACCATCCCAGAAGCTTTTCTGTAGGTAACAAGAAGCTCTGGGAAGGTTTAAAGCTCAAGAGTGTCTTATAGGATTGCACTCTTCTGGTCTAGCTGAATTCTTCCAATTATTTGCTGCATTCTCAGCTTTCCCGATGCTATGGTATATGACCTTGTAGACTTCCTCATCGGTTACTGTCAGAGGGTACCCACAGGAGACTGATATTAATTTTTTTATATATTTATTTACTTGGCTGTGTTGCATCTTAGTAGTGGTACTCAGGACCTCCACAGCATCATGTGGAATCTTTTGTTGCAGGGCACGGGCTCTCTAGATGTGGCATGTGGGCTCCAGACTGTGTGGACTCACTAGTTGTAGCATTTGGGCTTAGATGCTACATGTCATGGGGGATCTTAGTTCCCCGACTAGGGATTGAACCCTTGCCCCCTTGCATTGCAAGACAGATTCTTAACAACTGGACCCCCAGGGAAGTTCAGAGACTGATATTAATGATAACAGAAGTCAAAGATTCTCTGGTACTGCAATGTTCTGTGGCTACCATGAAAATCCTTCATGCTGAATTGAAATATATAGTTGTGATTCAATTTTAAAACTTCCCCAACCACAATTAAGTTTTACCTACATTTGCATGGCACAATTATGCCCAGTATTCTGGTGATTCATTGGCTAATCCAAATGTTTTTGTCAAACTAATTTTCTACCACTAAAGCCACTCAGAGTTCCCAAGGTCTCTGGGAGGACCCTTCACCATCCCTTAGTGCAATAACTTCTTATCTAGTCTCTAACACCAATCTTCTACTTTTCAAATCTATTTTTCATATGACTGCCAGAGTTGATGTTTTAAAACTCCAGTAAAGATCATTTAACTTCTTAAATACAAAACAAGACCAAAACACCTTTATTTTTAGAAAGGGAGCTAATTTACATCATCTTCCTACTTTGTACCTGGAGGTAAATGTAGCAAATTACAGCTAATCTTTGTGAAGCAGGTCTTGTTATTTCCATTTGAGAAGGAAATCTCAAGATCCAACTTCTGGGAAGCAATTGAGCTGAAATCTGAACTCGGGTTCCAGAACTTGTTCTCTTTCAAGTATATTATCAAATGGTTCAGTTAAAATAGAGGTAGCGGAACTACTTCAAAAAGAAAGTTTGATTCAGGACTTCTTTGGTGGTCCAGTGGTTAAGAATCCGCCTGCCAAAGCAAGGGACACAGGTTTGATCCCTGGTCCAGGAAGATCCTACATGTCTTGGAGCAACTAAACTGACTTGTTACAACTAAGACCCGATGCAGCCAAATAAATAGTAATAATAATAATAAAAGGAAGTGGGGGTTTCCTTGGTGACCTAGATGGTAAAGAATCTTATTGCAATGCAGGAGACCCAGGTTTGATCCCTGGGTTGGGAAGATCCCCTAGAGAAGGGCATGGCTACCCACTCCAATATTCTTGCCTGGAAAATTCTATGGACAGAGTAGCCTGGCAGGCTACAGTTCATGGGGTCACAAATAATCAGACATGACTGAGCGATTAACGCTAATACTTGGCTCAGTGGAAAAATCATTGACCCAGGAGTGAGTCATGAGAGTCCTAGTGAGTAAATCCTTGTTATCTTTTGTCTCCTATCCTCTGGCTTCCTATCTGTATAATAGAGATGGACCCAAAGCTGATCTAGAATGCACTTTTTTATTTTATATTTTTATTTGATTATCTTTCTCTCTCTCCTAGATTATAAACTCCATGATGGTAAGGATTTTTAAATTGTGGTAAAAATATATAACATGGCATTTACCACTTTAACCATTAAAAAAGATTGTTCCCCTCGGTTACCACTTGCCACTCAGAAGAGCCACGGTATTAGTCAGCTTTGCTTAACCAGCAGATTTTTCTTTCTCGAATGTCCTTTTCTCTACTCTAGTTGTGGCAATTCTACTTATCTTTTGTAATTCTTCCCTGAAGACTTACCAGATTCTCCTGGTCCTAAACAATTGTTTTGTGCTCTCTTCACTGCACACTTGACCTCCACTATATGACTCAGATGGTAAAGACTCTGCCTGCAACTTGGGAGACCGGATTTGATCCCTGGATGGGGAAGATCCCCTGGAGAAGGGAATGGCAACCTACTCCAGTATTCTTGCCTGGAGAATTCCATGGACAAAGGAGCTTGGCGGGCTACAGACCATGGGGTTGCAAAGATTTGGACATGACTTTCACACTTTCACTTCCATAGAGCTAATTTAGTTTTACCATATGACATGCAGCAGCACATATTACAATATTTTACAGATGTCTCCGTATTCTTCTGTCTCCAGTTCATCCTCTCCAAATGGTTATATGGCATGATTTCTCTCTGAGGCTGGGGGTATGAAAGTGACTTAAGGTTTGGCTTCCTTCAAAGTGATAGAAGTGGAGGGCAGCAGACATAAATCTTTCTCCTGCTGGACTGTATTCATCAGGGTGTGGCATGCTAAGTTGCTTCATTCGAGTCCAACTCTGTGTCTCTTATACAGAGTGAAGTAAGCCAGAAAGATAAAGAACATTACAGCATACTAACACATATATATGGAATTTAGAAAGATGGTAATGATAGCCCTATATGCAAAACAGAAAAAGAGACACAGATGTACAAAACAGACTTTTGGACTCTGTGCGTCTCTTTAAGTCTCTTTTATTGGTAGGCGGATTCTTTACCACTAGCGCCACCTGGGAAGCCCCTGTTCACCGGGGTAGCCTGTTTTAACAAGCAGCTCCCAAATCTCAATGGATTAACTTAATAAAAGGTTTGTGTTTCTGCGCCTGTCCTGGTCCAATGCAGGTTGATGGAGAGTCTCTGCTCCCCACAGTCACATCCCTGGACCCAGGTTTCTCTCTAGGGACTCAAGTAGAGGGGTTCCTGAAATCCTTTTTGAGATTTTTTTTTTTTGCCTCAGGCCAGTAGGCAAGAGAAGAAAGGAATGAGGACAGTTGAATTGGTCTTTCATGGGTCAGGCTTAGATGTGGCAAAAAGCACTTCTGTCTGTATTCCTTTTTCCAGAGTTTGGTCTCATGGCTTTTCCTGATTATGTGAGAGGCTTGGAAATGAACTTTAACTGTGAGCCCAGAAAAAAACAAAAAAGCAAGTTTGATGAGCATTTAATTAAATTCTCTCACACAGACTAACAGCAACTTGAAATCTCCTTAAGAGCTGTGTCATAGTACATTAGTTCAGGGGGAGAGACTCTCTTGGAAACAACATCAGTGAAGTCGCTGAGTGGCCAGTGAGCCTTGCATGTGCAGGAGACTGGGGCCAACAGTACTGGTGGTAAACTGTGTGGGTTTCCCTGATGGCACCCCCGCTGAGGGAGGCCCCCCTCTTACTAGGTTAGAGTCAGACTGGAGTCAGGGTGTTTTGTTTGCTTATTGGTCCAGACTTGAAATTTATTTTATTTTATTTATTGGAGTATATGATTGCCTTATAATGTTCTGTTAGTCTCTGCTGCACAATGAAGCAAATCGGTTACATGTACACATACATCCCCTCCGTCTTTGACCTCCCTCTCAGCACTCCCCCACCTCACCCCTCTGGTCATCACAGAGAACTGAGCTGAGTTCCCTGCGCTACGCAGCAGCTTCCTGCTCGTTATCTCTTTTACACATGGCCACGTGGGTACAGCAGCCCCAATCTCCCAATTAATCCCACCCTCCCCTTCCTCTGAGTCCGCACCTCCCCTACACACACACACACACACACACACACACACACACACACTACATCTACATCTCTATTCCTGCCCTGGAAATAGGTTCCTCTGTACCATTTTTTTCCCCCTAGATTCCACATCTATGCATTAATATATGATACTGGGATCTGGTTTTTATAGTGAGGCTTCCAGAGCAGGGGCTTCCCTTGTGGCTCAGCTGGTAAAGAATCTGCCTGCAATGCGGCAGACCCCAGTTTGATTCCTGGGTCGGGAAGATCCGCTGGAGAAGGGATAGGCTACCCCCTCCAGTATTCTTGGGTTTCTCTGGTGGCTCAGCTGGTAAAGAATCCACCTGCAATGCTGGAGACCTGGGTTCGATCTCTGGGTTGGGAAGATCCCCTGGAGAAGGGAAAGACTACACACTCCAGGATTCTGGCTTGGAGAATTCCACGGACTAGGTATAGTCCATGGGGTCACAAAGAGTCAGAGACAACTGAGCAACTTTCACTTTTCACTCCCAGAGCAGAGGGCACTCAGTTTGGAAATGAATGGAAATGCTCCTCCTTGAAATGGACCGACCAGACTTCTGCATTTATCTGGATGGACCTCAGTGGCCTGCTCCATCTGGGTGCAAGACAGCTGCTCCAGGCAGGCTCCGCAGGGATTTACTGGAGGTGGAGGAGGGCACCCGGTCTGCCTCTCAGTTGATGGATCAAACTGGTTTTCTTCCGAGGCTCATGCACCACACCAGTCTCTTGTTCCTCACTCAATCCTCCAGCTCTCCCTAAATCCTTTACACCGATGGGCACTTTTGAGTTTGACAAATGGCAGTGTCTGCCTGGAGACGAACGAGAGCGATCTGATTCTTATTTAAACCCAGTACATCTGCGGCAACCAGACATGTGTTGGAGCAGACAGCAATACCTGGAGCCCAGCAGAACACAGACAGGAAACGGGGAGGCCTGGGAATGGGGGAACCAGGGGTGCCCAGAGGCTCGTGCAAACCATTCCCCCAGCCTTTAGGGGGGAAGCGACCGGATAGTCTGATGTTCTTATTAACAGCCCTTTCCAGTTCTGAGACAGGTTCCTTGGGGCCCAGTCCAGTCCAATATTGCTGTGGAAACGAATCTCCTATTCCTCTCTCTTACAGGACACAGGGGCCTCTTGAACGTTCTCCTTTGTCACATTGATTTGTTTCAAGGCAGGCGTTTGCTGACAGCACCCCCATTAAGATGACCTCCCTGATTTATCAATCCGGCCAGGCTCCCTGACAGAAAGGGGGTTTGGTGCTTTTAAAAATAAGTTTTCTTCCCAGATGAAGCAAAGCGTGGAGAAAGGGGAAAGAGGAGTGAAATGTGAAGCTTGTCAGTGTGAAAGGCAGTTTCATTGTTTGTCCTTTAACCGGCTTTTGTTCCCACCAAGGGAGTGTTTGGGTCTTTCCCCAATTTGCTAGAGATGAAAGCCCAGTTGCCCAACCGTGAAAGACAGGAAAGGACGTGGAGAGGAAGGGTTTTTCCTGTACTGATCCTTGGTCTTCAGATTGAAAGAGGACCTGGGGACCAGTTACGGTTGCTTAATCTATGTGGGAACATCCCAAATATGAAACTGCAAGGCTTTGTGTCCTGGAAAGTTCTCTTGGACACCTGAAGTCCCCAGGGGTGGGAAACAACATCCTTTTTTTTTCTTTTTTAATTTTTATTATTATTATTTTTTTTTTCCCAGTGGGTTTTGTCATACATTGATATGAATCAGCCATGGATTTACATGTATTCCCAATCCCGATCCCCCCTCCCACCTCCCTCTCCACCCGATTCCTCTGGGTCTTCCCAGTGCACCAGGCCCGAGCACTTGTCTCGTGCATCCCACCTGGGCTGGTGATCTGTTTCACCATAGATAGTATACATGCTGTTCTTTTCAAATATCCCACCCTCACATTCTCCCACAAAGTTCAAAAGTCTGTTCTGTGTTTCTGTGTCTCTTTTTCTGTTCTGCATATAGGGTTATCGTTATCACCTTTCTAAATTCCATATACATGTGTCAGTATGCTGTAATGTTCTTTATCTTTCTGGCTTACTTCACTCTGTATAATGGGCTCCAGCTTCATCCATCTCATTAGGACTGGTTCAAATGAATTCTTTTTAATGGCTGAGTAATATTCCATGGTGTATATGTACCACAGCTTCCTTATCCATTCATCTGCTGATGGGCATCTAGGTTGCTTCCATGTCCTGGCTATTATAAACAGTGCTGCGATGAACATTGGGGTGCACGTGTCTCTTTCAGATCTGGTTTCCTCAGTGTGTATGCCCAGAAGTGGGATTGCTGGGTCATATGGCAGTTCTATTTCCAGTTTTTTAAGAAATCTCCACACTGTTTTCCATAGCGGCTGTACTAGTTTGCATTCCCACCAACAGTGTAAGAGGGTTCCCTTTTCTCCACACCCTCTCCAGCATTTATTGCTTGTAGACTTTTGGATAGCAGCCATCCTGACTGGCGTGTAATGGTACCTCATTGTGGTTTTGATTTGCATTTCTCTGATAATGAGTGATGTTGAGCATCTTTTCATGTGTTTGTTAGCCATCTGTATGTCTTCTTTGGAGAAATGTCTGTTTAGTTCTTTGGCCCATTTTTTGATTGGGTCATTTATTTTTCTGGAATTGAGCTGCAGGAGTTGCTTGTATATTTTTGAGATTAATCCTTTGTCTGTTTCTTCATTTGCTATTATTTTCTCCCAATCTGAGGGCTGTCTTTTCACCTTACTTATAGTTTCCTTTGTAGTGCAAAAGCTTTTAAGGGAAACAACATCCTTGGAAGAGAAATTTTATTTTTTCAAAGCTCCTTTTTACCTCTCTGAGCTCAAATCTTCCTATTCTTTTTTTACCAACCATCAGAAGAATCATTGGCCTGCGCCACCATCACCCAAGACATGCACATCATTCCAATGATTCTGAGAAAAACAGTCATCCATGTGGGAATGGGAATGGGAGCTAAAGATGGAAGGATGAGCCAGTATCTGCTGTAGATCTACAGCGTGGTGTAGTAGAAACTGCACTGGGTCAGGTAGTGATTGGGAACTGGAATAGGGCCTGCCTGACATCTTTCCAGCTCTCTGGCCATGGAGAAAGCATTCCCACAATTTGGATTTCATCTCCTGCACTGTAAAATGTAGCTAGAGTGGTATAGGTTACTTAGCCTCTGTTCAGGTCTTCCTTATGATGAGGTTATATTCCCATAAGCCATTGTTAGGTTGAAAATGCATTTGAGCAAATTCTCTGGTGGTCCAGTTGTTAGGTCTCATACTCTTGCTGCCAAGATGTGGGTTCAATTCCTGCTTGGGGAACTAAGATCCCAAAGATCCCACAAGCAGCTTGATGCAGCCCCGCACCCCAAATGCATTTAATATCCCTAACCTACAGAATATCAAAGCTTAGACCAGCCTACCTTAATCATGCTCAGATCATTTCCATTAGCCTATAGTTGGGCAAAATTACCTAATACAAGCCCTATGTTATAATGAAGTGTTGAATATCTCATGTCATTTATTAAATACTGTACTGAAAGTGGAAAAGGGCACTGTTGTCTGGGTGCAGAATGGTTCTAAGTTACCAGCTGTTCACCCTCGTGATGGTGGGGCTGCTGGGAACTTCAGCTGCTCACTATCTCGAGAGAGCAGATCACCAGCTTGGGGAAAGATCAAAAGTCCAAGTACAGTTTCGGATGTGCAGGCGATCTGGTTACGACATCTGTCACCCTATTGATCACCAGGGTTGATGCGGCTGATCTGGCTGGCTGGGCGAGTGTCCCCTTCCTCCCTCGCTGCTTGGCGTGCACCTCTCCCGAAGCTACATGCTTGACCGAAGAGGACGACCATTCCCAATAGAGCAGGTCCCATCTTTGGTCAAAGGTATACAAGTAGCTACTCTCCCCCGCTAGAACCTCCAAACAAGCTCCCAAGTACAGTTTCTACTGAATGCGTATAGTTTTCCCCACCACCATGAAATAGAAAAATCAAAATTTCATCAGGTTGTTGGTTAATCATTTAGCAAATTCCCATGTTTTCCGAGGACTGAAGCAGATGCCTCAGGGTGCTTAATGTTTAGTGTTTTGAGAAAGGCTGGTTGTCTCACCCTCCTGGTATTCTTTAAATATGTTTTCAGAGTGATCCAAAAACCACAGATAAAAGATACAAATTAAAAAAAAATAGCATATTTTTCTTCCTGTGTAGGTGGGTGCCTATGTAAATGTGTATTCTCTGCTCTCAGTGTGTGTTAACACAGGAGCGTGTGAGTGAGTGATGTATGAAAAACAGTGAAAGCAATTGAATTAATTCTACTGTCATTGTTATGCCTTAAAATCTGAGGAAGAATGAAAATTGGAGCCACCTAGACGCCTCCATGACTGCTACTGATGTTTTTTTCTATCCAGTGAAAATGGAACTACAAATGAACAAAACCAACCAGCCCCTGGCAAATGACAGCTGATTAATGATCAAATCTCTGAGGAAGTGGGAAGAATGACCTCCTTGTCCCAGAAGGGAAGGACTTCTCAGTCTCTGCCCTCCATCCTCTGAGAACAAGGAGGAAGAAGGTGTTTCTGCCGAAGGAAAGGAGAGAGATGTCTGTGGTGGAGTTACCTCTGTGGCTCCATAGAGCCCTGTCATGTAACCCCTGCTAATTAGCAGAAACGCTTTCTTGACATCCGTTATTAGAGGCAATTTTAGCCACAGAAGTTCTGAAGGATGAAACCTTAAAAAAAAATCCACGGAAGGATAAGAAAACTGGGTCAACCTGCAGGGCTTTATTTGAGTTGTCTGCAGAGGTGACTGAAGCTCTGGAAACTAATTAATACTCATAAAAATGTTTAGTTTTCAAATGGTCTATTCTGGTACTCCAGGGAGATGGTAGATGTATAAGTAGGCATTGCCACTAACTTGGGCAAGTCACATAACCTCTTTGAGAAGTCCTTTCTGTTTTTTTAAATTAGATTGCAAGACTGAAGAATGCCCAAGCACCTTGTCAATTCTGCATTGCATATATCTGTCTCTAGGACAATGGTTCACAGGAAAAGGTGGGGAGTAATTTAATTTGTTCCCCAGGGAAATTTGACAGTGCCTAGAGACATCTTTGATTGTGGTGACTCCGGAGAAGGGGAGACAGACTGTGGGGCTGGTACTGGCATCTCATGCGCAGAGGTGAAGGATGCTGTTAGACCTCCTACAATACATGCGATGCCCCCTGACCCCCACTAACAAATAGTTGTCTGGTGCAAAATGTCAATAGTGCCATAGAGTAACTCTGCTCGAGAAGTAAACAGTGAACTTACATGCATGATTTCACTACTAAAATCCCTTGGAAAGTTAAAAATGATACAATTTCTTGATGATTACCACCCAACATTTTATAAATATGATGATTTTCAGAGGCTAACATTAGGTCCAAAGATAGATGGTAGGGTGGGGGCCGGGAGGCACTCCCTTACGATGGAAGCATGGTGCAGGTCTAGGAAAGGGGCTGTGCCTAAGCCCCAGACAGCTTAGGGTTGGATTAGATAAAGGTACTTAAAAGTAATTTAATTGATGATGATGATGATTATTTTTGGTTGCATTGGGTCTTTGTTGCTGTGCACGCAGGTTTCTCCACTTGCAGCAAGCAGAGGCTAATCTCTAGTTGCAGTTCAAGGGCTTCCCATTGAGGTGACCTCTCCTGTTGCAGGGCCCAGGCTCCCGGGGGTGAGGGCTTCAGTGGCTGCAGCCCCCTGGGCTCTAGAGCACAGGCTCAGTAGTTGTGGTGCTTGGGCTTAGTTGCTCTGCAGCATGTGGCATCTTCTCGGATAAGGGATCGAACCCAAGTCCCCTGCATTGGCAGGTGAATTCTTTACCACTGAGCCACCAGGGAAGCCCATAGATAAAAGTACTTTCAATCATCCTGTACATGGGACTGTTTGTCCTTGATACAGACATTAGGTGACGGAGATAAAGGTTAAAATAAAAACTATTTCTTCAAGCTGCAGATAAAGCAGGTACAGCTATACTTGAGCTATTTCTGCAAAAACTGATAATCAAGTACCATTTGGAGTCAAAGCTGCAACAAACTTAAGTGGCCTACAACAGCAAAAATTTATTATCTTAAAACTCTATAGTTTAGATGTCCAACACGGGTACTGATGCAGAAAATGTGGCTTCTGTGCACCGGTGCTAAATTGAATCTTGGAGACAGAGTTTTGGATGAAGTAGAAGTGAACAGAGGAGCCTGGCAGGCTGCAGTTCATTGGGTCGCCCAGAGTCAGACACAACTGAAATGACTTAGCATCGGCAGCAGCAATGAAGAGCCTGATTGCTTTGCCAGGCACAGGGAGACACAGAGGGCTTGAGTTCTTTGAAAACGGTGTGTCTCAAATCTGGGGGATTTTTTATAGCAAAGGTTCAAATTTAGTCTGTCTGACCCTGACCTTACCCAGGGCAAAATGTACCCTCTTCAACATGAGATTAAGGTTAAGAATCTTGAGATGGAAAGATTTTCCTGGATTATCCTTGTGAACCCATGGGTCTTTAAAAGAAACTTCCCTGGTTAAAGGTTCTCTGGGCCCACAGACATGACCCATTTACGGCTACTGTAAAAGCATTAAAGGTTCCCCTTGTAGACTAATGGTCTTCTGTTGCTTAAAGATAGTGCAGATAGTGCTCTGCCTTGCAAGACACGAGCATTCCTTTCAGGACCTTGCATCCTGGTCACCAGACTAATAACTAGGGTGAAGTTACAGCATAACCTGGTCAGGGAAGTTCTGGACCAGCTAAGAGAAAATGAAGGAATGTCAAGACTTACCTAACATGTACTTGCGTGGTCTGCGTTACATACGGGACTGAGTCTTGAGATGCTGGATCAAGGTGAAATATAAGATTGGACAAGGAAGAGTTTATCTATATGGAAGTGCCTCATCATACGGATTTTAAAAGCTTTCAAGTTATTTTCCCAACATACTACTGCTAATCAAGGGAGAAAGAGAAATGAAAGATCATGAATTCAATCCTAGCTGAAAACCATTCTATGATGGGTAGAACACTCAAGCCTTGGTGATAGAAACCTTGTTATAGAAATTTCAATCAATTAGGTATATAGTAGTAAGAAATGAATTAGGACTGAATTATTCTTTAAAAATTTATGACTAATTTCTAGAAAACCAAGACTTGGGTTCGAACCCTGGATTGGGAAGATACCCTGGAGGAGGGCATGGCAACCCACCCCAGTATTCTTCCCTGGAGAATCCTACCGACAGAGGAGCCTGGTGGGCTGCAGTTCATCGGGTCACATTAGTTGGACATGACTGAAGTGATTTAGCACAGACACACTTGCTTTAATGATAACAAATCTTATTTACCCCAAACCTACATAATTATCCAGTCCCTAGATGATTTTATGTGACGTGCTATATACAGCTATTCCAGCAACTAAATTAACAAAGTTAAAGTTCATTTTTAAGAAAAACTGTGAAATCATATAATTTTAAAGCTGAGAGAACATTCAATTCAAAGCTCTGTCATGACTGAGCTCCTACAGGGTTATGACTGTATCCCCCCAAATAAACATAATGCTGAGAACTGACTTTTGTAACTCAGTGTTCAGCCCCCTGATGAATCCTACAGATGTTACTTAACATCCCCAAGGTTGGACAGCATGTTCGTGGCAATGCAAAACTTAGCTTAGTTTTATAGTCAGGATTTTTTTTTTAAAAAAGATCTTTCTTCTCCGTTAACTATTCCTTAGTTCACTGAGAGATCAGCCATAAAACATAAATAGCCTTAAGAGAAGAGCCACACGTTCACATTATTCATGGGGAAGTAGGTCTATTTTCACCTTGGGTTAATGGAATTCCATCAGGCAAATAGATGACTAGAGACTTTTGGATGAGTGCAAGAGGGTCTCTTGGTACCTCTAAAATCTCACCTCCCTGATCCTTCCTTTATCTGGCTTATCTCTAAATTTTGCTGTGTGTTTTGGTGGTGCTGGTGGTCTTGTCGGGGGAGAGCCAGGGGAAAAAGGTGAAAATGGGCCACTGAGATCTTTTGTTGTGGGCAGTGCAATGATGATCCCAGATGCGGCCTCTCTGGATCCACTGTCACAATCATGTCAAAGCCACATTTCTTTTACTATTATTAATTATTTACTTTTGGTCGTGTCTTCGTTGCTGCGTGTAGACTTTCTTTGGTTGCGGTGAGCAGGGGCCACACTTCGTTGGGACGCACAGGCATCTCATCACTGTGCCTTCTCTTTTTGCAAAGCACAGGCTCTTGACAAGAATGTCCCCTTCATTGGCAGGTGGACTCCTATCCACTGTACCACCAAGGAAAGTCCATCAAACCCACATTTCTTTGGGCTGCTCCCCAGCTACTGAGTGTGTGTTGCATGTTTTGAAGGATAGTGTGTTCTGGCAGCATCCCAGGATTCTTCCAGCAGATGATGTTGGCTTGGAGACATCCCAGCAGGCTGCCTGAACCTTCTTGGAATCGTGCTGCAGTTGAGATCTCTTCCTGGCCACTTCTCCTCTTTTTCCTTTCGCAGCATCATTTCTGCTTTCTCATCTGAAGATTCTCCCACCTTATGTTGTTCCTCTTGCATTTCAGATCCTGTCTTGACACCTGTTTCTCAGAAGATCCACACTCACGTAAGTGGTCCTGAGAATGCTCCGAGAAAACAGCAAAAAGATGAAGGTTTGGGATGGGATAGCTCCCTTTCTGGTGGGCAAAGTGAACCCTGTCTTGAGTTGTGGGTTGGCTACTGATGCCCATGGAGCAAGGTGGTGGCCTGGTTGCAAACGATTTCACTGGTGGGCAGGTAGAAAATGTCCTGATGAAAGGGAAAATCATCACAGCTGACATGGAAGAATGATGCCTACAAAGACAATGGAATTGACTGATTACTGCTAAAGTCCACTGAAGTGCTGCAAAAACATAATGAGAAATTGAGGACTACGGGAAAATATCAGTGAAAATAAGAGAATACCTGATTCAGTGAGTAGGAACCATAGGAATGAAACCAGACACAGGTATATAAACCATACCATCCATTTCATGCCTAGTAACAATAGATTTCCAGTTACTAAAATCTCTGCACATTTGTGTGTGTATAGCCAACTTTCAGACCTGAATTGAGGCTAAGGTATAGAAGGAAAAGAGGAATGAGACTTCCCTGGTGGTCCAGTAATGAAGACTCTGTTCTTTCAATGCAGGAGGTGCAGGTTTGATTCTTGGTTGGGGAACTAAAGTCCACACGCCTCGTGGTGTGGTGGGAAAAAAAATTAAAAGTAAACTATACTTCAATAAAATTTTTTTGGAAAGGAGGAATAGATATTACATTTCTGAATCACACTATTGTCTTCTAGAGAGGAAGATTAGCTCATCCAAGGGATAATAGCATTTTTTCTAATGTTAAAATTTATAGAAGGCATCATTGATCTATCTTGGATTTGTATAGTAGTTTTCTTCTAAACAATCTGGCACCCATACAGACAATGCTAAAAGCATGATTCGTTTTGCTTGAAAATTTTATTAGAAAAATCTACTGCTGATTTGGTTTGCAAAAAGCTGGACTAAGGTCCCTTTATAGCGTTCTCTCCTCTACTATTTTGATTCTGTATTCTTTGATTGAATGATTTCTATCCTTTTTTCTCTCATTCTTCCTCTCTCATCTTTGGTATAGATTGAGCAAAGGATATTTCCTCAGCGCTGATTGCTCATGTTAGTGAATTATTTTCTCAACTGCCTGAAAACAATTTTTTCCTTTGCTTTGGGACCAACCTCAGTTTTTTGTTACATCTTCAGTTCTGAAGTCGCTGATACAAAATTTTTCTGAGTTGCAACTCATAGATCTTGTTTTTATTTAATGCCGCTTGATTTTTGTTCTCGTTGCTCTAAATGATTAAAGGCATTTGGGCCCCTTGTTTATCATGTAGGAATAGTCCACAAACTCTTAGTACAAAAAGTGCAGTTTTAAATTATTGCTGAGAGAGTGAGTTGCTATAATTATAGGAAGCTAAAGGCTTCCGGTCAGTGTAAGAAGCTGGCAGTATATTCTCGTTCGAATTCTTCCTTCCATCAGTGAAAAAACCAAAGCCTGTTGCTATGGACTGAACTCCAAAATCTCTGCATTGAAATTCTAATGCCCATTATGATGGCATTTGAAGATGGCGTCTTTGGGAGTAATTAGGTCATGAGCATGGAGCTCTCAAGATGGGATTTGTGCCCATATAAGAAGAGACACAGAAGAGCTTGCCTCCTCTTTCTACTCTCCACCATGTGAGGAGAATAAAAAAAAAAAAAAAATACCAAGCTCCTGCCTCAAGGGAATTTTAAAGGAACAATTAATTTTCTCAAAAATTAGTAAATTGCTGGAGGTGGGCGTGAGACACTGTTTTAAAATGATGGGACTTGCCTGATAGTCCAGTGGTTAAGACTTTGTGCTTCCACTGCAAGGGGCATGGATTTGATCCCTGGTCAGGGAACTAAGATCCTGCAGGCAGTGAGCCAACAGAAAACATGCCCCCGCCATTCCCCCAAAAAACAACAAAAGCATATCACATGCATGTCATGCGTCCATATGTAAGCAAAATTTTGAAAAGAAAATAAGGAAAGGCATACTAAGACAACCAAAAATAGCTCTTTTTATTCCAATTTACTGTTCCAACACTCCCCACCTGCCTTGTGCCCTTAAATCTTTATTTGGAAATGTGAGAATCTTGTAAACACAGGAATTAGAATTACTGTAACAATCATTGGTGAAGCTATTTTTAAAACAATTTTCATAGCATTCCATTTAATCATGTTGCTAAAACAGAATCTTTTCACCATGCAATCCAAATACATTATTGAGAGGGTTGACAATCTTTGTGTCTGCTTATGTGAATATTGAAGTTCTACTGTCAGCAAATTTCAATTGTATAGTACAGTGTTATCTACTGTAGTCACCATGTTATGCATTAGATCCTCAAAATTTGTTCTTCTTGTAACTGAAAGTTTGTGCCTGTTTACAGACTGATTCTAATTTTCCCTCATCTCCTACCCACTGGTAACCAGTGAAGTTAGTTTTTTTTTTGTACTCCATCAACCATTTTTATTTTTACTGACAGCCTTCCTAAATGAAAGATAATTAATTGTTTAATTTCTAAGAAAGGGATTAAAAATCAAGTATAGATCTTGGTGATTCTAGAATTATCGGGAAAAATAACCGTCTCCCTTTTATTAGCAGTTTACTCTCATAGCAAGAAATGCAAAGACCTGGAAACGTTTTCTAAGTATCAGGTACTTGAAGGACATATCGATGGCACAGTTCCCAGAGGGAGCAGAATAGACAATGCTCATGGATAATGAAGCAGGGCATTCCCTGTGCTTTAATAAAAGTCTTTCAAACAAGCTCTTGAAGTTGTCTCTTGTGCTAAAGGATTAAGCCATTAACTGTAACTGTGCCAATGCGTTTTTAGTTTCAAATCCCACTTAATTAGTATCCAAGGTAATATTTAGTACAAACTTCATATAGAAGAACGTGTAAAAGCATTAGCTGCTCATAAACATGATGGTCTTTTGAGACACCATAAAGGAAAAAGATGCCAGGCAGAATATAAACTGTTATCTACATAAATGGTAACACAATTTGAGCCAAGAGGATATGTTGCCAGAAGGCTTAGTAACATACTAAAGTGTAGCACCATCTAAAATAACTTTTTATAATGTTAGAAATGTTCTATGTCTATCTGTTCAATAGGACAGCCAGTAGCCACACATGGCTGTTGAGGATGGAAGTGTGGCTAATGCAACTGAAGAACTAAATTTTAAATTTTATTAATTTTTAGTTTAAATTAAATCATTGCATGTGGCTTGGGCTACCATATTGGACAGTGCAATTATAATGACTTATGATAAATCATTGCAATACAATTGCATGAAATACTGATCGTGTTTAGGTGAATGACTGCCATATTAATAGCTCTTTACCACCGTCGCCTACTCTGCCACCACCCCCCACTACCCTCCCCCTCCCCCAGGCCCTGGCATTCGGTTTCCCTGTGTGGCTCAGCAGTAAAGAATCTGCCTGCCCATGTGGGAGACATGGGTTCAATTCCTGGGTCGAGAAAATCCTCTGGAGAAGGAAGTGGTGACCCACTCCAGTATTCTTGCCTAGGAAGTCCCATGGAGGAGCCTGGTAGATTATAGTACATAGGGTTGCAAAAGAGTTGGACAAGATTGGGTAACTAAACAATGGCACCAACAACCTTCCTTGAAAACCTCTTTGTTTTCAAATGTAGTTTGCTTGACATCATAGTGGCTGTGTTGACAAGTCTTGTGCTTAAGGAAAAGTAAGATCTTGAAGTCAAATCTAGCCTCTATATGCTGAAACTGAATTAAATCTCTGAGATAGAGTTTAGGGTGAAGTAGAAAAGAAGAGCGTTATTGCTAGGCCAGACTGAGGGGGCCACAGTGGGCTATTGAGGAGGCATTAGCCCACTGTGGCCCCCTCTGCCTGGCATAGCAATAAAAAAGTGCATGTTCTGACCTGGAGAGGGTAGTGAGGAGTTTTATAGTTATGGTTTAAAGATGTGATCAGCTCATGGACATTCTTCTGATGGTTGGTGGTAAGGTAAGTGGGAGTCAGCATCGTCAACCTTCTGGTTCCAGCTGGTTTGGGGTGCAGGTGCTTGTGGGCATCATACTCTTAATTTTTCCCACCTGGCCTGAATTTCAGTTTCTGCAAAATAGCTCGAAGATATTGCTATGTGTATCCCTTGAGGAGGAACCAGGACTCTGCCCCAAGGTTCCACTATTATTTCTTGACTGTTCCTCCCTATCTCTATAGCCCCTCCCTTCCCTAATTAGCATCTGTTTGAACCTGCCCTTTGGAACTCAGTGAAGGTCTTTGCCAACAAAGGTCCGTCTAGTCAAAGCTATGGTTTTTCCAGTAGTCATGTATGGATGTGAGAGTTGGACTATAAAGAAAGCTGAGCACCAAAGAACTGATGCGTTTGAACTATGGTGTTGGAGGAGACTCTTGAGAGTCCCTTGGATTGCAAGGAGATCCAACCATTCCATCCTAAAGGAAATCAGTCCTGAATATTCATTGGAAGGACTGATGCTGAAGCTAAAATTCCAATACTTTGGCCACATAATATGAAGAACTGACTCTTTGGAAAAGACCCTGATGCTGGGAAAGATTGAAGGTGGGAGGAGAAAGGGATGACAGAGGTTGAGATGGTTGGATGGCATCACTGACTCAATGGACATGAGTTTGAGGAAACTCTGGGAATTGGTGATAGATAGAGAGGCCTGGCATGCTGCAGTCCATGGGTCGCAAAAAGTTGGACACAATTGAGTGACTAAATTGAACTGAAGTGAAGGTCTTAGAGGCTGAATAAAGCCCATTTCCTGTAATCAAGAAATGGAAGACAAAGAAAAGCTATTGTGCCCAGGGGCCCCACAGAGTCCTGCTTGATATCAATCTCAGGGCTGCTGTTGACTTCAGAGATTGTTTTTGCAGGACCAGATGAAATGGAGAGATGAAGCTATGTCTTAATATCTTTTAGAAAATATCTTCCTTAAGAAAAATTTCCCCCGAATTCCAGATTGTGTTAGGTTGATTAATTTCAGTCTAACACCATTCTCTCACTGTGTTTGCTGGTTAGAGCAGTGAGCTGATGTATCATTAGCTTTGTATTCTGAGGCCATGACTAATTTGTCAGGAAGTTTTCTTTATTGCACAAGCTCTCAAGGTGTTTATAGATGTATTTGAGTTCCCTTTATGGCTCCTAGGATGCACATATCTGAATCATAGCACCACCCCCATCCAGTTGGCTTATTATACACAGAGATGTACAGAACCATCTGTAAAAGGAAGGACAAAGACCACGTTTGAAATACCCAGAGGCCAATTATCTTCACAGCATCTAGGTGACACTGTATGGGTTAGGTTATGGATCAAGTTATTTTCTAGTCGCTCTGCTTGCTTTTTATCTAACAACTGCCCACGTACCTAATGCAACGAGTGTCTTTACAACAAGGAACACAATTAGCTATCTCTCCTCTCTGCTTCCCTTCTACTCTCTTCCTTCCTGTAACCTTCCAGAGTGATTACTACTATGTATTTTGGAAAGGCTCTGTGCTCTGCACTGTGGAAGGGCCCGAGATAAGCATAGTTGGTTTTTACTCTCAAATAGTCTTTAGAATTTGTCAGAGTTCTAAGTGCATAGAGATTGTTCTATAAACGCTGGTTACCCAGAACTTGCAAATTACTGGGGAATTAATGCATGGGAGGAGTGCTTATTGAGACCCTGAAAAAAGTGAAAGTTGCTCAGTCGTGTCCGATTCTTTGCAACCCCATGGATTGTAGCTCACCAGGCTCTTCTGTCCATGGAATTCTCCAGGCAAGAATATTGGAGTGGGTAGCCATTCCCTTCTCCAGGGGATCTTTCAGACCCAGGGATCAAACCCAGGTCTCTTAATTGCAGGTGCATTCTTTACCAACTAAACATTGTACATATTCTCTGCCTTCAGGGAGCTTGTAGTTTAGGCAGGGAGGGGAAAAAACAGCATACATTAAATAAATACTGAGCAATTAAATTTGAACTGTGAGACGGTGATTATTTTAAATTTAAACAGACATTTTAAAGGAGCAAAACTAGATAATTCCCTGGTAGCTCAGAGGTTAAGATTTCACATTTTCACCACTGAGGGCCTGGAATTGATGCCTAGTCTGGGAACTAAGGTCCCACAAGTTGTGCTGCATGGCCGAAAAAACTTAAGAAAGCGAAACCAATGAAAAAGAGGCAGAGAAGAGGAGGTCTCTGTTCCCTTTTGGCTTTTATGCAGGCAATAGCTTTGGTCTATGGTTAGTGGATAAACTAAACCAATCAAGTCCATGACCATTGATGAACCTATAACCATTTCCATATTAGCATTGTGCACTAAATTTATTGAGGTCTTAATGATCCTTATAGTTTAAGACAACTACTGTTAATCATGAAAATTTCCACTGAGGCTGGGGAATAGTGTGATTGTGTTGTAGCTCTCAGAGAAGTTCTGAAGATTAGAAGTCCTGAAATAGGAGACAAAAGAAAATGCCCAATAGCTGCAGAATCTTTGGTTCTAAGGAATCTACATGGGGTAACTTCGATCTGGCCTTTACAACTATTCTAAGTCCTGCCCTGCGCCTGGAGGTTGACCAGCATAGATGGAATCAAGAGATGCCTTCTGCTTTCCAGCTGGGCTTGGTCAATGGATTAGGCTGGCAAGACACCAGAGAGACAGAGGCGAACAGAGTCAGAGTATTGATTCCTCTGGTTTTCTACTTCGGAATCATGATGGGTTGGCTGCCTTCATTAACTGAAAGGTCACAACTCCTGTTGGGGGGGTCCTTTTTGTGTAGCTGTCTCTCCTGATTCTATTAAGTGATCCTTGCCCCTTTAGGTCTAGAGATGAACCACTGATCCTAAGGTACTGTGCAAATCCTTGTTGACTTCCTGACCCTTGCCTGAACTCAGGTAGCCTCGGCCTGCAACAGCTTGAAGTGGGGTTTGGGTTCCCAGCTGGAGATCGAGGCTGGGTCCCAGCGGTGAGAGCTTCAGATCCTAACCACTAGACCAGTGGTCGGTGACAAGGGCCCTGGCTTTTCAGCTTTGCAGAAAAGAATTCCTACAAAGACAGGAAGTAGTAAAGCAAGTCAAGCACTTCTTAGGAGAAAAAGAGTACCGTAGGTGTGGATAGACACATGGGCGGGCTCAGAGAGAGTCACTGGGTGGCACCCTTGTGGCAGTTTGAATTACCTTTCTGGGGCATTTCTTCTGGGTTTCCCTTGGCCAGTCATTTTGATTTGCCAGGTTCGCAGCCTGTATTTGGCTTATCTCAGGATTCTCCCTTGCGTGCACACATGTCTCTTAGCCAAGATGGATTCTACTGCAAAGGGCCTGTGGGCAGAGCACCCCTTGACATCACTCGTCTTTGACCTCCAAGGAAACTTTCTGTGCATCTGTGGTCCAGGAAGCCTTCAGACTTCAAGAACGAGAAATACGTGCCCTGGGCAGGGCCCAGCTTTCTCCCTTAATTGCCCTACTATTCGTGTCTTGGAGTTTCAGTCCACATAGAATGAATGAATTTCCAATCTCTTTACCCTGGGTGCGAGGGTGGGGGGTGGGTGGGGGTGGAAGGCATCTACCTCCTGCCTATGTCCATTGCTTGGTAAATAGAGTCGTTATTACACTCAAGTACCCAACTGCAGCAAGCTGCTGATTTCCTCTTTAGTGTAGATTCTGGGACGGGCTGAGCAGCTTTGAGCGGTTATATCTACCCATCAGACCATTTCTTCCAAGCCACGCTGAGATGCTAACTTGGATGGCATATGTGAGTTTTTCTTTTTTAAACATTTATTAAACTAACACAGCATTGTAAAGCAATTATCATCCAATTTAAAAAAAAAGAGGGAAAAGTAAATATTTATTTATTTGGCTGTGGGATCTTCACTCTTCATTGCGGCATGTGGGGTCTTCAGTTGTGGCATGTGGACTCTAAGTTGTAGCATGTGGGATCTAGTTCCCTGGCCAGGGACTGAACCCAGGTCTCCTGCATTGGGAGCGCAGAGTCTTAGCCACTGGACCATCAGGGAACTTTCAGCATGCGTGAGTTGGAGCGTGGAGTAAACCTAGTTCATGCGATGACAGTGGTTGTAACCAATCATTTGCTGGAAAATACTGTGGACTCCACCTCTTAAGAGAGTTCCAGCATGCAAGGAGACCGAGCCACCCAATTCAATTGTAAGCAAACAGAGACTGCCAGCCACTCTTGTCAACGTTTTCTGTAGCTACACCAGGATCACTTCCCATGTGTGCTTGCAAAAAGTGTTGAATTGCACGCACTGCTTAATTAGCTAAAGCTCTAACAGCCCTATTTGCATGTGAAAAATGCTGTTTGCACGAGAAAATACAGAGTTTTGTGCACACAAATGATTTGCTTATATAAAATTTTATCTAACATTTTGGGTTCTCAAAAACTTATTACTTAAAGCTCATGGTCTTAGAGCGGTTATTACAAGATGGGAAAACAACCCGATGGCAGTCTTTCTTTTCCCACGTGCGGTTTTATCCCAGGCCTTCACATCCTATCTGCTTGTCTTTAACTGCTCTCTTTCTGAATCTGCCCAGGAGATTCATGGAGTTGGGGCAGGGGGCGGGAGGGAGGGTAAGAAACAGAGGCTGATGTCCTGCTTCACTTCCCACTGACAGCTGAGCTCTCAGCATAGTGCCTTGCAACCATCATTGATGTGCAAATCAAGATCTCACAAGGATTTGCAAGTCCCAGGTGGAACTCACCGCAAAAGCATTTTAAAAACAAAATTGCCTTTTGACGTGTGAACTGATTAAGTGTGATATGCCCTTCGCTTTGAGGATAAACTTGGAGAACTCTGAAGTAAGACCCACAGGATGGCTGGTCAGACATTTGTCACTCATTCCAAGGTAGTATGTTAACATCCCAGAGCAAACGTGGGGCTTTACTCTGGAGCAAAGTAAAATTATGGCACCGAAAAACTTTGGACTGTCCGTGTTGTTGTTTGTTTTTTAGTAGCTAAGTTGTGTCCAATTCTTTTCCGACACCATGGACTGTAGCCTACCCTCTGTCCATGGAATTTTCCCAGGCAAGAATACTGGAGTGGGTTGCCATTTCCTTTTGCAGGGGATCTTCCTGATCCAGGGATTGAACCCTGGTCTCCTGCATTAGCAGGTGGTATCTTTATCACTGAGCCACCTGGGAAGGCCTTTGGACTGTCCGTTGCTCACGTGATTTTCTTTTAGCCATGAAGTGATATTTCCTATTCAAATGAGGAATGTTTGGTATTGAAACTGTTAAGTAGTTTGAAATGCTTACACTTCGTGTAAGTCAATCAACCAACTCTGTCAAATAAATATTTATTTCCTACTGTGGGCTGGGTACCATCTAGGCTGCCAAAGTGAAAATAAAGTGAAAGTGTTAGTCGCTCAATTGTGTACTCCTTGCAACCCATGCACTGTAGCCCACCAGGCGCCTCTGTCCGTGGGATTCTCCAGGCAAGAATACTGGACTAGTTTGCCACTCCCTTCTCCAGGGGATCTTCCCAAACCAGTGACTGAACCTGGTGCTCTTACACTGCAGGTAGATGCTTTCCCATCTAAGTCACCAGGGAAGACTGCCAAAGAAATACTAAAGAAGTCATAGTCCTTGACCTCAGGGAAATTATATACTTACTGAGTTAAAGGAAATACATATGAAATGAGATAAGTGGTGAAGAATATGGTAGAGTGTCATATTCACATTGATATTTACTGAACACCTATTAAATCTTAGCTAAGGCAGTAGGGGTAAAATGATTGGACTTTGCTTTGATTCAGAGGTGCTTACTGTCTGGCTGGTGAGTGATGTGGGCATAGGTTGTATTTGTTAGAGAATTTGAGGAGGGAGAGGGCATAGTAGGTTGGGATAATTGAGAAATGACAGAATTTCAGCTGACTCTTAAATGATGGGGAAGATTTTGGTGGTTGAAGATGAGGAGTCAGCTGTAATCGGAGGAGGAATATAGGGCTGGAAGCTGGAATATACATGATAGAATGGGTTAGAAAAGGAGATGACTGGCTTATTTTTTTAGAAAAATATTAATTATTTTATTGAAGTGCAGTTAATTTGCAATGTAACAGATGTACAGCAAAGTGATTCAGTTATACATCTATTAGACATAAATACATATATTTTCAGATTCTTTTCCATTGTAGGTTATTACAAAATATTGAATATATTCCCCTGTGCTATATAGTATGTCCTTATTGGTTTCCTATTTTATATACAGCAGGGTGTAACTGTTAACTCAAAATTTCTAATTTATCCTTTCCCTGCCCCTTTAGTAATCATAAGTTAGATTTCTAGGCCTGTGAGTTTATTTCTGTTTTTGTAAATAAGTTCATTTGTATCATATTTTAGATTCCACCTCTACGTGATGTCATATGACATTTGCTTTTGTCTGTCTTCATTTGGTATGATAATCTCTATGTTCATCAACATTGCTACAAATAGCATTATTTCATTCTTTTTATAGCTGCATAATTTTCCATTGCATATGTTATACAACAGGAGAGGAAATAGCAACCCACTCCAGTATTCTTGCTTGGGGAATCCCATGGACAGAGAGGCCTGGTGGGCTACGGTCCATGGAGTCCCAAAGAGTCAGACATGACTGGGCGACTGAACTCACACATGTATACATCTTCTTTGTTCATTCATCTGTCAATGAATGAATGACACGTTGTGTCCATATCTTGGCTATTGTAAATGCTGCTGCTATGAACACTGGAGTGCATGGGTGTTTTTGAATTACGGTTTGCATCTTTTTGGGCTTCCGAAATGCTTAGTGGTAAAGAATCTGCCTGCCAATGCAGGAGATGCAAGAGACATGGGTTCAGTTCCTGGATCAGGAAGATCCCCTGCAGGGGGAAATGGCAACCCACTCCAGTATTCTTGCCTGAAAAATTCCATGGACAGAGGAGCCTGGCAGGCTACAGTCCACGGGGTCGAAAAGAGTCTGACAGGACTGAGCACGCACACGCTTTGTAACTTTCGTCTTTTTAACTGGTTTCCTTTTTTTTAAGACAGGAATTGGTTCAGAGAGAAGTAGGGGATGTGCCCTTCTATCTTTGACTTTGCGCTAGAAACTTTAAAGACAGGGACCATCAGGGTACAGCTCGGTGGGGAACATCGGTTAGGTGGCATGTCATGCTGCCAGCAACTGTATTCCTTTCCACTCTTTTCTCTTTAATTGCCAGGCGTCTGTCTTTTACAATAGAGTGCCTTTTCTTCTGCAGATAAGCACCAGGTGAGCTCTCGTTTTATACGTGGGAATGTTTCAGCAGTGTCCTCAGCAAAAGCCCTCTCATCAATCATGCTTGACAAAGTCGGGGATGAGGGAGGAGGGGAGAAGTTTGCTTTTCATTTAGGGAGGCACAAAGGTCAAAGTCAGCTCTGCTCTCAGTGGGGTTTCAGTCCCAATATTCTTGGTCTACACCTTTCTTTCTCTCCTTGTCAGACTTGTAGCATTTTTTTCTGCCCTTTTCAACTTCTTTCTTATACGAAATGTATTTTACAAGTCTCTGTCAAGTCCTATGAAATATCCTTGATGCACAAAGTCTAGAGGGCTTTTAAGAAATTCTCTGGTCTTGTATTATTCAGGGAACACTGATCAATCCTTTCTTGTTTCTACGTCTCCCTTCTTGGCTCTGCTGTGAGGACAGTGCTGGGAGAGCCAGGGTGATGGAGGAAGGGAAGAAGAGAAATGGCAATCAGAAGGAAAGTAATTCTTTGTTGGGCCAGCCACTGGCTCATGCTCAGAGCAGGGTAGATACAAGGGAGCAGAATAGAATTGCAGAGAAGTCTTGAAGTGACTTGGTGGGATGGGAGCAGTCGAAGCTGAATGAGAGAGTGGACCTGCTGGGTAATTCAGATCGGACCTCAGTCTGGCCTGGATGATCAGTGCAAATTAGAGAACAGAACCTGACTGCAGGCGAACCAGAGGCTTAGCTTAAGCTCTGTGATGGTGAGTCAGGGCCAGGCATGGGTCAGTGAACCAGTGAAGTTGCTCAGTCGTGTCCGACTCTTTGTGATCCCACTGTAGCCTACCAGGCTTCTCCATCCATGGGATTCTCCAGGCAAGAGTACTGGAGTGGGTTGTCATTTCCTTCTCCAGGGGATCTTCCCGACCCAGGGACCGAACCCAGGTCTCCCGCATTGCAGGCAGACGCTTTACCGTCTGAGCCACCAGGCGTCAGATCAAAGTCAGATCAAAAGTCAGATCAAAACCAAAACCAGGAAGACATCACAGCATGAGGAAGAAGCATGGGGAGGCGCTCGGTCCAGGTGTAGAAATGGAAACTGGCTCCCTCCTGAGACCCACAACAGAGAGGAAGACATGCTCTCCCCTGGGAACAGGACTTAACGACACAGGTGACAAAGTCAGCCACCCGCAGGGCCAGGCAGGACCCAAAGAGTGAGGAGAGCATGGTGTAGGAAGGCATAAAGGAGCGGTGGGAACTGTGGCCAGTCAGACGCTGCCCATCCTGTCTGTTTGAAGGGAGAAGTTGCTCCTCAGGGCTAGTAGATACCTAGTCACCCAGAGGAAAACAAGCCCAGTGTTGCCAGTTCTGATGTTTTTCAAAAAGAAAAAGTAAAAAAAAAAAAAAAAAAAATTGGATTTTTGAAACAGATCTTCTTTTTAAAAGAATCTTGGCAATGAATTCACATTTTTTGAAAAACACCATAAGGCCAGGATTGTACAGGCTAAATCAAACACATCTGTGGGCTGCCCATGTGCCAGTCCTGTAAGTGGCAAGAATGGGCTCCCTGCCACTGGGCAGAATAGACATCTCCACTCCCTACTGCCTGACTGTCTGACTCTTTGGACCTGTGTTACTAGCCCTTTGAAAGCCTCTAGATCCTCATAAAGAAGAGATGGACAGTAATAATTCAGTTATAGAGTGCTGTAATAATTACTAGTGATATACGTGGAGTCCCTTATCTACTTTATTCTTTTAAAGACTTTAACACTAAGCTTTACATATCTCATGAGCACAATTCGATCTGTTTTGACATATGCATACACCTAAGAAACCGTCACACAATTTAGTATAAGCAAGTCAAATGTTTTCTTGTACTTCTTTGCATTCTTGTCTGGAAAATCCCATGGACAGAGGAGCCTGGTGGACTATAGTCCATGGGGTCTCAAAAGAATCGGACATGGCTGAGCAACCGAACCGCACCCCTACCACTAATCCTGCTTGGCTCAAGAAAAGACATCCAGGGACCAGGGAGAGGCTGATGGGATAGAAAATTCATAGAAGTGGGAGGAAGGGGAATTTCACAGGGAAGGTCAGTCAACCAAGTGGTCAGAGAAATCGTGGTTGCTTTCAGAGCACTTGGTGGAAACCAGGAGCCATGCCTCGTCTCTCTAGAGGATACAAAAAGGCAAGGATGCCTATAGTGGGAATCAAGTCTCAGACAACTAAAGAGTAAATAACACAGAACACAAATGTACACACGATAGCACCAGGTCATAGAGGATTAGTTTCCAAATCCTCACTGGCTCCAGCACCAGCAACCAATTATTGTATTTACTGATCTGGCTATGAATATGACAACAGTAACTTACTATGTCAAAGACTGAGGAGGCTATCTTACTTCCTCGGTCTAAGAGTGGAGAATCTACCCTACTTAATAACTAGTGGTGCCCACCCCTCCACCTCCCCCAGTTCAGTTCAGTTCAGTTCAGTCGCTCAGTCGTGTCCAACTCTTTGCGACCCCATGAACTGCAGCACGCCAGGCTTCCCTGTCCATCACCAACTCCCGGAGTTTACTCAAACTCATGCCCATCGAGTCGGTGATGCCATCCAGCCATCTCATCTTCTGTCGTCCCCTTCTCCTCCTGCCCCCAATCCCTCCCAGCATCAGGGTCTTTTCCAATGAGTCAGCTCTTCGCATGAGGTGGCCAAAGTATTGGAGTTTCAGCTTCAGCATCAGTCCTTCCAGTGAACACCCAGGACTGATCTTTAGGATGGACTGGTTGGATCTCCTTGCAGTCCAAGGGACTCTAAAGAGTCTTCTCCAACACCACAGTTCAAAAGCATCAATTTTTTGGCACTCAGCTTTCGTCACAGTCCAACTCTCACATCCATACATGAAAACTGGAAAAACCATAGCCTTGGCCAGATGGACCTTTGTTGGCAAAGTAATGTCTCTGCTTTTTAATGTGCTATCTAGGTTGGTCATAACTTTCCTTCCAAGGAGTAAGCGTGTTTTAATTTTATGGTTGCAGTCACCATCTGCAGTGATTTTGGAGACCCCCAAAATAAAGTCTGACACTGTTTCTACTGTCTCCCCATCTATTTCCCATGAGGTGATGGGACCAGATGCCATGATCTTAGTTTTCTGAATGTTAAGCTTTAAGCCAACTTTTTCACTTTCCTCTTTCGCTTTCATCAAGAGGCTTTTCAGTTCCTCTTCACTCTCTGCCATAGGGGTGGTGTCATCTGTATATCTGAGGTTATTGATATTTCTCCTGGCAATCTTGATTCCAGTTTGTGCTTCTTCCAGCCCAGCGTTTCTCATGATGTACTCTGCAGATAAGTTAAATAAGCAGGGTGACAATATACAGCCTTGACGTACTCCTTTTCCTATTTGGAACCAGTCTGTTGTTCCATGTCCAGTTCTAACTGTTGCTTCCTGACCTGCATACAGGTTTCTCAAGAAGCAGGTCAGGTGGTCTGGTGTTCCCATCTCTTTCAGAATTTTCCACAGTTTATTGTGATCCACACAGTCAAAGGCTTTGGCATAGTCAATAAAGCAGAAATAGATGTTTTTCTGGAACTCTCTTGCTTTTTCGATGATCCATCGGATATTGGCAATTTGATCTCTGGTTCCTCTGCCTTTCCTAAAACCAGCTTGAACATCTGGAAGTTCTCGGTTCACGTATTGCTGAAGCCTGGCTTGGAGAATTTTGAGCATTACTTTACTAGCGTGTGAGATGAGTGCAGTTGTGCCGTAGTTTGACCACCTCCCCCACCCCCTGTCTATCCGCCTAGTTCCCATCCCCCACCCTCTCTCGTATCACCATTCTCCATTCTCTCTCAAATCTGTTTCTCTTTCTCTTCCTGTCTTCCATCTGCTGTCTTATTCTCCTTCTCTCATCCAAAGGGCTGTTAAGTTCTTCTATATGTTCTCCCTCCTATATATCTCTTTAAATCTGTCCCTCTTTTTAATTCCTAGTGTCTATAAATTTCTCTTTTTCCAATTCACTTTGCTTGATCTAGAATTGTGTGTCACCTTGATGCCTTTCTTTCCCGCCCAAAGCTGACGTGACTCTCTACTGTCTGTTGAATGAAGGTCAGACTCCTTGACATACTATTCAAGGTCCCTTATACACTTTTCTGTACCTAGCCCACAGACCTATTTTTCCTTCTACTCCCTTCATTCTGCAAACCCTGAGACCCTCACTCCAGAAGCTCTTTGTTGGGAAAGACCTCCATAGATTACATTCATTGTTGAAGGATAAATGATTCTGTGATTTTTCTTAGATCCTATACTAAACTGGGTTTGAAACTCTTATTACTTTCTGCTTAGGAATATACATGCTTCCCTAAAACATTTCTCCCATCCCCCTTAATGTTAATAACTTTAAAACATCCCAATAACTTAATCCATCATTAGCTAAGGTCTGTTTGGTCGTTTTTCCAAGAGCCAAGCCTGTTTGATGCATTGCTCCCTACTTGGTCATGACAGTCCTGTGATGCATTATGTCACTCAATATTTTCACCCCAGAATAATAAATTGGAGAAATGAGACATCTGCCTACAATTTATTCCTGTTATGTCTTTTCCTTCCTGAAACAAAATGCCAACACTTCTAAAATGAGAAAGCTAGGTTAACTTAACCCTTTAAAAAGTTACCACGGATGCAAGGGACAGTCACGTCATTTTTGTGTGTGTCTTACATGTTTGGTTGAAACACAAAAATATTTTTGCCTTTAGCTTGAAAAGGTATTACATTAATGAATTAAGAGTGAATGCGAACTTAGGTGTCAGGCACTGTACTCACCACAGGGACCCACAGACGTGGTAGACTGGGCCCTCGAGGGAGGTGGTTGAGAGTGGTGGTGGTTGAGAGCATGGATTTTGGACTCAAGCCCCTTTTCTCTTGTTTACTAAGTGAATGCTCTTGGATCTATGATTGCTGGTCTTCAGTTCAAAAAAATGAAAATGACTGTCTATATCACATAGGGTCCAGGGTGGATGAAATGAGCTGGTATAAGCAAAATATCTTATATATATATCAAATCCTTAGTAAATAGCATTATTTTTAATTTGGTAGACAACTATACAGCCTATGATAACAGAGTAAGTATTGCTATGCTAGAGATAAACAAAGTAGCTATAGAGAAGGAGTATCTAACAGTTTTGGGGTAGATTTCACTGATATTGTAGGACTAACATTTATTGAGTGCTTATAATGTGCTAGGAGATGTTTAATTCTCACCACAAGTTTTTGAGGTTAGATGCAATCACTAATCTCTGTTTTATAGAATCTGAAGGCACAGAGAGGTTAAGTAACTTGTGTAAGGACCCCCAGCTTCTTGCAAGGCTCAGGAAAGACTTCCAAAAAGAGAAATGCCTGTTGGAGTTCCCTGGTGGTCCAGTGGTTAAGAATCCACCTTGTAATGCAGGGGACTCGGGTTTGATCCCTGCCTGGGGAACTAGGATCCTGCACGCCGTGGAGCACGCTAAGGCCGTGTGACACAACCACTGAGCCTGCACACTCTGGTGCCCGTGTGCCGCAACTAGAGTCCGTGCACCACAATGAGAGAGCCCACTGGCCACAACTAACCTCGACACACCAACTAAATATTTTTTAAAAAAGGGATACCTATGGCCATATCAGCAAATCCCCATACACATGAAAGTTAGCAACTGGATACATTTGAGGATAGGAGGCAAAGGATCTCCTGCACAGCGGTCGAGGTGATGCGCTTGCTGAGTTGAGAGTCGCGGTGATGGAGAAGAGAGGAAGAAATCTCTACCAGGTCTATGGGGGAGAAAGCAGGGAGTGGCTTCATGCTTCTTTCCTGTGATTTCTAGGTGCTCTCAGAGTGCTGTGTATAAAGTAGTTAACAGTAAATTAATGAACTTAGAAAAATAACCCATTAAATATGGTTTGTCACAGCCAGTATTTTATCAGGAAACAGCAAGAAGCATCCATATAAATATTATGCTTTTAAAAAAACTTGAATGATAAAATCATGAGTCGCTTTGTGGGGAGAGGTTTACTGTCTCGGTGGAAAATTGCTTTCTGTCAATAAGCTGGAAGGACCAACCGTGAATTATCTGTTGATTTTTTTTTTTTTTTTTAAATAATAGAAGGCACCTGGAAAACAGGGAGAGAGGAGCAGAAGACCCCAAGGGTAAAAGGCTGAAAGCAGGCGGGGGAGAAAGGCACGCGGTGCAGGCTCTATGGTATCTTGTTGCCGCTGCCCAGCCGCTTCAGTCGTGTCTGACTCTGTGTGGCCCGCCACCCGCCAGGCTCCTCTGTCCATGGGATTCTCCAAGCAAGAATACTGGAGTGGGTTGCCATGCCCTCCTCCACGGGACCGTCCCGACCCTGGGATCGAATCCAGGTCTCTTGCATTGCAGGCAGATTCTTTGCTGTGAAGCCACCAGGGCTTCACTGGGGTCTTACTTTGAGCCAAACTCACTGGTCCACTGAAAGGGAACAAGACTGCTAGCTGATTGATGTCAACACAGACCAACAACAGATAAAAATTTAATCTTATCAGTTGTCTGACACTGAAGACTGAACAACTGGTCACCTTACAGGGTCTTCAAACTTTTTAGCAGCTTCTGTTGGGTGGTGCACACCGTCTTGGGCCTTCCTGGTGGCTCAGCGGTAAAGAATCCGCCTGTAATGAGGAGCCATAGGAGATGTGGGTTGGATCCCTTGGTCAGGAAGATCCCCTGGAGAAGGGAATGGCTACCCACTCCAGTATTCTTGCCTGGAGAATTCCACGGACAGAGGAGCCTGGCGGGCTACAGTCCATGGGGTCACAGAGAGTCAGACACGACGGAAGTGACTTAGCACGCATGCATGCACACTGTCTTGCAGACTGGTTGCCAGAGTGAACACAGCTTGCAAAGGAAGTGCCGTCGACCTGGGGAACCCTGATCCCAGGCACCCTCTAGGCTCCGCTTCCAGAGGAAGGTGTGACAAACTTCCAGTCACGTTAATAGCACCAAGCTTTTAGGTAAAACTGTACCGTCTACAAAGCGCCTCCACACACTCAGTTGTCATAGAATCCTGGTGGAACAGACTTTACCACCCAGTTTATTGAGATTTGAAGGACTGAGTCTCAGAGCAGTCAGCTGAAGTGTCTTGGGTTGTGCGGTAAAGCTAGGATACCCACCTAGATACTCCACTGTCAGACTGGAAGCTCAGTGCTTCTTCCTTATCTTCAAGTTTGCTTCTGCAGGGTGCTCATGGGGGTTATTTCTAGAGCTGGGGTCTCTTCCCAGGTCAGTGTCTAGAGAACCCACAGAAATGATGGCACATACTCTTTGATGATTAAATGAGCTTCTGTTAGTTAGGATTCTATAATTATTTTTAATTAATTAGTCCAGTGAAGTCCATTCAATGGAAGAATCTACATATACTAATTGAAGAGTATTTTTTTTTAACTCTTTAAGAATGCTTGAATCTATTCTGTAGATTGATTAATATATATGACTTCTACACACATGTAGCCTCCTTGGTGGCTGAGTGGTAGAGAATCCGCCTGCCACTGCAGGAGACCCAGGTTCGATCCCTGGGTCAGGAAGATCCCCTGGAGAAGGAAATGGCAACTCACTCCAATACTCTTGCCTGGGAAATCCCATGGACAGAGGAGCCTGACGGGCTACAGTCCATGGGGTCGCAAACGAGTCAGACCCAACTGAGCGACTAAACAACAACAAACAACACACACATATTGTAAGTGCCATGCTATTCACTGATATGTCTGTTTTTTTTTTTTTCCACTAAAGAAATTCCAAAAAGTGCTAACAAGTCTGGGCACCTAACGAAGTAGTCGTGGTTTTTGCTAGACCAGGGCTGTCCGCAGACGTGCGATGGCAGTGGTTTAGTTGCTAAGTCGTGTCCGACTCTCAGACATTGCTTTACAATGTTGTGTTGTTTCTGCTCTACAGCGAAGTAAATTGGCTATATGTACACACATATCCTGTCTCTTTTTGGATTTCCTTCTCATAGAGGTCACCCCAGAGCACTGAGGAGTGTTCCCTGTGCTATACAGAGGTCCTTGTTGGTTGTCCGTTTTAAATATAGCAGTGTGTACATGCTGATCTCAAACTCTCTGACTATTCCTCCCCCCGCTTCCTCCCAGTAAAGTTCATTCTCTAAGTCTGTGAGTCTATTTCATAAATAAGTTCATTTGCTTACTTTCTTTTTAGATTCCTCATATAAGACATATCATAAGATATTTCTTTTTCTCTGTCTGACTTACTTCACTTGAGTATGACAATCTCGAGGTCCATCGACATCGAACGCCAATTCTAAAAAGATGAGATAGGTCATAGAAATGTGTGGATCTAGCCAGGTCTGAGAAAAAAGAAGTGGTTGAATCTACAGGGGATTTGGAAAATGTGGGTCCAGCCTAAATTCAAAATTAAAGCCCCAGAGAAACAACAACTCTGTGCCTGTCTAAAATTTTTTTTGGGGACAGTATTATCCTCAGTATAACCCAAGCAATATGCCTGTGTTCTCTTTGGCACCAAAATACATTGAAATATTGTCTTAATGTTCTTCCACTATTGCCATTATTCCATTCCTACCTTCTGGTAACAATACCTTGGAGTATTATTGCTTGAATTTATGATTAAAATATTACTCCTAAACCATGTGTAATAACACATAGTCTGGAGATGACCCTGTGGGCATTTTCCTCTATGGTAGTCTCTTTTTTGGTTATGACAGGGGGTTTTAGCATGGTGATAAGTGGATGTGGGAAAGGCCTTTTTCACTGGCTTAGGAGATTTTATCCACAAGGCCTTGTGGAAGAGTCCTTTCCTAGTCAGCTAGAATTCCCTGGGTGGAAGGGCTTCACTGGTGTCCATACATATTTTTAAAATTTTATTTATTTTTATGGCTGTGCTGGGTCTTCATTGGTGTGCACGGACTTTCTCTAGTTGCAGTGAGTAGGGGCTCTCTCTGGCTGTAGTGTGCAAGGGCTTCTCATCGTGGTAGCTTCTCTTGTTGCAGTGCACAGGCTCTAGATGCCCAGGTTTCAGTAACTGCGGCTCCCAGGCTCCAGGGCACAGACTCGATGGTCATGGCACATGGGCTTGGCTGCCCCATTGGTATGTGGGCTCTCCCCTGATCAGGGATTGAGCCCATGACCCCTGCATTGGCAGGCAGACTCCCAACCTCTGGACCACTGTGGCCATGCTGGCGTCCATATCTGCCTGCTCCAGGTATGCTTTGCCGCTCGGGTTGCTGTAACTTACTATCAGTGTGACAACTAGGTAATGAGAAAAATCTATGTTTGGTCACACAGAGGTGTGCGACTGGTTATTATATTTCCTTATCTGGGAGACAATTCAATATAACCTTGGAGACAGGGATCTATTTTCATCTCTCTCCTTTCCTGCTTGCTTTCTCTGCAGTTACAAATGCACAACTCCTTAAGCCAGTTGAGGTCTAAAATGTTACATTTTCAGAGAAGGCATCTAAACAATTAAGAGGTTAAAAAAAATCTGCCTCTCCCTTCCCATGTATGAAATAAATATTGGTTATGCCAAATTGGCTGTCCTGCGGCCTGCTAACAGTCTTCTGGTTATCCAAAGCACGGTCTCAATGGCTAATCAATAGTGCCCCAGGGAACATTTATGCAATGTACAGAAGGGAAAAATTCTGCTCCAACAGGAAAGTAAATTTAGCATCTTTAGGCAAATCCTTACATGATTAAAAAAAAAATGTGTGAGTATGTAGGAGTGTGTGTGTGTGTGTGTGTGTGTGTGTGTGTATGTATGGTAAGAAAGATTTGGTCAAGTGAGAACTTTGATTGCTTAATCTATTTCCTTCTAATCTAAGCTTGGGCCATCTAACTATTGGCATAGATCATATAATATGGTGGTGGGAGGGAGGAGCTGTGGAGAGAAAGAAGTAAACAGCAAAGCTTCACATTATAAATCTGTTCCTTCTTGCTTACAGCTCCAGGCAACCTTAAGAATCAACTTTTATTAGCTCCCTATTAGGGGGCCATTTCCCTTATAATTTGATTATTAGAATGGATATATTTGAAATCTACATTTCCATATAGATAGAACCACTCCATTTTTATGACCCTTATGCACTCTTAAAAACTCACTGAGAGACTCCATCTAAGTTTCCTCAGTTGATTGTTTTCAAGAATGAAATGAGAATAAAATCCACGGAGCTCAGACAGAGAGGGTCAAGGCCAGGGAGTGGAGAATGGTAAAAGTTGGTGCTTTGGGCCTCATTAGATACAGGAAATGTTTTATTTTTCTTGATCTTTGGCCAAAGACATAATTAAGTGCAATTTGCTTTTGGAGTTTTCCCTCTTTGCTCAATCCAATGATATTTTTATTTTTTGTTTCTTTTCCTCTTTTCTCTCCCCCTTCCACTTAACATACATATTGAGGATGCTCAAACACCTGCAGAAATCCCGCTGACCCGTCTAGTACTAAAGAGCTCATTTCCTGACTCTGTGCTGGCATTAGTAGTAATAGCTAACACTCATGAACCTTTTACTGTTTGCTGAGCCCTGATGACATTGCCTCATCTTCACAACTACTGATGTGACGTGTGCAACTATCATTCCCATGCAACAGGTGAGTAGGAATCTGTGAATTAGGGTATTCAAGCAAATCACCTAAGGTTATGTACATAGTTTATAAAGGATGAGTTGGGAGTCAAACTTAGGGAGCTAGTCCATTGGCTAAATTCTAGACCTTTCTGCCTTACTGCCTGCAAAGCATGTCCATAACCATTACCTCATTTCATTCCCATATCAGCCCTGAGATAGTTGCTGTTATCATTCTGGTTCTAAAGACACACACATAGGTTCAGAGGTATTACATCATTTGGACCAGCCCATTTACATTTTTGTTTTATATTGTTGTATAATTGGTTAATAATGTGTTTTAGCTTCAGGTGTATAACAAAGTGATTCAGTTATACAGATATAAGTATTCTTTTTCAAATTCTTTTCCCATTTAGGTTATTACAGAATACTGAGCAGAGTTCCCTGTGCTGTACAATAGGTCCTTCTTGGTAATCTATTTTAAATATAGCTGTGTGTGCGCATCAGTCCCAAACTCCCTATCTATCCCTTCCCCCTGGTAACCATAAATTTGTGTTCTAAGTTTCTGTTTTGTAAATAAGTTTATTTGTATCATTTTTTCCCTAGATTCCACATATAAGTGAGACATGATTTTTGTCTTGACTAACTTCACTGAATATAATAATCTCCATTCATGTTGCATCAAATGGCATTATTTCATTATTTTCTGTGGCCGAGTCATATTCCATTGTACATATGTACCACATCTTCTTTATCCATTCCTCTATTGGTGGACATTTAGGCTGCTTCCATGTCTTGGTTGTTGTAAATAGTGCTACACAGTGAACATTGGGGTGCATATGCCCAGGAGTGGGATTGCTAGATCGTATGGTAGCTCTATTTTTAGAGCTACCTATTTTATAGGAACCTCTAAACCATTCTCCATAGTGATTATACCAGCTTGCATTCCCACCCTCAGTGTAGAAGGGTTCCCTTTTCTCCACACCCTCTCCAGCATTTACTGTTGGTAGACTTTCTTGACAATGGCCATTCTGACCTGTGTGAGCTGAGTCAGTGTCTTTAAAGTTGCTGCTTTTCTGCTCCTCATGTTGAGAGCGATTTTGAAGAAGGTACAGATCCTACCTCCAGTCAACAAGGAGGAAGTTCCAAAGGGGACGCTTTCCCTTGGGATAGTCTTCACAGATAGGAAACTCCGGAATGCACTTGAGGTTTAAAGTAAGGTGTAAGGTGGAGCTCTGTGGAGACAGCGGGTGTCGTACACCTTGTTATGTCTTCTGTACCCTAATCATTTCTCCTTCTACATGATCATGGTTGGAAAATGCGACTTTGTTTGATACAGTAAGAATGACAAGGGGAAAACTGTTCTATTAGCAGAACAAGGGGAAATTAATCCCTTCTAGCTTTCCTCCCCGCTTTGGCCAAAACTTTGAATTGAATGTGTAATAATGAGTAGAAAAAAATTGATTAAATACAGTCATATAAAACCAGAATTGCTCCAAATTGATTCCCTTCTCATTATTTTTTTATTCCGTTTTATATTCCTGGGGCACATTCATTGAGAGCAAAAGGCATCCTCTTAAAATATAACACTAGGGGTTTTTCTTAAAATTTGGATGAAAAAGAAAAGATGACTTGGTTGGGTTTAAATGTAAGCCCTTTTTTTTTGGAGTTTCATTTTCACTACATACTTCAAAGGTGGGTAGACAAATATACAACTGCTATCATCAAGTAAGACCTGGGAGTTGGAGCTGAAGTATGTAATACTTCTCTGCAGTGAAGGGAAGATTTCCTCAGTAAGAATCCTGGTTATCATTTTATTAATGATAATGCATAGGTGATCAGAAGTGCATTAGGTGTAATCTAGTCCCAATCCCTTATTCAGGAGGTGAGTTAACTGATACTTAGAAAAACTGACTTGCCCAATCTCTTCTCAGGATGAGATATGCAGGAAGCCAGGGCAGGGTGGAAGTGGAGATAAAGGGTAAGTATTGGACTGGAAGAGAAACATGTCAGGTGGGTTCTTTGAGCAGAGAACAGCTAAGAGACTATTCAGGATCTAAATGTGTTACTAGAGAATATGAGACCAGACAAACAAAATTGAAACAACAGGACTTCCCTGGTGGTTAGGAATCTGCCTGTCAGTTCAAGGGACATGGGTTCGATCTCTGGCCCGGAAGATTTCCCATGCTGCCGGACAGTTGAGCCCGACATCACTACTGCTGAACCTGTACCCTAGAGCCCGTGAGCCCCAACGAGAGAAGTCACGGCATGAGAAGTCTATGCACTGCAACTAGAGAACAGCCCTTGCTCCCTGAACTAGAGAAAGCCTGAGCGAAGCAATGAAAACCCCACGGAGATGAAAATAAATCAATACATTGTTGTTGCTGTTATTCAGTTGCTAAGTTGTATCTGACTCTTTTGTGATCTCATGGAGACTGTAGCCCACCAGGCTCTTCTGTCCCTAGACTTTCCCAGGCAAGAATACTGGACTGGGTTGCCATTTCCTTCTCTGGGGGATCCTCTCAATCCGAGGATCGAACCTGAGTCTCCTGCTTTGGCAGTGGATTCTTTACCACTGAGCCACCAGGGAAGTCCAAAACAGATAAATAAATGAAGACTGAAACAGCGATCCCTGTGAATGCCCAAAGCAGTGGTATGCTCATGTGTCCCTGTAGAGAGATCCATTTGCAGCACCCAGAGCTGAATGGACAAGTCTTCATTCAAGGGGTCACACAGAAAGTCTGAGCAGAACCAAGAAAAAGTCCTATGTTCCCATTTTTCCTACTACCCTGTGGCCCTCTGACGGTAAGGGGTGTGCTCTGGGTAAATCACACGGACTCTGGACACTCAAGTCAGACATGGGATCAGCTTTCAGGTCTTTGACTTTGACCTTGGCAAGTTACTCCTTTTGGTTTTCTTAAGGTTAAGTTGGGCTACTACCTCGTTGGGGTGTATAGATACAATAATAAATGAAAAGCATTTAAGACAGTGTCTAGCAAAGAGTGAGCCTGCAGTGACTAGTAGCTATGATAATCATACCGACTAAGAAGACACGCCCAGTACTTTCTGTTTTTCCTGTGAGCTGTGTTTCACTCTGACACTGATCTTCTTGACACCAGGGTCCTGCATCTCTGAGAGCAGTGACTGAGCAGAGGATGCCATCCATGACTGTGCAAAGCGATTTCTCTGGGTGAAATTGGCTCCTGCAGGAAAGGGCCTTTGGCTTTATCTTCAGCACATTCTAACCAACTGAACACATGACTCAGGTAAGAAGCTGAAGTCACAGCTCAGAGTTTGAAAACTTAGTCTCAAGTAGACAGGCTTCCCTGGTGACTCAGATGGTAAAGAATCCGCCTGCAATGTGGGAGACCTGGGTTCAGTCTCTGGGTTGGGAAGATCCCCTGGGGGAGGAAATGGCAACCCACTCCAGTAATCTTGCCTGGAGAATCCCATGGACGGAGAAGCCTGGTGGGCTACAGTCCACAGGGTTGCAAAGAGTCGGACACGACTGAGTGACTAAACACAGAGCAGACAGAACTAGTTTGGTAGGAAAAACCAGGATCTGTAACTATGATTAGGGATTAGGCACAGTTCAGTTCAGTTCAGTTCAGTTGCTCAGTCGTGTCCGACTCTTTGCGACCTCATGAATTGCAGCACGCCAGGCCTCCCTGTCCATCATCAACTCCCGGAGTTTACTCAAACTCACGCCCATCAAGTCGGGATGCCATCCAACCATCTCATCCTCTGTTGCCCCCTTCTCCTCCTGCCCCCAATCCCTCCCAGCATCAGGGTCTTTTCCAGTGAGTCAACTCTTCACATGAGGTGGCCAAAGTACTGATAGAATGTGGTTCACTGGTGAAGGGAATGGCAAACCACTTCAGTATTCTTGCCTTGAGAACCCCATGAACAGTATGAGAAGGCAAAATGATAGGATACTGAAAGAGGAACTCTCCAGGTCGGTAGGTGCCCAATATGCTACTGGAGATCAGTGGAGAAATAACTCCAGAAAGAATGAAGGGATGGAGCCAAAGCAAAAACAATGCTCATTTGTGGATGTGACTGGTGATAGAAGCAAGGTCCGATGCTGTAAAGAGCAATATTGCATAGGAACCTGGAGTGTTAGGTCCATGATCAAGGCAAATTGGAAGTGGTCAAACAAGAGATGGTAAGAGTGAATGTCGACATTCTAGGAATTAGTGAACTAAAATAGGCACAGTTAATGAATGGAAATTCTTAGGACTTTTGGACATAGCCTTTTGCTTCTCTTTTCCTGATACATTGGTGAAAAATAATCACATGGACAAAAGGTGAATAATTTTGTGTGAAAGAGAATTGATACTCTCTGCTTAGAAGTAGCCTGGAGAGGAGAAAATTGATATCAAAAGACTATTATTTAACAATTCATATGAAAAAATCATAAAGTAATAAAATTTCCTAGTGAGGATTTTGGAAAGAGAATTTATCTACTTTTTTCTTTTTAATATTCACTTTTATAAAATTGACAAAATTGTAGCATGTTTAAACTGTACAGTTGATAATTTGATATATGTATAATTTGTGAAAGGATTCACAACACTGAGTTAATTAACACATCCAATATGTCACGTATTTACCAGTGAGTGTTTTTGTTTCTCTGTTTTTGGCTAAAACAGAAGTTCTACTCTCTCAGCAAACTTAAAGCTAAGTGTTATGAACTATAGGGGCTTCCCAGGTGGCGCAGTGGTAAAGAATCCACCTGCCAATGCGTAAGACACTAGAGATGTGGTTTCAATTCCTGGGTCAGGAAGCTCTTCTGGAGAAGGAAATGGCAATCCACTCCAGTATTCTTATCTGGGAAATCCCATGGACAGAGGAGCCTAGCGGGCTACAGTCCACGGGGTTGCAAAAAGTCGGGCATGACTGAGTGACTGAACATGATATGAGTATAAGCTATAGTCACCTTGTTATACTTGAGATTCTCAGAACTTGTTCGTCTGATAACTGAAAGCTTGCTTTCTTTCTCCGATCTTTATTTCCCCCACTCCTCAGTCCCTGGCAACCATCGTAATCACCTGTATTACTATGTATTACTAACATGTATTACTATGAGTTAGACTTTCTGAAAAATATATTCCACATGTAAGTGATACTATGCAATACTTATCTTTCCTGTCTAGCTTATTTCCCTTAGCATAGTGACCTGCAGGTTCATGCATTTTATCTCAAGTGGTAGGATTTCCTTCTTTTTTTAGAGACTAATGTTCCACTGTATACCACGCAGTCTTCATCCATTCATCCTTTGATGGACACTGATCGTTTCCACATCTTAGCTATTGTGACTAGCAATAATTATTGTTAATAAGGGTCAATAATATGAACATGGCAGTATATATAGCTCTTTGAGATAATGGCTTAGTTGCCTTCAGATGTGTTTCCAGAAGTGGGATTGCTGGATCATATAGAGTTCTAACATATGTGCTCTCCTAGAGAATATTCCATGTGTGTTTGAGAAGAATGTGTACTTTGCTGCTATTGGATGGCATGTCCTGTATATATATATGTGTCTACTAGTTCTGTCTGGTCTAATGCATAGTTTAAGTCCAGTGTTTCTTTATTGATTTCCTGCCTGAATGATCTATCCAGTGTTGAAAGTGTGATACTGAAGTCCCCTACAATTATTCTATTCATGTCTCTTTTCTTCCTTCAGATCTGTTAATATTTTCTTTACACAGTTAGGTGCTATGATGTTGGGTTCATAAATATTTATAATTGTAAAATCTCTTAAAGTTGTTAATATTTATGATTCTTAAATACTGACAATTACTATAATTGAACTGGTCTCTTTATCATTATATAATGATCTTCTGTGCCTCTTGTTACTGTTTTTGGCTGAGATCCTATTTTGTCTGATATAACTATCCCTGCTTTATTTTGGTTTTCTTTTGTGAAGAATATCTTTTTACGCTCTTTTACTTTCAGTCTATGTGTGTCCTTGCTTCTGAAGTGAATCTCTTATACATACCATATGGTTGGGTATTCCTTTGTAATCCATCCAGCCGTTCTCTGTATGAGATTAGAGAAATGAGCCCATTTACATTAAAAGTAATTATTCATAGGTATAAACTTTTTATGGAAAATTTGTTAATTTGTTAATTGGCTCTTTTATAATTCCTTTGTTCCTTTCTTGCTCTCCTCATTTGTCATTTCATGATTTTCTCTGATGGTATGCTTGATTCTTTCTCTTTTATATATCTCCTATACATTTTTGTTTCGTAGTTATCACGAGGCTTACATAAAACATCTTAGGGCTATAACAGTCTATTTTAAGCTGGTAGAAGCTTTATTTTGAACAATACAGAAACTCTATATTTTTAACCCCCATTTTATGTTTTTGACATCACAATTTACATCTTTTATGTTTTTCTATTAGCTTATTGTACTTATAGTTATTTTTAATACTTTATGTTTTAACCTTTATACCTTAGTTATAGATGATTTTCCAACCACCATGATATTATTGTTGTTTAGTCACTCAGCTGTATCTGTCTCTTTTGCAGCCCCATGGACTGTAGTCCACCAGGCTCTTCTGTTCATGGGATTTCCCAGGCAAGAGTGCTGGAGTGGGTTGCCATTTCCTTTTCCAGGGCATCTTCGCAGCCCAGGGATCGAACCTGCATCTGCTGCACTGTGTGCAGCTTCTTTACTGCTGAGTCACTGGGGAAGCCCAGTGATATTATTAGAGAATTCTGAATTTAACTATATATAACCTTTGCCAGGGTGTTTTATTCTTTCATATGTTTTCATGTGACTAATTAGCAGCCTTTCATTTCAGCTTGAAGAACTCCTTTCAGCATTTCTAGTGCCAGGCGAGTGGTGATGAATCTTTCTGCTTTGGTTTATCTGGGAAATTCTTTATTTCTCCTTCAATTATGAAAGACAACTTTGCTGGTAGACTAGTTTTGTTTGGTAATTTTTTTTTTTCTTTTAGCACCTCAAATACAACATCACACTTCTGGACTGCGAAGTTTCTACTGAAAATTCTGCTGCTAGTCTTATGGGCATTCCCTCATACTTAACAAGTTATTTTTCTTTCCTTCTTTTTTTTTTTGGCCATGCCTTGAGGCATTCGGGATCTAACTAGGGATCGAACCCTCACCCTCTGCAGTGCAAGCATGGAGTCCTAACCACTGATTCACCAGGGAAGTCCCAACAAGTTATTTTTCTTTTGCTGCTTTTAATATTCTCTCATTGTCTTTAACTTTTGACTATTTAATGAGCCTCAGTGTGAGCCCTTATAGATTCATCTTATTTGATCTTCTTTGGGCTCCTGGATCTAGATATCTGCTTCTTTTCCCAGGTTAGAGAAATTTTCTGCTATTATTTCTGTGATCCTGAGTTTGCATATATTAGTCCTTCTGGTGATGTACCATAAGTCCTTTAAACTATCTTCCCTCTTTTTCATTCTTTTGTCTTTTTGTTCCTCTGATGGGATGAATTCCACTTTTCCATTTTCAAGTTTGCTGATCCTTTCTTCTATTTAATATAGTTAATTCTGGAAGCCCTCTATAGAATTCTCTTTTTTTAACTCAATTGTTATATTCTTCAACTTTAACCTTTTTTTTTTAATTGTTGTTGTTTTAATATTTTCTATTTCTTTGTTGAAAGTCTCATTTTGCTCTTGTCTTGCTTGCCTGATCTCAGGGAGCATTTTCCTCTGACTGTTATTTTGCATTCTAGTGATTAAATCAGTTATCTCCATTTCATAAAGATTGGTTTTAGAGATTTATCTTGTTCTAATGTTTGGAGCATATTCCCCTCCACATTTGATAAAAGAGCCACCTATCCCAGTACCGAGAGACTAGTCTCATGTGGGAGGTACGCCTCCTTAGTCCCATCCAAGCACCTTTGTGACCGTCCAAGCTTCTGTCTTTGTTCTTAGTGGCTACTGGGAGTTAAGGGTGTGCCAACACCAACCAGTGCCCCCAAAGGCATGCAAAATGCCCAGATGTCTCTTTAGGCTCCTGGAAGGAACTAACTGCCTGCCCCTTCACCTCCTTAATTGGAGGCCCAGGTTTCAGGCTGCATTTGGGAAAGTCAGAATATTAGATTTTCAGTCTAGCTCTTATTTGGAAGAAATCAGGAGCTGGTGGATTTTTTTTTTTTTTTCTCCTTTGTTACTCACTCTTTGCTGAGCCAGATTGAACAGTCATTGGAAGTGCTTGTGCACCCAAATAGAATTGTTTCTTTGTTTTGTGTGGTCCCGGGGGACTCATGATTGCTAAGCTCTGTCAGTTCCCAGGGCTCGGTGACTTGGGAACTTGTCTCTTGGGCGGCAGCAGTAACGGTTGGGGTGCTAGGTGTGTTGACAAGTTCCTTCCAGGAAGAAGCTAGAGGCTTAGTTCTGAGCAGAGACAGCAGGAGATGTGACTACCAACTTTATCAAGCTCCCAGGAGGATCATAGTCAACTTCCACATGTAGGCTTATTAGGAGATGAAACCTGAGGCTGCAACTGGGAAAACATGCCGTCAAATCACTTCCAGGAAGAAACTGGGAGATGGGTGTTTTTGCTTGCTCTGTGTTGAGCCTGGGGAAGAGAGCTGCAGGGAGTACTTATACACCTACTGGAAAATTGCTTTTTGTTTGTTTAATATGGACTTGGGGACTCATGAAGGCCAAACCCTGTGGGCTCCCAAAGATAGATGGCTGAGGGGCCCTTACTCAAGTGGCAACTATATAAGTTGGGCACTCGGTGTGTGGACAAGCCTCTTCTTGGGTGATGACTCAGTTTGTTCTTGGAGTGAACTGGAGAAAGAATGTGTGAGGGAAGTGCCACAGACTCTTTTGGACTTTAGAGAGGATCACAGTCAGATCCTAGCTTAGAGGCTCATCAGAGGCTGAACCAGTTGGTAGTCCTGGGCTGCTAGTTAAGAGAGAATGCTTGAGCTGATACCTAAGGGTGTGTAGGTGTGCTCCGTCATTCAGTCATGTCCAATTCTTTGTGACCCCATGGGCTGTACCTAAGGGATGATTTGTAGTTAAATGATGAGGGAAAATGTAGCAAGAGAAAGTTTGCTAAGTAAAGGGAACAGTTGTCATTAACCCCAAGGAAAAAGAAGGCATGAAAGTGGTATAATCTTCTTAAGGCACAAAGTTAAGTGTAAATAGTGGTGGTGCTTGGGGCAGGGAGGGAGAGCAGGGTCTGAATTGCTAAGGAACTTTATCCAGAGAGCAAGAGAAGGAATAGAAGAGTTTGAAGCTGGGAGGGCAGATTAGACTTGTGTTTTAGGGAGGTTGCCCTGGCGATGGCTTCCCCGGTGTCTCAGTGGTAAGGAATCCACCTGCAACATAAGAGCTGCAGGAGACACAGGTTCAATCTCTGGGTCAGAAAGATCACCTGGAGAAGGGAGTGGCAACCCACTCCAGCATTCTTGCCTGGAGAATCCCACGGACAGAGGAGCCTGGCGGGCTACAATCCATGGGGTCTCAAAGAGTTGGACATGACTGAAGTGACTTAGCATGCATGCATGCATGCCCTGGCTATACTATGAAGGCTGAATCAGAGTGAAGAAAGGGAAAACAGTTAGCAGACAGTGCAAGAAATGATGGTGTCTTGAACTTAATGACAATAGAAATAGGATAAATTTGAGAAATATCAGAGGGAGAATTGACAAGACCAGTGATTACTGGGGTGTGGGGTAAGGTAAAGACTCATTATTTTCTTCACTGGATAACTCAGTGGATTAATATGAAATTCACTGAGTTACAGAGAGCAGCAAGTTTCAAAGCCAAAGGGGAGATGGATTTAGCTTTTCGTGTGTCGGCTCTGAAGTGTGCATTGGTCATCCAGGTGATGGAGAAGGGTGTACATAAAAACAAGAGATTGGAACTTGAATATACATTTGGCATTTATCTATATATAGATAATACTTGAGGTCTTGGAGAATATGTGGGGTTGAAAGGGAAGAGGGCTGAATAAGAGAGCAAAGTTAGAAGACTTCCCTGGTGATTCAGGGTTAAGAATCCCCCGCCAATGCAAGGGACACAGGTTCGATCCCTAGGCCAGGAAGATCCCATGAGCTGTGAGGCAACTAAGCCCACACACGACCACTGCAGAGTCTGTGCTCTAGAGCCCGGGAGCTGCAGCTACTGAAGTTTGTACTCGGGAGTCTGTGCTCCATGACAGAGAAAGCCAGCACAGTGACGAGCCCGCACGCCAACACTAGAGAGTAGCCCCTGCTTGCCACAACTAGAGAAAGTTGGTGCCCAGCAATAAAGATCTACTGCAGCTGAAAATAAATGAATGAATAAATGAATAAAATAAATGAATAAAATCACTTAAAAAAAGAAAAGTAAGAGAAAGAGGCACTTATGTTACACTGAACTCTTGATCTTACCCTTCTGCCTACATCCATTGCTAAGATTTAAAATTCTATATTAAAGCAAAGATAGCCATGTCCTAAAATAGAGATTTCTGATGAATGAGGAGTTCATTACCTTGGATACAATTAAATTGTTCAGGTGTTGAGTATCCGTGAAAAGATAATATCATAAATATCATTTAGGGATGTTGATCATATGAACTCCAATCTACTGAAATAATGCTTAGGATCACATTGGAAAAAATGAAATAACCTTGCTGAAGCTAACAAGAAAATTGTAATTACAACTATATATATGATATGAAGACATAAATAATAATAAAAACATGCAAATAAATAGCCACTACTCTTCAGATCTCAAACCCTAGAACTAGGTTAGTAACTCCTTTCTCCCGGGTATTATAAAATGTAATTACTTGAGCTTTGTAATTACCTAAAGTCTGAGCTTAAATCAGCCAGGCTACCGAAGGCTCTTATATAATCTATCACACACCAAGCACACATCTCAATTTATTTGTCTTCATTTGAGGAAGAATAACTGAGCATCAGGGAAAGTCAATCAAGAAACCAGAAAAAGCGCTGAAGATATAATGACACAGGCATGATGAATCCAAACAAGGTAAACTAACTTCTAACAGAGCTCTGTATCTATCATCCTGCAGATAGATGGGCATGTTTCACTTTATATTTTGTGAAGGTGTTAATTCCTTAGAGCCTCAGTAAGATTGGCTCTAATGCTACGCCGTTCCAAGGATTTTCAAATCAAGAATATAAGAAGGCAATCTGTACTAAATCTTAATAGATAGGGCTCTCCTTTCCATTAGAACAGGGGTTCCCAACCTCCAGGACCTAATGCCTTATGATCTGAATCCAAGCTGATGTAATAATAATAGAAATAAAGTGCATAGTAAATGTAATGCACTTGAATCATCCCAGAACCATCGCCCTCCTCCCACCTCAGTACATGGAAAAATTGTCTTCCACAAAATCAGTCCCTGGTGTCAAAAAGTTTGGGGATCACTATACTAGAGGCAGATTTAAGGCCACATGGATTAATATTAGAAGAATAGCAAATGTTTGAAGAAGGTGTTGCAGGAATACTGACACCATGGACATTTTCGAGATTAATTTTACTCTTTATTAGTAACTGCAGTGGCAATTAGTGAATTCTTCTCAGATATTTTCTAGAGTGCTGGCATACATGGCTTTGCTTCGGCTGGACCATAAAGCTCATTTCAGGACTTGGACAAAATCCGAGCGATTGGAAGGATTGTGCATCCCGCCTCCATGTTCATCATCACAAAACCGTACAGGGAAGTCTCCTTTAGTTCCATATTTCTTGATGTTATCTTCTTCCAGAAAGCGCTTGGATTTCTTTTTCTTTTTTAATGTTTATGATTTTAATCACAGCAGCGACAATAATAGTAACAATGACAAGCATTATTAGAATGAGTGACTTTAGTGAAGTTGCAGTGTCCGTATATAAAATCTGTTATCCTTCCTATATTGTTGGGACTTCCCCAGTGGCTCAGAGGGTTAAGAATCTGCCTACAATGCAGGAGACACAAGATGTGGGTTCGATTCCTGGGTCAGGAAAATCCCCTGGGGGAGGAACTGGCAACTCACTCCAGTATTCTTGCCTGAAAAGTCCCCGGGACAGGGGATCCTGGTGGGCTACAGTCCATGGGGTCACAAAGAGTCAGAAGCGAATGAGTGACTAAGCATAGTACAGCATATACTAACCACAAACAATTAGAGTATTTAAGCAACTTTGTTATGGTACAGTTGACATATAATAAACTGCATATATTTAAAGTGTACAACAGGATAAGTTTTATGTGTACATACATTCATAAAACCGTAACCACAATTAAGAAAATGAACTTTTTGATCAATCTCAAAAGTTTTCTTTGAACATTTGTAATCCCTGTCTCTCATCCCTCCATGCCCTTTATCTGGTCTCATCTGTGTTCTCTGTCACTATAAATTGGCTTGCATTTTCTAGATTTTCATATATATGAAATCATAGTCTATGTACTCTTTGGCTGCTTTTACTCAGCTTTATTTTGAGGTTCATTCACGTTGCTTGGGGTCCTTCAGCACTTGGGTTTCTATAGCCATCACTATCTACCTTTTTTTTCCCCCCTCATTCTGCCACAAAAGAAGAAGAAATGTTTTATCGTGTCTCACTCAAGCCCTCTAGGTAACAAAAACCCTCTTCTCCCATTTCAAGGAGCTTGTACAAGCAAAAACGAAAGACAATTGCTGTCTCTTTTTGGTAGCACGTAGGAGAGGAAGCTTTTTATACCAGAAGAGATGAATAAAAGAGGTCAGTGTTCCGTGGACCCATCTCTGGGTTAGGCAGTCCTGTTCTCAGCACTTTGTGAATGCTAAGGTTATTGCATCTCTACGGCTACCAGAATATGAATTGTATGGCCTTGAAAATGCCTAACGGTGCTACCTGTCCATTTTAAGTTTAAAAGTATATCACTCTTACAGTGGCTTTAGTCTGCAGCGTTAGGTACTGAAAGGGCAGAAAGTGAGCTATTCTCACAGCTCATGGTGATAAGTGAACCGCTCGAGGCAGACTATCATTGCTATGGGTGTGCGGTCTAATCTCCAATCTAGTGGGCATTTTACAGCTTTGTTTAGCTTGGTTTATTTTCTTCCACCTGAGCACTAGTGCCTGGAGAAGTGGGCAGAGGTGGCACAGTGAGAGGTCCTGGCTCAATTGCTAAAAATGTTGTGTTTTTTCTTGAATGTGATGGTGAGATGCAGTGAATGATTTTAAGTAAGATAGTAACTTGGTGAAATCTCTGTGGTTTTTTTTTTTTGGCCCCGCCCAGTGGTATGTGGGATCTTAGCTCTCTGGCCAGGGATCAAACCTGCAACGCCTGCTTTGGAAGCGCTGAGTCTTGACCACAGAACCACCAGGGAAGTCCAAAATCACTGTTTTCTAATAATCAGTCTTTGGGGGAAGGTGATTCTAAAGGGGTAAGAGCGGGAGGCAGTGATGAGTCATTTGTATTTAGCCCAGGTGTGATGTGCTGAAGACCCAAATGGGCAGTGACCATGCAAATGAAGATATAGTCACAGGTTCAAAACCTTGAGACTATAGTGTTGTCACAAGAGATTGCCAATCAGAACAGAGAATACTAGAGGATGACTCTCAGGTTCCATCTCTACTAGATAAACAGTGATGACTTTTTACCAAGATAGGAAACAGAAGGAAGGGTGGATGTGGCTGAGAGAGAGCAGCAGAGGACTTGGAATTCCTACCCTGTTGGCGGCAAACGTGAAGCCAGCTTCATTAAAACCATTGGTCCTTGGGGCCTCATTGAGCTTTCAAACGTGCCTTTGCATGGAACACATGGAATGATTTCCTGAAGCATAACCTGATGTGTTAGCTTGGCTTAAAGATGGAAATACAAGAAGGCATCTATTCTGACTGGTTTACAAGCAGCGCAAACGCATAACGACATCCCTGTCAGAATTGTCTGCTTGGCCTTTATCGGAAGCAATTATTCCGGACAACTGAAGCATATTTATAAGGGCACCAACTAGACATAACTCAGGCTGCGTTATCTTGATGGCTGCTGACTCTTCGCCTGCAGACCATGATGACGGTCACAGGTGGAGGAGGCCCTACAATCACCTGGTTCTGTCCTCCTTTGATTGGTTATTAGGGTTGGGATGAAGGCTTGGTCTCCAGGGCAACAGAGGCCTCTGGGGTGATCAGTTTGGATTACCCTTCTCTAGGTGCTCTGGAAGTTTCCTGGCCACTGAGAAGTACAAGAGACTTTGGCCTTTATGAAATTGCTTCTGATTTTTCTTACCACAAGCATTTTCTTTGGGTAGAAACCTAGCCAGCAGGACATTGATCTGTTCATAATTTCTGAGATTTGAATGTGTGTTCTTTGGTGTTTCCTGCGTAACTTGGTTGCCATCTTGACTTTGTCCTTTTCTTGGCTTCCAGGAATGGGGTAGGATTTTATAGTTGGTGTGAGAAGATCTATTTCACCCCACTTCTAACTGATTCCAGAGGTTGGTCCAAATCCTGGGAGGTCAGTTAAGTGAACCAACTCAGTAGGACCTATCAAAGGCTGTGTTAATAAAATAAAGGGGTTAAGGCTTGGACAGAAAGCCTAAGAGATAGTCTTCTTCTTGGGGAGTGCTAATGGCAAGGAAAAGAATATGAGCAACCCTATGTCTACAATAATAATAAAACTTGTATTTGCATTATGTTGTGCCATTTGCAAAGTACTTTCAAATACTCTCCTCTTTGTTTCATTTAATCTTAACCACAGTCTTATGAAGAAAGTTATTACTATCGACATCACAAAGGAAATGTCACAGAAGATTGGCCACCTGCACAAGAGCATGTAGTAAGTGGCAGAGCTTTGAGAAGAGAGCCCTGGTCTTTTGACAGGAGATTCAGTTTCCTCCCCACTACATCCATAGTCCATCTGTACCCTGGAGGGAAGTGATTTCTTGCGTTCTAAGCTGTCGGTTCAATGTGATGTTATTGATGAGCTCATGTCGCAGAAGGGACACAGAATACAATTAAGGACAAGGATTCTGCTGTTTGGGGATAGTTGTCACAGTAACTCAAGGGATTCTTACAGGTTATAAGGGTTCAGTAGGAAAGTTATCTTGAAGCACAATTCTGCTTTCATAGCTTCTCTGCTTTGAAACTTAGATTACCAATCTGTGGCTGAGGCTTTTCTCTCTTTGGCTGATACTTGCCACTTCAGCCTCTTTGTTTCCCATCGTATATGTGGGTCACACAACTGCACCAGATGCCCAGACAGGCTTAGTTAGCCCTTTCTTATTTCCATCGTGTTGCAATGTTCTTATCTTTTGTTTCCACCTGTACGATCCTACCTGTCAGTCAATATCTGACTCACATGAAGTCTTTTCACATATGGCCTCCATGCCCTCCTGCCCACCAGCTTTCTGTCCATACTGTGTATTCCCACTGCATTTTGTTTGCATCTTTCTAAAAAAAAAAAATATTTTTATTGATTTATTTACTTGGCTGCTCTGGGTCTTAGTTGCAGCATGTGGAATCTAGTTAACTGACCAGGGATCAGATCCAAGCCTTCAGCATTGGGAGCTCCAGAGAAGGCCTTTGTTTGCATTTTTATAGCACCGGTTGCAAACTTAAATATGTGCATGAACCAGCCAGGTAAACAAAGGAGGTTGTTGAGTGTAAAATACGTGAACGATGATGACTGTGGCAAGTCCATGAGCTCTTCACTATAGGAAGCCACTACTCAGTTCTGGGCATAAAATGAGCCCAGTCGTGTGTGTGTTTGTGCGTGTATGAAATTCCTTGGTTTAAAAAATATTGGCAAACGGGAGGGGAGGGGACACGTGTATACCTATGGTCAGTTCATGTTGGTGTATGGCAAATACCATCACAATACTGTAAAACAGTGAAAGTGAAAGTCACTCAGTTGTGTCCGACTCTTTGTGACTATACAGTCCATGGAATTCTCCAGGCCAGAATACTGGAGTGGGTAGCCTTCCTTTTCTCCAGGGGATCTTCCCAACCCAGGGATTGAACTGAGGTCTCCAGCATTGCAGGCAGATTCATTGCAGCTGAGCCAAAAGGGTATCCTCCAATTAAAATAAATACATTTTTTTTAAAAGAAAAAAATATTGGAAAATAAATAATTCAAATATTTTTGAAAATCTGAGTGGGTTAAACAAAAGTCTACCTGAAGGCTATGTTTGGTTGATGATCCTACTTTCTGACCTTACCCTGTAGACTTTGGGGATGAATAAATGGTGCAGATCAGAATATACTATCTCAATTATTAATTATAAATACTCTGAGAGTGAGAACAACATGAGATCATCTTTCCAACCATAGAGTGCCTTTTCTGGAATAGGTGCTTGGTAAGTTTCTGTTAAATTGCAGGCAGCCTTCAGAGGGTAAGGATTGGAGAAAATGAGCTGACTGGCTGGAGCGTGCTATTTTAGGTTAGACAGGTTGAGACCACACTTTTTGTAAACTGTATCATTTGGATGTTTTATTAATCACTGCTGCCAGTGAATTTAAATATTTTAATGATTGGTATATTTTACTCTTAGCATGCCCTGGGGCTTTTTTTTTTTTTTTTTAAAGAAATGGTAGTTTAAAAAAATGAAAATAGAATCCCTGTTCAATCAGCATTCAAACCACCTGGTTGACACTTGGGTGCTTCCTCCACTCCAGATTTGGGTCAGCATGGCATTCGGTGACTGGGACACCTGCACTGCCTTCCCTAGCAAATTTGACCCGCTGAAATTGGGCTCCTTAAGTTAAGTTATCTTTCAGAGTAGAACCCTGAAAATTATCCCGTGAAACAATTCTTTCTTTGGAATGTGAATCTCCATACTTCTAACAAAGCTTGGAAGAGGGGGAAAAAAGAAGACACTTTACCACCACAGTTCAGTCTTGCCTTTGTAACTATTAAAATATCTTCTCTAAATTATAGATTAGCTATCTTTGGGGGAGCCTCTGGGTACAGGCAGATCTCGTTTCATGGCATTTTGCTGCTGCTGCATTGTTTACCGTGTGAAGGGGTGAGATAATCCTGTTTAGAGCAAGTCTATCAGTGCCATTTTTCAACAGCATTTGCTTACTTTGTGTCTCTGCATCATGTTCTGGTCATTCTTGCAATATTTTAAACCCTCCACCAGCAAAAAGTTTACGAGTTCCTAAAGGCTCAGGTGATGCTTAGCATTTTTTAACAATAAAATATTTAAACATTAAGGTTATTTTTTTAATATATAACACTATTGCACACTGAATATACAACAGAATGAAAACACAAGTTCCACATGCATCAGCAGACCAAAAAACTCGTGTGTCTCACTTTATCACAACATTTGCTTATCTGTGGAACGAAACCCACAATACTTCTGAGGTCTGACTGTTCAGAACTCCTTAAGGTTATTCAGCATTTATTAAAACAGAGGTTGGGCAAAGTGAGTTTATTTACCAAACCTAAGAAGAAGGTAACAGTGAAAGGATAGACATGTTGGGGCTTTGATTTCAGTTTTATTTTTAGTGACAAGCGTCCTCGTTCTGTGTCAGGATGCTAACGTAGTCATTCTTGGAAAGAGATTGTTTTCTTGCTCTGTTGCTTCTCTTTTCTGCACTAAAGCATCACTGCCTCATGGAACTGTGGGCACCATCTTTGTTTGTTTTTATGCAAGGACTTTCTTGTGGTTGGCTCCCGCCATGGAAGTTTCCAAATTGACTTTTCTCTGTTCTCTCTCCTCCTGCAGTTCATCCACTGACCACACTTGTGGAGTCATGATCTGTGACTGTCCTGCGACCCCCTTCACCTGCTCATCACTTCCCATCACGACTGCAGTCTTGCTTTTTTGGTGCCAGGGTTTGCAAATTTCTCACTATCCATGTTGCTATCTAATTCTGTAAATCAATAATAGGCAGGGCGTGAAGCCTGAGTCACGTTACAGAACTGTGATTTTTTTTTCTTTCCCTCCCACTCAGTCATTTTGAATTGTCGCTTTTCCGCCAATTCTTAGACACGGAGTTGAAAAAATACATAAACAGCTTTGTGATTCACCTGAGGGAGTCTTTGACCTTTCCTTTCCATTGTTTTCACTTTTTTCCTTCGTCACTGAGGAATCAACAGTCTGCATTTTGAAACAAAACTCCTTGCTCTCCTCTAATAAAGGTGAAACAGGGTAAGGAAAAGGATTTTAAAAGACTCCACTGGGAAGAGTTTGGGAGGGATTATGAATAAGCAGAAAAAACAATGTAGACCTGAATATTTTAAAGACTATAAAGATATTTCCTTGCAAGCAGATTCTCTGTGTTCACCCTTCGCCCCTTGACCACACAGAACCCTTGACACAGAAACACACATCCACATTATTCTGTCTTCATAAACACAGTTCTCTGAATTCTGACTTTAAGGAGGATATGCCACAGAGCTAATAAAGTTAAAGCCCTGAGTGAGGTCCCAGCAATATGTTCACATGGTTATACACTCTGTAAAACTTGCCAAGGTAAGATATTTTAAACCACAATTGGCTTTTTTTTCCATTCCAACTTTTCCAATGACCCACTGTCCCCAGTGACCTTGGGGTGTTTTAAGGATCTCCCTAAGGGAATTCTAGTTGGGGACATATTTAGTTTGGGTTTAATGAGCTACATTTATGTGACTATCTGTCCCTTCCACACAGCGTTAAGTTATTGCCACCCTGGTTTTCAGGAACACTCCCATCTACTGATGAGCTGACTTCAGGGCAAACTGGTTAATTAGAAAATTGTCACTTATCAGGGAATTTAAGCTAGCCGCTACACAAGAAAATTTTAAATATCCTGAAATCTTGCAAATTCAGTATGAAAGAAGCTCTAAAGAGTTTTCCCCATACTTGGCAATCTTTCAAATCGGTATGACATCACTAATGTTGAGTTATGAGGCTGAAATCTTTCCAAATGATTGATACAGGAAATTTTGATCTACCACAGCTAAATTAGGGACTTCCCTGGTGGTCTAGTGGTGAAGCCTCTAGAAGTACTCTAGTAATACTCCCACTGAACAGGGCCCAGGTTCAATCTCTGATTGGGGAGACAAGGTCCAACATGCTGCAACTAAAGATATTGCATGCTGGGATAAAAACTTTGGGGCTTCCAAGTGGCACTAGTAGTAAAGAACCCCCCTGCCAATGCAGGAGATGCAAGAGACAAGGGTTCGATCCCGGGGTCAGAAAGATCCCCTGGAGGAGGACATGGAAACCTACTCTAGTATTCTTGCTTAGAGAATCCTATGAACAGAGGAACCTGGTGGGTTGCAGTCCGTAGGGTCACAAAGAGTCAGACATGACTGAAGCAACTTAGCATGGGTAGCTAAAGATTCAATTATTTTTTTCTATTCTCTTGGTAGAAAATTATTTTTTATCACATTCATATTATATGAATAGGTAATCAAACAGAAGTCAAAACTGTGGTGAAATATTATAGATGTGTGTCACAAGGTTATTTAATAAAAATATTATATTATTTTCTGGATTTCTGTGATGCTTGTGGCATTTCCCAGCTTTTAAAAAATTGTGATCTGTTATCATTTCTCCTCCCATAGATTTGTGTACCCTAATTTTTTTGCTCTTTTTCTTAAAGGGAGACTTCAAAGTTGTAAAAGCTTCTGGCCGCACAAAACCAGGATCCATACTTGATTTGTAACAACTGAGCTAAGAAACATTATGTGATTTGTCTCAATTATGTAGTTAGTACTTGGTACAAGACAACTTGAAGATAATAAATCTGTGTCCAGAGCTTACCTATTTATCTATGAGGTCATATTGTCTTTTATTTTTATGAATTAAAAAAATTTGTTTATTGACTGTACCAGGTATTAATTACAACATGTAAATTCTTAGTTGAGGCATGTGGGGTCTAGTTCCCCAACTAGGGATCAAACCCGGGGCCCCTGCATTGGGAGCCCAGTGTCTTAGCCACTGGGCCACCAAGGAAGTCCCGATACTCTCTTTTAATGGGGGCTATTTGGGTTGGAGAGGTTCAGAGGAAAGCAAGTCTCATTCCAGATGTTCTGCTTTAGTGAAAATGGTAGAGGAGGTTGGAGGTGTTAGAGAGTTATGGGGAGACTGTACCCAAAGAACTTAGGTCTTTTCTTTCTCTCTCTGTTCTCATATCTGAAAACAGATATCATAAGATATCTCTCTTTTTTCCTTTCCTGAGTATCGGTTTGGGGGTTTGGGACATTTGTTTGGCTTTCTACTTATCAGGAACAGCACTGGGGATCAGGTGCTACCTGCTATGGACTCAGTTTTTTCCCCGTCAGATTCACATATTCAAGTTGTAAGTCCCAACATGACTATATTTGGACATAAGGCCCATGAGTGCTAAGTTGCTTCAGTTGTGTCTGACTCTTTGAGACCTTGTGGACTGTAGCCCACCAGGCTCCTCTGTCCATGGGATTCCACATGCAAGGATACTGGAGTGGGTTGCCATTCCCTTCTCCATGGGATCTTTCTCAACCATGGGTCGAACCCAGGTCTCCTGCATTGCAGGCAGTTTCTTTACCATCTGAGCCATCAGGGAAGGCCATAAGGAAGTATTAAAGATTACACACACAAGTAAAGTAATGCCCCAAATTCTCCAAGCCAGGCTTCAACAGTATGTGAACTGTGAACTTCCAGATATTCAAGCTGGATTAGAAAAGGCAGAGGAACTAGAGATCAAATTGACAATGTCTGTTGGATCATAGAAAAAGCAAAAGAGTTCCAGAAAAACATCTACTTCTGCTTCATTGATTACACTAGAGCCTTTGACTGTGTGGATCACAACAAACCGTGGAACATCCTTAATGAGATGGGAATACAAGACCACCTGACCTGCCTCTTGAGAAATCTGTATGTAGGTCAGGAAGAAACAGTTAGAACTGGACATGGAACAACAGACTGGTTCCAAATAGGGAAAGGAGTAGGTCAAAGCTGTATATTGTCACCTTGCTTATTTAACTTATATGCAGAGTACATCATGAGAAACGCTGGGCTGGAGGAAGCACAAGCTGGAATCAAGATTGCAGGGAGAAATATCAATAATCTCAGATATGCAGATGACATCACCCTTAAGGCAGAAAGTGAAGAAAAACTAAAGAGCCTCTTGATGAAAGTGAAAGAGGAGAGTGAAAAAGTTGGCATAAAACTCAACATTCAGAAAACTAAGATCATGGCATCTGGTCCCATCACTTAATGGCAAATAGACGGGAAACAATGGAAACAGTGACAGACTTTATCTTTTTGGCCTCCAAAATCACTGCAGATGGTGACTACAGCCATGAAATTAAAAGATGCTTACTCCTTGGAAGGAAAGTTATGACCAACCTAGGCAGCATATTAAAAGCAGAGACATTACTTCACCACAAATTTCTGTCTAGTCAAAGCTATGGTTTTTCCAGTAGTCATATATGGATGTGAGAATTGGACTATGAAGAAAGCTGAGCACTGAAGAATTGATGCTTTTGAACTGTGGTGTTGGAGAAGACTCTTGAGAGTCCCTTGGAGATCCAACCAGTCCATCCTAAAGGAAATCAGTCCTGAATATTCATTGGAAGGACTGATGCTGGAGCTGAAACTCCAATACTTTGGCCACCTGATGTGAAGAACTGACTCTTTGGAAAAGACCCGGATGCTGGGAAAGATGGAAGGCAGGAGAAGAAGGGGACAACAGAGGATGAGATGGTTGGATGGCATCACTGACTCAATGGACATGAGTTTGAGTAAGCTCTGGGAGTTGGTGACGGACAGGGAGGCCTGGCATGCTGCAGTCCATGGGGTCGCAAAGAGTCAGACACGACTGAGCAACTGGACTGAACTGAACTGAGGTCATAGGGGTGGGACCTTAATCAGACAGGATGGCTGGCCTTATTAGAAGAGGAAGAGACCTGAAAGCACTCTCTATCTTTCTCTCTCTCTCTCTCTGCAGGTGCACAGAAGAAAGGCCATGTGAGGACACAGCATTAAGGCGGTCACCAATATGCCAGGATGAGAGGCCCCACCAAAAACTAACTGTGAGAGCAACACCTTACCTTGGCCTTCCAGCCTTCAGAACTATGAGAAAAGATGTTGCTACCGTTGAAGCCACTCAGTCTATGATATTCTGTTAAGGCAATCCAAGTGGATGAATGCATCTTCTATTTTTGATAATCTACTGAAAAATGCAAGAATGAAGGGTTTACTAGCTCAAAGGTGACTGACATATCCTAGAATTGAAATGATTACTGTCTAAGAATTTGAATTGGGTTAGCTGCCTGCCTTCTTTTAAAGGAGTCCTTTGAAATAATTACTAACCAAATATGGGTTAGGAAAAAAAAAATAAGGAAACACTTCTATAACCAAATGAAGAGAAAATATAGTTTCCATAAACTTTTCTTTTCATCACAATTACTTTTCCGATGAGGGCCCAAACTTTTGCACTAATGCTAATCAAATAGGCCACAAAGAGAATGAAGAGCCAAGTTGATAAATGAAGAATAAAGCAAATGTTGTCAGTTATAAATATGTATCACATAGACCTTTTGCAGAAAGGATGTGAAGGTGATGTCAAAAGCTCAGCCTTTCGGGACACTGGCACGGAATTGAGTGTCAGAGACAGAGATTTGGGTGGAGTAGAAAAGAATAGCTTTATTGCTTTACCAGGCCAAAGGGTACACAGCAGACTGCTGCCTCAAAAAACACCGTGTGTCCCAACCTGGGAGGATATGACGGGCAGTTATATAGCAACAGTTCAAGGGCGGGGTTGCTAATAAGATTAGGGTGTGCGCAGGCTCTCAGGACTTCCCAGGTGACATTAGTGGTAAAGAACCTGCCTGCCAATGCAGGAGGTAGAAGAGACCCGGGTGTGATCCCTGGGTCAGGAAGATCCCCTGGAGGAGGGCATGGCAACCTACTCCAGTAATTTTGCCTGGGAAATCCCATAGATGGAGGAGCCTGGCAGGCTACAGTCCGTGGGGTCGCAGAGTCGGACTCAGTTTAGCTACTAAACAATAGCAGCAGGGGCATTTGCCATCTGCCTCTGCAGGGATTGAATCCTCTTCTGCTGCAGCTGTTGATCTTCAACATGCCCTGAAGAAAGTTCAGGGTGGAGAATGGGGCACTTTGGGCTCTAGGAAACCTGGTGGAACAGGTCTTTAGATGGTTAGATATTTTTCAGGAACTGATTTTATGAGTCCAATACTTGCATCTGCTTGTATCTAGAAAAGCCCTAAATCCCTTCATGATGACTTCCACTCCTTGTGACTACCGGAAATCCTTTTGTGAGATATATGCTTGATTGTATGAACTCCTCCTTCACCATTATCACATATATTGACCGTCCCCCTTTACCTCTTTGGAGCAGTTTCTCAGAGCTCTCTGAGGTGCTGTCTCCCAGGCTACAGTCCTCATTTTACCCCATATAAAATTTAACTCACAACTGTCACATTATACATCTTTTATAAGTTGACCAGGATAAGAGACACAATGTAGGTGAAAGCTTCTAACACAGTGTAGCCCAAAGTAGGAAGCACTTACTGAATAAATGATGACTATTGAATGACCTCAATTGAAATGCTGATATTCTGGATTCTAAACTTCTAGAGGCTTTACAGAGATGATCTAGGGCTTTTGCAAATGTCCTTGGTTTGCTGAATGTAGAACTCCCAGGATATATTCAAAATGCAATTATATTTTTTAACCAATCTTGCCCTAATATCATTTTTTTCCCCATGGGCGAGTTACTTTTTTTTGTCCCTAGATGGAAAGTTTGGCACATCCCTTAGTTTTTCTGCTCATTCTTAGGTAACTGACAGTTACGTGATCATGAGTCTAACAGCTCAAACACTGCTATTTCTTGGTAATTGGAATGCATCTGATCTAAGATATTAACCAACCTTCTTCAATCTTCCATTCAAAGCACTCTTTTTCTTTCCTTGGGTGTGTAGTTGATTGCAGTCTTCCTTCAAGGTTTGTTTCTTTTATCTCTCACTCACCTCCTTCGGAATATAGCAATTTACACCATTTTGTTCCCCTAGTTGGGAACTAGGGAACTGAGAGATGAAGGGATAAGGCAAGCCTTTCATAGCTGGGCTTCATCAAGCTCTCTGAATCTGGTCAATGTTGAGTTGCTGTCTCTGGGATCTTGGATGGATTCTTCAGAGCTTGTGCGCTAAGTCACTTCAGTCGTGTCCGACTCTTTGCAACTCCATGAACTGTAGCCCGCCAGGCTCCTCTGTCCATGGGATTCTCCAGGTACTGGAGCAGGTTGCCATTTCCTTCTCCAGGGGATCTTCCTGATCCAGGGATCGAAACTGTGTCTCCTACATTGCAGGCAGATTCTTTACCACTGAGCCATTGGGGAACTTTAGGTTTTTCACAGTTGCATGGAACATACAGGAAACTGTCTTAAAGCTCCATCGTAAGTACTTCAGTTAAATGCTATCATCTGTCTCATACCAGCTCCCCATCCTGCTTTGTAGGGGAGAACTCAGCAGTTCAACAACTCTTTCTAAAGGAAAAGTCACAAATTCTTTTTCTTTCTTTACTGTCTGACTCTGCTTATATTCTTGATCCCTTGGAAGGATCCATGATTTAAGGAGTTTTGTTTCAGTCATCCCTTAAAGATATGAGTGATGCTCATAGCAGTGCTTTCATGGAAACTTCAGTATTTACATTCTGTTCCACAAACAATAAATTGATATCTATCAGACCATAAAAATTTAATCCCTCAGAGGGAGCTGTCCATTATTTGTAACTTTTTATATAATGGGGATCAGCAGAGATTTTTATTTGTAAAGAGCTTCACTGTTAAGAAGATTGGTAAAGGACTGCATTAGTAAAACCATTTTGATCAGGAATTTCTCCATATTTCTAATTGAACAACTATTTCTCATTTAATAAAATATAAGCCTGTTATGTAAACTGAACCGGCTTCCTGGCAGGTATTGCTGCCACCATGGCTGTTGTTGAAACTAGCGTTAAGGCAACCAATGGGTCCTGTAGGAACCCCTGGCTTTTCAGATCTTGACAAAAAACTTGGTCACCTTGGACTCCACAGTGCTTGTTCCCATCATCTCACTTCCTGTCTTATTTGTTTAGTAATTTTACTGACAATATGAGAGCTGAGGATAGGGAGAGAGGGTCACAAGGAGAGCCCTCATGAAGAAACAAGCGAGGAGCAATATGTGGTTTTTTCCCAACAGGGGCTTTCTTTGTCCATTGGGGTCCCTTTGTTTACTGCATCTCAAAGAAACCATGACAACTGTATTTGTCTCTATTTTCTCTCCCCCTGATGCTCTGGCTCCATCTGTTCAGTATTCACCAATGAAGTCAACATTGGTTTTTTTTTCTCTGTTTTCATTATAAACAAAAGTACAATTTTGTGAGTTGTTTTTTTTTTTTTTTTAAAGTAAAAGAAAATAAAAATTGACAGGTGAAAAGAAAAAAGAAACAAGCAGCTTTCTGGCACCACACAAAACCACTCCTTCCTTTCTTCCTCCTCCCTTCTGCAGAATAATTAGCAATTTTCCCTCCCCAGCATTTTGTTTAGATCAAGTCTAGCCAAAGACCCTCTTGGAGTAACACTTTGCACACAATATTAATATTTTTGTATTAATCATTACACATCTTTAGAATACTTTGCAGTTTACAAAATGCATTAAAATCCACATGGCCTCTTACTACTCTTCCCTGGTGGCTTAGTGGTAAAGAATCCACCTGCCAATGAAGGAGATGTGGATTTGATCCCTGGGTTGGGAAGATCCCCTGGAGAAGGACATGGCAACCCACTCCAGTATTCTTGCCTGGGAAATCCCATGGACAGAGGAACCTGATGGGCTGCAGTCCATGGGGTCAGAAAGAGTCAGATACCACTTAGTGACTACACAAAATAAAAACATACATATTATGGGCATTATTACTTTACAAGCCTAGATATTGTTAAAGATACACTACTTTTGCTACTAGAATTTATGATCTAGATGTAGTCTGACATACAAGTGATAAACTATGAGAAAAAGACAAATTTTAAAAATACGTATATTTGAAAGTTGCTGAGAGAGTAGATCTTAAAAGTTCTCAGTGTAAGAAAAATCTTTTTGTAACTATGTATAGTGATGGATTAGGCTTCCCACGTGGTGCTAGTGGTAAAGACCCCACCTGCTGGTGTTGTAGACATAAGAGATGTGGGTTCGATTCCTGGGTCCAGGAGACCCCATGGAGGAGGGCATGGCAACTCATTCCAGTATTCTTGCATGGAGAATCACATGGACAGAGGAGCCTGGCAGGCTACATTCATAGGGTTGCAAAGAGTTGGACATGACTGAAGCGACTTGGCACACGTGCCTGCGTGGTGATGTATGTTAACTAGACTTATTGTGGTGATCATTCTGGAATATATTCAAACACTGACTTATTATACACATGAAACTAATGTAATGTTATATGTCAACTATGCCTCAGTAGAAATGCGTAAAATAGTATCATGTAGCATAGATTAGATAGCAATTACTTTGGATTTGATAAACCACAATAAGACTTGAGGAAAGAGAAAATATTTGGGCTGACTACTAAATGAAAAAGGTAGAATTTTGTCCAACTAAGAAAGAAAAGAAGAGAGGTTTAGATAGATAGATGGGCAAGATTATATACGTATTACTACCTGGGAGAGCATGTAACTTGTTTAGAATAATTTCTGGAAGCTGAGCTTGCTTTAAATTTTATGTTGATTACCTATTGTAATAAGGTTTAGCTGTATTGCACCAAATAAAGCAAAATATTAAAGTTAATGTGGCTTTTGTTACTTTAAAAAATGTGATTATTATATTTTTTTGCATTTTGTTTCTTTTGCACAGAGATGCTTTAGACCGTTACATGAGAAAAGAAAATGAATTCTGATCTTTTTAAAGCCATTACATTTTTCTTTTTTTTTTTTTTTTAAGCTAATCATATTTTAAAATAATTGCAGTGTTTTTACTTTTTTTTTCTTTGTGTTTGATGTTCTTCAAAGTTTTCACTGTAATTTGGCTAGGTGTAGATTTATTTTTTATTTATTCTGCAGAGGATTTTGTAGGCTTCTAATGTGTCTTTCTGAAATTCTGGAAAATTCTTTTCAATTAGGTATTTGAATAAAAATTCTTCCTTTATCTTTATTTTTTCCTATTAAGAATGTTTATTTGATGTATTATACCTTTTTTAATTCTCTAGACTACAAGTATCTTAGTTATTATTTTCTATCTCTTTTTCTATGTGTTGAATTATGGATGATTTTCTCAGGTTTTTCTTTCAATTCATTAATTTTATCTTTGTGCTGTTACATCCTTCCATGATATTTTAATTTTACTGAGATACTATTGTTTGTTTATGGAATTCCCTTAGATTCTTAAAATTGTTATTTTTTTTTTTTCATACTGTTCTATACTTGCCTTTGGTTTCTGTTCTTTCTTTAAGCATTTTAAACATAATACTTTCAAAGCTTCTTTCTTATTGCTTACTATTTTTAATTTTTAGGCTGCACATTCTTTCATCTACTTGCATTTTTAATTGTTTCTGATTATACTTCCTTATGCTATTTGAAATATTTGGTTATGAACCCAGATTCAGCAATGGCCATTTCCATGGAAGTAATAACTGTAAATCTTGTCTATAGAAATATCTTTATAGTATGATCTTGTACGGGTCTCTGATAAAATCTGAATCAGTTTTTGATATGAATTTCTTGTCTTGGAATTCATGTAAATTCAAATCATAGACCTGAAAATGGCATTGGTTGGGATTCAGACTCTTTTTCTGAACATGGGCCTGAATGGATGGAAGATTTCCTTGTCACACGTCCTTCAGTGTCAAATTCTTGTAGCCCCTTCTTCAGATAGGCTAAGTCTTTGTGACTTTCAGCTCATGAAAATAAGGTAGCTCTGAAGTGCAGCTCTTAAAGTTACAGCGTGGAGTGCCCTCTTTTTCTAGCACCTGAGGATCTTCCTTTCTTGGTGTCGAGTTTGGTTATGTTTCCAAGAACTTTAATTGTGTTTTATTCAACTTTCTCAAGTTGTTTGAACCAGTGGTGTATGTACATCTCTCCATCATTCCAGAAGTATCCTGGTTGATGATATTTACTATTTTTTCAGTAACCACAGTGAAGTCTTCCATGATTTTGCAATGGGTTAATCATAAGTTGGAAAACAAATGAACAGATTTACATTTACTATAAATGTAACAGGTTTACAATAATTTACATTATTATAACTGTGCAATTTCATATTTACTTAAAAACTATCTGGTGAAGTCAGTGTTTATTTCTTTTTGGATGTAATATCATTGACCCTATTTTTCAGGGGATACTTATTCTATTATTAAGTTTGAGTACAGACAGATATAGCCTTACATCCTGGTCTTGGCCTTTGAAACTTTGTTAGAGATGATTCTTCATGGGTTTCTCATGGTTCTGAAGGTCTTAAGAGATACTGATTGTCCTTTTCATCTCTATTATTTTTTCAAGCATGTATAGTGATTCACCTTGGAAGGTAGAGATGTCGTCTTCTTCTGGATCATAGGGCAGGCATGTCTACTGTCCACCATAAAAGACTGGGATTCCCTAAGCTCTGGGTTCCTCTCTTGTAATATGTCCAACTCCTCATCCAGGCATCTGGATGTCACCCCTGAGGGACCTGGGCACAAAAGGGTCTGACCCAAATATGCAGATGCTCATCTTGCTTCATTTGCCTTGGCTGATGAAATCATTTATCTCTGACCTAAAGAGTCTCATGTCTTCTGCCAACATCCATGAACCTTGACAAGTTAACGTGTTAACTTATAAGTTAGCTTTCCAGTTCTTGACAGAGATTTACAAGAGGTTATGCTGGGAGGCTTTTTTTGGGGGGGGTGGGGGCTTTAACTTAAAAAGAAAGGAACAGATTTTGGCACAACTTCTTACTTTTCTACCTGCCGCCTGCCTATTCCAAGCCTGGATGTGAAGGCTGGAGCAGTGGTATCGACCTTGAGATCATTAGGTAGAGATGGATTCTGATATCACTGACTCATTTAACAAATGCCAGCAGCTTCTCAATACTTTGTGATCATGTTAAAAGAAAAGAAAGTGAAGTGAATGAAAACAAATTCTCAAGTCAACAAAAACCAAGACAAAATCAGTTACTGTTAGCTAGATCCTATATTTCTTTGACCAACACCTTCGGTACTATTCCCACTGATCATTTCCCTGAGAAAATGATGTTTATTCTGTATAAAATACCGTGCTAGGTGTTCAGAAGGATAAGGGATGTTCATTATTACCCTGCCCTTGAGGAGGATATGGCTTTTGGGGGAAAATGGTAATTAGCAAAATGAGGTAGTGCTATAAATTTCCGAAAGAGTGGAACAGGTAATAAACGTTATTGGAACTGAGGGGAAAGAGCCTGGCTGAACTTTACATGCTTGGAGGGCTGCCCAAACCGTGGAGTGCAAGGGAGCCATTTCCTCAGGTGTCAGATGAGAACGCTGACTAGCATCACATGTTTTGGAACTGTAGTTTTAATAGCAGAACTATTTTATTAATGGACATTTACAAAGACCTTCAATCTATAAATCAGACAAGAGATTCCGTGAAGCATAAACCCAGAGTCAGATCACTGGATGCCATGTCCTCATACCTTCCAAAGTCTAAAAGGCACCTCTCTGAAGCCCTAAAGGTCAGAGAACAGAATTTGAAAATTATCAGGCATGATGACTGCAGAGGTATAAAGCTAAAAGAAATTCATTCCTCAAAGACCAAACTTGTCTGAGCCTCAGTGGGTCGCTGTGCTAGCGTTATTAACACAGTGAAAACCTAGCCAGACCCCCATTCCTGTATCACTTGACCACGTAGCCACAAACTGCAGCCTAAGCAGAACTCACCAGCCTCTAGACACATGTCATTCGAGAATGTGCGTGAATCAGTTCAAAATTCATCATCACTAACGAGAAAAACCACTCACAGCTCATTCCTCACTGATTGTGGGTAGGTGACTTAGTCCCATTTAGTAAGGGAGGAGAGTTCTTACTTGGAAATCAGCATTTTGAACATCATGAAAGGAAAAATGCTTTTTAGATTAGCTTCTCCCCCACTGGACCCAAAGAGAGAGGCTATTGTGGTCATTAGCTTTTCCGGCATTAAATCTGCTGGGTCTGAGTAGTCCATTTGATTTCAGGTTTATCCTTAAGCCACAGAAATCGAGTTGCTGGGCATTTACTTGGGATTAATGACCAGTTAGCAGAAGCTGTGCTTTATACCATTAACCCGAGCCAGGTGCTAATTTCTCGAACATGCCCTGCAAACAGAGGTCATTATTGCTTTTTGAAAGTCCGAATACTGCCTTAGAAACCACAGGCTTTATTTAAAGACGGAGTTATTTTGATTCGTCAACATGGCATATTTCTGGAGAACGATGCCCTGTGTCCAGGCCAATCTGATTGCCTGGAAACCTCTCTCTGTGCTCTTGCTGTTCAGCCGATAATCCACTTCTAGATGTGGGACAGCAGGCTGGAAGCTGTAGCAGGTTCTATTTTCAGCACCTAAAATCAATGCCCCGCTCCAGCAGCCTGGTCTGGTGCCTCATTATGTCCCCTGGCCCGTGAGCTCAGCTCAGCTTCCCTCTGCAGGAGATTAAAGCGAGTTGGGGAGTATGATAAATGCTTTCAGTCATATCCGCTGTCATTTGAATAATGCTAGGTGTCAGGAAGAAATACATCCCCAGCCAGTTTTAACCAACCAACCTGCATTGCTACCCTCCTTCCCCTTAGTGTAGGAAGAAGCAGTGACCCGGAAACCTGGAATGCCCTCCTTCTCCCTCCCCTGCCCCAGCAGAAAAGCAAGTTCTGTTTACAAGTTCTCAGGCTGGGTTGAACATTCTCTCTGGAAAGGTCCTCTTTTCATTCATCCAGCAACATCCAGAAGTTTCTCCTAGTTTGGGGAGGGGCATTTTCTCTACTTACCAGAAAGGAAAGTGTGTCCATTTGTCACAGTCTTCCAAGTTTTGGGAAGACCACATCAACATTGTTTGACTAAATCTCGTTCTGTTTGTGTGTGTGTGTGTATGTGCGTGCTTCTTAATTCTCCCTGACGTGTAGTTGATTTACAACGTTGTGTTAGTTTCATGTGTATAGCAACGTGATTCAGTTATACACATATATATGCATGGAAAGTATAAATGAACTCTTTGTGACCCCATGGGCCATTCCCTGCCAGGCTCCTCTGTCCATGGAGTTCTCCAGGCAAGAATACTGGGGAGTGTAGTCATTGCCTTCTGCAGGGGATCTTCCTAATTCAGGGATCAAACCCAGGCTTGCCACATTGCAGGCAGTTTCTTTGCTTTCTGAGCCACCAGGGAAGCCCATATATATGAGAATCTCTTCCAGATTCTTTTCCATTATTGGCTATTACAAGTTTCCCCATGCTATATAGTAGGTCCTTGCTGGTTATCTATTTTCAGTCTGTACTTGTTTCAATTACCCTCAGTGAATATGCCTACTCATCCTTCGGGTTTTCTACTGATGAAATAGAAGGGAACAAAATTGTGATGAAAAGCATCATTGGATGAAGGAGTAGGGTATAAGCGTGAGTCCTGGTCCTTCTTCTCAAGTCACACAGCTGTGATGACCTACAGCAACACTGGTGTGGCCAGAACCGGCCTCAGGCAGCACTCAATCAGGCTTCGCTGGTTTTCAGTGGCCCCAGGGTCCTGTTAGAGGCTATTTGCCACCCAGGTGAGTTCCCCTTCATTCATCTTTCAGTAAGCCAGGGTCCTCAGCTCTGTCCCCCCTCCCTGTTGAGATTAGATCTCAGGAAGGGATTTGATGGATTTGCTCTTGGTGGAATATTAATGGCAGGAATCTTCCCTGAGCAGTAGGAGACTGGCACACCTTAAAATGTGGATTGTGTGGATCCATCTGGGCATTGAAAATCTGAATGCTCTCAGATAGTGCCATCAGGAGTTCTTGGAATCCAAGGATGAGCGCCCAAGGGCTCCGTTGTATGTGTTGATAAACCGGGGTGCTGAGAAAAGAAAGCCCAGATTTGTAACTTTCGCTGAGTTCACTGGGATAGCTATTCCCATAATGACTGAGTTCAAGCTACCAACATCAAGGCACTGAATTTGGAGCTGGAAAGAGATTCGTATAATCAGCTCCCGTGAGCCACTCTAACTCTTTTCCTAGCCCCTTTTTAAGGGATTTGCCCAGTGTGGATTTTGCATTTTTCTTTATAGCTTTCTGAGTTTGCTGGAAGTAAGATAGAGTAGTATTAAGGGTTAGACTGAGAAACTTCGCTTTGAATCCTGGATCTCTCCATTACTTACAAACTTTATGGTTTTGGACAATTTAACATCACTGAGCCTTTATTTCCTTGACTATAAAAATAAGGATAATATATAACTCTCAGAGGTGTTCTGAGAATGAAATCATATAAAAGATGTGAAAGAAGCTAGCACATTGTTAGTGGCTCAAAAAAATGGTTATAGAATCTGCCTTTCTGGAAAGAAGTCTCATGTCTATCATATTTATTTACTTCTGTTTAATCTTATTTTAGTGAAAGAAGTAGAAAACAGTAATCACTGAGGACATATATGAAAGTGGCTGCTGCTTCCACATAAGGAGGCTGGATCCTCTGTTTTTCTGAGTTTCCTTTTCTGGCTCCTATTCTAGTGCTTGGTGAATCCCTTGCTATGGAACTCAGTCATGAACAAACATCCTCTCACTTTTTTTTTGGATAATTTTTGGCCACAGTCCATGGCATATGGGCTTCCCTGGTGGCACCATAAAGAATTTGCCTGTGATGTAAAGAATCCGCCTGTGATGCAGGAGCCGCAGGAGACGTGGGTTCGATCCTCGGGTTGGGAAGATCCCCTAGAGGAGGAAATGGTAACCCACTCCAGTATTCTTGCTGGGAAATCCCATGGACAGAGGGCTACAGTTCATGGGATTGCAAAGAAATGGACAGGGCTGAAGAGACTGAGCACTCATGCTGGCCATGGCATATAGGACCTCAGTTCCTCAACCAGGGATTGAACCCATGCCTCCTGCATTGCAAGGCAGAATCTTAACCACTGGACCACCAGGGAAGTCCCAACATCTTCCCATTTTTGGATGGTGATACATATGTCTGATCCATATGCTCCTTCTTACCTAAGAGACAGCTTGTATATTGGTTTTTAGCAATTGCTCCACTTGGATTTCAGAACTTTTTGGCACCTCTATGAGATGACTTTGTTTTTTAGCAAGGATAAGGATTTTGAGTCAAGAGAACAGATGTCACAGCTAACATCCATTCATGCTTTCTGCATGTTAGGGACAGTGCTGAGCCTTTTTACAAGGACAATCTCATTTTAGTCCTTACAATGACCCTATGAGATGGGCTCTATTATCCAATTTTACAAATGAAAAATCTGAGACTTAAAAATCTTAATTTCCTCAAGGTCACAGAGCTGCAGAGTGGTTGATCTTTAGTTATGAAATTTCAAGCATCAGTGAATTTCTATGTGGGGTAAATTGGGGAAAAAGAAATCTCCTCAAAGGTCTAATAGTCATGCCTCATGGGCAGTCTTTGCATGGTTAATTCTATTGATACTTGACTGTAAGAAGCTCTTTGAGGGCAGAGATCTTGTTCTATTCATCCCAATATCTTCTCATCAGTGCCTGGCATGTGCTTTGCACAAAGAGCTCAATAAAGGACTGTTGAACCAAATCTTTAATGTACTCTACAGTGTACATTTATTAAGTGATAGATTCTTTTCTAGGCACTGAAGATAGAATAGTAGAAAAACAAAAATGGAGAAGAACTTCTTGTTCTCAGAGACCTCACATTCTACTAGAAAGAAATAAAGCATATGTAATTGATAAGTAAATCATTTTATATTTTTGTTGTTTAGTCACTAAGTCATGTCCAAGTCTTTGTGACCCATGAGCTGCAGCTTGCCAGGCTTCCTTGTCCTTCACTATCTCTTGGAGTTTGCTCAAAGTCATGTCTATTAAGTTGATGACGCCATCCAACCATCAGAGAAGTTTGTCATCCCCTTCTCTGCCAGTGCTCAGTCTTTCCCAGCATCAGGGGCTTTTCCAATGAACTGGCTCTTCACATCAGGTGGCCAAAGTATTGGAGACAGTGTATTGGAAGATGATAATTGCTACAAGAAAATAAGGTAGGATGTGGGAGACCTGGGTTTGATCCCTGGGTTGGGAAGATCCCCTGGAGAAGGGAACGGCTACCCACTCCAGTATTCTGGCCTGGAGAATTCTATGGACTATATAGTCCATGGGGTGGCGAAGAGTCAGACATAACTGAGTGACTTTCACAAAGTTGGGGGGGATTTCAATATAATTCTGGTATTTTGGTAGAAACTTGAAAGGGTAAAGGAGTGAGCCATGTGGTCATGCAGGGAAATGTTCTAGGCAGTGGGAAAGCCGTGAGGTGAAATAGCCAGGAGGCCACTATTGCTGGAGCAGAATGAGCAAGAGGGGAGGGTAGGAGGAGACGGATCAGAGAGTTGGGAGTTGTGCCTTTTGGAGGGTTTTGTAAAGATATTGACTCTTACAGTGATGCAATGAAAAGCCAGTAGAGGGCTTGGAGCTGAGCATCAGTGACCTGACTTCTATCCTGAAAGGATCACTGTGGCTATTGTGTTGAATGCAGATACTGAAGAAGCAAAGGTTGGGAGCAGGAAGACTAATCAAGTAGCCATAGTGATGATCTCGGCTGGTAAATGATGGTGGCTGGGACCAAAGAGGTGGAAATAGTCAGCAGAATTTGAAAGACAGGAGTCAAAGATGATTCCAAGCAAGGGGCGACTGGGCTTGCCATATCCTGAGCTGGGGAAGCCTGCTAATGGGGCAGATTTGGGGGAGAAGATCAAGATTGCAATTCTACATAGGTTAAATTTGTGGTGTCTAGTAGGCATTTGTCTATTTGATGGCTGGATAAGGAATATGAAGTTTAGAGGAGATGACTGACTCGGAGATTTTTAAAAATAACTGGGAGTGACAAGCATCTGGATGGAACTTAGAGCAGTTTGGAGGTAAATAAGAAGAGAAGGAGTTCAAGGATTCAACCCTTTGGGCCCAAAGTCAGGGAAGAAAATGGAAATTCACAAAGAATGTTAAGAAACTGCGGTCAGAGTCTGGAGAAAAACCAGAACTACATGGTATCCTGGAAGAAAATTAAAAAGGGTATATTTAAGGGGAAACAATGAACAACTATGTTAACTGTTACTGGTAAGTCAATTAAGATGAGAACTAATCATGGACCCAGGATCTAACAACGTGGAAGTCACTGGTGACCTTAGCAAGAGCAGTCTCAGTGGAGTTTTGGTGGCCAAAGCTTAAGTGGAATGAGTTTAGGAAAGAGTGGAATGAGATAAACTGAAGACAGAGGTAACTCTTTCAAGGAGTTTTAATGTAAAGGGGAGTTGAGAAATAAAGCAGCAGCATGAGAGGAAAGCGGGACTAAAAAAATATTTATTATCATTATCTCAAGTTGGAGAAGAGTAAGTTGCTTTGTGCTTATAGAAAAATATTGGCTTGGCCAAAAGTTTGTTCAGGTTTTTCGACAAAAAGGAAAATCCCTAACAAACTTTTTGGCTAACCCAACACAATAGAGGTGAGAATGGGCTGTATAAGAGACAGGTTGTAGGTCCTTGTCGGAATGGGCATCATGTGCAGATGTGCAAGGGTAGAAGCAGTCTACCTTCTACCTCTTTCACAGTAACAGGAGGGAAGACAGAATATACACGTGCTGATTCTTCTAGACTTCCTTGGTCAAGGATTGCTCAAAGACTGTTTATTTGTATCATTCAGCATTTATTGTTGTGAAGTGTGTGTGTATTACAAATATGCAGGTACATGCATATATTATGGGCTTCCAGGTGGCGCTAGTGGTAAAGAACCTGCCTGCTAATGCAGGAGACATAAAAGACACAGGTTTGATTCCTGGGTCAGGAAGATCCCCTAGAGAAGGGCATGGCAACCCACTCCACTATTCTTGCCTGGAGAATCCCATGGACAGAGGAACCTGGTGGGCTACATTCATAGGGTTGCAGAGAATTGGACATGACGGAAGCAACTTAGCACACGTGTGCAAGCATATATGATACAATGCAAAGATTGTCCATTTGGAATATATATATGCAAACACATACATGTATACATGCATATGCATGCATGTATATATGTATGTATGCATACATATGTATACATATATGTGTGTAATATATATATATATATTCCAAATGGCATTTGTATGTAGTGATATCCTCTATGAGGTGAAAAACAATAACAAATAATTTTTCCTTCAGTGAGTTTTCCCAACTCTTTAACAATATAAAGCTACTTAAAAATTTCCAACCTTTCAAAGGCATACTGTTAAAGCTCAATTAGTTTTTTTCTTTTCCCCTGGACCTCCCAGTATTAAATCAAAATGAAAGAGCAGTTAAATATATTTAGGACACTTTATTTAAAGTGTTTTTCAATCAGGAAACAATGATTTTTTTTTTTTTAAGAGTGAATCTTTGAAGTGAGTCAGCTGCTGCTTCTTTCACATAATTGAAGCGAGAGAGAATTACAGAGAAGGAGTCCAGGGCGCTCTCTCATCCAGACAAAGCTGTGATGATTAGCAGAATGAATTGCAAATGAGGAAGACAATAGGGAAGAAGGTTCTTTTATGGGGGAGACAGGATGGGTGGTGCAGAAAGGACTCTTAATAATTACAATCTAGGCTCAGAAAGCACTTGGCGATGTGAATAATTCAGCAGCCATTAGAGAAAAGAAAACTTTGGAGAATGTCAGCCCATGGATACCAAAGTGAAGAGTCTGAGGGCAACATCTGTGTCCATCCCGAATAAGCCTCTCTGGTGATGGGTGGAAAACAAGAAATGCAATCTGTTATGCCCTCTCAATTAATTAAGGGAAAAAATGAAAACGCTTTTTATTTTTCTAGGATTACTGGTCCCAACTTGTTGATGTCAAATCTTTCTTCCTTTTGGAGAGTAGATCCCTTAATCCATTTTGGTCAGATTCCACCATTTCCCAGATACTTTCAGTTATTGAAAGACAGTTTTGAACTTGACTCATGCCACATTCAAAGATTTCCTTGCTATCATTGTATGTCAGGCTTACAACTAGGGAGATGGGAAGTGGGGAGGAAGAACTTTTCAATCCTGTGTCAAGCAGGCTGCTTCTGGATGGTTCAGTATGTGATGTTGTTGTTCAGTCACTAAGTCATGTCTGACTTTGCGACCTCATGGACTGCAGCATGCCAGGCTTCCCTGTCCTTCATTATCTCCTGGAATTTGCTCACGCTCACGTCTGTTGAGTCCATGATGCCATCCAACGATCTCATCCTCTGTTGCCCCCTTCTCCTCCTTCCTTCAATCTTTCCCAGCATCAGGGTCTTTTCCAATGAGTCAGTTCTCTGCATCAGATGGCCAAAGTATTGGAGCATCAACTTCAGCATGTCTTTCCAATGAATATTCAGGGTTGATTTCCTTAATGATTGACTGGTTTGATCGCCTTGCTGTCCAAGGGACACTCAACCAAGGAATCCTGTGGTCACAGGCACAACCCAGGACCTCCTTCCTACTGAAGTAGGTCCTTTGGTTAAGCGCTATCTTGTGTGTGATTCTATGACTGTAATTCTAGTGGTGGTGCTGGCTGAGCCTCTGTCAGCAGGAAAGGCAAACCCATGTCCAGAATAGGTATCTATTTTTGTGAGACTGTCTTGTGGATTCTTCAACATTCAAAAGGACCCCTTGTAGCCAGCTTGCCATCGTGTGGTCAGTTGATCTCAAGGGATAGTAGCAATCCCAGTTTGGGTCTCTGTTGCTTACAAGTTAGACATTCAGAGGTGGTGGTGGCTAGATCAGCCTTGGTAAAGTCAGAATTCCTACTGTTGGTCCCATGCATGGCTCCGCCTCTGCCACTTTGTTCAGGAGTCTGTTTTCCAGCACTTGGGATGGCAGCTGACAAAGGCTGGCTCATGTCAACTGACTGATTGAGTGTATCTCATCAGTAATTTGTTGCCTCTAACGTGGAGGACGCTTTCTAATGGATGTTAAAGGGTAATGTTACACTTGTGCCTGTGTTGCCATCCACATACTTCTACTCAGAGCTCCTTATTTCACTGAATGTTGACTTTTTTGGCCTTGATCAGCATCCAAGACATTTGCTGTTGCCCATAATAAGGCTTCCCTGGTGGCTCAGCTGGTAAAGAATCCGCCTGCCATGCGGGAGACCTGGGTTTGATCCCTGGGTTGGGAAGATCCCGTGGAGAAGAGAATGGCTACCCATTCTAGTATTCTGGACTGGAGAATTCCATGGACTGGTCATGGGGTGAGCCCATGACCAGGGGATTGCTTGATTTCATCATGTATTGAACCATCCAGAAGCAGCCAGCTGGCTTGACATAGTAACATTATGTTCTGCTTCCCTACTTCCTGTCTCCCTGCTTATAAGCCTGACATATAATGAGAGCAAGGAAATCTTTGAATGTGATATGAGAGTCGAGTTCAAAATGGATAGTCTTTTAATAACTGAAGTTATCTGGGAAATAATGGAATCTGACCAAAATAGACATAGAGAGATAGATAGATGAGAGAGAGATGAATTAACCTCAGGTTTCTTTTCCTTTCATTCAAAGTAGATGATTAGTGTACTACCCAAACCATCCATTGGGAAGATATTTTCTTTCTACTGCCTGTTTTTAACTATTCATTTATTTGGATTCCTAGGTGGTGGCGTGGTTAAAGAATCTGCCTGCCAATGCAGGCGACATGGGTTTGATCCCTGGGTCAGGAAGATCTCCTGCAGAAGGAAATGGCAACCCACTCCAGTGTTCTTCCCTGGACAATCCCATGGACAGAGGAGTCTGGCAGGCCACAGTCCATGGAGTTGCAAAGAGTCAGACGGGATTGAACACACATTTATTTATTTTATTTTGGCAAAGATGCGTGGCATGTGGGGTCTTGGTTCCCTGACCAGGGATTGAACCTGAGCCCCCTGCCTTGAAAGTGTGGAGTCTTAACCCCTGAATAGTCAGGGAAGTCTTCCCCTGTCTTTCAAGGCTATCTTTGTGTGAGATTGTGAAGCAGCTCTCATCCGTTTTTGGCCTGCACTCCCTGACCGTGTACATCCATCCATAAACCAGGCTTGAGTTTTTCCTTTCTTCTTCAGCTCGTCTTATGGGACTTCCCAACACAGTCTCCTTGTGAGCTGAGAGTCATGATGGTTTGACTGTGGTGAATTTCATGTGAGCTGATGCCAGCTTGACTGTGCAGTCTGTTCCCACTAATGCTCAGTCCCTTTGCATGGCCTTTGGATTAGCCTGACATTATTGCTTACGAGGGCAGAGACCCAGCTTATGATGGGCAGTTCTGGTTGCACATTTACTCGGTATTTCATGGTTAACTGTTTTCTCTCCATCAGGGTCCAGGAGCATGTTAGCGCTGTTTTCTTTACTTTTCTTTTTTTTTTTTTCTGTTGTTGTTTTTTGGCTTTTTGTTTATTTGTTTGTTTCCCCAAAAGCTTATAATTCTCCACTGGAGAAATCAAGGAATACCAGGACCACAGATTCTGTATTTTGATTCTCCTTCTGAGCTTGCGGTTAACAGGGATCTTTTGCCGTCATTGACACCACAGACACCATAGTGTTGCCAGCACGCGTTCCCCAAGGGACGGGGCTAGTTGCTCTGCTGGCTGGACCCGGCGTGGGGCGCTACCTACTTCTGTCTCCACTCCCAGTTATTCTTCCCCATCACCAGGTGTGTGGGCTGGAGTCATATTCGTAGGTGTGGAATTGGTGGTGGTGTTGTTTTAGTCGCTAAGTCATGTCTGTTTCTTGTGACCCCATGGACTGTAGTCCACCAGGATCCTCTGTCCATGGGATTTTCCAGGCAAGAATACTGGAGTGGGTTGCCAGATCAAACCCAAGTCTCCTGCATCATAGGCAGATTCTTTATCACTGAGACACTTGGGGAGACCAGGTGTGGGATATCTTGCCTCTCAAACTCAGAAAGGGCTTGCTAGATGGTGTGCATTGCTTTGCACCATACGGGATACAAGCTGTGGCAATTTTTTTCCTTTAGAGAGCTGTCTCAGCACGCTCCTGACCCCAGACCCCTAAAAACTTAATGGAAGTGAGAGGTCCATGGGACCTGTGGATTATTTGTCTTAAACCCTCCTCTATCCCAGCTGCTCCTGATTGGTCTGCTGGATTTATATCATACCATCAATGTAATGGCTCAGTGTGATGTTATATGGGATATTTGGACAGAATAACAGATTATGAGGCCAGTGGAAGAGTTGCAGAACTATGAACAAAACTGTAAATGGATAATCTTCTCAGTTCCATGTGGATTCTATGTGGACTGTTTTTACTCCTCTTTACTGATAAGGACAGAAAGAATACCTTCACCAAATCAATGGCGGCATGCATTCATTTGGCTCCATGTAAGTCTGCTCTATTAACGACATAACCTCCTGTGTGCGGCATTCCCCAGCAAGCATCCTGTTGCCATGTGGGCTGATTGGTGAATTCAATGAAGATACTAGACTGGCATTTCTGCATCTTTCAGCTGTATAAAAAGTCTGTCACTGTTTCCATTTTCTGTGAAAGTGAAGTCGATCAGTCGTGTCCGACTCTTTGCAACCCCATGGACTATAGCCTACGAGGTTCCTCCATCCATGGAATTTTCCAGGCAAGAATACTGGAGTGGGTTGCCATGCCCTTTTCCAGGGGATCTTCCCAACCTAGGGATCTAAACTGGGTCTCCCGCGTGGCAAGCAGACACTTGTACTGTCTGAGCCACTAGGGAAGCTCATAAGGGTGTAACTAATCTCTGAATTTCACCCAGAATGCAATATTGTTTATAATTTGCTATCTAAGGCGGAAAAGGGACAGTCAGTTTCAGAGATTCATACTTGGCCTTCCACTGTCAATGGCTCTTACCTCAAAGGTCAAGCACCTGAAGTGAGATCGACCCCAATCCAATTAAATGGCAATAAGTCTCTTTGAGAAAGGATTTTCTTTTCTTTTCTTTTTCTTTTTTAGTCACTCCATAGTGCCTGACTCTTTGTGACCCAATGGTCTCTAGCCCAGCTCGCCAGGCTCCTCTGTCCATGGGATTCTCCAGGCAAGTATATTGGAGTGTATAGCCATTCCCTTCTCCAGGGGATCTTCCCAACTGTGTGATCGAACTCAGGTCTCCGACATTGCAGGCAGATTCTTTACTATTTGAGTCACCAGAGAAACCCTGAGAAAGGATTGGGAGAATCATTAAGAGTATATATTGCCATGGTGGTGCCAGTATATGGGCAATATGTTCTAGTTTTGAAAACTGGTTTAGGCATGTCATCTGGGCCGGAGATGGTGACTTTCTATTGGGCTGACCTCCCTCATCCTTCTACTCAACCATTTTTAGTTACTTCTGATTATATGTACCAAGCTGTATCCTTGTTGGTTCCCCCACCCCTCCTTTTGCCCATAGGATGCTTTATTAAATATCTCCACAGCTCTCTAAGATCAAGACCTTCAGCTACTTTTCTGGCTGGCAGCCTGTTGCAATAATTGCAACCCCTCGGCTCCTGGCAGTTAAATGCTGCCACCTGGTTTCTATTGCTTCCAGAGAAATACTCCGTGACAACATTTTCCACCTCCATCTCTGGTCCACAGAGGAGAGCTGTACTGAACGTGGTAATGCTCATACCTTCTCACCAACTTGCTCCTGATGGTTTTGGTGATGGTGTGTCCTCTGGCTTTTCCAAGGAACAAAATCATCATTTTCACTGTATAAGGTATGTCCTGTCCAGCGTGCCCACTTCCCTGAATCTTTTAATTTCTTTCTCTAGTGTCTTTCATAGCAACTCAGTGATTTCAGTTTTTCTTAGCACACACGTTGCTTTCTCCAGGCATCCTTCATAGGATGTGAAATCCCTTATCCCAAGAGGATGTCTGGAGGTCGATCAACTTTCATTATTCAGCCATATATTTCAGCTTTTTTGATCAAGCAGCCTCAAAATCCAGTCCTATAGGTATTCCAGTGATTCTTGTTGATCCACGCTGGCTAATCCTGTAACTTCTTTGGACTATAGTCTTTTTCTTAGCTGGATGATGTAATTCTGGCTGGATTATGCTGAGGTTTCATCCTAGTTACAGACAAGAGAGAAAGTGGGATCGTTTCTTTTTAATTTGTTTTTTATATTGAAGTACAGTTGATTTACAATGTTGTGTTAATTACTGCTGTATAGCGGTGCCTCAGTTATACATATCTATACATTCATTTTCACGTTCCTTTCACTTATGCTTCATCACAGGATATTATGATTCCCTATGCTATATAAATTAATAGTACAAACTTGTTGTTTATCCATTCTATATATGCCAGTGAGTCTGGTAGTTCTTTAATTTTAGGTTTTATATATGTAGTATAACAATAAAACAACCCCCCAATACACCATTTTAACAATTTTTAAGTGTACAGTTCCCCTCATGGCTCAGACGGTAAAGAGTCTGCCTGCAATGCGGGAGACCTGGGTTTGATCCCTGGGTCTGGAAGATCCGCTGGAGAAGGAAATGGCAACCCACTCCGGTATTCTTGTCTGGAGAATCCCACGGGTGGAGGAGCCTGGTGGGCTACCGTCCATGGGGCCGCAAAGAGAAACAACTGAGCGACTTCACTTTCTTCAAAGGCATTAATTACATTCATAACCATTATCACTATTTTCAAAACATTTCCACATAGAAACTCTACATTCATTAAACAATAACTCTCCTCGGCACTTCTACCGTACTTTAGGTTTCTGCTAATTTGCTTATTCTGGATATGTCATGTAAGTGGACTCATAAAGTATTTGTCCCTTTGTGACTGGCTGATTTCACTTAACACAATGTTTAAAGGATTCATTCATGCTGTAACATGTATCAAAATGCCATTCCTTTTATGGCTGAGTAATATACTTTATTATGTATATACCACATTTTCTTAATCCATTCATCTCTTGATGGATAGTTGAATTGCCTTCACCTTTGATTTTTGTGAATAATTCTATAATGAATTTGTATACAACTATCTGCCTGAGTCTCTGTTTTCACTTTGAGGGGTATACACTTTGGAATGGAATTGATGGATCATACGGTAAATCTACATTTAACTTTTTGACAAGCTTCCAGATGAATACCGGTTGTCTGGTCCTTTTACCCCTGAAAAATGTACCAGCTACATGACTTAAACCAGGCTGTCCTTTTAGTTTTCCATTTGACCCTCAGGAAATCCTCTCATTCCTGCTGTGCCAAATTTGGGAATACAACTGATGTACATCTGTTCCTTCTCTGTGTCCAGACAGCTCCCTCCATGAAGCGTGTCATGCTTAACTTGCTGTTGACACAAGAGCAAATTCTCTGTCTATATTAGATGAGCAGATGGGTATCAAATGCCACTTTCTTCTTACAATCACCTCTGATCTTTACTAGGACCTGGGCTCCAGAGAGTATGGAACACCTCTTTACTCTCCCCTCTAAGGAACCATCAGGAATCTCTGTACAATGTAGGGCCCTGGCTTTGGTCTCTAGTCCCCTGTTCTAGGGGAGCTGAAATGCCACTAATAGTAACAGAGAACAAACAGGCAGGAGAGCTTAAAGTGTCTGATTTATGCTGTAAATATACACAAGCCTGTTCAGCTTGACTTCCTGGGTGGTGGTCACAGAGAATAGAACCCCATCCTGAGTGAGAGCTGCTTCTCTGTAGCAGGGAAGGAATTCCTGAGGAGGGATGTGTTGTAGTGACGGGAAGAGCCCACATAGTCGTCATTAGGAAACTTGGGTCACAATTCAGCTCTGCCATGTACTTACTGCTTGGTGTTTGGAAAGTCATTTATCCTTTGTTGATCTCATTTTTTGAAATGGCTAAATCACATTGTCTCTCTGTGTCATAAAATATCATTTTGAGGTTTAAATTGGGTTATGGGTGTGCAAACATACTGCAAAATAATAAAATGTTTTCCAAAGGTAATTTGATATTCTTGAGAAAGTAAGTGGTACCTGAGGTTATTTTTGAGAGTGTTGGTCCTGAGGTGAAAGTTGACTAAAACATTAAACTTGTAGACTACTCTTTTTACCTATTTACCCATCTATCTACCCATCCATCCATCCATCCATCCATCCATCCATCCATCCATCCATCCATCCATCTGTTGGTTCATTCATTTGTTTACTCACTCATTCATTCAACAATAACCAAGCAGCCATCATGTGCTGGGTGCTAGAGATACAGAGAAGAATGAAACATGCATCCTGAACTTAAAAAGTGACAGTCTACTAAAAAAGGAATACATGTAAATAGACAAACACAATGCAGTGGGACAGAAGTTTTGATGGATATAAGTTGGTGGGATATTTTGAGCACATTGGAGGGGCATCTTACTCCTGGGAGAGTCAGAGAAAGTGAAGTTACCATCACAGCGAAGGCTGGGAGAGTGAACACATTTTGAATTAGGCTGGACATCTTCCGAGTATGTCCCACGATGCAATTACCTCCCAGTTTGTGTTCTCAGATGCTGCCAATTTTCCTGCCAGGCAACATCTGCTGTAGCACCTGTAAGCCTCACGCTAATGATTATTAATGACACTCTCTTTCTGCATTAGAGTCGATTGTTGAGGAAGCAACAGCACACGGCCCCTCCACACAGCTTGTGCCTTGGCCACTGCTGAAGGCACCCGTGCCTTATATTGGTGCCCCTGGGATCTAGCCACCCATTTGGGATCACTCCTGCCTGCAGCAAGCAGGACCTTAGCTTCCCTTTTGCTGGGTCTTCTCTTCCCTAAACATTCATTTTGAATCTGGATTTTATAAGAGTTACATGGTAACAGTAGCTGTCCTTTAAGTAGTGCTTGTGGGGTTATCAGGCACTCGTCTAAATATTGAGTGAACTGTCACAGGGTCATGACGTCTGCATTTTATAGAAGAGAAACTGAGGCACCTAGATCACCCAGCTAAGAAGCCGGGGAGTAACATTTCTAACCCAGGCAACCCACCTCTGGAATTCCCAGTCTTTACCGCTGTGGAATATTACCTTTCATACATAGTATTTTAGAGTTTATAAAGCAGTTTTGTATATACAATTCATTTAATTCTGCTAGCTGGTATAAAGCAGGTATTAATATTTCCCCATTTTATAGATGAGAGCACAGGGCTTTAGAAAGTCTTTGCAATATGCCTAAAGTTTCACAGCTTGTAGCTGGGTCTTGGAACTAAGATTTCTAACTACAAGGAATCTTTCCAGGTAGCATGTTTATCCAGACTGACAGACGATGTCAAACAGGGTATTCATACAGAAACGGCTCATTTAGGAACATTTGAATCTTTGGCCCTTTCATCATCTTACTGAAGTTTTGCTCCCAAGGGAAAATAATTGCATGTAGACACAGAAAAGCCTTCCCAACAACCCTGTTCTCCAAGGTCTGATTTTTCCTTTTTCCCTTTAGCACAGGAAGAAAAGCTAATTGAAATTCATGCCATGGTCTTATGAACTATGAGTCAGAAGAAAAGAAACACTTAATCAATTAATGCAATGATTGTCTTTTCAAGCAAGCAAAAGGGAATAGGATGGGGGTGGGCGCAGGGAAGAGGAGAGCTTGCAAGATGTCTTATGGGAAACTCTTTGGAAACATGACTCCTTGATCTTTGCAGTTTTTTGGAGCCCTCCTGTGTAACTAAATATATGCTTCTTTCTTATACTCTAGCCAATAAAGGGGCTTCCCAGGTGTCTCAGTGTCAGAGACAGCAAGAGACTAGGTTTGATCACTGGGTTGGGAAGATCCCCTGGGGGAGGAAATGGCAACCCACTCCAGGATTCTTGCCTGGAGAATCCCATGGACAGAGAAGCCTGGTGGGCTACAGTCTGTGGGGTTACAAAAGAGTCAGACATGGCTGAGCTACTGAAAACACACACAGAGTCACACATATAGTCAGCTCACTGTAGTTCTATATTTGCTTTGATGTCAAAAGACAAATTCAAATGTGTGTGTGTTGATCAACCAGGGTCAAATCTTCATGAGAATCCATCTAACTGGGATGATGGATGTATTATCCATTTGGGATACCTGGGTTCCTTCTATGCTGTTTACAAGGCCAAGTTAGATTTGTTTCTTTGAGTCAAGCTTAGTTATTAGAAGGACAGACTCTGTTCTTGACTACTTTCTGCCCATCCCCTTCGCCCATCACCTGTTTTCGCCTCTGTAGGTAGGCTCCAAAGTCATGGTTTATGTCTGCATGTAGTCACAATTATTCTAGAAGAATCCTCCTGGCTCCCCAAGAGGAACACACTCTCTGAGCTTATGCAGATTGCATTGTCCTAGCAAATCCAGTTCACAGACAGTTTTGCCCTCCAGCTTTGAAAGAACTATTTGTTTCTTTGACTTTTTTTGTACTAGATGAAATGGTTGGTTTGTGTTTAGAACCAGGTGTTCTAAGCATGTTTATTTCTAAAAACGTTATTTTTATCTGATCTTGCTTATTTGAAGTTGCATAAGTAAATGTCATCATGATGGACCTGGGTCATAAGGCATCTGTATGTGTGCTGTATGTTGAAGATAACTGATATTAGCATGTTGAGTGATTCTGGATTAAGGCAGAACAATTAGACCACTGTTCATGGCTAAGGATGTCACAGAGTTAGGAAGAATTAGAGTCCAAGGATATTTCACAACTGAAACGGTTCTTACGTTAGACTGCTCTGAACTTCATTTTTGTATATAGCATAAAAGAATATGGCATGTTTATCGTGAACTGTTGACTCATGTTACTCCGCCCAGTAACAGCTCCTCAAAGTTGGTCGTTCTTTATCCACGGTGAAAGAATTTGTGCTTTTATGAAGGACTGTGCATCAGATATAAATGCTATAGGTGTACATAGCATTTTGGAAAGGAACTGAAGATAGAGAAGGGTTGCATATTCAAGTGTGTGTCTAAAACATGTGCCCCTGTTTTATTAACTCTGAATATTGTGACATCAGAAGTTCTTTGAGCCTCCATTTCTTTATTTGTAAAATGGGGATAAATACACTTGACTCATCAGTTTCTGATTTGTCTTAAAGATTTAAATAAAGCAAGATATGGGATGGCACTTTTGAAATGAATGGAGTTGTTAAGATGTAATGATTTCCTATTAGACATATCAGAATTTTTATTTTATAATTTTAGGATACTCTTTTGAACTACTTATTGTTATCTCTATGTATTAAAATCACTTTTATATTAGAGAAAACAAGTCACTGCATTTTTAGAAGAATCATTTAAGGGAAAAAAAGAAACCCAACTGATAGTTAATACTATCAGTATTAACTGTATTAAATCAGTTACATTTTACAAACACAAAAGAGAAGGAAAACAGATATGGAAGCAGAAACGTACGTAATGTTTGAGGCTGTTAATATTCAGCTAAGTAAAGATTATGATTCTCTTAGAATGCACAGAGGGAAGTTGATTTTGGAGTTGAGTTGATATGTGTGACATATTAGGTGGTAACATGTGGCCTGGAAAATGAGTAATAAACAATGCATGCTTTTCTGTAAACTTCAGGATTTGGATAACCAAGAAGATTTCCAGCATGTGTGGATGTGTCACACTTCTTAGGCACTTTTTGTTTTAAAAAATGGTCTGGTTATTTGAATATTGGTTGTGTCTTTAGAGGCACATGTTTTGATGATGCATCTCCCAAAGTAATGACTCGAGTATTATACCAGCTTCCCAATGGAATAGACCAGTATACCAATAAACACTCTATACCAATAAACACTCCACTCTTCCAAGTTCAAGAGAAAGGGAAAAAAGCTCAGGCCATCCCATCTTAAAGTCCAGCAAATTTCCTAGTGATTCAGATAATCTGATAATACAAATAGAAACGATCTTAAAAAACTTTTAGATAAATTTCTTTATCTTACAGGTATATAAAGTAGCTAGAAAAGGTGCTTGCCTACAGTGACATAGCTTTTTTTTCTTTTCTTTTCTTTTTTTGTGGCTATGCCACATGGCATGCAGGTTCTTAGTTCCCTGACCAGGGATCAAACCCGTGTCCCCTGCAGTGAACTGCAGGGAAGTCCCCACATAGCTAATTTGTTAAAGTCTGGTTTCCAGTCTCTACTTAGCTACTAATTTGCTAAAAAATGAAATAAAAATAGAACAAGTTGCAGTAGTTTTGAGACAACCATTTTTTGGTTTGATTGAATGCACTGAATGAATTGAATCTTTGTTAATTATGAACGTGCCAAGTTTACCCCGAACCTTAGCTATGGAGGAAACCTACTGGCATTTACCTTAGAAATATGAGCTTTCATTGAATAAAATGGCATTAAAGTTTATTCTTTTTTATTAAAGCAACAAGAACATAATTCCTAATGCCAGAAAGGTCAGCTATAGTTCAGCTACCAAAAGCAAAGTAAGGAGATTGTTTTATTCTAACATGACGTTCTTTCAGATTCAGAAGGCAGGAGTAGCTACTAAGTCATCTCCTGGGAAGGTTTTGAATCTGAAGAAAACATTGGGAGTGATGGTCACTTAAAATATATCCACAGATCTTTTGACATTCCTCCCTTTAAGAGGTGTAGTCTAGTTTTCCTCTTTTATAGGGTGGACTAAGTGACTGTCTTCTAACTGAATAAAGCAGAAGTAATGATGTGCAACTTTAGAGACAAGGTTGTAAAAAGGCAGACAGCTTCCTTTCTGATCACTTTCTTGCATTGCTGTGTCTGGGTGACGTTAGCTCCATGTTGTGGAGAGGACTGTGTAAGTGAGGAATTAAAGGCTCCTGCCAGGAACTAGCAAGGAACGAAGGTATCTGGTCGCGTTAGTGCACCCTTTTGGCAGAATTAATAGATCCTTTAGTCATGGTGAAGCCATCAGATGACAGTAGACCCTACTGACATCTGTCTACATCTGCTCCGTAAGCCCAAGGTGGTCAACTCATCCTGGTTTGCCTAGAACTTTTCTAGTTTTAGTACCGAAAACCCCATGTCCTAGGAATTCCCTGAGTCCTAGGCAAACTAGAAATGTTCGTCACCCCAATTTTCCTGAATTCCTGACCCATAGAAACTGTGAAATAATCACTGCTATGTTAGTACTAAATTTGGGGTTTGTTACACAGAAATAGATATTCACACTGAAGTGGCTGTTTAATACTGGTTGTGATTGAAGCATCAAAATGCAGAAATGAAGATTTGTCTCCGACACTCATGTACGCAATCTTCCCTTCAGAGTCTGACTCTAGTCTTCATAATCTAATGAACAACTGGATGAAAACCCAGTCATTTTACCCATTGTCTTACCCCCAATGACTATTGAGATGATTTTTTTCCTAAATGTTACAGTTATTTTGACATCTGATGGATAATTAGCACACTTCTAACCAGTGTTACTCAGTATAGTGTATGCAGACTACCAACCCCAGGATCAGCTGGAGAATCTATTAAAATGCAGATTCCTGGCTCCATTCTAGATGGGGCCAGGAATCAGAATTTCTGGGGGCTGGGGATCAGAATTTTGTGTGCTTATTAGGCTTCTCAGGTGAGTCTTAGACATGGCTTTAAGAGAAATTATTTTTAAAATCCTGCTATTCACCAGCAACTTTCAAGCTGATAGAAAAAATACTTTGACTATTATAGGTTATGAAAGAGCTGTTATTGATAATAGGATTACAATTACCCTTGGTTTCAATCTTCTTAATTTCACTGGGGGAAGCAGAGGCATGAACACTGACAGAACAGACGGATGAGTTCAACGATTGCTTTCAGATGGCTTTATAGGTCAGCAAACATGCCGTGGACTCATTTGGGGAAGTGCCTGGTGTTATCTAGTGACGGGAGTCGCGGAAAACCACTGAAAGTCCACTGGCTGGGAGGCATCGGTGCATATTTTCCCTTTCTTGTGAAGTTAGACAGACATCTGAAGGCCCAAATAATCTGTTACGAATGCAAACAATTATAACTGCAGTCAGGCTGTTTCTGAAGGGAGATGAGCAAACAAACAGAAGACAAATTGAGGAGGCACAGAAGAGCCCAAATGAGAAAAACGATTGCAATTCAAAACGATCGCAGTTCCAGCACGATGACAGATAGGAATAATAAATACACCCACTTCCTAGCATACACATCTCTGCTAACGAAAAACCCTCCAGATTGTACAAATAACGCGCCCATCGTGAAAGGGGAGCGTACAGCCAAGTGAAATCCTTAGGGAAAGCAACTCTTCCCAGGAAGGATGTGATACAGGAGAAGCAAAGGGAACCAATGGAAGCAAAGGGAAAAGAAGGCTGGGAGACGCTCCTTGTTTAGTTATAAACAAAGAGCAAGGAGTCAAGGAGAAGGGGACGACAGAGGAAGAGATGGCTGGACGGCATCACCGACTTGATGGACATGAGTTTGAGTAAGCTCCGGGAGTCTGTGATGGACAGGGAAGCCTGGCGTGCTGCAGTCCATGGGGTCGCAAAGAGTTGGACACGGCTGAGTGACTGAACTGAACTGAGGGGGTCAAGGAGACAGAACAGAGGGGGTTGCAAATGAATTACAGATAGCGTAGTTTTCCTTTTTGATGCCCACCTTTAGTTAGCATAGATTTGATTGGCTTCAATTCAATTAAATTGAACTCAATTCAGTTCAATGTTATGAACTTCAGTACTTCATTTAGGCACTGAGGTTATCCGGGATTGAGTAAGGTGAGGTTCTCATCTTCCAGGAGTTTAGAATCGAGAGAGCAGGAGTAGGGAAGAGTAAGTAGAAATATAAACAACTAGTGTGACGAGTGTACCAGTCTCTACTAGAAGGTATACTTCATGCTCTCCTCCGTATCCTAGAGGGTATTTCCTGTGTCCTTCTGGGTGGAGGAAGGATAAAACTCATCTACAAAATTCATATAATTTTGGTGTTGGTGGGTTATTGTCTCAGATTTTTAAAACTGCTGTGTTTATTTCTCCAGAAGGACAATATCAGACGAGCTGATTTAGTAAAAATTGTTAGAGAAAATATTTAAAGAATTTCTTTAAATTATCCTGCTACTGCTTAATCACTCAGTTGTGTCTGACTCTCTGTGGCCCCATGAACTGTAGCCCACCAGGCTCCTCTGTCCACGGATTCTCCAGGCAAGAATACTTGAGCAGATTGCCATTTCCTACTTCAGGGGATTCTCTGCTTCCAGGGGTCAAACCTGTGTCTCTTGCCTCCCCTGGATTGGCAGGTGGATTCTTTACCACTAGGGCTGCCTGGGAATTATAGCAGACATTTATAGCTGATATTTATAAGTATATAGACTTCTCTCTTCCTCATAATAATTATGTGGAATATCTACTATTAGCTACAGTTTAGAGATAATGAGAAGAGACTGAGGCAACTTAAACTAAGTATGTCGCCCAAGGTCACATAGCTAGCAAGGGGTGAAGCTGCAATTACAACCCAGGTCTTTCTAATGTTGTTAGCATGCTGTCTCTTAAAAGGCCTTAGGTTGCCTTCTGAGATAGAATGGAAGGAGATGAAATAAACTCTAAGTAAATGTACAAATAAACTAAAGGTATCCAAATGAAGAGGCAATTTTTTCTGACATGGGGTTAGATATTCCAAAGGCATAGTAGCAACTGAATTGAGTCTTAAAGGACGGAAAGGATTTTAATAAAGTCTTGAGAACTGAGGAAGCAGCAGGACCAAAAATATCAAGACACACCAGTTAACGGTGCATTTTGAAACTGATTGAGAGTATAGGGCACACAGCTTTATGGAGAGAGGAACAAGATTAGAATGGTAATTTGCAATTAGATATTTTAAAAGTCACGATAAGAATTTGGAGTTTTATTCTAGAAGCAGTCATGAAGGCTTTGCAATTTTAAAGGAGGGAAATGAATGTCAAAGTTTGGGGCAGAGAAAGGCTTACTGCAAGGGCCATGCAAGGAGAAAGAGTGGTTTATGCTTAAAAGACCCAAACTCCTCCATGTCTTTGAGGGAAGCATTTTTAAGGGCAGGGTGAGGGAGTGGGGCTGCAGGGTGTTTGATCAGCTCATACACAGTTCTCTGATTGTCCGATGGTGAGGTTACAGGGCCGTGTCACAGGGGTTACCACTAGCAATCTTTAAGTGCCAGTAGGGCTGGTGGCAATATACTTACTCATGGACATAAAGTAGTTACTTTCTTCTACTTGGTGGGAGCTTAAGCATCTGTGAAACAACTCAGGAAATGTCCATCAGATACTATTATATAGGTACTTCAGGAAGGAACGAAAGATTCTGTGACTGCCATGTAACTGATATCATGTTGAAATTCCTACTAGTTCTCCTGGCCCGGCTGCCATTTTTGTCATTACATGTTCACATGCTTTCCATCATTTATTCCTGTGACTCAGGGGAGTCCAGGGAGACTACGGCTTTTCTATAAACAAGACGAGACAGAAGACATGGTGGGGGTGTTGGGGGACAGGGTCTGTCTCTGGAAGGCTTCATAGAGCCCTGCTCAGAGTTCACAGACAACGTTTACAGTCTGTGAAGCTACTTAAGAAGCTATTGACTTAGTCTAAGCTTACATGAAGCAAACAAACAAATGACAAAAAAGCCAAAGAATACAGTCAAGAGCAGAGGTGTTACAGAGAATAGAGTTATCCAGATTTGTTGAGAACCTATATGCAAGGGGTAAAGAAGAGAAAGCTGTTGAGGATCACTCCCAAATTTTCACATGTGATTAGGATATAAAGGTGTTATTAAACAAGGCAGAAAATTCAGCAAAGAAGTGGTTTTAACAAATAGTTTAGCTTTAGACCATAGGGTTTTAGAAACAAATGGAAAACAGAAAACTTGTCCAGGAACTCAAGAGAGATAGTCTTGTGACATGGATGGGAGCATTTACACTTTCGAGTGATTTGTAAGATTATCTCCATTTTATCTACAGGAAACGTGAGGCATGAACAGAGCCATTCACTTCCCTATGAGATATACAAACATCTAACTTAAAAAAGTTTATTCCCACCAACTTTGATGAGGAAAATAGACAGTCTTTGACTATTATAAGCCTTCAGACCAAGGGGGAGAAAGTAAATAATTCATGTTCTACAAACATTCTGCAAATTTTAGTCAGTATTCAGACTAGAATCTGATGATGATTCTATATGATGGTATAGGTATTTCCATAGTTCAGTATTCATACCGTAAACTTTTTTGCTGGCTTTTATCATTCCTTCTTAGTTGAAGAGCAGCTTTGCTAAATACATTGTTTCATGCTGTGTCTTGAAAGCTTTTTCTAAAATCTTGATGTTGTTCTTTCTACACCCTCTCAAGAAATTTATAAGTGGAAACTGTATGTATCACAATTGAGAAATATGTTTCTACTCTCCAAAATTAAAAGGAAGAGATTTTTGCAGCTGTCATTTTGAAAATTAATTATCTTTTATGTCACATGTATGGCATATTATCACATTATTTTAGAAACACTGAGAGTATTATTTTAGCTAGTGTGCTACAATGCTAACACCAAAATGATTATAATTATTTTTCTGATAGAATTTAAAGGGACCTGATTGATTTTGTAGTGAAAGTCACCATTCTTGGAAAGTCTGACTTGTAGATTTTAGTTTCCAAAGTTTAGGAATAGGAAAATCTTTCTGTTGGTCTATAAAAATCCCAGAGATATAGCTTTCCCAGAACCTAGCTTCTGAAATTGGGATCAGGCAAGAGAATATCCAAAAAAATTCATACCATATGACATGTTGGACTCTTTGTGACCCCATGGTCTGTAGCCCACCAGGCTCCTCTGTTCATGGGATTTTTCAGGCAAAAACACTGGAATGGTTTCACTTCCTTCTCCAGGAGATCTTCCTAACCCAGGGATCGAATCTGCTTACCCAATAATACCCAAGCTTAAAAATATTGTGCTCTGAATGAATGTTATTTTTTGAAGTATTTATTGGAGTATAGTTGATCTATAATGTGTTATTTTCAGGTGTACGGTAAAGTGAATCAGTTCTACATATACCTATGTCCACTCTTTTCTTAGATTCCTTTCCCATACAGGTCATTACAGAGTCCTGATAGAGTTCCCCATTCTATACAGCAGGGCTTAGTTAACTATTTCACATATAGTACTGTGCATATGTCAAGCCCAAACTCCCAATTTATCCTCCCAACTTTCTCCCTGGTGTTATTAAGGTATCCTGAGAATGTAGGTTATTCTTTCATGGAAATAATTAAATGCTAAGTTATCAAAGGAGTCAATATAGTGAGAGCTTCAAATTCAGGCTTTTGTGTTAGATAAGCCTGCTTTGAGATGAGCTTGGCCATTTATTAATGGATCAAGTTGGTCAAATGATTTGAACTATGGAAATTCTCAATTCCTACAATAGCATAATTACACCTCAGAGTTGTGAGTTAAATGACAGAATGCATATAAAGTGTTGAGGAGAAAAGAAAATGAGGTGATTTGGGATTTATGTATCTTGACCATTCATTAGCTACAGGGAATTTTAAAGATCTCTATTCAGGAGAGTCACTGAGAGGCGGCAATATTTCTGCATGATTTGTGCACAATACAGTAGATAAACCGGGATTGGAGGTAAATAGAATGGTGGGGTAGGGCAAGGAAACTCCATACATACCCACTGTCTTCAGGCAAGATGCGTGCGTGTGCACTTGGTCAATTCAGTAGTGTCTGACTCTGGGATCCCATGGACTGTAGCCCACCAGGTTCCTCTGTCCATGGGGTTCTCCAGGCAAGAATACTGGAGTGGGTTGCCATTTTCTCCTCCAGGGGATCTTCCCAATCCAGGGATCAAACCCACGTCTCCAGCAGCTCCTGCATTGGCAAGTGGATTCTTTACCACTGAGCTCTTTGGGAAACCCTCAGTCAAAATGGTACTTACCAAAGAGAGACCAAGTGGGAAGAAGCCAAGATGCTCATTTAGAAACAAGATTGAGGGTAGGAGTGGGTTTCATAAAGGGGCACTTACAACTTCAGGCACAAGGGGAAAGAAGTTATAAAAAAATTATTCAGTTACTACTATGTGCAATGTGTTATTAATATATACATCATTGCATTTTCATGATCTTGTAATATAATGGTTATTATGTCAATGTTGGAGATTGATTTCCTTAAACTTGGAAAATTTAATTGTCCAAAGGCTACATACTGAGCAAGTTCTGAAGTCGTGATTTAATTTCTGGGTTGTAATGGTAAAGTTCGTGAGCTTTCCCTGGTAACACTGCCTCCCCCACCTGCTTGTACATGCTGGACATGGGACTGAAAGAAATGGTTCAAAGAAGATGATATGATGGATACACTGGCCAAGAGAAACCTATCAGAAGAGTCAAGGTGGATCTCACCATAGCCTTCCCTTTTCAAGATGCATTTGCAAAGGCCACACAACAATAACCCACAAAACTACACCACCACCACCCAGGGCTGGAACAGGACCAATTAGGGAACCACACACAAGGCTGGAAACAGGTTTTGGGACAGAGAGAAAATTCTCTGAATCTCGAAGTGTGGGAAACGTAAACATAGCTTAGCTACAACAGACTATGGCCAGAACAAGTCTGAATGGTTTGAATTCAATTTTGTAATTCTGAACTCTAGGCTACAAAACTTGTAACTATGGAAGATTTCCCTTGCTCGTAAACCCATCCGTTTCACAAATCCTGTGAGGGCACCGTTGTGTTTTCTTTGTCGACTAGGGGTTTCTAAGCAAACTTGCCCGGTCAGATGTAAAAACAGCTTGTGGGTTTGATCAAGGGTAAAAAAAAATAGTCTTGGCAGACCTCAGTCAGTATAATAGGACATGACAGATACACGACTTGATATGTCCCTTTAGGGACTGGTGTGGTGATGGAGGCCCAAGACTGGCTCCTAAGTCCAGGTTTGAGGAAACAGAAGAATCAGAGACAATTCTGCATGTGGCTCCTTCCTTCTCTAGCCATCTCCTTACATATGTTACTCATTTATTGACTCAACAAATATTGATGGAGTGTTACCTGTGACCCAGAAACTATGCTGGATGGTGGAAAAATACCAGTGAACAATTCAGAAAGTGTCCCTTGTAGTACTTACATTTCTGTGCTGGCTGAGCAGAAGCTAGACAATACACAGATATATCAAGATGGAAAATAATTTCAGTTAGTGGTAAATCACTTCATGGGAAATAGATAGGGAAACAGTGACAGACTTTATTTTCCTGGGCTCCAGAATCACTGCAGATGAATCAAAAATCCAAAATTACTGCAGCCATGAAATTAAAAGATGCTTGCTCCTTGGAAGAAAAGCTAGGACCAGTCTGACAGCATATTAAAAAGCAGAGACATCACTTTGCCAACAAAGGTCCATATAATCAAAGCTATGGTTTTTCTAGTAGTCATGTATAAATGTGAGAGTTGGACCGTAAAGAAAGTTGAGTGCCGAAGAATTGATACTTTTGAACTGTGGTGTTGGGGAAGACTCTTAGAGTCCCTTGGACTGCAAGGAGATCAAACCAGTCAATCCTAAAGGAAATCAGTCCTGAATATTCACTGGAAGGACTGATGCTGTAGCTGAAACTCTAATCCTTTGGCCATCTGCCGCAAAGAACCAACTTATTGGAAAAGACCCTGATGCTGGGAAGGATTGAGGGCAGGAGGAGAAGAGGACGACAGAGGGTGAGATGGTTGGATGGCACCACCAACTCATGGACATGAGTTTGAGCAAGCTCCAGGAGTTGGTCATGGACAGGGAGGCCTGGCGTGCTGCAGTCCATGGGGTTGCAAAGAGTCGGACACATTTGAGTGACTGAATTGAACTGACTGAATAATGGATAAGGAGGAAGTCAGAGAACTGAGGAGAGGTGGCTGAGGGAAAAATGTGAGGGTCAGGGTTAAGGTAGGTGGTTAGGGAAGATTTCTTTGAGGAGGTAGCACCTGATTTTGAGCAAATACTCCAAGGGGGGAAGGAAGAAGGGGCACAGTGAGAACACTTCTGGAACAGAAGAGGGTGACATTGGAGAGGTAGGGAGAAGTGAGAGCAGTTTATAAAAAGCTCAGAGAAGAGCTTGGATTCTCAAATATGTGCAGATGTGTTTTGATCTCAGTTTTTTTTTTTCTAACTCATAACAAATAAAGCCAGATAAATTTAGTAGCGAATTTTCTTCATCTGAATAAATCCTTCCCCCCACCCTGCCTTCATTTCCTCCCAGAAGGATGTATTGTCGGAGAAGTTAATTTAACAAGAAAAGCTGAAACTGACAATGTGGAACCTTGATTCTCTTACAAATGCAGTCCTGATTATTACAAAATTTGCCTATGACAAGTCTAATATGTTTCTCTTTACTGGTAAATTATTATTCATCCTGAAAGGTGTGAGAACTTAATCCGTTGCATTTAAGGAGCTCACAGCCTAAGTACTGCAATTATAAACCCATTTCTTTTTCTTGAAAGTCTCTAAAAAGTGCATAAAATGTGCCAATGTACTTTCCCTCAGTGTCACTATTGGTTTAGCTCTGTTGAGTGAGGATTTATATGTTTTCTCTGGTCCTCTTGTTGCTAATATTTTGGTTGGAGCTTTATTTGCTTCATACCCCAATAAAACAAAACAAAATATTCCATCTGGTACTACTTCCACAAGTACAAATACTCTAAGAAGTGGTACAAAATAATGTCAAGAGTGAGGATGTTGGAGTCAAGCAAAGTATATGCATCTCCATCACTTCTTTTAAAAAAATTATGTTTTTTATTTTTGGCTGCACAAGGCCTTTGTTGCTGTGTTTGGGCTTTCTCTAGTTGTGGTGCTTGGGCCTCTCTTTGTGGTGGCTTCTCTTGTGCCTCTTGGGCTCTAGGGTGCTCGGGCTGTGTAGTTGTGGCCCCCCCCGTAGCATGTGGGATCTTCCCAGAGCAAGGATTGAACCCAGGTCCCCTGCAATTGCAGGCAGATTCCCAACCACTGGACCACCAGGAAAGTTCTTCATCACTTGCTTATGTCTCAGCTTGAACAATTTACTTCCCTGAGCTTCAGCTTCCTCTTGTACGAAATAGAGCGAATCAGACTTGCCTTGTCTGCTTGCTTAAAGGATGATGTGGAATGTGGTACCCGGATGTCAGACGATGGGCATTCAACTGATATTAACTTGTGCTTTAAAAACTGACACTAAATATTGCAGTGGTGGATATGTGTCTTTATGCCTGTAGAGTGTACAACACCAAGAATGAATCCCAGTGTAGACCATGGACTTTGGGTGATTTTGATATGAAATGAAGGTTCATGAATTGTAATTAAATGTACCAGTGTGGGGTAGGGTGTCATAGTGGGGGAGGCTTTGTGTGTCGGGGTGAGGGGTATGTACAGTGGGTATGTAGAGACGCGCCGATTCACTGCTGTATTTTGCTCCCAGCCTAGGCAGCAGCTCAGTTTCTCAGTCGTGTCTGACTCTTTCAGCCCCATGGACTGTAGTCCACCAGATTCCTCTGCCCATGCAATTTCTCAGACAGAAATATTGGAGTGCACTGCAATTTCCTTCTCCAGGGGATCTTCCAACCCAAGGATTCAACCTGTGGCTTTGCGTCTCCTGCATTGGCAGGCAGATCTGTTACCCACTAGTGCCAACTGGGAGCCTAAGACTGCTTTAAAAATAAGGCTTATTAATTTGAAAAATAACGTGAATAAGTATTAGTTGGCTCACCCATCCATCATACATTGGCTAGTCCAGCATCTGTCCGGATATCTTGCTGGTTTTTGAGAATTCTCTTGTCTTACTCAGGTTCTTGAGGCCTTGGCCCCTGGTTCTACTGCATTGCCAACCTCAGCTCTGCCTTCTCCATCTGCCTGCCCTGTCCCTTGTTCCTTACTAAATGGCACTGATCAGCACCACACAGTGTGAGCAGAAGAATGTATGGGAGAATGTTTGGGAGAGTGAGTGGGGAGGGAAAAAAAAAGCACAGCCAATCCGAAGTGTTAATATTCCCATTCTAAACGTCTCTAGGTTCTACCAGCCGTCAGGACAGTTCACTGGTACCATCCTATAAAGCTTTACCCTCTTATCACAGTTTATTAACCCTTGTACCTGCAGTTCTGTTCTCTTCTTATTTTTCTTTCTTTAGTCTACCTGGAGAAACTTAAAAAAAAAAAAAAAAGCTTACTTTCTTAACAGATCAATTTTCTTTCTTTGGTTTTGTTAAGGATTATTACGTTTTAAAGGGTGAAATCACAGCTGTATAAATAAATTTAGAAATTAATACATGACAAATATTTAACTTATTATTTAATGAGAGGTCGAGTAAGATATTCCAGTTGGATTCAAAGGATAGCTCGAAGAATCACAGGTATACAATGGCAACATTGGTCAGTATTCATAGGACAGTAAGAAACTGTCTCTTCTATGGACACAATTTTCACGTCTATGCACAAGAATCATTTGCATTACTATCAATATTATGCAACTGACAGAGTTTTTAAAAGAACTCAAAGAACAATAAAAGAAGGAGACAACCTGGAAGAATATGCCAGAAAGGATCCTTTCCCTGATTGTTCTTTTTTCTCTTTTTTTGTATTTCAAAGCCAGTGCACAGTTTTACTTGACAGCTCACTCCTGGCTTATCTTGAACATGCACAAATGGACTGTTCTCACAGTATCTAAATTGTCCATCAGTTACACAGGATAGCTAAACAAAGATCTATTCTTTCTTCCCAGAAGAATGTGGCTGCCATCTTTGTTTCCCTTTTGCTACTATGCAAACAGAATACCTGATACATGAAACACATTCAGTAAATGCCACTTCCCCTTTGCCCTTCCTGACTTGTTCTCAGCCCAGCGTGTCTGTTACATGCTTTGCAGTGTCTCCCTGAGCTGGAAGTATTCTTCCCTCTGAATGTCCATGTATTTGTACTGTAGCTGCTCCATCACAGAGCTGAGTATTTAGTGTCATAAAAGATACAGATAAGTCTTACGAAGCTATATTTGATTGTATTTTGATTTAAATCTCATTTTCGCAGCAGAAAATGGTCTTGAAGAAAATTAGGCATGAGTAGATGGCATAGAATTTGGAAGGAAACAGACAAGATAGGACTAGAAGTCCTTTGAAATCTTTCTGATTATAGTTTCATTGAGAAGTTAAAAATTACTTCTATTCAGGCAGTGAGGTAAAAGCAAGGAGAAGTTATTCAATTGCCTTTCATAAAATGGAAGAAGATCTTACTTTTTTCAAGCCATTAGTCAGGATTATACTGTTGTGTGTAACTGTGTTTCTCAGAGCGGATTCCATGGTCTAACTGCATTAGAATCATCCATGGGTTTGTTAAAAATAGATTTTTAAACTAGAATTTTTTGGATGGTAGGCATTACCTACTACATCAGAATATCTGGAGCTAAGGCTATAGAACCTGGATTTTTATCAAAGATCTTAGGTGATTCTTAAGTCTACTGAAGCATGGACACTAGGGTTGTAGAAAATATTTTTATATTCCAGAGGAATGATGGGGAACTCCAACTAAAATGGCTAGTGAAGTCCAGTATAAAGAACAATGCCATAGCTTTCAAAGACCTAAATCTGACCAGTCCTCTGTCAAAAATTGGCAGGTCACCTGAATAAGTCTATAAACCTCACTGGTCCTGGGTTTTTCAGGAAAGGATTTGAACCTGAAGATCTCTACTACTCTTTCAATCCTAAAGTTTGATATTATTCTTGTGCTAATTAAGCATGAGGATGAAACTTGTCCTTCTCATAACAATATGTTCAGAGAGTATTGTCTATTTGGGTGGGTGGGGCTCATAAACATTCATTCAACTGCCTGATAACAGATTACTAGAGAGAATATCACTGTGCAAAGTTCACTGATATCACTTCATGAACAATTAGTCATCCTCATTCTATTCATGTGATTGATTTGTGGGTGTGTTTTCATTTGCTTGGTATATGTAGCACTCTTTTCTCTTTAAACAGAGGCAGAGATACACTTTTAAACTTCTTTCTGGGGGGACCCTGCCCCTGAAGCCTAAGAAAGAATTAAATCAGAATCCAGGCACTCAGCATCATGGGCATCAAAAGCACCGTTGTTCTTTCAGAAATAGACTGAATGGCAACGTTCCCCTCCCTTCTACCTGAGCTCAATTAATTCGGTTGGACTAATTTTTCTTCCTTTATTAACTGTCCTCTGTGCTTAATGGGACCAAATGTGAGAAGCAGAGAAGTACTCAGGTGTCTATAGGACTAATTTTAGCATCAGGGACCATTGTGTGGGGCTTGGAGCCAGGTGCATTTCCGTCTTAATGAGGTGGCACCTCCTCGATGCTTTTGACCTTGTCCATTGTAGGTGGGAATTTGTAGAAACCATTTAGACAGCTCCAAGTGCAGTTGACAGAACTGTCTGCACCATTCATCCTTATCCATTTCCGCACCACACGAGAGGGCCAACTGCCATTTTCTGTAAATAGAAAGTAACATACATTTATCCTGTCACAGAACAGACACAAACGTGGGTTGACACCTCCTGTTGGCTCACTCGGCCAACAGGAAATCAGCATTAATAAATCTCAGATGGTCCTTATTTTGTTTCGAGTCGCACACTAAATTGACAAGCTTCTTATAGCACCACCAAATCTGTGGCCAATACAGAACTGTAGATCCTGCAAGGTAAAACTCAGCGAAAGAAGCTGTGTGGCCAGAGCTGTTCCTTCCAGTGATGTCTCTGATCACCTGCCCAGAGACACCTGTTGTCCTGTCCTTCACCTCAAATCCGACGAACCAGAAACACTGATACTGTCACTCCTATCTGTAAATCCATGTTTGCTGACCTTTGTGACACAACTTGAAGGTTAGTCTTAAAGTGTTTCCCAAGGAAAGATGATGGTGATCCTTGATCTTTGTTAATACTTGATCAATCACCCTATTGAGTGTTCTCAAGAAACATTAACTAAGAGGACCGCAGTTTCGAACAGTCTTGCGTTAGTTTTTTATTTATTTTATTTCCCCCCAATTCACCCTCTCACACCTTTTCAGTGACAGCTCATTCTAACAAGTCAAAAACAGGAAAACAAACAAATGAAACCTTTTTCTACCACCATTCTCTTTCTCTTCTTAAGAAATTGCCTTGAAAGGGAAAAGAAGAGAGTTGGTACAACCCACTTCCATGGAAAAGCTCTTCAGGAGCACAGGCTTTGTAACGTAGTAAGTTCTCCTGAGATGAACACAAGGTAGTTTGAATAATTTGATGGCTGTTTATAATTTCAAGGCTGTTGAGCATAGTTGTAAGTCGTTGATTTAACAGTGATGCTAAAGACTTGCTAGCTTGGCTCAAGACATCTTGTTGATGTCTACATTTCTTGAGGGAAAATATCTTTCCTTTCTTTTTGTTTGAAGTAGAAAATCTTGGGTAAGACATGTGTCTAGTGACAGTAAGAACCAGAGTCTAGGAATACCATATGCTATTTTTGGCTCATTGGAACATTCCAGCTTCATCCGTTCTTAAGATGTCAAGAAGCCACTACCTGTAAAATGCTTATACTGCTGTGTATCCTTGAGAGTGAATGGCAATCTTTTTCTCTTGGAAGCTTTAAATTCTCTTCTCCAATTCTGAGTCTCTGCCAACATTTATGAATCATCATCCTTCCATTTACTTCTTTTATCTTAAAAAATTTTTTTTTTGTTATTATTAAATTTTTTTCTCCTCTTTGTAAATTCTTTTTGTAATTTTAGATTTTGGCCACACTGTGTAGCATGTTGGAGCTTAGCTCCCCGATCAGGGATCAAAACCATGCCCCCTGCATTGGAAGCATGGAGTCTTAACCACTGGACCACCAGGGAAGTCCATTACCTTTGTTTAAATTTAAAAAATTACTTACTATTTATTTGTCTATTTTAACTGAAGTGTAATTGACCTACAACACTATCTTAGTTACAAGTGCACCATGTAGTGACTCTATATTTCTATGCATCACAAAATGATCACCGCTAGTATTTTTACCTTTTTATTGCTAATTCCTTCTGTGCTCCTCACCATTTTTTCCCCCACTCTCGTGTACCCAACCATATTTCCAAAGTCCAAGATGTGCAAGAAGAAATGCATAGATAAAGGAAATTGCTTTATTTTTAGTATCAGTGATTACATAATGTTGTCAAAAATACATTGAGTTCAGAATCAGAAGGACTAAGTATTATTTTCTCAGTTCTATTAACTAGTTGTGTGACCACTGACATTTTAAATAACTTGAGTTCAGTATATTTATGTGAAAAAGAAATTGTAGTAACAGCCTTACTTAATACATAGGATGGATATAAATATCAAATACATTAATCTAGTTGGAAATGTAACCATATGTTATTTCTGGAAGGAGTTAAAATGAAAAGGGAAAACAATGAAGGACATTTTCTCTTATAAAAGCAGCAATTTGAGCATACTCCAGAATTTTACATATTAATAAAAGGTATATAAGTCACACACAGACAAAGTAAGTCAGGCATTTGTTTTCAGCTTTTTTTCTGAGAAAATAGTAGTCTTCCCAGTATGGTTTTCCCATGAGTAGTTCTTTCCTATCCCAAATCAGATCATAAAAATCTCTGGGGCCGAAGAATCAATGAAAGGGGAGTAATCATTGAAATTCAGGAGTCTCTACAGACCAGAAAGAGTGACAGTACAAAGCCTGGACAGACAGTACAACAATAGCCCCTGACCAGCCAGGCCAACAAGACTGAAAAGAATCACTTGCTTTTCGAGGTTGTGATGAACACTCTCTGAAGGAAACACAGATTGGGACCGCTCTCTCAGTAGTTACTGCATGGGCCAGAAAACTGAGCCCAACACGGAGCAATGCGGGCTGCCGATTGCACGTGGTGTATCAGATACAAAGGAGTGCAGTGTTTTCCCAGTTTAGAGGCAAAGGCAACGCTTCCCTGAAACAAGGTAATACAATGCAAGAGGTATAAGCCAAGGAGACAGAGATGCATGAAAAGAAAGAGTCAGGGTATAACACAGGGTAGGGGAGGATCGGGGGAAGGGATAGTTAGGGAGCTTGGGATGGACATGTACACACTGCTGTATTTGAAGTGTATAACCAACAAGGACCTACTGATAGCACAGGGCACTTTCCTCAGGGTTCTGTGGCAGCCTGGATGGGACGGGGGTTTGGGGGAGAGTGGATATACGGATATGTATGGCTGGGTTGCTTTGCTCTGCACTTGAAGCTATCACAACATTGTTAATTGGCTATCCTCCAACATAAAATAAAGTTTAAATAAGAAAGTGGGGAAAAAAAGAAGAATGGTAAGGGCAATAGTAACAGAAGTTAAAAGAAAGGGTCTTAAATATTACCACGGGGGAGGACTTTCCTGGCAGTCCAGTGGTTAAAACTTCACCTTCCAATGTAAGGGATGCAGGTTCGATCCTTGGACAGGGAGCTGTCATCCCACATGCCTCTTGGCCAAAAAGCCAAAACATAAAACAGAAACAATATTGTAACAAATTCAGTAAAGACTTTAAATATTACCAAGTGAGTTTAAATGTAGAGGTGGTGCTCACTGACATCTGGGAGAGGCTTCCAGAGGAACCCTCTAAGAGGAAATTAGGTGTGGATAATTACAAGATCTTAGTAGGACCTCAACCAAGACTAAGAATTAGCAGATTAGGAATTATAGAGGAACCAAACCTATGTTTTATGTCAACATAATAAGGAGAAATGGAAAGATATACCCATTTGAGTGCAGAGTTCCAAAGAATTGCAAGGAGAGATAAGAAAGCCCTTCTCAGTGATTAATGCAAAGAAATAGAGGAAAATAATAGAATGGGAAAGACTAAAGATCGCTTCAAGAAAATTAGAGATACAGTTTCATGCAAATATAGGCACAATAAAGGACAGAAATGGTATGGACCTAACAGAAGCAGAAGATATTAAGAAGTGGTGGCAAGAATACACAGAAAAACTATACAAAAAAAATTTTCATGACCCGTAACCCATGATGGTGTGATCACTCACCTAGAGTCAGACATCCTGGAATGTGAAGGCAAGTGGGCTTTAGGAAGCATCACTATGAACAAAGCTAGTGGAGGTGATGAAATTCCAGTTGAGCTATTTCAAATCCTAAAAGATGATGCTGTGAAAGTGCTTCACTCAATATGCCAGCTAATTTGGAAAACTCAGCAGTGGCCACAGGACAGGAAAAGGTCAGTTTTCATACCAATCCCAAAGAAAGGCAATGCCAAAGAATGCTCAAACTACTGCACAATTGCACTCATCTCACACACTAACAAGTAATGCTCAAAATTCTCCAAGCTGGGCTTCAACAGTATGTGAACCAAGAACTTCCAGATGTTCAAGCTGAATTTAGAAAAGGCAGAGGAACCAGAGATCAAATTGCTAACATCTGTTGGATCCTAGAAAAAGCAAGAGAGTTACAGAAAAAACATCTACTTCTGCTTTGACTACTCCAAAGCCTTTGACTGTGTGGACCACAACAAACTCTGGAAAATTCTTAAAAGAGATGGGAATACCAGACCACTTGACCTGCCTCCTGAGGAATCTATATGCAGGTCAGGAAGCAACAGTTAGAACTGGACATGGAACAACAGACTGGTTCCAAATAGGAAAAGGAGTACATCAAGGCTGTATATTGTCACCCTGCTTATTTAACTTATATGCAGAGGACATCTTGCTAAATGCCAGACTTGAAATGCCAGACAAGCTGGAATCAAGATTGCCAGGAGAAATATCAATAACCTCAGATATGTAGATGACACCACCCTTATGGCAGAAAGTGAAGAGGAACTAAAAAGCCTCTTGATGAAAGTGAAAGAGGAGAGTGAAAAAGTTGGCTTGAAACTCAACATTCCAAAAACTAAGATCATGGCTTCAGGTGCCATCACTTTGTGGCAAATAGATGGGGAAACAATGGAAACAGCGAAGAGACTTTATCTTCTTGGGTTTCAAAATCACTGCAGATGGTGACTGCAGCCATGAAATTAAAAGACGCTTGCTCCTTGGAAGAAAAGCTATGACCAACCTAGACAGCATATTAAGAAGTCGAGACATTACTTTGCCAACAAAGGTCCATCTAGTCAAGGCTATGGTTTTTCCAGTAATCATGTATAGATATGAGAGTTGGACTATAAAAAAGCTGAGTGCTGAAGAATTGATGCTTTTGAACTGTGGTATTGGAGAAGACTCTTGAGAGTCCCTTGGACTGCAAGAAGATCCAACCAGTCCATCCTAAAGGAGATCAGTCCTGGATGTTCATTGGAAGGATTGATGCTGAAGCTGAAACTCCAGTACTTTGGCCACATCATGCGAAGAGTTGACTCATTGGAAAAGACCCTGATGCTGGGAAAGATTGAAAGTGGGAGGAGAAGGGGACAGCAGAGGATGAGATGGTTGAATGGTATCACTGACTTGATGAACATGAGTTTGAGCAAGCTCTGGGAGTTGGTAAATGGACAGAGAAGCCTGGTGTGCTGCAGTCTACAGGGTCGCAAAGAGTCGGACACGACTGAGGGACTGAACTGAACTGAATAAGCTACACACATGCTTATCTTTTACTTTTTAAAAATTAAGTAATTTGTTTCTATTTTTTCTAAGTTAAAAAAATATTGAGTTAATAGAACAGAAATGACCAAATTTGAGTCGATTCAACTGACATGCAGGCAATATTTTGGGTGCCAAATGGGTATTAATCTTGGAAGAGTCTGCAAAACCTATTGCTGAGATGTTGAAAATCCAGCCACATCCATAATAGGAACTTTCTCAGGTGTGAGCATGCCAGAAAAGGTCATAGAAAAGCATGTTGGAAAAGTTGAAGATGTGACAGAAATGCAAGATTTTTTTCCTAAAAATAACTGCTTTCCATACATACAGAAAGTACCTCTAGAGCTGGGTTAGTAAGCTGCCTGCTCCCTCTCTGCACCCATCTGCTGTACCTCTCCTCTTACTGGGATCGTCATGATGTAAAGGATGCTGAAGCAGTTGAGAATCCGGGACTTGCTTGGTGGTCCAGTGGCTAAGAATCCACCTTGCAATGCAGGGGTCGCAGGTTTTATCCCTAGTTGGGGAACTAAGATGCCACATGCTGTGGAGCAACCAAGCCCAGGCACTATAACTAGAACCCAAGCTCTAGAGCCCACGTGCCACCACTGGAGAGGCTGTGTGCGAAACGGAAGATCCCACATGACACAGTGAAGATCTTGCATACTGCAACTAAGACCCAGCACAGTCAAATACATAAGTAAATATTAAAAAGATAAAGTAGTTGAGAAGCATAAAGGTGTAAACACAAGACTTGGATTATTATTATAGCTATCATTCAAAATAATCTTTGTCTGCTCTTTCTTGTTAGTATCGTCTCCTTTGATGCTTTATTAGGTTGTTAGGTTCCTCATTTCAGTGTTCACTCTTCTTCCTTTGACAACCACCAGGACTCATCCTAACACGTGCCCGGCACTGTGCTTTGGCAGCACTCCAGTCAAGCAGGCAAATCTCTACACCTCATGGAGCTGATAGCCGAATGAGGAGGTAGAAATCACACGTCTAATGGTACAGCTGTGGGGTGAAGGATATACACATCATTACAAGCTATGATGAGTGTAAAAATTCGCAGGGCTCATCTGTACCACTTTTCTAGATTCCACAAGTGTGCCCAGTTGCTCAGCTGTATCTGACTCTTTGTGACCCCGTAGACTATAGCCCTCCAGGCTCCTCCACCCATGAAATTCTCCAGGTAAGACTACTGGAGTGGGTTGCCATTTCCTCCTCTAGGGGATCTTTCTGACCCAGGGATTGAACCCACATCTCCTGCATCTCCTGTACTGACAGGCATTCTTTACTGCTGAGCGCCCCCAGGAAGCCACATTAGTGCATATATGTGGAATCTAGAAAATGGTACAGATGAACCTATTTTCAAGGCAGGAATAGAGACTGCAGAAAATGGAAGGATGAACACAGTGGAGGGGGAAGGGGGGGATGAGGTGGGTGATTGGACTGACATATACACGCCACCATGTGTGAAATAGACAGCTAGTGGGAACCTGCTATATAACAGAGAGCTCAGCTCTGTGCTCTGTGACGACCTAGACGGGTGGCATGGGGGAGGTGGGAGGGGAGGTCCAAGAGGCAGGGGTGTGTGTTTACAAGTCCATGGGCTCACGTACAAGTCCACAGGCTCACATACAAGTCCATGGGCTCGCATACAAGTCCATGGGCTTGCATACAAGTCCATGGGCTCACGTACAAGTCCACGGGCTCACATACAAGTCCATGGGCTCGCATACAAGTCCACGGGCTCGCATACAAGTCCACGGGCTCACATACAAGTCCACGGGCTCACGTACAAGTCCATAGGCTCACATACAAGTCCAAGGGCTCATGTACAAGTCCACGGGCTTGCATATAAGTCCATGGGCTTGCATACAAGTCCACGGGCTCACGTACAAGTCCACGGGCTCACGTACAAGTCCACGGGCTCACATGCAAGTCCACGGGCTCACATACAAGTCCACGGGCTCACATATAAGTCCACGGGCTCACATACAAGTTCATGGGCTCACATACAAGTCCACAGGCTCACATATAAGTCCACAGGCTCACATGCAAGTCCACGGGCTCACATACAAGTCCACGGGCTCGTGTACAAGTCCCACATGCAAGTCCACAGGCTCACATACAAGTCCATGGGCTCACATACAAGTCCATGGGTTCACATACAAGTCCACGGGCTCACGTACAAGTCCACGGGCTCATGTACAAGTCCCACATACAAGTCCACAGGCTCACATGCAAGTCCACGGGCTCACATACAAGTCCACAGGCTCACATATAAGTCCATGGGCTCACATACAAGTCCACGGGCTCACATATAAGTCCATGGGCTCACATACAATTCCATGGGCTCACGTACAAGTCCACGGGCTCACGTACAAGTCCACGGGCTCGTGTACAAGTCCCACATACAAGTCCACAGGTTCACATACAAGTCCACGGGCTCACGTACAAGTCCATAGGCTCACATACAATTCCACGGGCTCGCGTACAAGTCCACGGGCTCGCATACAAGTCCATGGGCTTGCAATGAGTTGGACATGACTTCACAACTAAGCAACAACACCATAGCTGATTTACTTCATTGTACAACAGAAACCAACACAACAGTGTAATGCAACTACACCCCAATTTAAAAAACAACAACATGTGTAGGGCTCACGAGAGGAAAGAAGCAGGAAGTCTTGTTTCTACTGGGGGTTCAGGGAAGGCCTCTGGGATGAAGTGGCTTTTAATTTGAAACCTGAAAGATGGACAGAAATAAGATAATATAGGTGTGGGGACAAGGGTGCTTTAAGCACAGAGGACAGTAGGTGCAAAGACAGTAAGATGAGACTGACTTGGTATCTTTTGATAAAAAAACAAGAGAGAGAGAAAACCAAGGTGGTGCAGTCCAGGTATCAAGAGGATGAGGGATGCGCAGAGAGGCTTGGGTTGGTGGCGTTACATTCAGCCGCGGGTTTTATCTTGTGTGGGATTCCCAAGTTCCTTATATTCAGTCTTCTCACCAACTCATGTCTCACCCCTGCTCTGTCTTCTTTGTAATTATTTCTGAGTTCCTTATGCCCAGATTTTTCAAATAGCTCCATCTTCTGTTGGCCGCCAGTTGCCCTGTTCCTCCTACATATTTCATTTTATTCAGTATATTTCATTCAATTATCATTCAATGTATAATTTCATTCAAATATAATTCAGTTATATTTCATTCAATATAATTTCAAAGTTATACACCAGAAAACAACGATGCCTGAAAAAACACTATGATAGAAAGAAAGAATGATACCAAAGTAGCCGCTGCAGCCAATAACTAGAGCCAACACCACGCATAGTGCACTTGATGTTGAGAAAGGAGCTCTTCGTGGGGGCTTGGGGACAAGAGGGCAGTGTTTCCTGCAACGCAGGGAAGTCAGCGTTGGTGCAGCCAGAGGCTCAAAGGCAAAATGGACTAGTGGAAGATGTATTATGGGAACGCGGGTTTTATTTCCCTTCTCCTAACAGTCATATCAGCTTCTTCCCCATTCATCACTCCGACAGTGGACTGTCATACCAGCAAATGACAAAGGATCCTGAAGCGCATTGTATCACTAGGGGTACTTAAGGTTACACCTCCCTGGCCAGAGCCCTTTGGTCCGGCGCACCTGAGTCTGGGACGCCGGGGGAGCATCCTTGGGGTTTTGACGGCAGCTTTCTAGGTGACCTCGTTAGCTCCGAGTATCCCAGAGGAAACAGGCACATCTGAGGAGCACTTCCCAGAGGTCTCGTTTCCTAGGTGACTTGCCCTTAATGTTTTAAATTCTCTCTCTCTCCTCAGTACCTTCCCAATCATCACTCCCATTCTGAGATATAGGGCTCTGTGGCCAGCAGATTGGGAAGGTGGAGAGGTATAGAGGAAAGGGAGTTAAGGAGGATAAAAACCTTTTCCCTTAAGGAATTGTTTGATGGGGACTTCTATGGTTTACATCTGTGCCCTTAAACAGATTCGCTTGGGGGAAAAATGTATTTATGTAATCCTAATGGCTACCAATTTTGGGAAATTGTTATTCACCAATAAAAGGGATGAAAAAACAATCCTCGGATGCCTAAGTGCCTTTTGATCTTGGGTGAATTTGCCTTAAAATTCTCACAAGCTAATTATTAATATTACTTTATTATTGTCAAATTTTTCCTTAGGAAAATATAATCTCAGCAATTTCTAGCTTTTGTAAAGTCTGTATCAGCACTAATTTCCTTTCTTTTGCCTGTTGCTTGGTTATTTTTATCTAAAGTGTGAATAATAGTCAGTAGATCCCACAGGGCATCCAATGTCAGGAATTATCTTCTAGATTTAAATATGTGAGTTTAAATGCAGCCCCAGGTGAGACCCCTGGGGGCTTTGCAGCTGGGAGACTGTACAACCACAACTTGCATTCTTTTTTTGCATATTCCACATTACTGTCTTCCGAATACAATATGGGCTTCCCTAGAGAAACTCTCCTAGGAGTATAAGGAAAACTAATAAAAATAATGCTTAGCCATATTATTTTTTGGCTGTACTTTTCCCTAAACTCAGAGGGCCACACCAGAAATGAATGGCAAACAGTAAGAGTCCATCCTTGTGGAAGGAGAAATTAGCTGCAAACCAGAATCCCCAGGAAGAGATCTTGCTGGGTTACAAATGTGCAGAATTGGTCTAGTTAAATGGTCATTCTCTGTCTAATTAAAAAAAAAAATAAAGGATAATAGGCTTGCTTTGCTGCTTTCACAGTGAGTGGTTAACTGTAGAGATGGAAGAACAATGAGTGAAAGAGAGTGAGCTTTGAGGCAGGGTCTAGGGGTTGGTTTTCAGACTTACTCTGAAAAATAAGGTTGTCCTAAATTCTAGATGCTGAAAGAGATGGGGAGGCGTGAAACTTTCTGATCTGTCGTTTTCTTGTCCCATTTCCCCCTTTGCCTGTCCTCTCCACCCCACCTCTCTCTTGATGGAAGGCATCCCAGGGCTGGACAGTTCTACATCACAGAGTATCCGTCTGGGAAGAGTTGCTTTTCTCTGATAATGTTTCTTGTCTTTTGGATGTGCTTTTAGATGCTCTGATGTCTGAGATCTCCATGTCTGTTCACAAAATAAAGCCGATATTCTCTAAGACTTGGTCCTTAAAATAGATGACTGTGTTCAAAGGGACCTTAAATAAAGGCACAGTAAGTATACAGCATCCAGATAAGAAGGTAGGTACTGAAATATAGCTCAGGTGAGAGATCTAGTGGGAGATCATGATTTCGAGTCATCAGACACTGTGCTACTTAAAGTCCTCGGGGTATCTGGAAACTTACAGGGAGAAAGAAAGTATGTCAAAGGAGAAAGGAAACAGAACAGAAATGAGACTTTGCAAAACTCCATCATTTATGGTGCAAACAGCTAGAGAGACTAGCAGAAAAACATGAAGGTGCATAATTAATAGCAGTATGGAAAATACAAAGCACATGATGCCAAATTAAAAAAAGAACATAAGCATCTGTGCATTTTTCATATCTGCTTGGGTAAAAATGAAAAGAATAGATGTATGAATATGTGTAACTAAATCCCTTTGCTGTACGCCTGAAACTAACACATCTTTGTAAATCAACCATACTTCAATATAAAATAAAAAATTAAAAATAAATAAATAGACATTCATGTCTAGCAAATGCAAAAAAAAAAAAAAGAGAGAGAGAGATCTAAACTATAATACTACCACATGTGATTTCCGGCAAGCATGCCCCACATGGGTACCTACAGTCCCTCAGAGGTAACCTTGAAACAATTTCTTCTGCCAATCAGCCAGCAGCAGAACAGAGCTAAAAAGAACTAAATAGCTCACGCGGTGAGAGAAGCAATCTTGTTAAGTTGGGTTTCTAAGTGACCCCTGACTGACATACCTCCAACTTGGGGAAGTCTTTGGCGTCTGCCTTGTCAAGACTGAAAGAGCAGCTTGTCTTTTTGGTGTAATGATTACAGAAACTACAAGAAGAGTGAACTTTCAAAGTTAAGCTTGTGAGAGCCTCTAGAAAGGATCCTTGCTGCTATCAAAAGGCAGTTACTCCGCCTGGCTGAGGGCCCAGCACTGAAAGAGGTCATATGACCTGGAAGGGTAAGCTGAGGGTCTGTGATTTAAGTGAAAATGGAGGTTCTTAGACCTGGAAAATTTGAAAAAATTGAGTCATTAATATAAACCAATTGTGTTTGTGATTCCTGGACTAAGGCTTATTTCGAAGATTTTTTTTTTTAGATGCGGACCTTTTTTAAAGTTTTTTTTGAATTTGTGACACTATTACTTCTGTTTTATGTTTTGGTGTTTTGGCTGTGAGGCATGTGGGTTCTTGGTTCCCCTACCAGGGATTGAACCCTTACCGCCTGCACTGGAAGGGTGAAGTCTTAACCACTGGACCACCAGGGAAGTCCCAAGACTTACACTGAAGAGGTCGTTAATCATGCAACAGGAAAACTTGAAGGATTCTTGAAGGACCAATTCAAGGCAAGGTCCTGTGGGGATTCCCCACCCACAATTCCTTCTCTTGATCCTGGGAGAGAAAGACATTCTGTTCTCCTTGTTGCAAATAGTTAGTCTTGCAAATGTAATTCTGATGTTGTAAAAGTGAGGAATCTTGTGAAAGTGAGGAATCTTTCTGCTGACGTGGAGCTTGAGTCAGAAGGAAGGAGAGAGATGCTTGTGACTGATGAGTTTTCACAAAGAGCCTGGGAAGTTGGTGGTAAACACAGCTGGGGTGAAATCTTGGATTTTTCTCTGGGATCACGGCTTATCAGTTACCTCTGTTCCATGAAGATCATCCTCCCTGGGAAACAGGAACTCAGGGGATGGGCAAAGAAGATGGAATGCTTTGAAACAAGAAGGGAGGGAGTTTTCCTCCGGTCTTTGGAAGGTATTAGCTTGAGGAAGAGAACAGTGGAATGAAAAATATTGTCCTGTGTCAAAGCTGCATAGGCAATAGTGAGATTTGCTCTGGATGAAAAATTGGAATCAAAAGTGGAAAAGGCAAACTTTAAACAGAACGTCTTTAAAAATTTTTTTTTTTTTTTTTTTTGTGGCTGCACCATGAGACATATGGGATCTTGGGTTCCTGAGCAGGGATCAAACCTGCATCCCCTACGTTGGAAATTCGGAGGTTTTACCACTGAACAGCCAGGGAAGTTCACCAGTAGAACAAGTCTCAAGAACAGACAGGTGTCTGATTTCAGCTAAAGAAAAATGTTAGCTACTACCTTATTTTCTGACTTTGCTTTCTCCAGCTTTTTGTGGATGGGTCTATGATTTGTCCATGAAAAGAAAAGTGAAAGAGTGTCTGACTTTTTGCGACCCTATGGATGGTAGCCCCCCAACCCCCACCCCCCAGGCTCCTCTGTCCATGGGATTCTCCAGGCAAGAATACTGGAGTAGATTGCCATGCCCTCTTCCAGGGGATCTTCCCAACCCAGGGAAGATGATTTGTCCACATCTATGGATTAAAATCCTGCCCTGGGTTTACACCTAAGTTAGCCAGAGACAGGGAGTGTAGCAACAATCTCGGGCTGTTCCCCATGCATCCCTGCTTAATCCACACACGGGAACACAGGATAAGGTTCGGGTCTCACTGGCCCAGTTAGGATTGCTGGTTTCTCATCTTTCTCTTGGAGATTTGTTGCTGCTAAGTAAATGTTCTATCTGTGTTCCCAGTTGCCATGAACTGCTTGGTCAGATGCCCTGGTTCCGGCACACCTTGAACAACCCTAGAGAGATGTTTTAGCTGGAACTTTGATGCAGGTTTGTGGGGGGCATTCTTTATCCTCTGTCTGCATCTTTGTGGCCCATGTCTTTGCTCTGGTCATTGCTGCAGGAACCAGTCACTGCAAATCTGGACTTCCAGGATGTTGTTTCAGTTGCATTGCCTACCTTTTCCTTTTTCACCCTGGGGATCTGTTAACTCCTCTGGGGGCTCCACTGGGCCATTTCAATGCATGCACACACCTGTAAATGTAAGAACATCAACTCCCCATTGAGTAGCGTTTGACAAAAAGAAGATGGGAACCAGAGGGAAAATACTCCCTTTTTCTGTCTTAAGTGGATACTGTGGGGAGAGCTGATGTGTTTAAGTCCTTGTTAGAATCAAGTCTCCATTGCCCAAAGCAGTTCTCTCAGTAATCACTGTGAGATTTCTTTTTCTGCACATCTGCCTTACCCTCTCCAGCCCCTAACTCCTGCACCTTAGAATCACCTCCCAAATAATAATAAAAGCTGCCTTCATTTAAGTCTTAGTCCCACACTCTGCTTTTATCAGGAAATCTAGCTAAAGTGTTTTTGTCCTCATCCATTTTCTTTTGTCAAAAGAAGGTGCTTTCCTCCCCCACTTCTATCTTCTCTGGTGAAAAACTTTTAAAAAATAATAATTTTTTTTCAAATATTTTATTTTATTTGTTTTTTAAATTTTTGGCCATGCTGCAAGGAAGGTGGGATCTTAGTTCCCCAACCAGGGATCGAACCCACACCCCCTACAGTGAAAGCACAGAGTCTTAACCACTGGACTGCCAGGGAAGTCCCCAAATAGACTATTTTACAGCAACTTTGGATTTACAGAAAAATGTGAGGAGAGTATAGAGAGTTCTCATATATCCCATATTAACACCTTACATGCGTGTGGTGCATTGGTTACCATTAATTAACCATTATTGTTAACTAAAGTCCATATTTCATTTGGAGCTTCCCAGGTGGTGTTAGTGGTAAAGAATCCGCCTGCCCAATGCAGGAGATGCAAGAGATATGGGTTCAATCCCTGGGTCGGGAAGATTCCCTAGAGTAGGAAATGGCAACCCACTCACATATTCTTGCCTGGAGGAGAATCCCCATGGACAGGGGAGTCTGGAGGGCCACAGTCCATGGGGTTGCAAAGAGTCGGACCCGACTGAAGCAACTTAGAATGCACATATGCTTTATTCAGACGTCCTCAGTTTTTACCTGATGTCCTTTCTGCGTTTCAGGATCCCATTCAGGACACCACTTATGTGTAGTGGTCAGTGATGCCTTAGGCGTCTTTATCAGATTTCTCTACTCTAAAGTTACTTTTTCCCATACTTTCCCTACTTCGTTCTTTGGAAGGAAGTTTTTAGGTACAGCCCACACTGAAGAAAGGGGGAATTATGCTCTTGTTTCTTAGAAAAAAATTTATTTTTATTTTTAATTGAAGGATAATTGCTCTACAATGAATGCTGTGTTGATTTCTGCCATACAACGGTGTGAATCAGAGGTAAGCAGACATACATCCCCTCCCTCTTGAACCTCCCTCATTCTTGTTTCTTGAGGGCAGAGTATCTAGATGAATTATTTGGAATTCTCCTGCACAGGAGATTTGTCTATTCTGTCCCATTTATTTCTTTGTTCAATCATTCATAGATGTCACCAAGGACTCAAGGATGTTTATTCTCCTTTGAGTTATAATCCAGTATTACTTTATTTTCTTCTACAGTTTCTACATTGGCCCCTGGGAGCTCTTTCAGTTGCTTTCTGGATTCCTTTGCTATAACTCCGTCATTGTGTGTTATATTACATTGCGTATTGCATTGCAAGATGCTCCAGGATCGTCTTATAAATTTTCTGTTTTAATCTTAAAATTCACCACTGCTCCAAAGTGCCCTGGATCTTTTTATTGGAAGGTAAAGCTAGAAACCAAAAGGTGGGTGTTAGGTGCTCTGAAAAGCCTTTTTAAATTTTCTTTTTTATTCTCTTATTTCATTCTCTAAACAGAAGTACCTTTGTTGTTTGTCTTAACTGAGTCTGTCATATCATGTCTACTTTTCAGGACATAGTATCTGTTTCATCTGGTTATTATCTATTTGTAGGATAGCTCATACCTTCTCTTACACTCAATCGAACCACATTTGATTTTCCTAGGAGTCAGTGTGCATTTTTAACCATTTATACAGTCCCAGGAATGTGACAGGTGAGCGTGACCATGGAAATCACTAGCCTTGCCCTACTCCATACCCAACAGAACTAACTGGCTCATGGGATGAAGAAACGACCTATTAAGAGGTCAGTTAAGGTAACAACTTGAAGCCACACCATGTGGGACTAGAGTGCTTCAACCAAGATTCAGTTTATGCCCTGAACCAAGAACTGACGTGTGATATCATGCATCCCATAGTCAGAAACATGAGTCAAGAAACCAAAGGGTGGGAGCTGAATCCCTCTCACAAGCATCCATGCATCCTTAGACATTATTGGTTTAGAGGTTCTGGTTCCCATAAAAGAACACATGTAGACAAGAGGATGAGTAAGGTTTCTACTGGGTTGTAAGTGACCCTGAGCATTAAAAGAACTTCATCATTATATAGGGTGGCATAGAGGATATTGCAAGAAACTCAGTGGTTACTGGGGTGTGTCTTGGTGTTTTCACACTTTGTGAGGATGATGAATGAGCATTTGGAGCAATTGTGACCTGCAAAGTTTAAGGCAATCAGGGGCTGAAGTTTCTCAGGGATAAAGGTTTGTGATACCCTAACAAGGAGCACACTTAAATCCTTTAATGTTATGGCTGAGTGTAAGGAATATTTGGAATGGATGGTGGAGATAGGAGATGATAAAATAAGTTATGGAGTTGGGAACAGTTGAAGCAGCAAAGACTGGACTTTGCTTCACTAACCATTTCATACTGAGTCTTTTGTGAAGATGGAGCTTAGTACCATCATGAAGGCTGTATGATGGCAAGAATTTACATAGGGTGTAAGCGGAGCCAAGTTGTTCAAAGGCTAAATTATGCTTGACTTCTTTGATAGACATCTTTGTTAAATTTATGTCTCATATGACCTAATTAAGCATCAGCGGCACTGTGGATTTCTTACTTTCTGCCCTAGGACTTTTCTGCTACCGTCAACAGATGCTAGAATGAGCGCACTCAATTTTTCTGGTATATCTGAAAACCTGGACTTGCCTTCTGAATTAACATCCTTTGGGACAATCCCTAACCAATGGGACAATGGAGCTCCACTGTGTTTCTAGCTGACGCTTCTGACAATTGTATGTTTCTCAGAACACCCAGCAAAATCAAGTTCTGGTTGCCCACAGGTGTGACCTTGATACATCATGCTGACAATAGCTTTACCTCCTTTTCTGTTTTCACTGTCTTCAGATTCTCACTCTACGTCTTTTGGTTTACCTACCAGCTAAACTACCTATTCAAACATCCTTGCATCAGGCTCTGCTTTTATGATAATCCAAGTGAAAATGAACGGGTAGGTTTGCAGTGGTCTAAGGAAGAGGGAGAGAAAATTGCCTGAGCAGAGGAATCTGAAATGACATAAAAATTCTCTCTCTAGCTCATGCTGCTGCTGCTGCTGCTGCTAAGTCGCTTCAGTCATGTCTGATTCTGTGTGACCCCATGGACAGCAGCCCAGCAGGCTCCTCTGTTCATGGAATTCTCTAGGCAAGAATACTGGAGTGGGTTGCTATTTCCTTCTCAACTAGCTCATGCACTGGGTTCCAAAATTTTTTCTCAAATTCTATAGCCTGGGTAAGTTTTTTTTTTTTTTAAATCTCTTTGCTTTTTCCCTTCACAGATTTTCATGCGGTTCCAGTTAGAAGTCAGGCTCTGTATGACAAGATCTGGAGAATACAGAGTCATGCTCTTAATGACTTTATGAGGTCTTGGTACAGTGAAGAAATCTACAGAAGACTGTGTGAGTGTGACTGTGTGTGTGTGTATGTGTATTTGTGTGTGTGTGCACATACACCCATGTGCACTGAGAACTTGGCCAGGGAGATGGGGAATAAAAGAATCATATTAAAAATGGCTTTCAGGTCTTTTCCCACCTGATCTTGAGTTCATACTGAAGGGCCAGGTGTGAGCTTGGGGCAGCCGTGTGACAGCAAGAATCACCAGGCTGTTGCTAAATTGCTCTCATTAGAGAGACTGAACCACTGACCCAGGTATGATTGAGGGATTCACGGTTGTCTCTGTTGAGACACAGGAGGCTTAACGATTCCTAACACCTTCCAGGCAGGCTGCCTGCCAACCATTGCCCTGGTGGAGATCACGAAGGTTCATGATCCTCCAAAATGTGACCGTGATGCACAATCGCCAGTGGCATTCAAATAAACTAACAAGGAAATGGCACTTACTGTTGCCCATATTCTTCAGATCCAGCAAGCCCCTTGTAATTAACCAATGGAGTTAAGAAGTAAGGTTCAAGGCACCAGCATTTGCTAAGTGGGGAGATTCATGTGACCAACTGATTTGGTTGAAAGGCATTTCCCTGTGGCCCTGTGCCCACAGCAAAGCTGGCGGAATATCAAGAGCCACGTACACATGTCTGGCACATGCTGATGTGTTTACATGCATGTGTGCTCATATGTGTGCACACACACGTACTTTTAAAGGAAAAGAGCATACTGTTATGGAAAAGAGCACCAATTCTAGGGCAAAATGACTGGTTCTGGAACAGCCTTGGTGATCCAGTGGCTGAGACTCTGTGCTGTCAAGACAGGAAGCCTGGGTTCAATCTCTGGCCCGGGAACTAAGATTCTACATGCCACAACTAAGAGTTCAAATGCCCAAAGGAAAAGGTCCTGCATGCCACAACTAAGACCCAGTACAGCCAAATAAACCAATATATAAAATAAATTAAAAAAAATATTTTTGAGTCTGAGTATAGGCTTGGCCCCTTAGTGGGTAACTTTGGGGATTATATTAAATAATTCATTGAGTGGTATGAAGATTATTGTGTCTATAAAAGACATAATAGATGCTGATAAGTGATAATATTATTAAAGTAACTACATTAAAATGTATTTCACATGTTACATAACCTTATAAAAAGACAGATTGAGGAAGAAAGATAGGGTTTAGAGAGAAAGAAATCAAGTACATGAGCAGAAGATGACATATTTTGGATGAAATATCCAAAGAGATCACAGGTTCAGAGGAAAGTCCCATCCAGTACTGGGAGTCCAGGCATCTTATTTTGCTAGGTTTCTCTCTTTTCCCCTACTATTTCAACTGATAATATCTTTTTTTTTTTTTTTGGCTGTGTGGCATGTCAGATATTGTTCCCCGACCAGGAATTGAACTCTCACCTGTTGCTTTGGAAGTGTGGAGTTTTAACCACTGGACTGCCAGGGAAGTCCCAACTGGCAACATCCTTTACATAAAATTTTTCTTGAAAAAGGGGAAGCTGTCTTTACCTCTTATTTTGCTTTCTTCCTTTTCCTTGTTATCCAAATCCTACTTTTCTTAAAGGGCTAGTTCACGTGTCTTGCTTTTTGTAGAGTCTGTCCCAACATGCGGCCCTCGGGGTCATTTCCCCTCAGACCTTCTGTAGCATCTGTGGCCTGTAACACCTTCCAGGTAGCTCTTATCTGCAGTGCTTAGTTAAGGCACATAAATAAGGAAAGTCTTTCTGACTGGGCTATAGGCATACAGAGAGCTAGATCTTTTTCATCTTTTCTTTTCTGTGCTAAGTATAATCCTTCATGCATAATAGAGGCTCTGTGAATGATATATTCTGCTATTGGTGATGATGATGTCGCCAAGAGATATTGTGCTGTTAATAATACTTTCCGAAGTCTCCTCACTGAACACCTACATGGAGATGAGTGGAGGGTACAAGTCTATATTATTGCCTCCAATTGATGTAATACAACTTCTGACTTTTGTATGATATTTAATATACCTTATCTCCTCTTGCATAGTATCTATAAAAAACATTAATAACAGGATCCTCAAACATCTCTGTAAGGTAGAAAAAGAGTTATATTATTCCTGTCAGATGGACCATAATAACTAACATTTAATGGGAGTTTCCTCTATTTCAAGTACCATTTGAAATGTTTTTCTTTTGTATGAAAGCTTATTTAATCTTTCTAACAGTTTTATAAGGTAAGCCTTATTACTATCAGTTTTATACTGTATATGAATAAAGAAGGTAGATTATATTTTGTACAATTTGTACCCCCTTCCATGTAAGAGGATCGTGGATCCCTGCTCTTGGCTACTTGACTTTCTCATGCTTCCTACAGCTGAGATAGACTTCTTTGCATGTGGAGATGATATCATCACTTAGGCCAATGAAATGTCAGTGGAAGAGACAGTAGGCTTATTTCAGTCATTTGCTTCCTGAAGCCATCCCATGGCTGGTCATTGCTTTATTTTGTTTTATTTTATTTTATTGGAGCATAGTTGATTTACAATGTTGCATTAGTTTCGTGTGTATAGCCAAGTGATTCAGTTACACATATACATATATTCATTCATTCTTTTTCAGATTCTTTTCTCATAGAAGTTATCACAGAACATTGAGTAAAGTTCCTTGTTCCATACAGTAGGTTCTTGTTGGTGATCTATCTTATATATAGGAGTGTGTGTGTGTGTTCATCCCAAACCCCTGATTTATTCTTCCTCCTGCTACATTTTCCCTTTGGTATCCATAAGTTTGTTTTCAATATCTAAAAGTATGTTTCTGCTCATTTGTATCATTTTAAAATTAGATTTCACATATGAGTGATATCATACGATATTTGTCTTTCTCTGACTTAACTACTCAGCATGATAGTTTTTAGGTTCACTCATGTTGCTGCAAATGCCATCATTTCATCTTTTTAATGGCTGGGTAATATTCTGTTTTATATATATATGTACCACAACTTCTTTATCCATTACTCCGTTGATGGACATTTAGGTTGCTTCTTGACTATTGTGAATAGAGCTACAATGAACTTTGGAGTGCATGTATTGCTTCAGATTATTATTTTCTCTAGATATATGCCCAGGAGTGGGATTGCTGGATCATATGGTGGTTCTATTTTTAATTTTTAAAGGACTCTCCATATTGTCCTCCATAGTCTATAGCCATGCCACCCTGCTTTCTTATAATCTGTTATAATGCCTATATCTGTCAATAAGGAAGATGCATAGAACAGAGCCACAGAGCCTCGGGACCACAGCTGATCCACACTCACAATGTGACTTGGGTGAGAAACAGATCTTCACTGTGGCAAGTCCCTGAGGTTTTTTTTTGGAGGGGTGTTTGTTGTGCAGCATAAACACATATAAGCTGCCTAACACGGAAGCAAGGTGATTTGTTCAAGGTTACATGGTTACTAAGTGCAAAACTCAAATTCAAAAGTAATCAGTTTGGTTTGAAAAGCCCCATATTTAGCCACCCCATCATCATGCTTCATAATAGATAAAGACACTAAGGTCTGGAGAGATCAGCATCTCAGCTCTTCTAAATCATACAGGAAACTTTTCACTGAGTTTGGGTTAGGACCCAAAGCCCTGTTATTGCTGTTTTAGTCGTCAAGTCGTGTCTGACTCTTTTGTGACCTCAGGGACTGTAGCCCGCCAGGCTCCTCTGTCCATGGGATTTCCCAGGCAAGAATACTGGAGACTGTGCCATTCCCTTCTCCAGGGGATCTTCCTGACCCAGGGATCGAGTCAGTGCCTCCCGCATTGGCAGGAGAATTCTTTACCACTGAGCCACCCTGGAAGCCCACTAAACCCTGAGCGTTTCCGATGACAGAGTCAGGATCTCGACTTGCAGTGACACTATTCCCATCCCACTGGGAAAGTCTCACGGCCCAGTGGTAAGATGACTCTCTGAGGTGTAGCTGAAGTTGGCCAAACCTCCCTCTTCAGCATTCAGGCTTTGTCCCTGCGGTCATCCTCCTCCGAGGCTATTACTTATGAGGGACGAAGGAAGACAGGAACTGTGCAGAGCTATTTGTTTTCTGTGAAGCCAGGGGATTGGAAATGTTTTAGAAACATCTCGGGTTGACACGAAGGATAAAACGTTAAACATATAGAACCCAACATGGCCTCTCTTGGGACCCCTGTCTTGCTCACGGCAGGATCCACTCCGACGGTGTTCTGCAGACTGAATGAGGGAAAACGAGAGCCTCGTTCAAAGTCTTGAGTACAATGGTAGTGAAGGCTTCGTGCTGAGTCCTGGGAGGGTGTTCATGAGAAAATGCAGCTTGAGTGCTAGTTTGCGCCTAATGCAATGTCAGTGTCTACTGGTGAAGGGTCAGTGCATTTGACGACTGAATTCAGGGCTTTTCTGCTTGGTTTTCTGTAGACATCAGCATCCCTAGGAATCAGAGAGGAACCCGTACTGAGAAATACATGGGTTTTTAAAAAATTGGAGTATAGTTGCTTTATGGGCTTTCCAGGTGGTGCTAGTGGTAAAGAACCTGTCTGCCAATGAAGGAGACATAAGAGATGCAGATTCAATCCCCGGGTCGGGAAAATACCCTGGAGGAGGGCATGGTAACCCATTCCAGTGTTCTTACCTGGAAAATCCCATGAACAGAGGAGCCTGGCAGGCTACAGTCCATAGGGTGGTAAAGAGTCAAATACGACTGAAGCGACTTAGCACGAACATACATAGTTTCTTTGGTTCGTTGGTTTCTGCTGTTTAATGAAGTGAAAGTGAATCAGCTCCATGTATACATATATCCCCTCCCTCTTGGATCTCCCTCCTCCCCTCTTCCATCCCTGATTCCCCTTCCCCCAACGTCCCATTTCTACATGTACACATTTTAGGAGGCTACAATATAGAAATCACCACTGCCACAATTTACCTTAAAAATATTTCCTAGTTTTACCCTTTGGGATGCTGAACAAAATGGTCAGGCCATGATCGTATTAGATGATTAATTTACTATTGCCTCCTAGGACTTCCCTGGTGGCTTAGACGGTAAAGCGTCTGCGGGAGACCCGGGTTCAATCCCTGGGTCGGGAAGATCTCCTGGAGAAGGAAATGGCAACCCACTCCAGTATTCTTGCCTGGAAAACCCCATGGATGGAGGAGCCTGGTGGGCTATAGTCAGTCCGTGGGGTCGCAAGAGTCAGACACAACTGAGCGACTTCCCTTTCACTTTCAAGTTGCAGAAGCAGAGACCAGGAAGGTTTCTTTGATCTGCCATCTCTAACATCCAGGATTTTCCAGATGATATTTGTGGCTAGATATGTTCAGTGGGTTTACCTGAGACTGTAGTATGGAGCAAACCAACAAGTTGGGAGCAAGGTGCAGATTTGCAAAACAATGAGCTTTTTATCCATACCCTTTGCTTCTGAGGAAGTGAAACTGATGCCTTGCCCAATTTGATAAGGGATAATCACATCACATCCCACAGACTGAAACAAAACAAAGCAAACCCAACACGTTGCCTCCTTAGACGAACTCAGTAAGCAAGAATACTCTGTTTGGAACTAGTCCTCCCAATAAAAGAAGGCTTGAGCTCTAGTTAGTTGCTATCTTTCCAATGAAAGTAATTCTGTCCTGGACTTTTGCAATTCTGACTTCTGTACTCATGTGATGAGCTTGCATTTAGAACAATCGTGTGAGGAAACTGATGCTTTCCCACCAAGGACAGACCTATTGTGTCTTTGTGGGTTAGTTCAGGTCTTCCAAGAAGCAGATACGAAAAAGGGATTAGATGTACATGTGTTTTCTTCTGGGAAAAGTCTGTGACAGATAAAGGATGCGGAGGAGTTAAGCATTGCCCCCAACCACAACGCAGGCGTGACACCTGTGGAAATGGGGAGGGGAGAGAGGAGTGGGCAGAAAGTCTCATACTGCAGTGGAGACCTGTGGACATCTTGCCCAGGCTAGTGGGGAGTCTCTGAACCAAACTTACCCATCAGACGGACCCCACACTGGGCAGGCATTGCCCACTTCTAGTCCATTATTGTCCTCAGTGACTGGGGAGGAGAAGCCCAAGGGACGCGTGGACCACTATGACAGTGAAGCTAAAGATGTAATGGCTGGCTACTGTCAGTCAATTATTTTCCCTGCAGTCGGCCCTTTAAGGAATATTGGGCCTGCAGATACTAGTAACCTTATGACTTTTCCCCTTAAAACCTGTTGTTTTATTTGGGTATCTCTTTCTTCAGAAGGCTGGAAATCCCTGCAAAGCATAGCAGGGAAAAGTAACATAATGTACTTAACACCTTATAGTGTCTGAGTCAGAGTTGAAAATAATTTGTTAGGTGCTTATAAGTAGTCAACAATTATAGATGCTGGGTATAGCAGTGAATCAAACAAAAAAGTTTCCTTGCCCTCACAGACCACACATTCTCCAAGTGGAAGAAGGCAAGCCATAAATCTGAATATAGTTGACCCATGAAGAACACAGTGGCTAGGGGCACTGACCCCCTGTGCAGTTAAAATCCATGTAATAACTTTTGAATCCCTAAAAATTTAACTCGTAATAGTCTGCTGTTGACTAGAAGCCTTACTGATAACATACAGTTGATTAACCCTTATTTTGTATATTATCTGTATGTCTACATATGTTTTATGCATTCATGATATACCTAACTTACTCATAATTCTCTTGATATTTCTAGGCTATGTGGTTCATCTGTGGGTTTTTTCAATTGTTGCAAACCTCCAATTTTTTTCCCAATGTATTTATGGCAAAACTCCACATCATCAGTGGACTCCTGTATTTCAAACCCATGTTGTTGAAGGGTCAACTTTTTGTTTTGAACTGGTTAAGTGGTCTGGAGTGAATTAACTCAGGGGGATGAAGCAAGAAAGGGGTATTACATGAGTAAATACATGAGGGATATCTTTCAAAGAAGATGGTATTTGGTAAAAGACTCAAAGGGGGAAAAAGGAGGAGCTATGTTGGAAGAAATTTCTGCATGATGTTCCCACACATCTTGGACTATGTTTTCAAAGGATTTTTGAGTAGTAAACAGGCTTGGGAGCTCAGGAAAGCCTTTCCCTTTAAGTTGGGTAGATTCATTTCTTGATGCATGTAATAAATATGGATGCTACCCCTTCCCTGAAGAATTTCTAGGATAATAAAGTTGCTTCCTTCCCCCAGAAAAGATTTGCTTCCATTCCAGGGTACTAAGATAACAGTTCTTTCTGGAGGGGAGGCCGAACTGACTTCATAGCAGTCCCTGTGTAAGACTAGGCATCTCCGTAGCTGAATGGTCCTCAACTGTGACACAAAGACGCATGCGCTACTTCCACCAGAGGCTGTTCCTGTTTCGTGGGACTTGGATGAGCAACAGAACCAATGCCGGCATCACGCGTGTGCCGTCTGCTACTCTATGAGTAACAGACTGTCTAAACCCATTTGGGCTTGTCTCCTTACTGATCCTCTCTCTTGCAGTTTAGCTATTGCTTGACTACTTGGCACCACGTGGGTATTTAAGGGAGAGGAAATTCCAGGCAGAGGAAGTTGCCAGTGCAAAGATCTTGAGGTGTAAACATGCCCGGTTTACTTGATAAACAGCAAGAAGACCCATGTGACTGAGTAGAATGAGTCGGGGAAAAGTAAAAAGAGGTGAGTCCAGAGGGGAATGCAAAGGATGGGGGTGCAGATTATGTAGAAACTTGTAGGACATTTTAAAGACTTTGGTTTTCCAATCTCGGTAAGATATAGAAATCTAGGGAAGATATTTTAAGAGGAGGAATGTAAAAATATGACATATTACAAGAAGTTCAGGGACTTCTCTGGTGGTATGGTGATCTGGAATCTGCTTGCCAATGCAGGGGACACAGGTTCGATTCCTGGTCTGGGAAGATTACACATGCCACGGGGCAACTAAGCCCATGAGCCACAACTACTGAGGCCATACTCTGTGACAAGAAGCCATGGTGATGAGAAGCACATGCATGGCAACTAGAGAGTAGCTCCTGCTCACCGCAACTAGAGAAGGCCCACGTGCAGCAATGAAGACCCAGCGTAGCAAAAATTTTTTTAAGAAAATTTCAGTTTTTTTTTTTTAAGTTCACTTCAGCAATCAAAGCAAAGCATAGGAGGGCAAGGGCAGAGGCAAGGACACCAGCTAGGCAGTGATGGCTACAACGATGCTGGCTTTGACCAGGGTGACATCAGTGGGTGCGGTGTAAGTGGGCAGAATTGGGGTATTTTTGAAGATGGAATGAACGATTTGCTGATGGACTCGATATGGATTTTCTGTAAGGGAAAGACAGGAGAAAATGAGGATTTGGTCAACAATTTGAAGATTCAGGTTGCTAGTCATTAAAATAGGATAACTCTGATTGGGACATACTTGAGGAGAAGGGATATTAGCAGTTCAGTTCCAACAGTTGAAGTCATCAGTTAGACATCCATATGCAGACATGACATCATAACAATATTAAGTAGAGATAAAGTGACACTTTTTGTTGTTGTTGTTATTTGTTTGTTTTTGCTGCTTCATGCAGCATGTGGGATCTTAGTTCCCCGACCAGGGATTGAACTCGCAACCCCTACATTGGAAGCCTAAAATACTAACTATTGGATAGCCAGGAAAGTCCCAAAGTAACATGTTTTTCTATTGACAGCTTTTGTGGGGCAAAATTGACATAAAATAAGCCATACATTTTTGTGTATAACTTAGTAAGTTTTGACATATGTATACTTTCATAAAACCATCGTCACAATCAATATAATGCACGTTTCCATCAACCCTTAAAGTTTCTTCATTGCCTTTTGTATTTGTTTCATCTGCCCTACTTTTATTCCCAAAGCAGAGCTTTCTGTCATTATAGATACATAAATGGAATGATGCAGTATGTTCTCTTTTTTTGTCTGGCTTCTTTCACTCAGCATAATTATTTGGAGATTTATCCATGCTATCTCATGTGTCAGTATTTCATTCCTTTTTATTGTGGAAAAGTGTTCCATTGCATGGCTGTAACAGGGTTTATCAATTCACCTTTTGATGGTTATTTGGGTTGTTTGCAGTCTGGGAGTGTTACAAATAGAACTGCTATGAAGATTTATATACAAGTGTTATGTCTATTTTCTAATTGAATTTTTTTTTACTGTATATCCTAGATATAAGATCTTTGTCAGATATGTGACTTTTGAATATTTTCATCAAATAACTTGCCTTTCCATCCCCTTAACAGGGCCTATCATGGCATTAATGTTTTTAAATTTTGAAGAAGTCCAGCATCAATTTTTTTTTCTTATGTGGGTCATGCTTTTGGTGTCTTTTCTAAAAATTCTTTCCCTGTCCTAGGTCCCAAAGATTTCCTTCTATGTTTTCTTCTAAAGGTTTTACAGCTTTATGTTATACATTCAAATCCATGATTCATTTTGAGTTAGTTTTTGTGTGCGATGTGAGGTCTAGATTGAGGTTCACTTTTTTGTCTGTGGTTGTCAGTTGTTCCAGAACCATTTGTTGAAAGGTCTATTCATTTTTCATTAAATTACTTCTGAAGCATTTGTCAAAAATCAGGTGGGCATATTTGTGTTGTTCTTGATTATAGTAACTATGTACAAAGCCTTAGCATTGGGTGGAGTGATTCATTCTACTATATTCTTCTTTAAAAAAATTAGTGTTAGCTAGTCTATTTGCTTTGTCTCCATAGAAACTATAGAATAGCTTGTCTATAGCTATTAAAATCTTGCTAGAACTTTGATTCTTTATTACCAGTTTTAAGCAATTTGATTATAATATGCTTTTGCATAGTTTTGTACATGTTTATTGTTCTTGAGTTTCATCGAACTTCTTAAAACTGTGTTTATAATTTTCATCAAAAGTGGAAAAATTTTAACTGCTATTTCTTCAAATATTTTGTTTCTCCCTTTTCATTATTTCTAGTTATCCACATATTAAGCCACTTAAAGTGCTCACAGATTTTTTTTTTCACCTTTTTAAAAATTATTTTTTTCTCTTGGTGTCTCATTTTGGTTATTTTCTGTTCTCATATCTTCAAACTCACTATCTTTTCCCTGTAGTATCTAACTTACTATTAATCCCATCCAGTGTAGCTTTCATCTCACACTTTGCATTGATTAGTCTTCATCTCACAGGTTCTATCTGAGCGGTTGTGATATCTTCCACGTCTTTAATTAACATTTGAACATATGGATCACTGTTCCGATGGCTCTTTTAAAATCCTTGCCTGCTAATTCTCACATCTGTGTCCATTCTGGGTTGGTTTTGATTGATTAATTTTTCTCCTCATTCCAGATCATATGTTGCTGTTTCTTGCAAAACTGTGAATTTTACTTTTTTGGGTGCTGGCTATATTTTGTTTTTTATTCTTACATGTATTTTTGAGCTTTGCTATGGGATGCTATTTAATTACTTGGAAATAGTTTGATTCTTTCATTCTCCTAAGATTCGTTAAGTGAGATCTGAGTAGTTCCTGGTTCAGGGATGACTATTCCCCACTATCTAGGTAAGATCTTTCTGAGTATTCTACTCCATGCCCTGTTAGTCATGGTATTGAACCTACTGGAATCATCTAGAAGAAAAACTAACATGATATTTTTCAGTCTGGGTGGTGGAAATGGGCACTGTTTCTCGATCCAGTTTGAGCCCAAGCATTATTTTCTTGAATCCTTCTTGATTGTTCTTCTTTTTTCCTAAGTAGTTTACTCGTACACGTGCACTGGCCAGGATTCACCTCTGCAGATCTCTGACATTCTGTCTGCGTAGGTCTTCTATACTAGCTGCGTTGACATCTTAGGACCCTCAGTTCTGACTCCTCAACTCAAGGGTTACGCCAACCTTTGCCTGGGTTCCCCCTCCCTGCATCATAGCCTGGAAATGTCTTTAAGGCAATGAACTTGGGCATTTGTAAGACTCATAGCATTGGTTTTTCTTCTAGATGATTCCAGTAGGTTCAAAGTGGGTGGAATGAAATTGACTCCAAGGTAAGGATTGTTTTGTTATTGTTTGAAAGGCAGGCTTCTAAAGAGGCTTTCGTATATATAAAGGTAGTCTTTTTTCTTCTTCAAATAAAAATTATGTTTGAAAATATGTTAACCAGAAAAGTTATTTAGAGCTCAAAAAGTCCTTAGAAATTGTCTAATTCTACCTCCTCACTTTATTGAGAGTACTGAGGTCTGGAGTAGGTGAAGGTCTTGCCTAGGATCATAACCATTGGGTAGTGAAAGAGCTGGAATTTGAACATGAGGCTCCTAAGTCAATCTAGTGTTATTTCCACTTTACCAGTCAACTCAATAATGAGAAAGCTGTGTCTATTAACATGCTTAGATTGTTATTATTGTAATTGCACATCAAATAACTTTATATATATATTTTTAACATTTTGAACTTTCAAAATACTTCCACATCTGCTATTGAATTTGATTCACACAATAGCCTGTGAAGTATTTATGAAGTAATTTCATTTGGAAAATAAAACAGAGAACCCCACCAATTAGGGCAGGTCTCAGTATTTAAAAAGGATGTATCCAATCAGACTGACAGAGAAAACGCTGTTCATCTTTCCCAGTAGTGTCTTCTAGACCAGAGATGGGGGAAAATAGCTCTGTGGATGACATCTTCAGACATTTTAGACTTCATGGAAAAGTCACATTTTTTAGTGTTGACTATATCAAGGGTCACAAATTTACACACAGCCCAACTCTGATGTGCAGAGAAAATGTACTTTCTTTATGTTGCTATTCAGGCCTTATCTTGATACAACACTGGCTGTTTAGGTGGACAAAATTTTGGTTTGGTTCAATCCTATATAATACTTGGTTCATATTCATCATTTAAATCTTCCCCCAAGGTAAATGCCAGTTCTATCTAGAAAATAATATTTTGGCTGTCAGCTATCTCTACCTCTCACAGTGAGAGAGTAGCTAAGATTATGAATATGAAGACTGAAGCAAAAACTTGGACAAACTTGGGATAGAAGAGAAGGCATGAGTCTTTGAAGAAGCATCTTCTGTCTTTAGCAAATTGTGGAGTCATGTTGCTTGTTTGCTGGTTGCTTTTGGCTCTGCTGGGATTCATGATTTATGATCGAAGCCTGTAACTAGTATAAATCAGAGTCTGGCTGGTTGCTCCTTTTTAAAATAATTTTATCTTATTATCATTTTAAAAATATTTATTCATTTGATTGCCCTGGGTCTTAGTTATGGCACATGGGTCTTCCATCTTCACTGCAGCAAGTGAACTCTTAATTGTGGCATGTGGGATCTAGTTCCCTGACCAGGGGTCGAACCCAGGTCTCCTGACTTGGGAGTGAGGAGTCTTAACCACTAGACCTGGTTGTTCACTCTTGGCTTGATTAGTTCAGGGCATGTGGGGAAGGGGACTTCTTGCTGTCCAGGCATCACCTTGGCATTTACCCTGGTATTACAGGTCCCTTGGGGTCTGGTTACAGCTATTATTCAGTTCTGCCTGTGGTAGATTGCAATGATAATTCCAGTTCCTCAATGCTTCTTTTGTCCATGTATTTTGCAATCCACTTTTCGGTTGCTCTCACTAAGGAAGTGGAATCTACTCCCCATGCTTCCCCATCTCTGACATAAATCAGATCTATTTGTGTAACTTGCATTGGATACTTGTTGGAAAAGCAGGTTCTTTTCTTCATTTCAAAATGAGGCAAATTGATGGTGTGACAGTTCTGAGCCTTGACAGTCAAGAGTCTTGCACATTTCCCCTTGCTCTCAGGTGCCTCTGCCATCCTGAGATGATGGAAGAGCTACCCTGCTGGAAAATGAGACATCCTTGCAACAGAGCGGAAGCGACTAGTAATCCGGGTCCAGCTCAGCCTAGATCAACCAGAAATCAGGCTACCCCAGAAATCTGAGCTAGTGCAGCCCAAATCCACTGATTGCCACAGCCATGAACAATTAACTACTTACTGTATTGTGCCAGTGAGATTTATCTTTGTTGTTGTTATACAGCAAAAGCTAACTGATAAACCACTTCACCCTTAAATACGGCCACCGTCTGGAAATCTTGCCAACCTTCTTTGCCTACAGTCAGTGTCCTTCAACTAGACCCCAGCTGGGAAAAAAGCTTGTAGATGACCCAAGTTGGATTTATTTCTCATTATAGTGAGAAAACCACAGGGTGCCTCAGTAAAAATATGCTTGCAAGAACCTATTCGAAAATTTGGGCTTTTGTTGGGTAATTTGGAGGAGGGTCTAAGAAAGCAGAGTCTTCTTGATTGGGTGTTGTCAGAAAGTGAAGGCAGTTCTATGATTGGGTGTTTCGGGAAATCTTATCTATAGGGACGAGGTTATAGTGAGAAGTAATTGTAATTGTAAAGAAGTAGCAGCCTCTCACTTAGGGAAGGGGGATGATGGATGTTTTATGTTGCACAGTGACCTTTGTTCTGCGTTGCTTTATCATGGTCTCAGAGCCATTCACTTCACATAATGTTCTGGGAGATCATCACTAGCAAAAGCAGAACAAACTGGCTTGATGGTGAGCATCAGACCAGCTTGTGCTCATAGTGAGATCTGATAGTGAATGCTAGATCAGTTCTAGAAACATCAGCAGCTGTGTTTTCGCTTTCTTATTACCTTCGGAAGCATTCCAGAGGATCCACAGGGATTTCTGAGTTTCACTGATGCCGTACATGAGCTGAAGGTGACGCTGCAGAGTTAGCTTTGGGTCCTTTCTCTTTTCTCAGCTCTGTGGTGCACAGTATCTTGTGTCCTGACGAATACACTCCCAGGGTCTAGTGTGGGTGCGGAGACTTTGAGGTGAGGATAAATAAGACACTTCAACAGGTAGGAGGAGAGACCGTTCCTCCTCTGTGCTGGCATGCTCCTCCCTTATTTTCTGTCCTCTTCCTGTTCCAGGTCACAGAAAGGAAAGTGAAGACGCTTCTCTCTACCTGCGTCTTGCTCCTCCTCAACTCTTGGGCTGAGAAGTGTGCTTATTTAGTTTTCACTCTAGAGAAGCAGATTAGGGCAGTGTTATGAGCTCCTGAGAACTTCTAGCTCTGTCACATTCTAACCAGATCCTGGACAGGAAAAGGGATCTCACGGTGACTGTTGTGACTCATGCCTCTTGTCAACCACTTCCCAAGGTGAGCAAGGGGGAAGGTGACAAATGGGGAATTAGCTCTGGTTTTGTGAATATGGTTGTGGGTAAAGAATCAAAACTGTCTGTTTCTCTAAGCTGTTGCTGGTTTTTCAGTAGACTTAAAATAATTTTTTTTTTTTAATTTTGTGGTAAAAGTCAAAATATAAAGCATACTATTTTAACAGTATTGAACTGTAAAGTTCATTGGCACTAACTACATTCACATTGTTAGACAATGCTCACAATCACTCATCTCCCAAAATTTTCACCTTCCTGGACTGAAACCCTGCCCCCATTAAACACTGATTCCCCATTTGCCCTCCCCACCCCCCAGCTCCTGGCATCCACTAATGTACTTTCTGACTCTATGAATTTGATATTCTAGGTGCCTCACACAGGTGGAATCAAATGTGACAGTATGTGACAGTATTTGTCTGCACCTAATGTACATTGGCCCTGGAGAAGGAAATGGCAACCCATTCCAGTATCCTTGCCTGGGAAATTCCATGGACAGAGGAGTCTGGGGGGGCTACAATCCATACATTTGCAAAGAGCTGGACATGATTGACTGAGCACAATGTGTATTGTAATGCAATTTTAAGGTTAACTTAATATTTGTCCTACAAACAGGGTTGTACCTTCTTTTCTTCCCCCCATGCTATACCATAGACCTTCCCAGTCATCTACTTCATACACGGTAGTGTACATATGTCAAATCCCATCCTCCCAATCCATCCCACCACCCTTGGCATCTGTACATTTGTTCTTAAGCTTGTGCCTCTATTTTTGCTTTGCAAATAGGTTCATCTGTACCATTTTTCTAGATGCCACATGTATGTGTTAATATATGATATTTGTTTTTCTCTTTCTGACTTACTTCACTCTGTATGACCCTTTAAAATCAATCACATCTCTGCTGGTAGGGCTAAGAGGATTAATTGCCTCCTTAAACGTCTTCTTTATGATCTATAGAAAGGATATATTTCTCCTCTTACCATGTCTTTAACTCTCTTTAGGTCAAGTGGACCTAGAATGGGGGCGGTGTGTTGTAGCCACTAGGGTATAGAGTAGACGCTCTGGGGTCAAGCTGCCTGGCTGCATTCATAAGTTCACCAAGAAAGTGAGCAAGGGAAATTTACTAATCTTTTCTCACCTTACTTTCCTATCTATGATGTAAGTGTGATAAAAAGATCTGCCTCACACCTCATTCATTCATTGTCATGATCACATGAGTGATTCACCAGTAGCATTTAGAACAAGGTCTCATGTCTAGTTAATAAAAATAACATAACTTCTCAGAGCAGTATTTGCCATATAATTATACAGGGCAGATATTTACTAAGGTTATTATTAATATTTTTATTTTTAAATGAAGACTGGTTCATTTCATAAGCCAAGGAAATATTTACTTCTCCCTTCCTGATCTGTAATATAAATATTCCTTGCCTAAGAGCTCTCTTCCTAGAATAGGGAATGAAAGATAGGTAGGTCCCTTTTTCCACTTTATAGAGCTTTGTTCTCTGTAGTGAATGGCTCTTACAGTGTATTTGAATGTCACTGATGCTTAATGATTATTTGTTGAATGAATGAACAGCTAGTCTTTCCCATAGCTCTTGATTTCTCATCCTTTTATTCAAGAGCTTAAGGTTCTTTTGATGGTAAACTATTGCTTGAAACTGTACTTTCAACACTTAGAATATCACTGTGGACTGATTTCCAAACTCATGAAAAGCAGTGACAGGAAGGTGGCTAGTAACAAGTTTATTGTACAAGCTCTGTCCTTTGCAGAACATATGAGAAATGTCAAGTGGACTTGAATTCCCTTAAACTGTAAAGTTTATTTGTCCATCGTGTCCATTTCTTCCTCCTTTCTCCCTGCCTGAAAATAAGTGTATCTTCCTATTTAGATGCAGTAAGGAGATTCACTGATGGATATTGTTTTTATATTGGAGTGAGAATTGATCTGATTTCTCATCATTTCATAAGAAGTCAGTGTTGGAACGTACTACTGGAAGTATGAGGACCATCCAGTATGGTAAGGCTGCTCTGAGGAGCTGTGTGGTTCCCAGACTGATGGTCTGTGGGGAGAAGGGAAAGGGAATGGCAGCGTGCCTTTCCTGGCTGCTGGAACCACAGAAGGTCTGAAGCAATCTAGAGTAGTGGTCTTTACAACATGGGCTCATGTTCATTGGTATGCAGGAAGAATTCATGATTAGTCTATCTATTGCTGCTGTCTAGTCACTCACTTGTGCCCGACTCTTTGCAATGCAATGGACCCCCAAGGTTCCTCTGTCCATGGCATTTCCCAGGCAAGAATACTGGAATGGGTTGCCATTTCCTTCTCCAGGGGATCTTCCTGATCTAGGGATCAAACACTTCCTGCATTGGAAGGTGGATTCTTGAGCCCCCCAGGGAGGCGATCAGTTCAGTTCAGTTCAGTTCAGTCATGTCTGACTCTTTGCAACCCCATGAATGGCAGCCCGCCAGGCCTCCCTGTCCATCACCAACTCCTGGAGTCTACCCAAACCCATGTCCATTGAGTCGGTGATGCCATCTGGCCATCTCATCCTCTGTCGTCCCCTTCTCCTTCTGCCCCCAATAACTAATGTTCAATTCATTCAAAAATTATAAAGACATAAATACACAGATATTGGTGGTACTTATCAAAAAAGTTGATACCTTCTGGGAGTTTGTAAGAATCACTTACTCTAATGGAAATAAAAACAAAAGTAAATTGGGACCTAATTAAACTGAAAAACTTTGCACAATGAAAGAAACTATAAGCTAGGTGAAAAGGCAGTCTTCAGAATGGGAGAAAATAATAGCAAATGAAACAACTGACAAAGAATTAATCTCCAAAATTACACAAGCAGCTCATGTATCACAATACCAGAAAAATAAAGGACCCAATCAAAAACTGGGCCAAAGAACTAGACAGACATTTCTCCAAAGAAGACATACAGATGGCTAACAAACACATGAAAAAATGCTCAACATCACTGATTATCAGAGACATGCAAATCAAAACCAAAATGAGGTACCATCTGATGCTGGTCAGAATGGCTGCCATCAAACAATACATTTACAAACAATACAGCATTTAAAAACAATAAATGCTGGAGAGGGTGTGGAGAAAAGGGAACCCTCTTACACTGTTGGTGGGAATGCAAACTAGTACAACCACTATGGAGAACAGTGTGAAAACTCCTTAAAAATCTGGAAATAAAACTGTCATATGACCCAGCAATCCCACTGCTGGGCATATACAATGAGGAAAGCAGAATTGAAAGAGACACATGTAGCCCAATTTTCATTGCAGCACTCTTTACAACAGCTAGGACATGGAGGCAACCTAGATGTCCACTGGCTGATGAATGAATAAGGAAATTGTGGTACACATACAAAATGGAGTATTACTCAGCTGTAAAAAAGAATGCATTTGAGTCAGTTCTAATAAGGTGGATGAAACTGGAGCTTATTATCCAGAGTGAAGTAAGTCAGGAAGAGAAACATTAACACAGTATACTAACGCATATACATGGAATTTAGAAAGACGGTAACAACAACCCTAAATGCAAGACAGCAAAAGAGACACAGATGTAAAGAACAGACTTTTGGACTATGTGGAAGAAGGTGAGGGTGGGATGATTTGAGAGAATAGCACTGAAGCGTGTATATTACCATACGTAAAGCAGATGACCAGTGCAAGTTCAGTGCATGAAGCAGGGCCCTCAAAGCTGGTGCTCTGGGACAACCCAGAGGGATGGGGTGGGGAGGGAAGTGAGGGGGGGTTCAGGGTGGGGACACATGTACACCCAGGGCTGATTCATGTCGATGTATGGCCAAAACCACCACAATATTGTAAAGTTATTAGCCTCCAATTAAAATAAATTAATTAATTGAAAAAAAAAAAGAATCACTTACTCTTAGGGTAAGCAAGAACTTTTAAGGTCACCCATCTTGCTCCATGTTATCTATTCGAGTGTCTGACTGGGTAGCTATTGCTGTCTATCCAAATCCCCAGCACTCAAAGGTTTAAAACGGTAAATACAATTAACCCTTGAATGACATGGAGGTTAGGGGATCCGATCACTAGTGCAGTTGAAAATTTATGTATAACTTTTGACTTCCCCCTAACTACTAATAGCCTACTGTTGATCAGAAGCCTTACTCATAACATAGTCAATTAACACAGTTTGCATGTTATATGGATATCTATATGTTCATACCTACATACCAAATTTTTTCTTAATTTATCTTCATATTTCTAAGCTATACAGTTCATCTGCAAGTTTTTTCAAATTATTGCAAATCTCAAAAAAATCCAATATATTTATTGAAAAAATTCCTTGCATAAGTGGATCCATGCCGTTCAAACTCATGTTGTTTGAGGGTCAATTGTATTTATAATTGCTGCCTTCTCTGGCTCAATTTATTCAAGACTCTTTTCTTGATTGCTTGTGGGATAGGATTCAGGGTGAAATGTTGAGGATCTGGATGGCAGAGGGTGGGTGGTGGGCTTGGGGATGGTTTCCCAGCGTTAATACTACCTAGCTGATCTTAGTCTTTAATAAAATTGGCTTTTAGAGATTCTGGATCTTGGCAAAGAACAACAACAACAGAAAAACTCCCACCAAGCTTCTTTGCCCCCCGTCCTTTTCCAGCTTTTATAAGGTCAAAGGAAAATGACTGAAATTCATGCCCTGAGATGAAGAGGGATGCTATAGTTATTAAATTCAACTCTCCAACCAGCAGGAGGCCCCTCTGGTACGAAGAACACTTTTATAACTGGTTGTTGAGAGGCTCAGAACCACAGGGCTCCCAATCCTACCCCCTCTCAGGGGCCATGTGGCCTGCACGTGAGCTTCCTCAGAGAATAAAGCCCTTAAAATGCTCATTGTTAGCAGATATCCTCCTGTATTACACTGAAATGCCCCACCCATTTTTGGGAATTTTTCTCTCTGTTGCTCCATAGAATGTCATGATTTCAGTTGGGAGTCGGGCTGTGGAGGATATAAATCTATGACAGTTGGAAAATGCACTTGAATTTGCAGAAGAAGCAGTCTTCTTGCCTCAGTACAGTTGTGTTAAAGGTGATCAGGGCTAAAAAGTTGTACAAAAGTCTATGGTGTCTGTTGGTTCTGTTAGATAAAGTTCTACTGATCTCAGTGAGTTGTGTTCATGTGTTTTGTGGTCAGTCAGTTGTCAGAAGGGGATAGGCTGGCTGGTCTAGAGTGGTCTCACTTTCATGTCCTCTGGTTGGTTGATGATTGGTTGGTGTGATAGGGGTGATTATCATTCATCATCCAGGCTGGTCCAAGCTTTTTTACATTGTGGCTAGTCAGGGTTGCAAAAGAACAAGACTTCTTGAATCTGGGTTCAGAGATGGCACACGGTTGCATCTACCATATCCTGTTGGCCAAAGTCCATCTCACAGATAAACCCAGACTCAAGGAGGTGGGAAGGGGAAAGCCTTAACTCTTTGATGGGAATAGATGCAAAGTCACACGGCATAGCACCCATGGCCAGGGATACCAATGTAGGAAGGGGAAAAATTTGAGTCATCTTTGTAGTTGGCAAAAGATTGATGATGCTAAATACACTTCAGCCAAATGAATCAGTGGCCTTAAAGGACACCTAATCCCTCACCCCTGTAAGCTTCAATGCTCTCTACTACGTCTTATCCAAATTGTCACCCAGCTTTTGCTTGAGCACCATCTATAATAGGAAATTTTACCTTCAATTATAGCCCACTTCTGGAGCCAGTGAACTGCATTAAACTGAAGAAATTACTCATCTGTTTTTCTGTGAAATATTAGGATGATCTTCAAAATTCATAATAGATTTAAGAATATATTTTTAATAAGATGCTGTACATGGTTTCTGAAATAGGGATCATCTCTCCTTCCTTCTCTATCTCTCCCCTCCCCCCGCCAGTTTAGTATAAAGGATTCGTGTATTTTTGAGGACCAGTGTACTACAAAAACATCTACCCAGATTTTGTCAAAGACCCAGAGGTCAGAAATTGATGCACTCCAGATGGTGTTTTTTTCTATATGGCTTTTATGATGATCTCTGCTATAGAACAGTTCCTGCTGCCCAGAAAGAGGTACTTCCAAAGGGGTCACCTGGCATTTCCAAAGGGCACTGCAGACATTCTGAGTTTTCCCGGTGGCAATTCTGTGAGGTCAGTGAGAGTTTTCCCTCTTCTCAATTTATGGGTAAAGGTTTAGATGCAGGAAGTATGCCCTAGTTCACAGGATATGTTGATAGTTGAACTTCATAAAAGCTCATGGCCCGAGACTCTGACAGTTTGCTGACCTGTGCTTTTATAGGTAGGTGACGACAGGTCGAGTCCTTGGACTTGGCTTCTACCCCGAAACTCTCACTCAGCTGCAAGTCAGAGTCTAGACTATACAGTAAAAAGGGCTGTCAGAGTCTTCTGTTTTAGGGTTGAGTTCTGATCTGCTTGTGAAAACATTTTAATGGGTTGTAGACAAGCATTTTAAAAAGGGAAACAGAATAGAGATAAAAAGAATGAAATTGAAAAATAGATTTTATTCGTAGAGCAAATGTTAATAAAAATGTTTTATTGTGTAGATATAAATATGTATTTATATATATGTAGGTATATACAGGGTTACAATTTAAATTATTTTTTCTTACTCTTGGCCATACTAAAAAAAAAAAAACTTTTAAAAGTCATTATTGTAGTCTAACAACATTCTTTATTTTAGAACTCAGGAGTTGATGGTCATGGATGTTAAAGTAAGTTGACCCAGGTTACCCAGAAAGTCAGTGGCCAAAGGCAAATTTAGAATTTAGGTTTGCTAATTCTCATGGGAGGCAGCATGGCCTAATGGAAAAAGCAGAGAGTTTTCAAGTGGAAGTTGCCTGAAATCTTTGCCCCATTATATACCGGTTGTGTAATGGTAGATGCTTATCTTTATTTTACAGGTGGGAAAACTGGGGCTTGAAGAGGTTAATACTTAAATCTTATGCTTAGGATAGAAGTTAAATTAAATTACATGATACAGAGGAAATAATTGAGTCCTAGCTTATTTGATGAATAATTATTTCAGGCCAGGAATTTTGTTCTCTCTCTCATTCCTGAAGATCTCCATTACTCTGCTTTTTAAAATACACACACACACACACACACACACACATATAACTTTGGCATAGTAAATGATAAGAAACACCTGCATAATTCTAAATTTAACCCCATGTAACACATAAAAATACATTTATGAGTTTATAAAGATTATAAGGAAGCATATAGTTAATTATAGTATTATAAACTAGAGCCTATAAGGATTATAGGAAACATATAGTTAATCTGGTGGACAAAAATGAAATATATATACACATAAAAAGTTATTTTATAAAACAAAGCAGAACTTAATACTTTTATATTCATATTTCCCTCTCCCAATAAATACTATAACATCTCTGAAGAGGGAGATGCCTCTGTGGGGTGAAGAAATCAAAGGGGGCTGCCTGGAAGAGGTTTGACTCAATGATATTTGAAAGATCAGTAGAATTTAGAAGGCTGGGAAGAAGGTAGCATCTTGGGAAATAGGGAGGGCACAAATAAAGTCACAGAGGTGGAAGGCCTAATCTAATGATATCATAATGAGTTTGGGTGATGTGGAAGCCACGGATAAAGAAGCAGGAGTAAGGAAGCCTTGGATCAAATTTGTGGAAGGCTTGGGCTGTTAGATCCAGGATTGGGGATGGTAATTTTGCAGGGATGAGGTCCTATAAGAGATTTTGTCTGAGTAGTGGCATAAGAGTAGAGTTTTGTAAGTTTTTTTCCTATGTGGACCATTATTAAAGTCTTTACTGAATTTGTTACAATATTGCTTCTGTTTTATGTTTCAGTTTGTTGGTCCAGAGGCATGTGAGATCTTAGCTTTCCAATCAGGGAACAAAACTGCACCCCCTGCATTGGAAGGCAAAGTCCCGATGATTGGACTGTCAGGGAAGTCCGAGAGAATAGAGTTTTAAAATAATTAATTCTTAGTTTAGCAGAGCACATAGTATGTTGGAGATGATATGTCTTGTGAAATTTTAATCATGGTGGGCTGAACGATCTTCAGTCTTTGTAACCACATGGTAACCATATTTGTAACCACATGGTCACATTAAAAAAAACAAACAAACAAACAAAAAAAAAAAGCAAAGGTAATTGAGTCAGTTTGAAGAAATTGAAGTTTAAGGCCAGGCTGGCAACATCATACCTCATGAATCTGGGGTAAAGCAGATTTGGAAAAACTTACCCCAAAGCCTTAGACAAGAGGTGAGTAAGATGCTAAACTCTGGAGATCTGTCATGGAGAGAGGAATCATCCAGTGTTGATGGTTGAGATGGAGGAATGACCAGTACCTGAATGAAATTGTAGAAATTGTCCTATCAAAGATGACTGATGGCCCCTAGAAGAATATGAAATGACTAGTTGGAGTTCAGCAAGGGCATTGCAGTTGACAGTCTGTGAGGGCAGGACAGGAAATGGATGATTTAAGGTTCTCACCCTTACCCCAAGAATAAAGAAATCACTGCCTCTAAGCTCAGCACAAAGCAAGTAATTACTCTACTTTTCTCATTCTTGAGGCTGTGGTCTTTTTGCTATCCTCATAATCCAGAATTGTTCTTCTTTTCATGTCATCCCAAGATTCAGTTTTTCTTCTTAAGATAGGACTGTTGTGAAAACCAAAAAATATAGGATATAAATATCCTTTGTACCTCTAGTACACTATAAGGGTGCAAAACAATCATATTACCATTGTTTTTATTTTCATTACTTTACTATTGGTATATTCTTTTTGCAACTATCAGTATATGTTGCCAGAGGTAACTTGCTAAATAATGGACAACAATAATAATAAAAAAATGTAATTAGCATCTTTGAATAAGAGACATACTTTGATGATACTATTTGTATTTTTTCCAGCTTTATTGAGGCATAATTTACAGAAAAAGAGTAAAGTGTACAATGTGGTGTTTTACTGTTTGTATATATATTGTGAAATGATTGCTACAATCACATTGATTAACCATCATCTCAAAAGCTGAACTCATACACCAATCTCTCTCCCTCACTCTATGTTTTGGCCACATGGTAGGATGACGGATCCTAGTTTTCTGACCAGGGATCGATCCTGCACTCCCTGCATGGAGTCTTAACCACTGGACCGCCAGGGAAGTCCCTCAAAAACTGAACTCATAAAAGCAGAGAGTAGAATGGTGGTTTTCAGGGTCTGGCAAGTGGAGGGAAATGGGAAGATGTTTGTCAAAGGGTACATAGTTTTAGTTATGATCTGAGTTGTATTTAATTAGCCAGTCTTTAGATTCATAGCACCAGACTTTTCAGTTGAATATCTGAAGGACCCTGTAATAGAACAGCGAATAAGAATTTGGGTGTGTGCTCAGTCATTCAGTCCTGCCCAATTCTCTGTGACCACATGGACTCTTTGTAGCCCACCAGGCTCCTCTATCAATTTTGTTACCTTTTTTCATTAGTGAATTATATACTTTGTATTTATTGGAGTTCTGTATTTTTATCAACTTGTAAGATGTCTTTACATATTAGTAATATCAGCCCTTTTCCTGTTGTATTTCTTGTAAATATTTTTATTAGATTGATGGTTGCTTTTTAATTCATGGTTTTATTTTACAAACATGTCATATCTTTCTGAAAAATTTTCTCAATACTTTATATTTGTTTGACTTTCAACTTTGTCTCAAATTAGACAAAAGATACGTTTTTCAAAAAAAAGCAAAAATGGAGTACTATAAAAAGAAAAAAAAGCACCTCACATTTGAGCCTGATGAGACAAAGGTCAGAATGAGACAGTATCTCTTCATCTGAGCAAGATGTTTGACTGCATCTATATAGTGGTCCTACGCCCATTTTATAATAACCCACCACAAGCATGAAGAAAACAATGGCTGGACTGGGACAGGTTGTGCTTATGAAAAAGGGTGAATATTCCTGGGAAATAGCAAAGGCACCCTCTGTTCTCACACTCTACTTGTTAATTCTCCAATGCCATATTATTTCTGGAAATGGATAAATAAATCAACATTTCCAGATTTTATTTTTCATACTGAGAATTGGGACAAACCTTAAGGGAATAATCATGCAACACAAGGCTGTTGCCTGAGTTCTCTGTGACCAGAGGTCCAACAGCATCTCTGTGACCTCATCCACCCCTAGCAGTCTCCTCTGGGACAGGAGGAAACTGACATCCTGTTATGAGGCATTATTCTAGTTTGGGGCATGATTCCTTCTTAATGACGTTGTTTACTTTCCATACCCTCTATAGTTTTTTTTCCTTTTTTTAATTTTTATTGGAGTTTAGCTGCCTTACAATATTGAGTTCGTTTCTGCTATACAACAAAATGAATCAGCTATATGTATACACAAAAATGGGTTTCCCAGGTGGTGCTAGTGGTAAAGAATCTGCCTGTCAGTGCAGAAGATGTAAGAGACCCAGGTTCCATCCCTGGTTCAGGAAGATCCCCTGGAGGAGGGCACGGCAACCCACTCCAATATTCTTGCCTGGAGAGTCCCATGGACAGAGGGGCCTCTCGGACTGTAGTCCGCAGGGTCATGACTGAAGCAACTTCGCCTGCACACACATATACATATATCCCCTCTTTTATTGATTTCCCTCTCGTTTAGGTCACCAGAGAGCATTGAGTAGAGTTTCCTGTGTTATACAGTAGGTTCTCACTAGTTATCTATTTTATATATAACCCCTATGGTTTTTAAATAATTAACCTTGATCAAAAAGATAGAAACTTATTAAGAGTAGTTCTTCTCTTTGTCATCCTCACTACATGTAATTGTGTGTTGAATGCCCGGTGGTAACAGTGACAGACTTTATTTTTTTGGGCTCCCAAATCACTGCAGATGGTGACTGCAACCATGAAATTAAAAGATACTTACTCCTTGGAAGGAAAATTATGACCAACCTAGACAGCATATTAAAAAGCATAGACGTTACTTTGCCAACAAAAGTCTGTCTGGTCAAAGCTATGGTTTTTCCAGTAGTCATGTATTCAGCTGAGTGCTGAAGAATTGATGCTTTTGAACTGTGGTGTTGCAGAAGGCTCTTGCAAGGAGATCCAACCAATCCATCCTAAAGGAAATCAGTCCTGAATATTCACTGGAAGGACTGATGTTGGAGCTGAAACTCCAATACTTTGGCCTCCTGATGTGAAGAACTGACTCATTGGAAAAGACCCTGAAGCTGGGAAAGATTGAATGCAGGAGGAGAAGGGGATGACAGAGGGTGACATAGCTGTATGCCATCACTGACTCAATGGACATGAGTTTGAGTAAACTCTGGGAGTTGGTGATGGACAGGGAGGCCTCGCGTGCTGCAGTCCATGGGGTCACAGCGAGTCGGACATGACTGAGTGACTGAACTGAACTGAACTGATGATTTCTGTTGTTCCTGTTATTATGGTTTCTTCTTCATTCTTGTCCTCTCTTTAGGCTTGCAAGAATAAAATTCACCAGTGTGAAATCAATACTCACAATACGCGGGGCCCAGCATGGGCTGGAGGTTCTGGGTCTATGGACTGACTGTCATTGGCCTTGAGCTCTACTACCGTAATTACTCTTGACCCTGACTGAGGAGGCCTCTTTGGGCCCACGCTATCAATCACCTAGCATTTTGAGCCAGGGACCAACATTTCCATCCTGCCGGGGAGAGCTGGAACCTCCAGATCTGCATTCATTTAATACAATATAAATCTGATCATGTCTGTTGTCTATCAACAGATGAATTTCACCATGTTTCTCAGTTTCTGCTTCCAGAAAAGAAAATGACTATCAAAGTTACAAGACCATGCTCTTATCTAGAGATCTCTGTTCCTTTGCAGAGATCCCTGGAAAGAGACCTCCAACTTGCTTGGTGCGCACTTCCCCTGAATGTCACCATGAGTCTGACAACAGAAGACAAAAGGGTCTGGTTTGGACAAGAATGTCTCCTGTGCTGTTTAACTTTATGGCCAATAAATGTTCCTGGAGCCCAGCTGCAGAGATGGATCACACATACGTTTAGCTTTAACCTGCAAGCTGTTGAGGGCAAGAGAGCAGAGGAAATTCAATTCCAGGCTCTGGTTGTTCCTGATCAGACTTGACGTGTGTGCCTGAACAATAAGATTTGTGACCTCAGCAGAATAAATATAAACCTAATTCCAATTAGCATGTATAAATAGTTGTGCTCCAAGTACTTGGTCTCCACTTTGGACCTTCCAACACGGGGGGAGGGATGGAGTATAGGCTTTGGAGCCTAGTAGATCCAGGATCTTAGTTTCATCTCTCCCATCTCTTAGGAGCTCCCTTGGGTATGTTCCTTCACCTAGCTAAAATTTACTTTCTTAACCTTAAAAATGAGGATAACAATAGTCCCTGTCCTATAACCTTGTTGTAAGTATTAAATGAGGGCAGGGCATGCGATGTGCTTCGTGCAGGGTCTAGAGTTTTTAATAAGAAAATAATAATAATATCTACTATTAATAATAATAAAAATATTAAAAGAATGCTATAATCTTTTGCAACTAATAACAAATATCCTATAATGATGCATTTTATCTACCCGCCTGGCCTTTAATAAAAAGAATACTACTAATAAGCCTTTTTTACCAGTATCCTCATTATCAAGGGCTAAGAAGAGAGATCAAATACATCATTACACACATGACTCTTCCAAGGACTTAAAAGAAGTTCACAGACACAAAGGCTTTCCGACTCCTATGCTGATATTTTTCCTCTTTTGTGTTTTCTTGGGACAAAGGCATACAGTCTGTGTCATATCTTGTTTGTATGATAGCATGAAATTTATTTTCTTTTTCACCCATATATCACCCTAAATTGTAATTAAGCCACATCATGCTAGAGAGCACCTAATATACAGTTACGTGTGAAATAGGTATGGAAAGACACAAACTACTTTGAGCTCATTTTCAGAAATCAGAGCGGGTATCATTATTGCCACTTCGCAAAGGAGCTCAGAGATTTCCTAGGCGAGCAGAGCCTGTGAAGACTGACTCCAGTTCTTTTCAGACCCAGAGGTAAAACCTAAGGTTTGGACTTAAACGTGTTTCTCAGTTTTTTCATCTATATTAAAAAAATAAATAAAACAGGCAAGCGAGGAAACAAAACACTCGACTTTTTTCAGAGAAATAGGCAGAAAACCATTTATTTTAATGGGGGGAAGGACCTATGGATTCTTCCCAAAGGAGGGGACCTGTGTGCCTTAGGGGTTGTTGTTTAGCTGCTGAGTCCTGTCCTGATTCTTTTGTGACCCCGTGGACTGTAGCCCGCCAGGCTCCTCTATCCATGATATTTCTCAGGCAAGACTACTGGAGTGGATTGCCATCTCTTCTCCATGGGATCTTCCCGACCCAAGGATCAGACCAGTGTCTCTTGCATCTCCTGCATTGGCAGACAGATTCTTTACCCTCGAGCCACCTGGGAAGCCCATGCATTAGGGGTTAAACACGGGTTGTTACAATCACCCAGAACAATTCTAATTTAGTGTACTTGGGAACTATCAAAACGAAAATAGTAATTAATGATAGAAGTAATAGTAGTAATGGAAATGTAGCGGTGATAGTAGATAATTTCTTAGATATTTTCTGTGATGTGTGTGCTCAGTCACTTCAGTCATTTCCTGCTTTTTGTGACCCCATGGACTGTAGCCCACCAGGCTCCTCTGACTATGGGATTCTCCAGGCAAGAATACTGGGAATGTGTTGCCATGCCCTCCTCCAGGGGATCTTCCTGACCCAGGGATTGAACCTGAGTCTCCTGCATCTCCTGCATTGCAGGCAGACTCTTTACCCACTGAGCCACCTGGGAAGCCCATTTTCTGTGTTACGCATTTTACAAAGCACTACATTCTCTATCACATTTAAACTTTACAAGAAACCTATTATACAAGAGTTTTTATTCTATTATCCTAATTTTACATATCTGAAAACAAATTCAGAGTTAAGTAAATACTCAAGGTCATTTTAATTCTTAGAGAAATATTTATGGAGTATCATAATATGATTCATGGGACGATCCTGGCCAGAAATTCGGTGTATAGACTTTAATACAACAGTCAATAATCTTCTTCTAGGAGATTTCATTTTGGCAAGAGAGGCAAAGGACAGACAAAATAAATAAAACATATAGTATGATAAACGTAATAAGGAGAAAAATAATGCAGAAATGCAGGTTAGAGAGTATCAGGGATATTGTCATGTTAGTTGAGTAATCAGGAAAGGCCCAAATAAAAAGTTGATATTTGACTAGAAACCTAAAGAAACTAAGGCAGCCAACTGCACAAACAGCTGGAGGAAGAACATTTCAGGAAGTGGAAAATGCCCCAAAGTTGGGAGTATGTCAAGAGCGTTTGAAGAGCATCCAGGGCCCAGTAAGATGAGAATGAACTCATGAGATCAGAAAGAGGATAGAGGGTCAGATAAATCAGTAAGTAAGGTAGAAAGTCTTTTAAAAGTTTTGAGTGGAGAAATAATAATTTGGCTTCTTTTCCTTTTTTTAATATTAATTTTTTTTTTTTTTTTATTATTGGGGTAGAGTCGCTTCCCTGGTGGCTCAGAGGGTAAAGCGTCTGCCTGCACTGCGGGAGACCCGGGTTTGATCCTGGGTTGGGAAGATTCCCTGGAGAAGGAAATGGCAACCCACTCCGGTACTCTTGCCTGGAAAACCCCGTGGATGGAGAAGCCTGGTAGACTACAGTCCATGGGGTCATAAAGAGTCGGACACGACTGAGCGCCTTCACTTCACTTACAGTTGCTTTACGATGTTGTGTTAGTTCCCGCTGTACCGTGAAGTGAATCAGCCATGTGTATCCATATAGTCCCTCCCTCTTGGACCTCCCTCCAACACCCCAGCCCCCACCCCAGCCCTGGGGGTCATCACAGAGCACCGAGCTGAGCTGAGCTCCTTGTCCCACACAGCAGATGTCCACTAGTCATCTATGTTACACGTGGTAGTGTATATATGTCAATTCCAACTCTCAGTTCACCCCACCCTTTTCTTTATCCTCACCCTCCGTCTTCGCATGTCCATTCTCTGCACCTGTGTTTCCACCCCTGCCCTGCAAATAGATTCATCTGTACCATTTTTCTCTTTGTTTTTCTCTTTCTGACTTACTTCACTCTGGATGATAGACTCTAGTCCATCCATGTCTCTACAAACGCACCAAAAATAATTAAAAATTTATAGAAAAGTTGCAAAGCTAGCACACAGCGTTCCCAAATACCATTCTCCTAGTTCCTATGATGTTAACATCTTACCTAACAATGGTACATTTGTCAAGACCAAGACATTAATATTGGTACCCTATTACTCCATAAATTATAGACTTGAACTAGATTCTCCCATGAATGTTCTTCTTCTGCTCCAGGATTCATTCCAGGATTTCATCTTGCCTTTAGTCATCAAGTCCCCTTAGTCTTCCCTAACCTGTGACAGTTTCTCAAATTTATCTTGTCTCTCCTGACACTGAGAGTTTTGAAGAGTATTGGTCATATTTTTTGTAGAATATCCTTCAACTTGGAATTGTCCAGTTTTTCCTCTGGGATTGTTACTTTGGGGGAAGAATGTCACAGAGCAAAGCGCTCTTCACATCATGATGTATCAGTGGGTAGGTGACATCTACATGACTTCTGACTTGGTGACATGAGCTTTGATCCCTGTTTAAGGTGGTGTCCTCCAGGTTTCTCTACTGTAAAGTTATGATGTGTCTATTTCCCTACTCCATTTTTTGGAATTGAGTCAGTAAGTCCAGCCCATGCTCAAAGCAGTGGGTATATTAATTTACACCTCCCTGACCTCCTTTTTCGGAGAAGGCAATGGCACCCCACTCCAGTGCTCTTGCCTCGAAAATCCCGTGGATGGAGGAGCCTCGTGGGCTGCAGTCCATGGGGTCACGGAGTGTCGGACACGACTAAGCAACTTCACTTTCAGTTTTCACTTTCATGCATTGGAGAAGGAAATGGGAACCCACTCCAGTGTTCTTGCCTGGAGAATCCCAGGGACGGCGGAGCCTGGTGGGCTGCTGTCTATGGGGTCGCACAGAGTTGGGCACGACTGAAGTGACTTAGCAGCAGTAGCAGACCTCCTTTTCAACAGGTGGTCCTAGCTGCAGTGCCCAGAAAAGCCTGGGAGGGAGATCAGTTAGGACTCGGTTGCACAGATCCAGCAGGAGATGCTGACGGCTTGGGCCAGGGTAGCAGCGGTGGAGGTGGTGGGATGGGATGTTGGTTTCTGTGTATATTCTATAGGTACACCCGAATAGGATTTACTGACAGATTGCTTGTGGAATGTAGAGAAGCATTGAGGATGACAACAAGCACCTAGGAAAACAGAGGTGCCTTTGCTGAGATGAGAAACAGTGTAAGGTGAGATGGTCACGTTGCTGTAAGTGAAGGAGGCATGAAGATATAAGTCTGGTTCTCCCTGACTCCAAAGTCCAAACTCACCTCCTGTGTTAACTCCATTACTGTATTTCCCTTTCATCATCTGGGACGTATCTGCAGATAGAAATTACAATAAAATTCCAAAGTATTATTCTTGCGAGCTTACTCGACTCCTCTCCTTTTGTAGCTGATTCTCCCTCCAGTGGTCCAGCAGAGGTGTGTTTCACTTGCTCAGTGGTTCCTCGGCAGCTTGCCAATAGCAATACTTAGTATGGGTAGCACTTGGGGCCAGCCATCTCCTATTATGGTCATCATGAACTTTTATTGGATTCCTTTATCATGTCACTGCAAATGCTGGCTTCTTCCCTCCTAATTAAAACAGCCACTTTTTTTTTTTTTTTTTATCAATGACAAGATTCTCCAATAACAGATACCCTAAAGCGGTCCAAATTGGTCAAGGTTAAGGAGATTTAAGGAGATGCTCTATGATATTTGGCACTGAAAAATGATACTGTTTTAGAGATGTTTGGCCACATTGGACACACTGATTTAAACAACCTAAGTGGAAAAGAACGCAGATATCTGACAGCTCCTCTCCTTTTTATGCCACTTTTGTTGATTTTGCTGGGAACTCTGCAGTAGAATTGAAGCCAGAACCATATGGAGAGGGGGTGAGCTGAACCTGGCTATAGAAACAGATTTGAGGTATTGTTTTCAGCAAATCATGGGAACATGCTGGCGGTTATCTACCTGCTAAAAATAGTTTCTCATTATAGTTAGAATAATATCCAAACTTCTTGTTAGGAAGAAGTCCTAAGGGATCCAGCCCCTTTCTACCTGTCCATCCTTAGTGTTCCAGAGAAGCCAACTTCTGCCCTGACACTCTCAGTTTTAACTGAATCCACTTGTCCTTTGCACTTGGACCATTTGCATTAAGTCTTCTTTCTTTGGTTTTTGCCTGACCCATTGATTTATACTTTTTTACATCTCAGGTAAAAGTTTACCTTTCCAGAGGGGGCTTCTTCCACTTACAGGCCTAAAAACAGGACCCATCTGTTATTCTTTCTTAGAGCAAACACTTCTCTTCACCACTTTCTAGCACAGAATGCTGTTCATTGCAGGTCCTGCACTTTGAATAATCTGAAATGATTGTGTATTTCCTCACTTGCCTGATTATTTTTTGACTCCCTCTGCAGGACTAAAAACTCTTTCATGGCAGAGGTATTATTTTCTTTTTACTCTGCGGTATCCTCAACAACTGGACGAATGCCTCGATTACTAGTGATCAACCAGTATTTGTTAAGTGAATACATTAGGTGTTCTGAGGAGTTCCTAAAAACAGATTGTGAACAATTCACTTCATTACCTTCAACAGGAACACGTGGGAAAATGTATCCAAGGGTAAATAAACTATGGGGGACCATTTTTTTTTAAAGGAAGCATTTTTTTATTTAAAGAAGTCACAATCTGGGGACCTCCCTGGCTGTTCAGTGGTCAAGACTCTGCACTTCCAGTCCAGGGAAGATGTGTTCAACCCCTGGTTGGAGAAATAAGATCCCAAGTAAATTAGTAATAATAATAATGTCACAATCTCAATACCCTAATACAAATATTTTCATACTCTTGCATATTTTCTTCTTATGTTGTTGAAACAGACAATTCATTCTACATAAATTGCAGCTGCTCTATTGATATAATATTAAATTTTATATTCTCATTTTTGTCATTTTACCGTAAACATTTTCTGTACATTAACTTTTTTTTAAACTTTCAATTTCGTATTTGAGCATAGCTGATTAGCAATATTGTGATAGTTTCAGGTGGGCAGCAAAGGGACTCAGCCATACATATACACGGAACCATTCTCTCCCAGAGTGCCCTCCCATCCAGGCTGCCATATAACGTTGAGCAGAGTTCTGCGTGCTATCCAGTAGGTCCTTGTTGGTTATCCATTTTAAACATGGCAGTGTGTACATGGCCCTCCCAAACTCCCTAACTATCTCTTCCCCCCATCCCTTATGGGGAAACCTTTTTTTTTTGGCAGGGGGAAACCTTTTGATATGAGGATTCAAATAGCCGTTTTGAACTGTTCAAGAAAGAGCAGCTACAGTGGGGTGCAGTACAACGTGCATGAGGGGAATCCAGCAGAATAAGGTCAGAAGCAGACATTTGAGCTGAGTTAGTAAATTTCTTCCAGGAGGCAGCAGCCATGTGGCAGGCCGCCTCAGTTCCATGGTTCCAATTAGTTTCCATGGACTGACTTTCTGCCATGTGTCAAGTACCCCAAGAAACCCAAGTTGTTTTACCACGCAGTCCCCCAAGGAGTTGTCAACAAATAGAGAAGGAGGGATGGGAGCGTATTATGGAAGTCAACTATCTTTAAAAGTTCATTTATTTGTTCCCATTTTAGTCTCTTATGAGCAATAGCAGAAACCTCTAATGGGTATTTGATTTTTAAAGATGAAGAGTAAATGGGAATCTGGGCATCTCAAATTGGGTTTGAGTCTGATGCCTAAAATAATAGTGGAAAAGTATATAAAAAGACTCGTGTCTTCTGGGAAAGGGTGCTCTCCTTATAAAAGGGGATCCTGAAACTAATGTAATTTGGTCCATTTACAAGCTGCAGCATTTGGTATTTAAGACTTTGGACTGTGTCCTTTTCGTCAGAGTCCTCAGTGTTTGGATGTGTATCAAATCAGATAAATGCGGGCCATGGAGCTGGTGTTCAGGTGTAATTCTTGAATATAGTCTCTGGATCCAAAGTCTGTTTAACCTTGGCAAGAGGCAAAGCCAGTCCAAATTCAGGGGCAGATGTGGGCAATGAGGGAATTTTGTGAGCTGGGCTACATCTCCCGGTCCATGCTGGAAGAATCAGGGAGATGCAGGAAGGGAAAAACAGATTTGATGTTCCTGGGCACAATTCAGATTTTCTAAAAGGCTAAGATGCTTTAAGATTTGAGGATAAACAAGCAAAAAGAGGAGATGGCTTTAGCAAGAAAACTTGTACTGAGGACTAGAAGCAAATAAAAGGGGACTTTACCCTATATCCATAGAGCAAACACCATGTCAGGTTTATTTCCCCGCTTGTGGTTTTCACTTTTTTCTTTTTTTGCTCTTTTTATTTCTTTTCTCTTCTTTTAAAAAAATTCTCATTGTAAAGCAAGTATACCGAATAAAAATTTAATTAATAAAAGAAAAACTCTGTTTGATGTTCAGTCTCTCCCAGAGGAGGGACCCTGGTTTTTCAAATTTTATATTTGTCTAAAATTTGTCATGTGCCACTCTTTAACACTCTCTCCCAGTGCAGTGCCTAGTGAAGAGTGAACTGTAGAAGAAAGCTGGTTCTCTCTCCTTTCCATCTAACCTGGCACAAAATGCACCCTTGTTTCCTTGCATTTTACGTTCTGCTTTCCTTCCAACCCCAAAGATGTTTTTATGGCATGGCCACTAAGGGGTTAATGACTGCCAAAAACATAACTATTCTTAAAGAGCAAAGCGATGGAAATCAAGACCAGGGGGGTACCTTTGGAACGATGTTGTACTGACTTGTAAAACTATTTGGCGGTGGACTTTATGATGGTGGAGTCAGGGATTACAGAAAAACAATGTAGCATTTCATCCCAGGTCTGTCCAGCACCTTCTGCCTTCCACAGATACCCCACTGCCTTCTTCCCAGTGTTTTCTTCAAGGACATATAGGACTTGTTTTGAGAGATGCTGGAAGGGCTGGCAAGCAGGCAGGGAGGCTCTGACCTGACTGGAAAATTCTGTCTCCCTGACTCTGGGAGCTGATAATATTGCCCCGGTCCTGCTGGAGACAGTAGGTTAGTTTCAGACTGCTGCGTACCATGTCAGGGGTTAGAACACACGGAGAAAAAATAAATCTAATCTTCAGACACAGTTGTTCTTTCCTCAATCTACCATATCTACCAGGGAAATCAGATCTGGCAGCTCAAGTGCCCGAGACCAGCACAACGTGTACTTTCTGCCTTTCCACAAATTAGACTCTGGGAGACACGGCGAGAGGAAGACAAGGAGGAACAGAGGAAAAAGCAGCAGAAGAGAAAGGCCAGGGTGAGAAGTCTGGGGCAAGGGACCAGACAGAATCGAAGTTTCCCCCTCCCCATGTCCAACCCCCGTTCTTTGAATATGTGTACAAATAGTTAAATAGTTCAGACACATTAACAATATTGTCTTGACAGCTGAACTTGGTCTGGAGGCTTCTTTAGAGGATAGCAGAGTCGTTTTAGTCTGCCTCTGTGCTTCTGAGACAAGAAAATTAACACAGTAAGAGATGCGGCTGTGCATATATTATCAGAGCCCCTTCTCCTGGCAGGGGTTAGAAGAGATTAGAGTTTGTTAACACCTGCGGCTTTTTGAAATAAGGTGTATCTTTCAAGGGATACTTTTAATTTGCGCTTTGCTGCCGGCGTGTAGTTAGGAGAGGGGACAGTCATATGGTGCGTTAATTCCTGTCACCCAGGACTGGCCCCCTAACCCCAGGCATGGCTGGAACTGGGGACCCACAGGAGCGAGAGGAACTGAGGCTTCTTGCTTGGCCACGTGTCTGGCTGGAACACTGCCCACCACCCACCACCCAAGACTTGAGTACCATCTTAGTCTCCATCCTTGTCAGGGAGTGACTTCCCTTCCAACCTGGCTTGGCCCTTTGAAGCGGTGCTCCTGTCACCTCGAATGTGGAAAAGGATTGTATTTGTCAGGCTTCTTCAGAGAAAAAGAATCAACAATAAATATATATATATATATGCACACACACACACTACTTTGTATGTAATATATATGTATAAATACTTATATGATATACATATAAAATATAATATAAAATTATATATACATATATAAAAGGAGATTTATTGCAAGCAGTTGGCTCACATATCATGCAGACTGAGAAGTCCCATGGTCTGCCGTCTGTAAGCTGGAGACCCAAGAAAGCTGGAGGCATAATTCTGATCTGAAGTCAAAATTAATGCAAAAAAAAAAAAAATCCCTATGGTGAATGAACTATCAAAATTTTTAATAAAAACAGGCTCAGTGTTACCGATTTTTCTTTTGCTTCTGGCTTCAGTGCGGCTCAGCTGGGCACTGACCCAGCCAATGCCATTCTGCAGACAGAGACCTTTCTCCCTGACGTTGCTTCCTCACCAAGGGAAGAAGAAGAGGCCATAATGTAGCAGCTGGGCCCAGGCCAGAGTGGTGACTTCGGACGCCAAGCCTGTTGCTGAGACTTTGGTTTAATACGCTGAGTGTTATCTCTTCTACTGCTCACCTGCTGGGGTCCTAGCAGAAGTGGTAGTTTAGTCCCTAAGTTGTGTCTGACTCTTGCGACCCCATGGGCTGTAGCTCGCCAGGCTCCTCTGTCCATGGGATTCTCCAGGCAAGAATACCGGAGTGGGTTGCCATTTCCTTCTCCAGGTCCTAGCTCGGTATAAAAGGAACTAGCCAATCGGGAACGTTCTCATACCTGGGCAAATGTGCCAAGGTCATCATTTTTTAAAATATAATTTTATTTATTTATTTATGTATGGCTGCTCTGGGGTCTTCATTGCTTTGTGCAGGCTGTGGCAGGCTAGAGTCCATGGGGTCACAAAGAGTCAGACATGACCGGGAGACTGACATTTTCATTTTTCAGTTGCAGTGAGTGGGGCTACCCTTCAGTGAGGTGCCCCAGCTTCTCATTGCAGTGCCTTCTCTTGTTGCAGAGCACAAGCTCTAGGGCATGGGCTGAGCAGTGGGGCGCCCGGGCTTAGTTGTTCCTCGTCACGTGGGATCTTCCCGGATCAGGGATCAAACCCGTGTCTCCTGCATTGGCAGACGAATTCTTTACCACTGAGCCAACTGGGAAGCCCTAAGGTCATCATTTGAGAAGCCTTCTCAGCTGTCTTGGAGTCAGGACCACTTCCTCTGTAGGACTTTGGGGGGTGGCCTTGAATAAGACTCCATGTCCTGCAGGTCTGTTCTCTGGGACAAGGGTTGGGGGGTCTGAGGACAGCATTTCATGGAGCCTGGTGGATACTTTGTCCTCTTTGCATCCTAGGTGGGGCTCTGGCCCTTAACACCTAATTGCACTTCTGTCAGTCAGACTTCCCTCTGGTACACGATTTGAAACTCTCTCAAGTTAAACTGTAAATGATTAATAATCTATAAGTACTTCCGTGCAATAGTACTAGCTTGAGTCTTTGATCTTTGCTAACAGAAATAGTGCAACAATAGATACCAGGCAAGATGGAAGGGAGGAAAAATAGCAGTGTTTTCTGCTGGTGTGAAGGCCAGCCATAATATTCTGATTCAATCCAGTTCAGTCACTCAGTTGTGTCCAACTCTTTGTGACCCCACAGACTACAGCACGCCAAGCCTCCCTGTCCATCACCAACTCCTGGAGCTTGCTCAAACTCACATCCTTCGAGTCAGTGATGCCATCCAACCATCTCATCCTCTGTCATCCCCTTCTCCTCCTGCCTTCAATCCTTCCCAGCATCAGGGTCTTTCCCAAGGAAGCAGTTCTTTGCATCAGGTGGCCAAAGTATTGGAATTTCAGCTTCAGCATCAATCTTTCCAATGGATATTCAGGACTGATTTCCTTTACAGCTGACTGGTTGGATCTCCTTGCAGTACAAGGGACTCTCAAGCATCTTCTCCAACACCACAGTTCAAAAGCATCAATTCTTCAGCACTCAGCTTTCTTTATAGTCAAACTCTCACATCCATACATGGCTATTGGAAAAACCACAGCTTTGACTCGACAGACCTTTGATGGCAAAGTAATGTCTCTGCTTTTTAATATGCTGTCTAGGTTGGTCATAACTTTCCTTCCAAGGAGCAAGCGTCTTTTAATTTCATGGTTGCAGTTACCATCTGCTGTGATTTTGCAGCCCAAGAAAATAGTCTCTCACTGTTTCCATTGTTTTCCCATCTGTTTGCTATGAAGTGATAGAACCGGATGCCACGATCTTGGTTTTCTGAATGTTGCGCTTTAAGCCAACATTTTTACTCTGCTCTTTCACTTTCATCAAGAGGCTTTTTAGTTCCTCTTCACTTTCTGCCATAAGGGTGGTGTCATCTGCATATCTGAGGTTATTGATATTTCTCCTGGCAACCTTGATTCCAGTTTGTGCTTCATCCAGCCTGGCATTTTGCATGATGTACTCTGTTTATAAATTAAATAAGCAGGGTGATAATGAACAGCTTTGATACACTCCTTTCCCGATTAGGAACCAGTCTGTTGTTCCACATTGAGTTCTAACTGCTGTTTCTTGACCTGCATACAGATTTCTCAGCAGGCAGATCAGGTGATCTGGTATTCCCATCTCTTGAAGAATTTGCCACAGTTTATTGCGATCCACACAGTCACAGGCTTTGGTGTAGTCAATAAAGCAGAAGTAGATGTTTTTCTGGAACTGTCTTGGTTTTTTGATGATCCAACAGATGTTGCCAATTTGATCTCTGGTTCCTCTGCCATTTCTAAACCTGCTTTGAACATCTGGAAGTTCACAGTTCACGTACTATTGAAGCCTGGCTTGGAGAACTTTGAGCATCACTTTGCTAGCGTGTAAGATGAGTCCAATTGTGTGGTAGTTTGAGCATTCTTTGGCATTACCTTTCTTTGAGGTTGGAGTGAAAACTGACCTTTTCCTGTCCTGTGGCCACTGCTGAGTTTTCCAAATTAGCTGGCATATTGAGTGAAGCACTTTCACAGCATCATCTTTTAGGATTTGAAATAGCTCAACTGGAATTCCATCACCTCCACTAGCTTTGTTTGTAGTGATGCTTCCTAAGGCCCACTTGACCTCACATTCCGGGATCTTTGGCTCTAGGTGATTATTCACACCATCTTTATTATCTGGGTCATGAAGATCTTTTTTGTATAGTTCTTCTGTGTATTCTTGCCACCTCTTCTTAATATCTTCTGCTTCTGGTAGGCCCATACCATTTCTGTCCTTTGTTGTGCCCATCTTTGCACGAAAGTTCCCTTGGTATCTCTAATTTTCTTGAAGAGATCTCTAGTCTTTCCCATTCTATTGTTTTCCTCTATTTCTTTGCATTGATCACTGAGGAAGTCTTTCTTATCTCTCCTTGCAATTCTTTGGAACTCTGCATTCAAATGGGTATTTCTCTCCTTTTCTCCTTTGCCTGTAGCTTCTCTTCTTTTCTCAGCTATTTGTAAAGCCTCAGTCAGACAACCATTTTGCCTTTTTGCATTTCTATTTTTTTTTTATTTTTTTTTTATTTATTTTTTTCCCCATTATTTATTTATTTATTTTTTCACTGGGTTTTGTCATACATTGATATGAATCAGCCATAGATTTACACGTATTCCCCATCCCGATCCCCCCTCCCACCTTCCTCTCCACCCGATTCCTCCGGGTCTTCCCAGTGCACCAGGCCCGAGCACTTGTCTCATGCATCCCACCTGGGCTGGTGATCTGTTTCACCATAGATAATATACATGCTCTTCTTTCGAAACATCCCACCCTCACCTTCTCCCACAGAGTTCAAAAGTCTGTTCTGTATTTCTGTGTCTCTTTTTCTGTTTTGCATTTCTTTTTCTTGGGGATGCTCTTGATCCCTGCCTCCTGTACAATGTCATGAACCTCCATCCATAGTTCATCAGGCACTCTGTCTCTCAGATCTAATCCCTTGAATCTATTTGTCAATTCCACTGTATAATTGTAAGGGATTTGATTTAGGTTATACCTGAATGACCTAGTTTTTTTCCTTACTTTCTTCAATTTAAATCTGAATTTGGCAATAAGGAGTTCATGATCTGAGCCATAGTCAGCTCCTGGTCTTGTTTTTGCTGACTGTATAGAGATTCTCCATTTTTGGCTGCAAAGAATATAACCAATCTGATTTTGGTGTTGACCATCTGGTTAAGTCCATGTGTAGAGTTGTCTCTTGCATTGTTGGAAGAGGGTGTTTGCTATGACCACTGAGCTTGCTTGGCAAAACTCTGTTAGCCTTTGTCCTGCTTCATTTTGTACTCCAAGGCCAAATTTTCCTATTACTCCAGGTATCTCTTGACTTCCTACTTTTGCATTCCAGTCCCCTATAATGAAAAGGACATCTTTTTTGGGTGTTAGTTCTAGATGGTCTTAGAGGTCTTCATAGAACTGTTTAACCTCAGCTTCTTCAGCATTACTGGTTGGGGTATAGACTTGGATTACTGTGATATTGAATGGCTTGCCTTGGAAACGAACAGAGATAATTCTGTCGTTTTTGAGATTGCATTTATTCTGATTAGTTGACTTTTTTTTTTTTTTAAAGATGCAGGCTCCCATGCCATCTGGGACTTGGTCAGCTGTCCTCAATGTTTTCCATAAGAATATATTTGACAGGGACTCAGTTAAGTTCAGTTCAGTTGCTCACTCATGTCCAACTCTTTGCAACCTTAAGAACTGCAGCATGCCAGCTTCCCTGTCCACCAGCAACTCCTGGAGTTACTCAAACTCATGTCCATAGAGTCAGCAATGCCATTCAACCATCTCATCTTCTGCCATCCCCTTCTCTTCCCACCTTCAGTCTTTCCCAGCATCAGGGTCTTTTCTTCACATCAGGTGGCCAGACTCTAATACTTTAGCCACCTGATGTGAAGAACCGACTCATTGGAAAAGACTCTGATGCTGGGAAAGATTGAGGGCAGGAGGAGAAGGGGTCGACAGAGGATGAGATGGTTGGATGGCATCACCGACTTGATGGACATGAGTTTGAGTAAACTCCAGGAATTGGTGATGGACTGGGAGGCCTGGCCTGCTGCTGTCCATGGGGTCATATAGAGTTGGACATGACTGAGCAACTGAACTGAACTGCACTGATTGTTGTTGATAACAGTAAAGCAAGTGTGTTTTTTATTTATTTATTTTTCTATTGGAATATGATTGCTTTACAATGTTGTGATACCTTCTGCTGTCCAACAAAGTGAATCAACTATAAATATACATTTATCTCCCCTCCCTGCTGGATCTCCCTCCCACCCCCATCCTACCCCTCCAGGTCATCACAGAGCCCCAAGCTGAGCTCCCTGGGTTATACAGAAGCCCCCCACTAGCTATCTATATTGTACATGGTGGTGTAAATGTATCAATCTCCCAGGTCATCTCACCCTCCCTTTATAATAGCCAGGTCATGGAAGCAACCTATATGTCCAACAACAGGTGAATGGATAAAGAAGATGTGGTATATATACACAATAGAATATTAGCCACTAAAAGGAACAACATGGGGTCATTTATAGAGACATGGATGGACTTATAATCTGTAACGCAGAGTGAAGTAAGTCAGAAAGAGAAAAATAAATATTGTACATTAAACCATAAATGTGCAATCTAGAAAGGCAAGTGTTTTGCAAATTATGAATTATTTCACAGGTTCATCCAGCCTTTGAAGTAACTCTGTGAGATAAGAAACGTCAATCCTGTTCTGTTGATGAGAAACCTGAGGTTCAGAAAGAATAAGTTATTTGCTCATTTATTCATATAGTGAATCTCCAAGTGGTAGAATTGAGACTCAAACCAAGGTCAGCCAGCTACACATTCCTCACTCTTTAAGACTGAGACTTCTTCAAAACCACATTCTGAGAGCACTTATGCCCACAATGCCCCAGCTCAAGCTAGAAAGCTCTTAGGTATAACTCTTTCTTTAGAGTGTGGCCCATTGAGACAGGAATGGTCCAAGAATAACATGTGTCAAGTGGGGTTTCCTCATGGAGACTTCAGCTTTATTGAGCATGTTGGAATATCTGCATAGATTTCTTTCCTCTGGCAGTCCTAGAGAGTGGTATTTCTGTAGGGAAGACAGCATATCAGACTCCAGAGAATGAGTCTATTTAGACTCTGCTCTTAAGGGGTGTGTGTGTGTTAGTCAGTCAGTTGTGTCTGACTCTTGTGATCCCATAGACTGTAGCCCGCCAGGTTCCTCTGTCCATGGGACTTCCCAGGTTAGAATACTGGAGTGGGTTGCCATTTCTTTCTCCAGAGGATCTTCCCGACCCAGGGATCGAACCTGGGTCTCCTGCACTGTAGATGGATTCTTTACCATCTCAGCCACCAGGGAAGTCACTCTTGAGGTACTTTTCTGTATTCAGCTTCCAAGTCTGCTGAGGCTGACCCTTAGGAGCCTTGGAAATTCCTACAAAGCTGGAATCACGCTATCTTCTTACCTGGGCAGCAGCAGATGCGTCATATGTACTCAGCAAAAGGCAGAGCTAAGGGGAAATGTCTTCCAGACTTTGGTTAATAGGTCAATTAGCTCATATTTGGGGAGACATGACTTGCCTGCAGTATTTATCTATCTGTGAGCGTTAACAAGCTAAATCATTATGGGAATACACAACCATAATAAGTGACTCCGACTCAGAGGTGACCCGATATTTTCTTTCTTGGAGACATTATTTGCTAGGTTTGGTTTTCTTGTGATCTCACAGAAACACATTTCTTCTGCAATCCCTTCTTTGAAGAAATAATATGTCAAACCCAGAATCTGGCACCAAAGCAAAGATTCCTTTTACTTTCTGCTTTCTGATGCTTGCCAGAGTAGTAAAACTGGGACCGGATTGCAAGTTTCTGCAAAGGGAGAACGGGGAAAAAAACAGAAGAAAACAGACGGTATTCCTGCTTAAAAATAAACTAGCTGGTGGTGGACTTCTCTGGCCGTCCAGTGGTTAAGAATCAGCCTGCCAATGCAGGGGACACACGTTCGATCCCTAGTCCGGGAAGATCCCACATGCCTCGGGGCAACTAAGCCTGTGTGCCACAACTACTGAACTGGATCTCTAGAGCCCAGGTCCGTCACAAGAAAAGCCACCCTAATGAGAAGCCCGCACACCACAACTAGAGGATAGCCTGCGTGCAGCAACAAAGTCTCAGCACAACCAAAAATAAATAAAATTTAAAAAGAAAAAGTTTTTTAAAAAGTTAGCTGCTTGTGGTGCGGGGGTTGGGGGTGTAGGGGGTGGAGGGTGGAAACAATGACCTCATTCTTCATTCATTGATGATGTCTTTTTACAAACAAAGGAAAAGCATGTAGCCTCCTCAGCACCATATGTAGGTACATCATCCTCTGAAAGGTAATTGTGCTGAGAGGAGGGAAAATTAAGATCAGAGTAAAAGGACAAAAAGTAAGAGACTGGAGTTTTGAATCCTTCTACTTTACAGTAGGTGGAGACACTGTACCTTTAACATAGTTGACACGTAATTTCTTCATATTTTTATTATCTTATGCCTTTCTCCGTCACAGCATACTTCTTTCTGTAATTATAGATTTTGCCATCAAACTCAGCATGTATATGGAGAAAGTTACTGAGGGAATTATTTTCTTAGTATTTCAAAAGATAACTGAATTTTAAAAGGCAGAGGGATATTCTGGAAGCTACATCTCAGTTTAACTAATAAAACCAGCCAACTGGGCTTCTGCCACATTTTCCCATCCTTTTTACTTGTGTTGAGTTTCTTCTACTTCAATCCTAATGACACATGAGCAACTTGGGATTTTTTTTTTTTTGCTTTTTGTTATTGAAAGAAATGGAAAAGTCTTCTCTTCTTATTATCTAAAAGAAAATAATGCTATTTCTCTTCTCTCAGCTGATGACTTGAACTGCTACATCTTGAGAGTGTGTGGACAAGCAAGCATGTGGGTATACACACACACTACATTAAGAGCAGTCACCTTGACCTCTTTCTAAAACATAATTTTCCCCTCTATGTTTAAGTCTTTCTATTTCCTGCTCTTTCTTAGCATTACCTGTCTTCCAGATGTATCTAAACCTTTACACTGGATTCTACACATTTTCTGCTAGGAATAAAGGTGAGCGCTGATTGAGCTTCAGAATCTTCTCCATCTACCTTCCAGCTGCCTAGGTAACGCAGCTCTGCCATGCTAGTTTAGTTTCAGATATTTCTACCCTGTCAACTTACGGGTTATGCTTCTTTAAGACTTGGCAAAGTGTCTGCTTGCTGAGAAAAAAAAAAAAAGAGTAGATTGACGTTAACACTCGACACATGCTTTTTGCAAAAACACTTGCCTACAACATATGTCATAGCTATTGCCTTTTGTCTTAAAATGCTCAGTCCATTCTTAAAAATATTAAAAATGGAAATATTATCTCTGCCTGCTCAAAGAAAGACTGTCTCTGTTAGCATTAGTCATAAATGGATGAACGGAATCTGTTAAATTTACTAAAGGTCTTTCAGTGTTTTCTATCTTTTGGATCTTTATTATCTTTTTGTTTTCCATTCAGACAGAAGGGCATTGCTTGTGCAAGGCATAATTCAACTCTGAAGAATTTTTCTGGAAGCCTGGCTCCTATAAAAAATTTCTTCCTTTTAATGAACTTGATCAGATTTTAGCCTCAGGATAGGCGCTGGATCAATCTGTCTGTCTTTCTCTTTTTCCAATCTTCTGTCTCTCCTCTCTCCCCCTTTTGCATAATCTTTCTCATTATCAAATTATTTCTATGATTCATGTCTTTTCTTACTCCTTTTCACTGGACAACAAGCATCTTCAACCCACCTGCCAGAGCAAGAGAATTCCAGAACCCTTCCTAGACACAGTAGAAAAAAATTCAGAGACAGCGATCTCATGGCTCTTTCACCAGTGGGATCACCAGTCAGATCACCAGTAATGTTAGCTCCTTTCCTTCCATTCCTAGATCCCTGTGAGGACCAAAGGTGTTAGCGCAGTTCCTGTGCTCACCAAACTGTGCTATGCTTAGTCATTCAGTTGTGTCCAACTCTTTGCGACCTCATGGACTGTAGCCCACCAGGCTCCTCTGTCCATGGGGATTCTCCAGGCAAGAATACTGCAGTAAGTTGCCATGCCCTCCCCTAGGGGATCTTCCTGACCCAGGGATCAAACTAGGGTCTCCTGAATTGCAGGTGGATTCTTTATCAGTTGAGATACCAGGGAAGCACAGTGAGGCCAGCCAAATTGCAAAGTTAGAATGTGGAGCAGAGAAAGGTTTACTGCAAGGACATGCAAGGAGATAAGTGGCTTTTGCTCTAACCTCCCCCGAGCTTCTGGAAGGGTTTCAGCCAAGCATTTTTAGAAGCCCGATGAGGGAGGCGGGGTCTTGGGTTCTGTGATCAGCTTGTGCACTTTTCTGATTAGCTAATGGTGAAACACAGCAGGTGGTATCACAGGGGTTAACATTATCAGTCCTGGGGTCCAGGAGGCCTGGGGCTATCTGCTCAAGGTCATCAAATAGTTAACATCTTCCATTTGGTGGGGGATTGTCACATCTGCAAAACAACTCGGGAAATGTACATCAAATACTGTTATCTATTCAATAGGTGCTTCAGAGAGGAGCTAAAGCAGAGGATTTGCAGGAAGACCTCTCCCCACCCCTCTCCTAAGGCCTCAAGGGGTCCTTCTCCCTTACAAAGGCATATGATATGTCAGTAAAAGGAATTAGATGTGACCACCATGATTTATGCCTCCTCTGGACTCTTTTGTTGCTGTTGATTTCATCACTGTCACACTTTCTAGTCACCTCTGCAGCTGCTGAAGTTCCTGGCATTTTCTCTGAGAATATGTTAGGTCTCTATACTTCACCAACAGTACAATAAACATCTGAGTAGCATCGATTTCTTTAACATTCAGAGTTACTAAAAAAGTTACTTGGGTTTGCCAAATTTGAAAAATATAGTTATAACTTTAAATGTGATTTCTTGAAGATTTGAATTAAAAAGTATCTTGATAATTCTCAAAAAAAAAAAAAAAAAAAGCCCTTTAAGCAATTGTAGTCAGTGGTATGTCGGAGCAGACTCATAGCAGAGAGAAAGAGCAGATAATTAAATTTTCAGGAATTTTGAGAGCAAGTTGTAAAATACTGACATTACTAAAAATTAAATTAGAAATTAGAAGAAACTATATCAAAAACAATTGCAATGAAAACGCAAACTCCTTACTTCCTAATTGTTTTACTATATTTTACTATTATCACTGCTTTCCAGTTTTTAAAGTCTATTTTTCACATATAGTGAAAATGAAAAGTGAAAGTGTTAATTGCTCAGTCATGTCCAATTCTTTGCAACTCCATGGACTGTAGCCCACCAGGCTCCTCTGTCCATGGAATTGTCTAGTAATATTGGAGTCGGTTGCCATTGCCTTCTCCAGGGGATCTTCCAGGCCCAGGGATCAAACCCTTGTCTCCTGTTGGACAGGCATTCTTTACCATCTGAGCCACCAGGAAAATACTGTATAACATTATTAATGACACATCTCTTCCCAGTTCTGCATTGTGTTAAGTTTTACATTGGTTGCTTGAAATGGGTCATTGTACACCTATGGACATGGCCAAAATTGATAAATGTTACAAATCAGGACTTTTTCATGAGAGAGTTGCTTGTTTAGCATTTATCGTCACACCACTGTATGTGATTATTCCTATTTTAGAGATAAGAAAGCAGAGGCTCAGAGGTTAAATAGTCAATGAATACACTAAGGCATGGTATGTATGTAGGGGTATATTATCCAGGATTGTAGAGGTAACTAACTAGATCAATGTTGTGAAATGGAGTATTTCCTGCCATATCAGTAAACAAGGATGTCATAGCCATCAGCAATTTCAGGCTTCCAAATATGAACTTCTGACCCTGGAGATTGGTCAAAAGGGAGAGCAAAGCCTGTGATCCTGCAGCTGTTGGCTGCTGCTACTCCCTAAGGTGAATGAGGAACTAAGGATGTGAAAAACAAAGAAGCCAAGAAACAGGAAGCTGGCCCTAGATAGCTGAGATGCATATGAAAGAAATAATTTCAGTGAGCCCAGAAGCTTGCATCTTCCCATACATAGAAAAGCACTAAATTCCGTAACTCGAGATATCTGGTTTTCCTTAATTATCAATAATCTTTTGATATTCAGACTACCTGCCTCTTGCTGCAAACTTCTCTACAACCTCAGTCCTCTCCTTACCCCTACCTCTCCCTGCAACTTCCTCTCAGGTGACCCTGATAGGCTCTCTCTCTAGTCCTAAAAATTCCCACCAAATAAACACAACTCTCCATTTCTAGGACTATTTTTTAAGTCAACAATGTGAGACTTTGCATTGGTTTTACAGGTCAACTCTGATATAGGTATTTAGTGAACAATTGCTCTATGTCAAACACAGTACAAGATGCTCTTTTATACCTGATCCTGAGATGAAGATAAATATTATTGCTCTTATAGATGAAGAAACTGGGGCACAAAATAATTAGATGATTTGTCCAAAACCCTTTTAAAAAATGTTTATTTGTTTATTTTTGGCTGCACTGTGTCTCTGTTGCTCCTCATGGGCTTTCTCTAGTTGTGCTGAGTGGGGGCTATCCTCTAGAAGTGCATGGACTTCTCCAGAGAACACAGTTTCGATCCCTAGTCTGGAAGATTCTATATGCCACAGTGCAACTAAGCCCCTGTGCCACAGCTATTGAGCCCATGGGTACAAAATCTTTTTATCGAGTTCATCTTAGAGTCCATCTCTCCCTGGCCTCAGAATAGATGACCTACACCATCTACTTCAAAACTAATAGGTCCAAATCTTGATGACATGTCCTCTTCAAAGGTTACTTCCATTAGACAGAAAAATGTGCAAAAATATGGGCCAGTCATGCAGAATCTTTAGCATGTATATGTCATTCTAGTGAAGTGCTTTTAGAAATTGGTTCCCCAGTGAAGGAGGGATTGGGAAACTTAGCCCTGTAAGAAAAATCAGCAGGGGAAATATCAGATCACTCCAGTTCTTTGTCCTCAAGCTCTGACCCAATAATTCTGGGTCATGGGAAAGTGACCTAAAAATATAAAGACCCAAAATTTCATTCAGTTGGGTAAAGTTTAAAACGCAAACACCACTGCATCTCTGCATGACATTTAGTGTTTCCTTTTTTACTCCTCAGGTCCTTATGTCCCAGGAGAACTCTTTAGGCAGCTTTTTATGGACATACAAGCTAAATACTTTGACAGGGTAAATAAAACAACAACAACAACAAAACACTTTCACTTTAGCTCATGGGACCCAACTGTTTCAGTTGCCGCAGCATGCAGAACTTTAAAGACAAGCACAAACCAGAGGAGACCAGATTCTACATTAATGTTAGGTCTTCAGTTACAAGCTACTTTGGAGAAGAGTCTGCAGAAATCTAAATCTCAGCCTTGGTCCAAAAAAAGAATACATGATTCAAAGCATCTTTCTTAGAATCGAAGGAGAATGTCACTGGGGAATGGTGGGTTTGTGGGTAAGAGGTCAGGCAACTTTCCATTTTCATGTACTGTTGATAACCTTGCATCTGTTCCTATGTATGTTAAGGGGTCATTTTGATTTCAGAATCTCCTAATGGGATAACAGATCCCCTTATAAATACCACCTTATTTTTCTGCTATGAATCAGTTGCATACAATGGTGTGTGGGTACTGTTGCTGTGTAACTATATTCCAAACCTAGAGGCTTGAATCACTCATTTAATTTTGCTCACGATTTTGTGAGTCAGGAGTTTGCGTAGGCTTGATTGGGCAACTTTCACTTGGGGATCTCCCACACAATTGCAGCCAAATAGCAGTTGGGGCCAGTGTCCTCTAAAGTCTTGGCTGGGTTAGACCTATAACACGGTAGCAGTGGACGCTGGCTGTTGGCTCATCTGGGGTTGACAACCAGAGCTCTTGTATGTAGTGTCTACAGCATGACAGTCTCAGAATTGTCAAGCATCTCACTTTATCCTTGGCTTCTTCCAGAGTCCATATTCCAGGAGAAGCAAGTGGTTATTGTGTGGCCTCCTGCCGCCTGGTCTCAGAAATCATGTGGCATCCTACCATGTGTAAAATAAACAGCTAGTGGGAACCGGCTGTGTGGCACAGGAAGCTCATCTTGGTGCTCTGTGCTGACCTAAATGGGTGGGATAGGGGTGTTAGGTTGGAAGTCCAAGAGGGAGGGGATATATGTACACATGTAGCTGATTCATGTCATTGTACAGCAGAAATCAACACAACAGTGTAAGCAACTGTACCGCAAAAAAAAAAAAAAAAAGTCAGTGATATCCTTTCTGAATTCTATTGGTCAAAGCAGTCATAGACCAACCCAGGTTCAAGGGAAAGGAGCGTAGACATTCCCTTCTTCAATAGAGTAGTGTCAAAGGATTTGGAATGCAATCAAAATGCAGTTATAGGAATAATAACAGTATCAGTTTGCTGATTGGCTTCCCTGGTGACTTAGAGGGTAAAGCATCTGCCTGCAATGAGGGAAACCCAGGTTTGATCCCTGGGATGGGAAGATCCCCTGGAGAAGGAAATGGCAACCCACTCCAGTACTCTTGCCTGGAAAATCCCATGGATGGAGGAGCCTGGTAGGCTACAGGACAGGGGGTCGCAAAGAGTCAGACACTAATGAATGACTTCACTTTTCAATTTGCTGATTATATAGCAACAGCAAAAACAAAAATTTAAAAACAATGAGTCATCTATTTAGCTTACTATTCTGCAACTAGTAATTTAGACTCGACTCGGCTGGGAGAGTCTTGTGCTCTTTGCTGGGTTTGTTCCTGCATCTGTGGTCAGCATGCTGGCTCTGACTGATCTCTCTGAGGACTCTGTTTGGGCAGAGTTGACTCTGGTCTGTGTGGACTCAGGTCCTCCAGTTGGCTACACTTAGCTCCTTCCCATGGTGGAAAGAAGGTCTGAGTAGTCTTGAGACCTCCTTGCAAAAGTGCCCCCCATCACCTCTGCAAGCTCAATTCCAGGGTGTGGAGAGATAAAGTGAAAGTTGCTCAGTCGTGTCCCATTCTTTGCGACCCCATGGACTATACAGTCCTTGGAATTCTTCAGGCCAGAATACTGGAGTGGGTAGCCTTTCCCTTCTTCAGGGGATATTCCCAACCCAGGGATCGAACCCAGGTCTCCCGCATTGCAGGCCGACTCTTTACCAGCTGAGCCACAAGGGAAGCCCATGGGGAGACAGGGTCTGTCCTTTAATAGGGGTTGTACAATCATTTCAAAAGGATCATCTGGATAAGGAGGGGAATAATTGCAGCCGTTTAAAAACTAATCTATTACAGCAAGTCATCCTCATGTAGTGTTTACTTTGCATCAAAAAAATGTTCTAAGTATTCTAGATGTACAGGTCATTTGATCTTCAAAGCAATCCTAAATGTGGGTTTTTTATGACATTATCCGTATTTTATGGACAAGAAAATGGAAACACAGAGAACATGTTAATAAGTGATGTACCAAGGTCACAGAGCTGGAAAACAATTAACACAATACTCACGCCCAGGCAGTGTGGCTCTAGAGACCACGGCTGTAACTCCTACACTGGTAACACAGTCTCTGTTCATAGGGGTGACATCGTGACAGTCAATTGGGGAGGGTTTATTTCTGTATGCCAACACGAGGGTCAGATACTACCAGCACATGGCATTTTGGTCAGTGCTGGTTCTGTCGACCACACTCCATGTCCTTTTAAACTGTTTTGTCTTCTAAGTGACATTCAAGTGAGTTTAGTGTGTATCATTAAAGCTACAAGGAGATTTTTATTACAGATTTGAAAAAGCTAACAGAGGAAGTGTAGAGGCCCTGAGTTGGGTGGTAGAACTTGGTGCTTCCTTAGTCTTATTTCGTCATTTATCAAGTGAGGGAGTTAAACTAAGTGATCTGGTTTCATGACATCCTAAAATCTAAGTGCCCTTAGCATCATAGTCATAAGTTGATCTAAAGCTCTTTAAGGATTATCTATAATAAGGATCACGAATGTACTATGAACAGCAGGATGGTATTTCCAGTTTTTTATTTTCTATACAGGAGTCTCCTCTTATTCATGGTTTCAGTTACCCATGACCAACCATGGTCTGAAAATACTAAATGGAAACTCCAGAAACAAACATTTTCTAAGTTTTAAAATGTGGGCCATTCTGAGTCATGTGATGAAATCTTACGGGATCCCACTCGCTCCCGCCCAGACGTGAATCATCGCTTTGTCCAGTGTATCCGACCCTATTAGTCACTCAGTGGGATCATGGATCAGACCCACTGTCGGTATGGCAGTTCTGGTGTTCAAGCGACCCTGATTTTAAACAATGAAGACCCCAGAGACAAGAAGAGTGACGCTGGAAATCTGGTTGTGACAAAGAGAGGCCATAAAGGGCTTTCTTTAAGTGAAAAGATGAAAATTCTTTACTTACTGAGAAAAATGCTTAAAAATTCCATCTTGAGGTTGCTAAGATCTATGTGAAGAATTAATCTTCCATCCATGAAATTGTGAAAAAGGAAAAAGAAATTTGTACTGCTTTTGGGGTAGCACCTCTAACTGCAAGTGACGGCCACGGGCTTAGTTAAGATGAAGAATTCTACAGGATATTTTGAGAGATACCACATTCACTTAACTTTTATTCCAGTACATTATTACAATTTTACTATCTTAACTATTTATTAGTTATTATTGTTCATCTCTTACTGTGCCTAATTTACAAATTAAACTATATCATGGGTCTGTATATAGAGGGAAAAAAGTATATAAAAAGTATATATAATAGGGCTCAGTACTATCTGGGTTTCAGGCATCCACTGGGAGTCTTAGAATGGATCCCCTGTGGATGAGGGTGGGGACTCCTGCATATTCTTCAAAATGTCTTAAACTATCTCCTTTTCTAGTTCCTAGAAACACATGTCCTGCTGATAATAAGAAATCAATGATTTCTCTATAAAACGTAGCCCTAGAGAAACAGTATATTTGTATGATGTGTTAATGGATGTTTGGATAGGCATTACAATGATTACTGCTTTAGCAAAATAATAATGATGATAACAATAAAAATAATAATGGGACCATGCAATTAAGAAGAGAGGTACAGGGTCTTCCCTACTGGTCCAAAGGCTGCACTCCCAAATTAGTGGGCCCGGGTTTGATCCCATAGCCAGGGAACTAGATCCCACATACCCACAAAGAAGATCAAAGATCCTACGTACCACAATTAAGACCCAGCACAACCAAATAAATAAATAGATATTTAAAAAAAGAAGAGTGGTACAAAGGAGAAGAGATGAAAAGAGAGGGAAGCGTATGGGAGAAAAATGAGAAAACATGGAGGTAGCTCAAAATGGCATCTTTTGGCTTTTCATATAAAGGTTTGGTGAAGCTGACTTCAGAAATGGTCATTGACATGGGGGTTGTTTGCCAAGTGCTAAGGGCCACCTCATGCGAAGAGTTAACTCATTGGAAAAGACCCTGATGCTGGGAGGGATTGGGGGCAGGAGGAGAAGGGGACAATACAGGATGAGATGGCTGGATGGCATCACCGACTCGATGGACATGAGTTTGAGTAAACTCTGGGAGTTGGTGATGGACAGGGAGGCCTGGCGTGCTGTGGTTCATGGGGTCTCAAAGAGTCGGACACGACTGAGCGACTGAACTGAGTGTCCTCTGGGGACTTCCCAGGTGGCTCAGTAGGAAAGAATCTGCCTGCCAGTGCAGGAGACGTGAGTTCAATCCCTGGGTTGGGAAGATCCCTTGGAGGAGGAAATGGCACAATCCACTCCGATATTCTTGCCTGGAGAATCCCATGGACTCAGGAGCCTGTCGGGCTGCAGTTCGTGGGGTCTCAAAGAGTCAGACATGACTTCGCCACTGAGCACACATGCAATGTCCTCTGCGGAAATGTGGAAAGATATCTGTCCTTCAGAGGTGGGTTTTCTGACTGGTCAAGCTGGACGTACCTTAAGAAGATTCCAGAGCCCGGAGGACATTGGATGATGCTTTCCATTACCCTTGTCACCTGGAAACAAGAGGCTCAGCATCTCCATCATTTTATAGGTACTTGTTTTAAAAGAAAAGTGCAGAAAGGATCTTTTACCTACACAAGTACAGGCAAGACCACAGGGTGATGTTGTCGAAAGAGAAGTGGCATCATGGAGAGTGAGGAGAATGTTTGTACAGACTCTTGCCATTTAATCTTGCTGAGTCTTCATTTTCTCATAAGAGGGAAGTAGGTGTCGGATTGGGGTGGGTGGATGGGTGATTGGAAAGATACTGCCCTGGATGAAAAATAAGATCATTTTCTACAGATGTTCTGATTGTTAAATTGATGACAAAATTCTTACTTCCTCATTGCTGCTGCTGCTGCTACTGCTGCTAAGTCGCTTCAGTCATGTCTGACTCTGTGCAACTTCATGGACTGCAGCCTGCAAGGCTCCTCCATCCGTGGGATTTTCCAGGCAAGAGTACTGGAGTGGGTTGCCATTATGGCATTCTAAACTACTGCAGAACTGCTAACATTATAAACACGTAGAGAAGTGTTGGTCGTTCAGTTGTGTCCCACTCTTTGCGACCCCATGAACTGTAGCCCGCCAGGCTCTTCTGTCCATGGAATTTTCCGGGCAAGAATACTGGAGTGAGTTACCATTTCCTTCTCCAGGAAACATGTAGAAAAGCATGTCTCAACCAACATATTTATAATGATCCGTTTACAAATTTCAGAAAATTTGCCAGCCTGTATGAGCTGGCGACAGCACATATCAACACAATCCCAAGATGACAGAAATATTCATACCTAGACAAATCAGAAATGTCAAGTTGGTCCAAAGGTGTATAAATAGATACAGGCCTTAGTGATTAGGGAATAGGATTTTAATGTCCATACAGAATAAAAGATGTAGCTGTGGGTCCAGATGAGACCAATTGCTGGAAACAGACATCAGCAAAGAGCTGGGGTCCCTAAGAGCTGCCCAGGTTGTTAGCTGAATGAGCAAACATTAAGTCCCAAGAAATGGCATGGGAATATCCCCTTTACGTTTTGGGTGAGAGCAACTAACAAATCTCCAATTAAGAACTGAAGTTCAAAGCTCAGCCCATGCCCAGGTATGGAATACCAATTTACACTCCACGAACAGACATGAATTCCAAGCTGATAAATTAAACATGTGAATACTGACCCTGGACAGAATTCTCAGAGGTGCCCAGTAGAAGCAACACAAAGTTTCCCTTTAGAGCTTTTGTCTTACAGGAGGAAAAGGATTCACTAAGGAAAGAAACATTTGAGCTGAAGATAAATACTCATTCAAAAATTACACACTCCAAGAGGAAATGAACCATAATGAAGGGATTCAGCAGATACAATGAATGGCAGGATTAGTATTCTAAGAACTTGAGAGAGTAAAATAATCTGAAAATATAAAAATTAAAAAATAATAGCAATTTAAAAATAGATAAAAATATAATAAAAGAATGGTCATTAACAATTAGAGAAAATAAAATGTTGGAAGAGAATGTAATAACTAAAATTAAAAGCTCAATAGAGACTTACACTTCTGAAAAGAGGGAGCAGATGTACTTTCCTTATTCTTTTAAGCACAGCTGAAAACCCTGAAAAAATATATATGATATGTATCATGTAATATAATTTTATTTTAACATGTCATTAAATGATATGTGTCATAATATTATATATTCTGATAATATTATATATGCTGTGATATTACATATTATGGGGGCTTCCCGGGTGGCTCAGTGGGTAAAGAATCTGCCTGCAATGCAGGAGATGCAGCAGATGCAGGTTTGACCCCTGGGTTAGAAAGATCTCCTGGAGGAGGGCATAGCAATGCACTCCAGTATTCTTGCTTGGAGAATCCCATGGACAGAGGAACCTGGTGGGCTACAGTCTACAGGGTTGCAAAGAGTTACACATAGCTGAAGTGACTGAGCAGGTATGCACATTATATATTACAGTATATTATACATTGTGGGCATATTATTATTTGTGATTATCTGACACACAAAATATTATACCATAAGACAACTCTGAAAGATGGAAAGAGTGAGGCAGATGGGTTAGAGTCCTAGGGCTCCAAGGAATGACATATTGGTGAATTCTCTAGGATTTCTTTTTGCCTTCTGTATTCAGACTCAGGGCTGAAGAAATTAGCAACCTGGAAATGTCAATGATTATACACACAAAACTCTATCTAAAGTTTGCTCGCTCAAGCCCAAAGACCAAGAAAGGGGCAGTCTAGCAAGACAGAAAACTGTTAGATAATAACAACTCTGTCCCAGCTAAACACCCCACTAAAAGAACCTTTTTGCAGTGGCTGAGTGAGGACCCTAGACTTTTACCCTTGTTAGGCTGTGACAAGGAACCTCAATGACTCTCCGGGGTAGTGTCAAAGTTGAATTGGAACTTTCATCTCCACGAGGTAGTAAGGATCCTGCCCTCCTTCCCTCATCCCTGATGTCAGCAAAGACCACATAGGGAAACTTACTCCCAGCACTGATGAGGTGCCTCTTTGTCTACACTCTGGGAGTATGCCTAGTGGGTAACTAGTGGAGATTCAGGCCTCTTACAATCACCAGAGGTAGTAAGACCACTCTTTCCCCTGACCATGTGGTCAGTGGAGGCCACCTCAGGAGCCAGAACTCCTACCCTATCAAGCAAGAATGACAACTGCCCAGCCCAGCTGTCAATGAGAGTTGAGTAGGGAGCTCTGACTTCTAGGACCACTGGCAATAATGAAGCAACGCTTGCCAGTTCCCTTGCTGGAACTGTGTCAGAAGAAGCCAGGAAAAACAGAAGGCTTAAATAAGACCCAGAGTCTCATAACATAATATCCCAATCCACAGTTTCAGTAAAAAATCACTGTCCTACCAAGAAGCAGAAAAAGGTGAAACCAAATGAAAACTCCAATACTGTCACCAACGAAGGTTGCCAGCACTAAGATAATAGAGATGTTCCGGTTCTCTGACAAAGATTTGAAAGTCATCAGTATGAAAAATGCATCAGTGATCAATTACAAATAATTTAAATAAGTGAAAAAAGTCTCAGCAAAAAAAAAAGATAGAAACTTTCAGCAAAGAAATAGAAAACATATGAAAAAAAGGAAATTTTAGAACTGAAAAATGTAATCACTTGGAAAAAAAAAAACCTGTTCTCAGCAGCAGATCCAATTGCTGTGGAACCATTTGTTGAAAAGATGCTTCTGAACCTTTGTCAGAAATTAAGTTCATTTATTTGTAACAGTCTTTTCCTGAGTTCAGTTAATTTATGTCTCTATCCTTCTGCCAATATAAACACAGTCTTCATGGCTGTAGGTATATAATATAGCATCTTTATATTAGAAAGACTCATTCTTCAGACTTTATTTTTATTTTTCAAAATTATTGTAGCTTTTCTAGTTCCTTTTCCTTTTTATGTATACATTTTACAAATATCTTGTCTACATACACACAATGTGTAAATACAAACAAGGTGTAAATACACACGGGGTGATGTGTAAATACACATAAATGTGTAAATATGCACAACGTGATGTAAGTAAAATCCAATGCTGTAAAGAGCAATATTGCATAGGAACCTGGAATGTTAGGTCCATGAATCAAGGTAAATTGGAAGTGGTCAAACAGGAGGTGGCAAGAGTGAACATTGACATTGTAGGAATCAGTGAACTAAAATGGACTGGAATGGATGAATTTAATTCAGATGACCATTATGTCTATACTGTGGGCAAAAATCCCTTAGAAGAAATGAAGTAGCCTTTATAGTCAACAAAAGAGTCCAAAATGCAGTTGCAATCTCACAAATGACAGAATGATCTCTGTTCATTTCCAAGGCAAACCTTTCAATACCAGAGTAATCCAAGTCTATGCCTCAACCAGTAATGCTGAAAAAGCTGAAGTTGAACAGTTCTATGAAGACCTACAAGACCTTCTAGAACTAACACCTTAAAAAGATGTTCTTTTCACCATAGGGGGACTGGAATGCAAAAGTAGGAAGTCAAGAGGTACCTGGAGTAACAGGCAAATCTGGCCTTGGAATACAAAATGAAGCAGGGTCAAGCCTAACAGAGTTTTGCCAAGAGAACATACTGGTCATAGCAAACACTCTCTTCCAACAACACAGGAGAAGACCCAACACATGAACAGAACCAGATGGTCAATACCGAAATCAGATTGATTATATTCTTTGCAGCCAAGATGGAGAAGCTCTATACAGTCAGCACAAACAAGACTGGGAGCAGACTGTGGCTCAGATCATGAACTCCTTATTGCCAAATTCAGACTTAAATTGTAGAAGGGAAAACCACTAGACCATTCGGGTATAACCTAAATCAAATCCTTTATGATTATACAATGGAAGTGAGAAATAGATTTAAGGGATTAGATCTGATAGACAGAGTGCCTGAAGAACTATGGATGGAGGTTTGTGACATTGTACAGGAGGCCGTGATCAAGACCATCCCCAAGAAAAAGAAATCCAAAAAGGCAAATGGTTGTCTAAGGAGGCTTTACGAATAGCTGAGAAAAGAAGAGAAGCTAAAGGCAAAGGAAAAAAGGAGAGATATACCCATTTGAATACAGAGTTCCAAAGAATAGCAAGGAGAGATAAGAAAGACTTCCTCAGCAATCAATGCAAAGAAATAGAAGAAAACAATAGAATGGGAAACACTAGAGATATCTTCAAGAAAATTAGAAATATCAAAGGAACATTTCATGCAAAGATGGGCACAATAAAGGACATAAATGGTATGGACCTAACAGAAGCAGAAGATATTAAGAAGAGGTGGCAAGAATACACAGAAGAACTATACAAAAAAGATCTTCGTGATCCAGATAACCATGATGGTGTGATCCCTTGCCTAGAGCTAGACATTCTGGAATGTGAAGTCAAGTGGGCCTTAGGAAGCATCACTATGAACAAAGCTAGTGGAGGTGATGGAATTCCAGTTGAGCTATTTCAAATCCCAAAAGATGATGCTGTTAAAGTGCTGCACTCAATATGCCAGCAAATTTGGAAAACTCAGCAGTGGCCACAGGACAGGAAAAGTTCACTGTTCATTCCAATCCCAAGGAAAGGTAATACCAAAGAATATTCAAACTTCCACACATTGCGCTCATCTCACAAACCAACAAAGTAATGCTCAAAATTTTCCAAGCCAGGCTTCAACAGTACATGAACCAAGAACTTCCAGATGTTCAAGCTGGATTTAGAAAAGGCAGAGGAACCAGAGAGCAAATTGCCAACATCCACTGGATCATTTAGAAAGAAAGAGAGTTCCAGAAAAACATCTACTTCTGCTTTATTGACTATGTCAGAGCCTTCGACTGTGTGGATCACAATAAACTGTGGAAAATTCTTAAAGACATGGGAATACCAGATTTCTGCCTCCTGAGAAATCTGTTTGCAGGTCAAGAAGTAACAGTTAGAACCAGACAGAGAACAATGGACTAGTTCCAAATTGGGAAAGGAGTACATCAAAGCTGTTTATTGTCACCCTGCTTATTTAACTTATATGCAGAGTGCATCATGCAAAATGCCAGGCTGGATGAAGCAAAAGCTGGAATCAAGGTTGCCAGGAGAAATATCAATAACCTCAGATATGAAGATGATATCACCCTTACGACAGAAATCGAAGAACTAAGGAGCCTCTTGATGAAAGTGAAAGAAGAGAGTGAAAAGTTGGCTTGAAACTCAGCATTCAGACAACTAAGATCATGGCTTCCAGTCCCATCAATTCATGGCATATAGATGGGAAACAATGGAAACAGTGAGAGACTTTAGTTTTGGGGGCTCCAAAAGCACTGTAGATGGTGACTGCAGCCATGAAATTAAAAGATACTTTCTCCTTGGAAGAAAAGCTATGACCAACCTAAACAGCATATTAAAAGCAGAGACATTACTTTGCCGACAAAGGTCTGTCTAGTCAAAGCTGTGGTTTTTCCAGTAGTCATGTATGGATGTGAAAGTTGCACAATAAAGAAAGCTGAGCAACAAAGAATTGATGCTTTTGAACTGTGGTGTTGGAGATAACTTGACAGTCCCTTGGGCTGCAAGGAGATCCAACCAGTCAATCGTAAAGGAAATCAGTCCTGAATACTCATTGGAAGGACTGATGTTGACATTGAAACTCCAATCTTTTGGCCACCTGATGCCAAGAAGTGACTCATTGGAAAAGACCCTGATGATGGGAAAGACTGAAGGCAGGAGAAGGGGACGACAGAGGATGAGATGGTTGGATGGCATCACTGACTCGACGGATATGAGTTTGAGCAAGCTCCGGGAGTTGGTGATGGGCAAGGTAGCCTGGCGTGCTGCAGTCATTGTGTCTCAAAGTGTCGGAGTTGACTGAATGACTGAACTGAACATACACACACACAAAATTCTGAGATTTTGGTAAGAATTGCATTAAACCTGTCATCAATTTAAGGAAGTTGTCTTCCAATCATTGAATAGGGCAACTTTTTCCTCTATTTTGATATTATTTGATTACTTTTCTCTGAGTTTTGTGGTTTTAAGCACATAGGTTCTGTAAATGTTTTCTAAGATTTATACATAATTCCTTCATTTTTGGGGGAATAATGATAACTGCTGTCATAATTTAATGGTATTGATTGTATGTCTGTATACATGTGCTCATGGCTAGTATGTTGGAACTCAGCTGACTTTTTATTGTGCATTATACATTCTTGTTGAGCTCAGTCATTAGTCCTGGAATTTTCTGTAGATTTCTTAAGATTTTCCAATGTATGAAATTGAGATTTTTTCCCCCCAAAATGTCTTTTTCATTCGTTAAGTGCAACATGCACTTTTACCATCACTTTATTTGAGGAAGTATTTAAAGAACATCTATTTTTAAGAGCTTTTCTTTTTTCAGAGTGTTCCTTTTTAAAATAACCTCTATTTTATAAATAGGTGTCTTGTTTTTTGAGAAGATTAATAGATTTTCCTTAAGATCTACCCTCTCAGTTACTTTCAAGTATGCAATGCAATATTATTAACTACAGTCACCATGCTGTACATTATATCCCCATGACTTATTTGTTTAACTAAGAGCTCATACGATTAAAAAGAAAAAGTTCCCCCCACCAATATTCTGTTTCCCTTGAACACTTTTTTTTTCTTCTGATTTGTGTTAGTGTTTTCATGTATTAGATTTCAATATCTGATCAGCATTGGTTGTCTGTTTGTTTTTAGAAATGTGGTTCTAAAAATTGTGTTTGAAGTGCTATATTCACTGATGACGATCACAAAAGTTGCCAATAAACCAGAATAAAAGTTTCAGAAATAGAGAGAGACATAAGAAAAGGCAGATTATAATTTTTTAAAAAGGATTATTGCTCACCTCTTCTCTGTAGGATTATACAGCTTCACCCATTATGTTAAATTTTTTTTTCTTAATTTATTTGGCTGCACTGGGTCTTAGTTGCAGTCAAGCAAATTAAGATCAAATAAATTTGATCTTCATTGCAGCATGAGGTATCTTTGTTTTTTTTTTTTCTTTTTTAGGTTGCAACATGTGGAGTCTAGTTCCCTGACCAGGGATTGAACCCAGGCCCCCTGCATTGGGAGCATAAAATCTTAGCCACTGGACCACCATGGAAGTCTCACCACCCATTACATTTGACTTGGTCATTGGCCTCTGCCTCAGTGACTCTGAGTATGGTCATGTGACATGCCTTGGCCAATGGGATGAGACATGTGTCACATCTGAGCAGAAGGTTTGTGTTTGTGTGATTTGACTATGTCTGTCTCTCTGCTACCTCCAACAGAAAAGCCTCTCCATGGTTATGGGTTCTCCTTCAATCTGGGTTACGGGATAAGAAAATTCATGGGGTGCAGACAAGCCCAGTCCAGCTAGGTAATGACCAGTAGAGCTGAGGTCAATTATAGTCCTAATGACAAAATGGGTGAGCAAGAAATAAGAGCCTTTTCATATATTACTTATGTATTAGGGCTATTTGTTATGATTTGAAAGAAAGCTGCCTAATAAGCCAATAGGCTAATCTTAGGCTGTTTTTCTTATTCTATACACTGACCTTGAGGAATCTTATCCAGCTAAAATACTGAGGACTGTTAATGTCTATTTGAAACTTTATCTTTCTTTCAAGATTTAGACCTATATTTCCATTTGCTAATCATAGCCCAAAAGTCATTCCATTTAAAGAAACTTTTCTAAATCCTTTCTCTTTGTACTTGTCCTGCCAAAGTTACATGTTCCACTCTGTGTTTTAGAATCACCTTTAACACGCCTTTATTTATATTATTTACCTCATTGTAATGCAATCATTGATTTTATATATGCTTTTTGCCACTAGACCAGATCTCCTTGAAAACAGAGACCTTATCATTAAAGCCTGTAATACTGCTTGTGCCACATAGTCATGTTCCTTAAATATTTGCTGAAATAATGTGATGGTGAAAGTAATATTGGATTCAAAAGTTAATATTATCACAGTTTTAGAGAAATCTACATCTCCACATGTTGGAAAACTACTATGAAGCAACAAACATGGCTAAAAATAAGGAAAAAGAGGCACAATTTAAAAATACATTTGTTTTCTACTTAGATGAAAGCAGGTCATTTTCAATTAGAGGAGGAGCAGCCCTAAATATTCAGTACAAATATATGAAATTCTATTGATTTTCCACCTTTGTTTTAAAATCTACAATTTTATAGTAAGTTCAGAGAATCTATTTTTTTTTGAAGAATAAATGGAAAGAAGAGGCTAAAGAGGAAAGGGATAGTTCACTGACAATCCATCTGTTAGACTGTATGCTACATATTTTTTGTTGTCATATTTCATTCTCTTAAGAACCCTTCATGGGTCTTTTTCAGTTATGGTTTTCTCAGGGTGTATGCCCAGGAGGGGGATTTCTGGATCATATGGTAGCTCTAATTTTAGTTTTTTAAGGAACTTCCGTAACTGTTCTCCCATTGCAACACTATTCCCAATAGCCAGGACATGGAAGGAACCTAAATATCCATTGACAGATGAATGGATAAAGATGTGGTATATATACACATATATATACATGTATATATATATATATATATATTACTGGAATGTTACTCAGTCATAAAAAATGAAATTGGATCATTTGCAGAGACAAGGATGGGCCTAGTATCTGTCATACAGGGTGAAATAAATCAGGAAGAGAAAAATAAATATCATATAGTAATGCTTATTTGTGGAATCCAGGAAAATGTTACAGATAAACCTATTTGCAGAGGATGGACATGTGGACTTGGGGAGGGGTAGGGTGGGCTGAATTGGGAGATCAGGACGACATATGTACACGAGCTGTGGAAAACGGATATCTAGTGAGGAGCCACTGTATAGCACACAGGAGGGCTGGGGGGAGGGTGTGGGAGGGAGGCTCAAGGGGGAAGGGGTATATGTGTACCTATAGCTGATTCACTTTGTTACACAGCAGAAATGAGCATGACATTGTAAAGCAACTTTACTCCGATAAATAAAAGACCTCTCCATGATGTGCATGTGTAGACACAGACTGGAGTTAAATCATCTGTCCTGGACCACTCTTCTGCTAGTGAGTAGAGCCAAGGTTCGAGCTCTTCTGTCCTGATTTCTCATCTGGCAGTTTTTTGATGATTTACTCTGCTTTCTCTCTAAGAGCCCTTGCTCATGTATGTACCAAGAGGTCATCGTCCTCCCTTATACACCACTATGAGAGGAAAGAAGATGAAATGTTATGATAAAATGTTAGCATTCTAGAGAGAAGACAGTCAGGACCTACTCAAATTTCATGGCTCCTTCTTCCTCAATGAACTGCTTGCTGATTTGATGCTTCCACATGTTTTCAGTGATCAGTCTGTGATTTATCATCCTGACACAAATATGGGTTTGAATGTTTAAACTGGAAAAGGAGTTTCCCTAGACAAACAGAATGACCTAATTTTCAGCCATTAATAACATGTCCATTTCTATTTCCTTTCTGGCATCTGAAGGACTGCATTATAGGCTCACTGACCTGCTACATTTAATTTGAGAAACAAATCCTCTTTTGAAATCATGGTGATCAAACACGTTATTAGAAAGAGCAGGAGTCTATTTTCACCCCTGGAACTAGAAATAGTGGCTAGGGTTTGACATGCTTTGCAATAAGAAGATATTATTAGAATAGAAATTATTATGAGACTAGACAAGCGTTTGCATTTTTGAAACTACAGGCTAGTTTTTATGTACAGTGTTTTTGAGCAACAACCTTTGTGAAATACTTGAGTATTTGAAGAATAAGTTTAACAGTCTAATGATTGCATTTTGTTTCTCACCAGCTCCTTTTGGTTACAGGCTTTCCAAAAGCAGACGCTGAAGAGGAGGAAAAGGAAAGTGAGATGCTTGGTCCAGGATGCAGTGGATACTTCAGCTGTAAGCACTAGGCTGTGTGCACTTTAAAGTAATCTTCCTTACTTTTCCAAACACATCATTACCCTCTGCTTGCTCATCTCATTTCTTGCACATACATGTTTGTTGAAGAAGATTATAAAAAATGTTACTGATCTCACTGATTTCATATTGAGTGTCCACTTTGTGTCTGTTGGGGGTGGTGTGTGTGTGTGAGAGAGAGAGAGAGAGAGAGAGAGAGAGAGACAAGTGCTATTAGGGATGGAAACGTGGAAAATAGAGAGAGAGCAACTGAAGACATGAAGAAGAGGGTTGATTTTTTTAGGTAGGGTATTCAAAGCAAGTTCAAATCAAATGTGAGCTGAATCCTGCTTTGTTAGAAAAAGTTACAGGAAAGACAAGGCACGGGTTCTGGAAGCAGAGAGAGCAGGAATTCTCTTAGAGTATACAAGCAAAAGTTTTCTTCAATATTCAGGCCAGCGTTGCTGAAGTATGGGAAATGGGAAGAAGAGGTGAAAATGATTCCGAGCATGCAGGGAAATACAGCCTTGATAAGGAATTTTGTAGTTTATTTTCATCGCAATGGGAGCTCACTGTGGAGGTTTAACTAGGAGATTGATCTAATCTGATACAAATGAAAAGTTCAAGTCTAAGAACTAACAGTTTGTTTGTTTACCTATTTATTTATTTTTGTCTGTGCACATAGCAGGTGAGATCTTAGTTATCTAACCAGCAGTTGACCCGTGTCCACTGCAGTGGACTGCCAGGGAAGCCCCATAAAAGCTAAAGGTGTAAAGTCCCGATTTTACCACTGTTTTAAATTGAGGATCAGCAATAATGATGAAGGAGGTAGCACAATAATTGTGTGTCTTTTCTCCCACTTCCCTCTGGTGAGCCCATGGTTTGGCTGAATGTTTGTGTTATGGCAAGAATCAAGCCTGCGTGGAGCCCCTCTAGCCTGGCGGCTTGCCTGCCTATGTCAACGAAGTCTGATGCCAGTTGGCGATAGAAATCAACACAGTGCATTTGTTCAACCACTGGAGCATTTTCTGTCTGGCTGGGAGTGGTGGACATCTAGTGAATTTGATGAATTGTGGCGTAATTCACTGTCAACTGGGACTAGAACAGAACCCCAGCCACAGACCGAAAAGGTGACAGCCTTTCAAGCCGCAGTCCCTGGAATGACAGCTCATGAGCTTTGCCTGCAGCCTCTGTTGGCTGGAAATAGCATGTGCTTTCAGCCATGCTGCCAGGGACCATGTGGCCATCTGTCCTACGGTATTGGGTTTCCGGGGTGTCCTGTCATTGAGTGAAAACTGCTCACAGACCAAGCAGAAGGGAGAAATCTTTAGCATTCCCCACCTTTTCATCTAAAGAAGGAATGGTTTCTGGGTGATCTGTGGACAAGGGTATCATCTGTCTGAGATTGCCTGGAAATGGCAATCTGGGAAGTTAATGCAAATTTTAGGTTCAGAATGACTGATTTGTGGTTGCTACATCTCTGTGGTTATTCTGCAACTCTTTAGGCTGCCGATAATGTCTGTTGGAGGGTATTTGCCTATTCGTCTGATCTGCAATGTGATTTCTTCCTTTTAGTGTTCTGCAGTAGGAGGACACTGAGAAATACTGCGTTTCTCTCTATGTGTATGATATTAAAAGTCTAAATTTACAGGATTGGTCTTTCTTGGTTAGTCTCTAGGTATGATTCTGGAATTTCTTGTAGTTGTCTTATTATTGAGAGGCTATAAATAAATATTTTATTCCGTACTCTTTCTTGCAAGACAGGTAGAAGACAGGCGTAATCACCAACCCCCTTTCTGCCAGTATAGAACCTGATAGCTAGAGGTTCGCTAACAGAGTTGCGCAGAAAGGAATTAGTAAGCCACTAACAGGAAAATCAACTTTAACCTAGACAGCGTATTAAATAGCAGAGACATCACGTTGCCAACAAATGTCCACAGAGTCAAAGCTATGGTTTTTCCAGTAGTCATGTACGGATGTAAGAGTTGGACCATTAAAAAGACTGAGTGCCGAAGAATTGATGTTTTCAAACTGTGGTGCTGGAGAAGACTCTTGAGAGTCCCTTGGACAGCAAGGAGATCAAACCAGTCAATCCTAAAAGGAAATCAACCCTGAATATTCATTGGAAGGACTGATGCTGAAGCTGAAGCTCCAATATTTTGACCACCTAATATGAAGAGCCAACTCATTGGCTCTGATGCTGGGAAAGATTAAGGGCAGGAGGAGAAAGGGGGTGACAGAGGATGAGATGGTTGGATGGCATCACCAACTCAATGGACATGAGTTTGAGCAAACTCTAGGAGGTAGTGAAAGACAGGGAATCCGGGCATGCTGCAGTCCATGGGGTCACAAAGAGTCAGACGTGATTTAGCGACTAAACAACAACAACGACCATATATTCAAATGTAGTAGATGAGGACTTGAACTTTCCCCCTCAAAGAGCATATATTCTTCTTGGAGAGATGTGATACATAATTAGATTTGCTAAAATTTAAACTGAAAATGTAATATTAGAGAGGTAGTCTAACAGGAGGATGGACTGTATCATATTAAAAATCTAGACTTTACCCTATGTGTGTTGTGGAACTATTGACTGGTAGGAAAATAGTCACATTTGTCTGTTAAAAAGATCGATCTGGCAGCAGTGTTTAAATACACACATGCATATGCATATATACATATCCATATACTGAAAGCAGAAAGCAAACTACTTGATTATTCAATGAACAAAGAAAAACCAAGTCTAGCTCCTGGGGCTCAGGATTCTCAGTCAATGGGTTTTCTACCTTTCTATATTCTTCACCCATTTGATATACACTACCAGATTCAAACTATGTATGTTTGTATTAAATGATAAATGACTCTTAGAAACAACTAGGATACAGTTAATGGTACTAGGTTAGTTGAGTGGCCATTTGGAAAAATAAAATGCAGTTGGATCTCAACTTCTGCCTCGGATGGTGAAGAACCCACCTGCAATGCAGGAAACCCAGATTCGATCCCTGAGTCAGGAAGATCCCCTGGAGAAAGAAATGGCTACCCCACTTCAGTAGTCTTGCCTGGAAAATCCCATGGATGGAGGAGCCTGGTGGGCTACAGTCCATGGGGTCACAAAGAGTTGGACACAACTAACTAACACTTTCACTTTTCACTTTCACTACTTATACCAAAAAATTACAAGGGGATCATAGATTTAATGTGAACACCTGAATCTTAACTTTTAGAAGATACCATAGTAGAATTACATATATGTAATTATATATGTGAACATTTATACCTGAAAAATAAAATGCCAGTCTGTAAGAAAAATGACTGATAAACTCAGTTAGATCACCATCGTCACCATCACCATCATCTATGTGCATAAGCCACAATAAGCAAAAGTCAAAAGGTGTGACAAATCAAGAAAACATATTTGCAGGCACTAATTTTTCCAATATTGATTCTCTAATAACAAACTCCAATAATAGAAAAAAATAAGCAAAAGGCAATTCACAGAAAAAATATAAATGGCTCAAATATATGAAAAGATGTCCAATCTCACTCATAATATGAAAAATACAAATCAAAACTATACTGTAATACCAATTTCACCACCAGTTTGGCATATATGTTACTATTGACAGGAGACTGGGGAAGCAGGCCCTTTCAGACACTCTGGATAAGAATGTAGATTGTTATGGTCTCCAGCAGGGGAGCAGTGTGACAAAGGCTATAAAAATAACAAAGGCAAAATAACTAAGTAACTTTTGAGCCAACAAGTCTACCTCTAAGAATGTGTATCTGAAGATATACTTTGCATTCATGAAACTATGTATACCTGACTTTATATAAGACAATATTTTTGAAATAACAAAATATTAGAAACAATATCCATCAATGGTTCACTATGAAATTACAAAGCAGACTGGCTATGGAATAACATGCAACAGTTTCAAGAAACAAGAAGAATTTCTTTAAGTCCTATTATAGAACTTAATAAGAATGAAAAAAATCAAGGAGCAAGCAGGTACATCTATATTCTATACTTACATAATATGGGAAAAAGATTAGATGTATGTGTGCATGTATATTCAGACAATTAATTTCTTATATATGCATGAAATATCTTTGAAACAAAGGAAAGTGATAAAATTTGTTGACCCAAAGGAGAGAGACTAGTTGTCTGAAGTTGAGGACTGGAGAGAGAATTTTCACTATGTGTTCTTTCTTTTCTCATTTGGTATTGTGTAAATGCATAATGTATCGAAATTTAATATTAAAGAGTAAAACAGAACTAACCATCAGAAGATAAAAATAAGTTCACAATAAGTGAATATAGACTATCCTAAATTACTTAGGTATTTTTTTCCCCATCTAGTTTCTTATTTAACCTTTATCTCTCTGTTATCATTCCTTTTCACAAATAAGGAAATTGAATTGTAGAGATAAGTAACTTTTCCAAAATCACACAGCTAAGGATTGAAACTTAGCTATCACTAATTTGGTCCTGCTTGCATTTTAATGACCAATTCTTTGCTTGTCTTAATAAAGATTTTTTTTTTCTTTTTCACAATGGACAATGCATCTATCTGGCACAGAGCATTTCCAGAGTCATTTCCTTTTTATAATTTAGGAAGCTTAGAGGTAAGGTTGAGTCCAAAGAAAGTCTGCAGCCCATGGAAAAGAAACAAAATCTGAATGCACAGTTTGCTTCTCCCAATTTAGACTTCAGTTAGCCACTCAGCAGTAGATGCAACTGGCAACTCCACCTTATGGCAACTTGAAAAATGTAATAAATCATTCATCTTTGTTTGAGAGGTCACTTTATTACAGGATGCATGGGGCGATGAGCAGCGAAATACTCAGAAGGGCACCAGGAGACCTGCTTTGGTCTGTACACCCTGTGGGCGTTATGTTTATTCAGTTCTATTTTACTATCAAGGAGAAAATTGTGCCCTGTAATTATGTGTCTCTTACTTGTCAGTTCCTGAGAGATCCTCTGACATGTAGGGTGCCAATTATATTGACAGATCCTGTTCCTTGGATTCCACAGAGGCCTGGCTTATCCATGCCCTCTCCCACCTGCTAAGAGCAGATCATTAGAGGAGGTAGAGAGACATCACCAGGAATGGTAGGCAGCCAATAAGAAGGAGGGGCCAAGTTTTCTTTTAATCATAACCCTCCCTCTGACAGAGCAAGCTGCAAGGATGAGACTCATGTAAAACAAGAAGTCTCAGAAGCACAAAGGTGTAAGAACACAGAGAAAGAGTTCATGCTGGTCTCATTGAAATGAGATTGGCTGTGAGGCAAGTCTCCAATTCATGGCTTGGTTTTGTTGTTATTTGATTAAAAAAAAATAAGGCATCTATTCTGGTAGGGTTAATTAAAGTCTGGGTTGAAGCATGAAGATGCCATTTGGCAGTAGTTCTGTGACTTGGGAGCTGAAGGTTCTGATTCAGGTCTTGTCCTTCATAATTAGAGGGACTCATGATATTAACTTGGCTAGACAACTGTGCCCAAATTAAAAGATCTGTAAGAGCTTATTTTCTTCTTTCAGTAAGCACATATTACATTTAAAGTGACGATCCAGTGTTCCTTTGTATGTTGTGTGTGTGCTCACTCAGTCGTGTCCAACTCTTTGGAACTCCATGGACTACAGGCCACCAGGCTCCTCTGCCCATGGAATTTTCCAGGCAAGAATACTGGAGTGGGTTGCCATCTGTTCCTCCAGGGGATGTTCCTGACCCAGGGATTGAACCTGTTTCCTGCATTGACAGGCAGATTCTTTACCACTGAGCCACTTGGGAAGCCCAGTTTATATGTTAGAGGCTGTTAAATTAGTGCAATCTTTTCAGAGGGCTGTAAGGATGTTTCAAATATATCATCATAATGTTCCTATATATTCAATCAACAATTCCACATCGTCATTTTTCTTAAGGAAGTATTTGGAAAAATATGCAAAGATGAACAGAAAGGATGTTCGTTGTGTTATTTATAGTAGATAAAAACTACGAGTCTTCTTTAAGTATACAAAAATGATACAAAAAAGTAAATACGCAGTCATTGAAATGAAACTATCAATCTGTATTTACCAATTTAGGAAAATGTTCATGTGTTATTGTGAGAGAAACAATGCACAAAACCGTATTTGTAGTATGATTCTAATTTTTATATACATGATATATATAATACATATATAAAATACATGATAAAATGTGCCCAGAAATTCTCTTTGTGTAATAGACCCACTAATATCTTTCTTTTCTTGAAATTTTTGTTTGTTCACAGTTTTTAGTTTTTCTACTGCAAACTGGAACCGGTAAGATGAAAAAAAAATTCTGCTAGGGGATCTATCACTCAAAGCACTCTATCTGAATTTTAAATCAAAGTGACAATAAAAAATAGATGGTATTATATGCTCTAACTAAATAAAACTAGTGTACTTATTATACACTGAATGAACATCTTTCATATTAATACATGGCAGAAAGACTGCCTAAGGTAAGACCCACTAGAAACTTTAAATTGCATTATTTTTCCCTTGCTAATATGTAATCCTTGAATTGCATTTTATCTTTTATTTATGGGAAACCTTACTTATCTTCAATTTATATTCAACTATTTTCTTATTTTCACATTGGGAATTAATGACATTGACAACTGTGAGTAATATTAATGGTTAATTTTAAATTGATGTTTTTATCCAAAGAGAGATGATCACTTGATACATAAGACTTATGAAGACAGTAAGCAGTTTCCTATTCTGCATTCTTCAGTCTCTCTCCATAGCCCCTAACACAGAATTATTCATCAAATAAATTGAGATGACAATGATAGTACCTCCAACTACACATATTTCATTCATTTCCTCACAGATATTTATAGAACCAATGACAACGGATAAGGTAGTGAGCTTGAGGCAATAGGGTATATAAAGTTCATTATTTCAAAGAGCTTTTCTTCAGGTGGGTGATATTTACATATCATTTGAATCCATGTAATATGTAAGGAAAAGTATGTATGAACACAGTCTATGAGACTTCAGAAGAGGGAAGAATTGCTTCTGTTTTCAGACACCTAATCAGGCTCCACGAAATCTGTCTGGACGTTGAAGGCTTTGAGGTATTTCTCCAAATGGATATTAGAAGGCGGTCCATTGGGTTTGTCACAAGCTGCAGAGTCGAAATGGGAGATGGAAAAGCTTGTTTGGAGGGTGACTCCCAGTTTGGACTGCCAACAGAATGAATTATAAGTAAGTAATCAGTGGAGAGGTGGATTTGGATCAGAATATGGAGAATTTGAATTCTAAACAAAGAAGCCTGCACTGTGTTCAATAGGCCTTCAGTAAGTTGATAAGTCTGCAGCATTTGAAAAGGGGCTGATATGATTAATTTGTGCCATAAGAGAATCAATCTGGCAGTACCTCATAGGATGACTGGAGGAAGAAGACATTTATTTTTAAATGTCTCAATTAATCATCACAAATTTGTCAATAGCAAATGATTCATTCCTTTCCATGTTTATAATGCCCATTACTATATTTTTTCCTCCAAGTTCATTTTCAATCCAAGTTTCACTGATAAGAGACATGTGCTTGCTTGAGGATGAGAAAGCAAGGAAGATCACGGACTTAAATTTCAGAAAGACTCTTTGTTTTTATTGCAAGTAGATCTCTCACCATTCTAGCCCCAAAAAAAGCATTCCTATGCTGGCGGAGCACTTATTTTCTGGAATCAGAATAAGTGATAGTGAAGCCTATCACTTACCAGATATGTGACTTGGAAAACTTACCTGTATTTTCTGTTCCTCAGTTCACTTACTATTGTATAGAAATAATTATTGAATTATTCAATAATAATTATTGAAGAGTTTCTGTGATGATCAAATCAAAACAGGAATAAAATGCTCAGAACAGTGATTGCCTCACGCGTGTGTGCAGGCTAAGTTGCTCCAGTTGTGTCTGACTCTTTGAGACCCCATGGATTGTAGCCCACCAGGCTCCTCTGTCCATGCGATTTTCCAGGCAAGAGTAGTGGAGTGGGTGGCCATGCCCGCCTCCAGAGGATCTTCCCTACCCAGGGATCGAATCTCTCTCCTGCATTGCAGGCAGATTCTCTATTGCTGAGCCACCGGGGAAGCCTGGATTGTCTCATAGTAAGCCTTTAAGGACTGTTGAAGATATTGTTTTAACCTCCTTTATGAAAAACAAACAGAAAAGCAAAAAAACCCCAAGATGTTACGTTGCTTCTGGATTTGAATTGGTTGTAGTTTCCAATTCTTCAAGGAGAAAAACCAGGCCTGGTTGGTTGGTTGGTTTGTCTGCTTATGGGTTTTGGTTTAGCAAGAGATGCCACATAACTTATAGAGAAGATGGTAAATTAATATAAGGCTAGGGAATTCATTTCACAGCTTAAGTGAGAAAATTTAATTCTTATAAAACATATTTTATGTCCTAAGTGAACAAACACAATTTCCAATAACAAAAATAGTTTACAAATTTAAATGGTCAAATTATTTTAGTTATAGAAGCCTTACTTTAGGAAATAGAAGAAAAGAATTTCATAACTGAGCTTAGAAAGTTGGTATGGTTTAATTCTGTAAGATTTCAAGCTCCTTTTTCTTTTTGTTTCTATGGCACTAGACATTGCCATGGACTCTGAAATACAAATAGCAGATAATTATTAGACTTCCCTTGATTTCATGGTTAAGAGGATACTCTGGATGGCATAGTTCTTATTATTGAGACTTTCATTTCTTTACTTAAAGTTACTCAAAGACATTCAAGTCCATGATTTCTTATTTTTTATCCCATTTAGAAAATGTGGACCCTACACTGCAAAGTCATTCAGTGTATGTCCAGATTTGAAATTCCATGAATATGGACACGTGGATTCAGTATTCCTGGGTGGGTAAGTGCTTGCTGGAATATTGTACTCCTAAGGTGACATGGTAAGTGGTTTGATTTCATCTTGTGTGGCCATGTGATTTCATGATTGCAAGTGATTTTGAAGATCATTTATCCCACGAGTATCTAATGAGGGTCCATGAAAGGTCAGACACTGCAAAGCACAAGATTAAGCAAAGCATACAAGGCGTCTGGTCTCACTGAGCTTGCATTCTACTGTAGGAGACGGATGATATGTGACATAAATAAATAAACAAGGCTATTAAGATTGTGCTAAGTTCTGAGTAAAATGAACCATGGCAACAAGTAGCTGTGGAGACTGTTAGAGCAAATTGTTGGGGAATTCTTACTGAGATGATGACATTTGGGTTGTATCTGATCTTAGACACCTCTTCCCAGATCCTTTGTCAAAGAGCCTGCGGTATTCAATAAAGACAGTGGGGTTTTTTTGTTTGTTTATTTTTAATAAACTTTGCATTTTAGAAGAGTTTCAGACTTATAGAAAAATTGAGAAAATAGTACGGAGTTTCCATATGCATCATACCAGTTTCTCCTGTGGGTAACATCTTACATTAGTATGGTGGATTTGTCATAACTAATGAGCCAATTTTGACACTGTTATTAACTAAAGGCCGGACTTTATTCCTTAGTTTTTAACTTATGTCCTTATTTCTCTTGTAGGATTCCATTCAGGAAATTACACTACATTTTTTTGTCCTATCTCCTTAGAGGTCCTGAGGCTTGACTGTTTCTCAGATTTTTTTTTGTTTTTGATAACCCTGACAATTTTGTGGAGCACTGGTCATGTATTTGGCCCTCAAATTAATATTTGTCTGATGATTTTTCTCACAATTGGATTGGACTTGGACGTGTCTAAGAGCAGACTACAGAGGTAAACTGTCCTTCTCATTACATCATATCAAGGATATATACAAGCATCATGAGGTATCAATGAATTATCACTGTGGATATAACATTGGTCACCTGATTGAGTTAGTAATTGTCAGTTTTACTCCCCAGAAAATTGCTCTCCCCACTCCTGCTTTAGTACCTGTTTTTAGTGTATTATTTGGAAGTAAGTCACTATGTGCAACCCACACTTAAGGAATGGGGATTTATGTTTCAAGGGTGGAGCATGTGTGCAAACTATTTGGAATTCTGCATGGGAAATGTGTATTCTATGTCACTTATTTATTAATTCAATTGTTTATATTGGTGTGAACTCATAGGTACATAATTTATATTTGACTTATAATGCAGTTTTACCTTATTTATTTTGTTACTCAAATATTTTTCAGCTCTGGCCATTGGGGAATCTTTCCATTAGTTCCCTGTATCCCCTTGATATACTGCCATCATTGTAGTTTTTTTTTGTTTTGTTTTGTTCTGTTTTTTTTTTAACACTTTCTTACTTTCTGGCACTATCAGAAGTTCCAGGTTCATCTTGTAAGTTCTCTGGTACAGTCTTAAAATGAACCATTTCTCTGAGGAGACCTGGGTCCCTTTCACTGGAGAACTGAATTAGAAACCAAGATCTGTGTGCTTATTGCTGCTGGGGTGTTGCTGCTTCTAGTCCCCAAGCTGAGAGGGCAAGGAAATGTGTGTATGTGTGTGCTCAGTCACTTCAGTTGTGTCCGACTCTTTGAGACCCTGTGGACTGTAGCCCACCAAGCTCCTCTGTCCATGGGATCCTCCGGGAAAAATTACTGAAGTGGGTTGCCATGCCCTCCTCTAGGGGAAATCTTCCATACCCAGGGATTGAGCCTGGGTCTTCTGTGTCTCCTGCATTGTAGGCAGATTCTTTACCCACTGAGCCATCTGCGAAGCCCATGTGTGTATAATAACACATAAATAAACATAAGAAATTTATAAATATTCCTATATGTAGCTAACTCCATGTATATTAAGCTAAACATGGGTTCAGACTGATGTCACTAACTCCAATCCATTGTCACATTGTTTCTTCAAGCTTCATCCCCTCGCTGATCTGAAAACTCCAGCGGTTAGAAACCTGCATCCCTGCATCCACCATCCATTGACTTGGTTGTTCAATTTCAGTAAACACACACAGTTATTCCTGAATCCTTAACCTGTGTCCCCATTGGGAAACAGCTTTATAAATGAGAATATGATGCTAATGTAAAGTTTTTTTCTTATTACTATGAATCTGTTTCTTTACAGTAGATTGCTGTTCTATTTTTTGTTTTCTTGGTCAGGGAATTTTTCTTTCAATTTTTTTTTGATGTGGATTATTTTTAAAGTGTTTATTGAATATTGCCTCTGTTTTGTTTTGTTTTTTTGGCCCCGAGGCGTGTGGACTCTTAGCTCTCTGACTAGGGATTGAACCCGCACCCCTTGCATTGGGAGGCAAAATCTTAACCACTGGAATGCCAGGGAAGTTTCCCTTTTTCAAATTTTAGATGGCAAGCTTTATTTACAACTTTATGCTGCTTAGATAGCAAGAAAATGAAGGAGGGTTCTTTGCCATCCAATCTGTGTAATAAATGTGTGGATAGAAAACAGACCATGAGTATTTTGTGGATGTAAAATAGAACATGAGAAAGGGTATGAATAAGCTCTTCTTTTTATGAAAGGAATGAGGGGAGAAGGCAGAGGAGTCTAGAACCAAGAATATAGAAAGCTTAGTTGATAAGAACAGGAGAGATAGAAGATAACCCATTGGCTGGCGATAGAGGAGGATTTGGGGCTTCCCTGGTGGCTCAGATGGTAAAGAGTCTGCCTACAATGCAGGAGACCTGGGTTCAATCCCTGGGTTGGGAAGATCCCTTGGAGAAGGAAATGGCAACCCAATCCAGTGTTCTTGCCTGGAAAGTCCAAAGGATGGAGGAGCAGCCTGGTGGTCTGCAGTCCAAAGGGTGGCAAAGAGTCAGACACGACTGAGTGACTAACACTTTCACTTTTTCAGAGAAGGATTTTGGAAGAAAGGGAAATGAAACGGTTTCCTTACATAGCGTGAGCATATAAAGATACGCTCCAGTATTTCCTTCTAAACATTTTGCATTTCACAATTAAGTCTTCCTTTTACATGTATTTGTGGTATTATAAAAATAATCCTTCTTTTTCATGTGGTTAACCAAATATCTGAGTTCCTGTTATTGAATAGTGTATCTTTTCCTTGTTGATCTGTGTTGGTGCCTCTTTGATTCATGCACTTCTTTCTTTATTTGTATGGGTCTGGATTCTGAATTCTTTCTTCCATTGATCTATTTCTACATCCTTATGTGATTCTGCATTGTCTTAATAATTATAGCTTTATGATAATTTAATATCTCATTAGATAAATTGTTCTGGCTTGTTTTTCCCCCAAATTGTCAGGATAATTATGTCACAATTATTCTTGCTCATATTTGGTCAACTTCCATGAAAAACCCTATTGCGACTGTGAATGGCATTGAATTTATAGACGTAATATTGAGTCAATGCATTTATGAACTAAGTCCATTTGGGTTGCCACAATAAAAGTACCATAGGCTGGGTGGGCTCATAAACAACAAAAATTTATTTCTTATAGTTCTAGTGGTTGGGAAGTTCAAGATAAAGGAGCCAGTAGATTTGGGATCTGGTGAGAGATTTCTGATTTTCAGAAAGGGCCATCTTCTTGCTGTATCCTCACAAGGGGTGACGGGAATCTCTGGACTGTCTTTTAAGAGGGTGCTAATCTCAATCATGAGGGTTCCACCCTCATGGCCTGATCTCTTCCCCACAGCCTCATCTCCTAAGACTATCACTTCAGGGATTAGGTTTCAACACATGGATTTGGGGAGGGGCACAGACATTTGACTGCATTCTTCTCTTGATCCTTCCACATTCATGTCCTTTTTGTGTAAAATACATGTATTCCATTACAATAGTCTCAAAAGTATTAACCTGTTCCAGTGTTAATGTTATGTCTAGGCCCAAAGTCTCATCTAAATATCATCTAAATCAGATATGAATGAGAATTAAGATACAATTCCTCCTGAGACAAATTGCTCTCTAGCTGTAGCTCTGTGAAACTTGAACAAATTTTTTTGCTTCCAAAATGCAATGCTGGGACAGGCATAGGATAAATGTTTCCATTCCAAAAGGGAGAAATAGGAAAGAAGAAAGGACAGGTCCTGAGCAAGTCCAAAACCCAACAGGGCAAACAACATTAAGTCCTAGGGCTCCAGGATAACCCTTGGCCTATGCCCTGCCCCCCAGGCCCCCTGGCACCGGGGAGCTCACCCTTTGGATGCACTTGAGCAGAAGTCCTGCTTTTTGATACACTGGGGCGAGGGTCTTGCCTCCAGATCCAATGGGGCTGCTGTCCTGCCCTTGCAGCTTGGCAGGCACAGGTTGGCGCCCCAAGGCTCTCTGCCTACAGCTTTGTGCAGCCCTGTCCCCGCCACGCTGGGTACTTTCTGCCTGGGTCCCTTTCTGCCTCTGGATGTTGGTCTTGTTTGAAATCTAGATGGAGGTGTCCATGCCCCCATCGCCTAGGCGCCCAGTGGAGGCAATGCACATGGACGCCACCAAAGTTTGCTGCCTGTGTTCCCTGGAGCGTGACTACTGAGGCTTGTGCAGGACTGAGTTCTGCCAGAGCTCTATCTGGGGCAGCTGAGAAGCCTGGCAATGGAGAGCAGGGGGCACAGCCCAGCCCCTGAGGTGAGATGGTGCTGGGCAGTGGCTCCAAGGTCCTGCGGGCATCGGGACCCCTCCTGTGAGACGGCTCTGCTCTCAGGCCTTGCTCTCTGGGACTGTGATGGGAGGGACAGTCTGGAGGATCTCTGAACTGCCTTACAGGTCATCCTTTCATTGTCTTGGAGAAGAGCCCCTGCATTCTGTTGAGATGGCTGATCACCTGATTCATCACCTGATCATTTCACCTCTTGGCTACACTCTTAATAATCTTTCCTGAGCAAGCTTTCTTATTCTTTCTCATGTTAATAGGCTGAGAAGTTTCCAAATCTTTAAGTGGTGTTTTCTCCTTTAATTAGCAATTTTGTTTTTAAATCATTTTTCTTTTTCACATGTTACTGAAAGCAGCCAGTAGCCAAGCCATGCCTTCAACACTGTGCTTAGAAATATGTATGCGTGCACACGCTCAGTCGTGTCTAACTCTTTGTGACCCCATGGACTGTAGCCCACCCAGCTCCTCTGTCCATGGAATTTTCTAGGCAAGAATACTGGAGTAGGTTGCCATTTCCTCCTGCAGGCGATCTTCCCCACCCAGGAATTGAACACATTCTTCTTGTGCTTACTGCATTGGCAAGGGGATTCTTTACTACTGCGTCACCTGGGAAGCCCTACTTAAAATTAGCTTCAGTTTAATGTAAAGTTTCATTACTAGCAAGTTCTACCTTCCAGAAACACTAGAACATAAGCATAATTCAGCCAAGTTCTTTGCCACGTTGTACCAAGGATGACTTTCTTCCATTGTCCAAAATGTGTTTCTCATTTCTATCTGAGAGCTCACCAGAATGGTCTTTACCAACCATTTTCTTACCAGCATCCTGTTCAAGATACCTTAGGTTTTCTCTAAGAAGACTGAGAGTTTCTCTAAAGCTTTCTTATTTCTTTCTGAGCTCTCATGAGGATCACTCTTAACAGTTTATTGTAACGTCGACTGATTTTTTTTTTTTTAGCATAAAAGTCAGAACTCCTCCAGCCTCTATGCATACCCAGTTCCAAAGCTGTTCCTTCATTTTTAGGTATTTCTTCCAATAACACCTGACCCCCAGGACCAATTTCTGTCTTAGTCCATTTGGGCTGCTATGATATAAATACTACAGACAGGGTGACTTATGAACAAATGAATTTTTTTCTCACACTTCTGGAGGCGTAGAAGTTCAAGATCAAGGAGCCAGCAGATTTGGTATCTGGCGAGAGCCCCCAATTGGTTTTCACAGAACACTATCTTCATGCTGCATCCTCACACGGCGGAAGGGGAGACGGAACTCTCTGGGATTTCTTAGAAGGGCATCAATCCCACTCATGAGATCTCTACCCTCATGATTTAATCACCTCTCCCAAATCTTCCATGCACATTCCATCACACTGGGGGTTAGGTTAGAGTACATGAGTTTGGGGAGGAAACAAACGTTCAGTCTGTAGCAGTTACATCTAGGATTCTTTGTGTTCACTCAGTACGATGTCAGTCAGCAATTCCACTCCTGGGCACACACCCATAGAAAACCATAATTCAAAAAGACACATGCACCCCAATGTTCATAACAGCACTATTTACAATAGCCAAGACACATGGAAGCAGCCTAGATGTCCATTGACTGATGAATGAATGAAGAATATGCGGTAGACATATGTAGTGGAATATTACTGAGTCATAAAAAAGGAACAAAATTGGGTCATTTGTAGAGACGTAGATGAACCCAGAGACAGTCACACAGAGTAAAGTAAGTCAGAGAGAGAAAAACAAGTATCATATATTCATGCATATTTGTGGAATCTAGAAAAAAGGTATAGGTGATCTTATTTGCCAAGCAGAAATAGAGACACAGGCATAGAGAACAAATGTATGGGCATGAAGGGGGTGAAATGGCGTGTGGGGTTGACATATGCACACTATTGATACCATGTATAAAACAGATGACTAATGAGAACCTACTGTATAGCCCAGGGAACTCTACCCAATGCTCTGCGTGGTGACCTAGATCAGAAGGAGATCCCAAAAAGAGGAGATTTATAGTTTAACGTATAGTTGATTCACTTTGCTGCACAGTAGAAGCTAACACAGCATTATAAAGCAACTATAGTGCAAAAGGGAAAACTTTATTAAAGAGGAGGAAACCAAGACATTATATTGCTGCACTGGCATTATATTGGAAAGACCATTTTAAAAGATCATTGGTAAATACCAAGAATTATGACTGGGGCAATGTTTTTCTGGAAATCTCTTGCTTTTTCTATGATTCAACGGAGGTTGGCAATTTGACCTCTGGTTCCTCTGCCTTTTCTAAATCCAGCTTGAACATCTGGAAGTTCTCAGTTCACGTACTGTTGAAGCCTAGCTTGGAGGATTTTGAGCACTGCTTCGCTAGCATGTGAGATGAGTGCAATTGTGCGATAGTTTGAACATTTTTTCCTTTATGTTCTTATTCCTCAAATAGTTATTTTAAAAGATGTATAGCACATATTTCCCAGCTTTTAGCATTGCTTTGTATTATTTGGTCATAGTGTTAAAAATGGAAGTTTTTTACATTTGCTCTTTCTCCGTAAAAATGGACAAGGAAAAAAAGTTTATGTGAAGACCAAAACCTACCATGTAACATTATAAAACAATTTGGAAACTATGGCAACAAAAATAACCATTGTAGCATTTTTGAACTTCTGTAAAAATGACCCATTTTCCAACAACTCTTTACACATCAACATATGTTGTTCAAATATTTGATATGATTCAGCCATTTCATTTTTACTTTGTGAAGCACATATTGCAAATAGTCTAATCATATACAGTCATTTGTGCAAGTAATTTTCTTAAACAATAAGACAGTACATAGATGTGTAAGAAAGCATGGTTGTTTAAATATTTGAATAACACTCAGATAATGTATTTTAATCAAATAGAAGCGATTTCCCCCTTTTCCCTATTATTTGATGCCGATTCATATAGTCAAATACTGTTTGTAAAGTTCTCTTTTGAGCATCATACATTTAAATCACATCACTTTTAACATGTAACCGCAAGCAGTACAACTATTGAATGTAGGAAAATGGACCTGATTCTGGTCTGTGCTAAGGGACCCCTTCTCCCTCTAGCTCTTTGGAGATTTTGCCTTGAAATTTTCTAAGTGCCCCTAACCTTCAACCATCAGGGTGGCATTACCTACTAGGCAAGGTACCATGAGCCCATACACCTTCTAAGTGGGACATTCAATTCGCCATCCATGTGTGGGGTCAACCAGATGCCTGGAGGAGCCCTGTAACTCATGCAACCACTCACTTGTCACTTCCTGGAAGATGGTATGGGCAGCCCATCATACTTGCTACAGTTACCTAATTTCATTCTTGGGGAACTGGACCATCAGAAAGATACTGACACATGAAATCCCTTGGCAGTCCAATGGTTAGGACTCTGCTTTCACTGAAGGGAGTACAGGTTCAGTTCCTGTTTGGAGAACTAATATCCTGAGAGCTGCTCAGCACAGCCGAAAAACAAAAAAAGATGCTGGCACAGTGATTTGGGGCGACTCAAAAAATATTTGCTCATGTATCCTAGAGGGGGATCCACCCCAAAGATGTGTTATAAAAACACGCCCTCTCCTATCCCATCTCTGTGGTCTGTTTCACTGAGAGCAAATCCTAGTGGACCACTTTAGCCAGCAAGTTTCCTAAGGGTGGGAAAATCTTAGAGGAAGCACAATAACCTTTGCATTCCCATCTTCTCCTTAGGTAGTCAAGTTTACAGTTATTTCCAGAGGAGTTAAATGGGCCTCACTTTCCTGGTGTGCATGCTCAGTCGCTTAGTTGTATCCGACTCTTTGTGACAACATGAACCGTAGCCGACCAGGTTCTGCTGTCCATGGAATTTTCCAGGCAAGAATACTGGAGTGGGTTGCCATTTCCTTCTCCAGGGGATCTTCCTGACCCAGGGATCAAACCCGCATCTCTTATGTCTCCTTCATTGGCAAGCGGATTCTTTACCACTAAGGCCACCTGGAAAGCCCACTTTCCTGGGAGGAAGGTTAATACCATCCTCCATGCCCACGGTTGCTTTGAGAATCCTGAGAGATGGAGCCTGGCTCCTGGATCTTACTGATGGCTCCTGAGTTCTAAGACCAAGCCCCAGAATCCCAATGCAATCAGTTGCTGAGGCCCAAGCAGTGTGATGAAAAATGGTGGTAAAAGCTTCATATAAATCTACACTTTTTTTCTTTTTTTGTAGCCCAAATGCCAAAATATGGCAAGAGAGAGGCCATTTTCACTGATTTCTGGCCCTTTCAGAAATACTGGAACTCTCTGGAGAAGCAGTGGTAGGGAAATTTACAGCTCAGCTTTGCTGACCTGGTAAATTTAGATGAGAATCAAAATGTGTTATTGGTTCGTGGGCTTTTTCTTTCTTTGCAGGGGAGCAGACAAGTTATAAAAGAGGCTCTGAAAACTCATCCAAATCTGTCCATGATGATGTGTTAACATTCTGGGAGAAAAGGCTTTTGGGGAAAAAACAGTCTTTTCGTTTTCAAAACTTTTTGTTTGCTTTTCCTGGATTACTCCTGCCTAAGACTAAAAAACAAGGAGAAAAACAGTGATTTAAGCACAATAGTGGTAGATATAAATCAATTCTCATCCAGTTTTTCTGTATTATGAGTGGGATCTTTGGAGCTATTAATTCACTATTCACAATGCTGTATAAATAGAGAGTGATGATAGAACCACACATTTAATTATTTATTTTCTGACTGAGGCATAGAGAAGTGTCTTCAATGGTATTATTACGGAGTCACACATCAGGTGGTTGAGCAAATATCAGAGAACAGAATACAGGTGATCCAGGGGTCTATTATCTCATGCCCTCTAAAACAGGAGGTCTGGAGGAGGATTCAAGGGATTCAGGAAGCCCATCCTTCATATTTCAAAAGGCTTAAATAAGGAGTTGAACTCAGGGACTTCCGTGGCAGTCCAGTGGTTAAGACTTCACCTTCCAGTGCAAGGGGTGTGGGTTCGATCCCTGGTGGTGGAACTAAGATCCCACATGCCTTGATGCCGAAAAACCAAAACATAAACAATACTGTAGCAAATTCAATAAAGACTTTAAAAATGGTCCACATGCAAAAGAAAAAAAAAATCTTTAAAAAGGTAAAGAAAAAGAGTTGGACTCAGATTCTTAGGCTCCTTCTGCTCACCCCATTTTGTATTCTACACAGTAGACTTGGAAGAAAGTCACAGGGATTCTGAGAACTTGACCATCTGCCTGGGGGACATTGGGGCTAATTTCTCCTGAAGAAAATTGCCAAAATCTTATTAGTGCAGAGAGAAATTTGAAGGGTAAACTCTAAAAGGAACACAGTGGAGGAGGGGGAAAGAGGGGAAGAAAAAAATGGGATGGGAGGGATCTATTGATTCTCTAATGGGAGTTAATTTGAATTTTTTGGTTGGAGTCCCTGGTCACAGTGCTACTGCATCAATTTAACAGGCTGAACTGAAAGCAACAGAGACAATACCAAAAAATGTGAACCACAAAGGGAACATCCCTCCATTTCATCTGGGTGCTTGCTCAGTTGCATTCAACTCTTTGTGACCTTGTGGATTGTAGCCCATTGGGCTCCTCTGTCCATGGGATTTCTCAGGCAAGAATACTGGAGTGGGTTGCCATTTCGTTCTCTAGGGGATCTTCCCAACCCAAGGATCGAACCTGTGTCTCCTGCATTGGCAGGTGGATTCTTTACCACTGAGCCACCTGGGAAGCCCCATTTCAGCTGAAGCTCAGCCAATTAGCAAAGTCGGTGTCTGCAAACTATGTTACTCATTTTGAGCCTGAAGCTTTCTCATGTTGGAATAAAAAACAAGCACATATGCAAGTAATAATAATACAGTCTTTGAAACTAATTCAACACATGTATTTATTATTTGCAAATGTACTTGGTGGATTAAATAGCACAAATTTATCATCTCATAGTTCTGGAGGCTGGAAGTCTAAGATCAAGCTGTCATCAGGGTTGGTTCCTCCTGAAGGCTGGATGAAGAACCTGTCCCAGGTTTCTCTCCTCACTTCTGGTGGTTTGCTGACATTCCTTGGTTTGTAGATACGCTAACCTAGTTCTTCCTTCAACTTGGCATGTCTTTCTCCTTGTGCAAGTCTGTCTTTATGTCCAAATTTCCGCCTTTGGAAGAATGCAATCTTAACGGAAGAGGACTCACCCTAATGACCTCATCTTAATTTAATCAACTGCCAAGACTATATTTCCAAATAAGGTCTCATTCACTGGTACTGGCATAATTTTGGCACATGAATTTTTCGAGAGATACACTTTTACCCATAACAGGCATGGATATAATAATGAATTTTAATATTGCCAAATTTAAAAGGGAACAAACAAAATAAAGTAAAAGGTATTACATTTCAATTTAAGAAACTAAATTCTAGTATAGCTCCTGTGTCATAATTAAAGGAGGTCACAGTCATATGAAAACCATCTTATTTGCAGTCTTTGGGACAACATATGGGAGTGGCTTTGAGGATAATACTGATAAAGGGAGCCCCAGGCAGAAAGGTGTTAACAGACGTTGTGGGACTTAATTTTATGACTGAAATATCTCTTGCCACAGAAAGCATCACGACACAGCTTTTTCTAGGAATAAGTGAAGACTTTCTAACATTAAGCCATTTGTGTTCTTTTTCTACTTTCATAAAATCAAGTTTGGTTCTGACTCTTCCTTCACCACACCTTCCTGATCTTATCTTTAAATGCTTTACACCTGAGGTTTTGTCTGAGCCAGAAATGGGCGCGCGCGCGTGTGTGTATGTGTGTGTGTGTGTGTGTGTTAGTCGTTCAGCCATGTCTGATTCTTTGTGACCCCAAGGGCAGTAGCCCACCAGGCTTCTCTGCCTATAGAATTCTCCAGGAAAGAATACTGGAATGGGTTGCCATTCCCTTCTCCAGGGGATCTTCCCCACCCAGGGATCAAACCCTGGTCTCCCACATTGCAGGCTGAATCTTTACCATCTGAGCCACCAGCAAAGCCCAGAAATGGGCATATTCCCTATAAAAAGTTTTAGTCAGGAACAGAGAATAAACATTTTCTGTTGAGCATAATTTGGTTAGGAAACAGGTGAGTGTACTTCCTGAGTGATGCAAAATTACAAATAGCTCTGTGATCTTGAAAATTATCCCTTGATTTCACCCATATTTATCACATATTGAATATCTTAGGAAATGAATCACCATCACATGATTAAAATAACCTCTGTATTTTAATTCTCAAGGCTCCTATGGGAATAAAATCAAGCTTCTCTGTATGCAAAAAGGAATTGAAGAAGGGATGCAAAGTCTTACAGAAAGAATAGTAAAAATGCTTTTAGAACCCTACAGTGCTAGCAGTATTCTATCACTGGAGAGACTTGGTTAAAAATTGATAAATTGATGCTGGGGGATTAGTGGATTTAACCTAAAGAACACACACACACACACACACACACACACACACACACACATACACACACACTCTTCCTGACGTTGTAAGTACCCTACATACAAACCTTCAAGTTGCAAACTTTCAAAGATGTGAATGGTACATTCTCATGTCCAACCATGTAAGTTACTTCATGTGTCTGGCATTTATTGTCACGTGAGTGCATCTTCTCCTAGTGGTCATCCTTTCGTGTGCTTTACGGTACCATATAGAGGGCAGTAGTGCCATGTCTTTATTTCAAGACTGGGAAGCAAGAGTAAAAGCAGCAGTGATGTAGCTGGTACCTAATGTACCTTTCAGGGTACTGTACTGTAAGATTAAACATTTTTTGTTACTTTTTATTTTTTTTTAAATGTATTATTTGTGTGAAAAGTATTATAAATCTACTACAGTACAGTACTCTATAGCTGCCCTGGAGAAGGAAATGGCAACGCACTCCAGTATTCTTGCCCGGAGAATCCCACAATGGAGGAGCCTGGCGGGCCACAGTCCTTAGGGTCTCAAAGAGTCGGACACGGCTGAAGCAACTTAGCATGCACTCACACACTATATAGCTGATCGTGTTAGTTGGGGACCTAGGCTAACTTTTTTGGACTTCTAAACGAATAGGACTTAGGAACACACTCTTGGGATGGAACTCATTCCTAAGTAGGGGAATTACTGCTCTAGGATTCTAAGCCTGGATGATTTTGTTGGACTTATAAACAAATTGGACTTATGAATACACTCTCAGGATGGAACTCATTCCTATGTAGGGGATTTACTGCTCCAGGATTCTAAGCCTAGATGATTTTGTTGGACTTATAAACAAATTGGACTTATGAACACACTCTCAAGATGGAACTCATTCCTATGTAGGGGACTTACTGCTCCAGGATTCCAAGCCTGGATGATACCCACTTTCTCCATAGTGTATTTACTCAGAACAAATGGGTTGATCATTGAGAACTGTCAGTTACTATCTCAACTCATATGGAGGAAAATCACACAGAGAATCGTCCTGCTGGGTTGATTCTAGACTCTCCTTATGTCACCATGTTCCACTCGTGTCACAACAAAGGTTCACAGAAAGTTAGAGACGGTAGTGATCACTTAGTTCTCTCCTCTGTAGATAAGGACGAAGGTGAAATGACTTGCCCAAGGTTATTTGTGCTTCCTGGAATATCCCGATCTAAATCCCCTGGGGTCCCCTCAAATGTTCTTTTCACCACATCATAGTTGGCTCAGGAACTTTCAGGCCTGTGTTTAGAAAAATTCCTTCATTTCATTCCAGGTGCTTTAAATTTATATTTAGAGCTAGTTGTACTGTTTCAAGGATAAGAGGATATTATAGAGCACCCCTGGATTATTTCAGTTGTGTGTGTTTGGGAGCTTGGAGGGAGAGGGAGAGCTAGAGCTCATCAGTGAAGCACATTGTCAATCACTTAGCTACAAAAATAAATAAGAATCTTCAGAGAGAACGTCTGTTTATAATATGTGCTTATATGATCTGACAGTCTCACTTTCCAAAATTGAATTAATAAATCATTCACAGTACTGGCTGGAATAGTTAATACACTTTCCTTGCCCCAGCAGAGAGGAAAATGGCCCTGCTTTCCTTAGCTTTATGACACATTAAGCCTAAATAGAATTAATGATTGAGCTCTTGAATCATATTTACTGTGGAGGGCTCCATGTGAAGGCCAGTGAGCAACAGAAATATGCAGGAAACTTCTTTTATTATTAAAAACAGCTTTTTTTATTGGCTCTGGAAACTTTGTTCAGTTGTTGAGTTATTACTTGATAACATAAGCCATGCACACACACACGTGTGTGTGTAGGAATTTTCCAAGACTTTATGTATATAAAACTATTAGGATTGGGATTTGGGGGTTGCCATGTGCCCACTGCTGTATTTAAGATAGATAACCAACCAGGATCAACTGCAAAACAATTTATAAGGAAAACATACCCATGTTTTATTTCTAGTATTTTGTATTATCATACTATTTATTTTTTAATTTAATTTTTACTGGAGTATAGTTGACTTACAATCTTGTGTGAGTTTCAGGTGTATAGCAAAGTGAATCAGTTATACTAAGACATATATGCCCTCTTTTTAGGATTCCTTTCCTATATAGGTCATTACAGGGTATTGAGTAGAGTTTCTTGTGCTATATGGTCGGTTCTTATTAGTTACCTATTTTATATATAGTAGTATGTATATGTCAATCCCAGTCTCCCAATTTATCCTCCCATCCCATCATGCTATTTAATCTGTCTTGAATTTTCTGAATCTCTTTAACCCTGTGGGGAGAGAGAAAGAGGGTTAGAGACGGAAGGACAGAGGAAGGGAGAGAGAGGGAGACAGAGGGATATAGAGAGATACAGAGAGATTCAGAGATTGAATAGAAATGCAATTCTTGATGGCCTTCAAGGGGCAATTTAATGGAAGTAAGAAATCTTCATCTTAAAACTCAGTTCTTAAATAATTCCTGATGTTTTCTAGTCACTGGGACATTCTAAAGTAGACGTGGAAGACAGCAATAGCAATTAGATATTTTAAAGGGCGGAGATAAACACACTGAATTCTTCTCTCCTCTTGCTAGAGCAGTTAATTATTGAAATCTTAAGTGTATTATATCTAATGAATAATTAAAGCATAATTTTAATGAAATATACTTTAGGATTTTAAAGTGAGAGCAAAACATGGTATTTTACTGCAACAACATCAGGGCATGTCTTTCTTCCCTTTGGCAAGTATTCTACTCAAGAAAATACTGGTTTTATGGTCAGAATATATTTTTTTCTGTCTTACAATTCCAGAATAAGGAAGGTAGATTAAAAGGTTATTTCCTCCATTCTTCTGGCTTTAGACTAAACCACTTCTAAAATCATCCCAAGTATATTTTTGGAGGAGCTCCATGGATTTGCTTGTTTTAGGTTTCTTTTAAATGACACATGTTATGTGCACAGACATCATACATATCATATATTTTAAGTTAGAGAGATACGTCTCCAGTAAAAATAAATGAACCTTTCATCTAAAACAAGACTCTGTACGAATACATGCAGGAGAGAGATGGACATTACACTCAATCATAGGGTTTTTCAGAAATGTTAAGGTTTTATTTTTATATTTTTTCATTGATATCTTGTTGATCATCAAAAATATTATTGAAAGAAGGAAATAGGTAGGAAAGTAAAATAAAATATTTACCATTATCAAATGATGGCTAACTAAAGTTACCTTCTTTGAAAAATAACACATAGAGAAAAGGAAAAGAAGAGATGGCCTCTTTGAGACCGAATTTTCATTTTTCTCACTAGACATAAGGGTGATATCATATTATTTACCTTTTTGTATGAAAATTTCTTCTGCTTCCTTCTGAATGTTAATTTCTACAATCCAGACATGCAGAGGATATGGCAGGAGATTTGGGTAACTATAACCCCTGAGATAGGGGTTTTTACATGAGTAAATAGTCACACAGCCTTGTCCAAGATAGAAGGCTGGCTAAACTAGGAAAATGCTGTAATTCTCAGAAGCCAGAAACTAGAAGCCCGAAAGCATATGTGTGCATTAAAAGTTTTGGCAACTCGGCAAGTGTGAGTAGAATCAAGGAGTAACATCTCAAGGCACCAAACTTAACAGGAACACTAACCCAATCTTTTAGAGCTCTTTTTAGATACTACCTTTTTATTCAGAAAGGAGAAGAAACAGAAGTTGAACTTTTGGTTTGTAAAACAAATGAACAAACAAAACACTTTCGTCTTCTTTTTACATCCTAAATACTAGCTTAATATCCTAGATTAACTGCATTTTTGTAGCCAGAGACACATAAGGAATGAACCCCACCTTCAGTCCATCATCTAAATTTTACCCAGTGCTGTAAATGTCTTTGCTGAGTTAATTAATCCCTTAGAGATTTCTCTTCAAATCAGATTTGTGTCCTTTGTTTCTGAGAAGCTGAAGAGCTGGCAACGTGCAAAGCTTTTGCTGTCCTCAATTTATAACTTGAGAACAATGATAGATGGCAAATTAATCAATTTAGGACATGATAATCAGGTAGAAGTATGAGAAGAAAAAAAGACACGGAACTGTGATTTATTAGTTTTTAAGTTTTCACCACCTGGATCTCAAGGTAGTAACTGAATTTGTTTTCTGATCTAAGAAGCCCCAAATTCTTGGATTACAAATCCTTGCCAACCCCTACGTTGACTGAGATGGTTGACATTTGTTTATGAGCTGGATAGGAGAGTGACAGGGCTAGTGCAGTGGGAAGCAGATGAAAGGAAGTGAGTGAAAGAGAGAAAAGAGGAGAGTTGCCTTTTCTTAAGACTGAAGAACCTACTGACACCATTTCTAAGTTAATATCAATTGCATACAAAACATCTATTTATGTAAAAGTAAATAATACAAATGTGCAGAAGAGAAGTGAAGCTGGCAGAATGCTAAATATATGTTTCTAATAATAGAGGCAAAAATATTGGGTATGCATCAATCAGGATTCCCCAGGGAAACATTACCAATGAGAGAAAGAGAGAAACTGATTTATCTAAAGTGTTGGTTCACACTACTGTAGGGACTCAGATATCTGAGATCTCTGGGGCAGGTTAGCAGGCTCTAGATCCAGGGAAGAGTTGTTCTTGTAGCTTCAGTACTGCAAACTACTGATTTAATTTGTTGTTGTTTAGTTGTCGTTTCTGATTCTTTTGCAACCCCAGGGACTGCAACCCACTAAGCTCCTCTAACCATGTCTATCTCCAGGCAGGAATACTGGAGAGGGTTGCCATTTCCTTCTTTTGTATAGCATCACTGACTCAATGGACATGAGTTTGAGTAAGCTCCGGGAGTTGGCGATGGACAGGGAGGCCTGGCGTGCTGCAGTCCATGAGGTCTCAAAGAGTCGGACATGACTGAGCGACTGAACTGAACTGAACTGAGCTATCAGGGAAGCCCAATTTAAATGCTGAAAGTGAAAATGAAAGTCACTCAGTTGTGTCTGACTCTTTGAGACCGTATGGACTGTAGCCTGCCAGGCTCCTCTGTCCATGGAATTCTCCTGGCCAGAATACTGGAGTGCGTAGCCTTTCCTTTCTGCAGGGGAGCCTCCCAACCGAGGGACTAAACCCATTGCAGGTGGATTCTTTACCATCTGAGCCACCAGGGAAGCTCACCAGGGATGTTAATCACATCTAAAAAAATACTTTCGCAGTGACATCTAGACTGGCGTGTGACTGGCTACCATAATCTAGTCAAGTTGCCACATGAAGTTGAAAAGCATTTTTCTTCTTTTTTCTCTTCCGCTCCTTTTCTTCATCAGCCTCCCACTGCACTAGTACCACAACTCTCCCATCCATCTGATAAACAAATGTCCATCTCAGTCAATGTAGGGGTTGGCAAGGATTTGTAATCCAAGAATTTGGGGCTTCTTAGATTGGAAAATAAATTCAATTACTTGAGATCTAGGTGGTAGGAAAACTTAAAAACTAATAAATCACAGTTCTGTGACATTTTTCCCTTCTCATACTTGATTTATTATGTCCTAAATTGATTATTAGGCTTCCCTGGTGACTCAGTGGTAAAGAATCTCCTGCCAATTCAGGAGACGTGGGTTCAATCCCTGGATCAGGAAGATTCCCTGGAGGAGGAAATGGCAATCCACTTCAATATTCCTCCCTGGGAAATCACATGGACAGAGGAGCCTGGTGGGCTATAGTCCAGGGATTGCAAGAGTTGGACACTGCTTAGTGATTAAACAGTAACAACAAATTGATTACTATTGAAGGGTAATAATATTAAGCTATTACTTACTTGGCTAAAGAACACGCTGAAAGCTGCTAATTTCAGCAACCTGAGTCAAAGTGTACTGAAGGCAAATGATTTGGTATTTATCCTTGATCTGCCTGGCAAGCAGACTAAGATATTGCTGATACTTTTTCTTGAAAAAATCAGACAGATCTTGGTAATGGAAAATGAGGTAGGAAACAAAGAAAGAAAAACAGTTTATCAGTGCTGACATGGAAGTTTCTATAGGACATGAAGGTGAAGAAATCCTGCTAATTTTTGAGTACATGTTCAATGCATCTTGAGCTCACAGAACAAGCATCAGTAGAAAGTTACTTTTGAAAATATTTAATGTGTAGATGGCAATTGAGGTCATGTGAATGACCAGAGGGAGGCCTAGAATAATAAAGAAGTGTTCCAAGAGAACAAGAGGAAGTAAAGGAAGACGATTTAGCACAGTGTACGGAGGAGGAATAGTGAATAAGAATGACAATGAGATACAGAGAACGAGAACCAGGATAAAGTGGCGTTACGGAGGTCAAGGCAGTAGAAAACTTCAAGATGAGAGGAGTGTTCAATAATATCCAACATCAAAAGGAAGTTATAAGAAGACCATGTTTGAAAACATCCCACTGGGTTTGAAAATCAGCTGCAAACAAGTGCCTTTTGCTGGTGTAGCTTTAATAATGATTTAAACCATGTCCTTTTAAAAATTGAAATATAATGGTTTTACAATGTTTAGTGTTAGTTTCTGCTGTACAGTGAAGTGAATCAACTAGATGTATGAACATATCCCTCTCTCTTGGAACTCCCTCCCACCCCACTCCAAACCTCCCCTCTCTAGGTCATCACAGATCACCAAGTTGAACTGCCTGAGCTTTAGAAGTCACATCCTAATGCTCCTACCCCTGTCTTGTGTGAAGTTCTGTGCTATGCTCTGTAGGTGATGTCTCTTTTAATATTTCCTATTCTCTTTTAATACCACGAGAGGCAGGTATTATTATCATTGTCCCTATTTTATATATATTTATTTTATACACTCAAGTTTAGAAATGCTAAATATCTTTCTCAAGGTCATACAGCTCAAGATTGGGATGTGCTTGTCTAAGGATTCCTGTTTGAATGCTAAGTCTGTGCTCTTCATTCAGCTGCTTCTTGTGGTCCAAGGAGTAAAGGAGGTAGACTAAGGTCTATGGAATGAACGAGAACTGATGAAAAGGGAGAAAGAGATGACAGACTATCATTTTCAAGGATAGTAGTAGGTAGTGGAAGGATGCGCATTTGAGGCCTATCCTGAGGTCTGAGAAACTTGTATGTGTTTGTACCTGGCAAGAAAGGAATCAGGAGAAAAGAGGGCAACCTCCTTGATGGTCCAAAATGATAATAGAATCCAGATGGAGTTCTTCTCTCCTTGGATTGATGGGTGGGTGACCACTTAGAATGGTGTTTGACAATGAAGACAAATGGAGGTAGACACAAAATGGAAGTAGGTCTTAAGGATATAAACATCTGAATCTAAGGAAAGGGACTAGAAGGGAATTTAGACCAAGTACCTTTCCTTTCAGACAAGTGCTCTCCTCTGAACGGTCCAGCCAAAATCACAAAGCCCCTGCCAATACCACCCCTCATTACACCTAGCTTGATGTAGCTTAATACCAAGCAATATGCCCCATTAATCAAATTTAAGGCAGTAAAAGTAGAATCTGGGAGTTGTTATCTGAGTCACTTTTCCCCAGGTAAATAGGAATGTGTTTTTCTATAAATTGCTTTGAGGTGCCCTGAGATTTCTTTAATCGAATTGCGAGAAATGATGGCCAATACTTATTTGATGGGGTCGTGTTGACATGTCTTTTCTTCCATTACATTTTCCCCCAGATAATAAGGCTCCACAGACTTCTGGATTAAAAAAAACACAAGGTTACTATCACAAAAGGAGGAGGTGAAAAAAAGTTTGCTGTTTGCTTCCAATGGTTCAGCAAGTGCTAAAAGTCCTCATGGGGTTGATAAGTGAAAATTTCAACCTTTTAGTAGATTCCATCAGACTGGCCATATTTGGGAACAAATCTGTACCATACTAACCCCTAAACTGCAAATAGTGCTCAGAGAATTCCTGAAATCTACCTAGAATTGTTTACTAACATTTAAAATAGACTCCATTTAGATCTAGAGTCAGTAACATGCCTTGAATAATGTAATTTTATCCAAACTTAAACATGTCTTTGTATCTGGAAGATATACATTCTTCATTCATCCTTGATGAGCACAGAAACATCAAAGCTGTCATCATTCTATTTGTCAAGATTAGTTATTTTTTTATTCCTCTTTAGTTATTAATAATGCATAAGCAGAGAGGTCTTTGGGCTCCTTTTAGATGGTTTCTGTCTTTATTCTTCTTGTTTTCTCAGCACGAAAATGTATCAAACCTATTTCTCTAATCTATTGTTCTTTGCCTTGAATGCTCTTTGTCAGATGCTTATCTTTGAGGTTTTAAGCCGTTAAAAACCCTCTTTTAATCTCCCTTTATCGAATTGCACTGTATCTGGCTACAGGCTCTCCTAATATCATCGTCTCCTTTTTGTTTACATCCAGATCTGAGCATGCAGATAAAAGATGACTGGGACACAGTGAAGATTTCCTCAGCTGCCCCTGTGAAACATGCATGAGACATTCACCAACTTCTCAAAGATATTTTAGAGGCATGATTTTCCAGTTCTAGCCTCCGGGTGGCAAAATCCAATTTTCTGACCCCACATTTATCTTCTACCCCTCCCTATATTTCATAGTCAGGAAGGGTGTGTCTAATATTCACCAAATTCAGCCCATGTCCACCACCCACCTTAGCTGTTGGGTGTCAAAATATGGTGCATGTAGAGCAGGCATGCTATTGCTTTCTTACACCATGACATCCCCTCCAAGACTCTTCTGCCCAGCCAAGATGGACAAGCCAACACTTGGTACCCCTATTTCTGTGCTATATACTAATTTTCTAGTTGCTGCTCAATTTTCCCCATACATTGATGTTCATACCAAATCTTAACCATTTCAATGTGTTCCGTTCTTTCTATCCTAAGTTTACTCATTTATACTTGAACACTCCATAACCAGTGCTTCTTAAAATTGCTTGCACATTGGAGTCACTTAGGGAACTTAAAAAACATTTCCACTGCCTGGTTCTCCATCCCAGACCAATTAAATTAGAATCTCCAGATGAGGCTCAGACATCAGTATTTTATGTAAAATTCCCCCAGATAATTATACTATGCAGCGAAGTTTTGAAAACTATTGTTAACCCAATAGTTTGCTGTGGGATTTTTGCTCATCTTTATTATTAGGCAGTGTTTGCTTAAAAAAAAAGGGGAGGGCGCCTTTTACTTTCTCTGAAGTTCAGCTCAAGTCTCTCAGATGTTTTCTGTAGAGGTTGGCGCTGACAGTCTGATTATCAGAGTTAATGTGGTCTCACATCCAATTCTCCCAGGGAGAGAGTTGCGATCCTACACAGTTACAATCCTCTAATATTCACTTGCAGAAACTCAAAGACTGGGCAAAGTAAGTTAATAACTTTCTCCTAATTGTACGAAGGGAGGAAAATTTCTAGAGAGGTGGGGGCAGCAAATGAGCAGAGGGGCAGTTCACTTATCCTGAAATCAGAAATGTGAAGTAATATTCCCTTTAGTCAATCCATCAAGTCATTTACTAGCTCAAGTTTGGCATATTGGAGACAAATCAACATTTTATCTCTTTGATTAGCAATCGTGCCTTAACAATATGCCATATGCATAAATGGGTTGGGTTCAGTCTTTGCCTACTGCAACTAGAATGCACTTCTTTAGAGAGGATGCTTACCTGCAACTACTGTCAGTGCGGGACCAGATGGCTTCATGATGCGGTCTTCCCTATGCAAATGATATTCGCCTTGAGCCTTGCTTGGAATATAAATTAAAGCATCACTTCACAGTAAACTATATGTGTTTGGTGATCAATACGCGACTCTAATTTTCTCAAGTTAATGCCTTTTAATGACAGGTTCCCAATGCTAGCTGTAGACAGTTACATGCAAGATTATAAATCATGGTGATGTCTTAGCCCTGAATTATTAATCTTTGCTCCCCCCTGCATTACATAATTGATAATGACTATATTGGCAGTTCCAAGAGGGCTCTGGAGATGGATCTGTTCAGTGGAAGCAAAAGCATTACCACCGTGGAGTGTGGCAAACAGCACTGAAATGACATGCTGTGTATTCTAATGAGTGGATTCTGTCACCTGCAGTTGTTTCCTTGAGTTTCCCAGCCTTTCCCTTCTCCTAGGAAGGTTAGCTCTGGTCAGAAAATGATCTAATACAAATAAACACGCTACCTCTTACCACGAATATTTGTTCCCGGTGCATTTCCGAGTCATTATTTTTTTTCCTATTTTAAATTAATTTTTAACAAGTGGACTATAATTGCTTTACAATATCGTGTTAGTTTCTGCTGTTCAATGAAGTGAATCAGCCATAAGTATACCCATATCCCCTCCCTCTTGAGCTTCCCTCCTTCCCCAGCCTCCATCCCCGCCCTCCCCCCGCCAGGTCATTACACAGCATTGAGCTGTGTTTCTTGTGCTATATAGCAGCTTCCCACGAGCTAGCTATTTCACACGTGATAGTGTATATATGGGGCTTCCCAGGTGGAGCAGTGGTAAAGAATCTGCCTGCTAATGCAGGAGCTTCAGGAGACTTGGGTTCAATCCCTGGGTTGGGAAGACCCCCCTGGAGGAGGAAAAGGTACCCCACTGCCCTGGAGGAGGAAATAGCAACTCACTCTGGTATTCTTGCTGGGATAATCTCATGGACAGAGGAGCCTGGTGGGCTACAGTCCCTGGGGTCGCAAAGTCAGACATGATTGAAACGGCTGAGCAGAGCACACACATCAGAGTGTACATATGTCAACACTGCTTTGTCAGTTCATCACCCTCTCCTTCCCTCGATTTGTAGTGATGTGGATGAACCTGGAGGTTGTGATACAGAGTGAAGCAAGTCAGAAAGAGAAAAACAAATATCATATATTAATGCATGTCTATATAACATATATATATAATCTAGAAAAACGGTGCTGATGAACCTATTTGCAGAGGAGGAAGAGAGACACAGATGCAGATAATGGACACGTGGATTGAAGTCATATTTCATGACTTTTACTAATGGGCTTCCCTGATAATTGCTCAGTTGGTAAAGAATCCACCTGCAATGCAGGAGACCCCAGATCGATTCCTGGGTCAGGAAGATCCGCTGAAGAAGGGATAGGGTACCCACTCAGATATTCTTGGGCTTCCCTTGTGGCTCAGCTGGTAAAGGATCTGCTTGTAATGTGAGAGACCTGGGTTCGATCTCTGGGTTGGGAAGATCCCCTGGAGAAGGGAAAGGCTACCCACTCCAGTATTCTGGCCTGGAGAATGCCATGGGCTGTATAGGCCATGGGGTTGCAAAGAGTTGGACACAACTGAGCGACTTTGACTTTCACTAATGAAAAAAAAAATACATTTCATCTCTCAATGGAGTCCATTGATCAAATAAAGCTACCTGAGAGAGAACTAGTGAATTCTTCCCAGCAGATCTACATTCTTTATGGATTTACCCAGTTTGGCAGCAAATGGAATGCAGCAGGAAGGGTACACAGACAATTTAAGGCAGGAGAGATGCCCAGAGGCCCACCACAATGACTAAATTGTCTAAAATGTGTGTCTCTCTTGGAATGGGGATTTTATTCATTGACAAAGGAACTCTTCCCCCTGTGAGTCTGGCTGATTTCCTCTGACAAAGGAGATGAATGAAAATTATTTGGCAGTTTGACTTAGGCCAAAAGTCTGGTCTAAAGGGAGCAATCTACTTGTGTGTGACTACTCTGTGAAATATACCCACAATATATTTTTCTCTGTCCGGTTGGACTATTCCCTAAGTGGCAACTGGCTTTTCATATTTTCGCTATAAATGCAAGCAAGTTGTTAACACCTCCACTGACCGTTTTTGTTTACAGCATTTCCTTCCATTTTACACATGCAGTGGGGGGCGAGGGCCTCCCTTTCCACACCACACAGATGGGTACCTACCTAGGGAGAATGCATGGCATTTAAAACAGGCCACTTTTATTGGACCAGAAGGGAAGCTCTCTCTAATAATAACCAACCACATGGCCCTTTCCCCTTGTCCTTTCCTTGTTAATTCAGCAAAACACATGCCAGATAATCTACTCAGAGTGATTTTTAACCATTGTCTCAGGAGCCCATTTGACAACTGGATGCTGTAAAACCATCTCTGCTGCCTTCCTCCTTTCTCTGGTGCTCTCATGCCCTTTCATTAGGCCACCCATCATGATGCAGTCACGTCATGGCTGGAGTCTAGAAGACCTTACGCTTTGCTTTTGTGTTAATACAGTCACTTTATGCTGCTACGTCTTGTTCCTGTATTTGGGCAGTGGTGACAATAATTCACACCCTGACCTATCGTTCACATATGAAAATTCTTTGAAAAGTGTAAAATGGGATGTGAATATGGAGTCAGTAATTTGTTGAAGGCTATATGGTCCAGAGAAATAGACAGAGGTTAGTGAGCAGACAGCATCCTTGGGTTTTCTTAACAAGGGCTATTAAACCAAGAACATGAAACCTTACTTGCCTTTGTGTCTCCCTTCTCTAACTCATTTTAAGTGTTTTACATTTATCATACAGTTGATAACTTATTGAGTTCTTTCTTGTTCCCTGATTGTCAATATATACTGCCCCAAATGACATTCTATTATCATCTGTTGTTTTGAAATTTAAATTGTTTCATGTGTGTTTAAATTATTTTCTCAACCATGTGGCACCTGCCCACACTGTTTCAATAGCACAGTGTAACATAGTCTGTCCTTGAGAGAGCCCAACAAAACGAAATATCCCGTGTATTTTTAGCTTCCCTCTGTGTAAGGGTGGGCATAAAGTTTATTATATGCTTTTCTAGTTAAGCCTCAGAGAAAGAATAGATATGCTGATGTAGTAAGAATTAACCACATCCCACATGAGAGTAGCCTGGGCAAATCCCTCTGGCGCAATTAGTATCTGCTAAAGAATGCAGATTTTGTAATTTCTGACAAAGAAAATAAATGGTGTTTGAGTTGGAATCTTTGGTCTGATATCTTCAGAAAGAATATGCATTGCCTTTTTAGACATAATTTCCTATTTGAACTAATCTGTATTTTTACCACTAAGTTTATTTTCTACTTAAATAAATATTAAGGAATTAATGGTCCTCATTTTAATGAATATGTCAATCTTCTAATGTTCATGCATGCCATATATTGGGATAGATTTAAGCTGTGGTGAGATCACGGTTAAATCACTTCCAGTTGTATAATCAACTTATGGAAAGAAGATTGACTTGAGGTTACTTGGGGAAAGATATCCCTTCATTTTGTAGATGAATTGGAACACTTAGGCTAATAACATAATGGTAAAAACTAATTTGACACCAACTATTAGAAAGTGGCTTTAATTCCATAGCTTTAAAATGCCCCTATTCTATGTATATGAGAAGCTTGCATTTTCTCTAATATACTATTTTAATTTTTAAGTATATTCTGGTTAATAATATGTTCCTCAACTTGATGGATACTATGGTCTTTCCAGTTTTCAACATTTCTCTTCAAAAAGAGTTCTTAAAAATTTTCCTTCAGGGACTTCCTGGCAGTCCAGTGATTAAGGCTTTGCCTTCCAATGCAAAGGATGCAGGTTCGATCCCTGGTCAGGGAGTTAAGATCCCACATGCCTTGTGCCAAAGAACCAAAACATAAAATAGAAGCAGTAGTCTAATAAATTCAGTGAAGGCTTTAAAAATGTCCCACATCCAAAAATTTTTTACTTCTAAATAAAAATGAATTCAGAAGGCAACTTCTCAAACCGAGAGGGAAGTTCGTAATTTAAGTTTGTGATAATAAATCCTGCCTGTTTACCAGGTTTTGCCACCCATCTTGCTCCATTGCTAGAGCCAGCTCCTTTCTGGTCTTTAGCAAAATGTTCTGTACTCACTACCCGGCCATTCCCATGCTGCTAGTCTAACTCTGACTTGTTCTCTGTTCAAATTTTTAGATGTTTCCTTCATTGTCAAGATTCCGTTCTGTCTTCTTTCTCCCTTCCCTTTCATCTTCCTTTCTTCCTTCCTTCTTTCAAGTATTAAGAAAAGTGTCTTTGGTCTACATTTGGCTACTTTACTATTTATCTAGTTCCCTTTATTCTGCAGCCACAAAGGAAGCATCTTCAGCTCACAAATACTTTCCAAGTTCATATCCACCTCCACTGCTGCCTTCATGATAAGCAGCCTCATCACTGTTTGTCAATAAAATGCATTTGCATAATTTAATAATTACTTAACAATTTAATAATAATTTAACTTAATAATCAATTAGAACTACAAGGCTAAGTACAAACTAACAACATTCCTCTGGTCCACCCCTCCTTACTTGTAATAGTCTTCTACAAGCCATCTCTTTCAGAGGTTTCCTCCTGTTTCCTTTTTACGGTTCTATGATGATGTTGCTTCAACTGATATTCAGGTTCTATCTTATTTGTCTTGTTGTACCTGGCTGATGTATTATACTTTGATTATATTTCTTTTCCACATTTCCCAATGGAATTATGCCCTTTCCATTATGAGTGAGTCCTGTCCTTCTAAAATTTGTATGTTGAAATCCCAACCTCTCACTCGATTGTAACCACATCTGGAGAAAAGATGTTTAAAGAGGTGACTGAGTGAAACAGAGCTGTCAGGATAGGACCCTAATATAATATGACTGGTGTCCTTATAAGAAAAGAGACAGAGTTGGACAGAGAGATGACCTTGGGAAGAGGCAGCAAGAGGGCAGCCATCTGCAAGCCGAAGACACAGGCCTCCGGAGAAACCAACCTGCCAACAACTTGATCTTGGACTTCAGCTTCCATAATGCTCGGACAGTACATTTCTTTGCAGCCATCCAATCATTGATACTTTGTCATGCCAACCCTAGCAAAGCGATATGCCCTCTATGAACCTCAGAACACCTTCGTTATTGCAACTGTTCTATAATTTTCCAGGAAACCTCTCAGATAACTCTTTCTCTTTCTCCCTATTGTGCTCAGTCACTCAGAAGTGTCCTGCTTTTCCAGCAAGAACACTGGAGTGGGTTGCCATTTCCTCTGGGGGATCTTCCCAACCCCAGGATTGAACCCGCCTCTCCTGCATAAACCCCTGTTGGACTTATGCTAAAGCCTGACACACAGTCCTTCTCCTGTGACTTCACCCCACCCTTGGCTGCATCCCCTTAACTGAGTTCAGTGTCTTCCTCTGTCATCACTTACTGTCTTGTTTTGACAGCACACACACCAGCATTTTCATGAAAAACGTAGGAAGGGAGATACTGTTTCAAACTTGAATACCCGAAAGTGTTTTATTCTGCTCCCATACTTAATTGACAAGTTGGCAGCATTTATAATTGCAGTTTGAAAACCATCTACCCTCAGAATTTTGAAGGAATTGCTTTATCATCTTTTAGATATGAGGGTTGTTGCTGAGAAGTCTAATGTCTTTATACTTTTTGATGCTTTTTTTATCCTGATTTATTTCCTTTTTTCAAAGGTCTTTGGATTTTCTTTCCTCTCTTGCTTTCTGAGTTTGCATGCTGAATTTCCTGCACTTTAGGAAATTTATCATTTATTATACTGGGACTTAAACTGTTTTAGTCTGGAAAATAATATCATTATCTTCTGGAAAATTTTCTTGAATCCTTGTATCCCAGATTTAGTTCCTTAGAAAACAGACTATGAGAGAGTGATTAACATGCAAGAAGCATGGATCTCCTGCAATGATCCTCTACTTTTCCATATATGTGGATAGGTCTTTAGGATAAGTGGGCCTCACTGTAGTAATACTGGGTAGAGACCCAGCTATGCTTTTTTTTTTTTTTTTCTTGAGGGACCACCAAAGGTCAGTATTTATAAGTCTTTTTTGGGTATGTTGGATTTTTCCAGAGATGATTACTCCAAACTCCTACCTCTTTTGGCCAAAACAGGATATTCTTGCAGCAAAGCGGAATTAGGTAGGTTTGAGAGGTATTATCAAACAGTAACTTTCAAGCCGAATGTCTCTTCCTCACCTTTTCTCTGTACCAGATGTGCTAAAATATGGGCAATCTCTGATTCTGTTCCTCCACAAAATAAACTCCCAGTTTCTGGGAAGGGACCAAGTATTTAAATATTCCCCGCAAGGATATTCAGGTGGTCTTAGCTTTCAGTCTCAGGCCTCACGGTAGCCTTCCTCAAAATATATTAGTTTGGCCAAAAAGTTAATTAGGATTCCTCATGTGCTGTTACAGAAAAACCTGAATGCACTTTTTGGCCAACCCTAGAATCTTCCCAGGTGGCATTAGTGGTAAAGAAGCTGCCTTCCAATGCAGAGGATGTCAGAGACGTGGGTGTGATCCCTGGGTCAGAAAGATCCCCTGGAGGAGGGCATGACAATCCATTCCAGTATTCTTGCCTAGAAAATCCCATGGACAGAGGAGCCTGGTGGGCTAAGGTCCATAGGACCACAATGAGTCAGACCCAACTGAAGCGATTAAGCACGCACACAATATCTCAATATACAAGCCTTTAGAAACCTCTGCTGCATGATTCACTTGTTGACATCTCTTTATCCCCTGATGGCTCCATCCACCGCCCTTTGTGTTGTGGGTTTGTCTTTACTCTCATTCCAATGGGATTTCTGAAAAGAGCAAAGAAAAAGCCTCAGGTATTTAATCCTCCACGTTTAACCAGAGGTTCTCACTTTATACTAGAAATGTAAAATTCTACAGAAGTCAGTGGAGGGAGAGATTATTCTTGGCTGTGGGGTGTGAGTAGGTCAAGAAGCTTTATGCAATAATAAAGATACTTCCTTTCAGAGTCTATAAAAGACTGGGCATATGGCTTTTTATTATCAATACAGTTTGTCTAATCTGCAACAGCACTGAAAATGTTGTTGAATTTCTTCTGGCAAGATTGATTATTGATTTTCGTGGTACTGTCTGGAGAAGGCTATTTTTTTGTTGTAGATTCCTTCTCATGCAATTAAAAAAATACAAAAAGGAGGAAAAGAAAATATATAGTGACCAGGCTTAGATTAGGCTTTCTTTCCATCTCCATTTTCTCTATCCCAAGCAGAATTAAAGTCTTGAGGAGGAAAGGTGCTTAACAAATAGGACTTGTTCGTATCATTGATGTTATCATTAATCTAATAGGGCTGCTCAAAGTTCTGTGGCTGATCCATTTAATAATGTCAAAATAACCTTGTTAAAGAAAAATGCTTAACTTGACCTTCAAAACCTTTGCCCTTTTCTTTCTTATTTTGAAATTTGCCTCTTAAGACAAAGTAAATAAAAATTATCCTTAAAAACTCCCCCACGCTTATTTACTCATTCTATGATTTGGAGACAGTCTTTAAGATAGCTACTCCACTGGCATGAGATGTCCGAAAATGCAACTGTCTTACAGTTTTAATTACATATTATTACAAAAACTTAGAAGTTTTATTTTGGTGACATTATTTTATTTGGGAGGAGGTGAACCTGTCACTGTCTGATTGTCTTCTCAATGCTTTTAGGTGTCTTATTTTTTTTTTAAACTGGAATATGGTAATTTAATAATTATGAATACGGTTTAGTCATTTAATGTCAGTATCTATAGAAAGAATTAACATGTTTTTTGACAACCAAGCAAACTCTGGGAGTTGGTGATGGACAGGGAAGCCTGGCGTGCAGCAGTCCACGAAGTTGCAGAGTCGGACATGACTGAGTGGCTGAACTGAACTGAAGACTTTTCTTGAAAACTCAAGGGGATGAAACATGAGGGGATAAAAGATGCAGCTTGGCTTCCATCCCTAATATTCTACTGAATTTGCCCCTTCAAAGATCAACGATGATCTTCTAGTTGACAAATCTAAAGGCTGTTTCTTAGCTTTTGTTCTCCCTGAAATATTTGACTAAATGATTGAGAGAGCTCTTCTTGAAAATTTTTACTCTCATCCTATCAGGTTTTTCTGGATCCCCGTTAATCAACTCACCATTCCAGTGTGTGCATTTGTGTGTGTGTGTGTGTGTGTGTGTCTGTGTTTGCTCCCCATTCTCTTTATCCACTCTAGGCAAGTGCAGAAACTATGCCCTATTCATCTTAGCCTGATGTTTAGTGGCAGTTCAACTAATATTGTTGTTTAGTTGCTAAGTTGTGTCCTATTCTTTGCGACCCCATGGACTGTAGCCTGCTGGGCTCTTCTCTCCAGGTGTTTTCCCAGGAAGGACTACTGGAGTGAATCGCCATTTCCTTCTCCAGGGGATCTTTCCAACCCAGGGAGCGAGCCCACATCTCCTGCATTGCAGGTGGATTCTTTACCACTAAGCCACCAATATTAAATTCAATAATTTAAAAAAACATGATAATGGATAATAGATCTATGAAGATGAAAGAGATAAAGAGATGAATAACCACTTCTTTGATTAAACAAAGCTATATATTTTGATCCTATTGCTAACCTTATTTCCACGTTTCTCCTATTTTTTAGAGACAACTCACCAACACAAATTTTCCATCACATTGCACATCACGAAGTATATCCACATTTCAGATGTTCATACATATAAAAGAGTGTCATTATCTTCTTCCCTTCAAATCAAGTGCCCCTTAGTGTTTTCCTGTTACTATGTACTTGTCATTCAGGGCTTGACACCTCATTCATCTTTGACATGTCATCTTGGATGACTTCTACACTAATAGAGGACTTAATTCTTCCTCTGTTTTCTTACCTCCAAAATTTGACATCAATATTATCACTACTGTGACCCATCATCCCTCCATTTTTTTTCTTTTCCTAAAAGTTTATTCAGCAGTTTTCCAGGGCGTGTGCAATAAATGAACTAACCAATCCATTAAGCCGTCAATCACTCAGTTAATGAATATTGATCAAGAACACCATCTCCAGTAACCCCAGGGAGGTAGTCACTGAGGTGGGGATCAACTTAACCATAGTCATAGAATGATTTCTTTCTCCATCTCAGAAACCATCCATCAGGCCATTTTTACACAGAATGACATTTTCAGAAGATTCTGAGGGGCTTCTCTGGTAGCTCGGCGGTAAAGAATCCACCAGTCAACACAGGAGACACAGGTTCGATCCCTGGTCCAGGAAGATCCCGCATGCTGTGGAGCCGCAAAGCCCGTCTACCACAGCTACTGAGCCTGTGTTCTAGAGCTTGGGGGCCACAACTACTTCAGCCAGAGTGCCCGAGAGAACGTGCTCCAAAACAAGAAAGTCATTGCAGTGAGAAGACCCAGCACCGCAACTAGAAGGTAGTCCCAGCGTGCCACAAGTAGGGAATAGCCCTTTTGCAGCAACGAAGACCCAGCATGGCCAAATAAACAAGATTCTGAGGTGGAATGTCTCCTACCATCAGGTTCAGCTTAACTCCTCCCCTTACCTCCGACTCTTCTGCACACACCAGTCCTTCCGGATAGAGGGATACGGTGAGACCGCTCCGTGTGCCTCGGGTCTAGAGTTTCCCACCTCTGAGCTTTTATATTTGTTGCAATTCCTCTGCCTGCAGGAAAGGTGTCTCAGCTACTTTAAATATCCCTCTAAACATGGAAGAAATCCTCTTCCTCCATGAAATCTCAGCCAATCACGCCAGGGCTTAGTGGTTTCCTTGTGAGTGGTACCCTTTCGAGTACCTACCTTACACACGGATCACATGGCTGGCTTGTCTGTCGTTTGGGTTTCGGTTCAAATATTGCTTCCTCAGGGAGGCCTCCCCAATGAATTTAAGGCAAGTCCTCTCTCAGTCTCTTTTGATCCCTTTATCTTGCTTGTTTCATGGCACTCACTGCCCCGACTTTCTTGTTCACGTATTGTTACTGAATCTGCCTCCTCAAGCTTGCAGTTCCCATCAAGGAGGGCAACTTGTCTCAGTCACTCTCACATGCTCAACACACACTGGTACTTACACATATTTGCTGAATAAACAAATGAATCATAATGTTTAAGGGGACATAAACATATGTTTAGTATGTCCGTAAGTGCCATTCTCATCACTTTATGTATATTTGGTAATTTAACACTTACCAAAACCTTATGACGTATATTGTACTATCTGTGTGTGCATGCTAAGTTGCTTCAGGAGTGTCTGACTCTTTGCAGCTCTATGGATTGTGGCCCACCAGGCTCATCTGTTCATGGGATTCTCTAGGCAAGAATCCCAGAGTGGGTTGCCATTTCCTTCTCCAGGGGATCTTCCCAACTCAGGGATCAAACCCACATCTCTTGCATCTCCTCCATTGGCAGGCAGATTCTTTACTGCTCGAACCACCTGGGAAACCCATATTGTGCATCATTTAACTAAGGCACAAGGCCAAGATCACCCAATACTAAATAACAGAGTGGAGTGTCTTATTTTAGAGTGCATAAGTTACATTTATTTTTATTTATATTAAAACCCCACAATAAGAGGTGAAAGAATGGTATGTACTTTCTCTTGAACTGTAGAGCAAGTGTCTTGAATATAGGCAAGGAAATCTCATAATTCTTTTTGTCTCCCATAGTATCTAGAATTATCTTATCCGAAGCACACAAGATTTTGCAATAAGTGTGATGTCACAAAAATGAAATCTAGTTTAAAAATGAAACACCCTTCAGAGCTGTCCATGTGGGATATAACTGCATTCAGAAATGGGGGAAAAAAACCCTTCAAATTTGAGAAGGAACAACCAAGAAAGAAGTGGAATCAGATACCGCCTTTTTTCCTAATGGGTTCTTTCCCTCTCTCCAAAGAGGGTAATCACACAGGCATCATTAGGAATTAGAACAGAAGAGATGTTAATGTTTTACCTCTTTTCATAAAACTAGAACCTATTTAGCTATCACTAACCTTGAAGTACTTAGGCCCTGGAAAGTGGAGAGTGAATGATGGTTTATGCTAGTGTTATGACATCTTTTCCAGGGATATCATAAGATCAGCTTTCTTAAACTATTTAGTTGTTTCCGTTTACATCCCCAACCAGGAAGAACTGTAACTCTGATGAACGACTTTCTTTACCAGACCAGACACCTCATTTACTGCCTTGAAAAATTTGGATTAGCATCTTAGCATCCAAACTGTCCCTAGAGGCAAAAAAAAAAAAAAAAAAAAAAAATACAGGAACACACCAAATCAAAGCTATTCTGAGCAGTGATTGTAACATGTTAGAAAAACTACTCTGCATTGACTTATGCAGTTTGACCTGATGGTTCTATACAAAGTGTCCCCATTTTCAAACAATCAAATCAATATTGCAAGATGTGTGAACTTGGGGCTTAAGATAAATTCAGCAATTCAACTGAAAATCTGTCTGTATACTCAAAAATAACAAATCAATGAATTTTGACTGTAACTTTGAAATTGATTTTTTAGCTAATATCATTATAAACGTATTATAAGTGGCGTGAATCGAAGGGTGGCATTTGTTTCTATGAATTCCACCTGTGCAATCAGATAGATTTTTGTCTCATATTAAGCTGTTATTATATCGTCTCTGTAAAGTCATCCTATATGTGATATCTACTGATGCTTCAAACAGGAAAACCAGAAGTCTAAGCTGTGGTTGGCATGTTCTGTTGCTAAAAGTGGAGATGCGATGCAGACGCCAAGGTATGATATTTGCCCCGTGGTCTTTCTTCACTGTTGCAGCATCTTTGTTTTTCTTCTTGTACTACTTGATGGTAGCCCAGTTTGTTTCATCAAAGCCCCTAAGTCATGTTGCAAACACTTTCTGCGAGAGAATCCATTCTTTTTTTTCCCTGCCCATGCTCTGGAAGCCCATATCAATAAGATGTTGTTATAGAGCTGTCATTTTTGTCCTACAACAAATCTCACTGTAGCAGATTGTCCTGTGGCTGCAGATGCTATTAATGTTTTCTCTGCTCTGTCAATTGATTTCAAGGCTGCCTCCCTATCATGCCGTGCGCTCCTTCAGAAGGTACATAAGCCAGACTGAAGGGAAGGATCATAAAAGTGTCTGACAACCTCACATCATCTTCACACAACCTGTCATTGCTGGATAAATTCTTCCCAGGTGGATCTTTGTGTAATAGTCTCCTCAGCTCTCCAGTCAACTTTCCTCTTTCCCACAATGGTAAGGCTCTTAACTGAGCTAGAGAAACCATCTGGATATTTTGTGGTCGCAAGGACCCTCATATTCACTTTCAAAATAAAAATAAAATGGTCAAGTAGGCATTATTTCTCTTTTAACTCTTAAGTCATAACTGACATACCAATGGATTCCATTGAAATGTTTATACTTTCATTTAAGGAAAGCTGTCCATGGCTTCCCCTGCTGATTGATTCTCCAAGTGTGTGGCGATTTGCACATTAGCCATCATTCCATCTCCTGTCCTTCAGTCATTTGGTCCTTGCCAAAATGTCCTAGAAACTGGTCCTACCCAAAACATCCATGAGCATATTTGGTCCATGCCAAATAGATTTGGACAGAACCAAATGTCTACATTTGGTGTAGACCAAATGTCTTATAGATGTTTTGGACAGGACCAGATGTCTATAAAACCTTGCACATCGTTCCAATTCAGACAATGGCTGGGTAAGGGCCATGACAGAGGAGCCATGAGAATGGGTGGCATTGTCTCCCTAAAAGTGAGCTGAGTGAGAATATCAGTCAAAAGTGCCCATGCAATTTTTCCATATCACACTTGTTCTTCAAAATGGGATCATTTGGTATTTTTTGTTGTTGTTGTTCTTTTGATACTTTCTGTTTGCTCATCTTCTGTGACTCCTCTCTTTCCCCATCTTGGGGAGTTTTCTGATACTGAAAACCTTCTTCATCAGTCCTGTGGGTTTCTGTGACATTCATCGAAGTGAAGTGTTCTCTCAACTGGAATGCAACTGTTTCCATTAAGGGCTCAAACAAACCCTGCATATGACTTGATCTCCCAGGACACACACAACTCATTCACTTCCAAAGATCTCCTTGTATCCTTTGGATAACATAAAAACCATGCAGCAGGAATCCTAAGGACCTGTCTTCAACATATCTTGACAACAAAATGTCAAGGACAAGTCAAGGACAGTCTTTGTATTTGCAATGCAAGCATATCATGATAGACAACGCACATGTCTGGTAAAAAGTCTTAACTTAAACCAGATTTGGTTTCAAAAATTTTTGACGGAGAAAAGAAACTACTTCTCATTTGAAGTGTTTCATAGGAGACTTCTTCCTTCTCTTTTTCTGACCTCTTCATGTTCATTATCTTATCATGTTGACAAAAAGTAGATGGTGGCATTCCTTTATTTACATAAAAATAGCTTTCTTTTAATGAGGGGAAAAAAAAAAGGAACAAGAAGGAAACTAATAGTAGAAGTCACAATCTAGAAATAGACCTGGGTGAATATCAAGATGAAACACTGATACTGTAGAGAAAGAAAAATAATTTCCCTTCTACCCTTCCAGGTTTCTTGGTCAAGACACTCCCTGTATTAAAAGAGAAATTAACAGAAGGACACAAGATTTAATTTAATTTTATATATACAAAGATATGATATCCAAAGAAGTGACCAAAGCTATCAGCTTTTATACTTTTTAGATAAAGATATAATAAATTTGCAAAGCATTGTAAAGTTAGCAAAGAAGTAGCAAGGTTTGTTCATACAACCTTCCAGGCTTTGAGTTCTGTCTCTGGTAATAAGATATATTTCTACTTCCCAGTATAAGGAGGGTACTTTTCACCTGGGAGTTTATTTCCTGTCTTCAGGGGGACAAAGGAGGGTAGAATGTTCTCTTTGCAGTGGCTGTTCCTTAAATAACTTAAATAATTAATATGCTAATATGGCACATTTGGAGTAACCTGCTCTCAGTCCCATCAACTCTTTAAAATCAAAGTAAATTCATCATAAAGGTATAGATCCAGTAATATATAGCAGATGGCCAATCTTCTTCCTTCCCTAGGGCCAAATGTACCACATTCCTGTTCCTACAAACATTTCTATTACCTTGACACTTTCATAAAAACAAACCAACCCCCCACCCCCCCCAAAAAAAGCATCTCTCTTTGACAAGCACCAAAGGCAAAATGTTTTGGAGGAAAATAAAATTTTGCAAAGGATGCTGAGTGGCCGTAGAGGACTAAGGCTGTCATTACTGTCTGCTTTATTCTTATAGCATTGCCTCAATCCTTCCACTAATGTTTCTGAACACAGTGGGGCACAGTGTAGACACCTGAAGAAGCAGTGTTAGGAAGGTGGAGTGGGTCGGAGGTGCACTCAGGAGACGTCCCCTGCCCGGAGACCATGGGCAGGAGAGGAAGAGGAGGACAGCACTCAGGGTATGATTGGGTGGGAGCCTCTTCAGCTCTTTGCTCTACTTGGCGACGCTGCCATCACACAGACAGGTCTATAGCAGGGCAGATGGAGGTGTCAAGGGAGAAAGACCACTCAGACCCAAAGGGAAAGTGGTTTGCCACCTGTCCAATATGAATGAAATGGGGCATCATACATACAATGGAGTATTACTCAGCCATAAAAAAGAATGAACTACTGCCATTTGCAGCCACTTGGATGAATCTAGAGATTGTCATACTGAGTGAGGTAAGACAGAGAAAGACAAATACCATGTGATACCACTTGTATGTGGAACCTAAAAAAAAAAATGGCACAAATGAACTTATTTACAAAACAGTCAGAGACGTAGAAAACAAACGTATGTTTACTAAGGGTGAAAGGGGAGGGGAGAGATAAATTGGGGGTTGGGGATTGATGTATATTCACTACTACATAGAAATAGATAGCTAACAAAATCCTACTGTATAGGAACTCTACTCAATTCTCTATAGTGGCCTAAATGGGAAAAGAATCTTAAAAAGAGCATATATATATATATATGTATAACTGATTCATTTTGCCGTACAACAGAAACTAACACAATATTGTAAATCAACTATACTCTAACAAAAATTAATTTATAAAAGGAAATGGGGCATCTATGATATTCTGGGGCTAACTGCTGTCTCATTAGCAGTCCTTGATAATGCCCACGTTCGGTGGGCCCATCGGAGCTAAAGGAATAAGCTCTCATGAAGGGCATGGAGAGATATGGGGATTAGAATAAACCCATCGATGTGCCAACAGGTGGAAAATACAGCTCTTATCGCTCTCCCTCTTCTTTTATGTGCTCATGAGATAATAGCACATGTACTCATTCAAAATGAACTATTGACTAGGACTTTGCACAGTCACTCTACCTCTTTTTACTAATCTAGGGGGATTCATAATGTTATCTCTTTGCGGCTCAACCCTTCTGAACCTGTCAAATAAGTGCTCTCACAATGCATATTAATCTGAGACATGCATTTGAAAGAAAGAGCTGATAAGTCCATCTTTAAGATGTGATAAGTATAAAGCATTTCTAATGAACGGGTATTGTGTCAAACATCTGCAGGATCACCAAAACCTGGGGATATTTAATTAAAAGCACACACACACAAGATAATGAGGGGGGGAAGGAGACTCTGCCTGTATGTGGGTTTCTAGTTTCTAAAAGTCAGCCATCTTTTGCTGTATTGCTGCTACTTAAATACTGCACCCAAAGTCATGCATGAATCTAAAAGGAAATGTGCAGTGAAACACACTCTTTAATTGGTATATGACTTCTTTGGGTGTGTCTGTGTGTGTGTGATGATAAATAGTTTAGGCATCAAGGAAGTCATAAATACATTATCAGAGGTAGTTCAGTTCTTTGGAAATTGATGTTATACTGGGCAGAAATATTTGTCTTAGGGATAAAAAGAAAGAACATGGAAAATAAAAAACTTTCCTGAAATCTGTGCTGTGAAGCTAAACTGGGAAGCTTAAATAATCATTCCTGAACAAAGGGAACTGCACCGTCAGAAGCCTGCCAGAAGTCGAGAAATCATTTAAAGGGAATTCTTAAAGGCTACTTCTGTCAAGGAAAGTTAGGTTGAAAGATGACAAGTTTTCCTTCCCCATTTATAGGCTATAATTTACCCTTTGAGAACTATTTTCCTTCCTTATCTTTGCTTCAGATTTACTCACTCTAGTTGTTCAAAAAGCACAGTGATTTGGCAAACGGTGAGAGAGGGGCTGCACCTTGAGAAATTGTAGTATCCTTGAGTTCCATGGAGATTGTCAAGGCTTTCATCTCTCCCCTGTTATCGCTGGCTAAAACTCCTTTCTGCCCTTTTCAAAGGTCAGGGTCAGTAGATATTTTTGTAAGGGGCACATTTGGACTAAAGAAATAAGCAAGTGTGCTGACAGCAAGACGCTTCTGAAAAAGAAAGCAAAGAAAGATCACTGGCCTGGAATCCTTCCTCAGGGTGGAGGTTTGGAGCAATGGGACAAGGAGAGGGTGGGGTAACAAAATATCTGGATTTAGCACCAGGTCTGTTCACTGACATGAGCGTGGAGGATAATGGCCATTGCCAAGGGAGAGGGGTGTGATGAAAGAAGCACAGAAGCCAGGATAAACTATCTCTTCTCCCTCTCTTTCTAGGGGTAGCTCATTATTTGTTTGTTCTTAAAAATTCTGAATGTTCTCTGCAAGTATGTTGTTAAATGTTTGCATTGGGAAGAAAGTGTTAGCACCCCAAGTTCAGATAAGATTGGGCACGTTCAGGGAGGTATGGCCGTAGACAATAGCACCCCAAGTTCATTCAAGAAACATAAACATATTGAGACAGTGCATAAAAAGTCTTAATTCAGTTTGTGGCACTAACCTCAACAAAGATGCTCTTTTAGTCTCAAACCAGTTAAATCACAGCCTTTATTTTTTTTCCTGGTTCCTCTGGGTAAAATAAAGATGTAATGCCAGGTAAACAATGTCTTGGTTATCATCGATGGAAGATTCATGCTTTCCACGTCTAGTGTTGAGCAAATGAAAAGAGGGCATACGCTTTTGTATTTTCATGTGTTTCTAAATTAAAAAAGAAAATCACACGGGTATCTCATTCCCTGGAAGAATGTGTAAAACAAGTAGATTAAAAAAAAAAGACAACATTTAAAAAAATAACATAAAATATATTGACTGTATCTGTTGCCTTCTTATTTGATGTAATTTAGACAAGATATAAAGAAATATGGTTACTGACATCTCAATGTTGGACTGTTTCTATTCATAGTTTTACTGTTTCCTTTTTAAAAAAATTTGTTTACTTTTTAAATTTATTTGACTGTGTCACATTTTAATTGCAGCATGTGGGATCTTTAGTTTTGACCTGTGGGATCTAGTTTCCTGACCAGGGATTGAACCCAGGCCCACTGCGCTGGGAGTGTGGAGTCTTAGCCACTGGACCACCAGAGAAGTCCCTACCATTTCCTTTTTGACTTATATTGGTGATCATCTCTAATTTGCCTGGAGTTTTGTTCATGCATTTCAAGTTCGGCCACTTCTTTTGTCTACTATTCAGCTTGTTTTTCTTTCTTGATAAGCTTCTCTTTTTTTTTTTCTTTTTAAAAACACTTTCTCTCAAATTTTTAATTGACCTACAGTTGATTAAAATACTATATTAGTTTCAGTTGTGCAACATAGTGATTCAATATTTTTATAGGTTGTTCTCCATTTAAAGTTATAAAATATAGGTTGTATTCCCTGTGCATTATATACATATTCACTACATCTGTGTATCTTGTTTATTTTATACCTAGTGGTTTGTACCTCTTAATCTCTTTCCTTATTTTGCCCCTCCCCCCCCCCCCCCATGGTAACCACTAGTTTCTTCTTTGTATCTCTGAGTCCCTCTCTGTTTGTTATATTCATTCAACCTTTAGCATATTTTTTTTTTACTCCATTGAAGAAACAGAGGGGAAATAAAGTAACTGTCGAGAAAAACTGTGATTAGAAGAAAGACTATTAGGAGATTTTGATTTAGGTTGCTCTACTTTTTTTTCCCTCTAAAGTACTTTTAAACTCTTTTCCCAGAAGAAGATGCTTGTTCTGCATTTGTATATAATTTATCTTTGTACTAAAAGCTGCATTTACATCCAAGGATTTATAGCCTGGAACCAATTTTTTAGTCTACAGTAGAATTTCTTCTTTTTGAGCTTACGTTAATTCTAGGTTTCTTAAAAAGTAAATTGTCTATGTTTTGTTTGCATATGATAGTTTATCAAAATAGAAACACATGATTGTTTCTTAAAAGAGTCTAACAGTAAGTCTTAGAGGTGATACATAGAATATAGTAAAACTCAACTGATAATGAAGAAATCTGTGTATTTTAACAATTATTGATGAAGCCAAGAGAGCTTGGATGAAGAATAGCTATGGTTCATAATAATTTGATGCCAATTTATATGAACTTGTTAATTTTAAGGGTCGGTTTGCTCATTTGTAGAAAAACTGGCAATGACATAGATTTCACATGTAAAGTATAAATATATATTTAAATTAATGTTTTTTTCCTTCATATAGGACAAATTTAGTCACAGATTATGTTTCATGGTTATAGTGATTTCATTTTTGTGTCAAGTAAATAAGTGATTCACAAAAATCTCTTATCTCTGTCTCTCTCCCTTTTATTGATGTTTCACTTGATGGGGTTTTATCCTTAGAAATTACCTTCTCTTTCCCAGGAAACAAAATTATCCTAAGTTTGCTTTTAAAAAAGCAACATACAAAACAAAACAACAATCACAAAATAACATTGAAAAAAAACCAAGAACTATTCTCTTTATTTTCTGCTTTCCTAAGCTCGGAAACCTTAGTTTATGGAAATAAGAGATCCATTATTAAGATTCAGAATCCTTGAAGAAAATTTATTCTTATGGTACCCTTAGTACAGTCCTTAGGTGTATTTTCTTTTACCTACTTCTCCTTTTTCACCTACTTCTCTTTTTTCAAGAAAACTTGTTAATCAGGTATTTATTCACTGTTGAATATGGGCAAACATTTGGTTGACACAAAGTCTATAGTTGGAAGTTTGCAATTTCTTGGTTTGCATTTTTAGTGGTTCCCATGAACATTTACTTATATTTGCTGTAAAGCCTTCTTTATTAACTATATCATGTTAGCCATACAGGGGAAATCAATTTCTATCACTTCAAGTACTGAATCTAGATCTCTGAATTACCATTTTACTCCTTCAGCACTGATGAAGTTCACTTGTTTCCACGTCATTTAAGCCTCAAGATGATAAAGTCTATTTATAAGCATTGAATCCAAGAATGAATGATATTATGTAAATGTACAGAATCATTATTTTATCCCAAACCAAGGAGCATTCCAGATCAATGTTATGATACATTGTTGAATTTATTGTTTTAGTCCTAATGACACACACATTATATTGTCAATTTCAAGTTACTGGGCAACTTGTTCCAAAATGCTTCCATTCATCATATTGACGGTGATGTTAATCAAATTGACTATCCTTAACAAAAAGCCCTGCTTCATTTGAGTTATATTGCTTTTCTGCCTACGGGGAACATTTACACAATTAACAAAAGCAGATCGAATGCTAATAAAGAAAACAAATGAAGATTTATTCATAATCCTCAAAAGGATTGTAATAATTTAATTAAGGTGTATGGTACTTTTGGAAGGGAAGTGATAAAATGGGGAAAAAAAAAATTCTTTGTGAGAAGGTGAAAGGGAGGGCCAAAGAAGCTTGTTAAAGAATTCTTCAGCGTTTGTAATTTTCATTGATTTTTAATCTCAAAGAACAACAGACAGGAGTCCATTGAAGATAGAAGTTAGCACTTGAGGAGGAGAAGGAAGAAAAAAAAAGAGGATCAATCAAAATCTGAAGCTTGCCAAATACTTGAAAGCTATTGAAACAGCCCAGAGGGAGAACAATAGTTTGGGGTGGTCCAAGGGAATAAAAGAAATACTTAACGGGATGAAATTAAAGAGCAAGAGAAAATTCGAACTGATAATCGAACAGTGTTTTCTGGCAGCCACAGATGATCCATTCCTAAGCGATGCTAGACTTCCCGTGGAGATGTTTTCCTTTAAAGTTTTATTCTCAGCCATTAAGAGGAAAACAAAGCTTCCTAAACTATGAGATGAATGAAACATCAATGGTGGTGAAGGCTGTTGGCTCAGTTAAATGTACTGAGGTCTTTCGGGGTAAGAATACTAATGCAGTAATAACGTTCAAACTTAGGCTAGACTCTGAGGCTTGTCCACCTCGTTAATAACCCAGGTACAAGGAGTATTTCACAGTAATTTGGGAAGTCATAGCCACTCTTTAAAGTCATCAAAGCACTAATTCAGTCTTTCAAATTCATGTATAATTGAGAAGGAGTTATGCCTAACATGGCACCAGAAAAATCTACGTGTCATGGATACATGCTTCCTCCTAGGTGGATGTTGGATGCAGTCTAGCTGGGAGCCTCAGCATTGACACATGCAATATGAGGGCGTTGTCTAGGACTGACATGTGTCAAGAGGTAGGAAAGGACATAGGAAAGTGGCTTTATGAGAATCACCAAGGCAAAAAAATGAACATTCTGTTATTTCACAATACTGTGAAATTTATGAAGTCTAGGTATTTATCTTCTTTTTTTAAAGATTATTTTCTGGATGTGGACCATGTTTAAAGTCTTTATTGAATTTGTTACAATCTTCATTCTGCTTTTTAGGTTTTGGTTTCTTGGCCACAAGACATGTGGGGTCTTAGCTCCCCGACCAGGGATTGAACCTTCACTCCCTGCATTGGAAGGTGAAATTTTAACCACTGGACTGCCAGGGAAGTCCCACTGTGTTTAACTTCTTAAAATGTATGGGCTTGCTTATAGGAAGAGAATTTTATACTGAAAGACCCTAGACCATTATGTTTTTTATTTTTAATAAAATAAAGCAATTTTTAAAAATTTTATTTATTTAAAATAAAATAAAGCAAAGCGATGGCATATTCAGAGATGCCTATATATGAGGAGCATCACATGCAATAGAATAAGTTGCAATGAAAATTTTAAGACATGAATGCTAAACACAGTTCCACTGTTAACTAATATCAAACTTTTGGTAAGAAATGTCACCTCTCTGGACCTCCATTTGGCCTTCTATAATAAAGAAGGAACTGAATAAGATAAGTAAACCCGTACATAAGTAATATTTCCCAACTGCTTCAATGCTCTTTTTCTGCTCTACACTTTTAAAATTCTCTTTGAATTGATTAGGAAAAAAGTGTAGAGCTGTACAGGTTATGATAATTTGGAATGTGGGAAACCTCATTATGGGTTTAAGTTGAGTTGGGAACACATAAAACATATCCAGGTCAAAGGAAGAGTGAAAGGAACCACAAAGGAACCAAGAAATTGACATCCTTCTTTTCTCATTTCTCCTCCTTGTTAGTCTTTCCTTCAATAGGGTGGTGGGTTGGGTCCTAACTTCAAATCCCATAAAGAGAGGCCAAGCTAACCTCCGATGATGCAGGAACATTTAGCCATGCCTTGTCTGGTTACAAAAAAGAAAACGATGGAAGGATTCTGATGTTAGGTTTGGAAAGAGAAGCGTCATCCAATTAGTTTGATTCCTGAGCTAGGTAGTGTTTCCTTTTGCTTGCTATGTCATTATTTCAGTTGATGTGAAGTGAAGTCACTCAGTTGTGTCTGACTCTTTGCAATCCCATGGATGTAGCCCACCAGGCTCCTCTGTCCATGGGATTTTCCAAGCAAGAGTACTGGAGTGGGCCGCCATTTCCTTCTCCAGGGGATCTTCCCGCCCCAGGGATCGAACTCAGGTCTGCTGCATTGCAGGCAGATGCTTTACCGTTTGAGCCACCAGGGAAGCCATTTCAATTAGAACTTAGGTAAATATTCAAAGACTCCCAGCTAGTTTCCTTTCATACACACTCAGAGCAATGCACAAGGATGAAGCAGAGCTGGAAAATCCTATTTGACAGAGGGGAATTTTTTTTTTTTTAAATGGGTACGATGAAGGGACAGAATAAGTTCAGTACAAAAACTTTCTGCTTTTCAACATAGGGACTTTCTCTAGTGCTTATCGTTATTCATCTAAGTTCTGCTTGAGATGTAAGGGAAAAAAAAACACATGCTTCCACTTACCTATGTCAACTTATTACTTTCCTGTTTGGAAATATGAAAGACTTTGTGTTGCTCAATGCCTGTGTATTGAATATGGGTTAGAGATAGCAGGGAATGAAATTCCATGTACTTTAAATGATTTGTCGCTTCACTTTGAAAACAAATAAATCAAACATAAGCTGTTTAAACATAAATTAAAGACGAACATAGAATAGGCAAGACATAGCACAAACCCATGTCCAGAAAGGCTTAAGATGTAAAGCCCTAGGTATTAGCATGTTTGGTTTGTGTCAGTGCTTTGGAATATCAAGATTCATTGCTCTAGACTGTAGCACTGATGAACAATTGTAAGGATGGAGATATTAATATCTTGTAAAATTATTTAAATAATAAAATGAAGTCTGCACAGAGTTCATGTCAAAACAAGAAATCTAACCAGTAAACATGAGTGGCTAGTTTGATTAAACCCCATCAGCTTGAAAATCTCCTAAAACCCATTAAGAGGGACTTCCCTGTTGATTCAGGGGTTAAGACTTTGCCTTCCAATGCAGAGGATGCAAGTTAGATCTCTGGTAGGGGGGCTAAGATTCCCACATGCCTTGTGGCCAAACAAACAAAAAACAAAACTAATATTGTATCAAATTCAATAAGGACTTTAAAAATAGTCCACATCAAAAAATATCTAAAAAAAATTAAAACCCCTGAGATAGAAGATTCAATCTAGAACTGATATTCCAAACATTTCATTAGTTTTTCTTAACAAGGAAGTCAACAACAGGTTGTGGAAAAGGTCTTGGAATCTATATGAGGAGTTCTGAACATCCTGAATTTGATTCTACTGTTTATAGGATATGTGGTATTGGGCAAGATACATGTCATACACAGATAATTCCCCTACCGAAAAAAAAAAAAAAAGAAGAAGAAGGTGCTAATGCCTACTCTTCTTTACTGACAAAGAGCTGTGAGAATTGATTGAAATTATATTTGTGACATAATAATAATTAAATAATAACTCAGGAAACAAACCCAAGTTCTTAGCATTATCTTAAGCACTATAATTGAATAACTTTTTTAAAAGAATTTTTTTTGATGTGTATGATTTTTAAAGTCTTTATTGAATTTGTTACAATATTACTTGTGTTTTATATTTTGTTATTTTAGCCCTGAGGCATATGGGATCTTAGCTCCCCAACCACGGATTGAACCCATGCCCCCTGTATTGGAAGGTGAAATTTTAACCACTAGACCACCTGGGGAAGTCCCTAATTGAATCATCTTTTAATTTTCACAAATGACCTAAGAGTTAACAGTACCTTTCCATCTTAAGGATGAGAAAACTACTGCTTAGAGAGATAAAGGGGCTTATCTAAACTCACATGATAAGTAAGATTGAGAACAAAGCTTTAAATTTGTTCTTCTCAGTCCTAAAGCCTGTAACTTTTCCCCTGTACCACAGTAATCTTGGAAAAGTAGAGAGTCTAACAAATGTCTCTAAGTAGAAAGCACCATCAATTACGAAGTGTTGTCGTTACAAGCAGAATTATAAAACGTCCCTATGGCAGCTTTGGCTATTTCTATTTTGGTTTTGCAAGCAAGGTTAGAAAGACTACCAAAAAATCTACTCATGTATATGTATGGCTAAGTAGCTCTGCTGGTCACCTCAAAGGATCACAGCATTGTTAATCTGCTACAATTCAACATAAAATAAAAATATATATATAATATATATACTAAAAGTCTACTCATTTCTCAAGACCCGTTTCCAATGCGACTTAGTATATGAAGCCTTCAATTAAATTCCCGGTTGATTCTACTTACTTCTTCCTTGTATCTGTATGATGTCTGTGATTTTTAATAGTCTTCACATTTTTCTATGCCTATCTTTTCCTTGAGACCAGTACTGTTCAATACAATAGATATGAGTGTCATGTGGCTATGTAAATTAAAATTAAATAACTTTTAAAATGTAGTTCCTTAGTCAACTAGTCACATACCATGAGTTAAAGGCTACTGGCTGCTATATTAGATAAAGCAGATATAGAACACTTCCATCATCACAGAAATGCTTCAGATAATGATGCTCTAGATCGGGGTCAGTTCAGGCTGTGGACTGGTACTCCCTGTCAGATCAGTGGAGGCATTAGATTAGAAATAAAGTGCACAATAAATGTAATGCACTTGAATCATCCCGAAACCTGTCCCAGGTTCATGGAAAATTTGTCTTCCATGAAACCTGTCCCTGGTGCCAAAAAGGTTGGGGACCACTGCTATAGATCATAGGTTTAAAACTACAGAGTGTGGGCAGAACCTGACCACTGCCTGTCTTTATATATTAAATTTTATTGGAAGACAGTGGTGCCCATTCATTTCCCATTGTCTCTGGCTGTTTTGTGCTACAGCGGCTGAGTTGGGTAGTTCCGACAGAGACCAAATGGCGAACCAAGTCTAAAATATTTACTATCTGCTCCTTCATGGGAAAAAGTTTGCCAACTCCCCATTTAGACTATAAACTGCTTACTTGAGGCCTAAAGCTCCAATTCTTTTCTTTTTTTTAGGTGGGGTGGGTTGGGTAGGGAGTGGTTCCCATTATATTACTAATAAATTGTCTAGTAAGAATTGATGTGTTTGCTAAAGTAGGTTGACACCAAGTTAAGAAATTAACCTGTAACTCTGCATCTTGTATTGCAAGACCCTTGACTCAGATGGTAAAGAATCTGCTTGCCATGCAGGAGACCTGGGTTCAATTCCTGGATAAGAAAATTCCCTGGAGGAGGAAATGGCAACTGACTCCAGTATTCTTGCTTGGAGAATCCCATGGACAGAGGAGCTTTGGCAGGCTACAGTCCCTGAAATCGCAAACGGTCAGACATGATTGAGTGACTAACACACTTTTGCATCTAGTAAGTGATGGAGTCAAATTCAAAACAGTTCATCTGATACACAACTATGTGCTCATTTCATGGCATTCTGTTGCCTTTTGATCATCTGGAGTCATCAAGGAATGAGTAAAAAATGATGACACCCTGAAGTCAGGGCCATAAGCAAGATCTCCTCTGGATAAACTTTATTCTCACACTTGCCTAAAGGTAGTTGTATCTTAAGTCATCAAGAGTAACCTAGACACTTAGATTAATAAGATACAATGAAAATAATAATGACCAAGCACTTTTGTTTGTGAGTTATCCCTTTTTTCTCTAATCACAGTATTTATCTATCTACCTGTCTATCAATCAATCTACGTTCTCAGGTGCTTACTTGTATCCCATTCTTTGAGACCCCACAGACTGTAGCCTGCCAGGCTTCTCTGTCCATGAGGTTTTCCAGGAAGAGTGCTGGAGTGGGTTGCCATTTCCTACTCCTCTATCTATCTATCCATCTAATTATCTATCTACCTAAGTAGTTCAGGGAATAAGCTTTGCAGCTGAATACGAAGAATAATGGAATACGCAACACATGTGTGTGTGTGAGTGTGGGTTTGTGAGTGTGTGTGTAAAAAAGAGCAAGATTGAGAATGGTGACAGTCATTGGAAAGTGTGTGAGAGGTTGGCTTTGGTCAAATGCTAATAAAATGTATCATATATTTATTGGGCACGGCCACTTAAGTGGTGGTGAACATGATGTGAGCAAGTTAATTGCCCAACATAGTTACCAAAAGGATCTTCTCACTATGGGTGCTGTATTTGAGAAGTTTCTTGAAAAGGGAAAGAGATTCTATTTGTTTCTTCCTGTAAAAGGTTTTTTTTTTTTTTTCCCTCACCAGAAAAACTTAAGAGATTGTCCATAAATCAAATAGAAAGGCAGCAAGAAGCAGAATTAGAGATTCTGCTGCCCCTCTGGGTTCTTACATTTTTACTTTATAAATATAGGAAAAGATCAGTTCTCTTCCTTTGAATCATTCTTCTTAACTGAAGGAAACAATATCTCAGTGCTACCTCAAAAACTGATTAATTCTGCATAATCTGGACAGATAAAATCCCCTTCAGTGCTGAGGGGCATGAAAAGAGTTTAGTGCAATGTCCTTGCCATACAATTAGGTATTGATACCAATCTTCTAACTGCCTTTGAAGTGGAATTGAAGAGCTTTATAACAAAGATAATAAAGCTATGACATGTAGACTCTGTATTGGCTGAAATTAGATAATTAGCTTAGGATTTCTTCAATTACATATTTAGGAGCAGGAGAAAAATGAGGACCTGATGCCTAGCAACACAAGCTAATAATGTAATCTATACAAATTGAGGAGTGTACACAGATACTCAAGAAATACTAAACACTGCAGTGTGAAGATGGAGTCTGGATTAACAGAGGAAGAGTGGTTATGAAGCAAACACACATAGCCAACATAAAACTACCTACCTTTAGAAAACAGAAGAACAATAAAAGGTCAGGGGGAAAAATGTATTAAAGGGTGCAGAAAGCATTCTAGAAGCCCAAACAAACCACACCAGATCTATTTTTAAATACAGAAAAATCTAATACAATTGATTTGCATTTTCCACGTAATGAACTGAGTAAATTAGCTTTGTTTATAAAGCTCCACATGAAAGGTGTTGAGTCTCTCCTCACCTCATCTAAATGGTGCAGGCATCACAGTGATGAGATTTAAGGTAAGTGATCCCTTAATTGGCACCCAGCCTTGTATACTGTGAACAAAGCTAGTGGAGGTGATGGAATTCCAGATGAGCTATTCCAAATCCTGAAAGATGATGCTGTGAAAGTGCTGCACTCAATATGCCAGCAAATTTGGAAAACTCAGCAGTGGCCACAGGACTGGAAAAGGTCAATTGCCATTCCAATCCCAAAGAAAGGCAAGGCCAAAGAATGCTCAAACTACTGCACGATTGCACTCATCTCACAGGCTAGTAAAGTAATTCTCAAAATTCTCCAAGCCAGGCTTCAGCGATACGTCAACCGTGAACTTCCAGGTATTCAAGCTGGTTTTAGAAAAGGCAGAGGAACCAAAGATCAAATTGCCAACATCCACTGGATCATTGAAAAAGCAAGAGAGTTCCAGAAAAACATCTATTTCTGCTTTATTGAATATGCCAAAGCCTTTGACTGTGTGGATCATAATAAACTGTGGAAAATTCTTCAAGAGATGGAAATACCAGACCACCTGACCTGCCTCTTGAGAAACCTATATGTGGGTCAGGAAGCAACAGTTAGAACTGGACATGGAACAACAGACTGGTTCCAAATAGGAAAAGGAGTATGTCACGGCTGTATATTGTCACCCTGCTTATTTAACTTATATGCAGAGTACATCATGAGAAACGCTCGGCTGGAAGAAGCACATGCTGGAATCAAGATTGCTGGGATAAATACCAATAACCTCAGATATGCAGACGACACCACCATTATGGCAGAAAGTGAAGAGGAACTAAACAGCCTCTTGATGAAAGTGAAGAAGGAGAGTGAAAAAGTTGACTTAAAGCTCAACAGAAAACTAAGATCATGGCATCTGGTCCCATCACTTCATGGGAAATAGATGGGGAAACAGTGGAAACAGTGTCAGACTTTATTTTTTTGGGCTCCAAAATCACTGCAGATGGTGATTGCAGCCATGAAATTAAAAGATGCTTACTCCTTAGAAGGAAAGTTATGACCAAACTAGATAGCATATTAAAAAGCAGAGATATTACTTTGCCAACAAAGGTCCGTCTAATCAAGGCTATGGTTTTTCCAGTGGTCATGTATGGATGTGAGAGTTGGACAATGAAGAAAGCTGAGCACCAAAGACTTGATGCTTCTGAACTGTGGTGGTCAAGAAGACTCTTGAGAGTCCCTTGGACTGCAAGAAGGTCCAACCAGTCCATCCTAAAAGAGATCAGTCCTGAATGTTCATTGGAAGGACTGGTGCTGAAGCTGAAACTCCAATACTTTGGCCACCTCATGCGAGGAGTTGACTCATCATAAAAGACCCTGATGCTCGGAGGGATTGGGGGCAGGAGGAGAAGGGGACGACAGAGGATGAGATGGTTGGATGGCGTCATTGACTCGATGGACATGGGTTTGGGTAGACTCTGGGAGTTGGTGATGGACAGGGAGGCCTGGCATGCTGCGATTCATGGGTTCGCAACGAGTCAGACACGAGTGAGCAACTGAACTGAACTGAATTTGTATATGGAATGGACTTCCCAGGTGGCTCAGTGGTAAAGAATCTGCCTGCCTATGTAGGAGACACAAGGGACCTGGGTCCAGAAGATCCCCTGGAGAAGGAAATGGCCACCCACGCCAGTATACTTGCCTGGAGAATTCCACAGACACGGGAGCCCGGCCAACTGTAGTCCTTGGAGTTGCAAAGACTTGGACATGACTGAGCAATTGAGCAGCAGCAGCTTCTGTGTGGAGCCAGTAGTGTGAAACCAACCTTGACCTCTCAGAGGTGAAACTGAGGGTCATACATGATGGAAAAGATGTGCAAACTGTAGATTATCAGCTTGAGAAGTAAAAGTAATTGACAGTATCACAAACCTCCCTTCATGGTTTACATCCCATTTTAATAAAATTACCCCAACACAGATTGCTTTGTTTTTGAAATCCTCGTTTGGAATTGTTCTCTGTGCTCTGGGCGCATTTTTATTTTAATTATTTTTAAGGCATATGCATTGTATTTTTATTTATTTATTTATTCCAAAAATTAGAGGAATAGAGACCCAGGAATAGAGACCCAGATGTGGACAACAGACATGTGATCACGGGGTGGGGAAGGGGGTGTGAGGTGAATTGGGAGATTGGAATTGATATACATATATATATATATATACACCACCATGTGTAAAATAGCTAGTGGGAAGCTTGGTGCTCTGTGATGGCCTAGAGGGATGGGATGGGGGTGAGAGCGAGGTCCACCAGAGAGGGGATATATGTGGATATAGAGTTTATAACTGTTTTAATCTAGTTATAGCACACCTTCACCTTCCAAATGGGGGAGGTGGTTTTCAAAAGGAGTCAAAACCAGTTTCATCAAGTGTAAATGATGGGTAGGTGGTCAGGCTAGCTTGCATTATTTTTAATAAAATATAATTGGTGAATATTTAGCATTGAATCGGATTTTTTTAGTAGTATAAATACTGCCTACAAAGGCAATTGCAAGTCTTGTTCTAATGACAATCGGACTAAAGAATACTTATTACATGCATCATAGACCTACTTTACTCTCTGAAAGTTTTTTGTTGATAAAAGGAGATGTTCTAGGATGAAGAGAAGATGATGTTGCTGGATTCACCTTCCTCGTTCCACTGCTTCAGTTTCCATGACACTAAGGCAGTTCAGTAACTTAAAGTTGATGGAATGGCTATGAAAATTCATATATCATCTTTTCTCTGAGATTTTATCATGTTTGAAATGAGATTCTGCTCCATAAGAAAGATGATTCCATTTGAAACCTTTAACTCAGGTACAAATGAAAACAATGAATGATTAAGAGATTAAATTCTATTTTTTATCAATAGGAAGGTCTCTCCTTTGAGAAAAACAGATTACTGATCTGAGTTCACTTTTCTGCTATGGAGAGAAAAGGAAGGGATTGTCTTCATGGAGAATGGCTGATTTTAATATTAATTTACAGGAGTGAATCCATTTTTTCTTTAAAATGATGCCTTTTCTATGTAGTTTTGGTTGTATTTTAATATAACATCATAGTCATAAATTTGGTTTTGGATATGGTCTTTTGAGTGGGAGGGAGGATTTTATTTGTCAGATTAAGTCACTTGTGTGTATATGTGTATGTGTGTGTGTTTAAGGACGGAAAGGAAGAGAGAGAGAGAGCAATCAGAAAAAACGCAACCTCTCATTTTAGAGGTTACACAAAATCCAATTGACCTTTTTAAAAACATCTAATTATCATGCACTCAGGTACTTTCCGGGCTCAAACTGGCAGTCAAATATCACAAGAAAGGTTATTCTTGTTATTTCAAAACCTGTTTGAACCAAGAAGTATTGAGTGTCCTTGGGGAGATTCCAATTAAACTCATCATGGTCTTCTCTTTAATTAATTAATTACTTAATGTTTGTCAAGTGTTTTGAGGATGCTAAGTGAAATGTATGTGCTAATTATTATTTATGAAAAGCAAATAAGTCATTAATGGTTTCTAGTTTCTCCCAGGTATGTTGCTTTATCTGGCTAAGTTTTATGAACCCAAAGAATAGTGCATTTTTGTAGTTTTCTAAGATGGACAGTACAAAGTGTCATTTAAATCTAGAGACACATAATAACTAGATAATATTTTTTCCCTCTCTCTCCATCTAGTCTATGTTCTCTGGTTTTACCAGTGATAAGTTTTCTCTGTAGAATAAAATAGAGGTGGTGTGTAAATGCCTAGTCGTGTTTTACCATGTGCTTTGCATTATTTAAATAAACTTTAGAATTGTTTGAGAACCTTGAATTTCTGCATTAATTTAAAAGGAACTTTTAAGGAAGAGAGGAATAAGGGATTGTTTTCCCATAATAGTCTTCACCGACATTGCTTAACAGAACAGCTATTTCACTCTATGTTCCATTTTACAGTGTTGGTGATAAGAGGAAATTTCAGTCTGAGCTCAGTGGAATTTTGACCTCACTGTTAACAGAGCTCATGGATATATAACTACAGGAAAACACTGGTTGGGACTTGAAACACACACACACACACACACACACACACACACACACACAGCAATGTAGAAAATTAAGGGACTGAGACAGCTAACAACTTAAGTTCTCCCCGATCTGTGTCTCTCATTCATCACTAGATGTTCCAGCGCTCAGACACAGGAATCTAGAAGAACAGCTTGGTAGCAAATTTTGAGGCTTGGAGACATGTAATCTTTGTTATTGAACCTACTGTAGCTGCAAATCATGTTTTAAAATATAAAATTGCAGAAGGTTTTGCAACCTTTAAATCTTTTCCTGTCATTTTATGTTTCTGGTGTTAAATTCTGCCGTGTTAATGTCATCTCCACTTGGTAATATTTACAGCACCTAAATCAATGTTGAGGACACGCAGAATATTGGAGGATCAACTCTACTTATTCCAAATACACTTTAATATTTTGATTGCCAGACCAGAGTTCGAGAAATAACTGTGGTAGAATGATAATGAGAAGTTTAACAGTTTTATGATGGTTGAAGCTGACTTTATGAAAGTTGATAAATTTCGTCTTGTAGGTTTCAATCTCTCATTCCCTACCGAGAGATGGGGAGAATACATTGATACTGCATTTCAAATTGGCTAGATCAGAAGGAACAGCAGCTAAAATCCATTACAACCCAATTACATCCATCAGCTGAAGCTGTGTGCATTCATTCGTGAACATCAGCATTTAATCCATAAAGAGGAACTAATGAGAAATTTGAAAATGGAATCCACGCATCAGTAAGTTTGGAGAGATTTTTCTGGGATTAATGATCTGCCAGAGAATCTTCAACATGCTGGAAAGCTATTCTCTCTGGGTTTGTTTACTGACCAGGGGGAGAAAAAGAGGTTTCCTTCTGTCTACTCATCAAATACCAGAAAGATTTTACTCGTCTTAGTCCTGGAAAATGGGATGCCGTGTGCTTTGGACGTAAGGTATGTTTTGGTGGACACTGCTGTCTTTGAATGGGAAAAATTAAATTATCAGGTGGGGAGTTTCCACTTAAATATTAGTGGCAAGAGTCCTAAACAAATTCTTCCACCTCTGTAGCCACTCACCAAGCAGTGTCCTTTATGCTTGAATCCTGGGAGCATGTTTAGAGCTGCACATACAAACAACAATCTTATACTGCAGAAATTTAAGCATAGTTTTGTCTTTTTTTACTCTTTGGTGATTGCATAGATAAGAATAAATATTCTACTTGTTGAATTCCAATTACTTAAAGAGGAACAAGGCAGTGTATGAATGGTGTAGTATCAACTTATTCACAATTGCATAACTTCTTACATGTAATTTCTGACTGTAGTAAACATGCACTTTGCAAAAACTGAACATGGAATGGAGCTTGAGAATTTGAGAGGATTTCCTCCCATCGAGTGAAAATGGTTTCTGTTGGCATACAACTCAAAGATATTACTATTCTGAGGTTTGTGTGGTGTAGTCATTCAGATGACAGAAATGTGTGTGTAGAATGTGGAGGATCCCACTTCTAATGATGTCTGGAAGAGGAGTTAGTTTCCATTTTCAAATCATGTTGGACAGTGGGATCTGTTCCTTTGCTTTCTGGACTTCCTGGAGGTTTATCCACGTAGGTGTGCACACCCCACCTCATGATATCAGTGGCTTTTGTGGAGGTTAAAATGATATGAAACTACACAGTCCTTATTTTTACCTCCTCCTGTAAAATTTCAACAAGAAGTTTAACTTATTTTCCATCCTTAGGGAAATATCTACATTGCAAAAGCATATGCAAAAGAGTTTGGTCTTTGTAATTTTGGCAAAGGGGAACCTTGAGGAATTTTCAGTGGAGGGATGATGTCCACATTTCAGAAGGATTATTCTAGCTGCAGCAAAGACTGGATTGGTGTGAAGTAGTGAAATGAAGGTGTGGAGATCACAAAAAGGATGAGTTGTAAGCAAAAGAGGATTGCCAGTGGAAATGGTGTTGGGAGAAGAAATGTAATAAAGGATATGCCAGACATAGAACCAGCACAACTTGGTGATTGAAAAGCCAGGTTTTTGTTAGGACAACCAGGCTGGCGGTGGTGCCATTTTGAGAGGAACACACGGGTCGGGAGGGGATTAGATGCCTTTCATGTCATTCCTTAATCTTCTTGAGAATCTTTTTAGAATACAGCTCCTGAGATACGGTGCCACGGAGTGAGCTTCTACCATCATACTTCCAAGAGACAGGCTGTAGCTCTGAATCAGCTGACCTGAACTTACACCCTGGTTCCTGCCTTTCTTACAAGTGGAAAAAGAAATCAAGTGAGAGACTTTTAAATAAGAAATTACATAGTGACTCTCTCTGTGCATATCAAAATATATCCTCAGGCACTTTTAAGAAAATTTTAGATTTTCTTTTAAAAGTCTTTCTGTTCATATGTGTTCAAGGGACCAACTACACCTAAGAAAGAGGTCAGAGAATTCAGGGCATTTTAAAGCTGGGAGGCGTCAACCTGAGATGGAGAAATTTCTCATTCCTGTGTTCTGGGGATTTCTGTGGTTTCACAAATAGTGTCTAAAAATATCTATTTTAAAAAACCTTCTTAATTACTCTCAATTCTGACCCCCATTGACTCAAAAAGTACTAAGAAGCTGAAGGCCAGGTTTGTTTGATGGGAAAGGGGCAGAGAGTAAAGAAAATAAATAGATGAAGAGGGATAAAACAGACACAGATCTGAACTGTATCAATAGATACATTACTGTGTTTTTTAATGTGGTTACAGTTTTCAGGGACATGAAAGTCTATAAAGTGTCAGGATTTACAATATCTAAAGAGGCCCATTTCACAGTCCATTTTAGTGCATCACACTGCTGAAGATTCATGAAATTTGTAACTAAATAAAACTAATGTAAGTAAATTTACACGAAAGGTTGACTAATCCTTGTGTTGTCCTTCTAGTGTTAAGTTGTGCTATTTCTATTTTCTGCCTTCTTTATTTTATTTTCTCATTCCTAAGTTTTTTTCCCCTCTAGTTCTCTGTTGTATTTATTTAGCAAGGCATTGAGAAAATAGGCAATAGATGTTTCCATAGCCACAAATATGGATATATCTTCATTAGCAGTTAAACAAGGCAGATTTTTCTGTAGCACCTGAACTGAATCTTAGCGATGCAGCAGGGATACAGAATGTAGGGAGTGGGTTGTCATAAGAGTGGTTAAGGTATATTCTACTAAGTACCAGTAGGCTTAGATTTTCTTTTATCATCTTTTATATTTTAAACTAATCATGGATTTACAGGAAATTAAAAAGATAACACAGAGGGGTCTCATTACCAAGTTTCCTTCTAATGATTATGCAAATATGGTGTAATAGCAAAACCAGGAATGTCTGTGTATGGTTTTCTGCCATTTTATTACATGTGTAAATTCTTAAAACTGCCATCACGATCAGGATACAGAACAATGTCATCACCATGAACATCTCTTGGTGCCATCATTTTAAGCTTGAAAGATGTAGGGAAGTCTTACCATTCTTTAAGTTACTTACATCTTCCTTCAAACTCTGCTTTTATTTGTTCAACTTGCCTTACTGAACTGAGTAGGACCTTTAAAAACACTACTGAATAAAAGTGGTAAGTGTAAATATCCTTACCTCACTCCCAACCTGAAGGATTCACTTGTTTTCAAAACTGAGTACAATGTTAGCTGCAGTTTTTGCTTTACATGGCACTTTTCATGTTAAGGAAATTTTCTTATCTTCCTAATTGTGTGTGTTTGTTTTGAAGAAGTGTTGAAGTTTGCCCAACTTTTTTTTTTTCTTTTTACAGTTCATTGACCTTTTGTTTTTTCAAGAAATAAGAAATATGTGTTAAGGTCTCCAAATTCTCTCATATTAACAACATTTTGACATGTGCTTAAATACTACTAGATGCACAGATATTTATAAAGTTTATATCTTTACTGTGAAATATATTTTTTTCAGTTAAATCTTTTAAATCCCATTTATTTATTTTTTAAACTTATGTATATAATATACTGTATATTCTACTCTCTTGATCTCTCTTTCTGCCATTCTTTCTTGTTTCCTTTTAATTCAACATTTCTTGTAGACAATATGCATTTTTATTCAGCATGAGAGTTTTTTTCTTTTAATAGATGTTTTAGGCTTAATGCTGAAATTTATGCATGCAATTAATATGCATGATATAATAGATATGATGAAAGAAAGAGAAACTTGGCACTGAAGAAATAGGGAACATGTAGCCTGTTCAAGAACAAACAGGACATATAAAAATAGGTCAAGAATTATGCCTTAAGAGAAATTCCAATTAATTCCTAAAGCAAAAATAATACAGTCCAAAGTCCCTGAATATAATGCCATAAAGTTAAAAGATTGAAAGATACATGCAGGTAAAACCTCAAAAATGTCCTTCTAAATAAATTATGAAATAAAGACAAAGTCTAAACAAAAATTAACAACTATTTTGATGCTAAAGACTTTAAGAGTAGCACAAATCAAAAGCTTTAGTATCTGTCTGAAGTTGTACTGAGCTGAAAAATCAGAGCATTAAAGTGAATATATTATAGAATAAACATTTAAAATAAATTATGTATACAAAAGTAAGAAGCTAGGGGAGAAGCAGGGGGACAAAGCAGTGAAGGAAAATAAAAGGAATTGATATAGATAAAACTAGAATAAATGGAAAACAGAAAGTGGAAGTGATCCATAAAATGAAAAATAAACTATCAAATTATCAATAAAATGGACAAACTTAGATAATTTTCATCAATAAAAATACAAACAAATAACAGTAGAAAGGAGAAAATAAATGGCATTCTAAGTATTTGTTATTGCTCAGTTGCTAAGTCATGTCTGACTCTTTGTGACCCCACGGACTGCAGCACGCCAGACTTCCCTGTCCTTCACTATGTCCCAGAGTTTGCCCAAACTCATGTTCACTGTGTCAGTGATGCCATCCGACCATCTCATCCTCTGTCACCCTCTTTTCCTTTTGCTCTCAATCTTTCCCAGCATCAGAGTCTTTTCCAGTGAGTTGGTTCTTTGCATCATGTGATCAAAGTATTGGAGCTTCAGCTTCAGCATTAGTCCTTCCTGACTGAATATCCAGGATTGATTTCCTTTGATTGACTAGTTTGGTATAGATTATGTTAAAAATTAAATACCTTAACAAATTCATTTTTCTAGTGAAAAAATTACCAAAGTTCATCTAATGAATGGTAAAACGTGTTGCTAGTACATGGGAAAAGTATTGAAAGCTTGTCTATCATGACATGGCAATAACAGAATCAGAGTATTTTATCAGTAAGGCTAATTGCACCTCTGAAAAAGAAATAATTTCCTTGTAATTTTTTTTTGATTAAGAGAAAAGAATAGAATCTTTCTTAAAGCATTCTATAGAGATAATGTAACTGATGTCAAAATTGAATAAAACTAGCACATAAAAGAAAATTCATGAATACAGATATGAAAATCATAAATAAACTATTACCAAGTTAATTTCAGGAATGCATTAGCAGACTGCTAATACATTATGCCTGAAAGGTGTATGCCGAGAACACAGAAATATTTTAGATTATGAGACGTGTGCATTAATATAATTAGTGCATTAACAAATTAAAGGAGAAAAGTGAATAAACATTTCAATATGGATGATTAAATCACTTGATTCATTATAATATTTGTTAGTGACATGGAAAAATCCTACCTTAGTAAGTTAGTTATAGAAAAACTTTTAAAACATGGTTTTAAAAAAATTCACCAGAAACCTTAAAAAATATCATAAATAAGAGCAAAGTATTTTAAGTGTGAGAGGTTAAATAACATACCTCCCTCCAAAAAAAGGTCCTCATCTCTGCGACCTGTGAATACATTACCTTACATGCTTAAAGTGACTCTGCGGATGTAATTGAGTCAAGGATCTTGAGATGGGAAGATGATCTTGGGTTATGTGGGTAATGGGAGTTAAAGAGAGAAGAAGGCAATGTGATGATGGAAGCAAGCAGTTTGAGTGATGTGAAGAAGGAATGTGGGGCCAGGGAAGGCAAGCAGCCTGCAGAGGCTGGTGGAGGCAATGGGCAAGTTCTCCCTCGGGGCTTCCAGCATGAAGCAGCTCAACCAATACCTTATTTGTAGCCCCCACCCCACTGGTGGCTGAGTGGGAAAGAGTCCGCCTGCAATGCAGGAGACACAAGTTCGATCCCTGGGTCAGGAAGATCCCCTGGAGAATCCATTCCTATATTTTTGCCTGGGAAAATCCCATAGACAGAGGATCCTGGTGGGCTATAGTCCATGGGGTCACAAAGAGTTGGACATGACTGAGCAACTGAACATGCACATCAGGTTCATTCAGGACCTCCAGAACTATAAAATAATGCAATTATGGTTTTTTATGAATGAATGATTTTAATAGATCATTTGGGCTTTAGTGTATTGCATTTTTTATTTCTATTGACTTTTTTCCTTTGTCTTTTTGAAATTGAAGTATAATTGCTTTACAATGTTGTGATAATTTCTGCTATACAACAAAGGGAGTCAGCTCTATGTGTGTATACATCCCCTCCCTCGTGGACCTTCCGCTCCCCATCCCACCCATTGAGGTCATCATAAAGTAGTGAGCTAAAAAAAAATAACATAAAATAAAGTAGTGAGCTGAGCTCACTCTGCTGCAGCTTCCCACTGGCTAGCTATTTACACATGGAAGTGTATGTATGTCTATCCTACCCTCCTGATTCGTCCTACCCTCCCCTTCCTCCGCTGTGTTCACATGTCCGTTCTTTACGTCTGTGTCTCTATTCCTGCCCTGCAACTAGATTTATCTGTACCATTTTTCTAGACTCCACATGCATGCATTAATATATGATATTTAAGTCACAAAGTTTGTGGTCATTTGTTACAGTAGCACCAAGAAAACTAATATAAAAAAGAATCTGTGGTAGGTCAGAAATAAGAAAAGAATCCCAGTTATTATGCTAATATTGATATTTTTGAAGATAACAGACCATGCAATAAAATGAAAGTAAAAGAATATGTCTCTCTGTGTATATACACATACACAATCATCTGTCTATATATCTACATCTATCTATCATCTATCTAGAACAAACTGATTGTTGACCAAAAAAACAATATCATGAAGAATTACTGGGAAAAAAACCATCAGAAGAGTCCAGGAAAGTAGCCAGATAAAAAAAATCAATATTAAAAAATCAATAACTTTCTTATACAGTAGTAATGACTAATTTAAAATGTAATAGAAAAATGGGTCCCATTTAGAATAGCCACAAAGCTCATTAAATACTTATGATTAGGTGTGGCAAGAAACTTGTAAAACCTATTTTTAAAAAACTAGAAATTTACTGAAGGTCATAAAGCACACCCTGAAGAAAGGGGAAAGTTAACTTATGTCCCTGGCTAAGAAAAATTCAGTATTTGAAATAAGTAATGTCTCTACCAATTATTCTTCATATTAAGGTTAACCTGACAATGTAAATCTGTGATGATTTTAAACTTATTATGAAAAAAACATGTGCAAAATGTTAAGATAATATTTGAAAGGAAGACCAACTAGAGACTAGTCCTATCAAATATTGAAACATATTATTGCATTAAAGCAATTTAAACAGCTTGGTTATTGCAGGAAGTAATGATAAAATTGATGGTACAGAATATAACATTCAGAATTGTTTGTTTTTATGAGGATTCAACTTATACAAAAATTGACATATGAAGTAGGAGGTAAACAATAAAATATTTCACACTTATACTTTGACAACTGGTTATCCAATTGGAGAATTTCGTTTAGCTCTCTCCATAACCTCATTAAAACATAATTTTCTGCAGATGGGTTCAAAAGCTAGATGAGAGACAGATCCCAAAGCTTTCAGAAGAAAATGCAGGAAAATATTAAAAATATTAGAGTTGCAATGATTTTCTAATTCTAATACAAACCTAAAAGCAACAAGGTAAATAATCTGTATTGTTGACTGCACATGAGTTATAAATTATATATTGTTAAAAGGATAAAAATATATGCATCATCTCTGACAAACAAAGCATTAATCATTAAATACATTAGAAATTCTACAGATAAATGAAAAAAGACAAACAGACCAGTAGAAAAATGAGCAAAGGACTTGAAGAAGCAATTCACATACACACATACTTGTACACACAAATATAGACATCAATATCACTAGTATTCACACTAAATTAGCAGAAAACTAGATGAATGAAAATTAAGGCTCAGCAAGGTGTTATAATGAAAGCTTACTATGTAACAAATCATACTAAAATAGTAATTCTTAACAACAAATACTTGTTACTTCACATTTTCTGTGGTTAGGGATCTGGGAGGTGCTTGACTCATTGTTTCTGGCTCAAGGACTCTCAGGAGGTTGCAAACTCTTGGCTGGGGCTACAGTTAATCTCAAAACTCAACAAGTGAACTGAAGGGTCCACTTCTAAGCTCACTCACACATTTAGATCCTTCAGTTCATTGTGATTGACTGGACTGAGGGTCTCAGTTCCTTGCCAGGGCACATGGGTTTCTCCAAGGGGTAGTACAGCATCTTGATTGCCCCAGCACAAAAAGGAGAGAGACAGAGAGATGGAAGCCACAGTCTATTTATAACATCCCATCACTGAAATGGGTTTCCCAAGTGACCCTAGCGGTAGCAATCTGCCTGCCAGTGCAGAAGACATAAGAGACACAGGTTCGATCCTGGGTCAGGAAGACCCCCTGGAGGAGAGCATGAAAACCCACTCCAGTATTCTTGCATGGGAAATTCCGTCGACAGAGGTGCCTGGCAGGCTGGAGTCCCCAGGTCGCAAAGAGTCAGACATGACTGAATCAACTTAGCACGCACGCACGCATCACTGAAATATTCTATTTGTTAAAAGTGAGTCAATACATCCAGCGCCTAATCAAGGGGAGAGAATTACAGAAGTGTGTGAATATCAGGATGTAGAGATCATGGAGAACCATCTTAGAGATTCTCATAATCTTAGTTGAGGAGGGGATTACTTTCAGAAGACAGTTTGGTGTTATCTACTGAAGCTTAAAAGGCACAAGCCCTGAACCAGTGGGTCTATGGAGTTTGGTGCAATAGTTGGCAAGAATGAGGTAGAGTTCTGTATTGACAAAGTCATTAAGCCATATTGTTAAGTGACAAGACAAGTAATAGAAGAGTGCCTTGACTCTAGCAGAACGTCACTAAGCAAAAATAAGCAAAGCGGAGCTCTATTATTCTGCCCACATTTCTATAATTCTGAGACCTTGAAAGTTGCCTGGATCCCATCCCATTCCACCCCTTACCATGAAGCCAAATATCCAGGTTACTGAGTTTCAAAGTGAGGATATAGTTTATTTTCTTTCTGTAAAGGATTTTTTTTTTTTTTTAAATACAAATACCATATTTACAACTGTATACAGAAATAAATTTATCTGTTTATAAAAAGTAAAGTAATAAATGAAGGCAAAATAAGTTTAGAAATAAAAATGTTTGGAGTACATACATTTAGAAATGCAGGGTTTTGCTTTATAAACTCATGAATTGCTTGAAATTCTTTTGTATAATTAACTTTTAAAAATAATACAGGGGTAAGTAATTTCTAAAACAATGACGTCACTGATAACACTTCTAATTTAGTTGGATTCCCAAAAGTCTTGGAGTGTCTTAGGTTCACATAAACATTACTCATGACATAGATGTTTTTTCTTTTATTGACTAGATATCAGTTACAAATCACTGAATCTGAGATTATGTCTTACATCTACCATAAGCTTAAATTCAAGTACTGGAAAAAATATGTTCCAGATAGTTGTAGATAATATCAGGTCAAGTCATATTTTTATGACAATCTCTGTAGGATGACAAACTGATGAAACATTAAACATGGAAGCAAAGCTCACTGGATTTTTGTTCTGATCGAAACACAACAAAAGCAAAAATAGAACATAAAGTGGTAAGCCAGCCAAGCTGAAGTTTTTAGTATGGTAACACATATACTTTCTGGTCTTTTGTCGATTACATTGACTATTTGGGTTTCTGCTCTGTGATAAGATAAGCATTCTAAATTAAATAATTTTATTCATATATAAACACAAAAAATCTTCCAAACTGTAGATATATCAGTTCAGTTCAATAAACACAAAAAATCTTCCAAACTGTAGATATATAGCTTGACCCAGTTTCACACAAATGAACACTTTCTGTAACTTCCAAGCTAAAGAGATTAAACACATTATCAGCATTCAGGAAAGCTCTTTGTGCTCCCTACCCATCACCACCCACCTCCTCAACCCACTGAAAAATACAATCCTGATTTCTAACCCAATACATTCGCTATACTTCAGGGATGCTTCAAAACAACTTCTGAAGTGATTCACCAAATGATACGCTTACCAGTACTGAAGTTCCAAGGTTTTATATCATCCCACTGCTTCTTACTGGTAGTTTGTTTGCTTTTAAACTTTTCTGCTAAGTACTTAACTGGAATTTCATTTGGTTTTAATTTATATTTCCTTGATCATCAGTGAGACAACATCTTTTAACAGCAACTAATCATTTTGATGTTTTCTGAAGGGCTCGATCAAGACTTTCGTCACTTTTTCTATTTAGTTATGTGTCTTTCTTGTATTGATTTGTAGGAGTTCTTTATATATTTTGACAATGAATCCTCTGTCAGATACAACAAATATCTTTTCCCACTAAAGACATTTTTCTTTAAGGTCTCTAAAGACCTTGATAAAGGTCTTTTTCACCTTTTTAGTCTCTTAGCAATGCCTGCTGTAAAGCGGAATTCCTTTATTTTAATGTAGCCTCCCGTAACAATAATTTGCTCCAGAGTTAACATTTTGTGTGTTTTGTTAAGAAAGTTTTGCCCACCTAAAGGACATGAAGATATCCTTTTCTTTTTAATATTCTAGTAAATGTGTTACTTTACCTTTCATACTTAGACTTGCAATTCACCTGGAATTCATTTTGTGTATGGACTAAGGTAAGAATCAAGGTTTGTTTTTTTCGCATGTAGATAACCAATCGCTACAGCGGCACTTGCTGTAAATACTGTCCTTTCTCACTGCTGCATCATGCCACTTTTATTCTAAGTCAGATGACCAGATATGTGCAACATTTCTCTGGACTCCTATTTGTTTTTCAATGCTCTCTTCGTTTATCCTTGTGCTAATGTTACACTGTTTCAAATACTATATAATTTATAAAATTATTGATACAAACTTCTGTAAGTTCTCCATTTTATTCTTAACATTGTCTTTGCTATACAGACTTAGTCTCGTGAATGACCTTGTGAATTCTAGAACTATGCTGTCAGTGTGCCTGTGTGTGTGTGCTCAGTCGTGTCTGACTCTTTGTGACCCCAGGGACTATAACCCTTCAGGCTTCTCCATCAGTAGGATTTCCAAGGCAAGAATACTGGAAAGAGCTGCCATTTCTTTCTCTGGGGGGATCTTCCCAACTCAGGGATTGACCTGCACATCGTGCATTGGCAGGCAGATTCTTTACGCTTGAGCCACCAGGGAAACCCCCCACTATTTATATCACCAGTTAATTACTTTTTAAATTATCTCACAAAAAGTGCACAGACACAGTTAATTCCCTATTCTCATATCTTAAAGTAATAAATAGCAAAGTACAAGATTTGAGAAAAGAAATACTTTAAAGAATAATGATATTTCTAAACTCTAGGAACTCTAGTATTCTTAAAGAATCATCATTTCCAGCACGATAATGAGCTATGAGGGTCCAAGCGTTGTTAGGAGGTCAAGGTTAGAAGGTGAATATTTGCTATTTTTAAGGATAATCCTGTACTGAAGTATATGTTCTGTCTGCATTTCATCTTCCTATAATAAATGTTGAAATAAGTCTAATGCATGTCTACTCATTAAGAGAAACTTATTTTTATTTCCCACTGTATATTTAAATCAAATGAGTGTGTCTTCTTTTCCCCTAGCCCCAGTCTCTGAAAGAACATAGATCAAGTAGCCATGAATTTTCTGGTCCCTCTTATGGTCACAGAGTCACGAATAGCTTTAACTGATAGCTTTGTTTCTTCCTGTCTCAAAGGCAAATCAAACTCTGGACTTGATCTTACGTTCTTCTCTGGGCTGTGCCATTGCTCTGAGTGCGTCTTTGTGTCTTTCCTTTCTCTTTCTCCGCAGTGTTTCTCCTTCTTCTACCCCCTGCTCCCTGTGGCTTAGAACACCGTCAGGTCTAGAGTCAGAGAAAGAAGAGAGGTGAATGGGATAGGGCTGGGAGCTTCAGCTCTTTAGATCTGTCAGGTATTTAGCCTTGACTCCCTGCTAGATGCTTCTGGAGGTTTTTGGAAGCTCCTTTGGGAAACAGTAAACGCATTGTCCTAAGACTTGACGCTACACTTGGCATGAAGGAGCTTAGTTCCCCTACCAGGGAACGAACCTGTGCTTTCTGCGGGAGAAGCATGGAGTTTTAACCACTGGGTCACCAGGGAAGTCCTAATCCTGTTTGTTTTTTGATAACTCCCTTTATACATATGCTCTTAGAGGACCATTGCTTAGATAAATAGCTAAAATCTCTTCTTTTTATATTGATCAGTGAACATTAGTTCCCTGTAAACAGTAAGGAATCTGCCTGCAATGTGGGAGACCCAGGTTCGATCCCTGGGTCAGGAAGATCCCCTGGAGAAGGGAATGGCAACCCACTCCAATATTCTTGCCTGGAGAATCCCATTGAAAGAGGAGCCTGAAAAAAAAGAAAAGAAAAAAAAAAAAAAAGAAAGAGGAGCCTGGCGGGCTACAGACCATGGGATCGCAAAGAGTTAGGCATGACTGAACAACTTGCACTCACTCATTCAACCTACTCTCAAACTTGGAGGATGTATCGGATGTATGGCAACTTCTATGAGCACTCCTGATGAAGTTCCTCTCTTTTGACTTTAGGTGACAGCAGAAGCACCGTTCCCTCCTCCCACCTCTCCATTTGGATTAAGAAGACAGGACGTGTAACAGAGCACCCACCCTCCCCAAATCCTTCTTGTGAAATTCCTGACATTTCCAACATCCTTTACTCATTTGATGTTCATGAGTTTCCCTATTGATTCTTTGAATCTACTTTGAGATGTTTGCTTTATAGACTCTCACTATACACTTTGGTATCAATCATCATTTACATTGCGGCTCCTGAGTTGAAACTTCTAAATAATATCTTATTCACTCACTCATTTGTTTATTCACTTATTCATTCATTTGTTCATACATCCAACAAATATTGATTATTTACTATGTGCTAAGCATCACATTGACTCTGAAGTTAGACTAAAGAGGAAGAACATCCTTCCTGCTTGATTTCTAGAGAGAGGAGACCAATAACCAGATTATATAGAAGTTATATTGCATATTAGAAAGTGGTAAGTAAATGCAGAAAAATAAAGCAGGGAAGAACAATAGGAGGTAGGTGAGGATATGAAGAAAATTTTAAACATAGTGGTCAGGGAAGGTCTCACTGAAGCATCTCATCTGAAAGAAGACCTCTATGTAGAGTGTTCGAGATAGATGTAATGAGGTGGATGAACAGTTGGTCAGTTAGAAGCACATAAAGAGGCTGATGGCTGGAACAGCATGATGGATGTGCTGAGTAGCAGGGAAAAAATCATGGAATAATTGAAGAGCTAGAGTACAGTGGTAGTCGACCACTATACCTTTTCCTCCCCTGAGTAACAAAAGAAATCATTGAGAAGATTAGACTAGAGCAATGAGTGTTGATTCAAAGTCTTAAAATAATCTTTCCACCTTTGTATAAAAATAGATAGTAAGGAAGATAAATATGGAAGCAAAGAGACTAGTTGGAAAGCCATCACAATATATTGCAGGTAAGAGACGGTGGTAGATTGGATCAGAGAAGTAGCAGGTCAAGTGGTAAAGCAGAAAGGTCAGGTTAGGGATATATTTTGAAAATAAAAGCAAAAGAATTGGCTGACAGATTTGATGTGGGGTTGCGAGAAAGAGAGCAGATAAAGCCAGTGGCAAGATTTTTGGTCCAAGCAACTGGAAGAATTACAATTCATTGACACAAGGGGGGTGTAGTTGGCAGGAACTTTAAAATGCTAGTGGGCAAGGCCAGGGGTTCATTTTTCATTTTTGCACATGTTGAAGTTAATGTACTTAATAGATATCCTATTGGAGCTGTTGATTTAGATACACGAATTTGGAGTTCAGAAGCTTAGCAGAAAGGTCTAGACTCAAGACATTAATTAGAGAGCTATCAGAGTATGCATGACAGAATTGGGTTGCCAAGGGAGGGGCTGTAAGCAGAGAAGAGAAGGGGTTTAGGGATTAAGCCAAAGGCCAGAACTGTGAGAAGGAACCAGCGAACTGACGGTAAGAGCAACTGATGATAGGAAAACAAGAAAAATGGAGTCCAGGAAGCCAACAAGAAAATATTCAAGGACGAGGGGATAATCACCTGGGTCAAATGTTCTAGAAGGTATAATTAGATCAACAGTGAATTTTGATCATTGAGTTGAACAACCTGGTGACCTTGACATGAGTACATTCAGTGAATGGGTGAAAACCTGTTTGGATTAAATAAAAGAGAAAATGGGGAAAATCAAATGTTTCAGGTAGTGATCACTCAATACCAGTTTTGCTATAAATTAGAACAGAGGAATCAGGTAGCAAATGGACAGAGAACAGGAGCCAAGAGTAGTCTTTTAGAAAGTTTGGGGTGTGTATTAATATGTTGATGGCAATCATTTGGTAAAGAGAGAAAAACTGATCCAGGCAAGAGAGATGGCATTTTTGCTGGAGCCGTGTCTTTGTGCAGAAGAGATAGACTGTAATTTAGTGTCTAAAAGGTGAAGGTCCCTGAAGATAAACTACGGGATGAGAGAATTTAAGAAAGAGAATGCAAGAAACAGTGAGGCTAGAATTTGGGAAGGATCATATAAATTTAACTTGATAGAGTAATATGGTATGATTGGCTTGCCTTCTTTTATTCCTTCCTCAGCTTTTTCTGATCACATACACACACATACACATATACACACACCCTTTACTTGTTTTTTATCTCCTGGATTTCAATCACTGTCAACAGCAGTACAATCTGATTTATACATGCTCTAACTGCCTGCTTCCTATTAATTTATTCAAGAGATATTTATGGAGTATCTTTTATGCCCAGGTACTGTTCTGGGCACTGGTGATTTAGCAGTTGAACAGGATGGTTAAAGTCCTTCATCTGATAGATGCATCCATTCTAGTGTGTGTTGACAGGAGAGGAGTAGAAATAATAAATATGTAAGTAAATAATATGCAGACTTGGCATATTAACAGCAGGGTATCCAAATTTTAATATTTCTATTTATGAATCATACAGAATCATGTACCTGAGCTTGAAATATATGTGATCACACTGCTTAGGAGGAACCTTAAAGGTGCGTGACATAAATTATTGCTTTCGTTTCATTAGAAGGAAATCTGAGACAGGGATGGTGACCATAAATCGTATAAAGTCAAATTGAAGTAGGTAGGGAACTTAGCAATTATTATTAAGCCAAATCAATATTTAATTTCAATTTAAAGGATATTTTAATCCTCACTAACAGTCAGAAACTTGAGCAAACCCTTTCAATTACCCAACTTCCTAAACTACGTAAAAACCCTAATCATATATATCAACCCCATTTCTTTTTGGCCTAATTGTTGGTAATCCTTTGATGTTTTTTAAAGATTTCACTCTTTTTGTTCTACTTTTTAACTATACATTGATTACACATAGGTCAAATCTAAATCCCGTGACTACTTTGCTCTCTTTTACAGACAAAAATGTGACAGAGAAGTGAAAGTTCCTCAGATTAGAAATAGATCTGGGGTACAATGACTTCTAGGAATCGTCTGCCTTGGTGTGGCAAGAGTGTTTCAGGATCAGATCACTGAGTTTGAAAGAGAGACCACTGTTTCCTATTATTTCTTCAAACTAAGAGCCTTTAGCAGAACTGATCCTAAAGTACTCCCATGTGAGATTACTGTAGTGGACAATAAGGTTTTTTTTTTTTTTGGCCTTGCCATGTGACTGACGGGATTTTAGCTCCCCAACCAGGGATTGAACTCAGGCTGATGGCTTTTTAAGCACTGAGTTTTAACCATTGGACCACCAGGAGTTTCCTGGACAGTAGGTTTTTAAAACTCACTTCTCTTGTTAACTGATTCTGTCTTCACACCCTAAACCACTCCAGGAACATGAGCCATGGTGGTTCTATTTCAGCTGCAAAACCTTTGTTCTTACATCTTCTTCTCTACTTATCTTCCTTATTCAAACATTTGGCAGAAAAAGTGGTCTCCCTCACTGAATTTTGTCTTTTCTCTGCTCCAAGCATCAAGGCTCCCTTAGGACTTAGCCTATTCCCTGCAGTATGAGCCCTTTACTAATTCCTGGAAACACAATTTCTCAAATCAGTTCCTTTTGTTTAAGGCAACTGGAAGCTTGGCCGTGATAGCTAAGATTTTCTTGCAATATCACATGTACTTATTCAGAAAGTGGGTGGTAAGAAAGGGGAGATCAACTTCAGAGATCCTGTGATGGTTATGTGTAAACACATATATTTCCAGAAAAAAATTATTTTTTAGCATTCAGTTTGTTTTTCAACTATAGATTTTTCTGAGTTAAAACTCTGTTTTCATAATTTCCAAAGTAAAGTTACAGAATATAGGGAGAGGAACACAGCACCTAAACACACACATCTAGGGGAAGGCAAAAACAGACACACACACACAGTGATCTGGTCAAAATCTCAGCAGGTAATATCTAGTATTCGCCACCATTTTTACACATTGTTTTAAAAGTAAATTATAAGAAAAGCTGGGCTAAATGTTACTGAATTAATACCAGATGAGGATTTCTTATACATTCCTAAAAGACAACATTTTTCAGATAAGGCTCCAAATCTCCTTTGTTTCTCAGGAGAAAAATATGCCATTTGCCAAATTCCACTATACACACATTCACATAGGTTTATTTACCACATTGTTCTACTAAATGTCTAAGATGGTATATAACAGCTACATCAAATAAAAAGACATGGCAGAAAGTAGAAGATGAAAGAGGGAAAGCAATGAACAAAACATCAGTCAAGGGACACATGAAGTAGAAATAGGAAGGAAGCTCAGACAGCAATATCCACCAGCATCCTTTTCACTAAAGGTGGACACAAAAACAGTGCCACTTTCCCTGGTGGCTCAGATGGTAAAGAATCGGCCTGCGATGCGGGACACTTGGATTTGATCCCTGCGTCTAGAAGATCCCCTCGAGAAGGGAATGGCAACCCACTCCAGTATTCTTGTCTAGAGAGTGCTAAGGACAGAGGAGCCTTGTGGGCTACAGTCCATGTGGGGGTAAAGAGTCAGACATGACTGAATTATTAACACTTACAGTCCTCCATAAAGAGAACGCCTCTCTTATACTATGGTTTATACTATTGATAGTTAAACAAAAATAAAGCAAAAGAACAATCACTGATACTGAAAATGGATTTTTTTTTTTTCTGGGAATCATTGTAAGTGATTTAATATAACACAGAACTCCTTCTCAGCACTCTTACAGTGGATGCAATGATAGATCAGCTAGTTATTTCTTGAAATGCCTGCAAAGTAGGGCAATATATCACTTGTGCAGTTGTGTAGGAGCCCAGAATTGGGGAGGCGGGCACTAAGGAGTGGCCTCATACTTTCATTGGCATTAGGAACAATTGAATAGCTCATAATGTGCAGATACCCACACCCTACCTACCCAAGACATTCTTGCTCAAGAATGCTCAGAGGGAACCTTGAAATATGCATTTTCAACATGCATTCTAAGTCATTCCAGTGCACAGGGCTGATGCACTGGGAAGACCCAGAGGGAAGGGATGGAGAGGGAGGCGGGGTGGGGGATTGGGAAGGGGAACACATGTAAATCCATAGCTTATTCATGTCCATGTATGGCAAAAACCACTTGAGGAATGAAAATGGAACCCCTAAATAAACTACTTTTGAAACAACTTAAAAAAAAAAAGTAATTCCAATTAGGTCACATTTAAGAGCACTTATGTGATGATTTCAATTTTTTTAATATTAGGTAGATGATACTTTCATGATGAATGCACTGCTAAAGATACATGTAAGATAAGCTTCAGAAATCCCCAAGCTCTGTCTCTCAACTTGGAAAAAAAAAAAGCATTTCAGAATGCAAATTAATGAGAGTGTTGTTGGAGGGATAACCCTACATCTGATCTAATTATTTGTTTTAAATAAATCATTTGCAAATTTCACTCTTAGCTCTCATTACTAATAAACAGCTTTATACCACCCTTAGGGCAGAAAGTGAAGAAGAACTAAAGAGCCTCTTGATGAAATTGAAAGAGGACAGTGAAAATGTTGGCTTAAAGCTCAACATTCAGAAAACTAAGATCATGGCATCCAGTCCGATCACTTCATGGCAAATAGATGGAGAAACAGTGGAAACAGTGGCAGACTTTATTTTTTTGGGCTCCAAAATCACTGTAGATGGTGACTGCAGCCATGAAATTAAAAGACACTTACTCCTTGGAAGAAAAGTTATGACTAATCTAGACTGCATATCAAAAAGCAGAGACATTACTTTGCCAACAAAGGTCCGTCTAGTCAAGACTATGGTTTTTCCAGTGGTCATGTATGGATGTGAGAATTGGACTATAAAGAAAGCTGAGCGCCAAAGAACTGATGCTTTTGAACTGTGGTGTTGGAGAAGACTCTTGAGAGTCCCCTGAACAGGAAGGATATCCAACCAGTCCATCCTAAAGGAAATCAGTCCTAAATATTTGTTGGAAGGACTGATGTTGAAGCTGAAATGCCAGTACTTTGGCCACCTGATGCGAAGAGGTGACTCATCCGAAAAGATCCTGATGCTGGGAAAGATTGAAGGCGGAAGGAGAAGGGGACGGCAGAGGATGAGATGGTTGGATAGCATCACTGACTCAATAGACATGAGTCTGAGTAAACTCTAGGCATTGGTGATGGACAGGGAGGGCTGGAGTGCTACAGTCCATGGGGTCACAAAGAGTTGGACACGACAGAGTGACTGAACTGAACTGAACTGAATATATTCCACAATTGACAGCAACATACATGCCATGCATGTACAAATCACCTGGAGAGGAATGTGTGGACTGGTATCCTTCAGACAAGGCTTGACAAATATAATTTCTTTTGGCTTTTTAAAAATAGTATTGGGTGAGTTTAAGACTGAACTATCTGGCAGATACCTAGAGTGTAGCTGTGTGTGTTGGAGAAGGCAATGGCACCTCACTCCAGTACTCTTGCCTGGAAAATTCCATGGAGGGAGGCCTGGTAGGCTGCAGTCCGTGGGGTCGCTAGGAGTCGGACACGACTGAGCGACTTCACTTTCACTTTTCACTTTCATGCATTGGAGAAGGAAATGGCAACCCACTCCAGTGTTCTTGCCTGGAGAATCCCAGGGGTGGGAGAGCCTGGTGGGCTGCCGTCTATGGGGTCGCATAGAGTTGGACACGACTGAAGTGACTTAGCAGCAGCAGCAGTAGCTGTGTGTGTGTGTGTGTGTGTGTGTGTGTGTGTGTGTGTGCCTGTTCAGTTGTTCAGTCATGCCCAACTCTTTGAAACTTCATGGACTGTAGCCATCAGGTTCCTCTGTCCATGGGATTTTCCAGGCAACAATACTGGAGAGGCTTTCCATTTCCTTCTCCAAGAGATCCTCTCAACCCAGGGATTGAACATACATCTCTTGCGTCCCCTGCATTGGCAGGCAGATTCTTTACCACTCAGCCACCTGTAGTACAATTAAATCTAAGCAATATGTTTTAAGAGCAGTCAAGCTGAGTGTAAGATTTTTATGTTTTGAAAATTGTGGGATTTACTAGGATGCTCTGGGAGAGAGGGCTTTCCGTGTCTGCTTGCCAAGTCCAAGTTCTCCTTGGAATGTATTTTCAATCTGCATGCATAAAAAAGTTTAACCAAAGTTGTGACTCAAACACCAAAGAACAATATCTGGAAGTCATTCAAAGGACAGTTCGGTTTGAGAAATGGTCTTTTCTGGTATCTCTTATAAGGAAAATTGTGGTAGCAGTGTTGTCTAGGTAATATGGCTTGTTTCAGACCCTTTGGTTCTCTAAGGGTTGCCTCTGTACCAGAGAATCAGCATCTCCTGGAAACTTGTTTCAAATCCAGATTCTCAGACCCACCCTAGATCTACTGAATCAGAATCCCTGAGGATGGATTCTCATTGGGCTTTCCTGGTGATCCTCATGCATGTTAAACTTTGCAAACTGGGCTGTCTAGCTTACTCAAATTTTAGAGATCAGGGAACAATCTACATAAAACAATAACTTTAGCTTTGGAAAATTGATTTGTACTTCCTCTTTCTGGTAACAGGAAAATGTCGGAACTGTATATGTAAATATATACAATTGACTCTAATTATGCTAATTGTTTCTACTTGATTTATTTCAAACTGTGCTTATTGGTGGGCTTCCCCTAGTGGTTCAGACAGTAAAGAATCTGCCTATAATGCAGGAGACCCAGGTTCAATCCCTGGGTCTGGCAGATCCCTGGGAGAAGGGGATGGCTACCCTATTCCAGTATTATTTTTAGGTACTTTTCTTATTCTTTATTTACTGATTGCAAAATGGTGGCTATTGGGAAGAATTAATTTTAGGGGTCAATGCAGCAATTTAAAAAATAGATTTTAACACTTCCAGTAATTTTATTAATTTGAAAATGTCATGCCCAATTCTTTGCAGGTTTCCATAGCCCATTTTTTCCCTTTATTCAGAGATTTGTCCCTGCCTAGCCCCTAAATTGGAGAAGGCAATGGCACCCACTCCAGTACTCTTGCCTGGAAAATCCCATGGACAGAGGAGTCTGGTGGGCTGCAGTCCATGGGGTTGCGAAGAGTGGGACACGACTGAGTGGCTTCACTTTCACTTTTCACTTTCATGCAGTGGAGAAGGAAATGGCAACCCACTCCAGTGTTCTTGCCTGGAGAATCCCAGGGATGGGGGAGCCTGGTGGGCTGCCGTCTATGGGGTCGCACAGATTCGGACACGACTGAAGTGACTTAGCAGCAGTAGCAGCAGCCCCTAAATGCTGCAAGTTCAAAGAATATTAAAGAGTACTGTACTATTTTATTTCAGTTCAGTTCAGTCACTCAGTCATGTCCGACACTTTGTGACCCCATGAACTGCAGCATGCCAGGCCTCCCTGTCTATCACCAACTCCCGGAGTTTACCCAAACTCATGTCCATTGAGTTGGTGATGCCATCCCACCATCTCATCCTCTGTCATCCCCTTCTCCTCCTACCCCCAATCTTTCCCAGTATCAGGGTCTTTTCAAATGAGTCAGCTCTTTGCATCAGGTGGCCAAAGTATTGGAGTTTTATTTAAACAGTACTGTTTTTTCCAGCCTTATCTCCTACTATGCTCTTATACTCCTTTATTCTAGCGATTGTTCTTGTATTTTCCCAAATGCATCTTGTATATTTCTACTCTTTTTTGTCTTTATTATATTCATCTTTACTAGAATGCACTTTTCATTCCTGCTTCACATCCTTCAGAGGCAGCTGAAATTCCATTTTTACCTTGAAGTCTTACCTGACAAACTGAGCCCAACTACTTTTTAAAACACCACCTAGGTGGCTCAGATGGTAAAGAATCTGCCTGCAATGTGGGAGTCCTGGGTTCAATTCCTGGGTTGGGAAAATCCCCTGGAGGAGGGCATGGCAACCCACTCCAGTATACTTGCCTGGAGAATCCAGATGGACAGAGGGGCCTGGTGGATGACTGTCCATGGGGTCACAGAGTCAGACACGACTGAATGACTAAGTACAGCACACATTATCAGGAAATGCCACTGCACAGATCGCAATCCGATGGGAGCTTTAAGCTCCTTCAAATACAGGAGCTGTATCTTCTGCTTGCATTTACATGATTCAGTGGACTGTCTTATACACAGTTGGTGCTGCAAACATTTTTGATTAATTTTCTTATTAACACAACCTATTACAGATTAAAAACCTCGTGCATATTAGGTACCAACTGCCTCTTTTTTATAATATTATTTTATTTTTGCATCACTTCTTTTTATATTAGTTAGGGTAGTGACTTTGTGTATACATGTGTGTGTGTACACTAAGTTGGCTTCAGTCATAACTGGCTCTTTGAGGCCCCATGGACGCAGCCCGCCATCCTGGGCTTTTCCAGGATACAGTGGATTGCCATTTCCTCCTTCAGGGTCTTCCTAACCCAGGTATTGAACCCAGGTCTCCGGCATTTGAAGCAGATTCTTTACTGTCTGTGCCACCAGGGAAGCCCATATGTATGCATATATACATATCTTATATTTTAGGCTATGTTGTATGGCAAGTGGAATCTTAGTTCCCCAACCAAGAATTGAACCCATGCCTGCTGCACTGGAAACTTGGAGTCTTAACCACTGGACCTCCAGGGAAGTCCCTCTTTTAATACTGAATCATCTGACCAACTGGACTGTGATGAGACCACACACATTTTACTAGAGGGGCTTCCAGTAGTGGGTACTATTCACTGCTTAGTGAATAATGACATGTATTTTGGTGGGTAATACCATGTATATTAACTGGAGTGGCCAATATTAATGCTCTCTTTCTGCCTATAACTGACCCAGTTGTAATAAAACCTATTATCTCATAGTCAATACTTCCGTGAATTATTTAACTACTAGGAACACACGTACTGGCCACAGAGGAATTTGTCCAGTTCTGTATATGTGAAAATATCCTCTATTTGTAAATACTTTCTCTTTGATAAAACGCTTTCTCTTATGTGATTGCATTCATTAGGGAAACAATATGAGGTATATATTATTATTTCCCTTGCTCAGTTATAAGCTCAACAAGTTTGAGTGGTTTACCTTCCTGTGACCCCAAAGGTCATGCTCTTTTCTGTCTCACTTGCCTCCTCTGACTTTCCTGAGTAGATAAAATTTTGTCCTCTGTTCACTGTTAGAGGCTGCTAGCCAGCAAAGCTTTAGTTCCTAAAGCTCAAACCACATTTCATTCAACTGAAGAGTGTGCTTTTTAACTCCTTGGAATGATTGATATAAAAAATTATAAATCAAACTCGCTATTCCATTTGGCCAAAAAATTATTAAAAAAAAAAAAAACTTAGGTAATATGCAAGCTTTGTCAGGGACACTCTCATAAAGGAAGTCAATGAAAACCCCAAGACATCTTTAATGTTTTCACTGTAGAAAAGGTCATCTGATGAATATGAGTCTTTGATGATGACTTAGTTGTTGTATGAAAGGCAGAAAAGCAGTGATTTATAATAAAGAGTTCACAAAGGATACTCTGGGAAGCGTTAAGCATCCAATGTTCAGAAATCAGCCACCCTGAAATCTCCCGCACAGGGATTACTAAACTCATTTCACATGTTTGTAACCTAATTAGGTCTTCAGAGAGAGTCTCCTGAGGCCAAAGACTAACAATATGTCAACCCCTAGTACTGCTTTATTCACATTAAAAAAGGGCTTTCAGTCCTTCAGGAATAACAGTTTCATTAAACCAAGCAAATTCCAGGGAAAACCAATCAGGTTGTAAAGAATTTACATCCTTCCGTTTATAAATGATCCTCCTGACTCTCTCTTTTTTAATCTTCCTAAAAGTTGGTTGGTTTTTTAATCTTCTTTAAACTGTCACTTTCCTTCCTTTCTCCCATTTTGCCCAAGTACAGTCATTCTGATATATTTGCAGCAGCCAAGCACCCATTGCCAAAGACACATGCTCTAAATATTTTCATCAGATTCCATGTAGCTACAGAACGTAGAGAGACATTTTTCAGTGGTGCTGGGTACTGGCTTGGGGATTCAAAAACACCCCTTGAGGCATGAAATCCTCTGTGTTAAACCTAAAATAGTAATGTTCATCTCAATCATCTAGATGATAGCTGTAGAAATGTCCTATGGGTTAGATTTTTATCACCAACGACACTTCTCTACCCATGCCTGCTTGAGGTTTAAACCTTCTTAATGTGTTTTTCTTTAGCAAGCAACCAGTCTAATCCACCTGCTGTTTCTATGAAATAGAGCAAAAATGTGGCTTGATGAAACTTAATGGCTGATCCTTGTTTAGATATAATCTTCTCAATCAAGTTATTCCAGCGGGCACACCTGGTTTATGTTGCAACTGCTTCTCTGGAGTGGAAAGGAGCAGGTGAATAATATGGCAGAACCAGAGGCCAACTGAAGCCCTAGGGTCGGGTAAGAGAGCTCCTGATGGCTATGGACGGCCATATGGTGGGAAACAATGATGGAGAAACCTCTGGCCACAAGATGCCATCCCCAAATTCGTTCAAGTTGGCCGATTGCCCATAAGGCTCTCTGCTGCTGCTGCTAAGTCACTTCAGTCGTGTCCGACTCTGTGCGACCCCGTAGACGGCAGCCCACCAGGCTCCCCCGTCCCTGGGATTCTCCAGGCAAGAACACTGGAGTGGGTTGCCACTTCCTTCTCCACTGCATGAAAGGGAAAAGTGAAAGTGAAGTCGCTCAGTCGTGTCTGACTCCTAGCAACCCCATGGACCGCAGCCCACCAGGCTCCTCCATCCATGGGATTCTCCAGGCAAGAGTACTGGAGTGGGTGCTATTGCCTTCTCTGATAAGGCTCTCAGGAAGAAGCAAAACAAAGTGACAGAGTGCAAATCCAATAGATTTTAAAATAAAAGAGCAGAGTTGTAAACAATTACCGGCAGGATCAAGTACTGCTCAAGTTACATATTTGTGTGTATAATTCCTCCTAATGTCACCAAGTTCAATGTCATATGAAGTATATCCTAGAGGGAATCCTGTGAGACTAAGCCTTTTTAATGACTGAATAATCCTTATGATCATCATGGTGACCTATAACGCTAAACCCTTTCTTTTTCTTGTGCCTTCATATCTTAAATACAGTTTTATGAGGATTTTTCACCTTTAATATATCAGTTATTTTACAGCCACACTTAATAAAAGAACTGGGTACTTTCTACAAGGCATGGCTCGAGGCTGATTTTTTGATACCCCTGTAATCATAAATGAAGGGTTGCCCGTGGTCCAGATGACATATAAAATGGGGGACACAAAAATTTTATTCTGTTAGACCTCAGGATTGCCTCTCTATCACTTTGGTATTTCCTTTGACTGTTTATTCTCAAGGATGCTTTAGGTATATGAATAGCATCTACTGGTCAAATGCAACTTGTTTATCAAAACACCCATGTAGTTGAGTTTCATGAAATGTGTGCTGTTTTCTCATCAAAACCATGGTCTTGTCATGAGAACCTTCATAAATCATACTCCAAGAACAGCTCCTTAACTGCCTACTGTTTTCTTTTCAAATACCTGTTGTTAATCTTCCTGACAGTTCTGACAGTCGTGTGCCTGCAGCTTTGAATTCCACATGTTGTAAGCAGCTTAAAACTTCAAGCCAAAGGAAAAAGAATATACATCCGTGGTAGAGACCCTAGATTCTTCTGTGCTGTGTTGCCAAGGGCAGGCTAAGTTCAAAGAGGAGGTTTTTCTCAGGGTCTAAAATTTGTTCATCAGCCACAGGAAGACAGTACTGATCATTTTCATCACCAATAATAATAATAGCAGAATCTGCCATTTTAAAAGGATCATACATTTTTACATGTATTTATTGTGACACTTAGAATAGTTATATATAAGGTGACTCGTTATCTAAGGTGTAACAGATGATGGACCTTATATCCAAGATGTTGGGATGCCCTCCACATAGAGCAAGGGAGTGGAAGAACCAGAAGTCAAGCCTAGATGTTATTTAAAGCATGTCTTGGGCATCCCTCATGGTCCAGTGGTTGAGAATCCACCTGCCAATATAGGGGACATGGGTTCAATCCTTGGTCTGGGAAGATCCCACATGCCTGCGGAGCAACTAAGTCTGTGTGCCAAAACTACTGAGTGTATATGCCACAAAAGCTGAAGCCCACTCTCCCTAGAGTCTGTGCTCCCCAACAAGAGATGACACCTCAATGAGAAACCCACCCATTGCAACTAGAGAGTAACCTCCACTCTCTGCAACTAGAGAAAACCTGAGAGCACCAAAGAAGACCCAGCCCAGGCAATAATAAATCCTTTTTATAGAAAAAAAGGTTGTCTTACTTCCATTTTGCTAAGTTGACCTTCATCCAATCTGCCCTTTCTAACTTAGAAGGACATATAACCCTTATTTCACTCTCATTACTTAAAGGAGCCAGTCCGGATTGGAATACCAATCAGAACAGTTCTCCAGAGGCCAGAGATTAAGATGGGCTTAATCACAAAGTTGGTACCTGCTTGTCACTGTAGACTTTCCTCATACAAGGACATTGTCAGAGGTAAATTCTGAGTTCTGGGTGTGGCAGGCAGAACTTCTTCAAACCTAAGGCTTGGGTCAAGCTCCCTCTGTCCTCAGTCACTCCTGATGACATACACAAAAGGAGGATAATCCCAGCCTTCACCTGGAGCCCCAGTCCCTACGGAGCATCACGTTCTGGGCATGATGTCCTGGGTACCATCTTGGCTGAGCCACGCCAGTGATTGTTACATTTTAACTTCACCTGCATTTGGCTTAAAGCTCGACAACTCAGGAAACTAAGATCATGGCATACAGTCCCATCACTTCATGGCAAAAAGGAGGGGAAACAGTGGAAACAGTGTCAGACTTTATTTTTCTGGGCTCCAAAATCACTGCAGATGGTGATTGCAGCCATGAAATTAAAAGACGCTCGCTCCTTGGAAGAAAAGTTATGACCAACCTAGACAGCGTATTAAAAAGCAGAGACATTTCTTTGTCAACAAAGGTCCGTCTAGTCAAGGCTATGGTTTTTCCACTGGTCATGTATGGATGTGAGAGTTGGACTATAAAGAAAGCTGCTATAAAGAGCGCCAAAGAATTGATGCTTTTGAACTGTGGTGTTGGAGAAGACTCTTGAAAGTCACTTGGACTACAAGGAGATCCAACCAGTCCATCCTAAAGGAGATCAGTCCTGGGTGTTCATTGGAAGGACTGATGCTGAAGCTGAAACTCCAATACTTTGGCCACCTGATGGGAAGAGCTGACTCATTGAAAAAGACCCTGATGCTGGGAGGGATTGAGGGCAGGAGGAGAAGGGGATGACAGAGGATGAGATGGTTGGATGGCATCATTGACTCAAGGAACATAGGTTTGGGTGGACTCCGGGAGTTGGTGATGGACAGGGAGGCCTGGCGTACTGCGGTTCATGGGGTCGCAAAGAGTTTGACACGACCGAGAGACTGAACTGAGCGTTTGGAAAATGGGGCTTCCCTAGGTGGCTCAGCAGTAAAGAACCCACCTGCCAAAGAAAGGAGATGCGGGTTCCACCCCTGGGTTGTGAATACCCGCTGGAGAAGGAAACACAACCCACTCCAGTCTTCTTGCTTGGGAAATCCCCTGGAGAGAGGAGCCTGGTGGGCTACAGTCCATAGGCTCACAAAGAGTCAGACATGACTTAGCAACTGAGCATGCATGCATGCATATTTGGAAACTAGGGTATTTTAACACTTTCACATACTTAGCTTGACTGAGAAGTCTTCCTCCCTATAAGCCATCCAAGCTTTTGAAGAAATATTGGAAAGCAAGACTATCATGGGCATGACAAAGGGCTTAAACGTAGGTGTGTGGGATATAAAAATTATAAAGGACATTTGTACATTTATAGCTTCCTCATTTTATAAGAGAACTCAATCCCCCAAACAGTGACAAATATATGATAAAGCCCTTGGCAAGGACAAAGTCCTTAGTTGGCCTTCAAGGCCCTTTAGAGTCATGGCTGACTTTCCCTCTACCCTCCCCTTCCAGTGCTTCAGACTCACCGTATTTCCTGAACACACCTCACATGTGCTTGGCTGCCCAATAACACTCTTTCCCCAGAGAGCTGCTGGTGCTCTCATTTTATCCAGTTCTTAAATCAAACACTCTTCCTTTGAGATGCCATGTTGGGCCAGCCTCTCAAAAATAGCATCCTCGCACTTCTCTGCCCCTGTGATTTTATGATTTAAAGAAATGAATATTTAGCTTTAATCCATGCTTCCTGGTTCACAGCTCTTCACACCCTTGGTGTGTCCTGAGCCATAAAAGTAGTGGGAGCATCTTTTCTTATAATATTTGGGTTCTTGTCCTCAGTTCCTGAAATCATTTCAGAGCCATAAAAGGTAAAATCGGTGTCATTGTATTCATAACAAGTCCCTTTCCACCACAACTGAGTTTTGTTAATCAGGTGACTTTCAGAACTCTCCTAAAAATGGCAGGGCAGGACTGGTCACCATGGGAAGCATCCTTGAAAAGAGAGTTGGAACTTTCAACCCAGCATTCACAGTGCCTGGCATATAGAAAGAACTCAATACATGTTAACTTCATTGAAGATACTAATAGCAACCGTGTCATACCAAGTGAAGTAAGACGGACAAAGACAAATATGCGATATCACTTATATGTGGAATCTAAAAAAATAATGCAAATGGACATATTTACAAAACAGAAAAACGGACTCATAGAGAACAAGCTTATGGTCACTAAAGGGAAAGCAGAATGGAGGGATAAATTAGGAATATGAGATGAACAAAAACTGCATATAAAATAGATAAACAACAGGAATTTACTGTATAGCTGTTGTTATTTTAGTCTCTAAGTTGTGCCTGGACTGTAGCCCATCAGGTTCCTCTGGCCATGGGATTCTCCAGGCAAGAATACTGGAGTGGGTTGCTATTTCCTTCTTCAGGGGATCTTCCTGACCAGGGCCCAAACTTGTATCTCCTGGATTGGCAGGCAGATTCTTTACCACTGAGCCACCCAAGGAAAGTCCTTTGCCGTATAGCACAGGGAACTATATCCAATATCTTGTAATAACCTATAATGGAAAAAAAAAATGTATATAAAACTGAATCACTTTGCTGGATACCTGAAACTAACAAAATATTGTAAATCAACTATACTTCAATAAAAATAAATAAATAGCCATGTTAGCTCACTCTATTTGCCAAGCCCTGTGAATGCCAAGGATGTCACTATGATGATGGAGGTGATCTAGGCTTCTCAGTCCCCAGACCAGAGCTTTTGGACCACTCCAGGTTTTCTCCAGCACAGCCGAGGCAACTTTGCTCTGGTTCCTTGAGTGTACAGTGAGCCTCATGTCTTTCCAGGTTCTTATACATCCAACTAGTTAGGAAATTTCCGTTGGTGGAAGGGACTTGAGTCCAGCGCTGATCTCCTCTCTTTGTCTCAGAGTCCCTCTAGATGATGTGGTCTGCAAAAAAGGCAGAATGTATCAGGGATGTATATCCTAAAAGAGGATGAAATAGGGTTTCAAGAATGAGCCAAAAGGGCATGATTTTTTTTTTTAACCCTTCTTAATGTATATTCTTTAAAAAGTGCTGGCCCACGATAAGCAGGTGTTTCTGGAATGAATGAGTGAATGAAAAGAGCAATCTAGATGTATTATTTGTATATGTGTCAGAGAGCACCAGGACATAAGGGAAAAGCAGAGATGGATAAAAATGGTTCTCTCTGGCAGCAGAACTCAGAAGGAGGAAGGATAGTAGCAGTGGATGGTTGATTTTTCATTAGGTGAATCTACATTACGGTTTCATTTTTCAAACTGTATTCATATATTACTTTGTACAAAAACACAAAAGTTATAAAAATGTTTAGGAAGAGACATTTGATCAGTGACATGTCTGTGAGCTCCTTCCATTCTGTGAACTTATTGCCTATACTGATGCCAGTAGCAAATCCTGAGCCTCAGATACACTTATTATCTGATAGAATCTCCTTATATCTGGTAACCACTATCCTGGGGGTGAGGAAGAGTTGTTCTGTGAATTAAACTACAGGAGGTCAAACAGAAGTACATGTCCTGGTTGATTTATTTGGGGAAATGGACAATTTTCACTTTTTTCCCCCCCACATTGAGTGGCTTGTAGGATCTTAGTTCCCCAACCAGGATGGAACCCATACCTTCAGCAGTGAAAGCTGCTAACTACTGGCTTGCCTTAGAAGTCCCCACATGGACTATTTTCAAGCACGGATAATTACAATGAAATTAGGTGAGAGAAAAAGAGATTGTTCACCTGGCGTAATGCCCATACATTTTATAAATATTTGTGGACCTAAGGAATCAATGAGCCAAACCAGCTTTTATAAACATTTCCCTTTTGTGATGTCAGAAAAATCTCACTGTGTGCCAAAGAATTTTCTAGAAGTGCCTGTACATCTTTTTGATTAAATTGGATCAACAGATCAACTGGCATAATGGGAGGTTTATAGACTCAGATCGATACAGAGTAATTATTATATCTACATTATATTTGAGAGCTAGCTGAAGGCTATTGACTAGTAAACTCTGTTCTCTGATTTGTCTAGGTGGTGAGAGTTGGGAGGAAGGGGATGTAAGAGCCCAGTCATCACATGTCCAAGCTGTGGTCGGGCTGGCAGACTGATTGGGAGGGCACAGGGGGCAGGCAGTATCTCAGTAACCTCTGTGGGAAAGGAATTTGCCAAAGAACAGATACAGGAATCTGTATAACTGAATCACTTTCCTGTATACCGGGAACTAACACAGCCTTGTTAATCAACTGTACTCCAATAGAAAATAAAATTAGGGAGTTTGGGATGGACATGTACACACTGCTGTATTTAAAATGGATTCCCACCAAAAGCCTACTGTATAGCACAGGAAACTCTGCTCAAAGTTATGTGGCAGCCTGGATGGGAGGGGATTTCGGGGGAGAATGGATACATGTATATGTATGGCTGAGTCCCTTTGGGGTTCATCTGAAACTATCACGACATTGTTAATTGGCCATACTCCAATGCAAAATAAAAAGTTTAAAAAAATAAAAATAAAGTTAGTCCTCCCAAAAGGAGCATCAGAGAGCTCTGCTCTATCCCCTCTACCCCCAGAAACCCAACTTGGCCATGGGCTGGGACTCTGCTCATTCCCTACGTAGAATTTGAAAATACTAAACACTCTCCCTACTCCACTTACCCGGTCATCTGGGAGCCTCTGCTTTGGAGGGTGAGGGAGGGTCAAGACATGCATATTCAAATTTTTCTGTTTTCATTGAATCTTCCCTGATTAATATCTCTCAGAAACCTATGATTATCATCATTCGCTTACAAAATGCAAATACACTCTGTGTTCCCCGCAAACATTTTGGGATAAACACAACCAAACTGCCAGAAGGTTTTATTTCCCCAAAGCGCCCCTTGCATGTAAAATATGGCTCTCTCCCAGTTCCATTTGTTAAGCTCTCCTTCTCTTTCTAACCTATAATCTGTCTTCACCGGAAGCAGGAACCTGATGGGTTTTATGGGGCTCAAACAATGGGAATAGCATCTCTTCATTGTCCCCTCCCCTGTCCCAGCCTGCGAAATGCCCACTGACATAAGCTGGCAGTCCGATAAAAACGAAAATCCTATTCAATATTCCATTCACTCTTGTACATATGCAGTATTGGCATTTTGCATGTTAATATCTGACACTGTTTTTTAATTTGTTCTAAACTGCCAGCTCATTTGCATCATCTCTCTGTGATCTCCCACCTGTGCAGCAATTTGCAGGGAAAACATAACCATTTATGTACCTACTGAAACTTGACTCAGTAACAGAACCTGATCCAGGGAGACCTCATCTTGTTTTCTAAACATTCTCCACTTGGGCTTTGAACTGGGTTCTTAATACGCATACCTGCAGCCCCAGTCATTGTTTCTTAAAACGAAGTGAAGCTTTTGGATGCTCACGCTTTTGGACTAAGCTGAACAGCTTGATGGCATCCACATGGTAGTATATTGGGTTTTGTGTTGTCAGGACCACACGACCTCAGTGTCTGTGCAGCCTGGACTGGATGGTGGGATGAGGGGTTACAGAAGTTGTAAAACAAGTGCATGTCAAAAGTTTTTTCTTTTTTAATGAATTAATTTGGCTGTGCTGGTGTTAGTTGTGGCACATGGGATCTTCAGTCTTACTTACGGCATGCGGGATCTTTTTTTTTTAATTTGCGGATAATTGCTTTATAATGTTGTGTTGGTTTCTTCCGTACGACAAAGCAAATCAGCAATAATTGTGTGTATATCCCCTCCCCGTTTGGCCTCCCTTCCCCTCCCATCTCAGCCTCTACGTTGTCACAGAGTGCCAGGTTGACCTCCCTGTATCATAGAGCAGCTTCCCACTAGCTATTTTACACATGATAGTGTATATATGTCAGTGCTATGGAATCTAGAAAAATAGTACTGACGGTACATATACACCATGGAATATTACTCAGCCGTTAAAAAGAATTCATTTGAATCAGTTCTAATGAGATGGATGAAACTGGAGCCCATTATACAGAGTGAAGTAAGCCAGAAAGATAAACATCAATACAGTATACTGACGCATATATATGGAATTTAAAAAGATGGTAACGATAACCCTGTATGCAAGACAGAAAAAGAGACACAGATGTATAGAACAGACTTTTGGACTCTATGAGAGAAGGTGAGGGTGGGATGATCTGAGAGAACAGCATCGAAACATGTATATTGTCAAGGGTGAAACAGATCGCCAGTCCAGGTTGGATGCATGAGACAAGTGCTCAGGGCTGGTGCACTGGGATGACCCAGAGGGATGGGGTGGGGAGGGAGGTGGGAGGGGGGATCAGGATGGGGAACACGTGTAAATCCATGGCTGATTCATGTCAATGTATGGCAAAAACCACTACAATATTGTAAAGTAATCATCCTCCAACTAATAAAAATAAATGAAAAAAAAAGTACTGATGAACCTACTTTCAGGGAAGGAGTGGACCTCCAGGATCTTTAGCTGCACCATGTGGAATCTAGTTGCCTGATCAGGGGTCAAACCTGCACCCCCTACATTGGGAGTGTGGAGTCTTAGCCATTGGACCACAAGGAAGTCCCACATTTCAACAGTTTTAACAGCAAGGAGATACCACTGTTAGGCAACTTGGGGAGTTTTTTAAAAAGCTATTTATTAGTTCTCATAAGCTAAGAATTCATAACCTAGAAAGGAAACAGTGTCCTATTCTATCTTCTGTATTATAAAGTGAACATCTCAAAGGATTGAGCTTTGCCTTATTTTCCCCAAATTAATTGAGCTTAGCATGTGGAATCTGGAAGAGGAAGATGCTGATTCCAATGAATTGAATTCAGGTAGAAAAAATCTCTTGTTCAAGATCTGTGTACTGGCAGTAGATAAGCATATTATTTGTTAAATCATATTGCTGCTTATTATCTGTCTCTTCCTGATAAAAAGATAAGCTCCATGACAACATGTATTTTTATCTGTTATTCTGCTAACTGATGGATCTTAAATGTCTAGAACATGGACTGGTACAGTGTAAACACTCAATGAATACTTTATGAATGACTGTATGGACAATGGTCTCTGCTCCCTTTATGAATCTGAGTAATCATGGAAATCTTCCTGTGAAGTGGTTCCTAATCTTTGAAATTTCATAGGTCAAATGCATTTAAAAACAAAAGAAAGTGAAAGTTGCTCAGTCATGTCTGACTCTTTGAGACCACATGGACTATACAGTTCATGGAATTCTCCAGGCCAGAATACTGGAGTGGGTAGCCTTTCCCTTCTTCAGGAGATCTTCCCAACCCAGGGATCGAACGCAGGTCTCCACATTGCAGGCAGATTCTTTTCCAGCTGAGCCACAGGGGGTGCCCAAGAATACTGGATTGGGTAGCCTATGCTTTCTCCGTGGGATCTTCCCAACCCAGGAATCAAATTGGGGTCTCCTGCATTGCAGGCAGATTCTTTACCAACTGAGCTATCAGGAAAGCCCAAAAACAAAAGAGAAAAGGAAAAAATATAGGACTGCTAGAACCAGTGCTGCCATTTTGTAATTGTTAAATATGGACTTTGAAAAATAACAATGAATATCCTGGAAGCTCCTCCTTGCTCCTCTGCACTATTCATAACACTGCCTTTTTTGTGGTTTCTACACAGCTCAGTGGTCCATGATATACATCTTACAACACCCAGTTTCTCCAAGCATGGTCAACAATAGCAAAATCAACTGGGAATTTGTAAGATGCAGATTCAGGTTGAAAAGATTTTCTTAATAAGAGAAAGGACTTTTCAATGCAGAAGTAAGAAAAAAGGAAATAATCTAAAATAATTGTTAGCCTTTTCTCAGAAACGACTGATACAAACTTAAGTCATGAACCAGCATCTGTCTGCTGGCAAATTTTCAAGAGCTCTGAGCTTTAAAAGCCACAGCTACAAGTGCTTCTGAATTGACATGACTTCTACGATAATGGGCCAGTCCTAAGGACATGCTGGATTCCAAACTAGACAACTTAAGTGATTACAGAAGCAGAGCCTTAAAGGGAATTTGAAAGATCATCTGGTCCAATCATTTAGGCCAGGGAAACTCTAAATCATCCAATTTTGTTGCATGGCTCCCAGCTGATTTGATCCCTCTTGAGTGTCCCGATGCTTCCAGTGCTTCAAGGAAATGTTCACCAGCCAGTTGGCTCTGTGGACACTTCCCATCATCTCCATCCCACGCCCCACCTAAGCCTGACAAAGAGAACGGAACTCGGAGAACAGCTTCCGGCTGTTTTTCTCTCATTGTTGACATTTTCAACAGATATTTGTTTCCTCAGCTTCTTTAGATAATAATGAAAATAATCTGGCAGTAATTTACGAGCATAAAATACTCTCTGTCAGCTAAGTGAGGAGGATTTGCATCTGTAAATACATATCTTTGTATATAAAGATGGGCTTCCCTGGTAGCTCAGCTGGTAAAGAATCTGCCTGCAAGGCAGGAGACCCCAGTTTGATCCCTGGGTTGGGAAAATCCCCTGGAGGAGGGCATGGCAACCCACTCCAGTTATTCTTGGTTGGAGAATCCCCATGGAGAGAGGAGCCAGGTGGGCTACAGTCCATGGGATCACAAGGAAACATATATAAAGATACACGCATAGGGACTTCCCAGTGGTCCAGTAGCCAAGACTCCAGGTTATCAATGCTAAAGGGCTGGGTTCGATCCCTGGTCAGGGAATTACATTCCACATGCCACAACTGAAAAGAAAAAAAGACCCCCGCCTGCCAAGACTAAGACCCCGTAGAGCCAAATAACTTTAAGAAAAGATAACATTTGCATAGTGGCACTGGTGGCAAAGAAACCTCCTGCCAATGCAGGAGACTCAAGAGACACAATTTTGATCCCTGGGTTGGGAAGATCATCTGGAGGAGGAAATGACAACCCACTCCAGTATTCTTGCCTGGAAAATTCCATGGACAGAGGAGCTGGTGGGTTATAGTCCATGGGGTCACAAAGAGTCAGATATGACTGAGCACATGCGTCGCTTCATTTACCTGTACATGGATTACCTTAAGAGCCACTTCAGCTACTGACCTCCAACATTCCCTGAAAGGAGTTCAGGGTGGAGTAGTTTATAGTGTCCCTCATATAATTTGAAATTCCCAGGTGGCTTAGATGGTAAAGAATCTGCCTGCAATGCAGGACACCTGGATTTGATTCCCAGATCGGGAAGATCCCCTGGAGAAGGGAATGGCAACCTACTTCAGTATTCTGGAGAATGCCATGGACAGAGGAGCCTAATGGGCTACAGTCTATGGGGTTGCACAGAGTCAGTCACGACTGAGCAACTTTCACTTACTCACTCACACAGATAACCTGGCTTCATATTTACAACTCCAAGTACCAGGCTTATTTAAAAAGTCTTTTGGTGGATGTTTTAAGAATGTTGATTTTTTTTTTTTAGTAGGGAATATAAAGGACAGAGGGGCAGATATACCAGTCAACAGAATACTACAAAGAAATCTTGGTTTTGCCTAGTAGGCTACTATTGTCAACAACCCAGAGCATAACCAAATCCAATATCTGCAGTACTGCTTGTTATAAAGAATTATTTCTTGTATTTCTAGATCACCAAACATTTTATTTATTAATGTAGGTGACTACTAAGGCATAGAAACAGCTTTCTTGAAACAGATATGGCAGTTATAATTCCAGCATGAAAAATTCTATTTGTGAAATTTTATTTCTATGTAAATCTTATTATTTCTGGGGGAAAAAAAGATCTCTGAATTGACTAGAAGTCTCTAAAGACAGCTGCTTTCAAACAGACTTAAAAATAGTTTTATTTTTCATTGGGATTTTTCATGTGGCAGATGTGAAGGTGAAAGGTCACTCATTCATTGTTTAATTTCAAAATGGAGCCAAAACAAATTGCAGCCACAGTAAATTTGCCCACCTAATCTTGCATGAAATGTACAAGCATTCAAATATTCTTATGGATTAGGGGAGCTTACCACTGCTTCATGTTTGACTGAAATTTCCTTGAAGGAATTGATGGAAAGTGAACTTGATCTTATAATAAAGAAATACCTAGAAAGTTTACTCTCTTTCTGCCTCTTACTCCTTTTTTATCCCTCATGCAGTATCCAAATCCATGTAAACCACTAGACTTCTAAAGACAAAATGTCCAAACATATTTTTTGCTTTCCCATAGTTATTTGTCTTCCTAATTAATTCCACAGTCTGAAATAAATTATTGACTTACCAGACTTTCTTGTTTTCTGTGACAGCTTCAGCAGTAAACAGGCCATTAACAATTCATAATGAGAGGACATGTTTGTTTTTTTTCCTTGTGCTAATTTGGTACCCCATTAGAGACTGTCTCTGACTCTTCCCTTTGCTGTCGACTCCTTTTGGAAAAGGGTGACAGACTGCTGGGCCCTATATCTTTGAAAAAAGAGACTTTTCAAAGGAAAAATAAAACTGTCTTTTGCCATATCCAACTCCTTGTGCAGAGACAATTTGTAAGACTTCTCTTTTGTCCTTTTCTTATCCATTTTTAAAAAGTACTTTGTAGGGGAACTGCAGCACTCTGTATGTGGACTGAGTCATTCTTGACCTGTGCTCTTCATTCATACTCACTGACTGCTTCCAGACAAGGTTGAAACTGATTTTCTATGAGTCTATGCCAGAAAAAGAGATCTGAATATTCTTCCTGAAAGATGCCTTGAAAAATGGGTGGGGTTTTACAGAGGACAGTATCTTTATGGGAGAAAGAATATAGGCAAAGAGAAATTCAAGAAAAACTGATAGGATGGTAAGTAGTATGGAGTAAAATACTATCCCATTGAATATTTTTTCAGTTTGAAGCTTAGGGATAGAAGAGATTGGTAGAAAAGATACCTGATTTAAGGAGGGAAGAAAATGCCTTGTTGGAGGAGGGTGTTGAGAGAATGTAACTTCTGGTTGACCTGAGATGTGGACCCAGGCAGGCAGAGACTCCTCCTCCTCACCCCTGTCTTTAGAATGTATCTTCTGCCCAGCATTCCTGCCCTAGCAGTCATTTCACGGACACAACCTTGAGAGGGCAACTCATTACTGAGACCACCTGGATGAGATAACATGACTGATCCCATTAAAACTGCTACATAGACTGGGAAGGTTCTGACAGGTACAGAGATCTACTTCTTGCAGCCACTCAAGATAAGCCTGCATATACGTCCTCTTCATTATTAAACCTGCCTGGAGTGGTCCGCCTCTTTCTGCCCTCCTTGTATTCGGGTTGGTTTTAGACTTCACCTAGAATTCCTGAGGTTTTATTTATTTATTTTTTTTTTTCACAATTGATTTTTTTTTTTTTTAATTAGTTGGAGGCTAATTACTTCACATCATTTCAGTGGGTTTTGTCATACATTGATATGAATCAGCCATGGATTCACACGTATTCCCCATCCCAATCCCCCCTCCCACCTCCCTTTCCACCCGATTCCTCTAGGTCTTCCCAGTGCACCAGGCCGGAGCACTTGTCTCATGCATCCCACCTGGGCTGGTGATCTGTTTCACCATAGATAGTATACACGCTGTTCTTTTGAAATATCCCACCCTCACATTCTCCCACAGGGTTCAAAAGTCTGTTCTGTATTTCTGTGTCTCTTTTTCTGTTTTGCATATAGGGTTATCGTTACCATCTTTCTAAATTCCATATATATGTGTTAGTATGCTGTAATGTTCTTTATCTTTCTGGCTTACTTCACTCTGTATAAGGAGCTCCAGCTTCATCCATCTCATTAGGACTGGTTCAAATGAATTCTTTTTAATGGCTGAGTAATATTCCATGGTGTATATGTACCACAGCTTCCTTATCCAGTCATCTGCTGATGGGCATCTAGGTTGCTTCCATGTCCTGGAGCCCTGAGGTTTTAAATCATCCCTTTGTAAGTTTGGAACTGAATCATAGAGGATAGGCAACCATTCTTGGATCAAGTACAGAAAAATAATCATCATTTTGCTTCCCAGGTGGGTCAGTAGTAAGAATCTGCCTGCCAATGCAGGAGACGCAGGAGACGCAGGTTCAATCCCTGGGTTGGGAAGATCCCCTGGGGAATGGCAACTCACTCCAGTTTTCTTGCCTGGAAAATCCCACGGTTGCAAAGTATTGGACATGACAGGGCAACTGGAGCATTCATGCACATCCTTCATCTCACATTGGTCTGGGAATTGCTATGTGAGTCTTGATTTAGAAAAAGGAAAGACAAAATGGAGAAAAATAGGATAATATTGCTCAAACTTTAAGGAATGTGGTAGAATCAAGAGTAAAAAGAAAGTACATTGATTAGAGAAGGTGTTTTGGGATGAGACTTTTATTCAAACTTAGCTTTGGGTCCCAGTGTCTTCATCTATAAAACTGGGAAAGTAATGTGTACTTCACTAAATGAGAAAATTGTAACTTAATGTTGAGATTGGCATATAGTAAAGGATTTAATGAATTGTAAATAAAATATTTACTAAATAATATTATTGAGTTAAATAATTATAATATTAATAATTTTATCTTATCAGTTATATTTATTTATTTATTATTATTTATTTCTTATTGTAGCTAAAGAATCTCAGAAGTTTTGTTATTGAACCTTCGGTTTAACAGAGAATGATGATTTCATGACAATACATTAAAACTTTAGTAGGGAATTTCAAAGAAAAGTTGATCAGCAGAGCAAGAGAGTACACTGTATCTTCCTTAAGTGTCTTTTTGTTGTACTTTCTTCAAAGACATAAAAAGAATATTTTCTCAGTTACACCAGCATGTGAAACTGAAAAAATGTACACCCTCCTTGTCAGAAAACCACTTGTTTAGTCCCAGGGATGGGTGGCCCCAAATCTTCTTTCCTCTTTGCATCCACACTCTTTACAATGTGACTTTGCATTTCCTTCTACCAGGAGGCAGAGTTTTCCCTACCTGTGATTCTGAGTTTGGCCACATGACTTTCTTTGACCAAGGGAATGTTAGTAACAGCAGTGCCAACACGGGCTTGAAAAAGCACTTGCACATTTCCTTTTCCACTCTTGCTCTCCTCCATTAGCCAGGGTGATGGATGTTCAGTTCAGTGTGTTGGTGGATGAGTCACAGGGAGCCAGCCTAAGTCATCCAACATCCTAAATGAGGTCCTCCTAGGCCAGTTTGCTGACCTTCAGGAAAATTCCAAACACACGGAAGCCCAGTGGACCCACATGCCATTGGAACAACTAAACCTGAGTGCTACGACTGGAGAATCCATGTGCCACGTTGAAGGATCCCTCATGCCACAGGTAAGACCCAATGCAGCCAGATAAATTAAATAAATAAATAAGCATTTTCAAAAAGTAAATAAATAAACCATGGACACTCAGGATTAATTTGAGATCTATACCTCAATCCTCAAGCTTTGCTCTCCTCCACCTCTCCTCACTATGACTTTGCCCCCTAACCCCAGTAAAACTCAACTAGAAAATCTTCGGCAAATAATCAGAAGGAATATGATGATACATCAGGAAAGAAAGGATGGAGAAAAGCAATCATATGCCATTTAATTGGGAAAAATTTCACGAAAATGGCAATGGTGTTAGAGTAATATGTTTCCATATTTGGATGTCATTTCTGGTATTTATTAGATATATAATGTTAGAAAATTACATTTGTTCCTAAGTATAATATCAAGATGATACTTTATACACATATTTTTTGAAGAATCATATAGGAAAGACAACTGGAATGGAATAATGGGGATTCCATGCATAATGGCTTTTTTTCACCCCATGGCCACAAGGCATGGCCTATTCTTGAATTATTCTTGTCTTACTCTTGACCATAGATCATGTCTCCTTTACTTGATCCCTTCATGAGTGAGAAGACAGTGTCTCTTATCTTCTCATCCCTAAGAGTTAGCATAAAACTCAGTAAAATATTCTTAATGTTTATTAAATGAATAAACCAAATCCCAACTATAAGCAGCAAAATAGACATTGGTCACTTATGTATCAGCTTCGTTGCTGTTTTGAAAAGCAAAGTTTGAAAAAGGCTTCCTTAAAAAAAAAAAAAAAAAAAGAAAAAGGCTTCCTTACCCTCTTGTACTTGTTGGTGGGTATATAAATTGATACAACCACTATGCAGAACAGAATGAAGTTAAAAAACTAAAAATAGTTTAAAGACTAAAAATAAAACTACCGTATGATCCAACAATCCCACTACTGGGCATACACCCAAGAGAGCCATGATTCAAAAAGACACATTTCCACCCCTATGTTCATTGCAGTGCTATTTACAAAAGCCAGGACGTGGAGGCAACCCAAGTGTCCACCGACAGATGAATGGATAAAGAAAATGTGGTCATCTATACAATGGAATATTACTCGGCCATAAAAAGGAATGAAATTGGATCATTTGTAGTGATGTGGATGAACCTACAGTCTGTCACACAAAATGAATTAAGTCAGAAAGAGAAAAACAAATATTAATGTACATTCATGTGTATATATACATATATATGTGAAATCTAGAAGAATAGTACAGATAAACCGAATCTGCAAGGCAGGAATAGAACTGTAGATGTAGGGAACAGACTTGTGGACACAGGAAGTGGAAGAAGAGGGTGGGACAAATTGAGAGAGTGGCATTGACATGTATACACGACCATGTGTAAATAGCTAGTAGGAAGTTGATGCATAACACGTGGGATCAGCCCGTTCCTCTGTGATGACCTAGATGCATGGGGTGGGGTGGGGGAGAGGTCCAAAACAGAGGGCATATATGTATATATATATAGCTGATTCATGGTTGTTGTACAGCAGAAATGAACTCAACATTGTAAAGCAATTATACTCCAATTTAAATAAATAAGTAAAAGAAAAAGTCTTCCTTATTTAGAATCCAACAGTATTAGGGATCCTACTTTCTGTCTGGATCACTGAGCTGTGACAGAGGTTTATAGAATAAATGTTACTATAATTATACAGAGACCCTGGAGGTAAAAATAAGGAAGCAAGAAAAGACTGGGTCTGTTTTCATCAATGTGTTATGTCCACTCTGAGGATGTCTCAGTATATATCCAGGGGAAATGTGAGCTCCGAGAAGATGAGAAGTTTTCATTGTAAAAGCCCGTGTTGTTAGTGCAGTCAAGAGGGACAGCAATGAGGAACTGCCTAAAATAAGTGAAACATCATGTAAATTGATCTGAAAATTACTAGCAGTTATACTATCTCCAACGAAATGATTCATGCTGATTTGAGGAAGTATTTCTTGCCTCTATTAACAGCCTTAATGTTCGGAGCAGTAGGAAAGTCATGGAAGCTGAAGAAGCCAGCAGGTCTTACAAATTTTCTGCTGCCAGGAAGGGCATACCTGCTCTACACAGATCTTTCAGGGCTTTAGTTTGCCACAGGGAATTAAATTCTGTAGCGCTGTAGCCAGGTGTTGTCTTTTCACCCTTCCTTCACTTCTTGGCATCTAGCATGATATGGAATGTCTGGCTGGTGAACTCAAGTCCTAGAGATAAATGCATAACTTTACATCCATTTACTTTCTTTAATGAAGTCAGTAGCTTATTGGAAGGCTGTATTCATTGGTTGATCTCCTCTGCTTTTTATTTGTTTATTTATTTTTTGGCTTTCTTTATCAATGTTACTTATTTATTTTAAAATTTTTATTGGAGTACATACATGTGTGCTAAGCTGTGTCTGACTCTTTGTGACCCTATGGACTGTCTCCCGCAAGGCTCCTCTGTCCACGGGATTTCCAGGGCAAGAAGACTGGAGTGCGTTGCCATTTCCTTCTCCAGGGGATCTTCCTGACCCAGAGGCCAAATCCAAAACCCAAACCTCTTATGCTTCCTGCATTGGCAGGCAGGCTCTTTACCACTAGAGCCATGTGGGAAGCCCCTTTATCAATGTTATTTATTTATTTTAAATGTTTTATTGAAGTATACATGATTTTCAAGTTTGTGTTAGTTTCAGGTGTATAGCAAAGTGGATCAGTTACACACACACACACACATATAGCCATTTTTTTTTCAGATTATTTCCCCATATATGTTATTACAGAATATTGAGTAAAGTTACCTGTGCTCCATAGTATGGGTCCTTAATGAGTTTGAATGTGATTTTGTGCTTGTGTTTGTGAGTGTGTGTGTGCATGTATAGTGATACATGTAACGAAGGAGTCTGTGTGTTTTTAACTTCTCTGCAGTAGTGATTATCTGCTTAGCATATTCTGCTTTTTTTTAAACTAGCTCAGCCTAGGACACCAGACTAAGAGAAAAAGGAGAACCAAGATGTTCCACTGCCTCCCTTTTCAAAACATCTGCTTAAGATTTACAAAAGACTGAATTACAGCGTTTCACTCCTATTTCATCACTTCCCTTGAATAAATCACCTCTCTCTGAATCTTAGTTTTTCCACCTGTATAGGGGGAATCACATTTACACATGCATCCAATTGGGCAGAAGTCTGCAAATAGAAAGCAACCAGAGAGCAGAATTTGTAATCTTTTTATTCTTATACTGTATTTGATTTATTCTAGGAATTTTGGTAATCATCCTCTTAAATCATTTCTAAAACTGTCAGCAAGTTGCATCGTGGTTGGGCCGGGAGATCGCAAAAGTGAGTATTCATATCAGTGCAAATCATTTCAGTACTATTCCTCTATAAACCTGGAGGAAATGAACTTTAGTTTAAACTTTCATCAGCACAGATACTAAGTAGCTGCCCTGGCTCATTTGTGGAAGAGCCACCTATTATACCACATTCCAATTTATAGTCTGAAATATGTTTAACACCTACTGCAAAATATTTCCTAATGTCCTCCTAAAGGTCCTTTTATATGATTTATAGTAGTTTTCCTAGAAAATCATACAATCAGTTTTAATGTGTATTTATTAAATTTCTGGTCTGTGTCCATACTGGGTTTGTAACTGAAGATGCTACTAAAGAAACATGAGAACATCTCTGCTGACCGAGAGCTCAAAAATCATTTGTGCTGATTTTCTGACCCCAACCACACTGGATTTTATGGTGTCTGTGTCAATTGACCTCTTAGAAAAAAAAGCATACCATGTACTGGAGTAGCTGGAGAAATCTTTGAAGGTGATGGGCTGAGCTGGTAAGTGATGACAGAAACATTTGGAGGGATCACGTAGGTAGCATATAAGATTGTGCAGGCTGCCTAACTCTTGGGAGTATCACTCACATAGTCTATAAAGTAAATAACACTCCGTAGAGTTGTGCAGTGTCCAAACTGCCAAGGATACAAGAGCATAACTTAATGGGAAGGAGAGGCAGAATAGGGTCTGAGCTGTGGGTTTCTATGAATCACATATATGATATTTCACAGCTATGAGATCGTGTTAAAATTATCTTCTCTAAATCTCCATTTCCCCACCATTAAAATCAGGTTTATAAAATAGTTCCTTACGCACATGTGAGGATGGAAAAAGATAAGAAGGGTTGAATATTCAGTACACTCCTGGTCACTGAAGTACATTTTAGTTTTTGCTACTGCTTTTATTTTTAATTAAGAATTTGGGAGAGCCTCTGAAGCCTTTCAGCTACAAGTTATTCAGGAAACTTTGAATGCGGAGTGAGTGTGCGTGTGTGTCTGGGTGGGGGTGAGGGTGGCGTAGTATCTTTCTCACTGAAGATTTAAAAGGGCAAATGATCGCCTTTGGGGGACATGGGCGCAATCTAGAAAAAAAGGCTGCATCTCGATAAATGTATAATCTATCTCCTGCTTTTTTATAGCTTATTCAAAATCTGCTGATAAGAAAATGCCTAAGCTGGTCCCCATTTTGCTGTTTATTCAGAGTGTAAACAGACATTGATATTAGCACGTCACTTGGTTATAAGGCTGGATTTTGCCAGGAAGAGTAATGCAGTGAGAGATGATTGTTTCTGGAAAAAGAAGTAAGAAAGAGTGAGATCTCTTAGCCTAGTGTGCCCCTGCCAGAAATGCACCCACCGATGGGAAAGACACACACATGCCTAAACCGTTTATCTTTTGTTTGGAAGAAGGAGTGTGTGTGTGTGTGTGTGTGTGTGTGTACACACCCATGTGTGTTGGGGAAAGGATTAGGGAGAATGGGGATACAAAGATTTTTATAGATATAGAACTTTACAGATTTGACACAAGGATATATGGCCCTAACTTCAGTTTCCTATTTTCTTCAAAGGAGCTAAACATTTAGATATATAGTTTTACTAGTTTATAAGTGATTTTAATCAAAAAGTATAGGCATACAATAAAAATCTGAAAAATAGGATTATGATTTTTTTCCCTCTTAACATTATTATTTCATTTCCTCTTGGTCTATTTCCCATGCATTTTTTCTTTTTTTTTTTGCAGTGCTTTAACCATAGTGTAAATATTAATTTGCATATTCCTTTCTCACTAATGATATAAGTATTTTTCATGTTGCTAAGTCTTTTTCATTACCACTCATTTTAATCTCCGGAAAGCACTGTAAGACTGAATATAAACATTTTATGCCATCATCATCCTACTACTGGAGAGAGTAATGGTTTTTTATCATAAATACTGTTTTGATGGTCTTCTTACTGCATAATTTCTTTCCCACATTCCCACCACCCCTCCCACCTTTGGAAGGGATTTACCTAATAGAATTACTAGTAAAAGGATATGAAGATTTGCATGGTTAAATATATTTTGTGGGGGCCTATTTCTTGAGAAGATGTAGATGTGTAGATTTTACCAATGCATCCTTCTAAATTCCCACTTTCCAGTCCCCGGGTCTCATCGCCAATGCTCCTTCTAGAAGACGTAGAATATCAGTGCTTATGCAAAAGTCGACTAAATCTCAGTAACCCCTATAGGCAAGTGTGATTCCAACAGAGGTCTGAATCATCCTGCTCGTTAAATAAGAGCAAAGTCTAAATTACAGCTAAAGCCAAAAATCTTCTGATCTTTATTTCCCTTGTTTCTGGATGTAGAAGGTAAAAATGTACCTCCTTGAGAGAGTCGGGCAGTGGTGGAGTAGCTCAGTACAGATGTGGTGTTAAGGAGGGCGTGGGAATTGCAAACAGCTCGCCTATTTCTAGAGCAGCGAAGGAGAGGCCAGAACTAAACAAGAGCGATGCATGAAAAATGGCTTAAACATTAAGCAGCTACGTCCTGTCATTCTGGTCCGAGTGGGTGAAGAATATGCATAAATAAAAATTAAATATGAGAAAAGGGCTAAAAATAAAATCATACAAAACTCATGAAGCTGAAACTCTGAATACAAATACAATCCCACGTCTTTGGGTGAAATCCATAACCAGTTTTCGGCAATACCCACCTGACTCGCTCATTGAATTGCAAAATGAGAGAATATAAATCAGAGTTGACAACGAGGTCTTATTTCCCTCTTTAGAGGATTTAACTGAATAATAAATCATACAGATCCAGCCTCGTGGACCTCTTAGGATTCAGAACCATTCTCTTTGTTGGAGCCTACAAACAAGAATTCCTACTATGTGATACAAGTAGAAAGCAAACCTCCCCCCCTCACGCTGTCACCTCCCGTTCCAATTAAGCAGATCAGTAAGGAGAGAGGTTTATTTACTCTAGTTAGCCAGAACACAATTGGCTACTTAAGCAGATCAGTAAGGAGAGAGGTTTATTTACTCTAGTTAGCCAGAACACAATTGGCTACTCATCTGAAAAATCTTCTGATTTTAGTTCTCCCTGCATGTCGCTATCACATTATTTTTTAAGATAAAATTTTCTCAGATATTGCATGTAATACATGGGTATCTGCCTGTTAAAAATTCCAGCTCTCTGATATGTAGAGAACACTACATTATAATTTTAGCTAGCCTCCAGTCACCTCAACTGTCTCAGAATTAATTTCATTAATATAATTAGTCATAGAAGCACACACTGTCTCACACCATACTTTTCATATACATTTAGATATATTTATGTGTCTATATTATAGACAAACACACATATATATAGTTTAGCTTTTAAAAATTAATAGTATTTTACTATTGGGCTTCCCTGGTGGCTCAGACGGTAAAGCGTCTGCCTACAATGTGGGCGACCCGGGTTCGATCCCTGAGTCGGGAAGATCCCCTGGAGAAGCAAAGGGCAGCCCACTCCAGAATTCTTGCCTGGAAAATCCCATGGACGGAGGAGGTTACGGTCCATGGGGTCGCAAAGAGTCGGACACGACTGGGCGACGTCACTTTCACTATACATATTATAGATATTGTTTTGTGACTTCTAATAATATGTTTTAGGAAGTCTCTCCGTCATTATAAGATATATATATATACACATATATACATACACATGTATACATCTATATGTATATACATGTATATGTGAGATATATCTCTTTAATATATATCCTATATGTGTATATGCATGTGTATATGCATATTATATGTGTATGCATGTTATATATATAATATATATTATAATATTATATATATAATATATATGTATATGCATGTTATATATATATATTTCCTACATGTGTATATGCATATTATAAATATATATATATGCACATAATAAAATGACAAGAACTTCTCTGACATTAAGATATATATGTATATAAATACATATTAATATGTATTACCTATATATTATATATATATATACATACACATATATATATGGCTACCTTATTCTATTTAAATGCTACATTTCATTCCATTTGCAGTTGTACAATAATTTACCCAACCCTTTAATACTGAAGAACACTTGAATAGTTTCCAGATTTTAAAAAGTAATGCTATGATACAGCATATGCATGCATGTGTGTGTGTGTGTGTGTGTGTGTGTGTGTGTGCGTGTGTGAATCTGTGCATTTATTTGTGAATCTATCAGGATAGACTTCAAGACTTAAAATAGCTATGTCAACTAGGCTTGAACACTTAAAATTATATTAAATCTTATGAAACTGTTCTTCTACAATTTATAGGAATACCATTTCCCCCACTATTTGCCAGTACTGGATATTATAAATATATTTGCTAAATTAGAGTGGGAAATGTTGCCTCTTGTCATTCATGACATACCCCCAATGTTAATGAAACTGAGCTTTTTTAATGTTTCTTGCCTGAATTGTATTTCATTTTTTTGCAAATTTTCTCTTTACATTTCTCCTAGTTTTTTTTTTTCTCATGGTTCTTTGTCTTTTTAAATTGATTTATATATATTTATATAAAATTCATATGCATATGAAAGCCTTTCTTCTCTTTGGTCAAAAGTATTTACTTAAGATTTTTGTTGACTGTGTTATATTAGGGAGAAGACAGAAGAGATGGGGACTGAGGAGAGAGAACAAATTACATTGTGATCTTATAGTTTTGTTCTGCAGAGAGAGCTATCCTTGTTGTTTAGAAAAATAGATAGCACTTTGTAAAATCTGAGAAAGATAATGAAACGTTAAGTTTTAAGGATTAAATCAGTATGGATAAAAAATTGCTGGCTTTCAGTATGTCTCCCACTCACTTCTATGTTTTAGTTGATATTTTCATCCAGCATCTAAATGCAGGTTTCTAACTGAATCCAATGGCTATCTTTTATGTAAGACAAGTGATAAGGTCTTACACTTTATACTCTGCGTCTTGGCATGATTACCCACCATTATATTTCTTCTGCTTACAGAGCAAATCTTTATTCTTCATCAGGAAAAGATAGGTACATGGGACTTCCCTGGAGGTCCAGTGGTTAAGACTCCATGCTTCCAATGTGAGGGGCATGGGTTTGATCACTGGTTGTGAACTAAGAAACCACAAGCTGTGGAATAGCCAAAAAAAAAAAAAAAAAAGCCCAAATACAATTAAAAAAAAAAACAAACACACACAGAATAGATAGGCATAAATGGTAAAACTATAATTTCCTAAATTTAAACTACTCCTATGATCTAATATTCAGTTCCAGAATGAAACTTACTGATTAAACTCCTATAAATATATAGAACATTCAAGATTCAGCTCAACATTCAGAAAACTAAGATCGTGGCATCTGGTCCCATCACTTCATGGCAAATAGATGGGGAAACAGTGGCAGACTTTATTTTCTTGGGCTCAAAAATCACTGCAGATGGTGACCGTGGCCGTGAAATTAAGACACTTACTCCTTGGAAGGAAAGTTATGACCAACCTAGACAGCACATTAAAAAGCAGAGACATTACTTTGCCAACAAAGATCCATTTAGTCAGGCTATGGTTTTTCCAGTGGTCATGTGTGGATGTGAGAGTTGGACTGTGAAGAAAGCTAAGCGCTGAAGAATTGATGCTTTTGAACTGTGGTGTTGGAGAAGACTCTTGAGAGTCCCTTGGACTGCAAGGAAATCCAACCAGTCCATCCTAAAGCAGATCAGTCCTGGGTGTTCATTGGAAGGACTGATGCTGAAGCTGAAACTGCAATACTTTGGCCACCTCATGCGAAGAGTTGACTCGTTTGAAAAGACCCTGATGCTGGGAAAGATTGAGGGCAGGAGGAGAAGGGGACGACAGAGGATGAGATGGTTGGATGGCATCACTGACTCCATGGACGTGAGTTTGAGTAAACTCCGGGAGTTGGTGATGAACAGGGAGGCCTGGCGTGCTGCCCTCCATGGGGTTGCAAAGAGTCAGACACGACTGAGTGACTGAACTGAACTGAACTGAAATATATAGATGTTTGAAATAAAATCAAACACCTTCCTCACCTGCACTTTTCACTCACTTTCTTCATCATGGATATGAAATTTCTTTATTCAAAAATTAAATGCATATAGAGGCAGACCTCGTCTTATTGTTTTGACATTATGCCTTGCATATTCTGTATTTTGTACAAATTGAATGATTGTGGCCACCTTGTGTCCAGCAGCTCTATCGGCTCCCACTATTTTTTTTTTCCATTTATTTTTATTAGTTGGAGGCTAATTACTTTACAATACTGTAGTGGTTTTTGCCATACAGTGACATGAATCAGCTGTGGATTTACATGTATTCCCCATCCCGATCCCCCCTCCCACCTCCCTCTCCACCCGATCCCTCTGGGTCTTCCCAGTGCCCCAGGCCCGAGCACTAGTTTCATGCATCCAGCCTGGGCTGGCGATCTGTTTCACACTTGATAATATACATGTTTCGATGCTGTTCTCTCGAAACATCCCACCCTCGCCTTGTCCCACAGAGTCCAAAAGTCTATTCTGTACATCTGTGTCTCATTTTCTGTTTTGCATATAGGGTTATCATTACCATCTTTCTAAATTCCATATATATGTGTTAGTATGCTGTAATGTTCTTTATCTTTCTGGCTTACTTCACTCTGTATAATGGGCTCCAGTTTCATCCATCTCATTAGAACTGATTCAAATGAATTCTTGTGTGTGTCTCGAGTAATATTCCACGGTGTATATGTACCACAACTTCCTTATCCATTCGTTTGCTGATGGGCATCTAGGTTGCTTCCATGTCCTGGGAATTATAAACAGTGCTGCGATGAACATTGGGGTGCACGTGTCTCTTTCAGATCTGGTTTCCTCAGTGTGTATGCCCAGAAGTGGGATTGCTGGGTCATATGGCAGTTCTATTTCCAGTTTTTTAAGAAATCTGCACACATTTGCTCACATCATGTCTCTGAGTCACATTTTGGTAATTCTTGGAATATTTCAAACTTTTACACTATTATTCTATTTGTTATGGTAATCTGTGATCAGTGATCTTTGATGTTGCTATTGTTATTGTTTGGAGGTGCCAAATTAAAATTTAAATCTATATTAAAATTTCAATACCAATTTAGATTATCTTCCTAGGTATGTTTGCACTTTCTACTTGTGCTTATTATAGAAATTTCCCCAGTGGATTGTACATATTTCTACATATGTCTTTCCACTGTTTTATTAACATCTTGATAACAAGGATCTTTTTTCTCCATTAATGTGTCATTAATGCCTGAAATAATTAATAAAATGTAGTAGGTGGTCCAACAAACATTGATTTTTTAATATACAGTTGTGGATAGAATACCCTCCCTTGCTCACCAAATTATGTTAAGTGCACACCTGTGACTTGGTTGTGACCTGTCTTTCCTGACTCTTCTTTAGTTCCTTCCCTGACAGGGACTTCAGTGGGTAAAACTCTGTGCTTCCAATGTAGGGGGTGTGGGTTCAATTCCTGGTCAGGGAACTAAGATCCCACATGCCTCATGGCAAAAAAAAAAAAAAAAAAAACCAAAAAAAACCCCCCAAAAAACCCACAAAAGAGAAGCAATATTGTAACAAATTCAATAAAGACTTCAAAAAGGTCCACATCAAAAAAACAAACAAACAAAATTTAATGAGGTTTGGAGGGATAAGAGGAGAAGGTTATTGCTACCGTAGCTCTGACTTTAGAATCAACAGTGTTTCTTCTATAACAGAAAAGGGGGAGAACAACTCTTTTACTGTTATAAGTGTCATAAATTGAATAGTGATGATTGTTTATTATGAAGGAATAATTTAAAAAGTCATAGAACAGTGTTTTGCTCCTCATAGAAAAACTGAGTGATTATTCCTTTTTGGTTTTATTTTTTGTGTTTTTTTTTTAACTTTTTATTTTGTATTGGGGTATAACTGATTAATAAACAATGTTGTCATAGTTTCAGGTGAAGAGCTAAGGGTTTCAGCCATACATATACATGTATCCACTGAATGATAATTCTGATGATAGCACAAACAACTGCTTTGCTTCTCTCCTTACTTCTTTTATTTTAAAGCCAGGATAGGAATGGTTTACTTATTGCAAGAGCTGAAATCTTAGCCTAGTTTTGTTTGAAAGAAATATATATTTTTAATATGAGATCCTGGAAATTTTGAAACTGCAGAGAATTTCTATTGGCTTACATAAAAAGAGGGAATGCTTCTCTCAGGAATTATACTGACTGCTGCCTCCCATCCTGTAGGTTGGTAGGTACTAATTTTCCACTTCTTTGTTGAGTCACTCCCAGAATCATGTAGTTTGTCTCTTCCACATAGAACAATGGCTCACCCATCTCAGATAACTGGACAGACAGCTATTGATCTTACCTTCTGCAGGCTTTCCAGAGCTCTTTCTAAGACTCTATTTTACCCCTTTCACATTTACCTTTGAAGTGGATCGCCCCACCACCATGCAATTTATGGTCATATAAGTGTAGTTGTGAAAAATGCAAATCCAAAGCTGTGCAATGAAAATATGAAAGTCTTATGAACACAACACAAAATTATGCTAATGCCCTGAATTGAATATTCTTTTTCCAGAACCACAGAATTCCAAAGTTGGCAGGCAGTGTGAGCTGTGTTGACCCTGGGACTGCCGCATAGCAGTGTCACTTCAGCTGGTGAGCAGAGAGGGCTGTGTCATTTGACAGGATTAGTTTTACAAAATGCGTATTTCAAGTTAAATGTGGCCTTCAGGATTCCATCCCTCAAACAAAATGCAACCGATTTGCATGAAAATGATAAAAATTGCTCCACAGAACTTGTGCATAATTGGTAATCTGTAATAAACAAGACATTTATATGGCTGGATAAGGAAAAAAAAACGATGGAAGAAAAGTCAGAATCCAGGAATAGATGGTGGTAGCGGGGAATGAAAGAAGCCAGAATGAAGACATGCAGAACAGAGTGAGCAACAGAGAGATAATTGATGCAGAACAGGCTTCCCTGGAGGCTCAGATGGTAAAGAATTTGTCTGCAATGCAGGAGACCTGCGTTCCATCCCTGGGTTGGGAAGATCTCCTGGAAAAGGAAATGGCAACCCACTCCAGTATTCTTGCCTGGGAAAGTCCATGGGCAGAGGAGCCCGGCGGGCTACAGTCCCTGGGGTCCCAAAGAGTTGGACACGACTGAGTGACTAAACTTTCACTTTTTCTAATGCTGACAGCGGGGAAGGACTTGGGAGCACAGGGGTGCCCAAGAAGGACTAAGATTTGGGGCAATACATTCAAGCCATCCCATTTGGTCCCCTTAGCTCTCAAATGGAGCCAGGAAAAAACTAGATAGGGCAAGAACAGAGACTCTGCTCAGAGCCTCAGATCAGCAGGAGCCCCCTTGGCATCCATCAGCACGACTTGGGGACCAAGATATTCAACTGGCTCCTGTCTATGCTTGAGTCTCCCCCTGTATTAACTGAGGGTGTTCCCTGGCTCTGGTCTTGAATTCTAATTCCTCCTTTGTTGTTCCTGGGATCTCTGGCATTCCATCTTGGATAAACACGTGGGTTTATTCATTTCACAAAAAGAGTGATGCTAGCTACCACTCGGTGGATACTTTGCATCAGGTCTTCCTCAGGGACTTTTTCCAGCGATATAAGATACTGATCTCCTCCTCCAAAGGAGTACTCTACTTAGATATTTCAGGCTTTTTATAGACATCTTCTGTTTCTGTTATCAATGTGATTAGTCTCTCATTAGGATAAAAATTATAAGCTTAGTTTATAATTACAGGGAAGAAGGTATACAGAAAAAATAGAAAAATAAGTTATAACATCTTAGTACAGAGTTTCATATTAAATAGCTATTTCTACTTTTTTAAGAATTAAGCATGTCTAATAATGCTCACTTCTAAATCAAGACTTTTTGTAAGGTAAAGAAAATAGTTATATAGACAAATACCTTATGATATCACTTTTTTCTCAGAATCTAAAATATAACACAAATGAAACTACCCACAAAACAGAAACAGTCATAGACAGAAAAGAAACTTATGGTCACCAAAAGGGAAAGGGCTGGGTGACGGATAAACTAGGAGTTTGGGATTAGCAGATACAAACTATTATATATGAAATAGTAGAACAACAGGGTCCTATTGCAGAGAACAGGGAATTATACTAAATATTCTGTTACAAACCATAATAGAAAAGAATCTACAAAGAATACACACACACACACACACACACACACACACACACACACACATATATATGCGTGTAACTGAATCACTTGACTGCACACCAGAAACCAGCACAATATTGTAGATCAATCATATTTCAGTTTAAAAAAAAAAAGAGTTTACCTCCAACTCTTTATGCTTTTCATAATAGTGTTTATTTTTTCCATATATTTAGAGATAGCTCCCCATACAGCTATATGATTCACATGTATTTTTTAAAGAAGTATATGCTCTATAAAATAGTAGTAAATTGCTTTGCATTTCAGTTTTTATATAACACAGAAAATGGACATTGTTTTGCAATGTGAATATAATTTTGAGGGGAATAACTCCTATTAATTAAGACCTTATGAGCAGGTACTGTTAGGCAATGATTTCAATCATCTGGCCATGTTTTTGTGGTAAATGTTGGTATTCGTATGTAGATCTCTACTCACTGAGACAGTCAATTCCTAGGCAGATTGATAAGAAGTCCAGGGGTCCCCAAGGAGAAAGGGGTCTGGAATTCTCAAGGAGGAAGAGAGGACAAACATTTTTCCCTTCTACATTCCTTAGGATTATATAACAATACTGTATCCTGCTTGAGGACAGTCTCTGGAAAAAACCTTCTGGCCAATCCTGTTATCTTAAAATGTAAATTATGGGAGTAGGTCTATTGAGGTCTTTACAACCTCCAGACATTCTTTTGATTCACAGTAATAACTAATTAGAGAGTATACAACTCCATTGCTGACATTAGCAAGGGGACACTCTTTCTGCCCCCTTCTGATGCCTATGTCAGAAGCTTTCTCTATCTCCTTTATACTTTAATAAAACTTTATTACACAAAAACTCTGAGCTATCAAGCCTCATCTCTGGCCCTGGATCGAATTCTTTTCCTCCAGAGGCCAAGAATCTGGCATCTTTTCGTGGTTCAGCAACAACCTTTCATCACTGTGTTCTTGTATCCCAAGTTCTTGAATGCAAATCTCACGCTTAATCTAAAAATCATGCATAACCTAAAAATCAAGCTTGACCTAAAAAATCATGGTATCCGGTCCCATTGCTTCATGGCAAATAGATGGGGAAACAATGAAAACAGTGACAGACTTTATCTGGGGGGGGGTCTCCAAAATCACTGCAGATGGTGACTGCAGCCATGAAATTAAAAGACACTTGTTCCTTGGAAGAAAAGCTATGACCAACCTAGACTGCATATTAAAAAGCAGAGACATTACTTTGCCAACAAAGCTTCATCTAGTCAAAACTACAGTTTTCCATTAATCACATATGGATGGGAGAGTTGGACTATAAAGAAAGCTGAGTGCTGAAGAATTGATGCTTTTGAACTGTGGTGTTGGAGAAGACTCTTCAGAGTCCCTTGAACTGCAAGGAGATCCAACCAGTCTATCCTAAAGAAAATCAGTCCTGAATATTCATTGGAAGGACTGATGCTGAAGTTGAAACTCCAATACTTTGGCCAACTGATGTGAATAGCTGACTCATTTGAAAAGACCCTGATGCTAGGAAAGATTGAAGGCGGGAGGAGAAGTTGATGATAGAAGATGAGATGTTTGGATGGCATCACTGACTCGATGGACATGAGTTTGAGCAAACCCCGGGAGTTGGTAGTGGGCAGGGAGGCCTGGCGTGCTATAGTCCATGGCGTTGCAAAGAGTTGGACGTGACTGAATGATTGAACTGAACCTAAAAACATACTGTGATTTGATGCAAAAATAGCTCCCCAGCAGTTTGTATCACTCCCTCTACACAATCTCTGAATAACTGTGAAATGGCATACCCTGGTATAGAAGCTGCTTCAAGTTCCTAGCTGGTTAAGCAGTTTTATACATTTTATTAGTGTAATAATAGATTTTATAATCAACTGAAATATGTAATTATAAGTGTGTATCATCCATATTACCAGCTTGATGCTTGGGCTTAGCTTTGCATTGATTGAAGCACTGAAGTTTTAAAATTAATTATGAAGAGAGTTGATGGTCATTTAAGTTTTCCCACATGAGGGAAAGTATGGGAGTAATGTATGCTCAGGTAGTGGGGGATGGCCTAAAAGTTCATTCAGGTTTTTCCACAAGATGTTACAGAAAAACCCGAATGAAATTTTTGCTGGGTGAAGATAAAATGTGGATAAAGAAAGAAAATATGTCATGTGATCTGGGTGCTGTAGGTTTTTTATTTTTTAATTGGGGAATGGAACAAGTGGCCCTGCCATAGCTTTGGGGAATGAGAGACTGAGGTTGTACAGGATGGTGGTTTTGGAGAATGATGGGTTATTCACTGGGTCTGCTTTCATGTCTTCACAAGTCACAGTTAAAAAATGGAGTCTGTTTTTAATTATTTTTTGTTGCTGGGTTTTTTTTTTTTTTTCTTTTTAAATGCTACTCCACCCAGAGACTAAATAACTTGGGGCCTGGGAAGTAAGTGTTCATGTCAGACAGGTATGTGTGTCTGTATGATTGGGGAACAGATATGGGAGGTAGCAAATCAGACTGGGATTCAGGGGAGGGCAGAGAGGGAAGCTGGGGGAGAGGAAGCATTTGAAAGAAGAAACTGTTGAACTGAAACCTGAAGAAGGAGCAGGGTGGTTCTTTGAATGGCCTCTCCCCGAATCTTCTACCTGAAAGATCCTGTAATGAAATATTAAGAAGTCCTGTGGGGACTCCCCTGGTGGTCCAGCGGTTAAGACTCTGCACTCCCAATGCAGGGTATATGGGTTCCATCCCTGGTGGGAAAATAAAGATCTCGCATGCCACACCACATGGCCAAAATAAATAATTTTTAAAAACACATGTGAATACTTATAAGAAAAGAAGAAGGCCTCTGGCCCCAGGTCACCTGGGTTCTCATCCTTATGTTGTTGTTGTTGTTCAGTTGCTAACTCATGTCTGACTCTTTGTAACCCTGTAGACTGTAGTCTTCCAGGCTCCTCTGTCCAAGGAATGCCCCAGCAAGAGTCTGGAATAGGTAGCCATTCCCTTCTCCAGTGGATCTTTCTGACCCACAGATGGAACCAGAATCTCTATTGTCTCCTGCATTGCAGGCAGATTCTTTACTGCTGAGCACCAGGGAAAGTGAAAGCATTAGTTACTCAGTGAGTCCGACTCTGTGCAACTCCATGGACTGTAGCCCGCCAGGCTCCTCTGTCCGTGGGATTCTCCAGGCAAGAACACTGGAGTGGGTTGCCAATTCCTCCTCCAGGGGATCTTCCTGACCCAGGGATCGAACCCAAGTCTCTAGTCTCTCCTGCATTGACAGGTGGGTTCTTTACTACTGAGCCACCCGGGAAGCCATTCTCATCCCTAGGCCTGTAGCAATTTACTTGATTCCTCTGGGCTTAATTTCCTCCTCTGAAAAGTGGGAGCAAATGGAAATTACCTATCTCATAGGGTTATTGTAAAAACTATGGTATTAACATGGACCTGAAGCATAGCAGTATGGTGTAAATTGTGAATGATCACTATTACAGCATGGGATAAAACAAGAGAGGATGCAACATATGCAGAAAAACAAGCAATTCTGAATAACTGAAATTCAGAGTTTGGGTGGGAGATGAGGCTGGAGAGACAGAAAGGGACAAAAGCCTTTGGATTTCATCCTGAATGCAACAGGAACCATTGAAAGGTTTTGACAGGAGGAAGGATTGAACTGTGCTTGCCACGAAATGATATGTTGAACTTCCCCAGAGCCCTCAGGAATAACTATCCTGCTGCCATCTTGATTTCAGACACCTAGTCTGCAGAAGCAGAAAGAAAACACGTCTACTGTCTTAAGCCACTCAGGTTGTGGTGCTTTGTGTCAGCAGCCCTAGAAAACTAGCCCAAGGGTAAGAGGGGTCTTGTTTTAGCTTGGGAAAAAAAAAGCAAAAAAATAAAAAATAAAAAAAATTACTGAGGTAATTAGGGAGTAATTTTTATGTATCAGGAAATTTTTCAGAGAAAGAATGTTTAATTTATAGATAAACAGAAAGTATCATACAAAAAAAAAAAGGAAATATAACTTTGGTTTTTCATGTGGGAGATAATTGGGCCTCCCTAGTGGCTCAGATGGTAAAGAATTTGCCTATAATGAAGGAGACTTGGGTTTGGTCCCTGGGTCAGGAACATCTCCTGGAATGGCAACCCATTCCACCATTCTTGCCTGGAAAATTCTTTGGACAGAGGAACCTGGTGAGCTACCGTCCATGGGGTAGCAAAAAGTCAGGCATGACTGAGCGACTAACACACAAAAACTACAAGAAAAAAAAAGAAAGAAAGAAATATAACTTTGGTTTCATGTGGGAGAGAAGAGTAGAAAGGAGGAAGCATGAATGTAGGGAGCCTGGTTGGAGCAAACAAGAGCCTCATTGTCCTGACACTGCCTTTGCTTCTGGGGGTTTCTCATAACAGACCCCAGCTCCAGCTCCCTGTTTCCCTTGGGGGGTCCCATCCATGCATTAGGAACAGCTATCCTTGGGAAGCTCCTCCATGGCCTTTGCCGACCCTCAGAGGGCATACTGCCATCTTGAGCAACGAAATGCTGCTGGATTTAACTGGAACCCAGCACTCCCTCCATGTAGGAACTATAACACATTTGAACCCTGTTACTGGGAGACCATATATTTAAAAAGTTGACGCTTTAGACCTATTAGAATTTAGACAGCAAGTAGCTAAGGCTGCTGCTGCTGCTGCTAAGTCGCTTCAGTCGAGTCCGACTCTGTGCGACCCCATAGACGGCAGCCCACCAGGCTCCCCCGTCCCTGGGATTCTCCAGGCAAGAACACTGGAGTGGGTTGCCATTTCCTTCTCCAATGCATGAAAGTGAAAAGTGAAAGTGAAGTCGCTCAGTCGTGCCCAACTCTTAGCGACCCCATGGACTGCAGCCTACCAGGCTCCTCCGTCCACGGGATTTTCCATGCAAGAGTACTGGAGTGGGGTGCCATTGCCTTCTCTGGTAGCTCAGGCTAGCCTATGGAAATAACTGAAGTGAATTTTAACCAAATATAACAATGAACTGTTTTCTGCAGGTCCGTTTTCCAGGAACTGCAGAGACAAGCAGTGGTGGGAGTCTAGTCTTGTGTTCCCTCAAGTTTTCTTAGTGTTTGATACAGATCCTGTGCACCTGTGTGATAAACAGGTGAAAAGTCCCTGGGTGTATATGTGTAAGCGCCGATTTATGCTTTACTTCTCATGGAGGTGGTATCACTATCTGAAAAGATGCTGAAACAGGGAACCTGACTCCTGGGCCCTGAGTCACTAAGCTCAGTCTGGGAAGGAAGTTGCTTATGTAGTTAAAAGAGATCACGTAGCTCATATTTAGAGTAGCCAAAAATTTGGGCTAAGTGCTTGCTCAATCAATCAACTGATACAATCAACTGATACATTGGACAATCAATATAATACTCCAGCAAGAGAGTGGATAAAACTGTACCCCAAACTATAAATTAAACCAGAATTATCCCAACTGTGCTCTGTGGAACAATGGGATCCTTTGTGAAGTTAATGGTGTTGGGATGAGGTGTGTTTTTTTCTTGTAAATTTCACTGGGTTGTACACTATTCATTTTCAGGGGTAGCATAAACAGACACAACTTCCTAGAAGTTAGTGATAATGCAGAATATCTGTAAGCATCTCCCAGGATAGGGCTTCCCTGGTAGCTCAGCTGCTAAAGAATCTGCCTGTAATTCAGGAGACCCTGGTTTGATTTCTGGGTCAGGAAGATCCCCTGGAGAAGAGATGGACTAGCCATTCCAGTATTCTTGGGCTTCCTTGGTGGCTCAGATGGTAAAGAATGCACCCACAATGCGGGAGACCTAGGTTTGATTCCTGGGTCAGGAAGATTCCCTGGGGAAGGGAAAGGCTACCCAGTCCAGTATTCTTGCCTGGAGAAGTTCATGGGCAGGGGAACCTGGAAGACAACAGTCCAGGGGATCACAAAGAGTCAGACACAACTGAGAGGCTTTCACTTCACTTTTCCCAAGATACCAATGTTGTATTGACTATAGCTTGGGTTATAAGATGTTAATTCATAAAAGGCAATTCCAGCTCATCCTCTGCCTCTTGAATAAGTATAGACAAATTCAGAATTAGAGAAATGTTCAATGATCTAAATTGTCTCTGGATGAAACAGTTCCTTTAAAACCATCTTATTATCTTAGGTACTTTACAGTGAGGATGCCTCTGTCACATGGACTCCTTCATGCAAGGGCAGTTGCTTTCCTAATCCATGTAATTAACAAAAGCCACGTGCACATCTGCTTAAGAATATCTTTTCCAAAGGCCAGCCTTGAGGCCTAGACTTCCAAACATTCATTTTATGTTTATCTTAGGGGGTCATTTCTAGAAAGCTTCATTAAAATAGAGCCAAGACTTACAAACATCAGCCACCAATTCCAGGGAGCAGGTTTATCAGAGACATTCAGAATTTAGACGGTAAAAAAGGAATCATTAAGAAAAAGGACGTGGAAATGCGGGACACGGCACACTTCCCAGAAAAGCAGAGTTAGTGACGTGGGTTGCAAAACATGATTCTAACTTTTCCAAAGCATTCTGTTGGGCTACACCCCCACAGTCCCGCAAGTTTTATAGTTCCCCAGGCTCAAGACTGAAGACAGTGCCCAGGGACAGCAGCAGAGTCATCAGTGGCTTCCTGGGCCAGGGGATCTTACATATCTGAAGGAAAAGGTCCCAGAGTGAAACCCCACCGTGTGCAAGAAGTGGCAGGCAGAATACGGCAACAATCTTTACTACTCGGAGGAGAAGGGGGTTACCATTTATAAGGGATTGATGTCAGGGTGGCTCATCAGTTACCAGGGAAACCAAAGGCTGGAGCAGGGAGCAAGCATGTGGGTAGTTACTGATTAAGCCCTATGATTAAGAGAACTGAATAGTCATGTGAGTGAAGCAGGGGCTGGTCAAGTAGGGGATTATACAGACAGCAAGGGAATAGCCATCTGGAATGGCCTGACCATACAGGCTCCTTTCAAACAGTGGATCTTCTTTGTGGGCTGATGGTAGAGCCCTTCCGAAATGGAAAAGAAACAGTAGATGGAGAAGAGAATGGAGTCCTTAAACAACTTTCTCTGTAAACAATCCTGCCCCTAACAATATCTATCAAGACTTCCTGAATCCCCAAGGACGACAGTCATCTAAGACAACACCATCAGCCATACCAAATCCACTAAAATTCTTCAGGCTCACGGAGGCAGAGAAAGGGTGGCTAAGACATGCTTTCACTGTGGATTCTACCTTTCTTGATGTCTGGCCAAATGTGCAGTTTCATATAATTCACACTCATGATATCATGGAGCTCAGGATTTAAAATCTTCCGATATGTTGATGTTTGACAGGGACACTCTGTCATTCTCCTTCACGTTTCCCTTTGTATTTTCAGCTCCAACAGGTGCAGATTTGCCAAAATGAATGTTAATTGCCTATTTACTGTCTCCTGGCTTGTTCAATTTACTCACAGATCATTTCCTATTCAGAGCCCTGCAGCAGTTTGTCTCTCATTTACCTCCTTAATCGGTTCAGGTTCTAGAAAAACCACATTAAAAAAAAAAAAAAAATAGCCTTTCAAAACCTCACCTTCATCCATAGAAGCCCCCGCTGCACTCATAGAGTAGTTAGTCTTGTTGAAAAGCAGACAGCAAGAAGCCAAAGGAAGAAAAACATCCCTGGGCTGAATTTCCCTGAGAACCAGTCATGAAGAAATGAGGGAGTAATGACTCTGCAGATACATCTTTCAATAAGCTTAATTCGACCTTCTTAATTTCTCATCCATTCAAAGGTTTTCCTGGAGTTCATCCCTTCTACTTAGTAGCTCAGTGGTACATTTTAGTTTCATCTCACTGATCTCATCACCCTAAATTTTTCATTCCATTTGTTCTGATGGTTAAGCCAAGGAAGGAAGACTAGCAGAAAGCAAACACCGGGGCTTATCATGAGAGACTGCTTAGCAGGTCTGATAACCAGAGCTCAGAGATGGTAAAAAGGTGACTTGGGGTATTTAGAATGTCTATTCCTAGATTACCAAACTATATGTTTGCAGTTGAAAACTCAGACTTGATTTAAGACTTCAGTTTCCCTTTTTAGATATAAAATTCATATATATATGTGTGTGTACATATATATGAATACATACATACATATGAATACATACTTTTTCCTCATTAGCTCTATTGAACAATAGGAGTCAAAGACCAAATAACTTGTCAGCATCTATAGGATTGGTGAATATACACCCAACCTAAGAAAAGGGAGTTGGGGAAAGGTACTGTAATTCTGAGATTTTCTATTTTCAAAAGTAAAAGCTCCGTGCACAGAGCTGATGCATGTCTGGATTTTGGCATCGTGATGCCTGTTTATATAAGGCACAATCAGTATACTGTTCACACATGCCAACCTCAGCAGTGGGTAAGGCCAGATAAGCGCCATTATCATGGAATCTGATTTGATTGGACCAGTATACCTGGATCTTTAAAAAGCAGAGACATTACTTTGCCAACAAAGGTCCGTCTAGTCAAGGCTATGGTTTTTACAGTAGTCATGTATGGATGTGAGAGTTGTACTATAAAGAAAGCTGAGCACCAAAGAATGGATGCTTTTGAACTGTGGTGTTGGAGAAGACTCTTGAGAGTCCCTTGGACTGCAAGGAGATCCAACCAGTCCATCCTAAAGGAAATCAGTCCTGAATATTCATTGGAAGGACTGATGTTACAGCTAAAACTCCAATACTTTGGTCACCTGATGCAAAGAACTGACTCATTTGAAAAGACCCTGATGCTGGGAAAGATTGAAGGTGGGAGGAGAAGGGGATGGCAGAGGATGAGATGGTTGGATGGCATCACCAACTCAATGGATAAGAGTTTGAGTAAGCTCTGGGAGTTGGTGATGGACAGGTAGGCCTGGCGTGCTGTGGTCCACGGGGTCAAAAAGAGTTGGGCACAACTGAGCAACTGAACTAAACTGAAATGATACCTGGATCTACACTGACAAAGATCAGAGAAAGTTACAGCTTAAGTGATAAGCCCAAAGTTATGGCTTACAGTTGGGCTGTCCAATATGGTAGCTGCAAGCCTTGTGCGGCTGTTTAAATGTAATTTTCAATTGATTAAACTTAAATAGGATTAGAAATTTAGTTCCTGAGTCACACTAGCCTCATTTAAAGTGCTCAGTAGCCATACATTGTCAGTGGCTACCTTATTGGTCAGGGCAGGTATGGAATAATGTCTTTATTACAGAAAATCTATTGAAGAACACAAGAGAATTGCCACTGTTTTGTTTTATGGACATTCAGCTCACTTAAGGTAGCTCTGCCCCTACACAGAACATTTTAGTCTTTATGGCCCTGAAGCAGCCATATCAGAAGAAATAATTGACTTCATCTAGAAAGGAATTTACTTTTTTATTATCAGAAGGAGCACCCATATTGAACTGAAGTCTTTGTGGACAGAGATGGGAGTGGGGAAACTTTGTTCCTAAGTATGGAAGGACTAGGTCACAGAGGAATTTTCTAGTGCCAAGAGTCTATCTCCTTATCAGGACCTTTATTTTTTCTCATGGGAAGGCTATAAAACATAGGCTTCCCAGGTGGCAGTAGTGGTAAAGCCAACGCAGGAGACATAAGAGGGGTGGTTTGATCCCTGGGTCGGGAACATCCCCTGGAGAAGGAAATAGCAACCCACTCCAGGATTCTTGCCTGGATTCTTGTCCAAGGAGTTGCAAAGAGTTGGACATGACTGAAGCAACTTAGCATACATTGATGCCCTTTTCTCTGTTTATTAGAATCATCTTAACTCTGTAGTTTAGTGAAATGCCCCACCTCTGCCATAATGTATTTTTCACTTGAGATTCACAGATGAAATACCATCTTATTTCTTACCTTCATCTTCTTTCTTCATAAGGTCAGATTGTAGCCTACCAGGCCTCTCCATCCATGGAATCTTCCAGGCAAGAGTGCTGGAGTGGGTTACCATTTCCTTCTCCAGGGATCTTCCCAACCCAGGGTTCAAACCCAGGTCTCCCACATTGCAGGCAGATGCTTTACCCTCAGAGTCACCAGGGAAGCCCCAGATTAGCTTAGACAACACTGTATACACTCCAGGTTATTCTACCTCTTCTTTTTCCAAGAATTATCTTTCAGGAATTCTTTCTAAACCTTCTGACTTCTTACCCAAAGGTTTTTTTCCTATAATTCTACCTACATGTGTGTGTCTGCCATGGGGACTGGCCGATTTGCTTGAAAATGAAACAGATTCAGCCTTTTGAGAGATGCCATCGCATTTCCATGGACAGCATCCTGGCTTTTGGTCCTTCATCTCTTCTGAGAGCTTTGACGTGCTGTGCCGTCCTTCTTTGAGCACTGCATATCACTCAGGTGAGACTGTTTATGTGGGTTTCACAATAAACTGTTAAAAAGTAACTTCAAAGTGAAAACATGGGGCAAATAGACTAAACAATTTTTATAGGTGCAATCATTTCAATAATGTTTTTGAAAAGGCATAGAAAGGTTTGAAAAGAATAAGCCACATTAACAATGGCTATCTCTGTGTGGAAGAAATATGGATCATGTAAATCTTCTTTATACCACTTTGCACTAAAAATACTTTCTTATAAGAAAATCATTTGAAATAGTATCCTATAAGGCTATGATTGTGCTGTATTATTTTCATTGCTTTGTTCCCTTCTAACCTATATCAACATATTTATATAATTTTGTATAATTGTATTTGTGGTCTCCAGGCAATTTTGTTTTCTATTTTTCTTGAAGCAATGGATAAATACATTTTAAGTTAGAAAACATGAATTGTATGTCAAAAAAGAAAAGACATAAATCTGGTTCTGGAGACCTTGATGTCTAGAGACAAAAATAATAAACAAGATGCATCTTGATAAATGTTAGAATAGAGGGACAAAGTTCCATAAAACCATAGAAAAAAACAAAACTGGACAAGACAGAAAAGGTTTTATTAAAAAAAAAAAAAAGACATCAGATTGGCTCAGGATTCCACATAATTACATAGATTAATTTTTAACAGCTTCATTATATTTCAGTCAATTTATATGTCAGATTTTACTTAATATAATTGTTTAATTATAACTATAATAATGTCCATCTCAGTTACTTTCAATTTTTTAGTCCCTTATGTAGTAGTGTTACTATGGTCAACATTAATTCAAAAATCCTACTTACTAAGAAGTCAGCTAAAAGAAATTGTTAAAAATACATAGAAAAAACCTACAGTATTACACTATTTACTTTCAATTTATAAATATTTCATGAGTATTGCTATATGTTGCTAAATTATTATTATTTTTACCTTAATTATGATTATGTAAATTTATAAATTTTTTACTTACTTGGATCCTTGCTTCATTCTTTAATATTTTTGTCGTTTGGATATTTTTTGGCCTTGGATCTTTCTTTTTTTTCCATTTTTCTGATCCACCATATGTCTGCACTAACATTCCCGGTGCATGCTTTGGCTTAAAATATCAGATATTGAATCAGCAGTTGTCATCTGGATTTCAAAGTGAGCCATTCTGAGTAGCCTATGTAGCGACTAAGAGATCAACTTGGTCTTGGCTTGTTATGTTTTAATTCAAATGAAACTAGTATACACACACACACACACACACACACACATATTTATAATAACTACTTCTGTGTAGTGAAAGCCATCATAAAAAATCAAATGAGGGTCTTGGTGGTCCAGTGATTAAAACTCTATGTTTCCACCACAGGGGCCATGGATTCAATCCCTGGTTGGTGAACTACAATTCCTCATGCTACATAGTGCAGCCAAAAAAGAGAACCAAATAAATCATTAAAAATGTGGACAAATGAAGCAAGCAGTAATACAATGTACAAGCACTCAAGAAAATTTATGTAAAAATGACAAATAACTGTAGATAAAAACAGACATTAACCATGGATATATTTCATAGAGCAAATACAGTCGAATCATAAACATATGAAGGAATCTTGTATGAAATCAGAAAAATGCAGGTTAAAACAGTGAGGAACCATTTCTCAAGAGAAATACAAAAGTTAGAAATGATTGCTATATACTGTGAGCAAGAGTGTGGAAAAGGCACTTGAGACAATGTTGGTGGACATGAACAGCTCTTGAGAAGGCAACCTGATAGTAATTATGAGCATTTTAAATGCACATACATCATCAAGTAATGTAAGCTAATTTATGCTCTTGTGTTCAAGAACCCCATAACTGCAGTCATTTGCAACCACAAAGACTTACTATTAATTTTTTGGTCTCCCTACATATCCAACATGGGTCAGCAGTGGGAAAGAAAACAAACATGTGCTAGTTTCTGAAGTAGGACCCAGATCCCTTCCGCCTACATTTTATTGACCAGAGCAAGTCACAAGACCAGGTCTATTTTCTTGTGGAGCAGGAACATATAATCTCTGGTGAGCGAGACAGTCTGTAGGGGGGCTGGACAAGTGTTCTGAGTAACAATACATTTATCATGTGTATCTTCATCCTCTCACCAGGCAGTTCCTCTCTGAAATGAGCTTTTCCACAAAACCATCTGGACAAATGCTCAAAGATAGATAATCAAGGGTGTGTATTTTTTAAACTTACTTTTAATTGGAGGATAATTTCTTTACAGTGATGTGTTGGTTTCCATAATACAACGTGAATCAGCTGTAAGCTGAAGCTGGGATACTTTGGCTCAGTTCAGTTCAGTCACTCAGTCATGTCTGACTCTTTACGACCCCATGGACCTCAGCATGCCAGGCTTCCCTGTCCATCACCAACTCCCACAGCTTGCTCAAACTCATGTCCATCGAGTTGGTGATGCTATCTCATACCCTATTGTCCCCTTCTCCTCCTGCCTTCAATCTTCCCCAGCATCAGGGTCTTTTCTAATGAGTCAGTTCTTTGTATCAGGTGGCCAAAGTATTGGAGTTTCAGCTTCAGCATCAGTCCTTCCAATGAATATTCAGGACTGATTTCCTTTAGGATTGACTGGTTTGATCTTGCAGTCCATACTTTGGCTACTTGTTGCAAAGAACCAACTCATTAGAAAAGACACAAATGTTGAGAAAGATTGAAGGCAAAAGGAGGAGGGAATGACAGAGGATGAGATGGTTAGACAGCATCACCGACTCAACGGACATGAGTTTGAGCAAACTCTGGGAGACAGTGAAAGACAAGGAAGCCTGGCATGCTGCAGTCCATGGGGTTGCAAAGAGTAGGACACAACTTAGCGACTACACAATAACAACAATACATATATACCGTCCCTCTTTGAAGCCTTATGCATCACAGTATAAAGGGGAGACAAACTAATTTCTAGGCAATTACTGCAAAGAATGGAGTAGTGCTTCATAATGCTAATATTCAAGGGATGCATATGTTATACTAAGTTAAAAAAACTGTAAGCTGAAATAATGTACTCATTTCCTATCACTTGATGTAACAAATTGCCACAAATTTAGTGACTAGAACAACATAAATTTATTCTCTTACAGCACCGAAGGTCAGAAGTCTAAAATCAAGGTGTCAGCAGAACTGTGTTCCTTCACCAGGGAAGACTTAATCAATTTCTTTTCCTTCTTTCCATTTGGAAGGTTTGTGTCCCCTTTCTTGAGTCACTAGAACTTCTTGCTTGTCATAACATTTCTTACTTCAAGCTCTTATCCTCTTCTAAGGACCCTTGTGATTACATGGGCTCCCCTAGATAATCCAGGGTAATATCCCCTCCTCAAGACCCTTAACTTAATCACACCTGCAAAGATCTTTTTTCCATGTAAGGTCATAGATTCATATGGTCAAGTGATTAGAAATGTGGACATCTTTGGGGTCATTATTCACCCCACTGCAAATAGTATTGATATCATAGAAGTCAATATTAATACACACAAACACATATACACACACATATGCATGGATAATTTTTATCCATACATGTATAATGCATGGATAATTTTTTTAAAAGGCTGTAGGAAAATATAACTAATTATTGACATAGTTATCCCTAGGGGTGGGGGTCGAAATAGGTTAGGAGGTGGGAAAAATTGCACTTTTTAATTTGTACATTTCTATATTATTCTGTACTATTTCATATTTTAGAGGAAATCAATGAAGTGAAATATGTAATTAATGTGTAATTAAATATATTGAAATGTGTTTTCTAGCTTTGATCTAAATAGGGCAATGGAACACTTTTATGATTTCCATATTTTACATATTTTCACCAAAAACCCTGCTTATTTTTTAGCGTTAATGGAAAATTATAGCTGTATGAACTAATACAATAGCTAGGATACCTCTGTCTTCTGAACCAAACTTTGGGCATTTTAAACTTAGAGAAGGGCTAAGGAACTTAGGTATATCATTATTTTCTTTATTTATTGTTATTTTGTGAGACATCCTCTGTCTAAATACAGTGGTAGATAGGAACCCTCGACTCAGAAAAACACACCTCAATCTTAACATGATTATCATGTAATTTTAGGTTCATATTGCCCACTGGCTCCAGTTTAAGAACCTCTGGCCCTAAAAATGTTTGCAAAAACAAATATTGTCTTTCTTAAGGATATATTGCCAAGAGTAAATACTCAGCTATAATAAGACTACCCTACTGGGGTCAAATTCTTTTCTACAGCTGCTCTATCCCCCTCAGTAACTACTAACCACATGTGTCTACTGGAATGTGAGTTTCAATTCATTAAAATTAAGCAATTAAAAACTTCAGTTCCTCAGTCGTCCTGACCACATTTTGCAAGCTCAATAGCCCATGGCACTAGCTCCTGCCATATTGGATATCACAAATATGGAATATTTCCTATCACTGCAGAAAATTGTGTTGAGCAGCACTGTTCCAGATCAGGTGCTCCAGGCTACAAAATGAATGAAGATAAAATTTAGATTAAATTATTCTAAATAATAAATTATTTAAAAAGAAGCTATATTTCTTCAGCTGTAGGCACTGTCATATAGGTTATCTTATTTATGCCCTGTAACACTCGTGGGAAGGAAGCAATATCTTTCTTTTACAAACGTAGGCAGCTGGAATTCAGATGGCGAACTTTGGCATAACCTGCATTTTCAAACCCTAGATATTGATTGTGTCTAGTGAGCAGTCTTAGATATTCTAAGCTGACTTTCCTATTTCAATGCTTCAGGCTTACACCCCTCTGGAAGATAGAATTTTAAAGCTTTCCACCATCAAAGGTCTCATATTCACTTGTTATGCATAGATTAACTATTTTCTGACTATTTTCTCATATGTTTGTACCGACAGTAATAGGACATCTTGCCTCAAGTAATGCCTGCAAATAGCCAAGGCTCAGCAATTGTAAAGCTTATTCCCATAAAGCAGAGCTAACACCAGGAAGTGTGTTAACTAGCCTCTGCCTAGCGATGGCACCTCATTGCTTTGCCTCTGGACTAAGGCATTGTTTGGAATTTGAAATGATACTACCAAGGATACTTCTAGAGAAACTGATACACAAGAAAGCCCCCATTATAATCATTAATGGCACAGAGTAGCTTTAAAACATTGTCTGTGCTTGGAATTCTCTAAAAAGTGAGAATTTAACCAGGACCTGGAATAAATTTGAATTCATTTTTGTTTCCAAAATATCTTTTGATAAATTAGAGTTGGAGCTAAAAATAATCAAGTGTAAATAGGGCTTTCAAGGATCATCATGTGTGGAGTTCTCTAAACTGAAACCACAGTCAAGGGGCCAGGTGAGACCTGAACCTGCTTGCTCAGCCCACCCAGCCATGAGTAGGTCAGATCTGGGTTTGTCAAGGAAAGCGCTGACTTTTTCTAATCTGCCTATAGGTGCCATGGGCTTACCAAGCCGTATTGTCGTGGGAACTCTTCCGTTGAAAGGAAGTTCTCACAGAGGGAAAGACTTCCTGATTTGCTTGAAGGTATAGTGCATGTATACATAGTTAAATTTTTTTTGAATGATACTTTATAACAGTATCAGTACTTTAAATCAGTATTTACTGATTTAAAGAACATAAAGTAGGAAATTGTGGTGCTAGAGAATTGTGGTGCTGGAGAAGACTCTTGAGAGTCCCTTGACTGCAAGGAGATCAAACCAGTCAACCCTAAAGGAAATCAACCCTGAATATTTACTGGAACTATGGATGCTGAAGCTGAAGCTCCATTACTTTAGCCACCTGATGTGAAGAGCCAACTCATTGGAAAAGACACTGATGCTGGGAAAGACAAGGCAAAATGTGAAGGAGTGGCAGAGGATGCGATGGTTAGATAATATTACTGACTCAATGAACATGAATTTGAGCAAACTCTGAGAGATAGTGAAGGACAAGGAAGCCTGGAGTGCTACAGTCCATGGGATCCCAAAGAGTCAGATACAACTTAGCGACTGAACACCACCAACAAAATAAAAAAGCCTGAAATGCACCATGGGTTTTAAATGACACTGCTGTGCCGATCTAAGAGAGAAGAATGCTCTGAATACTAACGCTCAAAAGCACTGATAAAGGAAAACAAATCTTAGAAAAGAGAACTATGGATAAAGATCAATTCATCTGTTTATTCAATTCATTGTGAAGGAAGGCAGCTGAACAATAGGAAGGTGCTTTGCAAGTTGTGATCTGCAGATTCCTTTAGGGGTTACCTGGGTGGAAGTGAGCCTGGGAGAGAGCAGGACCATGCATGCCTTGGGTGCCTCAACTCAGCTTCCACAAGAGCAGCTCAGAGTTAATCCATTTTACATACCAGACTTCTAACATCTGAAGAAACTTTCATGGCTAAACTGTATTTGAAAACAACTACCCTAGAAACTTTATTATAGCCACACTCATTATTCACCATGTAACCCACATTCACGGGTATTATCAATTTAATCTTTAAAATAGGCTTATGTAGCCTTATTATCCTCTCTTCTTACACGAAACAGCCTTAGAAAGGTTACATAATTCGTTAGTATCACCCAGCTGGTAAATGGCAAAGCTGAAATTTCAATAAGATCTAACTTCCTTCAAAAATGTTACTATCAAGTACTTCCACGCACAGTGTGAGCTTGACTGTAATAAAAATACTTTTTTCTGGAAAGATAAATTCATATTCAAAGCCAATGATCAAGATACACATGAGATAAATACAATCAGTGAATTCGTCTATAGGCATTTCATTTAGAGCACTATGTGGTGATTACTGATTTACATCATTTGTCCAACTCTGTCTTCTCTGACATCACCCAAACCTGACCTTGTCTCACGGAAAAGCTCAAATGTCTTTTTTCCCTGTCTTGGCCTTGTTGAACAGCATGTGGGGGTCTTAGTTCCCCAACAAAGGATTGAACTTGCTCCTCTTGCAGTGGAAGTGCACAGTCTTAACCCCTGGACCACCAGGGAAGTCACAAGCTCAGTCATCTTCAGACCATCGTTTTTTAACAAGTGTGCATTTTGCAGTCTGTTCCTCTTCTTCTCTTTATACGGTAAACTTCCATTGGCTCTAAACCACTCTTATTCATCTTTGAAGGTTTAACTTCCTCATGGCACTTGATATTCTTACCCATCATGCAGTTTCCTTTTCTGAGGGTCTGTAGCATTTTGAATAAAATTTCATTATATTGCTAGACACAAAAATATAATAAAACGTGCTACAATTATCATTTTATACATTGTGTAGGGCAAGAATGATGTATGTTTCACCTTTTGTATAAGCCAACATCTATGAGAGCTGCCATAAAAATTGACTGAATGAGTAAATACATAAGCAGATGGAAACCCCTGAAAATGTCCACATCTTGAAAGTGTGAGTACCGCATCACCTTCATGCAGGACTCAGCAGAGTGTTCTTTGTAGGTCACCCCTGACACTATTAAATAAAACGACTATCTCTGGTATATCTCTATACAAAATGCAGTAGAATGTATTAATATTACTAATGTACTGCAAGCCTATTAATGTGTTGTATTCTCTATGGCAAATCACACAGGACTACATAAGGAATAATTTTTAGTCACGATTCTTAGTAAGTTTGTATTTAAGTCGGTAAGCAGCTTTTTCTTCCTTACCCGGCACTGGGTGGCGTGAAACACTTGCCACACTCACAAACTCATTTGAGATAAGTGGTCGTGGTCAGGTTCTTACACCTAGGGTGTCATATTGGCCATGTGATTCTGTTGGATAAAGAGTAAGGGGCATGTTGAAAGGCTGGATCTGTGCCGTGTTGCCACAAGAAAATACTGACCAAGTGTTCCTCGCTACTGAATGGTGATTCAATTGGGTCTTTGTTTTGGAGGAATTTTGACTATAAGGATCAGAGAAAAGCAGTTGACAGTGTTGAAAGCAGTCGTAGAAACAGTGGGGAAGTGAGAGAGAGTTAGAATAAAGAGAGAAGAAGAGAAACAGAGCCAAGTCACAAGTATGAGAAGCTTCTGGAATAAGAAGGTGTTCTTATAAGGGAGCATTTTAACGACAAGATCCTTAAGTAGAGCTGCCAGACATCAGCTGTTGCATCTGAAGAGTAATGACTGTCTTAATTCTTCGTGAAGCTTGACCATTCACTTTTCTTTTTTCTTTTCTTTTAATTTTATTATTGGAGGATATTTGCTTTACAATATTGTGTTAGTTTGTTGTATAATGAAGTGGATCAGCCATATATATACATATATTCCCTCCCTCTTGAGCCTCATATTCACTTTTCAGTTTTTTTTTTTTTCCCTGTTTTCTGAGGCTACCTAAATGCCTCAGGCTCTTTTGGGTTTCCTTGTGAAACATTATTCTGTCAATGAACTTTCACTTGAAGAAGAAAAAAAAAAAGGTTAATAACCTTCAGGTTAATTACAAGTTTACCTTCCTGTTCAAGATTTGGCATATGAACTGATTTTGAGTTTAAGCAGTCAGTATACATGTTTGCTTAATATTGATGACTCAATATAACTAAACTCTAGATGGGGGCAGAATTCCTCATTTCTATTTCTCCTCTCTCAGTATTTGATTTGTTGTGCTAGAGTACCAATAATGAAATTTGTATTTAGGGACCAAAGAATGTCCAAAGGGATTAAAGTCAGTGTTTATATTAATTGTGAGAAAGAGTTAAGGCAGTTGAGGAAGTTTTGTGTTCAGTCTTAAAGAGTGAATTTTATTCTGTGTCTTCAGTGGGATGAAGTAGATATGAAATATTATTTCAATCCCTGCAAAGAAATGAAGATATATATATATATGTATACATACACATCAAAACTCGAGGACCAAAAGGTAAAGTACCAAAACAGTCTACTTAAAGTATGGTGAAGATACCAGGCCTGGTGGCCACTAGAAGGAACCAAACAGGGTCATCTGTAGAGGTGTGGATGGATCTAGAACCTGTCATACAAACTGAAGTAAGGCAGAAAGAGAGAAACAAGTGTCATATATTAACCCATATATGTGGAATCTTGAAAAATGGTACTGATGAACCTATTTCCAAGGCAGAAATAGAGATGCAGACATAGAGAACAGACATGTGGACCCAGAGGGAGAAGGGGAGGATGCGATGAATTGGGAGGTTGAGATTGGCATATGTACATCACCATGTGTGAAAGAGACAGCTAGTGGGAGGTTGCCATATTCCGCGGAGCTCAGGTCAGTGCTCTGTGATGACCTAGAAGGGTGTGATGCTCGGGGGTGGGAGGGCGGTCCAGGAGGGAGGAGATGTATGATTCATATGGTTGATTCACTTCACTGTACAGCAGGAACTAACAGGACATTGTAAAGTAATTACATGCCAATAAAAAATGGGATTGCAACTACACATCTTTGATGGTTTGAATACTTAACCATTTCAGGCAGTGGACTGGATAAAATTACTTTTTGGAAATCTTCTTCAAAGGTGTGATTCTGTGTTCACTTATACCTTTTGTAGAGCAGATTTTAAAATGTGGGTAAATACAACTTGAACAATAAACAGATTAGTAACATCTTCTCAATGACTGCAGATGTGTGACTTCACAGCTTTGTCACATATAGTAAGTGCTCTAGAGTAGTGAAGTACAATGAAGCAGGATCATTATGGGATAGCAGTCACTGATGTGATTAAGAAAGTCCCCTGTCATGGTTAATAATGATGATCTTAAGAAATCATTATTGCCAGAAATATTCCATTTGGCTCAGTTATCCTGCTGCTTTCATTGCCTCTGCAGCTGGTTCAAAGACTCTGAAACAAGAAATAGGACAAAGATGATTTGAACAAAGGGCACCACAAGTACAAAACTTTTATAGAAAAACCCAGAATCACAGTTCCTAAGTCATAAATGGTGTTTCTCGCATGGAAAAACTGTTCTCCCAAACCCACTCGGGTGTCAACACACTTTGAAAAAGCCATTAGCAAGCCAAATGGTTTAGTACCTCTGAGTTTTTAAGAACAGAACACAATTCCCAAGGAGGATTTTTTTTTCCCCCACACTCAGTTTTCTCTTATAAGGTACAAGGGGCATCTATGCAAATACCTGAGGCCAGCTAAGACTTTTGGATCACTTAGGTTGAGGTCTCTTGGGAATGCATATTTACTCTGACTTATTCCCCTTTGAACTGGGGGAGGGATTTGTTTTCATGAACAGCAGCTGTGGCCCCATCCTCACTTGATAATTTCCTTATTCTGTGAATCCAGATTAAGTACATTTTATGCATCAGATGTGGGGCTGGACACCCAGAACTGGATGGACCCTTGAAAGGAAGTGGAGATGACCTTCTATGAAGAACCACCCAAAATTATCTTTGAAAATAGTTCTTCAAAAAGGAAAAGGTAAGAAATGTTTTGAAAATTTTTTGGAAAAAAAAATCCTACTGGTCAAGACCTGAAGGGGATTTTTCAAGAGCATTTTTGAAGAAGCTTTTGAAGGGTCTAGACCAACAGAATATGTTAATTGAATGAAAGATAAATGAAATAGACAAAACTCAGTTTAGGGCCCCATAATCAGAAACAGAAAGTCTATTATATTTAGAATGGATAAACAACAAGGTCCTACTGTATAGCACAGGGAACTGTATTTGATATCCTGTGATAAACCATAATGGAAAAGAATATTAAAAAAGAATGCCTGTGTGTGTATAACTGAGTCACTTTGATGTATAGCAGAGATTGGCACAAGATTGAACTATAGTTCAATCAAAAAATTGAAAAAAAGAAAACAGAAGGTCATCACAATCTGGATTCTGATAAAGATACCCCTTTTTCTAAGTTCCCGTAGCATAGTGACCAAATTTAAATAGTAGGAAGTTTTCAGCGGCTTTTGTTTTTTTCTCTGTTCTTCCGTGATGTGATCCCATGGGATAAATATATATTGCTAACAGTCCATCTTTGCTACTGACTGGATTCATAATATGGATCACCAGTGCCCACACCACCAAAAGCCACTTCCCCCCCACTTGTATGCGGTTAATAGTTCCCTAGTTTGTAGTTGTAATTCTGTGTCAGAGGCATGAACTAGCATCTCTGAATCAGGAGATGACAGATATGAAAAAGGTATAAACAAAAGACCAAACCTCATCTGGAGGAAAAAAAAGAAAACGAAACAAAACAAAACTGGCTTCCTAGAGTCATTACAACAAAGTAATGGTCCTCACCAACAATAAATAATATTTATTAAAAACAAAATCTATACAAGGCTCTTTGTTGGACATTTTTCATACATTATTTCACTGAATGCTTTCTCTCAGCCTACAAGGTAGAAATTATTTCTCCTCTTTTATAGATAAGGAAACAGGCTCAAATTGAATCATTTGTTTTCGCCCACACAGCTAGTAATTGGATTCAAATGAAGATGTGCCTGACATCAGACCTGCATTCTTACTGACGAACCAAGCATTTGCTGGAGACCACGCCCTCAGCCATGTACCCTAGGGTGAGAAGTGATGGGTAAGAGAGACAAAGACAGATTAGAGAAGAGAGAACACAAAATGGTAGAGAGACGCAGAGAAGAACGAACTCTAGAATCCTGTGGAACTAATTCAAGTCCATCCACCACTCAGCAGCTGTGATACCTTACACATGTCTTCTGAGCTGTGGTTTCCTTCAGTGTAAAGTGGGACCTGCAGTGGTACCTGTCTTCTGAGGCTCTTGTAAATTTTAAATGAGGTCATGCATATTGCATAACTTCCCTATTGCTGTAACAAATTACCACAAACTTAGTGGCTTAAAACAACATAGATTGATTATCTTTTTTTTTTTTAATCAAAAATTTTTTTTTTGCCATGCCACAGAGCTTGTGGGATCTTAGTTCCCCAAGGAGGGATCAAACCCACTCCCTCTGTGTTGGAAATGCAGAGTCTTAACAACTGGACTGTCAGGGAAGTCCCCACAAATTGATAGTCTTACAATTCTGAAGTTGAGAAGGCTACAGTGGGTCCTGCTGTATAAAATCAAGATGTCATGAGGGCTACGTGTCTTCCAGGACCGCTGTTGGAGAATCTGCTTCCTTGCCTTTTCCACTTTCTGGGGGACATTCACAGGTCCTGGCTCATGGCCCCTTCCACCCTCTTCAGAGACGGAAACAACCAGTTGAGTCTTTTTCACAGTGTGTGGGTCTAACATTAATCCTTCTGTCTCCTGCTTTCAACTTTAAGGACCCTTCTGATTACATTGGGCTCATCCAGATAATCCCTAAATATCTCCCTATTTTAGAATCAGATAATGGGCAACCTGATTCCCCTTTGCCATGTAACCTAATATAGTCTCAGAGTCCAGTCATCAGAATGTGAACATCTTTTGGGGTGCAAGGGTGGGGTCATTAATCTGCAGACCCCCAATATAATGTCTTCCCACAGACTTCTCAGGTGGTGTTAGTGGTAAAGAACTCACCTGTCAATGCAGGAGACATAAGAATCGTGGGTTCAATCCCTGGGTCGGGAAGATCCCCTGGAGGAGGAAATGGCAACCCATCCCAGTATTTATGCCTGGAGAATCTCATGGACAGAGGAGCCTGGCGGGCTACAGTCTATAGGGTTGCAAAGACTTGGACATGACTGAAGTGACTTAACACACACAACATAATGTCTTATGCTTTTAAAAAAAACTCAATATGTAATTTTTGGTGCAAATTATTACTATTATTTTATTATGCAGATCATACAATGTATGAATCTATTCTCCTTTGAAAAATTCAACTCAAACATACACACTGATATTTATTTTGTGTGTGTTTATCTATAGCCGTAAATTTTACTCCCTTCCAGAGGTAACTATTGTTATGGGTTTAGCATGTATCCTAGCAGAGTTTTATAATTCATTTTCAAACATATAAATAGGCATTCATATATGTACATATATAGGTAAATACATACATAAATGGAAAGTTTTACATATATATATATATATATATATATATATTTACACCTAAAATGAAATCATGTCATGAATACTGCTTTATAATCTGGACATTTCAAATAGTCATTCTCCTTAATAAGTGTATCTCTACCTTATTCTTCATTCTGTGGTGTTCTATAGTGGTAATATACTATAGTTTATGAATCTGTTACCTTCATAGCAAATTTTGTTTTATTTCACTTTTGTTATTATACACACGTTACAATGAGAATCTTTGTGCACCCTTTCAAATGTATCTCTAGAAGGGGTTTATCCGAGTACAAATTAATATTATAGTTTAAAAACATAATTGAAATTCTTTAAAATCAACATACAGACATTTCCTATAAATGCATAAGTACAATCAAATCATATGTTCCTTGTCCTTTTTCTTCTGTCCACATCGATACCCCAGCCACTAAGGCATCTTCCCACCATTAGGACTGGTAACAGATTCCATCTCCAGAACGCTTCCAGCCTTACATATATAGAATATAATATCATTCACTGCTGTTTTACCCTGTTTCCTCACTCATCAGGGGTATTACTTAACTTTCTATGTGTTTACTGGTAATTCAAGTTTGCTTTTTGGTAAATTATTCACAATTTTTTGCCCATGATTCTACTGGACTGGCTGTCTTTTCATTTTCAGTGTAGAAGTGTCCTTTATTATAGAGATTAATCCTGTGTTACAAATATATTTTTCCAGTTCATCAATTTTATATTGTAATGTAACCACGGAAATAGCTAGCCCATCACCTTTGCCATATAGACTGACCTCATCAAGGGAGTGATATCCTATTATACCCACAATTCCTTCTCAGACTCAAGAGGATGGGATGATACAGGGTGTGGATCTCAGGGGATGAAGATCTGGGGGACCTTTTTAGCATTCTGCCAGTCATAGCTGTGGAGGGGAATCGAGGATGTCCAGATGCTTCATATAAACCTTCAATTAACCTTTTTAATGTTTCGTACTGCACCCTCGCTGCCTGAGACACCCGGGCCTCAATTTCTCAGCCTTGTTGGGGTTCATCAGTATCAAATGACATGCTCATAGTCTTTCCCAATGATTGGCTTAGATTCAGCTTTCTCGGATCTGATAAAACTTAGTGATGACTAATGAGAACCTACTGTCTAGCGCATGGAACTCAGTGCTCCGTGGTGACTTAACTGGGAAAGAATTCTAAAAAAGAGGGGACAGAAATATACACATAGCTGATTCACTTTGTTTTATATCAGACACTGATACAGCAGAGTAAAGTAATATACTCTAAAATAAAAAACAAACAACAAAAAATCTTAGTGATTCAGTTTCTCTAGATGAATTGTCTAAGCTCCTGCCTGGGGGCAGGGTGGGAGGAGAGAGAATGTAAACCAGGATGTGGCTCTCCTGGAACTTGTTAGGGAAAGAAAGCTGAAGGTATCACCATCAAGGGACAGATTTTCACACAGCCGTCCTATCTTCAGATCATCCTCTCATCTGTACCATCTTTTGCCAGTGATTCCAAGTCTGGCATCTCTCTGGTCTATTTTTTTCTGGAAAGTAACTCCCTCTGTCTCCCATGAAGATCAGGCAGGAGTGGTTGCCTGTTTCCTCCAAGTGGTGTTGAAACCCTGAACTTTCCATCAATATGTATATTTGCCACCCACACAGCTTGTGAGACCTTAGTTCTCTGACCAAGGATCGAACCTGGTGCCTTTCAGTGAAAGTGCAGACTCTTAACTGCTGGACTCCTGGGAATTCTCTAGACTCACTTTTATTTTTTTTTAAGTTTTGTTTTTGTTTTTTTTGATGTGGACCATTTTTAAAGTCTTTGCTGAATTTGTTACAATATTGTTTCGGTTTTATGTTTTAGTTGGCTTACTGCCAGGCAAGTGGAATCTTAGTTTCCCAAACAGGGATGGAGCCCACACCTTCTGCATTGGGAAGCAAAGTCTTAACCCCTGGACTGCCAGGGAATTCTCTAGAGCCACCTCTTTAATACCCAACCTTGCCTGCCCGCTTCAGCATTCTCAGCCTTAGTGGGATTCCATGAGGTCAGCTTGCTTGTTGATGTCCAGATCTGGATGTTTGTTAATTATCTGCCCTGATGACTCATTTACTGTCCTTTACTAACAGCTCTTCATTCATTGTGCTTCCTGTTACAGATATCCATCCTCTAGTTCATTGAATATATTCACTGAATAGAAAGCTTTGGCTCCTGTGTTTATTATGATTGTGTTTGAGGGCGAGTGGTTCTCATTTAGAGAGGGGTCACATGTGTCTTCATTCTACCATGAAAACCAAAGGTCACTCTTATGATAATACTGATCACTGCCATTATTTTGTAATAAAGCTTATAGGGCATGGTATCTGCTGAGGGACTTGGAGTTCTTTTTATGGAAAGAAGGCTTAATCCCATTGTGCCTAATAGAATGAGAGGGAGAGCATTGTGCCCCGCCAGCACAAGCCAGGCTGAGGACCTGTGTGAATTATCTGTGTTGGGTCAGTCTCTTCTCTCTGCATTGAATAGCGGAGACCACCTTGCTAAGTCAGTGACTTCCCTTGAAGTTGACGGAGTGAAGATGAGGTCGATGGATTTCTGCCTGCAGATAATTCACATCAGCAACAGATCTGCCGGTAGCCTCTGTGTTCTCCAAAACCACTTAAAAAAAATTCAGGTAGAAAACCCAAAGATCAATAGTTTGTATAGAAAAAATATAAATAATATGGTCCATTTGAGGAAGAGTTCCCATTAAAAAATTCAAACTGGGTTAGGCATTTTTTTGTTTACTATGAATCCATTCTTAGAGAGTCATTGGCCTTATTGGGAAAAATGATGATACGTTTCTATTTATTGAAGCTTTTTTGAGGTTCTGGCTCAGACATTATGGGAGACACTTGGTTGAAAAAGACACAACAGACTTCAAAGAACTTACCGGTGGTACTATTTGCCAAAATATGAGTTGTCTCATTTTTACTGAAGAGATGGATAAAATTGTAGGAGGATTGGAATGAGGCATGCTGGATATCAAATTTGGCTGCATGTTTTTTTTCAAAAAACATGAGTATGCATGTGTGTGTGTGTATGTGTGTGTGTGTATACATATGCACACACACTGATACCTCAGCTCACCCCAGAGCAGTTAAAGTAGAGCCTGAGTATGGTGCCTGTGTTGTGGAATTTTATTTATTTATTGACGGTTGACAAGTTGTGTGTTTTTTTTTTCAATTGGAGTATAATTGCTTTACAATGTTGTGTTAGTTTAAAAGCAGCTTCTCACTAGCTCTCTATTTAACACATGGTAGCTTTTGAACTGTGGTGTTGGAGAAGACTCTTAAGAGTCCCTTGGACGGCAAGGAGATCCAACCAGTCCATCCTAAAGGAGATCAGACCTGGGTGTTCATTGCAAGAACTGATGCCAAAGCTGAAACTCCAATACTTTGGCCACCTCATGCGAAGAGTTGACTCACTGGAAAAGACCCTGATTCTGGGAGGGATTGGGGGCAGGAGGAGAAGGGGATGACAGAGGATGAGATGGTTGGATGGCATCACCAACTCGATGGGCATGAGTTTGAGCAAACTCCGGGAGTTGGTGATGGACAGGGAGGCCTGGTGTGCTGCGATTCATGGGGTCGCAAAGAGTTGGACACGACTGAGCGACTGAACTGAACTGAGGGTATGGATGTCAATCCTATTTTCCCAGTTCATCCCACCCTCCTTTCCCTCGCCTGTGTCCACTCATCCATTCTGTACGTCTGAGCCTGTATTCCTGACCTGGAAACAAGTTCATCCATGCCATTTTTGTAAGTCAGAAAGGGTCATAGAATTTTAAATGTGTAGCTACTGCTGAGATTCTCTGAACTAGGATAACAGAAAACTTTGGCGGAACACACAGGCATATGTAGATACAGATGAGGGGAACGGTCATCACATTTCTCTTTATACTGATATCTTACTTGATAATTTCCAAGAAAACCAGAAGAGAAACCCTTTCCATGTTTTTTGCTCTCTGTGTATGAAGAGGAAAGGCAGGTGATGAGCTACCTGTCATTGAAGAGAGAGTCTCTTCACACAGAAAATAAAGTACCCATGTGCCCAGCTTTTGAGCAAAGCCTGGGTCAATTAGCATTAGAGGATTTTTCTTTGTTTCCAAAGGCAGAGTTCTCCCCCTTCGTCCCCCGCCCTCCCACTTTAATCAAACCACCAATTGCCATTCCATCAATTTAATCACAGGTTTCCTCTAGAAAGGTTTGCTAGTGAGGAATTAGTTTCCAGGGTCACTGAATCTCTGTGAGCAGCCTCACCTCTGAACACCATAGAGAGTGCTTATTCTGAATTCAAAGGCTTTCTTGCTTAGATCTCTGCTGTAAACCCTAGGATGTAGTCAACCTACAAAAACATTACTGGGAAATAAAGTTATAAGGGCTCGACCGGCCCCTGTGAAGGTATTGAGTTCAGCTCTTATTTTTAATCATGTTTAAAGATTGGATCGCTTTTTCATTCTTTGTAAGAAAACCTGTCTTTCATTCTGAAAGGCATACTAAGTCAGGCAAGAACAAAACAGAGTGTCATCCATTCTTTTGGCAGTTTGTGTATCATACAGACACATTTTAGAATCCTGGATATGAATGTGAACATTTTTATTTGTGCATATTAATTCTAAGAAAAATTTCCCCCTTCCATTGTCAAAGAGGAGAAAGTTGTCAAAATGATTCCACTTCACTCAGAAGTAGCTTCTGCCTGCATATCATTTTCTTTTCACTGTCATAAGCAGATTTTCATATGTTTGCTATAGCCTCTGAAGACCCAGGTAGCTAGGCATAAACTGTTCTGGATTCCATTCTATTTAAAAAATCAGTGAACAAAGCAGTCTTCCTGAAAAACTACAGCAAACCCTTCATTACAAATGACAATGAAGGAAGCTAGAAGAACACAGAAGGAGTGCTGAATCCCAAGTGAGTCTTTCAGCATCAGAATAGACTAGGGTTTAAAAAAAAATGTCAAGGATGTTTGATTTGCAAATTTGTGTTGAAATAAATACAGAATGTTTCAATGCCAGTTTTACTGGCCCCTGTTTTCTGAAATAATATTGCAAATTTATTTAATTATTTATTCTTTCCTGCTTGAAGATTCTCAAACATTCTTCAAGTGATGGATAGAGATGTTCCCCAGAGAAATAGGGGGAAAATAGCAGAAAGGGACAGTGAATATTGTCAGCTCTTCAGTGATGTTGGGAACTGTTTGAATTCAGGAGAGTGAGAACATGTATTCCTCCAACATATTTATTAGGCAGTTTTCCAGATTTTAAGTCAAGTTTTTGGCACTGGAATAGTGAGCTGCTATATAATAAAGTTTCTATTTCAATTTTTTTAATATAAAGGAAGAGAAACAGAACTTTAAAAAAACATTTACTTAAACTATCACAGAAAATGATTTATTTAAAAGTGACCACTAAAAAAAAATTTTTTTTATTTGAAAAACGGTTTTGAAACATTTTGGTGAATTTTATTCTTTCCACAGAACTGGGAAGAACATCCTTCCAGGAATAAGCACACAGATCTCAGATTCTCCCCCAAGAGAAAGACTTGCCACTTGGCTTAGCTCTCTTGTTCTTTAAGAATCTAAGAGAACAACCCATCTTTAGAATCTCAGTTGATCCAAACTCACAGACATTCCATCTGTGGAATTCAGGATTGTGTTTTGTGCTTTGCTCAACTTGCAGTGCAGTCAACTTTTCTGGAATAAATTAGACCTTTGTCTCTTCCCTTACATGGACCTGAAGGCATTGTTTTGGGTTTTTGGAGCATTCTCGGATTCTGGTTGGCCTGGGACACTCCATATTGTAATTTTGGAATTACACTGTAATTTTGGAATTACAGTGCTCTGTGACAGCAGAGACTTAAGTTTAGTTTCAGGATTTAGTTTTAGTATCCATGTTTATAATTAGAAGACATAGGAAAGATAGTCCCTGCCCTCAGGGAGGGTGTGTTTACACATTACCAGACAGCAATTTAGTAAATAATTAGAATGAAATTGTTTTAAGGAAAATCCATAGATGGCCATTAGCAAAGAATTCTTTAAAAAAAAAAATTCTTAGCAAGGGAATTAGGACATAACATTTCACATTTCAACTAGACATTATTTTGAATTCTAATTGAAATTCTAAATTCAGATATGATAGGCAGGGTATTTCTAGAAATATGGAGCTGTCAAGAGCTTGTTTTTTGGTGATCAGATAGTTTCCTTATATAAGTTTATCTTTTCCATGAATTCATGACAGAATAACACAAAGGATTGCTACATACGGAACATCCCGTTTTTTTCATTTTAAGGTTTAATGATCACAATTTAGCCCGACTTTTTGCGAATCCAGGGACAATAGTCCACCAGGCACCTCTGTCCATGGGATTCTCCAGGCAAGAATGCTGGAGTGGGTTGCCATTCCCTTATCCAGGGCATCTTCCCAACCCAAGGTTTGAATCTGGGTCTCCTGCATTGCAGACAGATTCCCTACCATCTGAGCCAGGAAGGAAGACCATGGAGAATGGAACCAGGCTACAAAGATAGAGTTTCTGTTCCAGTCAATTTTCTATCAAGATAAAATTTAAATGTGCAACACAGGTGTGGTTCTTTGCAACAAAAATATAGAAAGCATTGAAACTGGCTCTTGTGGAGTTTCCAAACCGGATATTATAGCATATTTGATTAACTAGATGAATGTTGACAGAGGGGTATTATGCTGTGGGGTGGGTAAGTAGCTCTTTATGTCTGCTTACCTTTGTATTTTTTATAAGAAAAAAGGAAGTTTGTTTATCCTATCTCCCAAAGCAATATCCAATCTAGTTTGGGCATATAGTTGATTAAGAATGTTATGAGTCCTTAAGTCCTCAAAACAATCACGTATTACCATGTTTTCATAGAAAAGAGTTTTAGATACCAGTCTCTTCTCCAAATACGTTTATTTGTAACCCTATTTGCAAGCTTATTTTCCAGTATAAATTTATCTTGAATTGGTTTGGAGCCAGAATTCTTGACAGGTAGAGTCAAGCAAATAATGAAGTTAGGGCTTCAGCTGCACTTGCTTCTCAGGATATAACCCCATTAAGTTATGTTAGATGGAGGGAGAGTCTTCCACATAAAAGGATTATGAAAAGAAATGCAATTAAGTAGGTGGATGGAAGCTTACTATATTATAAGAGTTCTCAATATTGGAAATTTCCATTGTTTATACAATTTTGTCCTAGAACTTTTAAAATAATAAATCTTTAAGTGTTTTTTTTTGTTGTTAGTCAGAATATATCCTTTGTGCTTGACCCTTTTCAATTAACATGTGCTTAAATGAATCAGACATGAAGAAAGACCAACTAGTTTTATAATAGGCCATTATATATTTGAAATATTCTCATTAGCGTTCATGTAAATCCTTTAAAGTTCAAGAGGTCTCACCTGTATTTCAACTCTAAAATGTTATGTGGTATATATCAGTAATTTCATCCTTTAAGAATGGAGGTATAAATATGAAATCCAGCCATTAAAAAGTATATTCAAGAAAATATTTTTTTCTTATGGCAATTCAGAAACAATTCATTTAGGTATATTAGAAATTTTATTCCAGGTTATTTTTAGTGTTTAAGGTCATGAACTTTAGTGATCTGACGTTAGGTAAAGCAGTGTGTCCCTAGTCAAGCCATTGGTAATCTCTAATATTTCTATGGGGTCTTAATTTTTCCAAAGATCATTATTGCACATTAATCTATTTGATTGTTGGTTTAATAAGCTGAGTTACGTATCACTGTCTTCACTTTTTATATGAGAATATTCCAGCATAAAATCAGTTCAAGTTACGTAGCAATTGGACAAATTACATTGCTGAGACTCAAAATCCAGTCTTTGGCTTTTTTCTTTAATACAAAAATCACATTATTTATTCATTTAAAAACAATATTGTGGTTTTAAGAAGTATTTTTATAAAGAAAAGACATAATAAAGACTGGATTTTATACAGCAAGGTTTGACAATGAATTTCTTTGAGACCCTAAATTGAGAGCTGATTTTCTTCCCTTCTTTCTGATCTTTGGATGATTTCATATTTTTTAGTGACTGTGTTTTACATTTTGTATTAAAGAAAAGATTCTTTTAAAAATATAGAAGCAGAATGTTGGCCAGTAATTTACAAATCTTCTGGTTTGAAAATAAAAGGGTTTTTTGTTTGTTTGTTTTCACTTATTTGAAGTCCACCGCAAAGAGTAGGACAGGACTGAGCGACTGAACTGAACTGAACTGAAGTATGATGGGGTGTTTCCATTTACAAAATGATACAAAATGACCACTCTCCAGTTTCCATCTTTGCCACCAGCTATCTGTGTGGCAAGATTCTATTTGTCTGAATCTGCTTCTTTGTCTCCTTAGTGAGAGAACTGAACTAGTTTTGTACATTCTTACATCATGCGTTTCTGGAGTACCTACTCTGGGCAAGACCTGTCTACTTTTCAAGTCCACATTCTTTGTAGTAAAGCATAGTTCTGGGTTAGTCATAATGTACGTTTAGAAAACTCAAGGTATATTTATGTTCAACATTAACCAGAGGTCTGACTTTTCTCTTTACTCATAGAGGAGTTTAGAATAACCACCACATACTAATTTAAAAGGGCAACTTTTAACTCTTCATGGTTCATTTGAATTAATTACTAGGATATGTTGAAATCAATGTATTTTCATCACATCAAACAGAAGAGATTCCATGCTAAAATTAGAAAAATAATCAGTGACCCACCTGATTCATCCTTTCAGCTGAATGCCTCCATTATTTATGACTGCGGGTTACAGAATGAGCACTGTTGTATTCAAGCGCCATGGTACAAGCAACCCATAAAGGCCTTTGTCTTGTTCTCTAGTGCACGACTGGCATCCTAAACTCGTCACCTTGACCTACTGCAAATTAAGACTTTCGGAACTGTTTCTTCTCCTGGAGTTACTCTTGTCTGCTCTGTCTATCTTCTGGTTGGTACTGTTCCATAGTTTAGAATACTGACTGCTTCTCAACTTTCACTCTATTGCTTCTAAATGCTCTGGGTAAAAGTTCTTGCTGTCCGATTTAGCATTTTTTCCAAGTGTCCCTCCAGATCCAAGAAAAGCACCAGAAAAATGGGAAATACCAAACTCAGTAGCTCCTGCTTTATACAAGTATAGAAATATTGGTCACGGTGACCTGTTTTAATCCTCATTTAAAAGTGAGAGCAGATTTCAGACGCCTGCTGCTGCTGCTAAGTTGTTTCAGTCGTGTCTGACTGTGTGTGACCCCATAGACGGCAGCCCACCAGGCTCCCCTGTCCACAGGATTCTCTAGGCAAGAATACTGGAGTGGGTTGCCGTTTCCTTCTCCAGTTCAGATGCCTAATTCAGCTCATATTAAACATCATGTTCATCTCCATTCTTTAGATGGGGCAGTAGCTATCCAGCTATTGCATTCCATTTTAGAAATGGCTGTCATTGTAGCGGTGGATGGATTCGTACTTTAAAGTGATATATATCACTTTAAAATTGGGATGAAATGCTCTATGTAAGCGTAAGCTATTAACAACCATTTACAGGGTTAAGGACTTACCCAGTATAGGCTGAAGCCAGATACATTAATAGTTCTGAAGAAGCCATCGTGGTTTATGGTGTCAGTGATCTGATGAAAGAATATAATAGGAACGTCATCTCTGTGACTCAGGAAAAATATCATTTATACCTTGGATGAGATGGAATAAAAGACATTAAACTTCTGGGATATCTTAAAATACAAAGAATGGTAGGAGACTGTTAGGTGACCTTGTGAATCAAATCTGTCACTGTTCCAGGGACAGTATCAAAGGCTCAGATGAAAAATATATTCACTTATTTATGAAAACTTTGCAAAGTATCTGGGAAGCTGAATAGATAACTAAAATAAAATAATCATAAACAATAGTATGGTAGAAACCAACCACAGTATGCATAATCACACAAATAGACTTTCTTCAAACCTCAGAGCAAACATAATGTCTTTATGTTTGAACTCATGCTGAAAAAAAGAACTCCTTTACTCCTCCAAATCCCAGGCTCAGAATATTAGCTATAAAAACAGCCATTTTGCATAATGTAGGTTTCAAGTTTATTTGTATAGGAGTTTAATGTGTTTTTATTGAGCACCTTCTATCTACATATTGATATTTCTATGCATTTATCCATCCCATTGAACAGAATTTATGAAGGCAGGACTGAAGGGGACAATTTGTTGTTTCCCAGGCTCAACTCTTGTTTGTTTTCCCTTTCTCTCTCCCACCAGCTTTCTTTTTACTGCTGTGACTGTCTGGCTGATTTCACTTTGAGGAATCATTTTTGCATTTCTCTTGATCTGTTTGACTTGTATCTCAGTAGATACCAGAGGAGAGTCCAAATCAATATACATACTTAAGTCAGCAGCACTGAAAAGGAAATTAGGTCTTAGTGTGAGTGAGAAACAATTTGGAAGAAAGGAAAAAAGGAAATTTAGGGGGAAAAGAATCCCTCCCATAGCTGCATGTTTCAGGGCAATATATAGCATGAAATGCCCCATCACAGCAGATATGCTGGCTAATTGGAGCAGGTTTAGATGCATTCTAAATAGTAAGCAGAGTTGAAAATCTGGTATTTGTCAAATGGCAAGTGACCCAGTCATGGGGTGTTACTGTCATCATGATAATATTTGTGCCACAGGTATATCAAAACTTGATGTTTTGTGTATTCTTTGTAAGATGGTAAACATTTCCTAATAAACAAACTGTTTAGAGGTGCAAAACACCTGTGTTAAGGTAAATAGAAGTTACTGTCTGTATCTTACAGGTAAAAATATTGGGATACAAAGATAACATGTAACATGTCCATGATTGTGGAATTTGTCAGTATCAGAAAAGAGACTTGAAACCCAGTTGCTTTTTTTCGTAGAGCACAAACTTCTCACTACCCTCTTACAATGCCTCCAAAGAGATGGTTAGAAACTAAATTTCATCATTTGTGTAATTTCTGTGTAATTGTCTGTACTGACGGTTTTTTCCCCTCCAATTAAGAGTCATATTTTCTTGTTTCTTCATGTATGTCTAATATTTACTTACGGCTGTATGTTGAGAATGTTTTATTTTTGAGAGTCTGGTTGTCAACCTCAGCTTGTCCTGGGCAGAGTTTACCTACTGCTCTTCATTGTATCACACTTCCTTGTGCTATAGTTTGAACTTGGCTACAGGCAGAAAATCTGATGAATTTGGAGCTTACATTCCCTTATCTCCAGGATTACATTCCTATATTGTATGAAAAGAATGGTTTCATATATTTTGTCCAGCTTTACAGTATCTTAAGATGAAATAGGAAGTACAATATCTGTTATTACCTAATAACTTGAGCTGACAGTCACTTATTTGACATTTATTTAGTCATTCTACTAATTTTGTCAGTTTCAAAATATTCCAGAATTACCATTTTCCAACATATTACCCTAAATGCATGTCTTTCTTCCCAATGCCCTGCAAATATGTGAGATTATAGAGATTTAATAATACAAAGAGTGGGGAATCTGGAATACTAAATATATTTTGAGTGAGTGACTATTGGAAATAATGCAGTTTATTCTATGTCATATTGACATATACACACTACCACATGTAAAATAGATAGCTAGTGTTATGAACAAGGGGCTCAGATTGGAGATCCGTGGTGACCTAGATGGGGAGGATGGGGTGGGTGGGGTCAGAGGGAGGGCCAAGAAGGAGGGGATATATATATCCATATAGCTGATTCACTCACAACAGAAACTAACACAGATCATAAAGCAACCATATCCTAATTTAAAAAAGCAGAGACATTACTTTGCCAACAAAGGTCCGTCTGGTCAAGGCTATGGTTTTTCCAGTGGTCATGTATGGATGTGAGAGTTGGACTGTGAGAAAGCTGAGCACCGAAGAATTGATGCCTTTGAACTGTGGTGTTGGAGAAGACTCTTGAGAGTCCCTTGGACTGCAAGGAGATCCACCCAGTCCATCCTAAAGGAGATCAGTCCTGGGTGTTCATTGGAAGGACTGATGCTGAAGCTGAAACTCCAGTACTTTGGCCACCTCATGCGAAGAGTTTACTCATTGGAAAAGACCCTGATGCTGAGAGGGATTGGGGGCAGAAGGAGAAGGGGACAACAGAGGATGAGATGGCTGGATGGCATCACCGACTCGATGGACATGAGTTTGGGCAAACTCCGGGATTTGGTGATGGTCAGGGAGGCCTGGCGTGCTGTGATTCATGGGGTCTCAAAGAGTCGGACACAACTGAGCAACTGAACTGAGCTGATATGTATGTATACATATAAAAAAAAAAACTTTTCAAGGAACAGAGAAAGACCAATATGTAAGCATAGAGACATTCAATGATACTCAGCATTTTTGAGGAAGAATCACAGATTGCTGGTTAAGGCACAGAGAAAGAAGAAGAGAGAGTAAGAAGCTTTCTACTTTTGGGCACAATTCACCCCAGCTTTGTTTAAATTTCAGATTTTCATGTGATTTATACTAGTCCTCCAAAATGTTAGTTTAATGCAGGGATATGATCACTTAACTTTACCTTTTAAGTTCAATTAACTCTTAAGAATGAATGGAGTGAGGTTTTCAAAAAATTTTTGTATAACTATGACCTGAATGTTCCCAGCAACTTCTTGGTGACAAGCAAAGTTGCAGTTAAATTGGGTGCTTACGTGGTATGATTTAAGGGACATCAAAAAGCATCAACATAATTTTTTGCTAGTTTTTCTTTTTAAGGCACATGCTATTTTAATGTCTGTTATTGCTAAATGAGTGGCAACTTTAGTTATTTCAAAAAAATGTCTTCACTGTGCTTGATATTTCTTTTCAGAGACAAAGCTCTTCAAAGACTCCACTTTTCAAGGAGTGATTTTTTTTTTTGGACCCACCCTCTAGAGTAATGAAAATAAAAATGGAAAAAATATATGGGACCTAACAAAATTTAAAAGCTTTTGCCCAGCAAAGGAAATCATAAATAAAACAAAAAGACAACTCTCAGAATGAGAGAAAGTATTTGCAAACAAAGCAACTGACAAGGGATTAATCCACAAAATATACAAATAGCTCAATCCAATAAAAAAAAATGGGCAGATCTAAATTGAAATTTCTCCTTTGCTAATTCTTAATATCACCTGGAGTATTTATTGGACTCTCTCCCTTTGTTAAAGATACTGGCTTCAGAGGGTCCTGCCCAAAATACGGTATACGAAGAATCAGTTTATGTAGCTGGCTTTGGTCATTTAATATTGAGCCGAGGTTATGGAAAGTAGAAAGTTAACTTTTTTAGAAGAAGGGGTGGGGTAGTTCTGGAGCATGGTGGGCCACTGGGCTGAGCAGGGTTAGAAGAGTGAAGCAGCCTGAGAAGTAAAGAAAAGCATCAAATACAATGGGGCCCTGAAAGGAGAAGGGGAGGATCTAGAAGAAACAGTTGTTCTCTGCACTTTGGCTTAGACGCCACTTTATAGAAGACTTTTACAGAACTCAACCAATTAATCTTTGCAACATCTTACATCGGGGTGGGGAGGTAAAAACTCCTGGGTGTGAGGTAGACTCAAGGGTGCATTGTACCAACATGGAGAATATACAGCATATTTTTAAGTAACTGTAAGTGGAAAGTAACTTCTAAAAATTGTATAAAAAACATGGTCCATGGTCCAGAAGGATACATGCACCCCAGTGTTCACTGCATCTCTGTTTACAGTAGCCGAGCCATGGAAGCAACCTAAATATCCATCAACAGAGGAATGGATAAAGAAGATGTGGTACAAATATACAATGGAATATTACTCAGCCATAAAAATAATGAAATAATGTCATTTGCAGCAGAGATTGTCAAACTGAGGGAGGTAGGTCAGAGAGGGAAAAATATCATATCATATGACATTCCTTATATGAGGAATCTAAAAAGAAATGATGCAAATGAACTTAATGACAAAATGGAAATATGGAAAGTTTTAAAACATCTGTTGCCAATAATAAATGTTATCTATAGATGGAAAAATTATATAAAAATAAAAAAGTTTTAAAAAGAAATAAAAAAAGAGGTAATGGTTGTACAAAAGAGGATATATCAGAGAGTCTGGGAGATAATCTAATTTTCACTTGAAGATTAATATACTGCATTTTGGGGGCTTCCCTGCTGGTTCAGATGGTAAAGAAACTTTCTGTAATGCAGGAGACCTGGGTTCAATCTCTGGGATGGAAAGATTCCCCTGGAGAAAGAAATGGTGACCCACCCCAGTGTTCTTGCCTGGGAAATCCATGGACAGAGGAACCTGGCAGGCTACAGTCCATGTGGTCACAAAGAATCAGACATGACTGAATAAGCACACATACCGCATTTTCACCTAATTCTATGGCCAACGAATTATATAATGATTTGTTCTTCAACACTGAACTTGAACTTGTGAGTATTGGATCTGGGACAAGAACTCAAGGCCTCTGGTCTTTGGCTCTCGATTATTTCCATCCTCCAGGACTCTTATTTTTCTGGTTATTGGCACTTTCAGTGAGGACATAACCTACCTACAGTCACAGCCCTAAAACTAAGAGGCAAGATTCAATCTCTGCCAAGATTTCTGAACATATGCTCAGACTCTCAGGTGTTTCCAAACCTCTTTAAGCATGCTCTAGTCAAGTTTTGGACAGAAATATAGATGCATGTCTCAATCCACAGACAGTGATCTATCCTCATGGTATATATCATCATTTTCCGGAATCCTGTGCTGGCATTGTTACTACCCAAGAGATTGAAAAGATTGATGTATACCTGAAGCTCTTTCCATTTCAAGAATAAATACATATTGCAAGACTGTCTCTTGGTTTTAGTCATTGTCAAGCCTGTGATTCCTGAGAATGCATGTGCATATTGACAAGTGCCCTCAGTAGTTCTTGTGTTCAAAATTCTGCAGAGTAAGTAATTGTATGTATTAGTAAGAAACTTGGTTAGTAAGTAAGTGAGTACCAACAATTCAGATTTACCTTCTCCATATCTAAAAGGAAAGCTACCCAGGAATGATTCCCAAATCAATAATCATAGAATGAGTTTCTAAAAGGCCTACTTCTCTTCTCCACAAATGAAAAAATATACATACCAAAAGGGTCATTGGCTTACTTGAGACCACACCAATAGTTTGTAGCAAGGCTAGGAATGAAATCTAGGCTCAGGGACTTATTCCAGTGGTCAAGGCTCCAGTGAGGATTTGTACCATTCCAGGGGAGGGGAAAACCTAAAGTCAGGAAAATACCTTGAAAAACAGTTTTCCACATTTCAAAAAGAAAATGAAACAATGGAATATATCATGATTGGCTGTCAAAATCTGTGTCTTTTATTGGGTCTGACACTCACAATCAGACTTATAAGTACAGACACATGCATACACACATTTACTCAGAAACGCATTCTGGATAAAAATTGGGTGAAGTTCCCCATGTTGCTGCTGTGTCGGCCACTGGTATCATCAAATATTTTTAATCTCTTTTCTGAGCACAATTCAGATATTCAACAGCTGGGAATAAATAAGCAATATAAATCTCTATTTCTTGAAAACAGAAATAAAGTCTCTACCTTTCAGATAACTTAATAACCTCTAGCATCAGTAATAAATACCCAGCTTTCTGTATAAATTACATTCGGTCTTGGAATATTGTACTCAGCCTCGAGTTATTTGTTTCATATATCGTATCTCTAGGCATACAGATTAAAAAGAAATGTTTCAGAAGGTGATTAAATCACCACTGAAGGGGGTATATGCTGACAGTATAACTTTGAGAAGTGTTTCCCTCCATGGGTTCCCTGGTTCTTGGTTATAATTGCCTTTAATTAAATAACTAGAATTTTGAAATAAGGCATTCATTCTCAGGGTCAAGGGAAACTGCCTAGTAACGCTCATGTTGAAACAGTCTAAACTTGCCCTGGACATTGGAGGCTCAAAATTTGATGGTCATAAGGTTTCACACTCTTCCAACCTTTGCAGTAAGCAAGAGTCAAACGTGGCACCATTTTAACAGTTTTATGGTTCAGATTGAGCTGTGGTACTTTGCTTATGTTTGACTAGTAACTGGCAGGCATGTTGCATGGCCAATCTGATTTTTGCACCTATCATTAAGGCTTGATAATGACCAGCAGAGTCATGCTGATCCAAGACGGATCTTAACCAGGATCCACTCTTCCCTGGTTCTCTAGGAGCCCTGAGCAACATGTCATTACAGAGATAAATGCGGTGAGTAGGACTCCTTTTCGGAAAGGTTTTGAAAAGTTGAAATGAAGCTCAATTATGAGGTCAATAAGTTTCAGCCCTGACTAAACAGAACCTCCATGTTCTAGGAGAAGCTGGAGAAGATTATTTGGACAGCTCAATGATTGTCAGTTCAACACTTCATTTTTAATCAGAATGCATTCTTCAAGAAGCTTATATCTGATATGCAAAACAATGAATTTGTATCTGCCTGTACACAGCCCACTATATGAAAGAAAAACACCCACAGAATAAGATGTACTACATCCCATTCTTTGCAAATCATTGTCTCCTAGAGTCAGAGATTTCATTATGTAAAAATCTCATTATGAGTTCTGCTTGGATCACTGAGTTCTTGCCCTTTTTTTGTTGCTTTTTTTGACAAAAAAATATTAAGTTCAACATATTAATATTTTAGACAATCAATGAAATGTGTTTGAGAGAAAATGAAATCTATGTCATATAGTTTTATATCCATATACATTTAATTGAATATAATAGTTCTGGCTTTGTGTTTTTTCTGTAGATTTTTTTTTAATTCATCATAATTCAGAAGGCTGGAAGTCAAAATGTTAGAACTACTAGTTTTGTAGATATACAGCAAAACATATAGACAAACAGCCTCTGCATGGAGCAGTGTTCATGTCTTTCTTACAGGCTTGCAATGTGGCAATAGTTCTGCAGCCTGAGTCTGATAATCAGCAAAATCTTGGCATGTCAGGTACATTAAAGGAGGGGGGAAAATGGCAGAAATTCATTTGATGAAGCTCTATAAGCCTTTTGGACAAGCTCATCTGTGGGGATGGAAGAAGCCATTCAATGCTTGCCTTGTCCCCTAGATGTGTCATGAAATAAGGACTGACAGTTTAAAAGAGGAATAAATTATCTTTTCTTAATTTTTGTATTACGTTAGGGCAAAAGCATACCGTTTGAGAACTTCTAACCTAGTATCATAAAAAGGAACACTCCTCTTCCCCAAGGTAACCATGAATCCCACAGACAGAAGCCCATCAGGCTCCTCCGTCCCTGGGATTCTTCAGGCAAGAACACTGGAGTGGGTTGCCATTTCCTTCTCCAATGCATGAAAGTGAAAAGTGAAAGGGAAGTTGCTCAGTCGTGTCCGACTCTTAGCAATCCCATGGACTGCAGCCCACCAGCCTCCTCCATCCGTGGGATTTTCCAGGCAAGAGTACTGGAGTGGGTGCCATTGCCTTCTCCACCAGGTTTGATAGTTTTTGGTTTTAAGGGACAAGCTGTGTGCCAGTGGCAGCTGTCCTGAGGCAGGAGGTAGACGTACCCCCACCCCCTCCAGGGTAGATTAGAGATTCATTCCCCCTGGACCGAGACTCCAGAATACCAAGAGCAGGACAATTGAGAGTGGAGACTATGCCCTACCCAGACAGAAGATAAAATACCACATATTTCTCATCCTCAAAGTAATGAGACCTTCCCAACTACTTCTGTTGGGAAGGAAGGCTCCTTGGAGGTCAAAAGGGGAGTAATGCTAAGGGAAGCGCTGCCCATAGACCTTTGCAGTAGAATGCATCTTGGCTAAGAGATGCATATGCACGCATGGGGGAATCCTGAGATAGGCCAAGTACGGACTCTGAAACAGATAAATCAAAATGATCAGTCAAAGGAAAACCAGAAGAAATGCCCATTTAAGTGATTTGAGCTGCCTCAGGGTTCAACTCTCTCTCTGAGGCCTCCCAGGTGTCTTATCCACATGTACTGTACACTTTTTTCCTCCTAATAAATACTGTATTTGTTTCACTAGTTTCCATCTTTATGGAATTCTTTTTCTGCACAACAAAAGGCTTTGTCACTGACCACTGGTTCAGTGGTTAGGTTTCCTTGCCCTCACCGCTGCGAGCTGACCTCAAACTTTGGCCAGGAACCAAAGCCGTACTTCAAGCTACTGTGGGCTGAGGCAACTCGAGATCAGGCTTAAGTGCAGTGATTTCATGGGACCACATTTCCTTTGCTAAGGGAAGAATATTGGCTTATCAGAAACAGATCAGGAACAGAAAAGACCCATGCTGAGTTCTAGATTGGCCACCAGTTTCCCTAGCCAATAGTCACTTGGAGCTTGGATTATACATTTCCATTAACTCACGTGTGTGAGTGTGTCCGACTCAGTTGTGTGACTCAGTGCTCAGGCGTGTCCAACTCTGTGCGACCCCATGGACTGTAGCCCACCAGGCTCCTCTGTCCATGAGATTCTCCAGGCAAGAATGCTGGAGTGGGTTGCCATGCCCTCCTCCAGGGGGTCTTCCTGACCTGGGGATGGACCTGTGTCTCTTGCATCTCCTGCATTAGTAGGCAGGTTCTTTACCATTAGTGCCGCTTGGGAATCCACATTAACTCCTATTACCAGTGAAAAAACTAGGTTCATTTTACCTATTTTGTTCTAAGGCTTTTGTATCCCTCACTAGACTGAGATTTAAGATAGTTAACATGTATAAAACAGACTGATTAATATCATTACAACAGCTTATAATGATCTTTTAAGGTTGTATTTTGATTCCTACAGATATAGAAAAAAAGCCTAAATTATGGTGTGCTTTGATAAATATTATATATTACTAATGCTTAATAGTGTAGTCTTTGGGGCCAGACAGCCTTGAATGATAATTAACCTTTTAAACTTATTAGCTATATGATTTTAGGCAAGTTAATAATGCTTCTATGTCTCACTTTCATTAACCATAAAATATTTGTAAAAATAGTATCATCTTCAGACTTGCTGTGGGGTTGAATGATGAATACTTGTAAAGCAATTAAAGGAATACTTGACATACAGAAATAACTCAATAAAAATTAACTCAATATCCTTATATTTTTACAAAAAGAGAAAGTATGAAAATAGAATTCTGAACAACATGCTAAGCATAGAAACTTTCATTGATTCCCTGCAGGTTCTGAATGGATCCTTATGTGAGCCTTCTTTCCAAGGCCACAGAACCAAGTTCAGTCTCTTAATTATAATATGAACTCAGTAAATATCAGTGTAAATATTTGTGCCTTTTGCAACCTATTGGTATGATTATAAGACTCAGTACTTGAAGGAAAAGAGTGAGAATTGCTACTAAAAAAATTGCTGTGCCATGAGTAGTTTTTTAAAATTTGGGGTTTTATTCTTTTAGTTTGAGTAGCATTAAGTATTTCTTATAATCCCCAAGACCCACTGAACATGAAAACTTTTCATCCCAGATTGCAAATACGGAGATGGATACAGTAAACACTATATAAGTTTTCATATTTTTTATCAGTTCTGCTACATTATCAGTTCAGTTCAGTTCAGTTCAGTCGCTCAGTCGTGTCCGACTCTTTGCAACCCATTATACAAATGAATTATAAAACCAAAGTTGGTTAATTCAATACAAAGCTCAAATTGAGGAGAGGGATATATTATTCGATTGAGCTATTTTTAGATTGCCATACATTCATATGCAGCTCTAAGAAGTAATACAGAGAGTCATCATGAAATCTTTGAGAAGCTTCCCTGGAATTCGCTGGTGGTCTAGTGGTTAAGAATCTGCTTGCAAGTGTGGGGTTCAATCCCTGGTCTGGGAAGATTCCATGTGCTGTGGGACAGCTAAGCCTGTGCACCAGGGCTGCTGAGCCTGGGATCTAGAGCATGTGCTCTGCAACAAGTCATGGCAACGAGAAGCCTGCACCCCGTGATGAAGAGTAGTGCCCACTTGCCACAACTGGAGAAAGCCCACATGCACCCAGCGCAGCCATAAATAAATCAGTAAATTTTTTAAAAAGTAGATAGCTCTCCAGAAGGAAACACACACACACACATTAAAAAAAGAAAAAAAGTTTCTCCATTGTTAACATCTTACAAAGCTATGGTATGTTAACGTAACCAGGATATTGATATTGATACAGTCAAGATTCAGAATATTTCCATCACCACAGGTATCCCGCCTGCTGTTTTGGAAAGCCAGACACACTCCCACCCCCTCACCCCACACCTCCACAACCATCTTCTTAATCCATGGCAACCATTTCCACCTATGTCCTCTCTTTCTATGATTATGTACTTTGGGGAATGTCATATAAAGGAGTCAGACAGTATGGGTTTCTCTGGTAGCTCAGACAGGAAAGAATTCACCTGCAATTTGGGAGACCTGGGATTGATCCCTGAGTTGGGAAGATCCCCTGGAGGAGGGCATGGCAACCCACTCCAGTATTCTTGCCTGGAGAATCTCCATGAACAGAGGGGTCTGGTGGGCTATAGTCCATGGGGTCACAGGGAGTTCTGACATGACTGAGTGACTAAGCCAATACAGCACAGGGTGTGAACCTTTGAGACTGTGTTGTTGTTCACTTGGCATACGTCTCTGGAGTTCCATCCGGGTTGTGTGTATCAATAATTTGTTCATTTTATTGCTGAGTAGTATTCTATGACATAAGCGTGATACAGTCGGTTTAACTGTTCCTCCTTTAAAGGATATCTGGGTTGTTTCCAATTTGGGGGGATTAGAGCTACTACGAACATTCATATACAGGCCTTTGTGTGAACATTATTGTTTATCTGGGATAATACCCTGGAGGGCCATTGCTGGATCATATTATAGTTGCTTATTTCATTTTTTGAGAGACCTCTGAAACATTTTCCACACTGACTCTACCATGTTATATTCCCATTAGCAATGTATGCATGATCCTACCTCCAAATTATTACCATTTTTAATTTTAGCTATTTTGATATGTGTGTCATGGATGTCTTGCTATCATTTTAACTTGCATTTCCCTGATGGCTAATAATGAGCATCTTTTCATGTATTTATTTGACATGAATATCTGTATATCCTCTTTAGTGAAGTGTTTATCTTTCCATTATAGTCTAAATGTTTTTTTTGGGGGGGGTTGTTTATTTGTTACTGCTGAGTTTTGACAGCTCTTTACATATTTTAGAAGCTGGTCTATGTTGGATATATAACTTGCAAATATTTTCCTACAGATGGTACCTTGTCTTTTCATTCTTTTAACAAGGTCTTCTGCAGAGCAAAAGTTTTTAATTTGTAAAAAGTCAAACTTTTTCCTTTTATGAATCATGATTTTGGTTTCAAGTCTAAGAATTCTTTACCTTGTCACAGATTCCAAGTATTTCTTCCGATGTTCTCTTTTTTTTTCCTGAAAGATTTATATAGCATTTTGCATTTGGGTTCATGACCAATTTTGAGTTAACCTTGAGTATAAGATATGAGGCTTAGGTCACGGTTAATAATTTTGCCTATGGATGTCAAATTGCTCCAACACTGTTTTTTGAACAGGTTATCTTTTGTCCATTAAATTTCCTGTATCCTTGTTGAAAATCAGTGGGAAATATTTGTGAAGGTCTATTTCTATGTTTTCTATTCTGTTTCATTAATCTATATGTTTATGTCTTGACCAGTAACACATAACACATAATCTTAATTACTGTAGGTACATAATAAGCCTTGAAATTGGATAGTCATTCCTTAACTTTATTCTTTTTCAAGGTTGTTTTAGCTCTTCTATTTCCTTCACCTTTTCATATGAATTTTAGAATAGTCTTCTCTATATTTACAAGGTATCTTTCTGGGATTTGGATGGAATTTTGTTAAGTTGTATATCAAATGGGGAAAATTGACAAGTTAAATCTTTATACTCACAAATACATCCCTCCATTTATTCAAATATTATTTGATTTCTTTCATCATCGTTTCCAGATCTAGCATTCAAGTGATACATGTTTTGCTATATTTTATACCTATTTTTTGAGTAATAGATGTCATATTTTTAATTTCAGTGTCCAAGTACGCTGCTAGTATAAAAAAGTACAATTTAATGTTGCAAGTTTATCTTGTACGTTCAATCTTGTCATTGACTCCAGTTCGTTTGTTTGTTTTTGCTTGTTGTATTGCTGTTGCTTGTGTTATGGTAAATTCTTTGGGATTTCTACATCTTATCTGTAAATAGGTACGATTCTATTTTTGGTTTTTTAATCTGCATGACTTTTATTCCTTTCTCTGGCTATCCTGCTAGAATTTCTTGCGCTTTGTTTTTTTTTTTCTTTTTTTTGTAGATGCTTTTTTGTCAAGTTATGGACCTTCCCTCCAAGCCCATTTTTCTGAGAATTTTAATCACTGATGGGTATTAAATTTTGTATAGTGATTTTTCTGCATCAGTTGATATGATCAGGTGATCTTTCGTCTGTTAATATGGTGGCGTATACCAATTGGTTTTTGCTTGCATCCCTGAAATAAATATTATATGTTTATGACATACAATTCTCTTAGTTTGGTTGAATTCTATTTCCTAACATTTTGTCAAGAACTTTTGTTTATAGTCATGAAAGATATTGATCAGCAGAGTTTTTATTTTTATTTTTTGTGTGCTGTCTTTGTTTTTATATCATGGTGTTATTAACAGTAAAATGAATTACAAAGTGTTCCTTCCTAGTTCCTGGAAGAGATTGTTTAGAACTGATGTAATTCTTCCTTAAAAATTTGACAAACTTCTCAGTGGAATCATCTTGGTCTGGAGGTTACATTTTTGAATTTATAAATTAAATTTCCTTAATTGTTTTGGTTTATTTTGGTTTTATTTTTTCCAAGATTTGAGGTAAGAATTTAGGTATTTTGAGTCTTTCTCTATCTTAATGTGCACATTAAGTGCTATAAATTTCCCTTTCAGTACTGCTTTGACTGTGTTCCACCAATTTTTGAAGCAGTTGGCCCTCCACATTCATAGCTACCACATCCACAGATTCAACCAACTATGAATTCAACCCACCACAGATATAAAGCTATGACCAAGCTAGACAGCACATTAAAAAGCAGAGACATTACTTTGCCAACAAAGGTCCATCTAGTCAAAGCTATGGTTTTTCCCGTAGTCATGTATGGTTGTGAGAGTTGGACTACAAAGAAAGTTGAGTGCTCTTTTGAACTGTGGTGTTGGAGAAGACTCTTGAGAGTCCCTTGGACTGCAAGGAGATCCAACCAGTCCATCCTAAAGGAGATCAGACCTGGGTGTTCATTGGAAGGACTGATGCTGAAGCTGAAACTCCAATACTTTGGCCACCTGATGCGAAGAGCTGACTCACTGGAAAAGACCCTGATGCTGGGAAAGATTGAGGGCAGGAGGAGAAGGGGATGACAGAGGATGAGATGGTTGGATGGCATCACTGGCTCAATGGACATGAGCTTGAATAAGCTCTGGGCGTTGGTTATGGACAGGGAGGCCTGGAGTGCTGCAGTGCATGGGGTCACAAAGAGCTGGACACGACTGAGCGACTGAACTGAACTGAATGGATAGAAAATACTAAAAAATAAAAAAATAAAAAAAAAAAATTTTTTTTTAAAATCCAGAAAATCCCCAAAAGCACTCCAGCAACAATTTGCATGTATTTATGACTATTTATATAGTATTTACATTGTTGGTATTATAAGTAGGAATGATTTAAAGTATACAGGAGGATGTACCTAGTAATAAATTATATGCAAATACTATGCCATGTTATATAAGGAATGTAAGAATCTTTGAAGGATTTGGTATCCACAAGGACCCTGGAACCAATACTCCAAAGATAATGAGGGATTATTGTACCTTCTATTTTTATTTGCATTTAGTTCAACATATTTTAAAATTTCCCTCGAGGTATTCTCTTTGACACATTTCTTGTCCTGCTCAACAGCATATCTTGGTCATCTGGATAGGGAGATTAGTCTTTGTTTGTTTTTTTTTGGTCTGTATCTCCAGATGTTTCTAGCCATTGATTTCTTTATCTTCAAGCTGGAATATATGAGACAAAGAGAAAACCCTGACTTTCACCATTATTTTACTTATTCTTTAGGTCCCAAGTCCCCTACCCAATCTTATTTCTTCTTTTCACCTTTCAGAATCTTCTGTTTGTTGTACATGTAATCAAGAATTTTAGTGTAATTCTACTCCGTCTTTCTGAAAGGATGACTGTAGCCGTGAAATTAATAAGACACCTACTCCTTGGAAGGAAAGTTATGACCAACCTAGACAGCATATTAAAAAACAGAGAAATTACTTGCCAACCAAGGTGCATCTAGTCAAGGCTATGGTTTTTCCAGTGGTCATGTATAGATGTGAGAGTTGGGCTGTAGAGAAGGCTGAGCGCCAAAGAGTTGGTGCTTTTGAACTGTGGTGTTGGAGAAGACTCTTGGGAGTCCCTTGGACTGCAAGAAGATCCAACCAGTCCATCCTAAAGGAGATCAGTTCTAAATATTTATTGGAAGGACTGATGTTGAAGCTGAAATGCCAGTACTTTGGCCACCTCATGTGAAGAGCTGACTCATTAGAAAAGACCCTGATGCTGGGAGGGATTGGGGGCAGGAGGAGAAGGGGATGACAGAGGATGAGATGGTTAGATGGCATCACTGACTAAATGGACATGAATTTGGGTAAACTCCAGGAGTTTGTAATGGACAGGGAGGCTTGGTGTGCTGCAGTCCATGGGGTCGCAAAGAGTTGGACATGACTGAGCGGCTGAACTGAACTGAACTGAACTCCATCTTCCTGAAAGTAGGAGTCAGATGTGTTTTCAAGGGCTGTAATCACTTAAATTGCTGATACCAGTAGCTAAGAAATATTAAACTCAATTTCAGCAACATGGCTTGGCTATTAAAATTCTTGTTTCTCTCACTGCAATATTGTAAAGTAATTAGCCTCAAACTAATAAAAAATAAATGAAAAAATAAAAAAATAAAAATATCTGATTTGTGTGTGTTGAAGTAAGAGGCAGCATTGCCTCTTGCTTTTAAAAAATAAACAGGTAAGTTGATTGTTTTATTGCATTAAGAATTATTGCATGTGAAACTACTGTAAGGATAATCAAAGTCTTGATTCACTGAACTCTAACTAGCTGCCAGTCCTCGGGGACCACAGTTTGTCAACAAAAGCAAATGTGAAATGTGTTTGGTCTGAAGGCATCTGCTGGAAGTTAGAGGTGGGCTTAGAGTCATAACTGATAGCTCAACTTCTGTGGAGGAGAACGATGTGTTAATGCAAACATAATTAGGCAGTCAAAGATTTGGGAGATTAGCTGATGGTGACAGAATGGGAAGCAGTACTGTTTCAAGAATGTGAAGAACTGGTCATGAGTCCCAGCTTGGCCTCTAGTCATTGTATGAAATCTTGCTCAAGTCGATAAAACTTCCTAAACTACAGGTACTGTGCTGTTTCATGTTAAGTGAACTTATTCACTGTTCAAATGAAAACTGATATTTGTGGTGACGATGATGATGTATCCTGATACATTTGCTGATCTATGTAGTAGTTATTATTTTGAAGATTGGCATTTGTTTAGTTTTGAAATGCTACAAAGTCGTAGGTTTGCAGATTGAAAAAGAACATTTAAGGTTATCTAGGTAAGTTTCTATAGAACATTGATTCTCAACTTTGGCTGCACATTAAAATTACCCAGGGAGCTTTTTAAAAGCTTCGATGCCTTGGCCCATCTCCCAGAGATTTTGATTGAACTGATCTGGGGTGAGACCTGATCATTAGTACTTTTAAAAAGCTCCCCAGGTGACTTTAAAGTGTACGGGGTTGAGACTCACCAATCTGGATAAATGTCTCCAGTCCTGACTCAAGATGTCACTCAGCCTGAGTAATTCAAAATTCCCGTTGGTCTAGTAATTTTCAAAACAGGGTTGAAAAGAGGGCTAGTTTATCTTTTAACTCCTCCATCTCTCTCCTTATGCCCTAAGGTGATGCCTCAATGTACATTTCGAAAGTGTTCCCTAGTAATTCTGACACCCATCTTATATTTTCACAACCCCAAGCCCCTATCTGTTTCCTTTATATCCTTTTGGCCTTCCAGCTAGGAGCTGATCTGATGCAAATGTGCCTTCAAGGATTAGATATGCTCTGTAGCATTCATACTTGCTTCTGCCTGAACACCTCTGTGACAGGAAACTCACTAACTCCTTAGCATCTCTTTTTGTCTTTGGAGAGTCTTCAAGAAGGTCAGATGTAAAGATGACAAGGAGACATATTTCAGCTCAACACAAGGATGTAGTCATTTAAAAACAAATCCTAATGAGTTATAATGTCTCTTGAAATTAACTAACTTTTTTTTTGAATACTGACTACCTTTCTTTTACTAAGTCTTCTACCCCAAAACAAGAGATGTTCTAATCATCTCTTCTTGTTGAAGAAAAAGGCTATTTTACAAATTTTGATAAGAAAGCTGAGATATATGCAAGATAAGTAAGTTGACAGAGTCAGCCAGTCAATTGTCAAGTGGAATTTGAGCTGTAGCTATCACGCCCATGCTTCATTTTGACTTAAGACTTCCATCTATAGCCAGTTTCATTTGTTTTTAGTTTTCTTTTTGCTTCTTCTTCAGCTGCTAAGTTGTGTCTGACTCCCTGTGGCCCCATAGGCGGCAGCACACCGGGCTTCCCTATCCTCTATCCTCTACTATCTTCCGGAGTTTGCTCAAACTCGTGTCTATTGGTGATACCATCCAAGCATTTTTAATATGAAATAGTGTATATGAGTAACACAGGGAAAATAGATTTTCAAGATGGATCATGTCTATGAAGAAAGGGTTGAAGGGGATGAAGGGATGCAGCCAGAGCCAATATTCAAGAAATGGATTGGTGGGCTTCCCTGGTGGCTCAGTGGTTAAAAAAAAATAAATAAATAAATAACTTGCCTGCAAATGTAGGAGACACAGGGTCAATCCCTGATGGGGGAAGATCCCACATGCTGTGAAGCAACTAAGCCCCAGTACCACAACTAGCGAGCCTGTGCTCTAGAGCTCACCCTCCGCAATTACTGAAGCCCGCACCCTACAGTCTGTGCTCTGCAACAAGAGGAGCCACCACAATGAGAACACCCCAACTAGAGAGTACCCCAACTGCTTGCCACAGCTGGAGAATACTCCACGCAGCAAGGAAGACCCAGCACAGCCCAAAATTAGCAAATAAGCAAAACAGCAAGGAGGTCAAACCAGTCCATCCTAAAGGAAATCAACCCTGACTACTCATTGGAAGGACTGTGGCTGAGCCTGAAGCTCCAATCCTTTGGCCACCTGATGCGAAGAACTGACCCATTGGAAAAGACCCTGATGCTGGGAAAGATTGAAGGCGGGAAGGGGACGACAGAGGATGAGATGGTTGGATGGCATCATCGACTCAATGGACATGAGTCTGAGCAAACTCCAGGAGATGGTGAAGGACAGGGAAGCCTGGCATGCTGCAGTCCATGAGGTCATAAAGAGTCAGACATAATGAGCGACTGAACAACAACAGCATTTAAAAAAAAAAAGAACGGATTGGCAACCAGATCTGAGGAATCAATCTGGGGGTAGGTTATGGAAGACGACATCTGTGAGGGCAAGGTGACTAACGCTGCTGGCTCTTCCCTGCGCTGCTCTTTCCAGCAAAGTGTGAACTCGGGTCACTCCTTGCATTTAGAGGCAAAACCTGTCACTCCCCAGAGGAGCTCCTTGTACTGGTCGGTTCGCTAATTCACTGCTGACTGGGCTTGTCTGGTGAGAGAACACATTAAATATTTAAACCTTGTCCTTCCTCGGATGCACAGCAGCAAAGATGATTTTCCACGGAATTTAGCATTAAATTCAGGCAATTTGTACAGCTGTGCATATAAATGGCTTTTCACATAATCTCTAGAGGCCAGGGTCAATGTTCCTTGTACATTTTAATACTGTAGATGACATAGCGACATCCTTCCAATTTATGTTCCCTCATAATTGAAAGGGGCTTAATAAAAGTGAGGAAAAGGCAGTGTGTACACAGCAACATCGATTTCTGCTGACAGTTGAGCGGAAGTTAATTGTAATTGTAATGTAATTTGTTCCATGGGTGATGTTGAACCCCTGGAACATAACTAAATCCATTTTAAAAGAAATAGTTGTGTGTGTCTCTGTGTGTGTCTGTGTTATAATATTAGAATGACCCAATTATACAGCTGTCATGAAGACACCAAATATAACTTCCCCAGATGAATGCTTTAATTATTTTTCCCACAGATATATTTGTTTAAATAAATGGAAGCCTGTTGTTTTGATCAACACAGAATTTTACCCAATCCGATTTTGGGGTGACACAGATATTATGTTGCTTGAAATAAACTCACACGTTATATATTAAAATACGAGTGTAACAGTCCTAATTGCTCAAGTTAAGCTTATCTGCATGAACTGTAGTTAATATTTATTCTGGGTGAAGCAGTTTTTTTATTGCTATTTTTTTCATTTAGTAGAGTAAGAACATGCTAATAGTTTCCCTGCTAATTCAAACATTTCCTGCTGTGCATAAAAACAAATGTAAAACTGAAGAATGACGGTGTTCTCTGGCTCTGAAATTTGCTAATTGCAGAGCTATTCAATTATAGGTAATATCCTTTTATTGCTAATAAGATTACCGTGTGTCAACACAACTGCAATTCTGAAATAGAATTTGCCCAATTTGCCTTCTATGGAATTTAAAACTGTTTTGTGTAAAAGGTTTGAGAAAATTAGCACTGAAATATGAATGACAAGGAGGAGAAATAAGTAAAACACCAAATCTAATTTTTCCCCCTCCAGATGTTTTTCTCTGGGGACAGTTTCAAACTGGATTTTGCCACCAAAAGAATAAAAAAAAATAATTAAAATAAATGAAAGAAAAGAAAATCAACAACAAACCAGGCAGATGATTGAATCTATTGTTATCCAGGTTAAAAATGTCTTTAACTTGTTTGCAGTCTACTATTATGAAATTTGATATTATCCAAATTCCCCTCCCTCAGCCAGTGTCTAGTATTATGTTAGGTACAGGATAAGCAAAAAAATGAGGGTTATGGTTTCGATCACAAAATCAAAAAAAGCGTCAGAATCAACTAGATGGGAAACAAAGAGGCATGTAAAACAAATGTTCTGGGATGTATTAAATGTACTAATCAAGGTTCTCCAGAAGAATAGAATCAATAAGAATATATATTGTGTATATATATTATATATAATATGTTATATGAAATCCATACATAATGATATTTATTATAAGGAATTGGCTCATGTTATTTTGGAGGCTGAGACACCCTCTGATTTACTGTATGCAGGACGGAGACCCAAGAAAGCCCATGGATTAAAGTCCAATCTGAGTCTCAAGGTCTGAAAGCCGGGAGCCAGTGTAAACCCTAGTCCAGGGGCGGAAGACCAATCTCTCAGCTCTTGCGTTCAGGCAGGGAGAATGAATGCTCCTTCATTGCCTTTCCTTCTATTCAGGTCCTCGGTGGACTGGATGATGCCCACCCGCAAGCAGGGAGGACAATCTGTTCTACTCAGGCTACTGATTCAAATACTAATCACATCCAGAAATAGTCCCACGGACACACCAGAAAGAATGTTTATTTCTGGGAACCCTGGGACCCAGCCAAGCTGACATATAAAATTAACCATCACACTGGGTCTTATCTCAGACAAGCCAAATCAGACTCTTAGAACACAGAATGTGAGAATGTGCATGATATAGTTGATCCCTAAGGGGCTTCTCAGGTGGCTCAGTGGTAAAGAATCTGCCAGACAATGCAAGGAGACACAGGAGGCAGTTTTGATCCCTGAGGTGGGAAGATCCCCTGGAGGAGGAAATGGCAACCAACTCCAGTATTCTTGCCTGGAGAATCCCATGGACAGAGGAGCCTGGTGGGCTACAGTTCATGGGGTCCCAAAGAGTCAGATACAATTGAGCACATACACATGTGCTTTTTGTACACATGATGTTTGAGAACCACTGGCCTAAAGGCTCATGAATGACTTTTGTGAATATCTGGTGTCCCTCAACCTTGGCCTTTGGCTGCAAAGACCCATAGGGTGACTTTTGATTTTCTTCTAAGGAAAAGACTGTATTTATCCACTTACTGTCAAACACAGCTACAACAGAGGTTTTCAGGATGATGATGGTCTTTAAATGAAATGACAGCAATGATGCCAGAAAATATAGGTGTCTAGGCTCCTCTGTGCATAGTGGGACACTTTAAGAGTATGAATGGCTGCTTTCTTGGGAAGTCTGATCTTTCTTTCTAAAATGATGTTTCCAAAAATGTAATCTATGGATCATGTGTATCAGAATAATTTAGGTTTCCAAACACATTCAATTAAAATCACGGAGATTAGATCTAGAAATCTGTGTATCTTAACATGCTGTATCACAACTCCCATCCTTACCACCACCATTAGTTGAATGATTGGCATTTGATGAGCTTAGGAGAGAACTTACTTCTCTTTTCCCTGGATTTAGGGTGAATAATGGTCTGTTTGCCTGGGACTTGTCCAGATTTAACATGATAAGTCCCATATTCTGGGAAACTCCCTGAAAAATGAAAGTCGCTCAGTTGTGTCCAACTCTTTGTGACCCCAGGGACTATACAGTCCATGGAATTCTCCAGACCAGAATACTGGTGTGGGTAGCCAATCTCTTCTCCAGGGGATCTTCCCAACCCAGGGATCAAGCCCAGATCTCCTGCATTGCAGGCGGATTTTTACCACCTGAGCCACCAGGGAAGCCCAAGAATACTGGAGTGGGGAGCCTATCCCTTCTCCAGCGGATCTTCCTGACCCAGGAACTGAACTCTCCTGCATTTCAGGTGGATTCTTTACCAGCTGACCTAGCAGGGAAGCCCCAGTCCTGAGCAGATTGGAACAGTTGGTCCCCCTAACTAAAGGAAGCCTGGCATGCTGTAGGCCACGGAGTCGCAGAATCGGACATGACTGAGCGACTGAGCGACTGAGCAACAATAATGACGACTGAGACCTAATTTCAAATTTCCTTCTACCACATCAGCTATAGGGCTTTGAACATAACACTAAGCCATTTTGAGATACCATTTCCTCATCTGTAAAATAGCTGTAATATCCATTTCACAGAGATAAGAGTGTAGATTAAATGAAATTAGATGTGATTACACATATAAAGCACCTACAAGCACATGTTCTATAAATGTTATTTATTTTCTCTATTGTTGGCAAAATCCTATTCTCAGGCCCCAGGGGAGGATCCTGTTCTACACAACAAGAAGGTGGGTGCCATTGAATTTGTTTCACCTGCCAAAAAGAGAGAGCTACTTCTTTGTCAGTAAATAACAGGTTGTCATGAGCTGTTTTCAGGCAGATCTTTTTTTCAATTTGCAAATATGCAAATTGAATGAATGTTTCACTTCATTTCCATGTAAAATTAATTAACTATAAAATTTTGGATATAAACAAAAAAGAGAAAAATGAGTTCAAAATAGGGGGCTGTTAGAATTTAGATAAGACATTTGGAATCATATAAATCAAAGAGATACATGGATAAAACCTTAAGGTTAGGTTATGTTTCTACTACTTACTATACTAGGCTATGAAGATTCAGACAAATCTGTTTTTCTAGACCTTCGATTCCATACTTATAAAAGGATGAGGTTGGAATAGTATATTAAAGTTATCTTGAAAGTTCCTTCAAGCTTTTTCATTCTGTTCTAGATAAATTATTATTTTGCTTCTCTTAGAATTCTCTTAGCAGGCAGATTCTTTACCATCTAAGCTACCAGGGAAGCCCAAGTTAAAAGGAGCTGAATACTTTGAGACAGTTAAATCCTGGTTATTTTTATATTGTTCTCCTTTATTTTGAATTAAAATGCTTTTTCTAACTAGTGTTATTCCCACTAGTCTTAAATATGTCCTTAGAAACACTCAAAATAACTATATTTTCTTCCTCATGGATTGGTTCTTCAGCTATTTGAAATGAATGACCACATTAAGCTTTGGCAAATTTTGTTTATACTTTGCTGGAAGTGGCCATGACCTGGCCATGTTTAACCATGGTAGATTTGATTGAAGCCCGAGGTTTCTCAGGCCAGGTATTACTGTCCTGACCAATTTATGACTGAATGGCTAAAATCCAGACTGGAGATTTGGAGAGGCATGTATTAGCGTCAAGTTGGGACAATCCAATAACAGGTCTGACCCTTTCTTAGTCAATTAGCTTAGAATAAGAAGGTCAGAAATCAAAGATTAAAGTAGATTGAGGAAAGATTGAGTGGGTAAGAGCTCAGGCATAGAGATATTCCTTTCTAGAATGGGTCATTCTGGCTGGGAAGTCTGTGGGTAGAAACTGAGAAACAGAAGTGTTTAACCATAATAATATCCTAATTTGGAGCTGAGAGGATAGAAGACTTAAATCTGGATTGGAAAGACCATTCATTCCTTCAGTCATTAATTCACAAAATAATTACTGAGTACTCACTCTGTGATAGGCACTGTTTGGGCACTGGATCTATCAGTGAGTCAGGGTAAGTCTCACTTTTATGCAATATAGCATAGTGTACCAAACCTAACCACCTGTCAAGCACCCTCCTTCTAGGGCATTCATGATTTTATTGAAACTTCCTGTGATTAAATCATGGGAAAAATTATAATATATAACACACTAAAATGTACAAATCTCTGGACCCATTCTCAGAGATTTTGATTAAACAGATCTCACATGAGACTTGGAAATATACAGTTTTAATAACTTCCCTAAACTATTCTGAAACATCAGGCAGGCCCATAGATTGCATTTTAGAATGATAATTTTCAAAGGAGAGGTTAAATTTCACAAGCAATCTGTCCCTTACTCTCTTAAAGGGTCCTCTTATGTCCTAGATACCCATATCTGCTGAAGTTGTCATTTCTTTTTATTGATACATGGCTTGTTCAATACCTTGACAATTTTTTTATCGTTCATCATGTTTATGACCACTTCCTACTTTCCACCAGAACTTAGGGATCTACAGATAGACTTTCACTCACCAACGTTACTCTTTAAGGATGGACCCAGAATTAGTCAGGTAGATATATTCTACTACTAGTGGGTATTAGAAATTTTCTGGACAGTAAATTTTTACTGACGCAAAGAGTGTATTTTCCTCTTTAGTAAAGTCATGTTTTTAGCTTTCATTGATATGGTAGTTAGTTAAAGCTTCCCTGGTAGCCCAGTGGTAAAGAATCCACCTGCCAACGCCTACCTGCCAATGGAGGAGATGTGGGTTCAACCCATGAGTTGGGAAGAGTCCCTGGAGAAGGAAATGGCAAACTACCCCAGTATTCTTGCTGAAAAATCCCATGGACAGAGGAGCCTGGTGGGGTACAGTCCATGGGGGTCACAAAAGAATCAGATATGACTTAGCAACTAAACAAGTTAGTTAAAACATTCATATCTTTTGTGTATTTCTCAAATGAAATTGTATCCTACTGAGCACAATCACCTCTGCGCATTGGTGATCAGCTCCTTTACTCAAGGGAAAGCTGAATTCTCAGTCTCTAGCTGTTGCATGTTTTGCTGAGTTGACCTTCCCTGAAGCAGCTGCTTTAAATCTTCAATCTTTTTTTTCTGATTTCCAGAATTAATCCATGGTACCGAGATTCTTGGATGTCCATAGAAATCCAGGTTTCAGTACCCTATACCATAATACAAATGATTTTGCTCCCTTGGCATGTGTTTATCTTCACTGATCTGCTCCTAACTCCCAACGCTTCTACCTGTTCAAATCCTTCAGCATCTTTTGGGATCAGTCAGAAGCATTCTCCATTCTATTCTCAGCTCTTTCATTGAATGGTCCTTTTAACTGCTAGCTTAACTGGAATATGGCTGTGCTGAAGACACTGCTTCTCTGTAACCCCGTGAATGGAGACTTTCTTCTGTGCTGTGCATAACTCAAGTATCTTTCCTATTACCTATCGCTACTTGAAAACCATTTCTTCTTCTTCCTCCTTAAAAACACTAACCTTTTACAGTTTCAACACAACAGATAATTTTTAGCTTCTGCTACTTTTCACTTCCATTTTTTTCCCAATTTTTTTCACTTCCATCACTGTCACTTACTGGTATCTTAGTTACTTTCCCCATTCATAGGGCATCTAACTGTCGCCTCTCTCGATAGCTATGATTTTTTGGCGGTTTCCTCATGCAAATAGAAGATACATCCAGTTCCTGCAGTCTTAGAACCTTCATCCATTTGTTTCTCACATTTCCCTTCAATGTCACTTGGCCACCCCACCATGTAATCATTACCTATATCTATACTACTCCCAAAATGTTAGTTTCAAATGTCTTAATAATCTCTGATTACTAACTTCTGTTCTTCCAACTTGCTTTAGTACTTTTATTCCAAAACTCTACAAACACATGAAAATCTGTAATTCATTTATCCTAACACCAATTCATTGTACATCAATTTCTTTAGGTCCTCTGTTTCCTTAGAAACCTAGATCTAATTTTTTCTTCCAGTCCTGTGTTCTCTTGCAAATTTTATAAGTTCTCTGTCCTCTCTCACCTGAAATTCTATTCACCTGGAATATTCCACACTCTGGTTAGCTCAACTATCCTTTTATTTTGCACCTATGAATGAGTAGCCCAATAATCAGGAGAAAATTCACTGACTGGACTTTAAATTTATGTCCACAGTATCAAAAGAAGTCTCCACACTGACAGGCTGTCCTACTAAACCTTCCTGTTAAATGTATTTACTTTTCAAACTGACAGTTTCATGTCTTATCCTCAAATCTTCAATACCCACTCCCCACACACTGTCTTAGTTGCTGACTTTGCGCACAATAAGTGGAATTAGATGAAAATTAATTAATCTTAATTAAAATCCCACTACTCCACTGTATCATTTCCCTTATTGTAGTTTTCCTTGCTATAGTTTCCCTTATTATAGTAAAAATGATGTCCATACTTAAGGTTAAGCTAATCTGTGTTGCCAATTCTATCTACTCTTACCATCTTAAGGATTTAATTTCTGCAAGTTAACTCTTTTTCTCCTGATACGTCAAATCTCCACTCTTTACTGAGTTCTTTCAAAATAGTTTAAAAAATATTGTCCCTCATATGTATACCTATGCCTGATTCATGCTGATGTTTGGGAGAAACCAACACAATTCTGTAAAGCATTTATACTTCAATTAAAAAACAAATTAAAAAAATATTGTCCCTTGCCCTAGTATAAGCTTACAGTTAAAAATACTGTTGTTTTGCTTCTATTCATGGGAAAAAAAAAATCACAAAAGTAATTCCTTAGATCTGTGTTTTCTACGTGCTCATCTCACATTTTGTTTCCCACTCATATCCATCGCGACTGGACACTGGACCTCATCATTGTATATAAACAGTTCATAACAAGGTCACCATGAATCTCCATCTTCCCATGGTGAAGGGCTAGTTTTCCATCATCTTGCTAGTACCTTCTACAGTATTTAACATGACTCATTATTCTGTCCATAAGGAAACATGTTTTCCTTTGGTTCTAGGATCCCATACTCTCCTGGATTTCCTCTTACTTCATGAATTGTACTTTTCATTCTTCTTTCCACATTTTCCATGAAATCTCTAATGGCCAAAATTGCCCTAAGATTGGCCTCAGCCTACTGATCCTCTTTAACTATATTCTTTCACTATGTCATCACATTCAATCTTATTGTTTCAAATACATTTATATTCTGTTTTGGGACTTCCCTGGTGGTCCAGTAGTTAAGACTCCATGCTTCCACTCCAGGAGACACAAGTTTGTTCCCTGGTCGGGTTTGATCCCTGGTCCAGAAACTAAAATCCTGCATGCCACATGACGTGACCAAAAAAAAAAATTTTTAAAACTTCATCCAAATATTTCTCCAGTGTCCAAGTCTGATATAACCAATTAACACAGCCAAACAATTACTACTGGGGTGTTCAAGAGGTATCACAAATTGGCCAAAGAAGAAGTATCAATTTTAGTCCTCCACCACAGTCCACACCATCCCATCGCCTCAGGAAATGGTCCTACCATTGTGACCTAGATGCTCAGGCTATAAACCCAGGAGTTAATAATTCTTGACTCTTCTCTTCTTTTAGATCCAATGTATGAGTTAAGTCCTGCTGGCTCTACTGTCAAAATATAACTAAAATTTAACCACTTCTCGTTTCTACTTCAAGATAGTAGGCCTGGGAGCCATCATCCTTATGGAAATACACCAGGAACCTTCTTAAATATCTGCTTGCTTCTTATATTCTCCTTATCCTAGAGGTCATGCTCCACAGAACAGAGACAGTGATATTTTCAAAAGTAAATCAATGCATTTGCAACAACATGGATAGACCTAGAGCTTGTCATACTGAGTGTAGTAAGTAAGAGAAAGAGAAAAATATCATATATCACTTCTGTGCAGAATCTAAAGAGAAATGATACAAATGAACTTATTTACAAACTAGAAACAGACTCACAGATTTAGAGAATGAATTTATGATCACCAGGGAGAGAGGGTTGGGGGAAAGGGTAGTGAGGGAGTTGGGGATGGACATGTACACACTGCTGTATTTAAAATGGATAACCACAAGGACCACCTACTGTAGAGCACAGTGAACTCTGCTCAATATTATGTAACAACCTAAATGGGAAACTAATTTGAAAAAGAATAGATATATGTATATGCATAACTGAATCACTTTGCTGTATGCCTGAAATTATCACAATATTGTTTACCAACTATAATCCAATATAAAACAAAAAGTTTAAAATAAAGAAAAAAATCAATGCATGTCCTTAATCAGTATAAAACCTTGTATAGACTTTTTATGACATCTAAAGTAAAATCTTCCTATAACCTACAAGATTTACATAATAATGGCCTCTGAATATGTCTCCAGATTTATCTATATTCATTCTCTCAGTGGTTGATGATATAATATTCACACTGACATATTTTCTGTTCCTTGTACATCCCAAGGTTTTTTTCCATCTCAGAGCCTCTGGGATGGTGGATTTTTCTTCTTGGACCATCTTCTTCTTCCTGTATTTTGCAGAGCTACCTGCTTCTTATTCAGGACTCAATGCAAATATTACCTCTCCATCAAGCATCTTCCTTTATCACTCTAGGGGTTCTCTCTCAATCAGATGTTATCAAGTGATTCTTTTTTATGCTTTTTTTAAACTGACGTAGTCAGTTCCTGAAATTAACTTTGTTGTTGTTCTTCTATGTGTCATCACACGTTTTACCATTACACTCTTCTTTGAAATATGAGTTCATACAAATACTAAACACTGTATTCCCAGGGCCTGTAAATGCATTTGGCAAATAATAAACACTATATACATTTTGACTGACAAAGAGTCATCTTAATTCCTTATCTTGCATTTGTGCATTTGCTATGCTACCACTTAAGTGTGTTTTTAAGGTAGGTATCTCACTGTCTTGATTCTGCTCCTTTGTCCTGGCCAATTGACCCAACTTTATACACGAATCTCTTACCCTTTATCTGTTGCCTTTTCTATTAGCTCTACTTCTTAGTTTCATAAGCAAATAAATTCTGTTTTCTAGCATATATTTGTTTCAAGTGTTTTGTTGAAGCATTTATATATAAAAAATGGAGCTATAAAATGACAACCACTGAGAAAAGGCTAAAGGGTCTATTTTGTAATTTTAAAAGACTCAAAATGAGAATTTTCTCTCCACCTTATTCTTGTTTTTTTGGCAAAAAGCAACAGGCTTTTAACCTGTGAGTCAGTTTCCTCATAAATCAATCGGAGATTGCCATATTTAGTTTGAAAGGCTACTTTGAAGTTCAGTAAAATATAATTTATATAAAGCACTCAGTACAAAGTTCGGCATGGAACTTGTATAAAAAAAAGAATGAGCCACTTCCTGGTCTGCATGGGCTAAGAAAAGGTGAGTCCAATAGAGGCAAGGGACAAAGAAAGGCCTCATACCCTTGAGCATATTACTTTATATATTTCAGTTTTATAATTTCATCTGAATTACCAAATTACCTTTTAGCATTTTACTCCCCTTTCTCCTAAAATAAGGGGCTTGATCAAGCAATCTAAGTTCCTCTAGCTCTAGAATCTCTCATCAGATTAAAGAAATTCATATGGGAGACTGAGAGAAGGGAAAAGTTTTGTCTCAGACCACAAGAGTCCAGTTTTCTAGCTGTAGTTTCATTTATACTCAAGGATATTTACATCTTATATCTTAGCCCTGGATTACTGGCTTGTTGTCCATCTCAAGTCACTGACTATAGTTGCTTTAAAAGCAACTATATATATATATATATACATTTTTTTAAGTGGATTATAAGGGAAGAAAAGGCTGGGAAAGATGGGATAATATTGAGCTTGGACCCCTCAAGAGGAAGGCAGGGTAGTCATAGTAGGAAATTGTAAAGAAATGCTTCAGAGAACCAGAGATCTCAAGAAATATGTGCAAGGAATCTAGGCGATAGCAGAGACTCATTGACTTCTAAGAGGTGGTTATTTTTTACTTTTTGTTTTTGTTCAGAACTTTCGTCTTGTTTCCCAGCCTTGGGATGTGGAGAAGTATAACACAAATGGAGCCAGAATACATAGAATCCTACCACTGTTCAGCTGTGTGGCCTTCCCCAAGCTGTCATTTAATATCTCCATGTGTCAGTTGTATCATTTGTAATAACTGAGATATTTTCTAGCTCATACTTCCTACTTCAGATAGATGACCAGATACATTTTAAATAAAGTGAAACAATTTATCAACATTTCCCAATCTTTCCTCATAATAAGAATTATCTGGAATTTTGGTCAAACATACAGATTTCAAAGATTTACCTTGAGAAAGTCTGATGTAATAAATTCTGTGTGGGGACCATAATTTATGATTTTAACAAATAATCAAGGTTTTTTTTTTTTTTTTTTTCTTCTGACAAATTTGGAAGCCTCTGAAATGATGCTGCTGTTAAGTTTAATGGTAGATTACTCAAGAGGGTGAGAGCCGAGGAGTCCTGGGTGAACAAGTCCCTTCTAAGAGAAGGGACTTTAGGGTGTTCTCTCTCTCTGTATGGTTCCCACTTGTGTGAGGGAGATAATACAGTGAGCTCCCTCCATATGAACCTGCAAGTTGTGAACTTTCAAAGATGCGAATGTGCGTTCCCATGTCCAATCATGTAAGTTAGTTCGCGTGTCTCGTGTACATTGTCACGTCCCTGCCTCCTCTACAAGTGGATGTGTTTTTGTGCAGATCCTCCGTCCCCTCTTGCTGCTCATCCTTCAGCTCTACCATGCCCCACCTCATCTCCCGCCTCCAGTCAGCATCTCTTCTTCCCTGTTCACTTGATGCCAGCCCCTGTATGCTGGCTGTTGTACTATACTATTGTATTTTTCCAGGTACTGTATTGTAAAGTTAAAGATGTTTTCATTATTTTTGTGTTTGTTTTTTTATGTATTATTTGCATGAAAAGTATTATAAATCTATTACAGTACAGTACTATATAGCTGACTGTAGTAGTTGGGTACCTAGGCTAACTTCATTGGACTGATGAACAAATTAAGCCTATGAATGTGCTCTCAGAACAGAACATGTCCATATATTGGGTATTTACTGTAGTGTCTAGTAATACACAGGTATCGTAGTGTCCAGTAATACTACTGTGGGACAGAGATGGGGTTATGTGTTTTGTTCGTTTTGTCTATTTATCTACCCAGCTACCTACTTACCATTATCTAATATTGACTTATTATACTGTGCTTATTATATACTGTGCTTATTATACTGTGCTTTGAGAGCTAATGCAAACTTTAATCTAGAATCATAATTCTGCTAATAATAGACTGACCTATTATCACATTTAAATATAATAAGATTCATATTTAAATGTAACAGACATCATATTTAAATAATGGAAAAAGAGAGAGAGAGAGGGAGAGACAAGAAGAGACAAAGAGCAAGCCATATCATAGTATTATGGTGTTATAATCACACCTGTTTCAAAGTCATAATTAGTTACTAATTTAAAGTCAATATTTTCTCATATAACCATTTATAGACATAAAACTACCAAGATATTTATTTTTTCTGTTACTTCTTATTTTTATTTAACTGTATACTTGCTTTATAATATTGTAGTAGTTTCTGCTGTATGTGAATCAGCTGTAAGTATACATATATCCCCTCCCTCATGAGTAAATATTTTACTTTAATATTGGCTTATCAGGTAGATATTTAAACCCCGGAGACTATTAAGTTTGTTGGCTTGTGTTTGGTTAAAACTGAGTTGATAAAGAAAATTGAGACACTCTTCTCTATACAAACCAGCAGCAAGTGAGCAGGCAAATTGCTTTGAATTTCCAAAGTTCCAAGAGCCACTAAGTGTTTTTGCTCATCCATTCTCTAATTTCAGTTGATGCCAGTTACAAAGTAAAACCTATATGATTCATTAGAAGCAAGAGACCTGGTGAAATTTAGCAAACTGCCTTGAAGTATCAAGAATCTTTTACTATTTCCCTCTAGCACTGAACTCGCCTTTGAGTAAGTATCTACATGTCAGCAAAAAGAATTTCCAAGGATGTTTTCTAAGTTTATGATACATGTATGGGTCTTCATATCCATGCGTTCCATATTCATAGACTCAACCGAGGATGGAAAATATTTGAGAACCATTCCAGAAATTTCCCAAAAGCAAAATTGGAATTTACCACATTGTCAACTGTCTACATAGCACTTACAATGTTTATTATTATTATCATTATTATAAGTCACCCAGAAATGATTTAAAATCTAGGGGAGGATGTGTGTAGTTTATATGTAAATATTATGCCATTTTATATAAGTGACTGGAGCATCCGTGGATTTTGGTATCCTTGAAGAAGTCTCAGAACTGATTTTGCTGTGAACCTATAGCTTTTTTAAAACATAAAGTCTTGAGAAAACTCTCTTCAGGAAGATATCCTACAACTAACTGGTACCTGATGCACTTAAACTCATATGACCCTTCAGATATCCTAGCTCATAGGTAAAGAATGAGTATCAATCTGACCTTGCACTTGACAGAGTAACGGGATACGGGAGGGACGCTACAGAGGACGCACAGGCTGCCTGTATTCATATGAGTAGTGGGTTGAGCCACCTGTTGTGTTTGGAGCCCAGGCAGAGTTTCAGAACCAGGGAACACATCCCAGAGGGAGCAAAGTCAATGAGGACTTGTCACTTCACCAAGCCAACGACTATCTCACGAAATCTTAAATAGGTGATTTTGGTTGGCCAGGCTACATATGATATTACAGGCTCTCATGTAAAAAAAAATCTTATCACTTCATGTCAATGTATGGCAAAAACCACTACAATATTGTAAGGTTAGCCTCCAACTAATAAAAATAATTGAAAAAAAAAACACAAACAACTTCTACTTCTCAGTTGTTTTCCAGATTCCTTCCTAGATAACCTTTCAACTTTACTTGCTTTCAGCCCACCTACTTGCCTAGTTCTCAATTTTCCTACTACCTAACCTCTCTTTAAATTTGAGAGTTTAATCCTAAAAGGGTATTTCCATGTATTTAAAAAAAAAAAAAAAAAAAAAAAACCTCTTGTAATGAAATTAGGGCTTGATGAATCTGAAAACATCTTGATACACAATCTGGATTGCATTATAATAAGATCACACAAATGTTATTCATTGCCAGTCTAGCTAAGAGTAGGAGGTGTATTATTTATTCCTACTTAACAAATTTATCCAGCATAGTGATTTAAAACAATGAATATTTATTATCTTGCAATTTCTTTGGGTCAGGAACTCAGGGGTGGCTTAGCCGTGTGATCCTGGCTCCGAATCTTTCATGAGATTGTGAGTCCCCTACACACGAACCTTCAAGTTGTGACCCTCCAAAGATGCCAATGTGCATTCTGTCATCATCAGGCATGAGTGAAATGGCAGCCTGCCCTCCGTCTGCTGCTGCTGACAGTCCTTCAGCTCCACCATCTCCCACCTCCTCTCCTTCCTGCAGTCAGTAATGCTTGTTGCCTGTTCACTCAACGGCAGCCCCTGTAAGCCAGCTGTTGTACTGTACTACTGTATTTTCAAGGTACTGTACTATCGGGTTAAACATGTCTTCTTTTTGAGTTGCTTATTTATGTATTATTTGTGTAAAAAGTATTATAAACTTATTAGAGCACAGTACTATATTGTTGATTGTGTTAGTTGGGTACCTACCTAGGCTACCTTTTGTGGACCTTTGAACAAATTGGACTTTCAAACACACTCTTGGAACAGAATCTGTTCAAGTGTAGGCAGCTGCTTATATTCAAGAATTTAGCCCAGGGTACAGTTGTCTGAAGACTTGACTGGAGTTTGAGAGATTCACCTCCAGGATGGTTTGTTCATGTGGTGTTCACAGAAGGCTCTGTTCCTTGACACCTAGGTCTCTCCATAGTGTTGCTTGAATGTCTTTATAGTATGGTGCCTGGCCTTTCCCAGAGTGACCCAAGGGAAACTAAGGCAGAAGCCATCATGCCTTTTAAGATCTAGCTTTGGAAGTCTTAAGCTATCATTTCCACAACATCCTAGTGGTTGTGCAAATGGCTTCATTCATTGTGGAAAGTGGCTACATAAGACCATGAACACCAGGAGGTAAATATTAATATCATTGGGGTCATCTTGAAGGCTAGCTGCCAGAGTGAGGCATTAAGATACATTTGTTAGAGTGATAATATATCAAATCGCCTTGCCCCCAAAAGGAAACCACCTGGATAGGATTTATCCACAATAAAAGGTTGTAAAAGACTTTCTATTTACTTAATTAATCCTCACAATCACTCTTTTGGGAGTAGATTCCCACTTTATAAATGAAGAATCTGAAATTTAAAAAAAAAAAGTCATAGTGACTTATTCACTGTTACTCAAGGAGTAAACTGCAAGACTATGTTTTGAACACAATCAGGGAAACGTATCCCATTTGAATTTCTGCAAAATAATATACAACATTCTTTTCATTTTGACTTTCCTGATGGAGCAATATTCATAAGGGCATGCATCCTTATCATTCATATATTTTGACTTCTGCACTGATAAGTCAGACTGCAAATTATGCTTAGTATTCTGCCACCTAGATGTTATCTGCATTACCCCTTCCTCCCACAATTCCTGTTCCACTGATCCTTTGTAAATAAGGTAAACCTGTACTTGAGAATCAGCACTGTGAAGTATTTAATTCTCAAAGGAAAAAAAGATCTCCTATTTGTCATCAGAAAAACATAGGCTTAAATATCATCATCACAAATGCTTACAGTTCTAGAGCTATTTTGTTTAGCATCCTTCCTGGAAATCTTTAGTCTGAACATCAGTTTTTGTCCTGTAGATGAAAAAGGACATTTTATTTTCTATCTTGCATCTTGGTGGCAGCTTCTGCTCTTCCAGATTCATGTTCCCTTTGGGAATAAATGTGTATAATAACTGCTATTTTCATTCCTACCGCACATCTTAGGGCACGGAGCCCTGAAGATATGTTCTGTCTCAGCCTTGATTCATGGCTGCTTTTAATGCCTACAGTTAGCATTTGGTACACAGGGTTTCAACTCCAGTAAAAACACTGAAACTACTGCCAAAGAGGTGGAGTGGAAAAGCAAACTCAAACCACAGAGGCTGCTAAACTCATTCTGATCAAAAAAATCTCAGATCCATATTGCAGTTTACTTAAGCAGCGGGAATTACAAAGCTTAGAATTTCATGTGCAAGAGTCCATTTCACTGATATTAAAAGACTTAGCTTTCTTCCCAGTATAGGAATTTGATCACAACTTTGACTTTATCCTTGATTCTTTTCTCAGTTTCCTGAACTCCAACTGTGGTGTTGAGTTCTGATGACTTCTTACCCCCCAAACACAATTAGGGCATCTTCTTTAAACACTCCAAGATTTGGAATGACAAAGAAATATATGGCTGCTGAAGGGTCAGTGCTACAATGAAGATTTATTGAGGATCTAATGCAAAAGAGATAGTCTCATTCACCAGAATCATCTACAGAAGAAATGCTTGATATGGTTGGGAGGACAAATGTGAGAGATTTCAGTTGACATCAGAGTTAGAACAAAGCTCCAAAATGTGGATTTGAGTAAAAACAAAACATTCAGTCTCCAAGCAACCAACCATCTAAGGAACCTGGATCTGGTTAAAGTGCAGGCTGTTAGATGACCTTAAAATATTTTTAATCACCTTAAGTGTAATAACGGTTTTATGTTTACACAGGAAAATGTCCTTGTTTTATGAAGACTCATATTGAAATAAGTGGAATTGAAATGGCCTTACTGTCTGTAATTTGCTTTAAAATACATCAGCAAATAAAGCAGATGATGCAAATATGACAAAATGTTAACAATTGTTAAATGTGAGTCATGGATATCTGGGCATTTCATTCTTCCTACTTTTCTATAATAAAAAGTAAAAGGAAAAATTGTTAAATAAGGTACAAAAATTAGGGGACAAAGTGAATAGGTCAGGACGGCAGAAGAAAGGGTGAGCTCTGCTATCAGCATTCTATTTTCCCTGTCCTTCCCCAAAGCATCCTTTGGCTGCTATCTAAACAAATGTTGAACAAATACCTAAGAAACACACTTTAAGAGTTATTAAATTATGTGCTTACCTTGAAGTCTGGACTATTTGGTAATTCTTCACATACCTGTATGTCAGAGACTCAATCCTTGGCAGAGAAACAGGCCTAAAAAGTGAAAAAGATGAGAAGACATCAACCATATGGTGAAAGCAAACGTCCCCTAAAGTGAGTTTAGGTAGAAAGATTCTATTTCTATATATCCTGAGTATGAGAATTTCAAAATCCAGAAGTCTGGGGCCATTTAAAAATGTTCCCAAAAGGTATTATTGCCTCACTGCATGTTCACAGGGACTATTTTAAGTTAAAAAAAAGTCATTATTCACAGAATAATTTGTTTAAATGATTGGAAAGTGGAGTGCATTTTTCTAAGGATTTCATGCAAGATGATTCATATTTTTAAACTTGTGGTGATCAAATGTTTCTTATCCTATTTTATCATAGTACAAAATAGATTATATGAAGTTGATGATAAACCAAAAGAACCTGGCTTAGGGGTCATTGTTGAAGAGTTGACCAACTATTGAACTGGTCAAAATGAAAACCTGAATGAACGGTTTGACCAACCCGGTATTTTAAACTCCTATATTCCATTTCAGAAGTGTAGAGTTTGGGCCTATCCTTAAGGATTTCATATACATTTATCTTCTTCTCTTTTAACATTTTTTTTATTACTGTGGTCACTGTCACTTCACTGTTAAGTAATTTAGCATACACATACTGGGAAAAGGCTAACCGTGGAAACATATGGTGTTTCCATGCAGATTAATCTGTATGCGTGAGGGAAAGTAACAAGACTGAAAAGTACTTTTTCCTCTACTGTTTCTTTGCACAATTTGCAAGGGAACAAGTGGTCGGCAACAAGGATGACAGAAGAAAATGAGCTAATTAACTATACAGTTGAGAGTTAGGAGAGATTGCAAAGAGAAGTCAGGAAGGCTCAGGCCAGCTGGATAATTTTATATTGTCATTAGTGATAATAAATGCTTGCTATTCATCAAAAGACTCTTAAATGGCATCAAGAAAGAAGTTCATGATCTTCCCAAACAACCTAAAGATGTTTAGTTCTCTTCTGTCTTTATGCATGTACATAGTAAGAGCTACTCTTGGTTTTAAAAATTCATTATCAGTGAACAAGTTTGATATTTAATGCGTTCGAAAAAATATGACATAGCTAGTCCTTGCCATAATATTGGTTTAGACTAGTATTTCCTAAAGTAGCTTCAAAGTTGATGGAATTGAAAAATTAAAAGTTGAAACTAAGCATAATCCTTGATTATAGATTATTTAAAACAGACTATTGAAATATTGACCTTGAGTCTGGTAAGAATAGCTTAATAATATTTTCCTTTATTAATTATGATTTTGAGTCTCTTTCCTCAGCTGTCCCTTGCTATTTCAAATGAAATTTAATATGTGAATATTTGACTAAAGAAAAAAACATAAAGCAAGTATATGTCTTCTCATTAATAAAATAAATATTTTTATTATATTGTGAGGGAGAACATACAAGCACAAATATACCGACCACACTCTTCTGATTCAAGATAAATTTCAGCATGAACCCAATAGAAAATTTTGATCTGAATTAATTTTATAACATCTACTGGAATGAGAATGTTTTCTTAAACTACTGTATCCACAGAACTGGCTCAACACTTGACAACATTTTTGGTTGAAATAACCCTAGATAAAAATGTGTGGGAATTTCCAGTTCTCATAAGATTAGAAGAGATAAATAAAAGCAACAATATCCTTGAGCTGGAATCCTGACCTTAGGGCACTGTACCTGATTATTTGTGAAATTAAGTTTAAACTTTTTAAACACATATAAAAAGCAAAGGAAAGAATTAAGAAAAGCAATGGTGTCATCTATCTTTCTATGTATGTATCTTTATATACACTATAAACACTTTTTTTTAAAGAGTGAGATGAAATTAGCAAGATGTGGGGAACTATAGAAAATAATGTACCAGATGGCAGGAGCTTAGAGAAGACAAGTTCTCTCACCTTCAGTGGTGAGATTAAATGTGTCAACAAACTCCCAACACATATGCTTTTAAAAATGTAACGCCATCCTTAGGTTTTTGAATATAGGGAATAAAATTTTACTGTAATTAAAATGAGAAATAGTCATTCTCCATTTGGATCTGTTCCAGTTCTCACAAGGGCAAATTCCTAAACTGCCATTTTCTTTTCCCATTATAGATTCTGGCACCAGTGCAAGATATTAGGATTTTAATGCCTTAATATATTCTATGAAATATACTAGTGTACTTTACTATTCTGACCTTTTGGCACATCATATTTTGATTCGGATGGCCATTCACTCTTTGCTCTCCAGCTCAGGAAGGCCATAAAAAGAGTGAAATGAATAGATTGACTATAGCTAGTCACAATACAGAATACTGAAAAGGTCATTGTATCTCATCCACTGTGCTATTATTCACAGAATATATAGGACCTTAAATATTTGATATCATAGTCTTGTGATGAAGAAATCCGAGAAAAAAATGGAACCAAGAATCACTTCTCATGGTACAATCACGCCATCAGTCAAGAATGAGAAATTTGGGGACTTGCCTGGTGACTCAGTGGTCAAGAATCTGCCTGCCAGTGCAGGGGATACAGGTTCAATCCCTGGTCTGGAAAGATCTCACAACCATGGGACAAGTAAGCCCATGCACCACAACTGCTGAGCTTGCAGCTTAGAGCTCTCAAGTCACAGCTGCTGAGTCCTCACACTGCAACTCCTGAAGCCTGTGTCCTCCAGAGCCCATGCTCTGCAACAAGAGAAGCCACCACAATGAGAAGCTTGCACAACACCACTAAATAGTAAGCCGCTCTTGCTGCAACTAGAGAAAGCCCACACAGCACCAAAGACCCAGCACAGCCAAAAATAATGAAATAATAAATAAATAAACAATTTTAAAAAAGAACTAGAAATAGCAGAAGCCTAGTACAACGGAAAGGAAAATCATCTTCATTTTTTTCTCTTCTCTCCTCTTTTGGTAAGATGGGTCCATGAATACATTCTCAAAAGGAAAAGGAGTTAGAAAGGCAATCTGAAAATGTTAAGCTTGAAAACTAACAAAACTTAGGAACTGAGATTTCTGTTAGTATTTTCCAAGAGGTGCTAGGTCATGGTTGCTTATTTGCTGGAGAAGAGATGAGAGAGCTGTACATTAGTAAAAACATAAAGAAATTTACTCAATTTAAGGTCTTGGAATAGAAAGCCCTAAGTGACATTTTTGCTAATAGAAACTTAAAAAATGTTCCTTTCCACCCACATGTGACATTAAGTAGCCAGAGGAGCCCCGAGTTCCCCATTTACAGGTAGAAACAAGCTCCTAGGTGGTCTATTAACGACCATGTCTTACAGAGCTATGTTTATTGCTGCTGATATTTTGTTAGTTTACATAAAAATTTACCGTAAAAAACACTGAGTCAAATTGAAGAGAAATGAAAAAGCAATCAAAGATCAAGATACAGAGCAATAATGAAAGATTTTGGCAAAAACTCAGTCTCACTACTAATTGTTTGAAATGCAATTTAAACTACAATTATATCCATTTTCAATTATCAATTATTTAAGTTTAAAGGAAAAAGAAAATACCTGGTGTTTGTGAGAGTGGAAAAATGGTATTCTAATTTTTGTTAGGAATACAGATTAATAAATTTTACTCAAAATGCATTTTTGCACAAATACATTTAACATGTGTGTAGCTTTAATCAGCAATCCAATTTTTGGGTTTCATGCTAAGGAATAAATTAGATGTGTGCAATGACTTATCTTTAAGAATGTTAATCACAATGATATTAATAATAGTCAAAAACTGAAGACAACATGAAATTAAATAAATTGATGTAAATTTCTGTTTACATCATTTAACTTAAAGAAACTTGTAAAGGCTTTAGAACATGGTTGTGATATGTTGTACGTGGAGAAGAGTAAGCAGCAAGTTACTATCTTGAGTATGTCTTCGATTTTGTAAAGTGTGTGTGTGCATGTATAGTTGCATTTAAAAAACTATTTTTAATTTTAACAGTTATTAAGTCTAATTGATTACATCATGGCATAATAGGTGATTTTGTGTGCAGGTAGAGAAAAGTATGATAGGATAAACACCAAAATATCAGCAGTGGTTAGTTCTGAGAGATATAAGTATAATTATGGATGAGTTTTGTATGTATTTGTGTGTGTGTGTCTGCTTTTCTGAATTTTCTCAATACTTATGATCAATATGTACTTCTTTAAAAACTAAAGGAAACACTTTTTTTCTTTAAAAAGAACAACAGTCAGGATAAATTTATCCAAACGCTGATAAGAAATCAGAAAGGGAGATCTGAAATACAGTGATTCTTCAGAGACGCATAGGATGATTTCCTAAGCAAATGGATCACCCTGTTTTTGAATCATCATGTCTTCATCCAGGACTATTTTCTGGGGTTGTAAGATGCTTAAAGAAAGCTGAGCACCGGAGAATTGATGCTTTTGAACTGTGGTGTTGGAGAAGACTCTTGAGAGTCCCTTGGACTGCAAGGAGATCTAACCAGTCCATCCTAAAGAAAATCAGTCCTGAATATTCATTGGAAGGACTGATGCTGAAGCTGAAGCTGAAACTCCAACACTTTGACCACCTGATGTGAAGAACTGACTCATTGGAAAAGACCCTGATGCTGGGAAAGATTGAAGGTGGGAGGAAAAGGGGATGACAGAGGGTGAGATAGTTGGATGGCATCACCGACGTGATGGACATGAGTTTGAGTAGGCTCCTGGAGTTGGTGATGGACAAGGAGGCCTGGCGTGCTACAGTTCATGGGGTTGGACACAATTGAGCGACTGAACTGAACTGAACTGAAGATGGAGGAGATAAAACCTGAAAAATACTATTTTTCTTAAGAAGAGGGTAAACTCACTGATTGCTATAAAACTAAGATTAATAAAATGCTCGTTCCTTTCAACTTTTTTAAAGAGGAACCCCAGGAAATATGAAGTGGACCAAATGTGATAGTTTAGGGCTTAGCAAAGTACATGATTTATGTCTGACTTAAATCTCCCTTTCAGAAAACTGCATAAACATCACACACAGCAGACATTTTCCTCCAGAAATAAGCCTTCCATACCTTGCCAAGACTTTCTTGAAATTATCAGAAAATAAGCCTAGACCCCAGAAGCAGGTTGGAGGTTCTATTCACATCAGGAGAAAATTTAGTTAGCTACTCATTCTCCAGAGAATTTAATTTCTGGTGCCTTAAAGGGGATGAATTTGGTTAGATAAATTCAATTCTGGGGCTCTTACCAGTGCTACCCTTTCATTCATTACAAGGCCGTGAACTCAAGAAGAAACAGTCTATCTCTCAGGTTCCTTTGAATTATGAAATAATTATGAAAATAATAGACCTTTGGGTTATGTGATTCCATCTCAGTTTTATTTTGTGGACTACCATGATGCACCCGAAATATCAAAAAGAACTCAGTCCCACTGACTCTGGTTTACAAAATATAATAGCATTCTTTTCTGTGTTGTTCTCTGTAGTTGTTTTCTTCCCATCATTTTCTGAAGCTAGCCCTCACAGAAGTTGCTCACACTTAACATCTCAACTGTGTCTGAAATGATCTAGGGTGTCCAGAGGGGCTTCCCAGGTGGTGCTAGTGATAAAAAAAAAAAAAAAAAATCTGCCAATGCAGAGACTGAAGAGATGTGGGTTCAGTCCCTGGGTCAGGAAGATCCCCTGGAGGAGGGCACACCAACGCATTCCAGTATTCTTGTCTGGAGAATCCCATAGAAGAGGAGTCTGGCAGGCTAGAGTTTATAGGGCTGCAGAGAATTGGACATGACTAAAGTGCGACTTAACATGCCTGATGCTCCAGAAAAGAATGAGTATTTTCAGAGGCAGCAAGACAAAGGAGAGGTTTCTTTAGATTTTCAGGGGGTAGAGGTTCACACACTCCTATATCAGAAGAAATATATCACCTAGTTTCTGGAAGTTCCCTGTCATCTGAGAAAGACAACAGTCCATGCAAAGATTTTCAGCTCCAGAAGGTGTAGAAACTACAGAATCACTTGAAAAAAAAATGAACTCAGTTTGGCCAATATCTCCGCTGCCCTTGTTTGGGGGAAGGTGCAGGTTTGTATCAAAGTGAGATTACTGAATCTCTTGTCAGTCTAGCAGAATGGAAGCTTGGGGTCAAATACGATTTACCTTGATTAAAAAAAAAATACCTGATATTTCCCATATAAACAAATTCATAGTTGCAAATTTACACTGGCTACAGAAATTTGAGAAATATATCAACGCTCTTTAGCAAAACTCTGAGTGGAAATCATATTCTTTTTGTTTTACTACGTACATTTTTCCATACTCCAGAGCAAAATGATCTTCTGTAACTAATTCTTTTGTATTTGCTGTATTCTTTAGCTTTTTCCTACTCTCTGATGAACTCAGTCTTTCAGAGTCACGTGACATGTGCATTTCTTTTTTTATGGCCTAGTTTTTATTGGAGTATAGTTGTTTTATACTTTGTCAGTTTCTGCTATGCAGCCAAGTGAATCAGCCATATGTATAAATATCACCCCCTCTTTTTCGAACTCTTTCATGACACTTTCCTGGCCCTCCTGAGCAGGGTTATTTACTTCTGCTTCTAAGCAGAATTCTACTTGGGAGATCCAATTTGTATAAACAAATCCTAATAAAACTGAAGTAGTTCCCTATGAAGATGTGAGTGTTTTCCAGTCGGGGCAGAGAGCATTTATAACTATCTTATTTCATGAACACCTACTAGGTAGCAGGCACTATGCTATCTAGGCACACAGACCAACAAAGATCCTTTATCCAGTTTAAAATGCTACCAAATCAATATGAATTAAAGTAAGATACCCTGAAAATATCACCTAGATGAATTCTCTCATGTTGCAGATGAGGAAACTGAGTCACAGAAAAAGTCTTTTGCTTAAAGCAGTGGTCCTCCTATTTTAGCTTTGGGCAGAATGCCTAGAGCACTAATTGTTAAACACAAATGTTGGAACCATCTCTAGAATTTCCATGCAGTAGTTCTAGGTCCTGAGAATTTGCGTTTGTTACTTATTCCCTGCTGAGCTGATGCTGCTGACTGGGGATCACATAATACCACACTGGTAGTTATTACTCGTGGCACCATACCCAGGTTCTTTGTATAATTATTCATGACAGTATTAGTTATTCATGATGATGACATAAATATATGCAGACAATAAAAAAGACCATAGAAACTGGTTGCTTGTTTTTAGAGTTGCATTTAAGAAATAAAAAATCCAAGGACAAAGGTGAAAAAAGATGCCTTTTTAAAAGATATCCTTTGGATCAGGGTAAGCTGACCAGTTTGCTTGGTTTGGGGATTAGAGATAAACTTCCACTTTTCTCTGGCCAGGTCCTACTCATATTAACTCAGCATCTTTTTTTTTTTTTTATTCTTAGATTTTTTGAAAGCCTTTGCAAAGCCCCCAAGTTTCTGTCTACTGACCTGTTGTCTCATGGCTGGAGAGTGAGGCTTAGGTTTCTGAAAGCTGTTTGTCCACCTGCCTTCCAAGCACAGGATTTAGGAGATCTCTCTGTTTACTTCCTTCTAGCTGGTGTTCTGGGGGGAAAAATACAGCCACGAGACGGGAGCACGTTTCTAACTTTTAAAGACAACCACCACTGGTTTCATTTTCTCTGTTCATCAGCGCTGAATGTTAACGTCTGATCGCTCCCTGCCAGGCCGTATAGCACAAGCTGGTATTTGATGGATCCAGGGAGTCAAAAAGCAATAATGTTTTAATACTTACATAAAACCACCTTTTGTTTAATAGGAATAAATAATGTCCCAATCATAATAATGCCAACTCTCTTCACACAGAGCTACAGTATCTAAAGAGGTGGGACCTCCGGACGTGAGGCAAGTACAATAGGATGAAGAATGCAACAGAATAGCAGGAAAAAAATAGTTCTAATCCCATGTATGGTTAGGGAAAATTGCTGAAGAAAACATCATATAATTAAACTAATTTTTTCAAGCTTCTTCAAGAAACAGATAAATGGTGTTCTGAAATTAGGAACAGGTGATATGAGTTTTCAAAATAGAATTTTCCAATAGAGTCATTCAGAGTTTTTGAAAGTAAGACAAAACCAAACAGAAAAGCCCAGAATGGAACATTTTAAAAAGGAAAAAAAGGTATGTAAGCTCCTGTCTCCATGTTTCCACCTTTTATCCATACTTTTAATGTGTCCATTTATGGCTCAAATCATGCAGTCAAATGTGACTATTTATACTTCTTGCTGGTTGTCCGTCTTTATAACTGCTTTCCTAGCACTGAGCACTATGTCTGGCAAATAGTATATTCTCAATAAACATTTGCAGAATTCATATGTTAAGCACTGGTTCTTGCCCTGAAACTATCCTCCCCTTTCCGAAGGCTGTCCATCCAGGCTTCTAACAGTGCAGATATGTGCAGCAGGCTTCCCAGGAGGCTTAGTGGTAAAGAATCTGCCTGCCAAACAGGAGACGTGGGTTCAATCCCTGGGTCGGGAAGATCCCTTGGAGAAGGAAATAGCAACGAACTCCAGTATTCTTGCCTGGGAAATCCCATGGACAGAGGAACCTGGCGGGCTACAGTCTACGGGATCGAAAAACAGTCAGTCTAAACAACAACAATCATCACAGCAAGTTGGCCACAGTTCATTGATCTCTTTAGATTAAAATAGAAAGGCTTAAATCTCAATTGTTCCTCCAATTGCTAATTGGTCCAGCTAGTAACTGCAGGAATATACTACCTCTACTGACATGAATACAAATGGTGATGACTAAAGGTCTCTTTTCTTCTCGTTACATTGGCCACCAGAGATGTAGAGCTCGATGTATGGGGGGTGGGATGATAGATGTATGTTCCAGGGAGGTTTTTCTTTCCCTTGCAGATTAAGTTTGGCCCAAGTGTTGTTTTTAAGCTTATTAAGAGGATGGTGCCTGAATCTAAGGATGGAACAAATCGATGTGCGCACAAAAGAACATCGGCCGCCTCTGCCCTCATAAGCGTCTTAGCTACTTGAGAAGGCACTCAGGCTTCTCTTTTCTGAAGCCATATCCTCTTGCCATTTCTCACACACCTAACAGCTCTTCCCACAATAATTTTCCTCATCTCAAATTCACAGCCTGTTATTGTCTCATTGTCTTAAACCGAAAATAAACACAGCCGCTTGCAAGGCTGTCTGTACAATATGTTCTTCCACGGCAGCCCTCCCACAGAGCAGATGAATGTTTATGTGTGAGAGTTCACTTTTCCACGGGGTGGTATGAATAATATTATCCGAGGGTATAGCTACTCCCAAATTTCCTCAGTTTGCTCACAAAAATTTTCCCTTTGTGTTTATTTATTTGTATTTATTGAGATGTAAGTACCATATGAAAAATGCACAGGTAGCGTATGTTCAGTTTGATGATTTTTGACAACTGTGTATACCATAAAGTATACACCCATGAAATGACTACACCAAACAAGCTGTAGAATATTACCATCATCCGCAAAAGACCCTTTGTGCCCCCTTTCAGTTAATTAGCCTATTTATTAGAGGTCCTTCCCCACCTCCCAGCCAAGAAACAACCACTTGCTGAAGTCACCATGAATTGACTATAACATAAACGGACTCATACAGTGTCTTCTTTTGTGTCTGGGTTTGATGGCTGAACATAACATTTTCAGATTCATCCATGTTGTATGTATAAGTGGTTATGTTCCATTATTTTTGCTTCATAGTATTTTAATCTACGATGATACAGCAATTTGTCAATCTTTTTCTTTGTTGGTGGACACTGGGGTTGTTTATAATTTGGAACTATCATGATTAAAGTTTATATACACGATGTTTGTGTATAAAACACACATGATTTCTTTTGTAATTACCTGAAAGTTGAATTGCTGGGTCATGTGACTGTTTGTTTATGAGAAACTGAAGAACAATTTCCAAGTGATTGAATAATTCTGCACCCTCTTGTGCAATAAGAGATGAGATTTCCCATTTTTTTCACTGTTGAAGGAGGTAAATGAAAAGCTATGACTATTAGTTGACTTGAATGTGCAGGACCTAGGCTTGTTTATTCATTTTCTCAATGTCTTTGATGAGAAGAGATTTTTAATTTTGGAGAAGCTGAAATTATCACTTTTTTCTCTTGTGGTTAGTATTTTGTGACTTACCTACAGGATATTTTCCCAGCCTAAGGTCACACAAGTATTCACCTGTATATTCACAAGTGTTTCCTTTGGGAAGGTTTGTGATTCTAGCTTTTAGTTTAAACTGTATGATCCATCAAAAGTTAATTATGCCTCAACAGTTAGAAGAAGTTTCAAGTCCATTTTTTTCCTTATGAATATTCCATTGTTCTAGCACTGTTTGTTGAAAAAACTGTCTTGTCTTTACCCACCATATTTAATAGTTTGGTTGGAATTAATTAATACTATTAATGAGTTTACCTGGACTCTATTGCCTGCCTTTGATTAATTTGCCTAATTTATGCTGATACAACACTGTTTTGATTACTGTACCCTTTATAATAAGTTGTGAAATTGAATAGAAAATCCTCCAGCTCCATTCTTTTTAGGAATTGTGCTCCTTTTCGACAAATTTCTAATATGAAGTTCTGGCTGGAACTCCACTGAACCTAAAGATTGTTTTGAGAAGAATGAAACTTTTGACAATACTTCTTCTATTGTATGAAATTTTTTATTTTTATCTTTTATCTTTTTATTTATGTAACACTTCTATATTTTCTTGTAGCAGTGTTCTCCCATTTTCAGTGTGGAGGTCATAAACATTTTTATTATATTTATTTTTTAATTTTTAAGTTTATTTTTAATTGGAGGATAATCACTTACAATGTTGTGTTGTTTTCTGCTGTACCACAGTGTGACTCAGCTCTAAGTGTACATTTCAAGGTGTTTAATGTTCTTTAATTATATTACAAACAGCATTGTTTTAAAAATTTCAACTTCAGTTCTGGATCATCAGTGTGTAGAAATATATTTTATTCAATATTGCCTTTGTCTCCTGTTTGCTTGTTAAGTTTCCATGTTAGTGCCAGAAAGTGTCTTTGTAACTGTTCTATAATGTTTTGCATGTGTACTACAATTTCATCTGAGAATTAAGGCAATTTTATATCTTCTCAATCTTTAAGACATTTATTTCTTGTCTTAGTGCACTGGCTAGGGCTTGCCCCACAAGATTAAATGGAAGCACTCTGAATAGATATCCTTGTCTCATTCTCAGTTTCAAAGAAAAATTGTTAATTGTTTCACCATTAATTATGATACTAACTCTACATTTCTCCTAGGTATATCTTATAAGGTTAAACAAATTCTCTTCTATTTTTAGTTGGCTGAGAGTTTTATCATGTATGGCGATTGAATTTGGCCAAATGCTTTTCTCCATCAATTCTAAGAATCACAATCTCTTTTCTTCTTTTAGTGAATGATTTACATTGGTTAATTTTCTAATGTTAAACAAGCATCCCTGTGATATATATCATAGATCATGACGTGTTAGCTTTTCAATAATTACTGGATTTTATTTTCTATTATTTAATAAGGGATATTTATCCCCCATTTTCTTTCCCTCTACTCATGTTAGAGTTATTCTTGGCTTATTAAATGAGTCAAGAACTGTATCCTCATTCTTTCCCTTATGTTTGTGTATGTGAGTATTACTTCTCACATATATTTTCTGGAATTCAATAAGTGACAACATCTAGTTTTCTTTATCACGAATTTATTGCTTTTAAGATTTTTACTTTGTTTTAGTTTTGGTTAGTTAAAATCTCTAAGGTATCTGTTCATTGTACTTAAGGTTTCAAATTTATTGGCAAGAAATTTATAAGTTTCCACATCACATGTTTAATACCAATAGTACTTTGTGTAATTACTGTGTAAGTACCATGTCATTCACGGTACTTAATTTTTATTTTCTTTTTCATTGATCAATGTAATTAGGCCCAAATTTTACTTTGTTGATTTTCTCTATTGTTTATATATTTTCTATTTCAATTACTTCCATTCATGTTATTTTTGTTTTCCACTGCGTTTTTACTATAATTTGTTTTTATTTCTAGATTTATTTTAAAGTCACATTTCAATGACTTTCTACTTTTCTTCTTTAATAATATATGCTCTTAAAGGAAAAAGCTTTCTTCTAGGAGCTCTTTTCGCTTCTATCTGCAAACTTCATTATGCTGTGCTTTCATTTTCATTCCATTTAAGATAAAATTTTTGTTAGGGTTTTTTGATCTATGAATCATTCAAAACTGTTCGTGATCAATATTCAAATTATTGGAGAATTTTCCAAATAACAGATTCTTTGAAAAATGTTAAGACTTTTTATGGCCTTGCACCTCATGTTTAATGTTCCACATGTGGTATACATGACCATTCTGAAGCTAATGGGTGCAATCTATGAATATCAACTGGATCTAATTGGTTAGCAGTATATGTTAGTATTACCTACTAAATAAAATATAGAAATATAAATACTCTATATTTTTACTTTTTTATGTGTGTCTACTTGTTTATATCAATTATTAAAATGATAATATTAAAATCTCTAAGTAAAATTGTGGGCTCCCCTATCTCTTTAGCTATGTCACTTTTGCTTTTTCATTTTTAAAGCTCTACTATTTGGCATCAATAATTATGATCTCTGTGTCATCTTGATGAATATTCCCCTTACCATTATAGAAAGTCCCTCTTTCTGTCTGGTAGTATTTTCTGTCTCAATTATTTGTTAAGCTTGGAACTTACATTGTACATGTTTTTTCCACTCTATAATTTAACCTATGTCTTCATATTTAAAGTGTGGTTACTGTAGATAGCATATAATTAGTTTTGCTTTTTTAAATTCAGTCTGTCAATCTTTGAGTTTTAATGGGAATGATTGGTATCTTAATATTTAATTTAGTTTTGACACAGTTAAATTTATCTACCACCTTGATATTTGTTTTATATTTATCTCATCTGTTCCTTGTTTCTCTGTGATACCTTTCCTTTTATCTTTTTTGATGAAATAAATTTTCTTACACCACTTGCCCCTTCAATAACATTTTCAACTTTTTAGCCATTTATGCTTTTGTTGCCCCATATGTTACTTCAACATGTCTACAAACATTATTTGTTGTTATTATTTTTCATTTTAAATTTTTAATGACTTCAAATACATTTAAGAATGTCAATACAAGTATTTACCTATGCATCTATGTAATTATCAATGTATCAAAGTATCTATGTGTCTATCAACTTGTGTACATGTGTGATCTGTATGTATCTATCAACTACACAGAGCATGAGAAATGTGTTCTATATTCACTATATATACTAGACCCCTTCATTACTTCCCAAAGATTCAGACTTCCATCTGCTATTAGTCCCCCTGGGTCTGGAGATTTTCTGCTAGCATTTCTCTCAGTATAGGTCTACTGAAAACAAATCTGTTAGTTATTGACTTTCCAAATATGTTTTCACTTAGCTTTGTTTTTGAAAGATACTTTTATAGTATATGGAATTTTAGGTTAGAAAAATTCTCCAGTATATTAGAGATGTCATTTCTTTTTCTTCTGTCCTCCCTTACTTCTGAAAAGGATCTCCAGCAATTATTCATATTTTTATTCACTATATGTTCACTGTATGTATTTGTTTACCTATTTGTCTTACTGCCTTTTTACAAATTTCCTTAACTTTGATTTTCTGCAATTTGGACTATGCTGTGACCGAGTGTCTTTGTATTTGTATTTCTTTGTATTTGTCCTGCTTCATTTACTTACCTTACTTTGTGGATTGTTGCCTTTCAACAATTTTGTAAAATTCTCAGCCATTATCTCTTTAAATATTGCTAGTTCACCATCCTCTCATTTGATATATTTGATGTATTATAATCATTTGATATTGTCCTGCCGATTTTTGATGCTCTCTTCTGATTGTTTTACTTTTCTTCTTTTTATGTGTTACTTTGGTTAATTTCTAATGCCTTTTCTTTAAGTTTGCTTACTCTTTCTTCTTCTATGTTGAATGTGTTTTAAATACATTAAAGGAATTTTCATTTCTGATGTATTTTTATATCATTTTTATTTTTTCACAGCTTTATTCATATATAATTGACATATGATATTGTGCAAGTTTAAGGTATATAACATGATTTGATACACACATATATTGTGAAATGTTTACCACAATAAGCTTAGTTAACACATGAACCACATGTGACAACACATGCATTACCTCACATGTTACAGTCCCTCCCCGTTCAAGAGGAGAGGATGTTTAAGATCTACTTTCTTAGCAACTTTCAAGTATATAATACAGTATCATCAATTATAGTCCTCATGTTTTATATTTGTGTCCCTGGACTCATTTATCTTAAAAGTGAAGGTTTGTATCTTTGATCAACATCTTCCCATTTTCCCCACCCCTCCAGCCTGTGACAACCACCATTCTACTCTGTTTCCATCTGTTTGGCTTTGTTAGATTCCACGTGTGAGATCATGCAATATGTGTCTTTCTACGTTTGTTTTATTTCACTTACAATAGCATCCTCAAAGTCCATCCATGTTATTACAACTGATAATATTTCATCCTTTTTCATGACTGAATAATATTTCATACATACATGTGTACTACATTTTATGATTATATCTCCTTATGGGCATTTAGGTTTTTTCCATGTCTTGGTTATTATGAATAATGTATTAGTAAATAAGGAGATGCAGATAGCTCTTTGAGATCTTTGTTTTGTTGCCTTGGGTATATATCCAAAAGTAGATCACATAGTAGCTCTCTCTAAATTTTTTATGAAATCTTCACACTGTCTTCCATAATAGGTGCAACACCTCACATTGTCACCAATAGAGTCCAGGGGTTCCCTTTTCTTCACATCCTCACCAATACTCATCTCTTCTCTTTTTGAGAATAGGCATTCTAACAGGTGTGAGATGGTATCTCATTGTGCTGTTGATGTGAATTTCTCTGATGATTTACAGCATCTCAACTTTCTAATGAGGTTAAAAAATGTATGGGCTTTGTAGCTTATTTGGCTTATGGTATATTCTCTTGTGATTTTTTATCCTACAGAGAAGCAGAAATTTTATGTGTAGTTTTTATTTAGGACATACTAAATATTATCTTTTCCCACTTATCACCTGATTTTAATTATATTTGGATGAATAAGCACATCTGTCTTACAGAGATATTTTACAAAACTGTGAATATACTTTATGATCCTGAATGTACACACATTACTTAGTAAACATAGTCAGGTAGTCAAGATAATACATAAACATGTAAATTAAAACAAAAAGATGCCATGAAAATCTGTAAAATTTAAGAGAAGAGGTTTTACAGGTGCGTGGACTAGATAGCTGTTTTAGTGTCACAGGCTAAGTTTTAAATAACAGTAGCCAGAATTCTGTGAGTCAATGCCAATATTAAGTTTGGATGACTCTGTGGCCAAAGTACCCATTTCCAGAGGGCTCTAGGGTTTCTCATGAAGTCATTTCATGTCTCATCTCTGTTGCATAATTTCTATGAGGTTAGAAGTGGGATGACATTATCAGTTCCTCTTTGCTGCTGAGAAGTAAGAAGTAGTCACAGAAGTGTTTTTGTCCAAGATCATATGAGTTAATCAAAATCAGCAGAAGAAAAAAATCACAGGAGGGCAACTGGGTTATCTTTGTCCTGTCCTGGTCATTAAACACCTAAATCGTACATGACAAAATTGTCTATTCAATTTTTAAAGGTCTCTTGAGACAGTGATGTCCTGCCATGGTATTAAATAACCTTTAGATCAAGGATATTAGTCATGTTTGACTAAACACTGACAATCACCCCATGGCCTCCAGACCAAATCTAGGGAACAGAATTAAGTTGAAGGAAATCATCAGCTTTATTTCAATACATAAAAACAGTAATGATATACCTAAGCTGTCTTTTCTCTTATGTTCAAATCTCCCTAAAACTGGAATTCATTAATGTTTATATGAACTATTTCTTGTGCAAACCACAAGACTATTTATAAAAGCAATATCTACCTTTAATCAAACATTTCTCTGAGTTTAAATATATTATTTAAATTTTACTAAAACTGTATTAAATATATTATCTGATTTAATTGCTATAAAAATGATATAAGGTAGAAACAGAGTTATAGATAGTCCACGAAATTTGTGTGTAGCAAAACTAGTATATGACATATGTTTGTATGACTCCATGGCCTTTGCTGTTTACTCTTTCTGAAATCTCATTCTATCCCTTCAATAATAATTTAACAAAACAAAATTGGGATTCTTTACAAGAGAAAAGGATTCATCATGGGCTTCCTTTAAATCACAAGCATTTTTGATGGACTTAGAACTTGGCTTAATTATATGTAATTGATCTACATGCTCTGTTTTGAAGAAACATGTATTGTGCAATGTACAATTAATTATACCTCAAATTGCCATCTTTAGTTTTAGTACTTATCTTAAATAAGATTAAAAAAAATAAAACTTTGGAACAGAGGCCAGAGTTTTGTTTCCATAAGAGTTAAAAAATACGTAATTGTCATATTTTAAATTGGGAGATTTCACTCCAAATGAGGAATTTCCAATTTCTCTGGAGAAATCCAAAAAATGGAAAATAGCTGGCTTGCATTATCACATAGCACACAATAAAAGACTTTAGAAAGGGGGTGAATTAGCCCATGCTCCACAGTCCTCTCTGTTCCCAATTGCTCCTTCTTTTTCATTACTTGCTTTGTTCTTGAATGCTTTGAATTTTCAATCCTTTAGATGCAAGTCTACATTGCTTTAACCAAAGAATCGAAGTGCTAGCTCTGAGTTACCAAATAAATGAAGTGGAGCCTCACTGGCAAAGTGGGCACAACCCTCATTTGCAAAGGATGTGATCACAGAACTTTCTGTGATCATAGAAAATTTCTAAATACGTACCGTTCAATATGGTACCCAATAGCCACTTATGGCCACTGAGTAAAAGGTGATGTATTTTCTCATTCAGAAAAAAAAGTTTTTCCAGAGTATTTGAAAAAACTGTGCCATTTTTTCTGTGTGTGAATTTCTTTTCCTTCCTTGCCTGAAATCAAACACATAATAGTCAGTCACTCAAGAATTGTTTGTTAGTGAAGTTCTTTCATTCTTCATCCTTCAGCTGCCAGTGCTCAGAACAAGCCTCATTATGGAAAGAAAGATCAATATTACATAATAACTTTCACTAGAAGCTATCAAATGGAATGGCCATCAAATATTTTTGTTTTCTTAAAATTAAGAATCCATCAATATTACCCATTTTCCCTGTTGCCATTTGTACACGGTTCATCAAATGTTTATGCAGATGACTTACTTGCAACAGGGAATATTTCTGTGCCATTGACCTTCTCCTCTTGAGCGCTCATATTTTTAGCAGGCAAAACAGATAAGCATGATAAATAAAGTTCATAATGATATTCAACTATTTTCCTTATTTTACAACATCTAAGCCAATATAGTATTGTATAGCTTAAAAATAATTTCAGACTTGATTTCATACAGTACTCAGAAGAATAATACCAATTTGCATGAGAAAACTGAAGATACACAATCATAGCTGCTAAGTGACCTTCCTAGGTTCACTTGCTAGTTATCACTCAAGTTGAAATTAGAAATCTAGATCTCAGTCTTCCTGACTTTTCACACTGTTTTTCCTTACACAAACAAATAATACTGTTGCCTCACCATGAAGTTGGGGCAATCACTTAGAAGTTTTTATTCCCAATGACAACTGACAGATGTATAAGAATTTTATTTAGCTATTGAGTCCCCATCCAAGTTCTCTGAATCCTCACAGCAAGTTGGGTTTGTGAAGCTCCTTTTATTATTCTAGATACTCTAATGCTGTAATTAGCTGCACAAGCCCACCAAATCTCAGATTTCTTGTTTTGACTGGAAGTATATCAATTCTAACTGGTAAAGCTGGTTATTTTATTCCGATTCCTTTGACAGTTTTGTATCTCTGATACCTAAAGGATCAGTACCTAAAATACATACCCAAAGTATGTATTTGACAAATCCATTGGCAAGTCAATGTATTTAGCAAATCCACTTTGTTAAGGAAAATCTTTCAGAAGATGGAGTCTTCTGATATTAAGCTGGTTAACCTTGCTGAACTTGAGTTTCCATACCAGGCAGAAAAAACATCACTCAATATTTACTCAGTAAATATTTATTCGGTTCTTTCTTGCAAAGAGTTGTACACGACTGAGCGACTAACACTTTTCAATGTGCCAAAGACTGTATGAGCCTTGCAAAGAGGGTAAGAGCAGCTTTTTCATGTGGGTATCACAATTTCTAAAATAATGTGTGAAGAGGGACTTCCCTGGTGGTCCAGTGACTAAGATTCCACGCTCCCAGTGGAGGAGGCCTGGGTTAGATCCCTGGTCAGGAAACTATCCTACTTGTTGCAACTAGGACCTGGTGCAACCAAGTAAATACATATTAAAAAAAATAGTAATAAGACTGTGAGCAAAATCTGTGACTCTTCCATAGCTTGTTGAACAATTGACTCAAAAATGAGCCCTAGGACCTGCCTTTCCTCAGCTCCCTCTCTGGACAACAGCTTCACAGCTGCAGCCAGAGCGGAGCCTGGGACACAGCAGAGCAGAAAGGATTCATCACGGTGCTGGTGTAAGTTAGTGAGTCACCACAGGGTGTGAAGCAGGCTGATTAGAACCTAGACAGCTTCTGTTTACCGAGAAATATCCTGCTAATCAGCGATGACAAGCGAGCAAACATAGGCAAATGCCAGCTAAAATGGAGTTGCAAGTTTTGTTGTTTTTTTTTAAAGTACGTCTGGTAGAGCTTGCCAGAGTGTGGCAGTGGTTCTTTAATTATACAGGAAGAAATCTTTAGAAATGAAATGGCCTCAGGCAGAGTTAAAGGGAATAGTTTTGTAACAGGTTGTCAGAGGAAGTCTCTGAAAGTAAACCTTATCTTTCATTGCTTCTAAAAAGGATAGCTTTTATGTAAGTACACTGTGTGTGTGTGTATGTGTGTGTTTAGAGGAGAGAGGTATATCTTGATTAACAGCAAAGAAAAGATGTTTGTTTAATGGCTTAATTACAGGCTCAGTCTCAGGTATGCTCTTTCTGCTCTTTCAGGAAGCTGTTCCTTTTAAAATACCCTCATGACATGGAGACCATGGCATTTATAAGGTACACTCACCATTTATGAATTTTGTGGTACATTTTTCTCCCCTGCAAATGCAGTGTGGAGTCCATCATAGGGACTCCCTCAAGGAAAATGACTTTAAAGTATCTTATATTTTAGACTCTGTCTTTGTTCATATTTTAGGATAAAACTAGCAGATTCTACCTAAGGAAACTGTGTAGTACCTGCTAAATGGAAGGAAGAGGATGCAACACCTGTTTATTTGTCAGTTTCAAGGGAGTATGTAGATGAAATGAAATTCCGTGAAGCCTACAGCAGGATTTTTCTTCAACCCATACATTATTTTTCGCTAGGTTTTCAAGATTGGCCTTATATGAAAAAAAAGTAAAAAGGTCAAAGCCATATCTGGGGTCTCTATGCTTTCTTTTTTTGTCTACCTTCCAGCCCCAATCACCAGCCAAGGGCACCCAGTGAACTTCTGTCTTGTCCACACTGCTGAGATTGCTGCCCTAATAATTCTTATACTCAACTATATAAACACTCGATCGATGTCCCTGAACTTCTGCCTTCCAACCCAATGTACTGGGCTTTGGATTAATCCTCATTCAGGAGGCCAGCCCTCCTTCAGTTAAGAAGTTGAAAAATGGTGTAGATGATCTTATCTGCAGGCAGAAATAGAGATACAGATGTGAGAACAAACATATGGATACCAAGAGGGAAAAAAGGATGGGGTGAATTGGGAGATTGGGATTGGCCCATAGACACTATTGATACTAGGTGTAAATGGATATCTAATGGGAACATACGGTGTAGCAGAGGGAACTCTACTCAATGCTCTGTGGCGACATATTTTATGCTAATTGGAACTCTTGGATGGTGTTACTCGAGGCACTTCGCATAACACATTTTCTGCTGACTCACAGACTGCTCTTTCCTTATACCCTAATCTTCACTGTAGAAACATAAAACCGTATTCTTATCATTTGTTTCAAACTGTCTATTTTCATGAAATTAATAAGCAAACAACAAAACATAACTCCAGCTTCGGGGCCTGATATTCATAAAGGGTGAACTACTAAACAACAACAAATCCCCCCTTTCTAGTAGCTACAGCTCTGATAAAGATAGCGTGAAAATCTGTCTCCTGCTTGACCGCCTACCAAGCACCATCATGTTGATTAACTGAGTTGGGCCTCAGAGCAACTTGCCGGATGGCAGGACATGCATGAGGCTTCCCATTTTGCAGATGCAGACATGAAAGTCCAAAGAGATGAAGCCACTTTCTCAGGGCCATACCACTCCCAAGTGACAGAGCTGTTATTTCAGTTCAAGTGTGTGGGCTCTGAAATACCTGGGGTTTCCATGAACTGCATCACCTCTTCCAAAGCTTGAAAATTCAGACTCAAGAGGTACTCTGCTATCAAGATCGCAAGTCATGACATCTCAAATAAAAGATGGTCTTTTTCTTCTAAATATTTCTTTTTCTTTAATATTGTCCCCAGATCTACTTTTTCCTTTGTGCTCTAGCGCTGATCACTTTTTAATATATTTTCATGATATTGATGATATATTTCTGTTACACTCCTTCCTCCACACTCCTTGAGGATAGGATTCTCCTTGAGGATAGGATTGTCTGTGTGTGGGTATACGTGTGTGTGTGTGTGCGCGTGCGTGTGTGGTTGCTTTATTTTGGTTATGGAGTTGAGTCCCCAGAACAAGGTTCAGCAGACTATTGTTTGCAGTTTGTTCTCACTTGACCTTCCAAACTAAGAATTGTTTTTATATTTTAAAGGGTTTCTAAAAAATCTGAAGAAGAACATGTGGCAGAAATCACACATGGTTCACAAAACTATTTAAAATATTTACTGTCTGGCCCCTTACAGAAAAAGTTTGCCAACTCCTGGTCTAGAAATCTGCCCAGCACAGTGTAGGTATTCCATGTATCTGTTGAATGAATGGTGCATGCATGCACCTGGGTTGAACAGCATCTTCTTCCATGGAGCTAATTCCTGGCAATAAGACCCACCCAAATGAGAAAACCTGAATGTCTCCAATCTCTCGCTGTGAGCCATTGGCATCTGGCAAACATGATGGTGTTTTCTGTCCTGTTGTTATTTCCATCTCCAAAGCACAGATGTAGGTTAGGCATCTCAAAATCAGGAGCTATTCATCAGCCAGTGGAGAATATTCATTGTTATTTGGGTTGTCAGTGTAATTAGCTCATCTTTGAGAAGCCTTTGCACCAAGCCTTGTTTGTTATTGGAGACTTTGCCTCATCACCACCATTCACATGCATATTAGTGTTTCAAAGAGTATGTTGCTATTTTGATTTTTCTTAGGAGTTAAGCTGAAATATTCAATGCCTCTCTCCCCCACCACTCACAGCCCTTGAAGAAAAAGCCCCTTGGTCTGCGGGTCACTAATGGCCAATATTCCACAAAGCCTTTGATAATGTCCCAGATAAGAGTAAAGAGCAGCCAAGCACAAAGTACGCTGTAATAAGGTCATGGAAGCTGTAAATTACCGGTTTTCATCCTTAAATATATCTTGCAGTGGCCTGAGAGAGTTTCGCTTCATTAAATGCAAGAAGTCGCCACTCAAGCCCATTCTCTCTGGAGATATTAAATGCCAAACGTATGCAATTACACCAAATGATGCTCCCAACTTAAACAGCCCAGGCTAATTTTTGAAACTGTTATCTCAGTGCCTTACCCATGTTTCACTCGGTCTCCACTGGCCCCTTCCCCGAGCCCACGAAACCCTCCCATACAAACGGTGCTTGAAATGCCAGCCGGGGCCCTGGCACCAGGCTGCTGGCTGCTCTACCCATCTCACTGATGATTCCCACCGGTTTTTAGAATCAAACTCTGCCTCTGTCGTTCACAGCAGCTTTTCCTGGCTACATTTTAATTAATTCCGTATGGTATGACGATGATAATTTGGCCCAAAATAAAAGTGAGCCTGAGTTAAGGCTGTTATCATTAGAAAGATTTAATGTACAGAGGCAATTAGGAAGTTCTTCTGAAAGTATTGCAGAGTGTGAAGGGAAAAAAAGAAGGAACGGATGCCAAAAACTCATTTGTCATATTAACAGATGTGAGAACGCGAGGCCCTAGATGAGTTTCTCCCCTGGGTCTCCTCCTTGATTGCATCTGCTGGTGAGCTTCATTGAACATCAGCATGATCTATGTTTTCGTTCTGATATGGTTGGTACTGAGAGCCAACTCACAAAATCCAGAGGCGGCAGAGCTGGAAAGCCTTTTCTATCTCATCTTGGTGACCAACCTGGGTTGAATTGGATGTCTTTTCTCAGTCATGCCATCCTCCTTTGTAATATGTTTTCTTTCCCTTTTTTTTTTTGGCAATGTGGGATGATCAAAAGCCGGCATTGTGGTGCCATCTACATTTAGAAGTGTTCTGCCCACTCTGTCGTTGTTGTTGTATCCTTGGTAACTAGCCCACATTCCTGGGTATGCTTGTTCCCATTGCTCTTCCCTGGTTACAAAGCATCCTCTTGACTCGGCAGGATTTGCTCACCAAACTGGTCCCAGGGCTGTTTTCTCTCTTAAAGCTTCTGGATTATGTGTTCAATCAATGGGATGCAGTTACCAATCAGCTGTCCTGGAAAGTGGTCCTAATAGAACCAAGCATTGATAACTGGTAACAATGACTTACTGCCCTTCCCAGTGATGTTTACACCTTAACATTGAATAATAGAGGCAAGTCAAGTCTTTTTCTATCAGAGAAAATCTTGGTTTGCCATCGACGATTCTGGAATTCATGACAGCTTTCAACTGATTTTGATATCTATCTCCAAATGGTTCTTAGGAATATTTGATCTCATCCAGGCTCATAGTTTAAAAACCTCTGGCACAGACTTTTCTCCTAAACTCTTTATAAATATGTCCACCTGCCGATTGCAACCTCTCTACTCGGATGACCAAGAGGCATCTCACATTCAACACGTCCCAAATGTACCCCTGGTCCTTCTTTCCAAATATGTTTCTCTCACAATTTTCCTTTCCTCAAGTGATGGCAGCTTCATCCTTCTATTTGCTCAAGTCGATTCAGGCAGGAAAGTTGCCATCTTTGACTATTTCATTTTTCTTATATTTCACATTCAATCCAATTGTTGGATCTATTTTCTATTGATAGAATCTGACTTTATGTTCTCTTTAGTTTCACCACCTCTTACTACTCTCTTGGTAGTACAAGGCAAACACTTTCCTCTCCTGCATTATAGCCAGAACTCTGAGCTAGTCTTCATGACCCTGTTTTTGTTTCCCTATAATCACTTCTTAACACAGCAAATGGGTGAAATTTTAAAATGTAAATGGGGAATTTAGAAAAATGGTATAGATGATGTTTCTTGCAAATCAGAAATAGAGACACAGCCACAGAGAACAAATATATGGATACCAAAGGGGAAGAGGGGGTGAGATGAATTGCAAAATTGGGATTAACATATATCTGTACACTATTGATGGCGTCCCTTGTAGCTCAGTCGGTAAAGAATCTGCCTGCAATGCAGGAGACCTGGGTTTGATTCCTCGGTTGGGAAGATTCCCTGGAGAAGGAGATGGCAACCCACTCCAGTATTCTTGCCTGGAGAATCACTTGGACAGAGGAGCCCGGCAGGCTACAGTCCTTAGGGTCACAAGAGTCAGATATGACTTAGTGACTAAACCACCACCACCACGTACACTTGATACCATGTATTAAGTAGATAACTAACAAGAACCCACTCCACGGCACAGGGAACTCTTCCCAGTTCTCTGTGGTGATAAATGGGAAGGAAACCCAAAAAGAGGAGATATGTGTATACAGATAGCTGATTCACTTTGCCGCACAGCCGAAACCAACACGACATTGTAAAGCAGCTATACTTCAATAAGAATTAATAAAATAAACAAATAAATAAAATATAAGTGAGATCTTTGTCATTCTTGCCATGGCTCTCTGTCTTAGAGCAAAAGTCAAAATACACATAAAAGTTCATGAAGAACTGGTTCTAACACAACACTGTAAATTAACCATACTCCAACAACACTTTCAGAAGTTAAAAAAAGAGAACCAGCTCATCTTCACTTGTGTTTCCATCTCCTACTGCTCCCCCTGCTCAGCCCACACTTGCACTTTCACGCGTGGTCCTGCCTTATGTGTGACCCTTCCATTGGCCCTCTGCACTAGTTTCCTTTGCCCACAACACTCTTCCTTCATGGCCTGCTTTGCTTCTATCTCACCTCCTCAATGAAGCTTATTCTACAACTCTTAGCCCTTCATCCTTACTCTGATTCTACCTTTTTAATTTTTCCAGAGCACTTATGACTTCTAGCATGCTATGGAACCTATGGACTGTGTACATTTTCTATCTCTGACCACTGGATAGAATGTGACCTCCTTGAAGTTATAGATCTTTATTTGGCTCATTGATATATCCCAAGAACTCAGGAACCTCTCAGTAAATATCAGAGAATGGTATGCAGTGATTAGGGCTTTGGACTCAAATCCCCCAAGTTAAAATTCCACCACGGCTTTATGTACTGGTCACTGAGGGACACTGTGTAAGCTACTTGGCATTTTGTGGTTTCGTATTATTTCTCTGATAAAAGTACTGATGATATTAGGATAATACCAATCTCCTGGAGCCATTGTTAGGATTATTTGAGATAACACCTACAAATTCCTTAGAATTGTACCATACAGACAGTAAGATCTCCAGAAGTCTTATTTGTTACTTATTCTCTGCAATAATCTTATGACATAAGTAAGTACTGTCTTATCTACATGTCACAAGTGAGAGAAATTGAAACTTAGAAAGCTCAACGATTTGATGACACACACAATAAGTGACAGAATTAGGATTCAAATTCAGTTCCAAAAAAAAAAAAAAACCAAATTCAGTTCCAGTTGACAATACATTTAATGTTCAGTCTCTCTTTATAGTTTATGATGCTTTTGCAAATGGAATATTATTTTCTAAAGACATCTTATAACTGAAGTTATATAAGAAATCATTGATTTTTAAATAAATATCTTGCATGGCCTAGCAGATGAGCTTTGTCTTTTTAATGCTTATTTGAAATCTTGTTTCAAACACATTTAAACTTGTGTCTGATCTTAGTGGATGGGGGAGAAATTTCAGAAAACATTTAGTAATGGAGGTAGCAAAGATGATTAATTCAAGCAGTTTATGGCACTTATGGGAAAGTTTTTAATACTCATTCTTTATTGTTATACTCACTGTGGACTTGAAATACACATTGTTTATTAAGTTTAAAGGTATCCTTTAATTATGAGTGTTGTGTTGCTCTCATCAAGAATGCTTAAGTGTATCAATTATGTTCTTATATTATTTTAAATAATCTTGAGGAAACAAATGAGATAATAGTTGAAAATACCTGTTTGGTCTTATGACAAAAATGAGCTCGTGAATTACTGGCACCATACCAACAATACTCACTTGAGGTGTGCCTAATGTGTAGAATGTTTTTATGGAAACAGTTTTAAACTTAACACACCATGTGAGGCAGCTGGCTGCCTTAGTCAATCCTTTTTCCACCTGAAACCAAAGCTTCAAGCACCCGATAAAAAGGGTTGCTGCTCTAGAGGCTCATAGGATCACACTGTATTCTATTATCTACTTCAGGGGTCCCCAGCCTCCAGGATCTAAAGTCTGATGATCTGAGGTGGAACTGAGAAAATAAATTTCACCATCAATGTAATGCTCTTCAACCATTCCAATTCTCCCCCTCCCCAACCTTGGCAAAACTGTCTTCCACAAAATCAGTCTCTGGTGCAAAAAAGTTGGGGGTGGCTGTTTATGCAAATCCATTCTTTATGCATTGTCATCTATCTTTCTCCTTCTGCAAAGGTTATCTATTGTTTCCAAACACCTGTTGCCCTATTTGGTAACCAAGGAGATGGTATCATCTTCTCATTGACACCAGGGGTAGTGATGGAACTTGAACCAAGGAATGAAGTATGAATCAGATGACCCCTGCATGCCATGTGTGAGCAGAAACTTGGAAAGCCATAGCCCTGTTCTACCATCTCTCGTCCTTCTATCCCAAGAGCAACTTGCCCCATATATGAGTTCCTCTTTCAGCCCCAGTCTAAGAATAAAGAAGACAAACAGTAGAGCCATCTACGATTGGGGCTAGATATTGTTTACCTTGGGGAGAAGTTAGTGTGTAATGGAGAAGAGAGGGAAACAAATACTTGTGATGAAGTATTCCTATGTCTGCTATGTATGAATGAGTTCTATTCCAAGAGCATGTTCATAAGTTCGATTTGTTCGTAAGTCAAAAAAAATTAGCCAAGGTACCCAGCTAACACCATTGGCTATGTAGTACTGCACTGTAATAGATTTATAACAGTTTTCATACCAATAATACAAAAAAAAAAAAAAAAACAACCCACAAAAATATAAAGAAAACACTTTAAATCTTAAAGTACAGTACCTTGGAAAGTACATTAGTAGAACACAACAGCTGGGACATAGGGGCTGGCATCCGGTGAACAGCCAAGGAGAGTTACTGACTGGAGGCGGGGGGTGGGGAGGTGGGAGATGGTAGAGCTGAAGGATCCTCAGCAAGAGGAGACAGAGGGCAAGCTGCAGTTTCTCTCATGCCTGATGTTAGTGGAACGCACGTTTGCCTCTTTGAAAGTTCACAACTTAAAGGTTTCTATGTGGAGGACTCAATGTACTTAGAAAATCGTGTTAATTTTCTCAAGTACCCTGTGGAAAGATTGCATATCCCTGATCCATTGGTGCCACGCTTAGTCATGTGATTTTCTAGTGCCACATGACTTCACCGGCCAATAAAATGTCAGCAGAAGGAGGTCCAAGCCAAACCTGAGAAAGTTCTGTTGTCTTTCTGCCATAGCCAGAGCAGCACGTCCCAGAGAGATGTTCCATCAGCCTTGGTTCCAGAGTGAAGACGAATGAACAGCAGAGATGCAGCCAAAGCACATTGAATAAGGCACGCATGAGGTAAACAACTGGTGTTCTGATATGTTGGGGATGTTCGTTAACTTTGCAAAAGCTGACTGATGCATTTTCTTTTCCTTCAAACTCTGATTCTGTTTCTCTACCAACAGGGTGGCCAACTTTTTAGAAAATGAATCTGGGGGCATTGCCATACAAAAAAATAAACACAATATATGATTAATAATTATACACATATATATTTATAACTCAATTGTAAACTAATGTAAAATAGATTTGTATGAAATTTATAGTATATTTTATTATTTAATTTTTTGTTCTATAAATGCTTTTATTTAAGCAAAAATAACAGGGCTTGTTAACAGTGACAATTAGTAGTAATTAATGGTAGGACTAATGATGCATATGAAAAAATAGAGCAATATTTTATATTTCTTTTTATCCTCTTGTCTAGTTGTGCCTTTTTAGCTTTTCAGAAATCTTTTACTTGGGTATATAAATTTGTATAAATAAATGTGGCTTTATTTCTTAAGATATATAAGTAAAATATACTTCAAAAGTAGGACAATAGGACTAATTACATAGAAGCTACATATACTTAATTTTAAAAAGAGATATATTTCTTACTGTGCCATACCATAGGGTATTTCTATCTTGTTTCTTTCCTAATGCTATTTCTTTGATTAGAATTTCCTTCTTTTATGTGATGATGAGACTAAGTACAAACATATAACTCACTTTGACTTGTAAGCTGTTTTGTTCACACCCACTTACATTGAATCCTGCTATCATTTCAATGTCATGACATCAAGTCAAATAGATTCTCCACAAAAATACCTGAGCATGGAATATTTGAGATTATACTTACTGTTAACAACAGATTTCTACACTTGTTTAAAATTGTTTTTATTTTTCAAAAAAAATGTGTGTTTATTTTGTATCAATAAGCGCGTCTTGGTAAACTAGCTTTTTGCCAACTATGCCCTTGGCATCTATCAGTTTAGTACAGGGGGGTGTATGTTTACTATGTCACCATTTTTAGACACATTGGATGTCATCATAAGTTAAACTGTTCTTTCTCAGAGAAAATGGTTTTAAAAGGCAAAGGTAATCTGGACTTGTGAAGTCTAAGTTGGATTCCAAAACAGTTAATTGAGAAAGTCGTTTTTAACTTGGGTGCCCTTTGCTGTTTTTGGCTATATCACACGGCTTGTGGGATCTTCGTTCCCCAAACAGGAATTCAACCTGTGCCCCTTGCAGTGGAAGCATGGAGACTTAACCATTGGACCACCAGGGAAGTCCCCCTGGTTGCCCTTTTCTAATGACATTTTTTTGCATTCTGAAGCAATCTTATTTCCAACAACAGTAAAAAGAGTAATTTTAGGGAATTCTCTGGCAGTCCAGTGATTGAGACCCTGTGCTTTCACTGCTGAAAGTTTATTCCTGGTCAGGGAATTAAGATCCTGAAAGTCACAGTGTGGCCAAAAAAAAAGAGTAATTTTATTCTAGTATAAGTTTTCATCTCAACCTATATTTAACAGTGAACACCTCAAATGAATTCAGTTCATCTTTTTCTATGATCTTTGTCTTTTCCAGAATCACCAAATAATTTTGGAAAACTATACTAAGGTATATAAAATAAGTATAAAAATTTATTTTCTACTGTAGTTTTTTTCCTCCATTCTCATCTTCAATGCATTTCTACATTAGTGAAGATCATTCTTCTTGGTACACCCTTTAAGAACATGATTTTGTGGAAAGCCAATCTTTTAGCATCATTTCTGTGAACAACAATATCCACCTTGTAGCACATGGCTAAGAAGATTGTATATAGTGATATATGTTTATATATAGTAAAGAATTCTATATTAACTCCTTTTGCATACTGTTGGAAAACTGAAAAGTGACCCAAAACTTAACAGTATGAAAGCACTATGCCACAGGTAAACTATTCACGGCCCTTGAGGTAGTGCTGAGTGCAGGATATTCAGCAGTTAGAAATTTTTCTTTCTTAGGTAAGAAATCATAGCCTGAGTAGATTTTGGCAAAATTTTACATTTGTCAAAATTACAACTGTCCGTCAAATATCCATTATTAGACGTGATTTCAACAATCTTATCCATCCTGTATTAGACGTGATATCAACAATCTTGTCATATTTTCTATGACTTTACTAAAATCTCCAGAGAAAATAAGCATATTTGAACTGTTTCTCAAGTCACATTACTCCTAAGATAGAACATTTTGTGGTGATGTTTTTGCTGTGATTCAATTTTTTGTTGATATGCGTTATGAAACATAATGGTTGTTGAGACTTACCGGAACCACTAACACACTGGTATCAAAATTTTGGCTGTTGATTGTCCAGTTTTTTTAAGATTTTATTTATGTGGAGCATTTTTTAAAGTCTATTGAATTTGTTACAGTATCACTTCTGTTCTATGCTTTGGTTTCTTGGTGGCAAGGTATGTGGGATCTAAGCTCCTTGAGAGGGAATTAACCCACACCTCCTGCTTTAGACCACCAGGGAAGTCTCTGTCCACGTTTTATGAGCTGTAATATCTGAATCAGGAACTGTCTCTTCACTCAGTTTCATTGAGAAATTAGGGCTCATCAGTGCCTAGATGAGCATTGGTTTTATTTGGTGATATTAAAAAATGATTGATTTAGAGGTACTTGCTTGTCTCATGTCTAAAGAATGAGATTCAGACTATATTTTTCTTTCTTATTTCTTTATCCACCATTCCCAATCCAAAATTACTTTTGGCATATTGGCAGAATGCTCTGTTTTTATTTCCTTTCCTAATCCTTTCACCTGTCTCTAAATGAACACAGCTATTTAACCCTCTTTTTTGGTGATGTCTGGGTCATGCTAGCATTGATATTGTCATTGTTTTCATTGTCATTATCTGACTTCTTAGAAAAACATGGTCCCAATATTGACAAGGTTAAAAATTCAGCTAGCACCATCTGGATAACAAGCAGAGCAGTTCATCCTTATGTACATACCCAAATCACTTCAGTCATGCCTGACTCTTTGCAGCCCTATGGACTGTAGCCTGCCAGGCGCCTCTGTCCATGGGATTCTCCAGGCAAGAATACTGGAGAGGGTTGCCCTGCCCTCCACCCAGGGATTGAACTCTCATCCCTTATGTCTCCTGCATTTCAGGTGGGTTCTTTGCCACTAGTGCCACCGGTGAAGCCCCATGTGATCTCAGGCAAAGTCAAAGATGGACTGTTAGTATTCATGGTTACAACATTCTTAAGGTGCACACTTCAGTCACATCACTTGGAATGCCACAACAATGGGAGACATTACGGTGATGGATACATTATGGTGATGGCTAAATCAATCATGATTTCCAACATCACCAGTCAGGGCGGAAATCAGTGACAGTGACTGAGAAGGTGAGTAACTATGCCTTATTTGTTTGACACTAAAGACAGTATCACTTTCAGCCCCTGATTTTTGAAATATCCCATGTTTTGTTTCGCTTTGTTTGTAGTTTCCCTCCAAACATTTGGACTGATCTCTGAATACCAGGATTTCTTGCTGAACTTTTAGTGCTAAAATCAGGACAGAACTGAGCAAGCTGGATGGGTTGACCATTCCACTGTCAGCTCTCTCAGACTATTGTTTTATCTAGCTGCTTGTCAAGACATTGCTAGGAGACTGCCTCTTCTATCACACTTGGCATCATTTTCTGGAGCGCTGGGGCCAGTTGCCAGGACTTCCATACTCCAGAGGATTCCAGGGATTCCAGCTTTTAGAAAGGTTCACACATAGTCTTCATCCACCCAAATATGTTACTTATTCCAGAGCATGTCAGCTTGAAGCATTTCATTTCCTCAATTTCTGGAAGCACTTTTTAAAAAATTCATGAAGCTTTAGAAAGATTCTATTACTTGACCCTTTAACAAGGATGGAAAGAAATTCATCAAGGATATTTAAATATCAGAACTTACTTTGGTAGATTTTTTTTCTTTTTCTGGGAACTTGATCAAGTTCTAGAGAACCTATTATGGATATGGAAGGAATGGCTCATTTGCTAAGAATCTTCTCTTGCTTCAGTGTTTTGTTCTCTTTTTTTTTCCTTTTTAAATTATAAAGATTTATATTTTTACAGTTTATCCCTGTCTTGGAATATGTACCATGTTTTATGAAGCTATTTCTTTGAATATGGTGGCTTCTCTAGAGGAGGAAATAATGCAAGGATGAAGGGGGCTGGTTATTGAGACTTATCTATAAACATCATGGGAAAAATCAGGAGGGTACAAAGTCCAGAGTCAGACAATCTATCTTTTCAATAGAAATTTTCATTGCTCTCAGGAAGGGGGCACACTACCACTTGTGTTCTTCTAAAGTCTGGAATGAGATCATTAACTCTTCATTTAATGTCTTTGATCACTTATTAAGAAGAAAAGAATATCCTGATTTGTTAATTTCATAGAACACCCTCTTAAAGTAATTTCTTCATGGGAATCTGTAATAGGATCTAAGACCCTATCATTAAATTGAAGTTATAGAATCCTATTTGCATATTAGTATCAGATACTTGGGTTCATAGATACCCCTCCTACAACCATAATTCCTGAAGTGGAAAACATTCTGAGGAAATATGCACAACTACAGGGAAACCTTGACAAAGTAACTAATGAAAATAATTCAATGAAATCACAAAGGAATTTTAAAATTGCATATTATATTTTATTTTAAAATTATTTTACAATATCTGATTAAAAATTTAAGCTGCAACTCATTTCTCCTTGAAATAATCTGACATTTTTCTGACTACCTACAGGCTCTGAAATTCTGTTAATAATGAATTCTTTGAATTTGCTATTTATCTGACTTTTTACTGCACTAGAGCTTTCTTTGACTTATTTCCAAAGACATTCACTTCTTATTCTTGAAACCGTACTGGTACCCTTTGTTCCTTCGGATCAATACTATGTTACAGGAGGTAGATGTGTGGAAGATAAATGCACTGTGTCAGCAGTGGAAATGACCTGCATTCAGATTTCAACACCTGTGATTGTTGGAGAACCCAGAGTGCCTGTGTCTTAACATCCTTAAGGAGTGTGTGGAGAGAGGCTTTGCTTGGGTCTGGATAAGGGGTCCTGGTGCCTCTGAGCCTGCTTTCTTCCCTTCTGTTCCCTGACTTCCAAGAAGCTTCGTTCCTGTAAAAACCCCTCTCCTCTCACTCTTCTTTTATTTTCCTTCTCTTTTATTCCTCTCCTTCCCTTCTTCATGGCTGCTCCTTTCTCCCAACCTCAATCATATTTTTTCTTCCTTTCTCCAAGAAAAATAGTTCACCATTTTTTTTTTTCCTTCTGAGTACGCAGTGGAAGGTAGGACAGGATGCAACAGAAAATAGAAAAAAAAAAAAAAAAAGAAAGAGTTATAAAAGAAAGTGCCTTATGTTATGAGACTAAAGGAAGAGTAAAGTTTTTCTATGGTGATTTTTTTTTCATTTATTTTTATTAGTTGGAGGCTAATTACTTCACAACATTGTAGTGGGTTTTGTCATACATTGACATGGATCAGCCATGGAGTTACATGTATTCCCCATCCCGATCCCCCCTCCCACCTCCCTCTCCACCCAATTCCTCTGGGTCTTCCCAGTGCACCAGGCCCGAGCACTTGTCTCATGCATCCAACCTGGGCTGGTGATCTGTTTCACTATAGATAATATACATGCTGTTCTCTCGAAACATCCCACCCTCGCCTTCTCCCACAGAGTCCAAAAGTCTGTTCTGTACATCTGTGCCTCTTTTTCTATTTTGCATGTAGGGTTATCATTACCATCTTTCTAAATTCCATATATATGTGTTAGTATGCTGTAATATTCTTTATCTTTCTGGCTTACTTCACTCTGTATAATGGGTTCCAGTTTCATCCATCTCATTAGAACTGATTCAAATGAATTCTTTTTAACGGCTGAGTAATATTCCATGGTGTATATGTACCACAGCTTCCTTATCCATTCATCTGCTGATGGGCATCTAGGTTGCTTCCATGTCCTGGCTATTATAAACAGTGCTGCAATGAACATTGGGGTGCACGTGTCTCTTTTAGATCTGGTTTCCTCAGTGTGTATGCCCAGAAGTGAGATTGCTGGGTCATATGGCAGTTCTATTTCCAGTTTTTTAAGAAATCTCCACACTCTTTTCCATAGTGGCTGTAGTAGTCTGCATTCCCACCAACAGTGTAAGAGGGTTCCCTTTTCTCCACACCCTCTCCAGCATTTATTGCTTGTAGACTTTTGGAGAGCAGCCATCCTGACTGGCGTGTAATGGTACCTCATTGTAGGAAAGGAAGAAGTGAAACTCTCGCTGTTAGCAGATGACATGATCCTCTACATAGAAAACCCTAAAGACTCTACCAGAAAATTACTAGAGCTAATCAATGAATATAGTAAAGTTGCAGGATATAAAATTAACACACAGAAATCCCTTGCATTCCTATACACTAACAATGAAGAAACAGAAAGAGAAATTAAGGAAGCAATACCATTCACCATTGCAACAAAAAGAATAAAATACTTAGGAGTACATCTACCTAAAGAAACAAAAGACCTATACATAGAAAACTATAAAACACTGATGAAAGAAATCAAAGAGGACACAAACAGATGGAGAAACATACCGTGTTCATGGATTGGAAGAATCAATATTGTCAAAATGGCTATTCTACCCAAAGCAATCTATAGATTCAATGCAATCCCTATCACGCTACCAACGGTATTTTTCACAGAACTAGACCAAAGAATTTCACAATTTGTATGGAAATACAAAAAACCTCGAATAGCCAAAGTAATCTTGAGAAAGAAGAATGGAACTGGAGGAATCAACCTGCCTGACTTCAGACTCTACTACAAAGCCACAGTCATCAAGACAGTATGGTACTGGCACAAAGACAGAAATATAGATCAATGGAACAGAATAGAAAGCCCAGAGATAAATCCACGAACCTATGGACACCTTATCTTTGACAAAGGAGGCAAGGATATACAATGGAAAAAAAGACAACCTCTTTAACAAGTGGTGCTGGTAAAACTGGTCAACCACTTGTAAAAGAATGAAACTAGAACACTTTCTAACACCATACACAAAAATAAACTCAAAATGGATTAAAGATCTAAATGTAAGACCAGAAACTATAAAACTCCTAGAGGAGAACATAGGCAAAACACTCTCCAACATGAATCACAGCAGGATCCTCTATGACCCACCTCCCAGAATATTGGAAATAAAAGCAAAAATAAACAAATGGGACCTAATGAAACTTAAAAGCTTTTGCACTACAAAGGAAACTATAAGTAAGGTGAAAAGACAGCCCTCAGATTGGGAGAAAATAATAGCAAATGAAGAAACAGACAAAGGATTAATCTCAAAAATATACAAGCAACTCCTGCAGCTCAATTCCAGAAAAATAAATGACCCAATCAAAAAATGGGCCAAAGAACTAAACAGACATTTCTCCAAAGAAGACATACAGATGGCTAACAAACACATGAAAAGATGCTCAACATCACTCATTATCAGAGAAATGCAAATCTATGGTGATTTTTATGGAATCAAATAAGAGATATTTTGCTACTTCTTTCTGATCCTTAAAGCTGTTAATATTGATGGCTTACTCTTTGAGACCCTTGCAATAAGTAGTAAGGGGCAAATTCTACACAAATGAACAATCTTGTTGTACTGACTATGTAGCAATTTTTAGTACATACTAATGTATTTTCTTCTTAGAAAAGTGAATAAATCATACTATGTATGTTTTAGAAAATAAAGCTTGTATTTTACACAAATTTATTTATCCCTACCCCAAAATAAATCTGTGCTTTTTTAATTGCATTCAAGTTAACCATGACTGCTGGAGACAAACGTATTGCAGTGAAATTAGGGCTGGCCAAGTTTCCCTGGATCTCATCTTCCAGGACCTTGGAAAATTCTGTTTAAAACCTTAAAGCTAAATTATTTACTGTTTCTTGAAACCAATTTCCTCAACAGACATTGAGTTCTGCTTCCCTTCCCCCCACTCCAGCATTTTAGTATGTTTTGTTCTTTTAAGCCCAACTGTCTTTGTCAGGTCATTTCTCTTTTCATTCACAGAGATGCAAAAAAAACAGAGAAAACATGATACAAAAACAAGCACAAGCCCCTGGGAAATTAAAAATTGCATCTGAGCTAAATGAGTCTTAGAAGAGAAAGAAGAAAAAAAAGGCAAAAGTGAACAGTGAAGCAGCATGTTCATGGAGCAACATGGAGCCATGTTGCTATTAATAAAAGTTACTCAAAGAATGTCTGTCTGCATGAGAACAAAACTGGGTCAATAACTTAATCTTTAAAAAAATGACCATAAATAAGAAATGTAAAATTGGCATAGAATACACAAGTTGTTCAGAAAACATTAAAAAAAATTTAATTAACAAAATATTAATCAAAATTGTAGGAGGAAGAAAATAGTATTGGTAAATGTTGGCAATATTGGCCTTATGATTAGATCCTACAGATAAAATTTGCGCCATCAGCTGCTTACTTTGTAATTCTGAACTTTTGCTGATTCTTTTTGATAGATACAAAGTCATTTAAACACTGCTAATGTTTATTGAGTGTCTATTGGGGTTACTTGAATTCTGTGAGATGTGTAAGAAAGAACAAAGGAAACATGAAATATTAGCTGTTTTTCATCAAAGCACATCTAGCGAGGAAGTAAGCCAGATGTAAAGACAATATGTGATCATTAGCAGGTGTGTTTTAAAGAGTAAATGGAAACCAAAATTGAGGTGCAAGGGTAATACCTTTAAGTTGGAATGATTAAGAAAAGAATTTGAACCAGGGTTTGAAAGATGGGTGCAATTCTAATACACATTAAAGAGAAACAAAATCAAGTTATATGAGGGATAAACATAAAAAATGACTAAAATGTATCTTTAAAAGAAAAATGGAATAGGTGTCAAGGAAATAATAGAAGGTAAAAAAGGAAGTGTTGGGTGAGGAAGTAGATAATTTGAATGACAATAAAGAAAATCTTTTTGCTTATATCCTGTTCTTCCTTTCGGTTGAAGCTCTGTGCTCATAAAGACATTAAAGGTAATTGGAAAGTGTATGTTACTGGTTTTCATGCTTGAATCTTAAAAAAATACATTAATTCTTTGACAGTTCTACTGGCTTCATATTTTGAGGTTACCCTTTCTGTCCTACGGAATACAGTTGTCCCTCAGTATCCAAGACTCTCACCCCCCCCCACCCTTGAATACCAAAATCTGTGGGTGCTCAGGTCCCTAATAGTAGGTTCTCTGTATCCACAGTCCTCAGTTGGAACCACAGATGTGGAACCTGCAGATACTGAGGATTAAGTGCACTTTGATCATCAATGAATTTACTTTAATTCAATTTGTTTATATGAGCAAGGCCTCTGCGAGACAAATAAATGAAGTTAAATGGTACAACCTGTGAAATTGAAGTAAGAGTTGGAAAGCTAGCTGGCAAAAGTAAGGTTCAAACAGGAAAACCTAATCTTTTACAATGTATTCCTAGACTTTGGCCCAATGGATGGTTTTATTAACTAGAAATAGAGCCCAATTCACCTACTTAATGATATTTCAAACCAATTATAAGACACCAGCATTACCTACTTTAAGCCTAATGGCTTACCTTTGTTTATTCTAACACACATTAAATGACAAATGTGTTGTCATGTACCATGCTAAGTTCTGGAAATACGAAATTCAGTAAGAGATTATTGTTGTTGTTCAGTCAATAAGTCATGTCTGACTCTTTGCGACCCCATGGACTGCAGTAAGCAGGCTTCCCTGTCCTTCACCAATTCCCAGGGTTTGCTCAAACTCATGTCCATTGAATAGGTGATGTCATCCAACCATCTCACCCTCTGTCACCCCCTTCTCCTCTTGCCTTCAATCTGTCCTGGCATCAGGGTCTTTTCCAATGAGTCAGCTCTATCCATCAGGTGGCCAAAGTAAGAAATGATTATTATTGAGGGGAAATTTATAGTTCAGTAAGAGATAAACACGAGGTTACAATACAAGGTTCTGAGTTTAAAATAGAGGTCTGCTCATGGTATACATAGAGAAAATTAGGAGTGTAGTGATTCAGCTAAAAGTGAACTGAACATTTTAAAATCTGAAAATATGCTTCGAATCAGCTGGCCAGTCCCAGATGGAAGTTAGGCAGCATCCTCTGCTCTACTGCCCAGCAGTAGGTAGAGGAGACCCTACTTGGAAGAAGATACCATCATCTCTACCCTCTGCAAAATATTCTGCTAAATACCACACATTAAATTAAAAAAAAAAAAAAATACTGTGCTCATAAAAAAAAAAAAAAAAAGACAATAGAAACCAATGTTCAAATGTCCCAGATTTTGAAGTTATCAGATATTGAAATTAAAACCACTGTGGTTAATATATTTAAAAAATAAGTGGCAAGATGATAATTTTCACCAGAGAAGGAGAATCTATAAGAAAAAAGACATATCTCAAAACTAATAAATATGATAGCTGAAATTATGAATTTAAAAGTAAATTGGATAAAGGGAAAGAAAGAATTAATTTTTATTAAATGGATTAAGTTATTTGACAACATCTAGGTTGAAGCCCAGAAAAACCTTACCCCACCACTGAAAAAAAAGAAAATAAAAGGATATATAAAGGGGATATATATATATATATATGCACACCTTCATGTATATTTATGAAAGGAGCTATATTAGGCACGATTAAATCATCAAATATATGTGAAACTGAAGTATCAAAAGAAACAAATAGAATAAGACAGAAATTATAGTTGAAGACATAATAGCACATACTGTTCTGAAACTGATGAAAACTTTCAGAACAGACTGTAAAAGCACTAATATCTCCAAGCTAGATCTATACAAAGATAATTACATAGAGGCACACCAGAGTAAAGCTGATTAAGACAAATAGCAATGTAAAATATTTTAAAACAGAAAAAAAAATACACACTGTCTTCAGAGGGTAACTGAAAGACTGACAACTGACTTAGCAAAATATGAAAGGCAGAAGACAATAGAGTAACAGCTTTAAAATACTGTAATAAAATAGTCACTGATCTTTTTTTTTTGGGGGGGGGGGGTCGTATACTATTTCCTTTGGAGAAGGCAATGGCATCCCACTCCAGTACTCTTGCCTGGAAAATCCCATGGACAGAGGAGCCTGGTAGGCTGCAATTCATGGGGTTGCGAAGAGTCTGACAGGACTAAGCAACTTCACTTTCACTTTTCACTTTCATGAATTAGAGAAGGAAATGGCAACCCACTCCAGTGTTCTTGCCTGGAGAATCCCAGGGACGGGGAAGCCTGGTGGGCTGCCGTCTATGGGGTCACACAGAGTCGGACACGACTGAAGTAACTTAGCAGTATACTATTTTATTAACGTTTAAATTTCACCAAGAATTCAAGTATATGCTTACCCTATGTTCAGATTTTTGAAATGAAGATTAAAATAAGCCTGGAATTAGAGGAAAAACCCAACATTTAGAACTGGACAGAAGTCCTAGGTTGCTGACAGAATCTCCCCTTGACTTCAGACTTGAGACAACAGAGGGAGTATGCAAACCACTGAATTCAGGACAAGCAGTAACAGGATAGATTGGCCAAAGCCAACTGGGATTGTGGGCGTCATTGTGAAATCAAACAGGGGTGACTTGAGGCTGGGAAATATCGAAGTCCAGGAGTCCAGAACCAGTAGAGAGCAGCCATCTTCTGAAAATTGCTGATTTCAAACAAGTTCCTAAGATGCTTTTCCCAAACAGGGAAATAGCCACTGATATTTGCCCGGTGAAAATACCCTGTAGAATTAAAAGAAAAGCAAACCAGTTCAGTTCTGTTCAGTCGCTCAGTCGTGTCCAACTCTTTGCGACCCCATGGACTACAGCACGCCAGGCCTCCCTGTCTATCACCAACTCCCAGAGTTTGCTCAAACTCATGTCCATCAAGTCAGTGATGCCATCCAACCATCTCATCCTCTGTCGTCCCCTTCTCCTCCTGCCTTCAATCTTTCCCAGCATCAGAGTCTTTTCCAATGAGTCAGTTCTTCAAATCAGGTGGCCAACGTATTGGAGTTTCAGCTTCAGCATCAGTCCTTCCAGTGATTATTCAGGACTGATCTCCTTTAGGATGGATTGGTTGGGTCTCCTTGCTGTCCAAGGGACTCTCAAGAGTCTTCTCCAACACCACAGTTCAAAGGCATCAATTCTTTGGTGCTCAGCTTTCTTTATAGTCCAACTCTCACATCCATACATGACTACTGTAAATATTAATACTTCAAAAATAAATCTAATAATTTATTGCTATAAAAGCCACAGGAAGAAAACTAGTAAAGTGATTTATACAGGCAGGTGGGAAATAACCTGAACTGGAACTAGAAAAATGCATGTAATAAAGAGCAAAGTAAATATGATGATAACTGTAAATAATTTCAGAGTCTTAGTGTTAATAATGGTACAAGACAATAACAATGTTTTGTGTCATTTGAAATGTATGTAGAAACAAAATGTTTTAGAACAGTAATACAAAAAGATGAAGACTCATAAATGAATTTAAAATATTCCAAGATTTTAGCATTGTCCAGGAATTGATTTAAAAAATCCTAATTTATATTAACTAGCAATAAATCAAGCATGCATATTTTAAACTGTTGTAGATAAAAGATATATAATTAACAAGCCAGTACAGAGGAAAAACTGAGTGATTAACAAACTTGATTAACCCAAAAGAAGGCAAGAAATGAGAGCAAAGGGAAAGTGATAGGAGATACATATTTTCATACATCATTAATTACAGAAAGTGCAAAGGAACTAAATACTACAATTAGATAACAAGGATGTCACACTAAAGAAAGAGCACTCTAGCTAGAATGTAAATTGGTAAATCACTTTGGAAAGCTGTTAGTGTCTGCCAATGCTGAATATAAGCAAATACTAGTGTTTAAAGTGAAAGTGTTACTCGCTCAGTCGTCTCCAACTCTTTGCAACCTCAGGGACTGTAGCTCGCCAGGCTCTTCTGTCCATGGATTTCTCCAGGCAAGAATATGGAGTGGGTAACTATTTCCTTCTCCAGGGGATCTTCCTGGACTAAGAATCGAACCCAGGTCTCCTGCAATGCAGGCAGATTCTTTAACATCTGAGCCACCACCATCATGCAGCAATTCCATCCCTTAGTGTACTCCTTTAGGAAAACACACAATCATTTTTTAAAAGGCATGCTATAATGTTCATTGCCACACAGTGCTTCCCCCAAACTGCAAAAATGCAAATATTCATCAGGAAGATAGACAAATATAATTGTCCATTCAAACAACAGGATGAGTAAGAATTCAGCAATAAGAGTGAACTGCTATATACATCAACATGGGTGAATCTTACAAGCATAACACAGAAATTTGTAGATACAAATGAGCAGGTATAGTATGGATTTATGTATACAACACTCAAAAATAGGCAAAACTAATCCATGATGATGGAAGTCAAAATACTGAATACTTTATGCTGTCTAATAACAGGGGAAAGATCATAGTCTTTTTGAATCTTTGTTCTGAACACATCATTGTGTTGACTTTGGGGAAATTTACTTAATTGTGCATTTGTGATTAGGGATATTTTATTTCAATAAAATATTTTCTTAACAAATATCAAACCTTACTTAATAGAGCCTAACTATGTCTATTAATTTCTGGGTGGGAATAGAGCCTAAGGTAGGTAGATCAAGACATAAAGGCAATATTAATGTTTAAGGGATGATCTTAATTCCAGAAGATCTGTTGAAAACATGTCCTTAGAGCTCAATGTTTGGCATTTATGAGGATTGAGGATACCGATAGCTAACTGCTAATTAGTCACTGAGTTGGACAGTTTAAGTAGATCCTTTCAGGGAATCAGGAAGCAATTCTTTATACTGTTTGCAAACTACAAAAGACATGAAGCATATATATTATAAAGCAATATTCTATTTGTCAAGCAATGGGACAGTACTGATACTTCTTCCTGGGGTCCATCTAATTAAACAGTTGGAACTATGGAAGTAACAACATGTTTATTATCGCTTATCATTTGTGTCTTAGACAAGATCTGAAGGAACAAACTTTATGTTTCCAGAAGCTCTTGGGATAAAGTGTCTTCACTCCCTTTTTTCCCTCAGAAATCCAGTTAATACTTTTTAAGAACTGAGCTCTGACTCTTCTTAGCTTAGAAAAGGCTGCTCTAAGTCATCATGGATCACATAATCTTGTGGCCTCTTTAGAAGTCTGGGTGACTAATTTAATTCTGGCCAATAAAGGTAATAAGTTCCTTTAGCCCAATCCTACCCTTCCTTGTGGGACAGATTAATAAAGGTGAAAAGTGAGCCACATAAGTAGTGCATTGATTCTTTCTGCAGCCATTGAAATACCCTGACCATCAGGGAAATCACAGAGACTCGATCTGGCTACAGTATATGGCCCATCAGGGAGAGACTCGCAATGTAGTGCAGGAAAGCTGATAACTCTTGTCTTCTCCAGATTCCAGCTGAACGCCTCCATTTTTCTCAACATTTTGACTGAATTATTTTATATATTCATTTCCAAAGTTGATTTTTTGGTGGGGCAGGGTGCTTGGGCCATGGAGAGGTGGTGAGACATAAGGAGAAATGTAGGACATAGAATTTACCACATCAAGCAGCAGGTATGTAGTTTCATAAGTAAATTGCACTGTTTTTAATGACCCTAGAGACAAGAGGTAAGACATGTCACCATTATTTGTCATACAAAACAACCTTCTTCACAAATTAATACTCAGTAAGGATGGAGGATAAGATCCAGTGAACTTTGCTTGATTTCTCCAAAAAAAAAAAAAAAAGTGATTGTGATTTTAACATTTTCCATTTGCACCCGGTAAAGGAAACCTCACATCCTCCTTTTTCCTTTATTCCTCCCACTCAATACTTCCAACACTTCTCATCACCATATGTGGGTGTGTGCCTGGGTTTCCATACCCCAGACAAATTCTGAGACATCAGCTAGATGTCCTAAAATTTAATTCAGTACTGACACTACATGGAAATAGTATCAGATCCCACAAAACTGATCTCCCCCCAAATACACTTCAGATGCCAATCCCAAGTCCAGGTAGTCACCTGTGTTTATAAATAAGTGGGTTACATAAATCCACTTCCTTCTTACATACAATTAATTAGCTAGAAAGCTCACAGAACTCAAGGAAAATACTTAAGTTACTTACTAGATTACCAGTTTGCCATAAAATGATATAATTCAGGAGGAGCCAAATGGAAGAGATGCACAGGGCAATGTATGGGGAAGAGAGTGCCGAGCCTCCATGTTCTCTCTGGGTGCACCGATGTCCCCACACCTCCACATGTTCAACATCCCAGGAGCTCTCTAAAACTCATCCTTTTGGCTTTTATGGGGACTTCATTGCATAGCCATGATTGGTTGAATTATTGGCCATTGGTGATTGAACTCCAGCCCTTCTCCCCTCCCAGGAGGTTAGGGGAGGTGGGTGGGGCTGAAAGTTTCAACCCTCTAATCACATGGTTGGTTTCCCTGGCATTCATTGTCCATAGTAGGGCCTTTCTAAAAGTCACCTCATTAACATAAACACAGCTGTGGTTGAAAGGAGATTGCAATGAATTATAAGACACATCACTATAGCTCTTACCACTTAGGAAATTTCAAGAGTTTTACGGGATCTGTGAAAGAATCAAGACTAAGAACAAAGATATATTTATTATTATAAATCACAAAATCACACACTCTAACCTCTACTTCTAATAATATAAACAGATATACATATAGAATACACATATAAAACAACAAAACATCAGAGTTTCTTCAATCATCCAGAATTCTGGTAAAGAGATACTCTGAAAAACTCTACTATATTGCAATCAAAAGTGTCTATTTGATGTGATTTATCCTTTCATTCAATGTCTGTGAGTGTTTTACAAACTATTGCTTTACCTTCCAAAGAACTTACAGTTCTAATTACTTGTTAATTACCATTTCATAGTTGCAGTGAAGTTCTAAAATAATAATTACTATTCACATATTACATTCATTTTCTGAAGAACCCCCTGTGTATGCACATTTTGTTAATAGAAGCAACATGATTGCTACTTTGCTTGTATGTTTTATTTATTTCCATATAGGTTTAATTCCATTGCAGTTTCTCCTTCTTGCCTGTTGTATAATTCATGATTTGTACTATATTGTAGTAGGCGTATGACACCCTCATTTTATTGGCTACACTATAATTTCTACAACCTTGAGAAAATAAAGTTTGGTCTTGGAAAGTTTTTATTTGTTTATTTGTTTGTTTATGGCACAAAACATGTTTCTAAACCATTTCCCCAAGACACTTTGAATTTGCACTCATACTTTGAAGTTCCTCATAACCTCCCTGGGTCATAAGAGCATTTAAAAAGGCCAAACAGCTGCCCTAATTATTGGAGTTTCATAAGTCATATTGATAGCTAATAAATGGGAGGATAATAATCCTATAGCTGCTGGAGCTGAGGAAGTAGTCTGACTTCAATTAGTGGGAATTTGATATGCTGAAATCTGAAAGGCAGTCACACTTCATGAATTTATTTATGACATTTAACCAGAATTAGCATCATTTTTGACACATCCATCAATTAGTACGATGCAAAGATTTTTGTGTGTGTGTCCAATAGTGACTACAGTACCACTAGCTCATTGAAATAAGTTTTAAAAGTCTAAGCAAAGGGGCTGAATTCTCAAAATATTTTAGCATTTAGGGAAAGAATTCTGAAAATATTTGGACAAAAATTCAAGGTAAGATGTGACTTTGACAATAAAGTGCTTGAACCTAATTTTTTTAAAGTATCTGCCTTTTAAAAATCAATCGTCCAATTTGTATTGATCAGCCACTAGCTTCTGTACAGTGTGATAGGCCATAAAGATAATCTGAACCAGGGTCTGGGGTTAAAAACACAGAATATGAGAGTAATGCTTCAAAGGGCCAGATGGCTTTTGATGAAAGCATAGTCTATTGGAAAGGGGATTTTGGACAGAAGGTCTGGAAGGTAAGGTAGAGCCAGAACAGCGGGTGTGTTAAATGTTAGGCTTAAGGAATTCATTTGGAACAATAATCAATGTTATCAATTTCTACCTGGATTTTTTCTAGAGTCTCCTATCTGATATTCTTGTTCCTAGACTCATCTAACACTTATCTACCCATCAGAGTAAGAATCTTTTTCCAAATTATAAATCTGTACAAATCTCTCTGTTCACACATTTTTGTGGTTTCTCATTTCTTTCAAGACCAAAGTCCTGAGTTAAGTATTCGACGCTATTTATGACTGCTACCTGGCTTTTCCCATAGGTCATTTTGTTGATCCCTACATAATCTGTCAGTATCTTAAGTTTCTTAAAAGCATCACACTTTTTTGCCTTGCAATAAAGTTCTCTCTGCCAAAAAAAATCTCCCTATATACCTATATATATATATATATATATATATATATTTTTTTTTTTTTTTTGATGTCCACCCTTATAATGACAGTATACTTTCTCCTTGTCTGTGCTGCTGTAGAACCTTGGACTTCCCTTTATTTTCAGTTATGCCTTTTAAAATTCTTTATTTTATTTTATTTTGGCTGCATTGGGTCTTAGTTTCAGCATGTGGGCTTGTTAGTTGAGGCACAGGGCTTTAGTTACCCCATGGCACGTGGGATGTTAGTTCCTCCACCAGAGATCAAACCTGCGTCCCCTGCATTGGAAGGCAGATTCATACTGACTAGACCATTAGGGAGGTCCCACAGATATACTGTCTTTAAACTGGCCTCTTAATTCCATGTTTTCCGCAATAGACTGTGACTTCCTTGAAGGCAGGAACTTTGACTTTTTATCTAGAAAAGCCTAGTCAGAATGTTCATATAACTGTTGAATAAATGGATGCTTAAGCCAGCATGTGGCATAATTTGACCACAATTATTTTAGAAAAAAATTAATCAAGATTAGTTTTTGATTGAGAATGAATTAGGAAAGAAGGAATGATTCTGAAGTGTGGGGGATCAAGAAAAGATAAGAAAAACCAATATTTGGATTTTAACCAATAACTTACAGTGACTAGTGTAACTATGCAGACTCCTGCATGAAATATTTTTACTATGGTTTTCTCTACTGCATATAGCTGGATTACTCCCAAATAATTATTTCTAGTCTTGATCTGTCTACTAAATTTCACAGAAGCACTGGAAAGGTGTAGAAATATGGGGTTTAGATTCAGATACATGTAAATTTTATTGTGACTCTGACATTCAACATTATTTTTGAGCTGGCCTGGAAAGTGAAAAAGTGAAAGTTAGTCACTCAGTCATGTCCAACTCTTTGTGACTCTATGATAGGGTAACAGTTTAAAGACGGTATATCTGGGCTGTAGCCCACCAGGCTCCTCCGTCCATGGAATTCTCCAGGCAAGAATACTGGTCTTAATCAAATGTTTAAAAAGTCAGAGCACTGCTCCTGAGAGAATAATTCCCACTATGATTAATTATGAACTATAAACTGTATAAGGTTTACAGTACAGTAATGCTTAGTGTCTGATAGGTTTTCAATAGTGGTGGCCATTTTTTTGCTTACTGAAAAAGCTGTGCCACCTAGATATCACACAGGTATGTATTTGAGGTTTAATTTGCCATCCCAGTATCTGCTGCTTCCCATCTAAATTTCTTTTTAAAATTATGGCAACACCAGCCCTCAGGGGTATAAACCAAAAGCCTAACGGTCATCCTAGACTTCTCTTGTCCTCCAAATTTTACATGAAAACAGTGACTAAACCTTTTTGTGCTAATACCTCAGTATCTCTTGAATGTGTCTAATATCCCACACATGCTATCTTTAGTCAATCTCATTTTTTATCTCCTGATAGTCTCCCTATGTCCAGATTCCAATTGACCTTCCAATCTTAAGAGTTTCGAGCGTGATCTTCTAAGGTGTAACTGTAGTCCTGGTAGCCCCAACCATAAAGTACTATATTGATTGCCTTTAGTCTGTAGAATAGAGTACACATTATCTAGTCTAGCCCAAATGCCTAAATTCTTGCCTTTCTTTGCAGCTACATCCTCAGGCTCTTCCCTGCTACGCATTGTGCTCAAGCCATGGTCTCTTCCATATCCCAGATAGCTCCATTGGTTTCTTGGATTCATGCCTTTGGATGACTGTTTCTTTGACCAGGGTACATGATTCCTTCTTCTCTTGATGAAACTTTCAGTTTTCAAGATCAGTCTCCATGTACTTCTTTAGGACAGTTTCTGAATGTTATTGAGAGGCCATTTAATTCATTATAGCATACATTATAATGTTTACAATGTCTATTAAACTGTCCCCATATTTTCAACTGAAATCTAAGGGAAGCCTTATTTTTGGTATATAACATGCTGGATGCTGAGGCCTATAATAGTGAGCAAGACACATCTGATTCCCTCTTTAATGTTCTTACATTTTGATTGATAAAAGCTTCAGCTAAATGATCTGAACTAAACTTCCATTTAAATCAGGGCACAGAAAGATCTTCTAGATTTTTTTTAACTTTTCCCTTGTAGTAGACAGAAGAGTGGTGATCCTTACTGTGATCCAAGATTACAAACTAGGTAACAGGTGTTTACTATCCCAAGGCCAGACTCTGGGGAAACCCATGAAGCAGTATTGCTTTTTAGGTAATATTAGTATAAATGCTGAGCACTCCATGCAGACATATGATAGCATTCCAATAAGAAGTCAACTCCAAGTCAGCATCCCAGAGTTCCAGAATCTCATTTCTAATGCCTGAGGATTTCACAGTCATGAAAGTTAAGTCGTGGTCAAAATTTTGCGTCTTCAACTCAATTGAAGTAAGAGTTGAGTGAAGATGGTTTAGGCAATCCAGAAAAAAGAGAAATGAAAGAAACAAGAAAAGCAAAGAGATCCTAAATGTAAATGTAAACATGTCATTTAAAATCCATTATCCAGGATGGTGTGTCCACCATCTTACCAAGCAAGACAGTAGATGATGAGCCTTAGGCTACTGGGAGAAAAATAAAACTTTGCAATTCTAATAAATAATGAAAATACTTCCCTGGAGTTTTTGAGCCTCTTCTTAAATTTATCTGTTTTGGAATATAAGTTCCTTTAGGGCAAATACTATATCATGTATAACACCAAGAAATGATATGTGCTTTATAAATATTTTAGAAACCCCAGGAACTAATTGCTGAGAGCAGGGGCCTTACTAGTTATCATTTCAATGTGAACGAGCCATTGTTGTTGTGGTGCCCATTTGGAAGATGATTTAAGCACTCAGACTCAGAGGTAAACTGAACCAGGTTGTTAGTGTCCAGGATAGAAGGGAAATCGGGAGCTGTTCCTTCTTCTCCAGTCCTTGGAAAAGACAGTCTTCGGGTACTTCATCACATCTTCTCTGTGGAAATGTTCCTCAGCTTTGCCTTGCTTTAGAATTAGCTGCAAAGCTTATAAAAGACGCTAATGGTCATAACTCACTTTTGGAGATTCTGGGGTGGGCTCTGATATTCTGGGATATGTAACCAGGCTTGTTTCTTTTTACATATTTACATATAAAAAGCCCCATATAGTGCATGATGCTATTTTGATTGTGAGATTCTAAGGCACACTCCCAGATAAACAATAGCCATTGTTGTCATATTATGATGGCACAAATTCAAAGTCTTTATGATGGTCCACAAATTCTTGTATTACCTGGAGTCTTGCCTGCTTCTCTGATTTCATTTCCTACAACTCTCAGCCAGGTCCATTCTGCCTTTGGTATATTGGCCTTGCTAATATAGCAAGTTAATTTCTATGTCAGGACCTCTGTAAATTCTCCTGTCTCTGCCAGATCTTCATATGGTCTGCTCCCTTCCTCACTTTATTCAGAGTCTCTACTATAAGAGCAGAAATTGCATCTGTCTTTTTTATTACTCTATGCCACATGTTTAGAACACTGCCTGATACAGAATAAGCACTCAGTCAGGGATATGTCTCAAATGAATAGGTGACTTAAAAAGTGAAAAATTAACACAATATTGTAAATCAACTATACTTTTATTAAAAATAAAGTGAAAAATACCTAAAAGATTTTCTTCTTGATGTTAACTAACTGTATCTTCCCACTAAGAGACCTATTAAGTATTTTCCAATTAGAGACCTGACTTGAGTTTTATACACACACACACACACACACACACACACACACTCACACACACACACATATATATAGAGAGAGAGAGACTGGAAAAGAAAATGGCAACACACTCCAGTATTCTTGCCTGGAGAATCCCATGGACAGGAAACTTGCGGGCTAAAGTCCATGGGGTCACAAGAGTCAGACATGACTGAGTAATTTTCACTATAGATAGATAGATATATCTGGGAGGAAAGAGAGTTGATAAGGGTGGAATTCTGGGACAGTCCAGTGCTCTTGCCTTACACAAGTTTATTTTAAGCTCTCTCAACAAGTCAGGAGAATAGATGTGAGATAGTTCTGTCAAAGAATAGTCCTTGGGTATTGCAATTTTATAGGATTTAAGTGATCCAGAGTCATCTTAATCTAACCAAATGTCCCTTAACTAAGTTTTAGGATTGCATTCTCTGACAATTAATCCTTTCCCATATGTAGATAATAGGGCTGATGAGACTGTGAATTCAACTCACCTTATAATTCAGCAACCTAATGATCAGATATTTCACTATGTTAGCCTCTAGCTATTTACAAGAAGAAAGTCTTGTATGTCTTGCTGGTGTTTCTTGACTATAGCTTTAGCTAAGAATTCCAAAATTTTGGCTTATAATCTTTTCCTTTAAGTGAAGATGAAAGCACATTTTTTGAAATGTCATATAGAAGTCTATTGCTAAAACTTCCCTTAATAGCTACTTCCTTCCAGGTGAGAGTCTCTCAATAATAATTGAGAGTATCTCAATTCTAATAACTCACTTGAAGCTGTATCCTTGGATCATCAGTATTTTATTTCCTAATAACATCTAGAGCTTATCTCCTTGAAATCCAAGCCAGTGAGATAATCAATAACTACATCTTGTATGTATGTGCATGCGTGCGTGTGTGTGTGTGTATTTGACCCTTGAACAATACAAGGCTTAGGGACACCAACCCTCCATGCAGTTGAAAATCTGCATATCACAGTAAAGTCAGTCCTCCATATATATGCTTCCTCTATAGTCACAATTCTGCATCTGCAGATCCAACCAACCACTGATCAAGTAATATTTACTATTAGAAAAACTCCACATATTAAGTGGACTCAAGCAGTTGAAACCAATGCTGTCAAGGATCACCCATATATACTTCAGATTCTGGTTGAATGAAACTGAACCTATTTTAGATTGTATTAATCAGAAGGGGATTTAATATGTGGAACAGGTATTTATAGTGTCATTAGAGTATTGCAGGAATAGAATCTAGTCTGTTTCTCCAGTAATGACACCTGAGCACAATTGCTAATAGTCGTTCACCATGGGAGTAGCTGCCTCAGCCTAATCTATTTTCCCCATTTGAACTCAGACTGAGGTCTTTCAAATGTGACATAACCATTCTACCAGTTGATAATTTTTTGGGTTGATGGTATTATTTAAAAGTATGAGGGACTTCCCTGGTGGCCCAGTGGTTGAGACTTCACCTTCCAATCCAGGGCTGGGGGGCAGGTTCAATCCCTGGTCAGGCAGCTAAAATCCCACATGCCTCGAGGCCAAAATACCAAAAGCATAAAACAGAAGCAGTGTTGCAGCAAATTCAATAAAGAATTTTAAAAATGGTTCACATTAAAAAAAAAAAATCCTTAAAAAAAGTATGAGAAAATAGAAGCTTTTGTTGTTGAGCTAATTTGAATTTAAACTAACGTAGTCTTACTCTAAAATGCTTAGAGGTGCATAGATCAGAACCTTCCTCGTTTCTATTTGATTGCAAGACTGTGTTAAGCTCAAGAAGAAAGAGCCTAATGCAGCATTGTGATCCTTGTTCCTTCTCTCTTACTTATTCCTGTAAACTCTATACTCAGTACCACATCTAGAAGTCCATAGTCCCACGCAAACTCTTCCTTTGGCCTCCACAAGTCAAATGAGTTTTCTACTTGTAAATGTGTTTTTTCCCTTTATTGTAATTCTGGGGAATTGCAGGTTTTCTCTCTGGGAAAACCAATGCAAGATAGTTGCTGTCTTTTCCCTCTCTAATTCCCACAGAAGCCATTATTATTTGATTAAAAAATTGTGTTGTTGAGTACAAAGGCTTTATAATTCTTCTGAATATAAAACCTCAAACATTCAAAACCACTGGACTGGAGTTGGTGCTCTGTGTGAAACCTGCCTGTGCTTTAGGTTCAATTCAGTAGGTATGAAGACCACTTCGGGGAATACAAAATAATCTAACAGGAGGATTTTTCAGTATGCTTCTGCTTTGTATCTGGAGTAACTTTTGGCTTTGTGGGGAAAAAAATGCATATATCTAGCCAGGATGGGAATTTAAGTTTCTAAATTGAAGTAATAATACACATACAGAAGACTATAAACAACAAAAATGTACCAGGAAATGAATTATCACTATAAAAATGATCACTGCATGTATATGCAATTTGTTCATTTTATTGCTATACCATTTGGTCCAACATAAGAGGCTTCTGAACTCCCTTCTCCCAGTGACGCTCCAAATCTATAGCTACACGTAGTAGTAAAATAATTATAGCCATAATAATTTGTTAATAGATTCAGGAAGTAAAAAATGTAAATTGTATCATCAAAAACAAAATGTTGATCGGGGAGAGTACAAATACAGAGCTTTAGAATGCTTTCAAATTTAAATTATCAGCTTAAATTAGACTGTTATAAATATAAGATATTTTATAATGCTATATAACGTTCAACTGAATTAATTTACCACGTTATATTTCTTTCATCTACTGTGATGGGCATCAGGGCTATTTCCAGTGCTTGTCTGTAAAGAATAGTGCTGTTGTCAACATTCTTGTTCCTGTCCTCTGCACCTCATATACAAACTTTTCTATTGGGTATATACCTAATTGAAATATCTAGACTATTGGTAGAATGAAATTTCTTATCCAAGCCAGTACACATTAGAGTTAAAGGAGATACTTCTAGTCATTAGACCAGAGGCATAGGTATAATTTGTATCTATCTTTCTTAAAATAGGGCATATGGACATTCTGGCCACAGCATATGTATGTGTCCAAATTTGGTCGGTAATACCAAATATTTTCCTAAGAGATTATGAAAATTCCACTAATACCAACAGTGTCCTGGGCTCCCTGTTTCCAGTCACTCTTGGTATTGTTTGTGTAGTATTATCCAATTTTGCTTTTAATTACCATGCCTGTGATTATTGATGGACTTAGGCAGCTTTTCAAACATATAATGGTAATTTGGAATCCACTTTTTGAATGCTTGTTTAAGTCTTTTGCTTTGCATGTATTGTATTGTATTGCAGGAGTCTCTTGCATTGCATGTTTTTTCCTTATTTGTTTATAGATGCTCTTTACATAGCCTAGAGACAAGTCAGAATGCATTTACATGCATTTCCATATAGACTTTTAAACTCACTTGTCAAGAAAAACAGCAACAATGAAACCATTTTATTTTGATCAGACAACATTGAAGCTATTAGATCAAAATGAAGGGAAGTGACACTTTTATAAGTGAGTTGTTTACAGTCTAAGGATGCCTACAATTTCACAAGCGATTCACCGCTGAAGAAAAAGATAATAAGTAATACATGATAGCACTGCTTCACTCTCAAAGTCTAGATTGGAGCAGATAGTAATGGTAGAAGAGAGTCCTGGGGGCCTTTTGGTCTCTTCTTCCCACCTGTCAACCAGTCTCTAAGGTAAGAATAGAGTCTATTGTCATCAGAAATTGCTTCGCCTTCTCAGCAAAGACGAGAAAATAATGTCATTGCTCCCTTCTCTTCTTTATCAATGTACATATATATATATATATATATATATATATATATATTCTAACAGTATGCGCCACTGATTAAATGAGGAAACCAGAAATGATTTAGTCAGCTGGAACTCAATTTAAGCTATTAACCAAGAGATTACCTAGCACTCTTTCCACTGCCAACTCTTCTACTTGCATCATTCTGTTTTAACATCTCCCAGCATGAGGAGACAATGCGATCCACTTTTACAGTCATAAAATTCTTTGTTTTCTCTCATATTTGTAAATCTCTACATTTTTTATGGCCATCTGTTCATTTTCTGTTTCCCAGGATACAGAGTAGAGTTTAATCCCAGGTTCTCTATTTTTCCTTTCCTTTTATTGAAGAAAATCCTATTTTTTTCTTACTCAAAAAAAAAAAAAAAAAAACCTCCTGGAAGAGCCCAAGACCTAATAGCATTCCATCTGAAGTGATAGCCACTTATCCTCTTACATACCAACAAGATTTTTTTCCCTACGTTTCCATGTCCCAGTTCTCATTAACACCACTCCAGATTTCACTCATGCTGGTATAACAATTTCTGTCAATCTTCCTTCAGTAATTATCTTAATTTGCACATAAAGTTCTTTCTATCCTAAAGGTTCAGAGGCCCATTCTGTGGAAATGATTGTGATTTCTTTTCAAGCTCTCAAGTTGTGTTCTCAGTTTTATAGCTAAGTCAGAGAAGCATCTTATAGCCAAAGAATCATATGATTAAGACAGGGGCTGGGCCAATACTCTCCAAGTATTCTCTGTCCTTTCGTTTCTAAAATGCACTGCCCAAATATCCCACTGCTTCTAAGACACACTGCCCAAATCTTTCAAATGTTTTTATCTTTATCTTTATCAAAGGTGTTAAGGGCCTTAGATAGGAACCTGCATCAAGGTGCCATTAAACTTGAGTGTTTTGAAGTAAGAAAACCTGGATTTTCATCTCGTTCTATCAAATGATTGTATATAATTATCTTAATCAAGACTATTAACACACATAGCTATAGCCAACCCCTTTACAATTTCAGTGGCTTAATATAATAAAGGTGTATTTGTTTCTAGCTCTCATATAATCCAGCTCAGATGTTCCTGGGTGTATGGCTTTCCTGGGTGTCTTTACTCCAGATGGTGACTAAGGGATCCATGCTCCTTCCATTGATGACGTCTGCCATCATCCAGGTGCTCTGCTGAATATCTGCATTCTTCTAGTTGATGAATGAGTAGCAAAACATAAAATATCACACAGAACATTTTGGAGACAAGGGAAGCACATAACTTTCTGTTAGGCAGAATCAGAAATATGACCCAAGCTACATGCAAGAAGGATTTGGGGAATTGTAGTCTTCCATGCTCTGGGGATTAAATGGTTAACATAAGGAAATGTCCTTTATTGAACTTTCTTCAAATATAAGATGACACAAATAACAGTACTTACCTCACATGCTGGTGTGAGTATGTCTGACCACAGGAAATGTGTGACAAATGCTAGTTATTAAACTTGGAAGGTTAGCACTGTGACTTTTGAGACCAAATTTCTTTTGCAGCAACATCAAAAGGCTCTTGAAATATTGGGAATCCCAGAGACTGAAAGGGACCTGACACCACCATCTGTCATTTACAGCCACAGAAAAAGAGGTAAGCGGCACCTGACTCAGATGCCAACTCAACAAAGGAAATCTACAGGTTGTTGTCAGACTTTTTATTATCTGGTAATATTTTTATTATCAGATCATGTTCATTTAAACTAAAACAAGAGGAGCTCTTAAACCAATAGCCTTCTATTCCTGCAAGATCAGTTTGCAGGGAGGGAGAGGAGAGCTGTGAGCAGCCTGAAATTAAATGTAAATAAATGTGTGTTATTATAAATGCATTTTCCGTAGGAAAGAGTACCTGGTTTTGTTGCCTTTTAAAAGGGCTCTGTGTCTTATTAAAACCAAAAGCAATTGGTCTTAAAGGAATAACTAGTGTCTAAAAATTATAATATCATGGCTGGGATTCAGTTAATTACTCGGGGGCTTTTATTTTGAGAGAAGAAAGTGAGAAGGTATTAGTCAAAAGGAAGGTACCAACTGGAGACCAACTGTCTCCAGTGTCCTCCCCAATGTGTTGAAAAGTACAACTACAGATATGATGATGTCTTCATTTTGTACTTTTCAAGGGTTTTCCTCCTGACTTTTTTTTTTTTAACTTTTAGACTTCTAGTTTTGCCATTGCTTTCGTCTTTTATAAGTTCGCTCCGGTGATCTTCATGTGTGGCAACCCTGTTGGAGCCCATTTTCTTTAATTGAATTATATTGACTAGATGCTTTCACAGCCTCTGTTCATCTCTCAGAACATTTTGGACTCTCTTCTGATGCTACAAGTTTGGATCAGCTGGAGCTCACTTCTCTCCTCCACTGCTAAATGGACTTTCTTTTCTAATTAGTAGAGGACACCTCTGGTCCTCTACCTGCCAGCTTTCCACTCTTCCCTCCAGTGGGCCTGGTACAATGGTGTTTCCTGTGGATGTTTACAGACTGGGGCAGACATTGAGCTTGTATATTGAAATAATTTCACTGAATCCAGTGTTCATATTCCATTTAGACTCTATTGGTTATATAGTTGACATTGAGAAAGGTGATAAAATCTGGTTTTCCAATAACCAGTGTAGGATAAAGATCTATAGTTTTAACTGAGTATACAAACACAGAGACAGCTTTGTAGAGATGTTTACGAGAAGAAAGGCAAAACAACTTGTTTAAAAAAAAAAAACTGATCTGCATTTCTCTAATAATGAGTGACATTGAGCATCTTTTTCATGTGCCTCTTGGCCATATCTTCTTTGAAGAGGTGTCTATTTAGGTCTTCCATACATTTTTTGAATGGAATGGAAGGGGTGAGAGGGAAGTCCAAGAGGGAAGGGAAATATGTATATATATAACTGATGCACGTCATTGTCCAGCAGAAACTAACACAGCATTGTAAAGCAATTATACTCCAATAAGAAAAAAGCAACCAACTCTCTAATTCCCACTCTGATCTGTCTTGCTTGGCTCTCTTGCCCCTTTTCTCTCCACCCCCAAGCTTATCATCTCAGCAAATGTCACCACCACCTAGCCAGGTGATGAAGCCAGAAACTTCAAATCATCCTTAACTGCATGTTTTGTGTATCCTAACACCCATAGCCATTACCAGGTCCTCTTATTTCTACTTTCACTATACATTTCAAATGTACACCATCTCCAATGCCATATCTTCCTCCACACCATCTTATTTCAGCAAGTCCTTGACCTTCTAGTTGGCTCGCTTTTAATTGCCTTTGCCCACTCACATCGATTCTTCGTGCCAAAGCAATATGTAAACCAGAGGATGGCACCGCCTGTTTAAAACCCCACCGTAGGGACTGCCCTGGGAGTCCAGTAATTAAGACTCCACATTTCCAATACTAAGAGTGTGGGTTAATAATAAGAAGAATAAAATAATTTTTAAAAAGAAAATAAAAAGAAATATCATATTTTTAAAAACCCTCCAGAAGCCATGATTGTATTTAAAATACAATCTAAACTCCTCCTGTTGGTCTGCAGAGCCCTGATTATCTTTGATCCCATTTTGCCGCTCTATGCTTAGTTTGCTAAATTCCTTTCCATTTCTGGAAGATGGCCAGGCCAGTTGCTACAGTATAGTCTTCACATATGCTATTCTTTTCACCTGGAATTTTCTTCTCGTTTATTCTCATACAGTTCATTTCTTTCCCTCATGGGTATCTCAGCTTGCTCTTCTCAAGTTTCTTTCCCTGAATACCCCAAGGACAATCCTAGTCTTTATCTCATTCTCTGATGTAATTCCTTTTCAGCACTTATCACAACCCGTAATTTTGTTTACCGTACATTTTCCTTGACTTGTTCTTTTGCATATCATCATGTTAGAACCATACATTCTTTGAATAGAGTAACCATCACTGTCTAGTTAACCTCTTTTCAGAAAAGGCACAATATAGTTTCTGTGATGGAATCAAAAGCTAATTTTCTGGCATCCTGATCTCAAGTCTATTCTCTTAACTTTTTACATTTAAGTTCCATGCTCATTGCAAATTTTAATCTGCATTTGTGTAGGTGTCCCTAAGGATACTATGTATGAAATAGATAACTAATGGGAACACGCTGTGTCACAGAGAACTTAATGCACTCTGGTAAACTGAAGGAGAAGGACGTCCAAAATGAAGGTGATATATGGATAACATGTGGGTGATCCATTTCACTGTGCAGTAGAAACTGACACAACCTTGGGTAGTAACTATAATCCAATAAAAATAATTTAAAAAATAAATAAAATAAAGTTCTTTAGGTGTCCCACTACCAGCATTCCCAGTTATACCAAATAGTACCCAATAAGATAGTCTTAAGGTATGCACCAAATACGATGGGTTATAGGGTAACTGATCTGGCTTAAGACAGGTCCTGCCACCTAACTGAACATGCTCCCTTCCCTAAGTGAGACTACTGAGGACCTATGTATGCATCTCATATTAGTTTACTACTCTCTACGTTACATACAATATATGTAACATATGAAGTATCTGCCAGCAATATGGAGAGACCTGGGTTAGAACCTTGGGTTGAGAAGATCCCTTGGAGAACGAAATGCCTACCCACTCCATATTCTTACCTGGAGAATCCCATGGACAGAGGAGAAGTGGTCTACAGTCCGTGAGATCACCAAGAGTTGGACACGACTGAGTGACTATCGCTTTCACTTTCATGTCACTTACAACACTCCAAATCTATAGCTTAAGATTTTTACAGAAGTCCCTGAAGAAAAGGACATATTATAGCCGTAATTTGAATTGTATACAGAGAAAAGGATTGGCCTCTGCTTTTGAATAAATAGACTCTCCCATATTTTCCTTTGACCCTACCACAGTCTACGAGTGACTTTAAATAAATTGTCCTCTACACATGTAAAATTGAATGCTTATCCAAAATGGCCAAAAGCAAGATGTATCTCCAAAACCTCCCATCTCTTTTCCTGTTAGATCAAATGTATCAGATCTAAATTCTTTTGCCATCACTTGCCGCCGATAATAGCATGTTCCCATGCTGAAGTCAGTATAAAAGTTTATGATGTTATTGACTTCACACAGCTCTATCAGACCTCAGTATTATTGATTTAATGACTCTTTCCTTTTTTTTTTTTTTTTGTTTTTTATTCAACTCTGAAGTTACCCCTTGGTTTATTAGAGCGCCAGTACTCAGAGCTTTTTATTACATATCTACAGACTTATTTCTAAGGATGCCTGCCCATAAATTACTCACCAACCATTCAAAGGCAGAGCCAGAATATAATAAATATCAAGAGACTGAAAAAAAACAGGCCTAGGTAGTACACAGATTTCTTCTTGCGCTCTGCCTGTTGAGTATATTTCCCAGTAAATAATAAAAAAAAAAAAAAAGAAATTTAAAGGAAAATGTCACCTGGCATGTGGTATATCTGTGTCTCATAGCAGATGGCATGGTTCTGCATGGGGAGAAGAATGAAATGCCACATGCATGGCTGGAATGGAAGGATTTTGAGCAAGTGGCATTCCTGGGAAGCTAGCCGGCAGGCTCTGACATTAACGGTTTTATTAAGTTCAGCTGTGGGCTGGAGCAGCCTTGGCTTCCAATGTGTGGTAGTGTTTTAATGGCTGGCCCTCTGGTTCAGGCAGGGTGGTGTGAAAAGTAATTGTAGCGGGTGGCAAGATTGATAGAGTTGAGGCGGATGGGGAGATAATGAGCTTTGTTACCAACTTTTTCATTTACTCCAGAAGCAAAGGAAACATGGATGAATTACTCCAAAGATGGGATTTGCTTTTTAAGAGGAAATTATCTGAGACAGGTGACATTGTGTCCTATTGTGAAAATTCTCTAAATTATAGTTCCAATGAATCCTGCATTGTATACGAAAATCACACATCCTACTGTGAAGTCAGAGTCGGGAAGAAAGTGAGTTTGCAAATACACCGGCCTCTAAAGAAGCCTGGCACACATTTTGCAGCATGATACTGGTGAATATCGGGGTGTCATCCAAGAATGCCAGGAGCGGTTTTTCTCTTGCTTGTATTTCACATCGTCTATGAAGGGAAGAGCTGAAACGATATGATTCGTGTTTAGGGTGCTCTGCCTGTTGACCACATGATGTAGTCATACCTGTTTTCCTTCTGAAGAAGTTCTTCTGGTGTTTTTGAATTGTATCATCTTAAAGCACCCTTGGCTGATAATGGATTGGAATTTCAGTGGTATGCTTGCTCCGTTCATCAGTTCCCTGAAGGATTGTCAATGGCATCTGTGGACTTCACCCTAGTCCTTTGGATAATATAAATACAAGTTTGTTGGTTCCCAGTTATAGGATCCTCATGCCCTATTCAGTTCAGTTCAGTTGCTCAGTCATGTCCGACTCTTTGCAGCCCCATGGACTGCAGCACGCCAGGCTTCCCTGACCATCCACCAACTCCTGGAGCTTACTCAAACTCACATCCATCCAGTTAGTGATGCCATTGAACCATCTCATCCTCTGTCATTTCCTTCTTTTCCTGCCTTCAATCTTTCTCCTAGCATCAGGGTCTTTTCTAGTGAGTCAGTTCTTCACACGTGGTGGCCAAAGTATTGGGAGTTTCAGCTTCAGCATCAGTCCTTTGGAATGAATATTCAGGACTTGAATGATTTCCTGATTCCTTGAATGATTCCTACCCCAATGATTTCCTTTGGGGTAGACTGGTTTGAGGAAAATACATTCTGCTTTGATGAGCTGATAATTGAGTGTGCATATAATGGCAAGTCTTTAAAATGTTCCCTCTGCCACCTGACATCAAACATCACCAACACAAGTCAAAAATCAAGTCTACATTTCTGTGCCACAAAACTTTTGTCCGCACAATACCAGTGTGCTAAGTTGCTTCAGTCATGTCTGATGCTTTGTGACCCCATGGACTGTAGCCCACCAGGCTCCTCTGTCCATGGGGATTCTCCAGGCAAGAATACTGGAATGGGTTGCCATTTCCTCCTCCAGGGCACAATACTAAACTAACTAGTTAATTAAGTAAATTGAATCGAACCAGTTATGTGCACATGAAAAAATTCCCAATAACCTTCTCTATTGAGCCAGTGGTGTTAGCACCATGTCAGCACAGCCTAAAACAAATGTATTTTACTATGTATAAGGAAAGAATGAAATATAGAAGGCAGCCAAAAGCTACATTTCAGTATGTAACTTTATGCAAATTAAGTCTCTCATTTCCACTCCTCACAATCTTTTAAGTCTCTTTTCTGTTTTCTTATTCTTTTGTTAGCAAAAGTGGAGGTCTGACCACTCGCTGCTCAAAAGCTAATAAAGAGGCAACATAGTGGAAAGGAATTTTGCTTTATCTTGGATGCCAGCAAGAAGAGGCGCCAAAGCGACTGTCCAAAGGCCAAGTGCCCCCTACCCCATGAGACAATCAGTGGGCCAGAGATTTTATGGACGGAGGAGTGGGCTACATGTAGAAACAGCACAGTCAGCTGATAGTCATCTTGAAATTGACCACACAGTGGTCTGATCAGTGCCATCTTGATTGTTTTAAATACAATTAATCTTCAGTCCCAGGGTCTGTTTGTCCCCATGTCCTTGAGGACAGTTCTTAGAATCATGGAAGCTTAAGTCATGGCTACAATCTAGTCATTATATGGTTAGCTTCTTCTACCTGGTGGGGGTTTCGGTATCTATAAGACAGCTTACAGGATATGGCTCAGAATGTTATCTACAGCCCCTGAGAAGGAACTAAAGATCTTGACTTTGTTTAATGACTAGACTATTATTATTTGGTCTGCTTTGACTGTTCTCCTTTCTTTCTGCATTTTCTCACAAGGCAGGTGGGAGCTATGGAGGGGAAGCACCAGAGTCCTTCACTTTCTTGAAGCACAGCCTCTGCCTTTAATACCTTTGGAATTATGACAAAAGGCACAGTTTCCAAAATGTTTATGTTGTTTTCTTTCTAAAGGTGGGGAATAATTATTTTAAAGGTAATGTGGTTAGATATTAAATAAACGGTAATGGGTATGGATGAACTGCGGTGCACACATTACAGCTAGCATTCAAAATACCCCCAGTATACTGCAGACCAAATTCCATTTTAAATGATGTATTTTCTTAGTTTTGAGAAACATGCATTTTCCCACATTACTATACTATATTTTTCTCTATTTCCCTCCATTTTCTAGTGAGGCAACGATGTCATGCACTTAAGCATGTTAAAATGGAAAATGAAATTAGAAATATAAATAATAGAACAAAATTTGGAGCTTTGGAAAAAAAGAAAAGATCATTTTACTATATATAGAATGCTGATTTAAAAAAAAATACTTCTATCAAGAAAATTGCCTAGACATTTAACTCAGATAATTTCACAGCGTGATTCCTGAGGAGAGGCAACTGTCCTCAAAACCAAATTCATGGAATTAATGGATTTAATTATTTAATTCCAGGCTGTCTTTTTCTGGACACTTTGTCAGGAAATGAAGTTAACTAGAGACATAAATAAATAGATAGATGCAATGTTGACTAGAATTATAGAGTGATAATTATATTCTTGGTTGGTTAAAAGTTTACTGATAACTTTTCGTGATCTCAGTATAACAACAGGTATTATATTAATAATATAAAGAGTATCAACACTCGACACCTTTCAGTGATGCTCAGACTTGTGTCATGGGAATGCCACTCTGTGTCTAGAATAGATCAAGAGAGCTCATCTTTACACCCTGCACCTTCTAGTTTATCATCGTCATCATAAACATAACTTCCTTTGATCCTTATAATCTTCCTGTGAGGTCTTTAGCTCCCACTGATGATTTTAAAAATATTTAAAACAGGAACTGCACTTGCACAAAATGATCACAACCGAGGAGGCAGCAAACAGCATCCAGAGGTCCCTGTAGGAGACATTAATCTTTCAGTTGCTAACTGTGGAAGGTTCGGGGGTTCTAGAGGACAGGACTAGCTCAGTGCAGGCACTGGTTGGGGGGCGGGGAGGGGTTGGGAGAGTGCATCTGGGGAGATCGGGGCAGTGGGTGTTTATCAGCCAGTATGGAAATGTTTCATTATTTTAAGAACGAAACATGATGGTGAATCCTGAATAAGTTATCTGCCCCTTAGTTCTGTTCTCTGCACTATTTTTCACATCAATGGGCAAGACAATATATTACTGCATTCAGTTCAGTTCAGTTCAGTTCAGTCGCTCAGTTGCGTCTGATTCTTTGCGACCCCATGAATTGCAGCACACCAGGCCTCCCTGTCCATCACCAACTCCCGGAGTTACTCAAACTCATGTCCATCGAGTTGGTGATGCCATCCAGCCATCTCATCCTCTGTCGTCCCCTTCTTCTCTTGCCCCCAATCCCTCCCAGCATCAGGGTATTTTGCAATGAGTCAACTCTTTCACATTAGTATTACTGAATTAGGAGTTTGAAGGTTTATATTGTAATTCCAGCACCATCACAGAATAAGTACTCTAATTTTGGTCAAAGAAGTGACTGTAAAGTCAATTTCTTTTTCTATAAAGTAAAAATATTTGTCTTGGATATTTAGAATAATTGTTGTGAAAGTTAATAATAACTAATGATATTCAATATGTTCTGGGCTTGCTGTGAATTTCTTGAAGGAATAACTCAAGTTTCATAATATTCTGATGTTATAGATGCTCATATTTTCTCCATTTTATAGATTAAAGAACTAGGATACAAAGAAGTGAATAAATTGTCTAAGATCACATACATGAAAAGCTGCAGGACTTGGATTTGAATCCAAAGTCCTTATTCTTAACTACTGTGCTTCAACATTGTCTTTTCTTCATAAGAAAGACTTTGTAAAAAGCAACATCTTAGATGCATGAAAAACACTGTCATTTTCAATATTGTCTATTTCATCATTACTTTTGGTTGCTTTTTGCTACTAGAAACAAAAACTAAGAATATTCCTAGTGCCTTAAAGAATGATCAGCACTCACATTCAGAAGTTTGGCTTAAGAAGTATTTTTGATTACAGAATCTAAAAGAGTACAGTTGTTACACTCAGTTTTTATCTGTGGATTTTTGCTATGGCTGTATGTTTAGTTGATTTATATTAGATTAAATGCTTCACTTCATAGAATATAAACAATCATATTGAACCAGCATACATTTTTCATTAATTGATACTGATTAAGTATTGATGCATAATAATCAGACATGACAGTAAAACTAATAGTGAAAAATTAACATTTGAATGTTTACCATGTATTGAAAACTGTGCTAAGCACTTTGGATGCTTTATTTCATTTAGTCCTCCTAAAAGGACGGTAAAGGTATATTTTTTATTATTGATAATTTACCAGTGAAAAAATTAGGATGTAAACAGTTGAAATAACACTCATCGGGTAGCACTTGACTCTAATTCTGTCCACAAAAATGTCTGCTCCTAATCAGAAAGTTGTATGTCTGACAAGATATCTACTGCCTATGAACTAAGGATAAAGGATACTCGAAACATTTTTAAAATGCACTCAGTGAATAAGCATGGTCTGCACATGAAGCTGTCAGTAAAGTAGCCCCAGCATTAATTTAAAATAAGTTCAGAAAATTAAATGATTTTTTTTTAAAGTCATGTAAGGATTTCGATTATGTTTCTGGAAAAGTAATGCATTCTAAAATTAACCTGTAAAGACTTAGAGAATGAACTTATGGTTGCTAGGGGGAAGGAGTGAAGGAAGGTATAGTTAGGAGTTCGGGGTAAACATGTATACACTGCCAAGTTTTAAGTGGATAACCAACAAGATCCCACTGTATAGCTCAAGGAACTCTGCTCAGTTATGTGGGAGCCTGGGTGGGAGGGGAGTTTGGGGGAGAGTGGATACATGTATAGGTACGGCTGAATCCCTTTGCTGTCCACTTGGAACTATCACAACACTGTTAATAAGTTATATTCCAATACAAAACTCAAAGTTTGGAAATAAATAAATTTATACCATAAAAAATGAAAAATATAAAATTAACCTGTAAAGATGCTTTTTAAGGGAGAAAAACGTTTCATCAAGAAAAACGTAATTAAGGGGCAGGATCAAGATGGCGGAGTGGGAGGACGCTGGACTCACATCCCCACATGGTCACGTCCAACCACAACTACACTTAGAACAACTCTGGCTGACAGTGACCTGAAGCAGCAAGACAGCTCTTCTACAACCAAGGCTGTAAAGTAAGGTCCACGGGGAATCTGGTGGATTCAGGGATCTGCAAAGATGAATAGCGATGATGCATTGATATTCAGCAGGAACGTGAGGGAAGATGTTATTTCATCCCCTTGGAGTTAGAAGGGTAAATAAATAAGCCTTGAAGAGAGGGTGAGGGGTGTGTATTACGAGGGATCAGGATATTTTATAGTCCAGCCACTAAACATATAACCTTTAACCTCTCTGGATAGTATTTATTCATTCAAGAGGACAAAAACCTTTTTTTCATCTGTATTTTCCCGTCACCTAGCATATTGCCTGGCAGACCCCCTCCCTGCCCCCCAAACACACAAACACAAACATGCAAAGTTTCTCAAGTCGTGTTTGTTATTGAAATGAATAACTTTGTGCATACAATGACCTCCAAATGCTTTTTCAGGTCTAGCTTTCAGTGATTGTAAGAGAATTTGGCATGCCCCTGTGCTACTGCGTTATCTTCATATTTGTGAGCAGGGAAGGCCCAGAAGCTAGGAGCAGAATGATAATTCATGATTAACAGGAACACCACCTGTCTGAAGATGTCCTTCTTGAGAAAGGTCAGCTGTTGTTGTAAGTAAATACACATCTCCCACGAAGTGAAAATGCTAGGTTATGCTTTCTCTCTTCCCTCCTATTTTTTTCTTTCCTTTTTGTACCATTGTCTTTGCAAATGTTGACTTGTGAAAACGTGAAAGGTCAGAAGTGAGCATGTTAAGGAGAGGTGGATACAGTTCTTTTTCATTTGTATTTATACAGGCGAAGAAGATTGAGCTGGGATAGAAGTTGATCCACATTCTTGAACTACAGGCTGACACTTGCAGATCTGACACTGTTGTCTTCTCGGTTAAGACTAGAGAAAGAAAGGGAAGTTATGCCAAAGGTCACTCGAAATAATGACTTAGAGGCAGCAGAAGAAACTGAGTGAGCACTAGGAGCTTCTCTGGTATTCTAACTGGGGTCATTCACATGGAGACAAACACGATCCAGCTCCCTAGAAGTTCCTGCTTGGAAAGGTAAGTAGAGACAAGAGGAAAAAAAAAAAAATGAGGAGAATAATATACAAGAGACAATCCAGCAAGAGCTGTTTCAGCCTTAGGAAACATTTCAGTTCAGTCCAAATAAGACGAGGACATTTACAAATCTGAACAGGCTATAAAAGAAAAATATGGAGAACTGCCTAAATTCACTTGAAATCATTCCTCCATGGGGTTAAGGATCACCAGCCAGGCTGGTACCCAAACTTACAGATGTTAGAGCAGCTGAGGTGATGATGGCTCTTGTGATGCTCCACATTCTTTATTCTTTTCCTCTTTGAGATATAACTTACTTTGTTTCTGCTTCATTTGGCCACTTAAGTAAAGACAACAGTAGTGCCAACTAAACTCATTGAAGTATATGTATATACTGACGCTATGTTGTTGATTTCCTTTAATTACTCAAAAATGCCTCTAACTTGCATGATAAGATATATTGATACAGAAGTAAGTAAGACTGTAGTTGCTAGATTTGGGGATTTTTTGGAGTAAATTATATATAAACTACTAGAGGAGGAAATGGCAACCCACTCCAGTATTCTTGCCTGGGGAATCTTGTAGACTGAGGAGCCTGGTGGGCTACAGTCCATGGAGTCGCAAAAGAGTTAGACATGACTCAGTGACTAAGTGAGTTAGTGACAACTATAACAACAAATATAGCAACTACATATTCAGACAAGCATACTTATTTACAATTTTCCACTTTTAATTTTTCCAGGAATTATCATAAACCATTTGGTTTTATCACTTTCAGTGAAACATTTTAATACAAAACATAGGAAGGACATATTCTCAGAATAAATGATAGGTACAAATTGAACAAATCTGAGTTATGAAAAAGTTATTAAATTGGTCTTGCTTTCTCATGTCACACACATTTGAAAAAATTTATTATGGATTGGTTCAGTTCAGTTCAGTTGCTCAGTCGTGTCCGACTCTTTGTGACCCCATGAATCGCAGCATGCCAGGCCTCCCTGTCTATCACCAGCTCCCGGAGTTTACTCAAACTCATGCCCATCGAGTTGGTGATGCCATCCAGCCATCTCATCCTCTGTCGTCCCCTTCTTCTCCTGCCCCCAATCCTTCCCAGCATCAGGGTCTTTTCCAATGAGTCAACTCTTCGCATGAGGTGGCCAAAGTATTGGAGTTTCAGCTTCAGCATCAGTCCTTCCAATGAACACCCAGGACTTATCTCCTTCAGGATGGACTGGTTGGATCTCCTTGCAGTCCAAGGGACTCTCAAGAGTCTTCTCCAATACCACAGTTCAAAAGCATCAATTCTTCAGCGCTCAGCTTTCTTCACAGTCCAACTCTCACATCCATACATGACCACTGGAAAAACCATAGCCTTGACCAGACGGACCTTTGTTGGCAAAGTAATGTCTCTGCTTTTTAATATGCTATCTAGGTTGGTCATAACTTTCCTTCCAAGGAGTAAGTGTCTTTTAATTTCATGGCTACAGTCACCACCCGCAGTGATTTTGGAGCCCAGAAAAGTAAAGTCTGCCACTGTTTCCCCATCTATTTGCCATGAAGTGATGGGACCAGATGCCATGATCTTAGTTTTCTGAATGTTGAGCTTTAAGCCAACTTTTTCACTCTCCTCTTTCCGTCTTCAAATTGGTATTTGGAATATTATGACCTTTGACCTCTGGTACAAGTATCCAGATCGGGATAAACGTAGCCTCTCTTTCTGCTTCTGTATGTATGTGTTTCATTTTTTCTTTTCTTCTCTATACTTTTTTCTTCTATGCCTTTTTTTTTTTTTTCCTTCTTATCTAACCATGCCTGGGGATGCAAAGGACATAACTCCTCTGTTCTTGTATTTTGAGGCTATGGTAGCTGATAACTGGATTGGAAGCTTTTCTCAGGTTGTTTGAAGATGTCTGGAGAAGGAAATGGCAACCCACTCCAGTACTCTTGCCTGGAAAATCCCACAGACAGAGGAATCTACAGCTCTCTGTATGGACAGAGGCTACAGTCCATGGGGTCACACGACTGAGTGACTCCACTTTCACTTTAAATATGTCGTATCTCGGTAGCTGATCCCATTAAGTGATGAAACATGCTTTCCTACTGAGTTGGGAAACACAATGAAAGTAGTTGGGGTAGGAACTTCCCTGGCAGCCCAGTGGTTAAGATTCTGTGCTTCCCATGTAGGGGGTATGGGTTCGATTCCTGGACAGGGAACTAAGATCACATGTGCTATGTGGCCCCAGAGAATTTTTTTTTTTAAAAGAAAGTATTTGCAGGTAGAAAGAAGGAGATGCTCAGGGCTGAGAACAGGGCTGAAGGACTAAGTGTAAAGTTGGGGTGAGGATGTAGGACATTCAGAAAGTCGAGTATCAGAAAACAAAAAATTGACATCAAAGTCTGGGCAAAATGATATTATGTGTGTGTGTTATTTGTGTTCTACTCTTTGTGAGCCCATGAACTGCAGCCCACTAGGCTCCTCTGCCCATGGAATTCTCCAGGCAAGACTATTGGAGTGGGTTGGCATTTCCTTATCCAAGGGATTTTCCCTGCCCAGGAAATGAATCCAAGTCTCCTCCATTGCAGGCAGATTCTTTACCATCTGAGCCACGAGGGAAGCCCAAAATGGTATTAAAGGTAGAGAAGAATGATAGGTTAGGAATAGACACTAGGACTGAGGTGAAGGCAATTTGGTGTGATAGACTTGGGTGGTGATTATATACACCTGTTATATGAGAATGCTCAGGGTTCGGGTGCTGTTGGTTACTCTCATTTCTGACACCATCTTTACATCTGACACCAAATTACTTCTCATTTCTCGTTTCTTCATAGCTCAGACACCATCAAACTAGAGGTATCTACTGAAATCAAAATGTCAAGGTATAAATCCTCCTACTTTTCTAATTAGTGATATTACTTTTTACTTCATAAATGATAATGGAGAATGTTAAGGAAGTACTATTTTATTTCTTATATGATGACTTAGCTTGTTAAGACAGTATTAAAGGATTCTGGCATAACCATGTGATCGCACTCATCATTCATTGCCTTCAAAATCACATTAAAGGGAAATGAACCCCAAAGCATTGGCTATATTTTTATTTTAATTTGGTTTACTGACCTTTATGATTTTTAAACATTCAGAACAGCCCAAGAGTTTTCCTGAGTTAATTATGCCCAAGAGTTTTCCTAAGTTAATTATCTTCAACACAGTGATTATTTTCCACTGCCTGTTAGAATATTCTACACAGATATCCTCTGAGCCTGCAATACTTGCTTATCTCAACTAGTTAATGTGGTCTATATCCCACCTTTGCCCAATTTCCCTGTTTCAGTGAGTACTACCATTATTCTCTTAATACCTTTAAATGGAAGTTTGAACATTTCACTTGAACTTTTCACTCTTTTTCACTCTCAGCTCTCATTATTTGTCATTACATATGCTAGATTCTAGTTTTGTAACATCAGTTGAATGCCCTTCCATCTCTGCATGTTTTCTACTTTGAACCTAATTGAAGCCACAATTCCCGCAGACTGCACTTGAACAATTCTGACTTTATATCAGTTTTGAATACAGACACCTCCTGACTTCAGCATGTCATCATTGCCTATGATACAAGACTCAAATTCATCAGCCTAGTACTTATATTTTATTATTTCTTCTACTTGATTTTATTTTCTCCTTCTAGTTACTTTGCATGATTCTCATCACCACACAAACATGCTTATTATATTTTTTTCACCTTAAAAATGTAAAAGAAAGGAAAAGGACTAACTCACTTCCTCTTGCAGAGCTGCTTCATTGCTTCTCTTCCTTCTAGACCCTCTTAAAAGAGTCTGTACTCACTGTGTCTGTTTCTCTTGAACAGACTCCTAACCACATCCCCAAACATGGTCATTTTTTAACATTCCCTTATCTCTCTCTGTCAAAAGCAATGGACACAGCTGACAACTTTCTCCTTCTTGGAACACCTTTTTGTCTTGGCTTCTACACTGTTCTGATTTTTCTTCCACGCTTCTGGTCTCTTTTGCTTAGATCATCTTTTTCACTGGTGTTTCCTTACGTCTGCAGTTTCCAGATATTGGAGAGCTCCAGGGTTGAATCCATGAACCTCTTTTCTTCTCCACCTGCACTGACTCCTTAGATGGTTTTATACAGCTTCAGGGTTTTATAAGCCATTTGTATTGATAGCTTACAGTGAACAGTGTAACAGAGATTCTTGATCTCTGAAGAAGATTTAGCTTCAGGACCAGGGACTAGCCTTGATCACTGAAGAGTTTTTGTGTAGCAGTTTTATTAGAGTATGAAAAGGAACAGAGAAAACTTCTGACAGACATCAGAAGGGGACAGAGTGCTCCCCTTGCTAGTCTAAGCAAGGGAGTTACATACTTTTTTATTTGGTTGTTACAATAAATCAAAAGAATGTCTCAAGGTTGTAAAGATCTTATCAGACCCACTCCCACAATTTACATCTTAAGATAACAGGATTAAAACTTAACAATGGAAAGATCTTACCAGACCTCCTCCCATAATATACATTTTAAGATAACAGGATTAATCAGAAGGTTTTCAGGAAGGTGAAACTGTCCTCAAGCAGGATACACTGTTGTTAAATAATCCTGACTAAGGAATTTAGGAAAAAAACAAAAAACAAAAAACACCTTTGTCCTTTCCTCCTCGTTGAGAATTCCAGACCCCTATCTCCCCCTTAAAAACCCCCTTAAAAACCCCCTTTCTCCTCCTCAGGGGCCCCAGACATCTTATCAACCTGCCTAGGAATTGACTGTCTCAATATTATGTTCATATCTCAAGTCTAGACCCCTCGCTGAAACTTCAGTGTAATACAAATAACTGCTTGATTAACACTTCCACTTGATGTCTCATATTCACACAAAAATTAATATGTCCAAAGTTGATTTCCTGGTATTCTGGCAAAAGGCTTAATAACATGAAGTAAAAAACAATTCCCTTCTCAGTCTTCCCACGTCACTTGTCCATCTTTCTTTTAAGTGCTGAGGCTAAAAACCTGGAAATCATGTTTGATACCTTTCTTTTGCACATTCCCCCTTCAACATATATGCAGAATCTGACCACTTCCTCCCCCACCATCATCCTGGTCCATTCACCATCCTCTCTCTTTTGGATTATTGGTCTAGCCTCCTAACTGCTCTTCCTGTGTCTGTTCTTGTCTCCTGTTATCTTCTTTCAACACAGTAGACAGATTTACCATTTGAATATACAGATTGAATCAAACTCCTCTTCCGGTGAAAACATTCTGGTGGCTTTTAATTGTCTCAGAGTAAAAATCAATGCACATACTATCTTCCATAAGCTCTACATGAATTGGTCCCTGGTTACCTTGTTCCCCTCATTTCACACCAAGCTTCCCTTCACTCAACAGTCCAACCACCTAACGCTCCTCTTCCATTTTAGATCCTTGGCGGAGGTGGTTTTCTTCTCTCATGACGATAATGCTTTTCACTCATGCATCCAATGTGATGACTTCCAGTTTTGACCCCAAATTCACCTCCGTGATGAGGCTCTCATTCAACTCTCACCCAACATGCCATGTTTCTATTTTTAGTTCTTTTTCTTTGTATACATTTTGACTGTAACACCTATTTTTTTTTCCTCTGTGTAGTGTCTTGCATAATATCTTTCTTCTCAGAGAATGATGTCAAAGGGTTTTGTCTATTGTGTGCACTAGTGTTACCCCAACACTGAAAACACTGATTCAGTAATTAATTATTGAATTAATAAAGGGAGTTTCCACTACTTTTCAGCCTTCACTTTCAAGAAACATAGATATGCACTTCCCAGATACACATCATCTTCTTCTTCCTTTCTTTGGTTTGGCAGTCTTTTCTTCTGTCTGGCACATCCTTCATCCTTTCCCTAAATCTTTGCAAGGCCAAATCTCATAAATCTTTCATATCTCTTCAAAAAGATTCCATTGTCCATGGCTACTTTAGAGTGCCCTCTCAACCAAAGCGAGCATGGCTTTATTTGATTCTCATCACAGATTTGCTACACTTGGAAATAATCTCTCTCCTTCTGAACAACCACAGCATTCCTCCAAAGTGTCCATCCCCCCGCAGCGTGAGGGCTCCCCTTCTATTCACATTCTGAGACCCGCAGACAAAGTCATTTCTTTGTTTTTAGTTCTGATGCACTTTGTCTGGCTTCCTTGTTACAGTATTTACCATTTGTCTCTATTTCTCCTTGATTTCTTTTTAATCACTCTTTCCATTTCTTTCATTTTTATTGTAATGTAACCTTCCAGATTGCTCCCTGGGGAGTTTCATGTATTTCTACTTCTATAGATGCCTACGTTTTTTCCCCCTCCCCCTCTCTCTGTCTCCCATTGGAATAATTTGCTGAAGGGGTTTTTTAAGCTGTGGTCTTCAGAGACCTGGGGTCTTGCCAAATTTCTTGTTGTAGAGATAAAGGGGGAAGTCAAAAGACTGGAATTCCAAGATCCTTTCCACATCCACTACTCTCTCCCCCATGCCTATTTCTGCTGAACTTATTTGATAATTGAGATTACACCATCATACCTGTGTGCACCCATGGGCATCTGTATACGCACACACACACAGGAACACCTTTTCTTTGGCAAAATGACTCTGTTCTTCAAGATATTTTTAAAAACTGAATATATGATCAACCATTGGCACAGGAATTTTCCTTTTCCAACTGCCTTTCGAACCACACTCTGGAGCACATTTATGACTTTCCTTTTTCAATTGTATGAGCTCCAAGTAATGGCCATTGTCCAGATTCAGGTCCTTTTAAGTAAAAATTATAGATAATAGAGCTGCAGGATGTTTTTTGAACTTCCTGTATAGCATCTTGTGGGGCTTTTTTTTTTTTTTTTTTTAAGATGATGAAAATTGGCCCTGAGAGGGATTGATTCATTCACATTCACACTGACACTCTGTTCAGAAGTCAAAAGATCAAGAATCAGAAATGGGTTTCAAGAAGAATGCACATTTTATCCTCCATCTTGCCAAAATAACCAGAATTTTCTTTTTCCTTAAGTTAGTCGGAAATACTACTCAGTCCATTGAGTGGTGACACTTGACTCAAGGTAACTGAGGGACTTGCTAAATATTCTGCTTTTAACCACCTGAGGTTCCCAGAAGCTATTTTGGTAGTGGAAGATTTCCACTCCAGTGTGATTTACCCAAGGTCCAGATGTGCAGTATGGTGATCTGATGGTAAAGAGAGAATAAAAAAGAGTTAAAGAACAAAGACTGCAAAGGTAGATCAACTAGGAGATGTGTGAGGAAGACATACTTACTCCAAAAGAATGAAAATTATTTAAAATGATCCCCAGGATCTCACTGAAAGATCAGGGACACAAATGCTTAATTTCCTGCTCTTTCATCTACTGTCATGACCTTGGGCCAGCTACTTAATATTTCTGAGCTTTGGTTCCTCATCAAACATTAAAATGGCAGCAATAATAGTATTGTCGTATAGACTGACTTAGATAAATTATGTAAGAGACACTGCCTCAGAGTAGTCTCTAAATAAATGGTAGGTATTAGTAATTGAGTAACAACATAACTCGACTAATAGTGTAAAATTATCAGAGAGCACATTGAATTATTAATATGACTTCAAATGTCAGACACACAGACTGAATTCTCTTACCTGGCTCTCCTATAAATCATCACACCACTGTATATTTATAATGAAACTCTGAAAAACCCTAATACCATCCCAGTTTATCTGCATCTGCGAGTCTTTGTGGGCAGGTGCCTGGCACACAGCCTATAACAAATTTCATTTTTCTCTATTTCGGAGTTGATATAAGTGTGGCGTCTATCATGTTCCATTTCCTGTTTGCAATCCTTGTACAGATCTTTGGATGATGCATGACTGTGCTTTATTTATTTAGTTTAAGCAGAGGGAACAAAATAGACACGTCTACCTACACCATCAGTTCTTCTGAGCCAATATCAAATGCCTTGGTGAGATTAATGTGATTTACATGCAGATTCCTGGAAAGAAGGAGAACTACTGACCTTCTGTTCTATTGCCTGGAATCTCCTTGGACTCTGGAATGGGTAGTTTAAAATATTAATGCTTTGAATCATAAATTAGAGTACATAGGAAATGAGGTATGAGCATAACAATTTTAATTAGTTTTAGGCACATTTTAATGATTGTTTGGCCATTAACTCCAGTAAACATAAAAATGCAGGGGAACAAGATGTATGAAGTCCTTCTTCCTTAGCTTTGTTTTAACTGAAGCCTTTGCAAAGATGTATATCATTTTAATTTTGGTTCCAGAGGCTTTTATGTAAATTAATTGCATTGGAGAATTGGCAAGAACATTTTATTCAATTTGGAACAGCAGTGATTATAAGCTTTACATTAATATAACAACAATTTAACAATGGCTGATAGATGGGCCGCAGCCATGCAATTATCAGAAGTGAGCCACTCTCTTGATCTCTAATTAGGTCTATAAGCAAATAGAGTTTTGCCAGCACTAATTGCTGTGTTAAAGCTGGCAGTGAGGTAGCAAGTGAGCTCACGTTAAGGTAGTCAGCACAGGATGCTGTATATCCAAAGATTTTCCCATTTTCTGATTTAATCAGATATGTGATTCAATTATATATGTTATGGAAAGGGACATTTAACTGAATTGGAAAGCATTCTCCTCCTTGCTCAATACAGCCATATGTCTTTTTAACTGCAGACATCACATCTAAAGGATAAGCATTTAGGTTAAGTGTTTTTCCCACCCTCCTTACTGCCTGCTCACATGCTTGTCCTCTCCTAATAGCTCCGAATCTAACAGTACCTAGGATGCCGAGTGCTATGTGCCAGGCAAATACATAGATGGAAGAAGATGTATAATCTTTGATTTGTTGCTGCACGTTAGTGGGGATTAAAATGCACTCAAAGGGGATTTAGAAGGTATTTGAGCACCAGGCTAGATATTGTGGGACCCATTTTAAAGAAGCCAGAAAATCCCTTGATTACTTTCAGTCTTTGACTAAAAGCTTGGTCCATTATGAGACAAAGACTATTTGCTTTATTTTTTGCTCCAGTTTATTCCAATGTGCACGCCAATAACATTTAAAGGGAAGAGTTTCAGGCTGAGGCATCAGGTTGAATTTAAGCTAGATCTGGAAAAGATAATTTTCTAGGGCAGAGTCTATTAGAGGAGGTCAACCTGCAGGTAAAAGGTCATGCAATTTTTAGGAGGAAAATTACTTCTTTAAATACTCCTCTAGTATAAAAAATAAATAAATCCTCCCCACCTCTATTCAAAATGGAAATTGACATATATGAGTGTCCATGGCAAAGAACTTAATATAATCCTATCAGGGAATAATTTCACATCTTTGACCTGGTCTTTTGTATCCAAAAGAGTGACCACTAGGAGAAATAAGGTACAGAGGTCTTAAAGGGTGAGATTGGAAAGCAGGAGATAATTAATGGTGCCAAGGTTTGTAAAATAGTCATACTGCTTTGTAGAGAGGCACCTGAAAACATACACGACAGTTAGAAAGATATATATATACATGACTGTGTAGTGGGGAATACGATTACAGAAACAGAAATGGAAAGCCTGGTCTCTCTTATATCAACCTCTAGTCGGGTACTTATGAAAGGAGAACTTTCCAGATGCTAACTGGCAGCAAAGGATCACCTGGCCATGCAGCTGGGAGAATCATTCTGGAAGAGTCTATGAGATTCATGGTGTAAGGTTACTCTTGCAGGTGATGGAGGAGGAAAAGGAGGAAGAAGCTGTGTTGCTCTCCAATTCCACAACATCTGTGTGTGTGTGTGTGTGTGTGTGTGTGTGTGTGTGTGTGTGTATTCGAGGACACAGTCAGTAGGAAAGGCACATGATTTGGCACAAGTGCTGTTCAAAGTTATCTTTTCTGACAGGTCCCAATTTTCACGGGCTTCCCTTGTAGCTCAGTTAGCAATGCAGGAGACTTGAGTTCAATTCCTGGGTTGGGAAGATACTCTGGAGAAAGAAATGGCAACCCATTCCAGTATTCTTGCCTGGAGAATCCAATGGACAGGGGAGCCTGGCAGGTTACAGTCCATGGGGTTGCAAGAGTTGGACACGACTTAATGCCTAAACCACCACCACCAATTTTCACAGAGTTACCATTTCACAAAGTTGTTCTGACACAGTAGAAGTCCATGACCAAGAAAAGGCTGCATTTGTAGCTTGGGGGCTATTCACCCTTCACAGTAACTAAGAAAGCCCTCTTCTGACACTTTAATAAAAATGAAAGCAATAACTGCTTCTCTGACTCTCTATGACATGCCAGAATCACTGTCAAACATGTGTGCATGTAAGCATGCCTACATATATATATATAACGTCTTTCATTCTCACATTACTGAAAAGTGTATATATTATCGATTCCTGGGTCAGGAAGATCCCCTGGAGAAGGGATAGGCTACCCACTCCAGTATTCTGGCCTAGAGAATCTCCATGGCCAGAGGAGCTGGGTGGGCTACAGTCCATGGGGTCGCAAAGAGTCAGACATGACTGAGCGACTAAGCACATATAAAGAAAGGAAGATAAAAGGAGGATATACGACTCTTCACAAAAACGATGAGGTCCATGTGTAAACTCAGGGATGGCAGGATCCCAAGTCAGGCTTCTTTCTAGTGGGTTCTTTCCTGCCAGATATCTGGTGTGACTTGAGGCATGTTAAGTCTTTAAGAAGACTATGCTTCTCATGATGTATAACTGTTTCCAATATCTTACTTCTCTGTCTGCTAACAATACTGTTGTTCTTGTGTGCTAAGTTGCTCAGTTGTGTCTATCTCTTTGTGACCCCATGGACTGTAAGCCCGCCAGGCTCCTTTGTCCATGTTTTTCTTACCCATAGATTAACAGAGGCTGTGAGGGTGACCTAAGAGACACCAACATGCTTGTCCTTCTCTCCATCCTGCCAAGAAGTCTAAAAATCTAATATTTTAAAAGTCTAATGGGGCTTCCCTGGTGGCTCAGCAATAAAGAACCTTCCTGCAACTCAGGAGCTGCAGGAGCTGCATGAGCTTCAGATTGAATCCCTGGGTTGGGAAGATCCCCTGGAGGAGGGCATGGCGACCCACTCTAGTATCCTTGCCTAGAGAATCCCATGAACAGAGGAGCCTGGCAGGCTACTGTCTAATAGTCTAAACTATCTTTGGTAAGGTGTCCGTATGGGTTACTGGAAAAAGCATTATGTCACCAGGTCAAAAGAGCCACATTTTTCGTATTCAGGGTCATTGTAAAATTCAACATGTGTTTGATGCTATTGGTATTAAGGCTTTGTGTTTTTCTGGAAACATACTAGCTTCTTGCAAATTATCAGGACTGATCCTTGCGTATTAGTCTCCTGCCATCACAGAAGGAAGAGCTCCTTCTTGAGCAAAGGGAAGAGGGTGGGTAGGTAATCATGGTGATGGATACAGTAGGCAAAGGATGGAAGAAGAGTCAGCTGTTTGGGACGAAAGAAAGGCATTATGGGATACACCCCTGGGCTTCCCAGAGCACGTGTGATATCCCCGAGTGCCAAGAAGATGAACAGAGCAGCACAACTGTATACGCTGAGTAACAAGAGATGCTCACAACCAAGAGAGATGGGCAATCGTGTTAGCCACATTTAGAAGCCTTGTACCTTGAAACAGGTCTGCCTAAGTCATATTACCCAGAGAGCTTAAAAACACAGAGCTATAGCCTTGAGTCTTGACTCCAGTTTTTACTTAATTCTGCCTTGCTTGATAGCTGTATTTTTCAAAGTCCTTGACCTATAGACCCATGGTGACGTTCATAGTAAGAAATTTCTGCTGCCAAGAATCAGCCAGGAAGTCAAGAAGCCACTGAAATTTAGACTCCACAGTTTCACAACTCCTGCTCTAGCCTCATGTTTGAACTTTGGAGTTCTAGCAAGGTCTTCTTCCCAAAATTCCATCGCCAATTTACTAGGTAAGAGATATGCATCACTGGACTAAGGCTAAATGGTCACCTTTTTAAATTTAATGTTCCTGACCTTAATTAGTAGTTTAGTCTTTCAGACCTTCATTTGTTACACTTAAATGGATTTTGTAATTGACTTAGCATCCCAGTTAGGTTGGTTGCCCCATCCCAGTTCAGAAAAGCGACCAATAAGTTCTGGTTTTCCCATTCCCTCCCACTTCTTTGGAACATTTGCCCTATTTCTAATTGCTTAAGCACAACTAATACAATCCAACAAGATCATAGCCAGGCACTACTAACGCACTTAGTGAAAAGGTTATTGAATTTATTAAGCATTTGGCCCAATATAGCTCCTAACAAATGCATTTGGAACCTATGACAGTCCTGGTGAGTGAGTAAAGACTCATTATTTGGACTGCTAGTGTCCTTGCGTGGAAACTGTGATTCTTGTCAAGTCCATTAGCTGCTTTACAAAACAAGAGCTGTCATTTCATTAAGCTGCTCCACACATATCAACAGCTCCAGGGTGAATTCCGGTCACTTCCTGTCTATGTCACTATGTTTTCTGAAAGCTGACTTCCCCCCAGTGTATATGTCAACAGCCTACAAGTCTTCATTGTATAAGGAAGTATCATGAACCTCACTGAAGAAGCAGCAGTCGATTAAATGAGAAGAGAAAGTTAGATTTGCAATTTTTAATCTTTTTGTCTACTTTTCTTAGTGTTTAAAAAGGAAAACGTTTTCAAAAGATTAAAATTAGAGCATCGACTTAGTTCACTTTATAGTTAGGATGGAACAGGGACTGGAATTCAAATCTTCTCTCTCCTAAACCAGTGTTCTTTCTGAAAAATCATACTGCCCTTCTGGTGGTCTCCGTATGTTAATTTCTGTAGCTCTCCTTTACGTAATAAATATTCATTGAGTTCTTCTCTGCCAGGTGCTGTCCCAGGGCTGGAATTATGCCAGTAAGCATGGCTAAGTCCTTGCCTTCATGGAACTTAAGCTCTATCTAGGATGGAGAGCAAATCGATTGAAACATATGATATCATATAAGATTAAGCAATAGAAGCCAGAATAATGGGGATGGAGGAGAACAGGGTGTCTTCTATCACAAGGTGTTAGAAGAAGCCTCTTCGAGGCTGCATTGCAAGCACAGTGATTTGGCTGAACTGAGGGTGGAAAACAACCACACAGAGAGGAAAATTGCAAAGACCCTGAGGCAAAAATAAATGTGTGTTTCTGTTCACAGAATAGCAATGAGGCCAGTGTGTCCAGCACAATGAGGGTGGCTGAGAAGGAGATGAGTACATATTTATAGATAATGGTTATTTCTTGTTCCTAATATGAGTGGAACAGCAATTCCAAGTGAAAGCAGAGAACACGTATTGTTCCAAGAAGACTGAGAAGTAGCTGCGTAATCGGAAAGTATTAAATTTTCTCCATGATAGAAGGAAAGTCAGTTCTGCAAATGATCCACCCAGGCCAATGTTATATCTTAATTTCAACCTAAACTGACTGAGCCCCATTTGTGAGCAAGGTTCTGGAAGACATACAGTGAAGCAGTACTCATTTTGAAATGGATGAAATAAAATGAATGAATGAAAAAAAATGAATTAAAAAGACAAGTGAAAAAAAACTGATGAATAGCAGAGATTATGAGATGTCAGTGAAGATGGAAGGCATGCTGGGGAAGTTCACTGGGAGGAAGGAAAGTAGCTTGTTGGGAGAGACAGGCATGTATGTTACAGAAGTAACATGTAAACTGGAAATTCAGGACTGCTTGGACGCTGACAAGTGGAAACAGCTTCCTGGGAGTCCATGACATGCTGAGGAAAACCAGGAGGAGAGAAGTAGATTAGTGAAAAGTTTGTTCTGAGGCAAGAAGTCCAGGTTGGTTGGAACATAAAAGTAAGAGAATATAGCAGATAAAGTTGAAAAGATGATGAAGAGGTTTGAATGCTTTAATGAGGAACTTGAACCTAATTAATTAGGCAACACAGAGCAACTTAAGGTTTTGTATCAGAAGGCGACCATGACAAAGAAAATGAATTAACTTCCCTTTAGTTCTTTGTGTAGCTATCATAGAGAAATTTAGCTATACTGGTGTTTTCCACAACTTTAAGCTTTAGAACTCCTTCTACCTCTTTAAGTCTCTCAAAGGACGCTGGTAAAAATAGGATATATATTTTTTGAAATGTAATTAGAATTCCTGACTGCCCACCCTCTTTCTTCATATCTGAGGAAGTCCCAAAGGCATTTCCAAGAAAGTCTAAGACCACAAAAAACATAGTTTGAATATCATTGAGCCAAAGCACTCTTATATCTATTTTCATTTTCTGGACATGCCAGCTTTCAGGAGACATTAACTTTTCACTGGGTAAAACATTGCATTAATTTTCCTTGTCTTACTTAGAAGGTGTTCCTTTAAGACGTTGATGTGTTATTAGCACACAGAGCCCTGTAGACCAATAATTTTAATATCTGAGATTGTGTTATGAAGCTCACTGCCATCCAGAGAATGAAGAGACCAAACAACTAGTGTTTAAGAGGCTCCAGCACCTTAGAATAATGCAAACACATTTTTTAAAAAGTAATTTCACATATTTTGGAAAACGTGAGACAATGTCAGCAAAATGCTAATACGATCCATTCTTCTAAAAAGTTATTTTCCAGCACAGGCTCACTCCTTATTTTGACAAACAGGACTCTTCTGAGTATCTGAAAGTGGAAGTGAGGATGAGGTCAGCAGGGATCTTCTTTAGCAAATGAGGAGATCCAAAAGAGCAGAAATGAATTCAAACTCCTTCCCAGCTCTACACATCTCAACTGAGAGTCTGGCTGTGAATTAACAATATGGCGTTGGTGTGTGTTTCAATCTGTTCACATTCCTCATTCTGGCTCAAAAAGAGGAGCATTTGAAGATTTTCTGAGTTTTGACAAATGTTATCCTTTCCACTCCCCCTTCCCCACCCCAGTTCCTTCTGTACACTAACCAATTGCTCTGACTCCCCGCTGAGAATTCACACCCCTTGAAAAAGATGCCTGTGTGATTGTTACCAAGCCTTGGTGCTTGGCAGGACACCCTCATACACAGAAGTCTCTTCGGTAAGGTTGGTGTAAGACTGGAGAGGTGCCACGAGGAGATGCCATCGCTAGCTTCATGCTCCTGTGGGAGCAGTGAGTTTCCATCTGCTCTATCCCGACTCAAGCTGTGGTTTCTTCCTATGAGCACACAGATCCTGTAGGGGACACTGTAACTGACTCTTCAAAATCTATTCCACTAACTCTCTATTTTGAGACAGAAAGGTGGCTGGAGGAAGACCCCAGTTTGGGGTGAGTTCTCATTAGTCAGAGCCTTTCCTATACCATTGTTGATCCCATCAGCCCCAAAAGATGGGCTTTATGAAGGTTTGAGTTGTTTATTTCATGGTTCAGTGTACACCTGGCTCGAGGGTTCATTCTTCTTTCTTTCCAAAGGCAGGGATGACAGAGTAAGGTATCTCAAGGAAGAATATGAGTTAGAGATTGAAATTACCTTTGTAAAAAAAAAAAAAAAAAAGAAATTACCTTTGTAATTACAAAGTAATTAATTAATTGCAATAGTATTAATTAACGACAGTAGTATTAACAGAGAAAGTGAAGAAATCTGGACTCAGTTCTTAGTATGAAAGAAAGAAAAGAAAGAAAGTGAAGTTGCTCAGTTGCATGCGACTCTTTGCAACCCCATGAACTGTAGCCTACCAGGCTCCTCCGTCCGCGGGATTCTTCACGCAAGAATACTGGAGTGGGTTGCCATTTCCTTCTCCAGGGGATCTTTCCAACCCAGGGATCAAACCCGAGTCTCCCTCATTGCAGGCAGGCACTTTACCGTCTGAACTACCAGTGAAGCTAGTTCCTAGTATGATTACTTATTAATTCAATGATGTATTATATAGCTTAGGTTTCCTGATTATGTGATTTTTTTATCAGTGGATTGGGGAAAAAAATAACTCTTCCTCACAGGATTATTATATATGCTATATGATCAAGCTTTACAAAAATTGAAAAAGACATTGGAAACATCTAAACATTTAATTTTAAGCACATGTAAACCTGTGTGGTGGTATCATCCTACAACACCTTTGAGCAAAACACCAGAGGTTTAAATTGAATTGTTCACACATCCTCTTGTCTCACCTCAAATGAGGATTACGTGAATACAATCGAACAAAATAAGTGGATTCTCACGAACAGTTACTCTATCAGTTACTCTAGAGGAAGCAGGAAACTTATGTCATGTGGACCTTGGTGAGGAAGAGCAACATGACAAGGAAGTGGACACTGTTATTTATTGATCCATGAACAAGACATGTAAAAGCTACTCCACTGACCTTGGCCCTGTCTTTGGAGGAGCCTCTGAGAAGCCTCCATGGTCTGTAGGAGAGATGGGGGTGGACAGATTTGGAGGATAAACCATCAAGCTCTGGGGTCCCTCTGGCTTCAACTTGATGGGCTTTTCCAAACTGAAATATCAAAACTTTAACAGAGGTATCAGTTACCTAAGTGTGGAGTTCAGTGGCAAAAAGAACAAAACTGGTTTAAGAAGAAAATAAGGGATATTTGTTGCTGCAGCTTAGAAGGTAAAGATAAAGAAGAGAGAAAGGAAAGAGGCCCAAGGGAGAGGGCCAGAGGGCTGCAGTTCTCCTGCAAATGACCAAGGATCCATCTGTAGAGAAAACATATTTTAAGACATTTGCATTATTTGCAGTAAAGTTCTCCATTCAGTCCAACCAACAAAGTTAAGTTTCCCTAAAAGTGGTTTTCCTGGTTCTTATCTATGGGAGGAGCTGTTTTCCCCCCCAGGTACATACTTACTGAAGTAATCCAAGTATGCATTACACATTTTGGTGATTGTGTGCATGCTAAGTCACTTCAGTCATATCCAACTCTTTGCAACCCCATGGACTGTAGCCCTCCAGGCTCCTCTTGTCCATGGGATTCTTCAGGCAAGAATGCTGGAGTGGGTTGCCATGCCCTCCTCCAGGGGATCTTCCTGACCCAGGGATCAAACCCAGGTCTCCTGCATTGCAGGTGGATTCTTCACTGCTGAGCCACCAGGAAAACCCATTTTGGTGATTATCTTTACTCAGTTTTTATTAGACAAATTAAGCTTATAATTTAGCACAGAGCTTTACACATCCCACGGGTGGCCGAGATTAGACATGCCCAGGTAATGCAAAGCAGTCACATTGGCCAATGAGGATTGGATTTCTCAACCTCACGTCACTTGTTAGTGAAGGGATTAAATGCAAGTGACGTTAGGAAGGCAACAGGAGAGAAAAAGGAAATATGAGACTGAATAATTCTCAGCCTGGATAACTCAGTCATAAAATAACTGAAGCTAGCACACCACCTCCACAGTCTCTCAGGGGCTGTGGAAATACCATTCACAGCACTTTTGCTCAGAAGCGGTTCTTCCAGATCTGCTGCAACAGCTGCTCGTGTTGTTCAGCTGGGAAATCCAGCCAGATGTTGCACATCTTCCTTTTTATCACCTCCTATAGGAGTGCAGTGTGAATTAAAAGGGCGTTTACATTGTTAAGACCACCAAAAAGGAAACATGGTCCCCAAGCTTCCTGAGGCAGAGAGGTACAGGGGCTCAGCTAATAGATTTTCCAAGGAAGAGACTCTGAGTGTTTGCATGGGATGTTTAGGCAGGAAGGAACAAACATGAGAAAAATAGCCTGTGTAGGGAGAAAACCACACTCAGGAAATGGAGTGCATACAGAAAACAGCAGTCATCTTATGCAATTAACACATCTGACATTAAGTCAAAAGAATGTCTCTCTTGCAGTGGGCTTGGCTTCCTGCTGTTTTAGCAGGGCATTCTGCTTCCAATTGGAAACTGTGTTGTGAGTCTCCAATAGCAAGATTATTATTATCACCAGGGACCATAGTTGGCAGTCCATTCTGAAGGAAGGAAATGGGAGAGAGACACTGTAATTGTTATTTATAGGTCCCTTCAAATGCATCCATTAAATTTATACCTTAGAGTTTATTTTTAATGTACATATTCAATAGTGTATTTATGTCACCTATATATTTGCTTATTTGTGCACTTATATATCTTGGAAAAGCCCCTGATGCTGGGAAAGATTGAAGGCAGGAGGAGAAGGGGATGACAGAGGATGAGATGGTTGGATGGCATCACCGACTCCATGGACAAGAGTTTGAGCAAATTCTGGGAGTTGGTGATGAACAGGGAAGCCTGGCTTGCTGCAGTCCATGGGGTCGCAAAGAGTCGGACAGGACTGAGTGACTGGACTGAACTGAACACTTATATATACTGAATCCTTAAAATTGTTTTTGTGAGATTTCCCAGTTGTCCAGTGACTAAGACTGCCTTCCCATGCAAGGGCTGCTGGTCCGATCCCTGGTTAGAGAGCTAGGATCCCCCATGCCTTGTGGCCAAAAAAACTGAAACATAAAACAGAAGCAATAGTGTAGAAAATTCAATAAAGGCTTTAAAATAAAGTCCACATCAAAAAAATTTTTTAATGTTTTTGCAAGTAGGAATTTATAATAAAATATGTGGATAACACTGTTCTGAAAGATTTATGAATTGATCAGGGATCTGTTGACAAGGATTCAGAAAGTCCTTGGGAACCAGTTTTATCTCAGTTTGTGTCTGACAGTTCAATAGAAGCTCAATGGCTAATACTTAGGACATGGCCCGGGCTTTTTCTTAAAGACCTGGACAGATAGATTGTCTCTTTGCAGATACATGCCTCAGAAAGACCCTGTTGAAATTGGCTTGATAAGAGCACATTTTTGTGATGCTGTAGAGAAATAAGACTAGGAGCAAAGTAAGCTCTTTCCAAACTGTAAACAAATGGCTGATTTCAGTGATATTTTTTTTCTGTCTTATTAAGTTGTCAACTATTTGGACACTCATAACCTATGGATGGAATTGAAACCCTGAAAATCAGTAACCCCATCTTCCAAGACTCTAAGATCTATCCCTTTATGTGATGGAAGCCCAGACACACCATGGTCTGCTACAGAGCCAAGTGCTTTCTCAGTAACCAGTTCACCAAAGAAGCTAAGTATGTCCATGCATATAGCATGCTGAAGTGACATCTAATTTTTAATTTTGAAACTATTCATGGTTGAAGCATCAAAGTCTGCTGTCACTAATCGCATATTTCTGTAAAAGATGTAAAATAAAGGGCATTTGATTGTGAACTCCAGCTGTAGGTTTAGGTCAGAACTTTTTAGTTGTACTTTTTTCAAACAAAAATCTTTGGGTCTGGACTTCCCTGGTGGTCCAGTGATTAAGACTTCGCCTTCCAATGCCGGGGGTGTGGGTTCAATCTGGGAAGTAAGATCCCACATCCGTCACGGCCAAAGAACACCAAAGCATAAAACAGAAATGACACTGCAATGAAGTCATAAAGACTTTAAAAATGTTCTGCATAAAAAAAAAAAATTTGCATTTAAAAAAGTACCTGGGGGCGGGGCGGAATGAAAATTTGCTACACCACACCTAACTGCAAATAAAAGAACATTCTGATGGTTTCATAAGTCTATCAAATATATGGGTTTAAGATAGTCTTAGATTGAAACTTGATTTTGGCTTTGATATTTGAGCATCCTTTAACCTGAGTTCCCTTAAATAAAGCCAACAATGACTAGGGATAGATGAGACCAGACTCATGAAAACTGGGCTATGTGGTATTTTTATTCCACACAATTGGGAAAATCAACAGAAATAACAAGGGATTTGAGCATACCTAACATGATCACCACAAAATCAAATAAACTAAAAATAGTTTTCTTAGGAGACTGATAGAGAAGTCCCCTGGGAAGACTTTCTTTCATGGGAGTCTTCGGGGCATCAATGCTGGAGCTGTCACTGATTTATAACTTTTTCTCATTGAGAAGACCAACGCTGGACAAGGTCCATCAGCCCAAGGCAAACTCTTTAATCATATTCACACATCCTTTGGGCTTATTTTCCATTACCCTAACTGCTTATTTTGCATTAAGTTTGGTTTGAGAGCCAGTGTTCCCTCCCGGATTAGGTTAAAGGGGGAAAAAAAAAACCCCACAAACTTAAGGGAAAACTTTACAGGAGATTGAACACAGAATAGCTCTCTCCCAGGGTCCCAGCGGTGAGTGAAGTCTGAGTGAATCACGAATAAACTCTGACAGCCAATGAGCAGACCTCAAATTGGCCCTGAGTCATTCTATCATCATTTTATAATTACATCTTTACGTACTGCGGATTTACACGTGTTAAAATTCATTTAGAAATGGCACACGAGCCCCTGCAATTTGGCATTCCAGTTAGAGCCCCAGTGTATCAAACACTTGATTAATAAACTCTGAAGGGTTGAAATGATTCTCTGTCATTAATCATATTCTCGTCTACCTCTATATTACCTGAAATCATTAGAGGAGAAGAAAGCCTAAAGTGTAATCAGCTACCAGCATGTTAATGCAATGACTAGCTGTTTAGCCTCAAACAGGCAAAAGAAATTAAGCAAGCAGGAAATTACACTAGATGTGGTTTTTATTTGAGGGGGGACTGTGGGGAAATTCTTCTTTCAAGCAGGGGCTATCTAATGAAAATCACCTATGAATAATAATTAAGAGAATTTATGACTGTAAACAGAGTTTCATCTATAAGAATGAATCTGAAGAGCCTGTTGCTTTGGGTCCAGGGAAACCCCACGGTAGCAACTCAGGATTTGCTATCCCAGGTTTTTTGTGTTGTGGTTTTATTTGTGTATATTGTGTGTGTCTGTGTGTGTGTAGCTATTGAAAATGAACCATGCAAAAGCAGCAGGAAGATTTTTTTCTACATCATCCGTTATTCATATTCACATACATTTAATTCACTCATCAATCAGTGCTCCTGGGAGATAGTGTAGTTTCCTTGAGGGATGGGTTTGTCTATATTTCACTGAGATCAAGTAGCCTCAGAGTCGAGGTGTTTGAAAAGATTGCAGCAAAATTTAGGACATATAGGGTACAAAGTCATACAACGTACCTCGGCTGGTCAATGTAGACTTTTTCCTCTATCAGGAATGTACTTAGGTGCACAAGAATTAATGTCTACTTGCAAAAGTGTACAGGATAAAAGATTTTTACAAGGCAAAGGGAAGAAAAATCTTTAGAATCAGACAAGCTGAGTCACTGTGAGGGTTGAATCCTGATGTTGAAAGAGATTTTAATATTCAGACTGGAGTTGGTAAGAGACATCTACTTTGAATCAAATAACTCTTATGTGAACTTTGTTTCTTGTAATTTAAATATTAAATTTTTCCAGTGTCAAAGATCCTGAAAGAGCAACCCTACTCTCTAACTTTGTGCTAGTATAGTTATTCATTTTCTTATTTTTAAAAATTTTATTGGAGCATAGTTGATTTACAATGTTGTGTTAGTTCCTGCTGTATATAGCAAAGTGACCCAGTTTTATATATGTCCACTCTTCTTTAGATTCTTTCCCCACATAGGTCATTACAGAGTTCTGAGTAGAGTTCCCTGGGCTATAAAACAGTTTCTCATTATCTATTTCATATAGAGTAGCATGTATATATCAATCTCAACCTCTCAATTTATCCCTCCCCCCTTTTGCCCCCTCTGGTAACTATAAGCTTGTTTGTATATATGATAACTCTATTTCTGTTTTGAAAATACATTCATTTGTACCATTTTTTTAGATTCCACATAGAAGCATATTTCTTAAGCGCTCTTAGCTAACTACATCACCTTCCTGTGATGTGTTGAGCTGCTATTTCTTGGCTTATACATTGATGAAATATCTTATTTTTCCTGATTATTTTATATTATTGAATGGGCCCTAGAAGTTAATGAAGCGCTGAAGGGAAAAATGGATATATATACACACCCCAGACCCACTCTTCTGCAGACACCCAGCAGTTTAAGCAGTTCAGGGGCCTTGTCTCATTATTTGTAAAGTGAAGGGTTGGGCCAGGTGACCTCTGGATAGCCTCCAGCTCACACACTTCAGGAATCTTCACTGAACTCAAAGATGTAAGCTCCAGGAAGGCAAGGAGTGTGGATTTCCTGCTAACTAAAGTTTTAAAGAATATTTACATCCATTACTTCATTGTTTCCACAGCAATCCTATCAAGCAGGAATATCAGACTGATAGCTTCATTTTACAGAAGGGAAATCTGAAGCCAAGAAGTTAAAAATTTTCCAAATCTCATAAACCAGAATCTCATCCCTGTTCTGCCCGTAGTCCGAGTCCCCGGTCGGGAAAGAAGACTCCTCGAAACAATGCAACTCGCAATAGGGGAATTTATTACTGACTCGAGCCAGGGCCTCCCGCCCTCACCAGGTGTGTGAGGACAAAAGGCCCCGAGCCCCAGTTCTCTTGGGTATTTATTAGGTCAAAATAAGCAGCAGGTAGTTGGCGCAATCGGATTGGTTACACAGTGGGTAGTTGGCGCAAGCTGATAGGTTACACAGTTGCAAGGTAATTTTTGTTGGCCCAACGTGGGGCTTTCAGCTTTCCCCTGATAGGTTCCCTTTTCTCTGGCTAGGCATATGTTGATTGGCTGGCTCTAGGAGGCCTGATTATTATGTTACCCTGGGAAACCAGGCCTACTCCTAATCTAGGCTGCCTGCCATGGCGTTAGCCGTGACAGCCTCACATTTCCCCCCTGTCTGTTGTTCAAGTAGAGGAATCTTCCTCTTTACTCTGTGAAATTGACTGATATTGTTGTCTCAATACTGTAATTTGGATGGTATTTAGGCGCTCCCTAATAAATGAGACCAGACGGTTTAAAATGCATGGACCAAAGGTCAGTAACAATATTAATACTATGAGTGGACCCAGGAGGGTGGAAATCAAAGTGGTCAACCAGCTCTGAAACCAAGATTTAAACCACCCTTGTTGGGCTTCTCGTTCTCTCTTCCACTGGGCTAGTCCCTCTCTTACTTTTTAGAGAGATTTTTGTACCACCCCTGAATGGTCGATACAGAAACAGCATTCTTTTCTTAGTGCTGCACATAATCTTCCTTGTTGCAGAAACAGCAAATCTAAACCTCTCCTATTCTGTAACATTACTTCAGCCAAGGAGCTCAAGGATTCTTGGAGGTGCGAAATGGACTGTTCCCTTGGTTTCGCAACCCCAAGCGGCGCAATAAAAAGAGTCAATTTCCCCACATTTTTCATTTTGGTTCTGATCCCTTCTTCCCCCCCGGGCAGACACAGACAGGCACCTGTTCGTAGTACTGTGGGCCCTTTCGCTCACAGTTACGGGTGAACAGACTGAAAGAGCCGTGGGCAAAGAATTTGGTCAATTGGTGGGGACCAAACCCATTACCGTCAGCCACCAGCACGCACAAATCAAAGGTCAGTACTGGCCACCATGTCCCTTTGGGGGCCACGTTGGAGCTCAAATTAAGCACTTCTCCAGTCTTAGGATTGTAGATTACCCAAGTCAGGTTAGCTGGCTGATGGGGGTTGTGGCTGGTTCCTCCTGGGCCAATGAAAACTGTTATCAGCAGGAGAGTTAAGAGGGCTCCCATCGTACGAGTTTCAGTTTCAAAAGATTTGACGGGTGAGGTCTTGCCTCCCATTCTGCTTGCATCTTCTCGTGTTCTTCTGGGGTGGCTTGCCGCACGTCATTGCAGTGAACCTAGGGCCCGATCCCGTCGACCTTAACAGCAGTAGGAGTGGTAAGGAGAACAACATAAGGGCCTTTCCATCTAGGTTCTAATGCTTTAGATTGGTGTCGTTTTACCCAAACCCAATCACCCGGGCCAATATTATGTGAGGGGATGGTCCCCTTGCTTGGACCCTCGTGTATCAGTGTTTGCTGAAATTGTCCCAAGATAGGGGGTGGTAGGCATTTTCCCTCGAATATAGGACACACAGGAGGGGGTCTTCTATACAGAATCTCAAAAGGGGTAAGATTCAGCTTATAAGGGGTGTTACGCGCTCGAAAGAGCGCAAAGTGAAGGAGGGTCACCCAGTCCCCACCAGTCTCTATTGCCAACTTTGTCAGAGTTTCTTTTAGGGTCCGATCCATTCTCTCAACCTGTCCTGAGCTCTGGGGATTATATTCACAATGTAACTTCCATTTTGTCCCAAGAGCTTGGGCCAGCCCTTGTACAATCTGGCTCACAAAGGCAGGTCCGTTATCAGAGCCCATAGTCACTGGCAGCCTGTATCTAGGCACTATCTCTTCTAAGATCTTTTTAGCAACCACTGTTGCTGTCTCTCCCTTAGTGGGGAAGGCTTTTATCCACCCCGAGAAGGTATCTACCAGAACCAACAGATAGCGATACCCATACTTGCCTGGTCTTACCTCAGTGAAATCTATCTCCCAGTGTTGCCCTGGCTCTTCCCCTCGGTACCTCGTTCCAGTGTGCTGCCTTTTCCCTGTCCTCATCAGCTGGCACGCTTTGCAAGCCTGGATTATTTCTTGTACAGTTGCATTTTGTCGAGGGAACCTCAGGCAGGCCGTCTGGAGAAGAGTCAAGGTCTTTTTCTCTCCCAAGTGTGTAGTTGTGTGCAGGTGTTCACATAGGTGACGACCCAGGATGGCAGGCAATATCAGGTTGTTGTTTTGATCTCGGTACCATCCATCTTTGTTATCCTTCTGGAGGGTGGTATCCTCGTTGATCTAAATGAGGTCAGGGAGGGAATAGTCGGGGACTGGAGGCAGAGTCCCCGTACCAGGAGGTGGAAGTCCCATGGCTAATATGGGGGCGGTGTAGTCCCGGCTGGCCGCTTTTAGTAGGGCCCGTCTGAGTTTCTGGAAAGCCTGTTTCATTGGCTCAGTCTAAGTCCAGTTTGGGGTCTCTTTACTTCCCTCATATAAGGGCCGGGCCTTCTCAGCAAACCCCATGATCCATAGTCTACAATATCCAACAGTCTCTAAAAACTCTCTCACCTGGCGGGGGGTCTTGGGCTCTGGTACCTGCAATACTGTTTCCTTCATGGCCTGAGTTAGCTACCTTTGCCCCTGCCTGATCTTATACCCCAAATAGGTGACCTCTTGCCGGGATATTTGCGCCTTCTTTGTGCTAGCACGATATCCCAAGGTGCCTAGAGTCTGTAAGAGGTCACCGGTGGCACAGCTGCATGCCTCCTCTGTGGTTCCAGCCGACATAAGGTCATCCACATATTGTAGCAGGATGACCTCTGGGTGGCGAGTCTGATATTCATAGAGGTCTTTACTCAAAGCCTCGTTAAACAAGGTAGGGTAGTTTTTGAACCCTTGTGGGAGGCGGGTCCAAGTTAGTTGTACTACCGGTTGGCCTTCCCCCTCAGTCCACTCAAAGGCAAATATCTCCTGGCTCTGGGCCGCCAGGGGTAGGCTGAAAAAAGCATCTTTCAGGTCCAACACAGTGTACCAAGTGTACTCAGGCAGCAGACTGCTCAGGAGGGTATACGGGTTGGGGACAGTAGGGTGTATGTCACTCACCCGCTTGTTGACTTCTCGTAGGTCCTGGACAGGTCTGTAATCCGTACTCTCTGGCTTCTTCACCGGTAGTAAGCGGGTGTTCCAAGGGGATTGGCACCGCTTGAGAATTCCGGCATCCACGAGCCGTCGAATGTGGGGAGTGATCCCCCACCGAGCCTCCTGGCTCATAGGATATTGCTTCACCCTCACAGGAGTCACCTCGGCTTTTAGTTTGATGACGACCGGATGTCTCTGTTTAGCTAGTCCCATTCCTGCTGTTTCTGCCCATGCCAACGGGTATTTGTGGACCCACGGTTGTATATCTGGTGCTATAACCTCTGAGGGCTTAGGCACAAAAAGTCTGTATTCATCTCTTAAAGCTAGAGACAAGACATGTATCGGCTGTCCAAGTCCATCCGTGACTGACATTCCCCCAGGGTCAAAATGGATCTGAGCATTAACTTTAGTCAACAAGTCCCGTCCAAGTAGAGGGGCTGGGCATTCTGGTATCACCAAAAATGAATGGGACACCTGATGGGTCCCCAAATTTACTTTCCGTTCTGTGGTCCAACAATATTTTTTTGTCCCCGTGGCTCCCTGCACCAAGCTGGTTTTCTTAGACATTGGTCCCAGTTTTTGATTTAAAACAGAGTGTTGGGCGCCAGTGTCCACCATGAAGCCAACGGGTTTCCCCTCCACATGTATGGTTACCCAGGACTCGGGGAGGGGTGTCGAGTCTTGACTCCCCTAGTCACTGTCTTCCCCCGCATATAGAACTCAAGTTCCAGGGGAAATTCTCTCTCTGGGTTGTTCTTTTCTTCAGGTCCCTCTTAGGGCATTCATTTTTCCAGTGCCCCCATTCTTTGCAGTAAGCGCACTGATCTTTCTTTAGGGCCTGCCTTTTTGGTCTCTCTGTTTCTCCCGTCTGGGGGTCTCGAGGCTCCCTCAGTTCTGTTCCGGCCTTCATCCCCGCAAAAAGAATCTTGGCTAGCTCTCTCTGGTTCTTCCGGTTTTCTTTCACCCTGTGTTCCCTATCTTCTTTCCTGATCTTCTCAGCTAGTTCCCTTTCCTCCCGACGAAGTCGTTCCTCCCTTTCTTCTGGGGTCTCCCTATAATTAAATACCTTTTCAGCTGCTTTCAGTAAGTCTTGTATTGTCTGCTCTCCTAACCCCTCTATCTTTTGTAATTTCCTCTTAATATCTGGGGCTGCCTGATTCACAAACGCTAGTAGAACTGCAGCGCGTGATTCCTCAGCCTGGGGGTCCATGGGTGTATATTGCCTAAAGGCTTCCATTAGCCTCTCTAGGAAGGCTGACGGGCTCTCAGTGGGCTCTTGCCTTACTAAATTTACCTTTGCCAAATTTGTCGGCTTCCTAGCTGCGGCCCGCAGGCCAGCCATTAGAGTCTGGCGGTACACTCGGAGACGCTCCCTACCTTCCACCCGCTCAAAATCCCAGTTAGGCCGCAACAGAGGAAACCCCTCGTCCACGAGATGAGGCTGGGCGGTTGGTCTCCCGTCGACCCCTGGGACCCGTTTCCGCGCCTCTGCCAGGATTTGCTCCCATTCTTCCGTGTTGAAGAGCACCTGCAACAGCTGCTGGCAATCATCCCAGGTGGGGTTATGAGTGAACAAAATGGGAAAAGGGCCAGTATTGATAGGTTCGCTCTCCATCTGGGTTAGCTGGTCCCACCCGGACGGGGAGTGCCGGTACAGTAGATGAAGGCAACTCTGGGTCCCCATGATCCTGCTCACCCCTATTTCCTCTATTCTTTCTCTGGGGTCGGGATTCCCTTGTCCCTTCTGATTCATCGGGGGTGGGGGGGGGCTCTTCCCCCCGGGGGAACCTGCAACGGAGGAGGGGCATATGACGGGGGCCTAATTTCTGTCTCCAAGTCAATCAGGTTCCGGTCCGAGGATTCCTGCAAGACCGGTTTTGGGCCCTTATTCTTCTTGGCTTCCTCTGGGGCAGTGGGAGTTTTCATAACCAGGGCCTGTACATTAGGAGAATCAGGGAGTTTGTGAACAAAAGGTTTTAACCATTTGGGCGGATCTTTTACTAGATCTTGCCAGACCATAACATATGGGACTTGACTCGGGTGGCCCCAGGGATCAGGAGCCATAACTTTTTCTTTTACCGCCCAAATAATAGAAGGTTGAAAAGTTTCTTCTGAAGGCCATCCAACCTGGAAGGCGGGCCACTCTGCAGAGCAAAAGGTTATTAATTTACTCTTTGTAACCAGTAGCGACAGATCATACGCTCTAGCCCTGACATCCGAGAAATGATCAGTCATGAGAGAGAGTGAGGTAGATTTTCTTGCCCCATAGCGAGAGTCAGAAGAAAGTCACCGAGAATTACCACCAATAAATCCTATCGGGAGTGGTGGCGGCCAGGAGGTTGGGCTTGTGGTATGCTTCGTGGAACTATTTGAGTGCCTTAGTCGTTGCACGGAAGTTTTCTTGCTGGAGGCGGGCACCCTAAGGGTTTCTAGCCCGTTCCGTGACCCCCTTATCCTTTCACGGGAGTCTTCCAGTGGCAGGCACCCTATCGGCTCTTAAGTGCCTGTCCCGTGCCCACACAGACGGGTTTTTATTTGGCCAGATTCTCGGTTTAGAATACGAGAAAAAAAGAAAGGAGTTTCACCCTCTTGGGCTCCCGTTACTGGGGCTAACTTGTTGGGAGGCCTTCAGAATCCGCCAGGGAGTAGCCCTGGCCGGGACTCGTCAGTTGCCCCGACAACTGTCTGCCTGTTCACTGAAACTCTCAGAAACAGAAATGAGGCTCCAAGGCTTTATAGGAAGTAGACAATGACACACCAGAGAACAACGAGACAGGAGACAATGCCGGCAGTTACACAGAAAAACACACAGACAGACATACATCGGCTGATGACACAGATCCTCTGGAACAAGGGTCACCTTACCGTATGGCGTCCACTGTTCCCCAGATTCGGGCTTAGGAGAGGAGGTCTCCTTCCCGCAGAGCTGGCTGCCTCCCAGCGCGCTCGCTGGCCGCGGCCTCACGCCAGCCGGAACGGCCAGTCCGTTCCCTCATGGAAAGCTTTCCCTAACGCCAGACACCTTCCCGCTTCACAGCAGGGCCCCGGATTTACTCTGGTCTTTTTCTGTGCACAGCAGGGCCTCGGCTTTACTCTGGTCTTTTTCTAAACCTGCCTGAGCACCGGTGCTATTCCCTATCTTTTTTTCCCCTTTGTTCCAAAGAGCGTTCTTCCCCGGTCAAGGGATCTCAGACGAGCCCCCAAATGTTCTGCCTGTAGTCCGAGTCCCCGGTCGGGAAAGAAGACTCCTCGAAACAATGCAACTCGCAATAGGGGAATTTATTACTGACTCGAGCCAGGGCCTCCCGCCCTCACCAGGTGTGTGAGGACAAAAGGCCCCGAGCCCCAGTTCTCTCGGGTATTTATTAGGTCAAAATAAGCAGCAGGTAGTTGGCGCAATCGGATTGGTTACACAGTGGGTAGTTGGCGCAAGCTGATAGGTTACACAGTTGCAAGGTAATTTTTGTTGGCCCAACGTGGGGCTTTCAGCTTTCCCCTGATAGGTTCCCTTTCTTCTGGCTAGGCATATGTTGATTGGCTGGCTCTAGGAGGCCTGATTATTATGTTACCCTGGGAAACCAGGCCTACTCCTAATCTAGGCTGCCTGCCATGGCGTTAGCCGTGACAGCCTCACAATCCCAAGTTTCCTTTTATTGTTTTTTAAGATTTTTTGATGTGGACCATTTTTTTAAAGTCTTTGTTGAATTTATTACAGTATTGCTTCTGTAGTTTATGTTTTGGGGGTGTTTTTTTTTTTTTTTTTTTTTTTGCCTCGAGGTATGTGGGATCTTAGTTCCCTGGCCAGGGATTAAACCAGCAACCCCTGCATTGGAAGGTTAAGTCTTAACCACTGGGCCCTCAGGGAAGTGCCCCAAGTCTTTTCATGCAGAATTATATCCTGGGTCTAGAACCAGAGGTATCCGGTTCTAGAAAGTATGCAGTGAAAGTTTGATAGTCTCTAGAAAGTATGCAGTGAAAGTTTGATAGTCTCTAGAAAGTATGCAGTGAAAGTTTGATAGTCTCATCTCTGGGGATATATATATATATATGTATATACATATATTCTATGTATATATTACTATATATTTGATTAATATGTATGACTAATATATATTAATCGAATGTATTGATATAAAGAGTATATAAAATACAATTAAAAATGATAATACACATATTCATTACTCTTTCTTGTAAATTCCTATAGCCAACTGGTTTCTACAGAATGCTTCTGTTGATCTCTGCCCAATTTTTGCATTTGAAGCCAGCCTACCATCGCAATTCAATCACTATTTGACAAACTGGGCTTCCTCCTAACTTAATAGCTCTCTTCTAATAAATTTACTTTCACTAAATCTGTGATGTGCATAAAACTATTTCTCATCTTTGTGTTATATTAATTAAATTGAAACCTTTTTCAACTTCAGCACTAAATCAAACCTCAATTCACTGAGCCTGCTGATTTTCATTGTATAACTATTCTGTGGCCGAGTTCAAGGCATCAGGGTGACATGACTGAGCACAGATTTGGGAAGAGACGTATTAGGACTTGAGCTTTCCTCAATGGCTCAGCAGTAAAGAATCTGCTTGCAAGGCAGGAGTCACAGGGGATACAGGATCTGCATTGGAAGATCCCCTGGAGAAGGAAATGGCAACCCACTCCAGTATTCTTGTCTGGAGACTCCCATGGATAGAGGAGCTATGTTTGCGAACATAGGTTCACAAAGAATCAGACACAACTGAAGTGACTCAGCACGCACACATACAAGGACTCACCTTTGTATAGCGTCTCCACTCTACGAATACAACAGACATAAATATATTCAGCACTATAGGCAATGGTAAAATGTTGTAAAATAATTAGGAAGTAATGAGTTTCAAGCATTTATTAAATTTGCCTTTAATATAAGCTATTTAATTGTAAGCTTTTATAGTTTAAGTTTTAATAAGGACTGTGTTTAACAACCAGGTTGCAAAAGATCCTGAAAATTGAACAATTAGCTCAAACAAGGCCACCTGGACCTTGCATCCCAAGTAATTCCATGCTTTCCAGGCTTTACTCTTTGGCCTACCTGGAGTTAAGTATATTTGACCTTAAGATGCTCCTGATACTTTTGGTTTGTGGTGGTGGTTGCTGTGTAGCCAGGTAAGTGGTATGAATATGGGCATGACGGACTCCCTGAGAGAGGCTCTCTGAGCACATAGTGTATTTGCTTCCTCCACGCTGCCATCATTCCGGCTTCAGAGGCCTTCTGCTGACATCTGGATGGACTTCTTAGCCTCTTGTCTTGCTTCCTCATCCCCAGAGGTTATGACCTCTGGGCTTCGCTGGTTTTCCTGCTTCCTGTCCTTACATCATGCAACCCTTCAGTCCTTCTGACCCATCCTTCAGAGACCTTGCGTGTTACCTGTATAAATGTGACCTTGTTAAGTCTCTAATCCTATAGCCATATAAAAACCAAAGTAAACTAACATGCTAAAATGAAATGGTATTCTGATTGCATCTCAGTGCAGGGTTTGATTATATATTTAGTTTGAAAAGTATATATCTATATACACACATATATACACATATGTTGAGGTCAACAGAGGACAGTATAAAATGATCCATGCGGATGAATGGTAACTTCTCCTTTCGCATGACTGCAGATCATCCTTAGAGAACATAGTTTTTCCCTCTAAAGGGTACTTATTTGTCATACAATATTCTTCTCAAAGTTCTATCTATATTCCCTTTCCCAGTTAAAGGCAACAAACTAAGAATGGTGATGGAGGTTCATGCTTGTCTCTGTTGAACAATTTACTGCTGATGGTGGACAGTGTTCTAAGATGTGCCCCCTCAAATTTCCACCCACAGGAGTACACCCCGTGGGTAATCCCCTTGCTTTGTGCGTGGGTCCTGTGAATACAACGGGCTGTTGCTTCAGTGCTTTTCTGCTAATCAGGTGACTTGAGTTCTTCAAAAGAAAGATCATTCTGAGCGGACGTCACCTGATCAGAGGTGAAGTGTCATAAAAATGTGTTCTTGCTGGCCCAGAGCAATGCAAACAGCCAAGCTTTGGACTACCTGTCAGGATCATGTGCCATGGAACTGTGGTAGCCTCTAGTTACTGAGAAATGTCCCAGGCTGGCAGCCAGCAAGAAAGCGAGCATCGTGGTCATCCTGATTCAAGGAAATGAATCTGTCCACGACCAGAATTTGACAGAGGATCTTGAGCCTCAGATGAGAATCACAGCTCCAGCTGATTTCCCTCTGGTGGGAGCAGAGCAGAGGACCGAGATAACCCATATCTGGACTCTTGACACATGAAAACTTCAGCATCGTGTATTTGTGGGGTTTTTAGGTCTCTAAGTTTGCTTATGCAGCAGTAGGAAACTAATACACTGTCCAAGGTGCCCACAGACTTTAATTCCCATTAGATTTCTTCTTGACTTTCTCTAAATGGACCCATTATCTCTTTATGTCTTTTTAATTGTATCATTTAAAATCAATAATAAAATTAATTTTAGCACAATCTAAAAAATATTTTTATGAATGTGTAATGCACTATCATCTTGTGCAATAATGTAGAGTAATGTATTTTTTAGCAGGAAACTAACTTTTTGAGGGGATAAAATATATTCCAATATCTAGCTATCGTTCATCTGTGAATGGCCTATATACACTGAAGACAAAGATCCTTACTTCCTACGGCTTCCTAATCTCATTGTGGCATCTCCCAAGGACTCATTTGCTAGTGATTCACATTTAGGAAAAATGTGCAGTAAATGTCATTCAAATGCTTTAGCTAAAGGACATTGGTGCTATGTCTGGAATTCTGCCCTCTCTCTTTCATTATCTTTCACTCCCTCTCCTCTGCATCTTTTTCATCAATGTACAAGCATATTGATTTCTCTCACTTTCAAAAAATGGTGCTGGGAAAACCAGACAGCTATATGAAATTAGAACATTCTCTAACATCATATACAGAACCAAACTCAGAATAGATTAATAATCTAAATGTAGGACCAGATACTATAAAACTCCTAGAGGAAAATATAAGAAGAATAGTGTTCCTCTCCCTCCTAAATCTAAATTTCCTGTACTCTTTCCTATTTTGGCAGTGTCTCACTCATCCTAGATGTGCAGGCTTCCTTTTTTCCCTAACATCCCCATAGGGTCTGAAAGCAAACCCTGCAGGGTCTGCTACTTCCAAAACGGATCCGGAATCTAACCCCTTATCAACATACCCACCATGGCCTTTCTGTTTCCACCATCATTGCTCACCTGAATTATCACAGTGGTCTTCAGAGTGATTTCCAGCCACTTCCTTCATTCTTCTAAAGTTACTAACAAACATAGTATCCAGGAAAATATTAAGCACATAATTTGGATTATTTCTCTTTACAGCCTCAGAGTCTCCATTGCTTCTCATCTTCATCAGAGACAAGCCAAAATCATTAAATGGTCCCATATTATCTTAGCCCAACAGGATTGCTACCATCTCCCCTTGTACTCCTTCTCTGATATCTTCACTTAGCTCCACCCACACTTCCCCCTGTTGTGCTGTTTCCTATGCATGGAATGATCTTTCCTCACAAAACTTGGTATCTTATTCTCCCATGTCCTTCAGATACTTTGCTTCTTCCTGGCTGAAGGTTTTCCTTAAATAATATTTTTAAACTTTATTTTCGATGTGGACCATTTTTAAAGTCTTTACTGAATTTGTTATCATATTGCTTTTGTTTTATGTTTTAGTTTTTTTGGCCACAAGGTACGTGGGGATCTTAGTTCCCCGATCAGAGACGGAACCCGTACCACTTGCATTGGAAGGCAAAGTCTTAAGCACCGCACCAACCAGGAAATCTCCCCACTGAGGTTTTTACTCACCATCTTATTTAAATCCTGATAAACCTGATACATCTTGATACTTTCTCTTCACCTTTCTTGCTTTATTCTCCCCATCTTTATCACAAACAGATATGTGAAAAGCTTAACACTTATTTATTGAATCAGCACCTCACCTTAAAATATAAACTCCAAGAGAGCAAGTATGTTAGCCTATTCTGGTCACTCAACATCTCCAGCACCCAGAAAAGACACATTACAGGTGCTCAGTAAATGTTTGGAAATTCCTTATTAGCAAAAAACTATAACACATCTTCAACTTACTGTACTTTAGAAACACTGGATCCAAATGAATTAATAGTTTCCTGGTGATTTTTAAAATGAACACTTAGCTTGTTAATTAACAAATGGAGGCTGTGTTGAAAGTGATTCCTGGAGGTATCCCTGAATGTCACCTTATCAACATTTTAATTAAAAATTGGATAAAGACATAATCAAAAAAGTTTCAGTCACCCAAAACTGAAAGGGTTGTTGAAACAGGAACTGTAGATTACTGATTTAGCATCTATTAACTCTTTCTTTCCTCTCAACCTAAATACAATTTTATTCAAAGGAAGCTGACTGCTCTCACCTTACAAGTGAGGACATGGTTACTCTAGGAAGGTCATGTTACTTTGCCAGAGATGGTTCAGAAATGAGCATGCCATCCTAATCTGACCAATGAGAAGAGGTTTGCTGGAGCTTTGTTACAAAATCTTTAACTACTTGTAAGAGAGAAATGAAATATAAGGTATCAGAAAAATTACTACAAATTTGTTTACACACTAGTATTAAGGGACAAAATTCACAGTAGCAAATTTAACAGAAAATGTAAATTTCTATACTTGTACTGGGAATCAGTTCCCTGGATAAAGGAAGGAGTGAGCAGACTTAGAAACATTTCAAGGTAAAAACATTTAGCAGTTTCTATTGACTACAAGCTTAACATAAATGAGCAAAGAGATGCAACTGCAATAAATTCAATTGTAATACCAGATTAATAGTAATATAGTATATGCATAATAAAATCTGGGTCACCATAATTCAAGCAGAGGGCAATACTTCATGAAAAAGCAAATTTTAAAAATGAAAAATAAATAAGCCCAAATAAATTCATCTATAACATTTTTCTAGGCTCCCCATATACGCATTAATATATGACATTTGTTTTTCTCTTTCTGACTTACTTCACTCTGTGTGACAGTCTCTAAGCCCATCCGTGTCTCTACAAATGACCAAATTTTTTTCCTTCTTATGGTTGCTGCTGCTGCTGCTGCTGCTAAGTCGCTTCAGTCGTGTCCAGCTCTGTGTGACCCCATAGACGGCAGCCCACCAGGCTCCCCCGTCCCTGGGATCTCCAGGCAAGAACACTGGAGTGGATTGCCATGTCCTTCTCCAATGCATGAAAGTGAAAAGGGAAAGTGAAGTCGCTCAGTCGTGTCCGACTCTTCGCGACCCCGTGGACTGCAGCCTACCAGGCTCCTCTGTCCATGGGATTTTCCATGCAAGAGTACTGGAGTGGGGTGCCACTGCCTTCTTCATCTTATGGCTGAGTAATATTCTATTGTGTATATATGAACCACATCTTCTTTATCCATTCATCTGTTGATGGACATTTAGATTGCTCCCATGTCCTGGTTATTGTAAATAGTGCTGCAGTGAACACTGGGGTGCATGTATCTTTTTGAATTATTTGCAAAGCATAAATAGAGACACAGACACATGGATACCAAGGGGGAAAAGAGGATGGGATGGGTTGGAAGGCTGAGACTGACACATAGACACAATTGATACTGTGTATGAAATAGATGACTAATGAGCACAGACAGTATAGCACAGGGAACTCTTCTCAGTGCTCTGTGGTGACTGAAACTGGAAGGAAATCCAAAGAAGGGGAGATATATGTATATGTGTGGCTGATTCACTTTGCTGTACAGTGGAACCTAACAACATTGTAAAACAACTGTACTCCAGTAAAAAATAATAATAATAATAATAAATTAAGCCCAAGTCCTTGTATACATTTCTAGGTCAACATTAAAGAAGATTTATTTCAAAGAGCAACCATCACGGTTTAAAGTCATCTATCCCTCCTCTCTCTCTCCAACCGTCTTAGAGTCTTCACCTGCTTGGAGGATTCACCTCTTCCCATCTCTCCCCCTTAATCTCTTTTCTATTTTCTGCTCTGTAGTCGGCAATGTTTCCCTTAATGCTCTCTTTGTTTTCTTGCTATTGTTATATTCTGTTTATGAGTAAATCTGAATCTTTCCAACGCAAATATCTCAGCATTGCACCTGTTGAGATTACATTCTCTCTCTTCCCATCTCCTCTCTATTAATTAGTTTTATTTACACAGTAAAATTATTTACTGTAGGCTACAGAGCTACATGGAACCAGTTTTTCCATAGTAGATAGGAAAACCAACCAGACTACCTAGATATGGATGGCTTAGGGATCCATTTCAATCATATCCAGCTTAAGGGATGGTGAGTCCCCTATATCCTGAGATGATCAGATTTTATTTGGAGAATATAATGTTCAATTGCCAGTATAATATTTTACCAGAGCTATTAAAACAATATTATAGTGTAGTATGGTGTTAAATCAGTGTGTGAAATAAGAAACAATTGAGAGAACTGGAAAAGTTTGGTTTAGAAAAAATGCTGTGCATTAGAGCTTTCTGATATGGCAGTAATGTTCTGTGTTGCCCAGTTTATTTTGTCATTGTTGTTGTTCTAGTCACTAAGTCATGTCTGATTCTTTGCGACCCCATGGACTGTAGCCCGCCAGGCTCCTCTGTCCATGGGAGTCTCTAGACAAGAGTACTGGAGTGGGTAGCCTATCCCTTCTGCAGGGGATCTTCCTGATCCCGGGATAGAATTTGCATCTCCTTCATTGACCAGCAGGTTCTTTACCACTGAACCATCATGGATGTCTGTAGTATATCTTAGAAACTTAAAAATATTTTTTTCTATAGGATGTATCACCAGTATAAATAAAATTATATTGTAAGATTTGCCTTAGTGACCTCAATTGCCCCACTTGAAACTTAGTCACCTGTCTTCATAAAAAACCTACAAATTCCTAAAAAAAAAAAAAAAAAAAAAACATACAAATTCCTAATTCTTCCTGCCTTGACAAATCTTTTCCCAACAATGAACCTGAAACTCATCCACACACCAAATTGTAAGTGACTGATAATTGTTGGAGGTATAACATCTTCTTGGAATGTCAAGGTTTGAAACTAGGACATCTAATTCTTGTATTTCGTATCTAAGAAAGCGTTAAGATTCAGTAAGAAAAAGTGGTGCATTTAAGATTCTATAGTTATACTGGTCCAACCAGGAGGGGAACACATGTTCCCCATTCCCTATGCAGTGTGTGCTTTTAACTAGACTAGCTTTTAAGGTAATCACATTGCACCAGAGTCTGAAAAACCAGTCTGAAAAATCAGACTGAAGGAATGAATTTTCAACAATATAATTTGGACCTTCAGCAAGCTTTCAAGGAATCCATTCAGGGATGGAAGGAATGATCCTCTTGCTCCTGACATCATAATATACTAGGTGGTTCCCTCCTTCTGTAAGATACTTCTACATCAAAATAGACCCCTTCCAACAGGTGTTCCTACCAATTTTCTGTAGTGCTTTGATTGGTACTTGATGACAGACTGGTTTGAAGCCGTAAGGGAGCTCCTCATAGTGGGACCAAAGCATCCGCAGTTAAGGAATGGTGGAAAGAAGGAGGGAGTTGGCAACACGTTTGATCCATTCTACAGAAAGCCAAATGATGATACTCAGGGGATGGAGATTAAGTGGTTTGTTTGTTTGTTCTTGCTCCAGATAAGAGGCTAAAACCAGAGGAAGAAAAACATCAGCAGGAGAGGCTTGTTTCCAGAACACCCTGTTCAGGCTGATTTAGAATCTGAAGCTACAGGAATCTTGGGGAGCATGTCAAGGGCTATTTAGCTTGCAATCTTTAATAGAAGTTGGCCAATTTATACTTCATCAAAAATTCAGTTGGAATGGTGTTATACAATGTTGCCCTTAAGAAAACACTTGATAATACATTTTCTGACTTTTGAGCTTATTCTTCAGTTTTCTTCTTTTCCTTCACAATTACAAACACGGGGGTCTCTCTAAGTTCAATGAGTATCTGACAGAAGCTAAAGACGTATTGTTTTTAGGAAGACTGTTTTTCCCCTCAATTACATTAATAATACTCAAGTTGTGTATTTTTTATTTTTTCCATTTCCTATACTGTCTGAGAGGAAATTATGATAAAATCTTTAATGATTGTACCATTATAAAGAAATAAAACCATTGTTGAAAAGCTCAAAAAAATTCACTTATGTTTTCTGTTTCACCAACTGTAGTGTTTTTCTTTTACTTTTTCCTTTCCTGCCCCTTCCTTCCTTTTTCCTTTTTTTAGCTTTCAGAATTTTTGTAATTGTTGTGAAATTATGTAATGATCTTTCTGTAATATATATATATATCCTTTAATACATACTAAACAGGCTGATTTTTAAATTGGGGATCTATATATAAAATAAAATATGGATAAGAATTTGCTTGACTAAAGACTAAAATCTTACTTCATATCCTCCTTGCTTCTCACTCTGATTTTTCCTAATTTTACCAAAGCTTTGGGCTTTGATTTTCATAGTATATACTATACCTGAAGAATCAAATCATGGCCTATAGCTAGGAGTTCTCAGATTTTACTTGACACTGAAACTTGCGGAATCTTAACACAACTCTCTTGAGACATCAGCTTGCTTTACTCTCTTCTTGGGGACAGAGAAAGAAGTATAAAAGAGTAAGTTAAGGCAATATGCAAATACATTTATGTAATAAATTTTTTTCTTATTTATGAAAACAAAATCACTTTGCATTTGAAGAAGATCCACTTATATTCAGAATAATTTCTTCTCTCACAGATTGGCAAATTAAAAGAAGACAATGCACATACATGGTCATAGACGCAAACACTTATGCACCAGCAGAGAATCATAGCATCATTTTTTCTATTCACCACCCTCCTTCCACACTTCAGTCCTTCTCTGAGGAACTCTGGTCAAGTCAGATATATATGATCAAACAGGTTGGATAAAAGAATACATAGACATTAACTCAAGTCTATCTGACTTGCCTCTGGAAAATTGTAAACGGTATTAAGGATCAGTTTATTTTTCTGTTTAACTTCAGTTCAGTTCAGTTGTTCAGTCAGGTCTGACTCTTTGCAACCCCATGGACTGCAGCATACCAGGCTTCTCTGTCTGTCACCAACTCCTGGAGCCTATTCAAACTCATGTCCATGGAGTTGGTGATGCCATCCAACCATCTCATCCTCTGTCATCCCCTTCTCCTCCCACCTTCAATCTTTCCCAGCATCAGGGTCTTTTTCAATGAGTCAGTTCTTTGCATCAGGTGGCCATTTTCTAAACTTATTTATCCACTTAATTTTCTTCCAAAGCATTTATTAACTCATAATGCTTACTTATATTCCACAGGACCAACCTAGATAGCATATTTAAAAGCAGAGACATTACTTTGCCAACAAAGGTCCATTTAGTCAAGGCTATGGTTTTTCCAGTGGTCATGTATGGATGTGAGAGTTGGACTATAAAGAAAGCTGAGCACCGAAGAATTAATGCTTTTGAATTGTAGAGTTGGAGAGGACTCTTGAGAGTCCCTTGGACTGCAAGGAGATCCAACCAGTCCATCCTAAAGGAGATCAGTCCTGAATGTTCATTGGAAGGACTGATGTTGAAGCTGAAACTCCAATACTTTGGCCACCTCATGTGAAGAGTTGACTCATTGGAAAAGACCCTAATTCTGGGAAGGATTGGGGGCAGGAGGAGAAGGGGATGACAGAGGATGAGTTGGTTGGATGGCATCACTGACTCGATGGGCATGAGTTTGAGTAAACTCCGGGAGTTGGTGGTGGACAGGGAGGCCTGGTGCACTGCAATTCATGGGGTCATAAAGAGTCGGACACGACTGAGTGACTGAACTGAACTGATATTCCACAGGATACTAGATTCAATTTGGAATTTCTGACTTAGACAAAAGAATGCAGTAATAATCGTCAGTGTTGAATGGTGGAATAGTGGGTTAATACGATTTTTTGTTGTTGTGCTTTATACAACATTCACATTGAATACAGACTAACTTACAACAGGAGAAAATGATTGTTTAACAAAGTAAATGAAATAGGGATCTCTTTTGTGATATAAACTTGAGATCTGTCCATGCTAAATTGCTTCAGTCGTGTCTGACTCTTCGCAACTCTATGGACTGTAGCCCACGAGGCTTCCCATCCACGGGGGTTTTCCAGGTCAGAATACTGGAGTGGGTGGCCATTTCCTTCTCCAGAGGATCTTCCCAACCCAGGGATCAAACCATGTTCTACCGCATTGCAGGCAGAATTCTTTATTGTCTGAGCTACCAGGGAAGCCCTAGTATACATTTAGTTACACAGAATATATTATCCCTTTGTCTTTTGCTCACTCTGAAATCCCCAAAACTAGCTAAACCCAACTTGCATGTGCTATATTTTGTCCTTAGACATTATGTGGAGACTGAAGGAGTCACTTGGACCCATTCCGTTTCTCCTCCAGACTTCTGATAAGAATAGTAAGAGGTGCCGCCTTCTTCCCTCTGATTCCGTACACCTCGGCACCGCCTAACCCTTCTCCTTCATTCAGGAAAACATGAAGGAATGAAAATGCTAGTCTCCAGTTTAGAGTACTAGACTCTACCTCTCCACGAGGGACCTTTCATAGCGTCGGGTACTCACTGTTGATTACGGGACTTCAGTGGCGCAAGGGTCTCATCCTTGGATGCTTACATCATCCCTTAGTCACCACTGAAATGTTAGCGCCTTCAGGTGAGTGTAAAAGGGAATCATTTTGAAAAGACATACTGCCACGCAAGTAAATCACAATATTTAGACCTTCCTGCTGCACAGTGAGGGCAGGGGCTGAAGCAGGTGCAAGGGAGAGCAATTATCTCAGCTTACAGCCTTTCTGGCAGTCATGGAATCTGTTGATTCTTTTGTATGACAAGTTACAAAGAGGACAGCTGTACCGAATATTTGCTCCCTGCAGAAGTACAATGCTAAGTCTTGAAATGAGGCTTGGGCAGAACCACAGTGCTGTTATCTTATGCATTAATCAAACATAGCAGTTTCTGTGTTGCACCGAGCTCTCTGCTGTTCTCACAGAAACTCAGAGAGCGGCTGCTGCAAAGCCCCCGCCATCCTGCTAACCTGACAGGGAGTTGCTAGGTTTCTGTTACAAGGCAGCGGGGCCATCTTCCTCGCAAGCTGGAGGTTTGGGGGCTGCTGAGCCCTTCGCGTTGTAGAGTCTGTGCCCAGAGAGGACCCTGGGGTCAGACTTTCCTGTATTTATCTTCCTGTGTGTTTATGCAAAGACCTGAGGGTTCAACTTGTGTACCATTTGCAATTAGGCTGGAAGAAGGATGAAATCAAAGTTCTGGCTATGTAGCTGGAATCTTCTCAAGGCTATAGCCTGCTAGTTTTCCCCTTCCTTCCTTCACTCTTTGCTTCCTCCCCTCCTTCCTTCCTTCCCTCTTTCTTTCCTTCCTTCCTCCTTTCCTCCCTCTCTTCCCCTCCCCTTCTCTCTCTCTTTCCTTAATTTATCAGCTACGTAAAGAAAGCTGAGTGCCGAAGAATTGATGCTTTTGAACTGTGGTGTTGGAGAAGACTCTTGAGAGTCCCTTGGACTGCAAGGAAATCCACCCAGTCCATCCTGAAGGAGATCAGTCCTGGGTGTTCATTGGAAGGACTGATGCTGAAGCTGAAACTCCAATACTTTGACCACCTCATGCAAAGAGTTGACTCATTGGAAAAGACCCTGATGCTGGGAGGGATTGGGGGCAGGAGGAGAAGGGGATGACAGAAGATGAGATGGCTGGATGGCATCACTGACTCGATGGACATGAGTTTGGGTAAACTCCGGGAGTTGGTGGTGGACAGGGAGGCCTGGCGTGCTGTGATTCATAGGGTTGCAAAGAGTTGGACACCACTGAGAGACTGAACTGAACTGAACTGAACTGAAGGAAGCTCTATGGGGGCTTCCCTGGTGCTTTAGTCAGTAAAGAACCCACTTGCACCGCAGAAGACACAGGTTCGATCCCTGGGTCAGGAAGATCCCCTGAAGAAAGAAATGACAACCCACTCCAGTATTCTTGCCTGGGAAATCCCATGGACAGAGGAGTCTGGTGGGCTGCAGTCTATGGAGTTGCAAGAGTCAGACACGACTCAGTGACTAAACCACCACTAAGGAAGCTCTACAGATTTCATAGCCAACTCCAGAACCCAAATGCTCCCCAGATTGACATGCAACCCATAAACTACTATAACGATTTGGAATACCGAGAAGCAACGACTATTTTCTTAAGGATTTCTTTTGGAAGACAGAATGATGAGGTTTCATTCATACCCTCCCCTCAACTTTCTAAATCTTTAACGATTTAAGTGAAGCCCCTGACCAGTCTGTGGAAAAGTATTTGGTTGAGTTTGTTTCCCATAAATCTTTAACTCTTCACACAGTGGCTGGAGAATTAAGTAGCCCATCAGCAGAGGTAAAATTTATGAACTTTCTAGAGCTAACCCCAAGCACCAAAGAAAAGGGAAGTAATTCACTGAATAGCAAACTCATTCTCAAAATTCACCCTGGGGTTGGGAATTGTTCTGGGTGAAGGGACATGGTTCCCCTTTGGGACTGGAGTTGAGAAGATGGAGCTATTACTCAGGTAGCCTGAGTATAAATTTGCAGCACACACAAAAAACTGAATGTTTCATTACTCGGAGAGAAAAGTGCTGTATATTATACTGTTTATCCTAATGACCTTCACACAGAAGGGCTGTTTGTCTGCAAAAACTATCCTCTTCTTGTCCAAAATGTGGCCAAACTCTGGTGCAGTGGAAGACCCGGAATTCATTCCCTTTTGAAAAGCAATTGAATTCACAACATCCTTTAAAACACAGTCATAGAAGAAACTAAGTTTTAAATAGGCATATGTTTGCCTAGAAGCAAAATAAAGCATCTGAGTTTTCCCTCACTCTGTGCCTAATTCAAATTTTGTTTGGCAATTTGCAGATCCCAAGGAGGCAACCCCTGAAGATTTTCATGGGCTAGAAAAGAAGCTCTAAGAGTAATAATCCAATTTCTCAGCTGGCAAATATTTTCTGACTCTTGGACAGCCCTCCCCCCCTTCAGATCCTTCTGTTCACTGAAACTGAATTATGATGGGTTCCTGTTCTTGCTTTTTGGTCCAGGGAGGTAGCAGCCACACTGTTGCTCCAAGACAGCTGCTATCTCTTGAATTTACTTGGCAAGGGACTGCCAACACAAGGTGCTAGGATGGATTTCAAAGTACCAGCCACCACTTTATTCCATGCACAGCAGGCAAAGCTGAAGCACATGGAGTCTCTTTAAAATGAGCCTTGTCAAGTGATCCCCCTGTGTCTTTGGTTCTTGGAAGAGAGCTGACATTAGAGCTGTCTGCTTTTTCCCTTTTGGTTCCCTGTGCTGGGATAGCTCCCCAGAGAGGTGCTTGGAGCGAAAATTCTAGAAATTAGTCAACCACATGAATCATATTTGATAGAATTTGGGGAGTTAATAATGACTCTTTTTCCCCGCCATGTATTGATCATTGATCAATCTCTTATTGATAAATCCTATCCTTCCTTATAGGCTTCCCTGGTAGCTCAGTGGTAAAGAATCTATCTGCCAATGTAGGAAACACAGGAGACATGGGTTTGATCCCGGGGTGAGGAAGATCCCTTAGAGGAGGAAATGGGGCTGACATGTATACACTATCATGCGTAAAAGAGATACTAGTGGGAAACAGCTGTATAGTGCAGGGAGCTCAACTCGGTGCTCTGTGATGGCCTAGAGGCATGGGATGGGGTAGAAGGGAGGTCCGAGAGGAAGGGGATATATGGATATATGTATATATATATAGCTGACTCACTTTGTTGTAAAGCAGAAATTAACACAATATTACAAAGCAGCTATACACCAATAAAAATAAATCACAGATTCAGTTTCAGATCTATTAATGATATCAGAGACTTTTTTTTAAAGCTCCAATTATATTCAGTTCCAGTAGTGATTGGATAGATGGGTAGATCTACCTCAGATATTGACTTTAAGAAGGAAGCCCTGATTCTTTAACTTTGTCCAATATCTCCTTATTTATATGCTCAATTGAAATGGCAACCCACTCAGCCAGCTATTCATATCTTTACAAAAATTAATAGGCTCTTGAAGTACACAGTATATTAAGGCCAGTAAATTAGTGATGAAAAGAAGAATTTTAAGTGGACCATTTTCCGTATTAAGCCATCATCCTATTTGACATCCTAAGGTGTCTGATTTTTATTGCTAATATCTCTCCACTTTTTCTCTCAAGAAAACAGATCTTTGGTCTAGACACCTGTTTATGGAAACCTTTGCTCCAAAAGTCGGTCGGATGAGATGCTCATAACTGGTCGTTTTTCCATGTTGTCACTTTCTCCCTCATCACTCTCTTCCTCATCTCACATTCTCCTCTCATACAAATGCAATTAGTCTTCTGCTCACATGTTTTAGCAAAATTAACCAATATCAAATATCATGAGAATATTTCAACCTTCATCCCTTTTCACTTCTCTGTTATACTGCCATTTCCTATCATGCTTTCCTTCAAGACTGTTGCAAATGTAGATTTTGTGCAAAGCCAGTGTTCTGTACTATAACCCTGCCCTCCTTACTGAAATCTTCTTACCCCCATGCCTCAGCTCCATAATATTAGAGCAATTTTTTCTTTGAGATGTCCCATCTTTTCAAACTGAAAACGGTTGTGATACAAACTGTATTTATTTATTTATTTTCTACTGAAGGAAAATTGCCCCACAGAATCCTGCAGTCCTTTGTAAAACCTCAACACAAATCAGCCATAGGTATACACATATCCCTTCCCTCTTGAAACTCCCTCCCCACCTCCCTTCCCATCCCACCCCTCCAGACTGACACAGAGCCCCTTTTTCCAGTTCCCCGAGCCATGCAGCAAATTCCCGTTGGCTCTCCACTTTACACATGGTGGTGTAAGTTTCGTGATACAGACTTGAGAAGCCTCCTGAATTGCTGAAGCTCCCAAACTTTTCACATCTACCCTATTTCTAAGTCTTGCTAATGCTATTTCTGCATTCATCTTCTCTTCTGCGTCTGCATGGCTACTGCGCTGAAGCAGACCAGAGCTTCCTCGGTGATCTCACCACCTTTCATTCCCTTCTAAACTTTACCCTGCCATTTTAGGGGTTCAGAAAAGAAAGAAAGTGAAAGTGTTAGTCACCCAGTCATGTCCAATTCTTTGCGACCCCATGGACTGTAGCCCAACAGATGTCTCTGTCCATAGAATTCTCCAGGCAAGAAAACTGGAGTGGGCTGCATTTCCTTCTCCAGGGCATCTTCCCAGCCCAGGGATCGAACTCTGGCCTCCTGCATTGCAGGCAGGTTCTTTACCATCTGAGCCACCAGGGAAGCCATCCTCCAAATATACTACTTTTGCATGAGGATTATTTTGAGTCAAAGGCAATGGAAACTGCAGTTTTAAGAGAAACTACTGTCTTCCCTTAACTAGCTAGAAGAATTTAAATTGGGATTTTTTTTTTTCCATCAGGGAAGAGTTATTACTGGAGATGAATGTGGTCTAAGTGGTCCCATCTAAATCGCAGAGTGAACATCTAATTTCTAAACGTCTGTTCTTCTTATGCTCCTGTGAATGAATGACTTTCCTCCCCTTAGAAGCCCCAGGCTTCATCCCATTCTTTAGCTCAATAGGACATATAAACCTTATTTTATCTTTCTGTCTTTGACTCTCTTTCATCTAAGCAGGGTCCTGGGCTTTTCCTATAGGTGGGTTCCCGTACATACAAAGCTAAATTTGACTTTCTAATGTTAATCCATCTTATGTCATTTGAATTATTTGCTCAGTCAAAAAGAAGCAAAGAGTGAAAGGAAATCTGTCCCTTGCAGACACCATCAATGTGACTTTTATACCACATGCATCTAATCACTTCATCCTTCTGCTCAAAAATTTCCTTGGCATCTATGCCTATCAGTTCAGATCTAAACTCTTCTGCAAGCTTCACAATATCTTTAAGACCTGGCTATCTCCTACCTACTCATTTTGTTTTTCTTTGAATCTTCTTCAGTTCCCGATCCTTACTCTGTGAGTTAATTTTCTCACCAGTCTCATATTTTGCTTGTGTAATTCAACCAATTATTTTCCCTGTGAGGCATTTTTACACATTTGTACCAATCGCTTACCCATGATGAACCTACATGTGTAGTCATATGTCATATAATTTCCTTATCTGTATATGGTGACCTTTGTATGTTCTAAAAGGGATAAAAGTAAACAGATAATTAGGGAGGCGGTTCCTTCTATGAAAGAGAACAACTTTTTCAACAAACAAGGAAATTAAGCAGGCAAGTGATTCTCACTGGCTTGATATGGATTCTATCAAGAGACACTGGGGAGGACATTAAAAGCCAAGGGGAAATTCAGGTTGAATTTGAATTTGTCACATGAAATTCAACTTAAATCCTGAATAAATTTAAATGAAGTCATGAGAGGATCTGGGAGACACTGATCTCAATCAGCATTAGCTCTGTCTTAGGCTTTGCAGCAGATTTCTTCAACGTCTTTCTTCATATCCTGGTGAGATTTGTGGTTGGTACAATACTACCTATTATCAGCTAATAGAACTTCCTTATTTCATGGGCATAGCACCACCAAACCAGTGGTCATTTATATGTCTTCAGGCCATCTCTGATGATTCAGCACATCTCTTGTTCGCAATCTTCCCCTTGAATGTATTTTCTTAGAGCTGTTGTTGCTCAGTTGCTAAGTCATGTCAGACTCTTTGCAACACAGTGGGCTTCAGCACACCAGGCTTCCCGGTCCTTCACTGTCTCCAGGAGTTTGCTCAAATTCATGTCCATTGAGTTGATGATGCTATCTAACCATCTCATCCTCTGCCTTCCCCTTCTCCTTCTCCCTTCAATATTTCCCAGTATCATGGTCTTTTCCTTAGAGTTAAGTCTGGTTAAAATAAAATTCAAGGCATCTATCATTTGCAGCAACATGGATGGACCTGGGTATGATCATACTGAGTGAAGTAGGTCAGACAAAGGCAGATCTCACATGACATCACATACATGTGGAATCTAAAAAAAGAAAGAAAGAAAGGATACAAATGAACCTATTTGCAAAACAGAAACACACTTACAGACTTAGAGAATGAGTTTATGGCTACCAGGACTGAAGGGTAAGGGGAGGAATAGATTGAGAATTGGGGATTAACGTGTACACACTGCTATATTTGAAATAGATGAGCAACAAGGACCTACTGTGTAGCACAGGGAACTCTGCTCAATATTCTCTAATAATCTAAATGGGAAAAGATTTGAAAAGGAATAAATATGTGTGTGTGTAACTGAGTCACTTTGCTATACACCTGCAACTGACACAACACTGTTAGTAAACTCTACTCCAAAATAAAATAACAATTTTAAGAAAATAAAATAAATAAAAAATAACATTAAATAAATAAATAAAAAATAAAATAAAATAATGACACATACACACCGCTATATATAAAATAATAATAAGGATCTACTGTGTAGCACAGACAACTCTACTCAAACTCTGTAATAACCTATATGGGAAAAGAACCTCAAAAATAGTAGATATAGGTGTATGAATAACTGATTCTCTTTGCTGTATAGCAGATACAACATTGTAAGTCAACTATACTCCAATAAAAATTGGAAATAAAATAGTAAAAATAAAATAAAGTTATGTAGCACAAAGTAAAAAAAAAAATCAAACCAAAGGCTTCAGGCATCTAAATCGAAATTAAAGCAGGGGTTTCCCTGGTGGCTCAGTGGTAAAGAATCCACCTGCCAGGGCAGGAGACATGGGTTTGATCCCTGATCTGGGAAGATCTCACTTGCCCCAGAGCGACTAAGCCCATGCACTGCAACTACTGAAGTCCAGGACCTCAGGACCCGTGCTCCGCAGTAAGAGAAACCACTGCGGTCAGAAGTCTATTGCGACTAGAGAAAAGCCCTTGCAGCAATGAAGATCCAGCACAGCCAAAAATAAATAAGTAAATAAATAAAATTATTTTTTTTAAAAAAAGATTAAAGCAAAGTGCAGAGATTCTGATTCACAAGGCAAGAGGAGAAGGGGGAGTGCCATGCCCCATAACTAGTCTCAGGATGCACTTAAAGTCTATGCAAAAATGTTTTACAGCAGTGTCTGCAGCATATAAACAGGCTTCTCCATGACTCCAGCTGCTGGTTTCCCAAAGAGCTCCAGAGGGCATCCCCGAGAGACTATTTTACAGGTGAGGTGTCTGCATCGGTTGAAAGGAAGTCACCCCACACCCAAGTCAACATCCCACAATTGTCCAGACTGTGAGTGAGAGTATGAAGTCTTGAGAACTGCAGTTGGCATCAAAGCTATAACTTAGGGATTTCAGACTCCCCCAAACTCTTCAGCACACACCACACTGGGTCTAGTCCAAGGAAACAGCTGTGCTGTTAAAGGATTAAGTGTGTGCTGCCGAGCTGCTCTTAATTGAAGAAGGCATAATATTAGGCCGGATGAGGGTCCCACCATAATTGGAAGACAGACTATTTAATGGCCAATGGCCATGGCCAGGAATGAAGAGTGGGAATTCAGCTACTTGGCATTTCTCTCACTATAGTTCATAATGGATTAATTAAAATTGTATAAGGATCAAAAGATGCCCAAGGTAAACATAAAGCCACATGGAATTGCACTGAACTGCGTTCAGAGCACTATAGCTCGGGGCTTGCTACACTCCAAACTGAAAATGCTGCAAGAAGGCTGTAGGGAGCTCTCTCTGCTCTCTTCTGGCCTTTTCCTTAGCCTCTCTCTCAAAGGGTGCAGCTTTCAGCACCAGCTCTCTTCGGGCTCCTGCGGGAAGGGGTTGCAGAACAGATTGTTTCTTCTTCCAGGCTCACTACGAGGATGGACTTTTTCTCTTTCCCACTTCCTGCTACTTCGTTTCCTGAGTTGGTTCTACCTCCTGAAATAGCTGAATGCCCCATCTTGCCCACCCCCAAAAGCAAACTGAAGGTCAGCCTTTTGCACCTTCTAGAAGAAAACACGGCCTTTGTCGGCAAGTATCTCATTTGGCCTCAGCCACGGCAAAAACCATGTGATAGAAAGAGTGTGGACTTGGGTTAGAGAGCCTTGGATTCATGTTCGAATGCCACCACTCACCAGCATACATCATGGATGATTTATCTTCTGTGAAAATGAGGCTAAGATCACCCACTGGGCAATGCTGTTATGAGTAATAAAGGAAACAACATGATCTAAAATATTCAACACAAAAACACTTAACACTTGGCCTCATAGCTAATGCGAGCTCAGTACATGTCAGTTTCCCATCCTCCTCAGCTTTTGATATAAGATGTCAAAAGCGATCATTATGTGTCCATAACTGAAGTCAAAATATAATGTACATTCCCCCTCTTAGCATATCCCCAATTGTGTCTTTTTTGACAATTGCCCTCCATGAGCTCAACAGAGAGATTTTTAGCAGCTTCTTCTTATTGTTACCACTGTACTAGGAGAATGAAGAGGGTAAGGGACACAGAATGTCTGAAAAGTCATAGCTGACAGAAGCCATTTTATAAGGTACCAGGAAACTCTTCTATATCTTCTGGACATATATTTGCATTCATTAATAAAACTTGAATAAAAATTGAAATGATCATGGAAGAACGTCAGCATTCAGTTCTCATAATTTTGTGTGTGCTAATTAAAAAAAAAAAAAATTATCCTAAACCAATAGATAAAGTGAGTTAGAATGAGGAAATAGTGGAATAGATACAGAGAGACTGAATAATTTTAGAATCTAAGGTCTGGTTTTCAGAGTATGATTTGCTAAATCAGGGTTGGGGTTTCAAGAAACCAGAGGCACCATCAATATTCTAGTCTAGAATATTCTTAGGATGAGGGAGGAAAGATGAGACATCCAGGTACAGAAGGAGAGACAGAACAAAGGTTATGGGAAGGCAGAGAAATTAATTATTTCTAATTTTTCACCTTGACTATAGAAATGAAGATCTCCCCTCCTCCTCACCTCTGCGTTCCAGGTGGTGGCTATTTTAATCAGAGATTTTGTAAAGGAGCATCACTGTCCCACAGAGGCATCTAAAGATTCTGTGTCTAGGGAGTCATGATGGCCCATTGCCCACTCAGTTCCTACTCTGCAGTCCCAATGCTCCATCTGAAGCTCTCAGATACAGTTCTTAATATGCAGAGATGGACAACAACTCTCTTTAAAGCTGCTTGATCTGTTGTGTTTATACAGGTGGAAAGAGCAGTTAAATGCAATATGCAAGCGTCCTAATCCTTAAGTTTCCTCCCTCTCCCTCCCTCCTGCTGCTCTCCATGTGTGCACATGGTGACTGCTTTCAACAGAAAGTGTCTGGACTGTCCTTTTTAGTGTTTTTATTCTTTAATACCCCTAGGCACAGGTCTACCTTCTGGAAGAATAACCTAATAAAAACCTCAGGAAGTTATTTAATTGCAGCAGAGGGAAAGAGTGAGACGGGGCCAAGGCTGAAATAGCAGTGGGTCGGAGGAGGGGAGGGGGAAAAGAGGCAATGAAAGACAAATAAACTGGCTCATTTAGGAGTCAGAGTAGGGCAAGAAACTCTCTGGGCTGTAAGGGGAGCAAAGATGATGCAAGAAAGTGAGCAGGAAGTGCTATTAGCACTTGGGACAGAAGGTTTTCCAACTGGCATTGTACCTCTGATTCAAGGCATCTGTTCTTCTTTTTTTCCTCAAAGAACTCCACCATAATTTATTATGTGTGATTTTCCTTATTCCAAGAAAAGAGGCATTAGTAATCACTCTCAGATTTATGCTAGAGGGTATTTTTTTTTTTTTTTAAAGAAAGGCATAAACCCAATCTAATGAAACCAGAATCTCAGTAATTGCAACCATTGTGTTTTGTGCCTGTGCTGCCAGCTGGATCACTCTACCCAGTTGGTGATACAGCAACGTATAATGTTTATTCAAGCATCACTCATGTGACAGAAATTTATGAGCACCTACTGTGAGTATAAGACACAATCCCCGCCTTTAAGAAACTCACAGTCTGTTGTGAGAAGTGAAAAATATGAGCATAAGAAGACGGCGGTTGCTACACTGACAATCAACACCAAGGGTTATGGACAGACAGGAAGGAAGGACCATATCCTTTAATTCTTCCTGAAAGCAGGGAGAAGTTTACAAGATTCGTATCGGAAGACGTGACTCATGAGCTAGGTGTCAAAGGACACACATGATTTTTCTAGGTAGAAAAAAGTTTCATCCCAGAAATAGAACAGAAATAGCATGAACAATGAGATGGTGGTTTTGGAGAGAAATGAGTAGATCAGTGTGATTAAGCATAGGATATGATGTAAAAAGGAGTAGGAGTTGTGAAGAGGGAATTGTGGCTGGAAGGGTAGAGATGACATTGTAAGTCAACACAAAATCCACGCTAACTAGTATGAATTCTATCCTTTAGCAATGGGCCATCAATGACGGAGTAGAAGCAGGAAGACCACCATCAGAACTGTGTTAGAATATTCACTGGCAGGTGGTTGAAGATAATGAGGGATAGTTGTTGAAAGCAGGGAGAACAGTTCAGGCAGTTGTGATGCCCCAGAGTCGGGGGGTGGGGGGAATGAACACAGAAACAGGGAAGATGGCAGGGAGAAGGTTTGAAAATTATATCTAATTCAATCTAGAAGTTTCCAGTCCTGCTTGGAATACTCTGAGTCAAGGTGAAGAAATATACGACAAGGAGATGTCTTACAAAAGAGAAGAGAAATATACATCTGCTTCAGGTTAAAACAAAAACAAAACTCATCCTGTGAAAAAGATGGCCCTCTTCCTTGAAAATGTGCAGCTTGAAGGCCCTGGGGTCTTGGCTCAGAATACATGGATTTAAATCCAGTTCCACTGTTAAATCGCTGAGCACCTTGGGCAAGGTACATAATGTTTCTTTTTTGTTGTTGTTTTTATTAGTTAGAGGCTAATTACTTTACAGTGTTGTAGTGGTTTTTGCCATACATTGACATGAATCAGCCATGGATTTACATGTGTTCCCCATCCTGATCCCCCCTTCCACCTCCCTCCCCATCTGATCCCTCTGGGTCTTCCCAGTGCACCAGCCCTGAGCACTTGTCTCATGCATCCAACCTGGGCTGGTGATCTGTTTCACCCTTGATAGTATACTTGTTTCAATGCTGTTCTCTCAGAACATTCCACCCTCGCCTTCTCCCACAGAGTCCAAAAGTCTGTTCTGTACATCTGTCTCTCTTTTTCTGTTTTGCATATAGGGTTATTGTTACCATCTTTCTAAATTCCATATATATGCGTTAGTATACTGTATTGGTCTTTGTCTTTCTGACTTACTTCACTCTGTATAATGGGCTCCAGTTTCACCCATCTCATTAGAATGGATTCAAATGAATGCTTTTTAATGGCTGAGTAATATTCCATGGTGTATATGTACCACAGCTTCCTTATCCATTCATCTGCTGATGGGCATCTAGGTTGCTTCCATGTCCTGGCTATTATAAACAGTGCTGCGATGAACAGTGGGGTGCACGTGTCTCTCAGATTCTATGCTTTAATCTGCAAAGGGAGAATCACCATAATACCTCTCATAAGAAGTGAGACTGTGGTGAGGATTAAATGAGATAATGCATGTAAAATGCGGGAAAGAGTGTCTGGCACATGGTGAAGCCTCAAAAAGAAGCAGCCATTAGAAGCAGTGGTAGACATTATCAACCTCAAAAGATACCTTGATAGCCAGTTCATCCTCTTTACCCTAAAATATTCAGATTATCTGACTTGCTTGTTTTGCTTTTTTTTTAATGCACATGGAATTCTAAGAGGATCAATTAAACATAGAAGCAGCTCTTTTTAAAAGTGGAGTCATTTTTTGTTGTTATATTTAAAGTTTATTCAATCAGTGAAAGAAACAGAGATCAATGCCTTTAGAAAGTTGTGCAGTGGGCATCAGCTCAGTTTCCTGACCTCAATACTCCCATGAGGACTCAGAGATTCTTGACACCCAGGCAAACACAAATCACATCAGTAAAAAGGCAATGGCTATTATAGCCAGCAGCTTTGTCTCAAATTAGAGAGAAGCAGGGAGGGAGACAAAGATAAAGAAGGGAAAGTAAAAGGATAAAGTCTTTGCTTAAAAAAAAAGTTGTTTTTTTTTTTTTTAAACTCTAATCAGCAAGAAGATCTTGGGAGAAACTAAAAAGAAATTAACATGAGAGTGGAATCTTGATATCCAGCTACAGCCGCAAAAATAGCATGCAATTAAGTGCTTCTAACAAGGCTCCAGTAGGCTGATGGTTAAGTGTAGAAAGACCAGCTTAATGAAATGTCATGGGGACACTGCTTATAACAATCATATGCCCTGGATGCCAAATGGAGCTGTACCTGCTGGAGAAACAGTTACAGAAGAAAAGAACAAAAGCCTGCCAGCTGTCAGGAAATAGAACAGAATGAGGTGCAGGGCCCTAGGGGAAGGTGGAAATTAACACAGCCTCTGTGTCTTGTTATGTTTTCCTTACCACTGTGCCTTTCTTTCCTGGGTTTAAAATTGTGCGCTGCCCACTAGGCAGGGGCTCATTCAGAAAAGTAGCGTTGGACCCGGTCTGAACATTGCAAATCTGGAAATCAGTTTGAGGATAAGGTTGTACAGAGTCAAGGGTGAGGTATACCTTGCAAGGCTTTGTAAGTATTCTTATCATTTGCTTTCTTATTTCCCCTGAATTCACAATTTTTATTCCTCTGTAGCCAGTCAACTTACCCTAGACTTCTGCTTATTTATGTCTCTCCTCAAAGGAAAACATGTTTGAGACGTTTTTCTCTAAACACCTTATCTAAAGTCACTCTCACTCAAATCTCCCAAGGACTCGCTCCCATTATCCTGCATCATTTTCTTCATAGCATTTATCAGTTTATAAGATAGTATTTATTTGTTTGTTGATGATTGATATATCTCTGTCCTGCCCTCTATGATATAAATTCCACAAGAACAAAAATACATGTATCTCTGTTCTGTGTACCACTGAATCCTCAATCACCACTGGCAATTTCTAGAATGGATTCAATGCTTGAGATATGTGTACAATGAATTTTTTGACCTATAAATATAAATTATTTTTAATGCTGCCCAGCACGCCTACTTTATATCCTACTCTCAGAGATTATTTATTATATACCTTCTCCACTCACCTCATCAACATTCTACCTGCTTTCGTATTTTGTTCCTTAAACTCAACTTTCTCTCCTTTTACAATGACCTCTTTTAAATCTGAAGTTTCTACCCCTACCTGTTCAGTGTTTCTACAATCCCTTCATTCCTTTGCTCTATCTAGTAAAATGTGTTTATAAAGACTGTTTTCACCCCATTGAATTTTCTTTGGACTTTTGTCAAAAATCAACTGGCTGCTTATATGTGAGCTGTTTACATCTGTTTTTAGACTCTATTTTGTTCTCTGCATCTATATTCCTGTCTCTCAGTCTAACATCACAACATCTTGGTACTGTAGCCTTATGGAAATTCTTATTTTTTAAATTTTTTATTGGCGTCTAGTTGATTAACAATGTCGTGTTAGGTCCAGGTGTTCAGCAAAATGATTGAGTTATACATACACATGTATCTATTCTACCTGAAACAATTTTCTCACTTAGGTTGTTACATAATCTTGAACAGATTTCCCTGAGTATAATAAATCCTGGCTGACTATATATTTTAAACAAAGCAGTATGTACATGTCAATCCCAAACTTCCAATCTATCCCTCCCACCCACTCTCCCACCTAGTAACCATAAATTTGTTCTCTAAGTCTGTGAGTCTGTTTTGTAAATAAGTTCATTTGTATCATTTTTTAGATTCCACATGTAAGCAATATCATATTTGTCTTTCTCTGTCTGACTCGCTTTACTTAGTATGATAATATCCAGGTTCATCCGTGTTGATACAAGTGGGATTCTTTCATTCTTTTTAATTGAAGAGCAGTATTCTATTGCATTATATAAATAAAATATCTTCTATTCTTTAAGTCAAGAAATTTAAGTGCTCTATGTTCTTCTTTTCAAAATTGTATTGGTATTTTACACCTTTTGGATTTCAATATAAAGAGTAATATTGTTAACTGAAATTTCAGGAGCAGAGACTGACATAGGAGCTCTGTCACTTTCCATCTACTTATTCTTCATTTTTCATATTTTATATGATGACTTCTATTTTACTACTTGATACTACAATATCTATTTGCTAATTTGCTTTTGTCCCTTACTAGAATGGAACTTTCAAGAGAGCAGAAATGTTTTTGTGTGTTTCTTAAACAATTATATTCCTAATCAGTTCAGTTCAGTCCCTCAGTCATGTCCGACTCTTTCCGACCCCATGGACTGCAGCCCGCCAGGCTTCCCTGTTCATCACCAACTCCTGGAGCCTACTCAAACTCATGTACATCATGTTGGTGATGCCATCCAGCCATCTCATCCTCTGTCTTCCCCTTCTCTTCCTGCCTTCAATCTTTACCTGCATCAGGGTCTTTTCCAATGAGTCAACTCCTCGCATGAGGTGGCCAAAGTATTGGCGTTTCAGTTTCAGCATCAGTCCTTCCAAAGAATACTCAGGATTGATCTCCTTTAGGATGGACTGGTTGGACCTCCTTGCAGTCTAAGGGACTCTAAAGAGTCTTCTCCAACATCACAATTCAAAAGCATCAGTTCTTCAGCACTCAGCTTTCTTCACAGTCCAACTCTCACATCCATACATGACCACTGGAAAAACCATAGCCTTGACTAGATGGACAGTTGTTGGCAAAGTAATGTCTCTGCTTTTTAATATGCTATCTAGGTTGGTCATAACTTTTCTTCCAAGGAGCAAGCGTCTTTGAATTTCATGGCTGCAGTCACCATCCGCAGTGATTTTGGAGCTCCAAAAAACTAAAGTCTGCCACTGTTTCCACTGTTCCCCATCTATTTGCCATGAAGTGATGGGACCAGATGCCATGATCTTAGTTTTCTGATTGTTGAGCTTTATGTCAACTTTTTCATTCTCCTCTTTCACTTTCATCAAGAGGCATTAGTTCTTCTTCACTTTCTGCTATGAGTGTGGTATCATCTGCATATCTGAGGTTATTGATATTTCTCCTGGCAATTTTGATTCCAGCTTGCGCTTCCTCCAGCCCAGCGGTTCTCATGATGTATTCTGCATATAAGTTAAATCAGCAGAGTGACAATATACAGCCTTGATGTACTCCTTTCCCGAATAGAAACCAGTCTATTGTTCCATGTCCAGTTCTAACTGTTGCTTCCTAGCCTGGATACAGATTTCTCAAGAGGCAGGTCAGGTGGTCCGGTATTCCCATCTCTTGAAGAATTTTCCACAGTTTATTGTGATCCACACAGTCAAAGGCTTTGACATAGTCAATAAAGCAAAAAGTAGATGTTTTCTGGAACTCTCTCGCCCTTTTGATAATCCAATGGATGTTGGCAATTTGCTCTCTGGTTCCTCTGCCTTTTCTAAATCCAACTTGACCATCTGGAAGATCACGGTTCACATACTGTTGAAGCCTGGCTTGGAGAATTTTGAGCATTATTTTGCTAGCATGTGAGATGAGTACAATTGTGCAGTAGTTTGAGCATTCTTTGGCATTGCCTTCCTTAGGGATTGGAGTGAAAGCTGACCTTTTCCAGTCTTGTGGCCACTGCTGAGTTTTCCAAATTTGCTGGCATATTGAGTGCAGCACTTTCACAGCATCATCTTTTAGGATTCAAAATAGCTCAACTGGAATTCCATCACATCCACTAGCTTTGTTTGTAGTGATGCTTCCTAAGGCCCACTTGACTTCACATTCCAGGATGTCTGACTCTAGGTGAGTGATCACTCCATTATGATTATCTGGGTCGTGAAGATCTTTTTTGTGCAGCTCTTCTGTGTATTCTTGCCACCTCTTCTTAATATCTTTGGCTTCTGTTCTGTCCATGCCATTTCTGTCCTTTATTGTGCCCATCTTTGCATGAAATGTTCCCTTGGTATCTCTAATTTTCTTGAAGAGATCTCTAGTCTTTCCCATTCTCTTGTTTTCCTCTATTTCTTTGCATTGATCACTGAGGAATGCTTTCTTCTCTCTCCTTGCTATTCTCTGGAACTCTGCATTTGGAAGTACATAATGAGTTTCAGTAAGTGTATCTTGAAGGAGGAAATAAACGTGACTCCACTTTTGTAACTGTCGCCGGGTAGATCGTGACACATGTTAGCATACACTCTGTATACACAGAGTACACCAGGTTTGGATAATTCATATCTCTTAGTCAATGATGCCTTTTCCACTGAAACAGATACATTTAAATAAGACTTTGTGTTCCCATTAAATCTCATTCTTTTTTTTTAGCAAAAAAGTAATAAAATATATGTCCATATCTTTTTTCTGATTTTTTCAGCTCTTTTATCCCCAGATGGATCCACTGATATTCTTTATCTGTAAGATTATCTGTTCTTGCTTTTCAATCAACTAGCTTGTCACCCTTTATTACAATCTCTGTCCCTGCAACTGAGTTGTGGGATAACTTGGAATGAAGCAATTAACCTAGTCCTGAGGTTAAGCTGACTTGTAACAAATGTCAAATTCTAGCACTCCTTCCGTCGCTGCTTTTCATACATTGCAGGTGACAGGCAAACAGCCTGAAAGGCGATGGAGACCTTACTTCTTCCTTGCCCCTTTTGTTCAATCAATGTCCCTGCCTAGAAACTTGGTCCCTTTCTCTGGGTGTCAATTTGTTATCAGAGAAAGATCCTGTCTCTTACCTTCCCATGGTCCATGCTTGATAGGATTTTTCTTGTCTGGAATATTCCCTGAGTGAGGGCTTCCCAGGTGTAACTAGTAGTAAAGAATCCACCTGCCAATGCAAGAGACATAAGAGACAGAGGTTCGATCCCTGTGTCAGGAAGACGCCCTGGACAAGGGAATAGCAACCCACTCCAGTATTGTTGTCTGGAGAATCCCACGGACAGAGGAGCCTGATGGGCTATAGTCCATGGGGTCGCAAAGAGTTGGACATGACTGAAGCGATTTAACACACATTCACTGAGTGATCATTGCCTTCTGATAAAGGTACCAAGAATTGCCTAATTAAGCATTAAATGAATTCCTAGAGGCTTGCTGTCATTTGTGTCCAAATTTAAAACAAGAACTTTATGTGCACTTAAATTGCTAGCCTGAGCTATCTGGATGTTATTTTCCTTATCCTTGAATCTTCTCAAACCAAGGTGATTTTTCCAAAATCCATTAACCTCTACTACCAGGATTCCAATAGGTCTTTCTCTTCTTTTATTTTATTTCATTTTTTTCCTGGAGTTTTCCTTAGTGGCACAGATCTCAATTGTTTTCAATTAGTTCTTAATTCAGTATTAGGTAATTTTTGTTTTTGTCATTTTGGTTGTTGAGTTTGGGGGGCATTGCTTTGGTTTGGTCTTACCATTTATATTATAGTGCAATTAGATAGGGACAGCTCTGCTTGCCACTTCTTAACTGCTTTCACAGCTAAAGTTAACTCTTACTGCTTCTAGAAACAGAGCTGTTGCCTGATGCTTCTATATATGTTTTACTTTACTCTTTCAAATTTCATTTAAAAAGAATCATTAATTGCATTTTAGTATTATGTTTAATTATCCATTCAACAGAAGCTAGAACTTTTTTCTGGCTTTCTGCTCATAAGTTGGGTTTTCAAAATGTCCCTTCAAAAGAGAATAGTCTTTGAGGTTAGAAATAGGATGTTAGATAGAATTTGGGCGAAGATTTGCCTGGAAAAGGGCATGGCAACCCACTCCAATATTCTTGCCTGGAAAATCCCATGAACAGAGAAGACTGGCAGGCTACAGTCCATGGGGTCACAAAGAGTCAGACCCTACTGAAGCAACTTAGCACACACATTCCCAAACCCAAGATTGAAAGCACTTTCATGATATTTGGGGAGCATAAGATAGATTTGTGAATATAAAATGATTAACACATATCTAGGAAAGTGTAGATGCTCATAATCTATGTGTTTCTTTGCTCTCTGCAGGCATTGTGAAGATTTCACCAATCTTCAGATTTAATCATGGCCTACTCACAGCGTTTACCTTCATGAACCATCTTGTCCACAGTGAATTATAGGAAGGATTTATGTGTGTCTTGCTGCTTCTTTTGTGTCAACATTAGCTGTTGATTTAACTGCCAGATTTCCTCCTTATTTGAAATATTAGGTGGAAAGAGTACATATTAAATGTAAAGAATAAGACACTTGCTTTTTCTTTAAAGGCTTAGGAAAACCAAAATACTTTAGATTGTCAGCTTAGAAAAACGTGAATGACAGAGGCTACAATTGAGTGAAGAACTTTGAGATCATAATTGCATGACCCAAATTTCCCAAAACCTAGGAGGTGTAAGTACTCGTGTCTTCAGGACACACCCTCTTCTTGGACCAGATAAATTGGCTCATAATGAACACCTCTGTTCTCATTCCAAGTGTTCATTTTCCTTAGTCTATTTTTTGATTGAACTTTCCCAGTGCTATATAAGCCCACATATTTGCACACCTTCTGATACTATCACACTGCTGACAAATATGCTAGGAAATTCCATACAGCAGGTAAAAAATAATGTCACATTCGGTAAACGGTCATTTTATCCATAAACTGTATCATCTTTTAATCTTATCCTCAAATCAAATTATTTAAGTATAGCTCCCTAAGGCCAGGAAACTAATGGTGAATATATTTTACTTAAAGCCTATGTCAACCAACCAAAACATGACAATCATAATAAAATGGCTGAAAACTTTCCTATTATACATGCAGTATGTAAATTCTTATCTATTGAACAAGAAAGTAGGCCACTCCACTTTCTGGGTTAAGATGAAAAGAAAATGAAAATAAAAGAGAAAGAGAGATAAAATTGGAATAAGAAAATCTAAAGCTTTGGAATAGCAAATGCAATTTCTAACTAGAAGTTATTCCTATAATAAGATTCATGTAAATACAAATATAAACAGAACTGGTTGTTCAAATCACAAAATGCAAAGAGCATTGAAAGAACTTTAAAGCATGATGAGGAGAGATAAATGTACATATTTTCAATGCAGGAATTTGCTTTTTCTTAAGAAAAAAAAAATTGAAGCAGAAAACTCATACTTCTTTCCACAAATTAGGTTTAAAAAACTATGATCCACACCACTATTATCTTCATGCAGTGTTAGACAGGGGAGATTATTTTCTTATACCAGGTATTATATATACATGTTAGGCAGTGAATGTCAGGGAATTCACTGGGCATATTCTTTTAGATTCCATTCTTTGGAAAAGAATGTTGTATTCCAGAAGCAAAAAAAAAAAAAAAAAGACCAATCAATAGAAATTACAATAATGAAGTTCTGGGTTCAAGAAAAGAAAGAATTTTCTTATAATTAATGTCACTGTCAATGCTGCAGAACTTCCTGCTTGCTATGGCAAGCAAATCTAATAGAATCGGGAAACCAGATATCAAATACTGGGTGATGTGCTTTCTGTGTGGTAGGAAGTTGGAATAAGTAATTTCTGGTCCTTCTTCTGTGCCACACTTAACATGATGCTAAGCGGAGCATTGATTTCTCAGGTTTACCTTTGATAGAATTAGAGATAAACTGGCGGAAGAGAATTGATTTGAATTTGTGTCTTCTGTAGCCCCCACAGTATCTTAAAGCTGATTCCATGCAGTCATATTCTCAGCCCATGATGAACTCAGGACTCTAAATGGCAATGGTGCTTTATAGTGATTTGATGCCGTATCATTTAAGAAGGAAGAAGCAATGGAAGGAGAGGTGGTAAAGAAAGGAGCTAAAGCAAGATATAGACACTCAGTTTCTTCTTCGGAATCCATACTTACATGATCAGTACTAATGTATTAATTAATGCTAGGAATAACTTATCGGGATTAGAGATTGACCATAAAATACAAGAAAAAGACAAATTTTCACAGGGGAGAAGTTTTAAAAATGCAACATGTATGACATATAACAAACTAAATTGTATCCTTTTTTGCGTGTGAAATTTAGATTACAAAATATTGTAAGATTTGCACATGCTTGGAACAAAATCAGCTAGCACCATGTTTACCACGAAGGAAGGACTGTTCTGATACAGAGACACTGAGCCACCATCCAATTATAACACCATTGGAAGACAAAGTGCTGGGTTTACTTGCTACAGGAGTAAGGGAAGTTATGACCAAGACAGCATATTAAAAAGCAGAGACATTACTTTGCCAACAAAGTTCCGCCTAGTCAAGGCTATGGTTTTTCATGCACGGATATGAGAGTTAGACTATAAAGAAAGTTGAGTGCTGAAGAATTGATGATTTTGAACTCTGGTGTTGGAGAAGACTCCTTGGACTGCAAGGAGATCCAACCAGTCCATCTTAAAGGAGATCAGTCCTGGGTGTTCATTGGAAGGACTGATGCTGAAACTCCAGTACTTTGACCACCTGATGCGAAAGGCTGACTCATTGGACAAGACCCTGATGCTGGGAAAGATTGAAGGCAGGAGGAGAAGGGGACGACAGAGGATGAGATGGCTGGATGGCATCACCGACTCAGTGGACATGAGTCTGAGTAAACTCTGGGAGTTGGTGATGGACACGGAAGCCTAGCGTGCTGCGGTCTACGGGGTCACAAAGAGTCAGGCACGACTGAGCGACTGAACGGAACTGAACTGAAGGGAAGCAATGCAGGATTACCCAAAGGTTGTTAAACAAGACCCAATGTGAGGTAGAAAACCAAGGAAAAGTTACAAGAAGGAACCAAGAAATGAAGAGAGGCATGGATATGTGTCCCATAAAAACCCAAACTGGAAGAACTGAGAATACTGAAGTGCTGCAGTCCTTAGGTTCGTCTCACTGACTTGGGAGCAGTCAGTATCATGGTTGCCAGGGGCGAAGAATGCGGGGAAAGGTAGTTAGGGAGTTTGGAACTGACATGTATACACTGCTATATTTTAAATGGTTAACCAACAAGAACCTACTGTAGCGCACAGGGAAGTCTGCTCAACGTCATGTGGCAGCCTGGATGGAAGGGGAGTCTGGCGGGGGGGTAGTGGAGGCATGTATGTATATGGCTGAGTCACTCTGCTATGCACCTGAAACTATCGCAGCGCTATGAATTGGCTCTACTTCAATGTAACATAAAAAGTTAGAAGACAACAACAACAAAAGAAAGGTTGGCACCGTATAGAGATCTCCCTCCTCTGCTTCTCTAGTTTTCCTTCTCAATGTGAGCACCGGTTTTAGACCGAGGAAGAAGACCTTTCATGGATTGCTAAAGTAGTGCTTGTGAGCTCAGCTGAGATTGTGTAATTCACTACAGCCTGCTGGCATGACTGAACCATTCACTCAGCTGACACATAGTGATACCGCCTCCTTGTCTAGAACAGAAGAGCTGTGAACCACTCACTGCGTATGTCTCGTGTCTGTGATATGCTTGGCATCCTACAGAATTTCCTTAAGTAACCAACTGGTTACTCTCCCTCCAGTTCCCCTCCATGAGCATGTGGGTTTTTGACAGTCACCTGTCAAAATCTGGTGTTGTTCGTTTCTTATTAGCTACAGACAGCATAGCAGGCTGCCTGTCATTACCATACAAAGCATTTCCAGAACTAATACGGGCTGTGTGGGGTCAATTTACTAGCAAGAAAATTTTATTTACTATGGAAGCAATTTGGCATATTTTTTGTTCCGGGCAGAAGCCTATTTGTGTGTTATAACTTAAGGGATGCTGCTTTAATGATTTTTAAGAGATACTCTTAAATTATCCAGTATGACTAAAGAAAGTTTGAACAATAATAACATTGGAAGATGATATTAAATATTTGGAGGGTTTAGTTGTTATAGGATTCTAGCCAGATAGAGTTCTAAAGATGTAGGCATTTTTTTCTTATTCCCATTCACAAGCTTCTCATCTTGACTCTAACATTAAAACGTGAAGCCTACGAGGAAGAAATTTTAGGCCAAAACATGTGGGAAGATTATCAATACTCAAATAACCAGATGATGATCTATGAAAATAAAAACAAGTAGAGGACTTCACAGAAAATAAATAACCCAAGAAGGGAAATTGAACTTCGTTATAGTGGTTATAAAATCTTGACAAGTCTCTTACCTTGAACCTTTTCATTTTTAAATTGAGGAAATTGTGCTAAATGTCCTGAAAATTACCTGTTTATCTTTAACTGTTTTTGCACATTTGGGCACCCACAAGTCTATTACAAAATTACAGAAAAGGGATGATATGGGACTTTGAATTTAAGTTGACATTAAAATAATTTTAAGTCAGGTTGTAACATTGTTTCCACATAGCTAAATGAAAGTTATAATGGATTAATTCACATATGGTAACCTGAATAAGAAAGAATATTTTATTTATTATTTGTTTGTCATCATTTCTTGGGCACATATTTTAAAAGGTATATTAGAAGATCAGAACATATTCCTGAAGGATGACAAAAATAAGATGGTATAATTATACACATATATATAGAATAATTAGAAACTAGAAAATTTTGCCTGGAGTACAGAAGACTTAATTATAGGTGATTTCAAATATGCAAGAAGTTGTCATATGAAAGATGTATTAAACATATTCCTTGTGACTGCAAGAGCAAAAATTGATGACAATAATCAGAAAGTAGAGGGAATCAGATTGTGACTTAAACCCTGATCAATCAATAGTACCTTCAGCACCAGAAGATTGTAGAAAGGCTTGAGATCACTGAATCTCATTCAAATAAGATTTAACATTTTTTCTAGCAGAATGCTACATACAGAATTAATGCAACAAAAGGGAAGGGGATTCAGTAAACTTCGGGGGATATTAAAGTACTTAGATTCCATTTATTTATTGCTATTTTAATGTATTTCTTAAGGAAGGTTTGAGAAAACTTGTATAATTATGGGCAGAAGTTTTTGTCTCAGCCAGCTGCTTTGGGGAGGGCAGGAATTCTGTTTTTGTGCTGAAAGTGTTTTCATGTTTTTTTTTGTTAGTTTTTTGTTTTTTTTTTTTTTTTACAAGATTTGTCTGTTTTCAGTGACACAGTGACATGCATACTCTCTTTTAATTCTTGTTATCTTCTAAAATACCTCTGTGCTGTGTTCCTCTGACTATAGCATGTTCTCCTTGAGGGTTGTAAGCATCTCTATGCCTTTGTACAGAACACATAAAATCTAGTAAATTACATTCACAATAAGTATTTGGCAATTGATCAATTAATTACAGATCTAAAATATTTTTGGATAAAATCATGAGTCTCAAATTCTCACTAGAATGACCTTATATAAAAGTGGAAGATTCTAGAAGAGCTGAAAACTCATCAGTGGTGAAATCCATTTGACAAAACTTTGTAGATTTGCTAAAAATAGCCATGATGGGGACAGACTGAAGTATGATAACATAGGTCAATGCTCATGTTCCCTCTTGAGAAATAGCAGCGTATTCAGGCGGCATACTAAGAAAGCGTTGACACCATGTAGACTCACATTCACCAGGCAAAATTATATTCAGTTGAATGTTATTAAAATTAGCTCACTTAATTGGTAAAAAGTTAAGTAGACACGATTCTTCTATAATTGTAAGCATGATCTAATTAGAAAGGGATTGACTGAGTCTAATGTCAAATTCATTGGCATTATTAGATGTCATTTCACCAGCAGCATCTGAAAAGTATGACATTAATGGTTCTTCAAATTTTTACACAGTTTCTGTGTAACACAGACCTAGGAGGGCATGGAAGACTCAGGTCTTTTTACAGGAGAAAGTTGGGCATATTTCTAGTTTATACACAGTACATGAGTTTTAAGGACATAGCAAAGCAGTAGCCTTCTTTCCCAGCTGATCTGAGAACCAACTGAGAAATGAGAAAAGAAAAGTCCTACAAAAATTGAATATTCCTTACAGTTGATAATGCTCATAATAACTGCTAAAACATTGAATTTCTCATGGTTCAAGTAGTGCTAAGTGATTTACATATATTAATTCATTTCATCTTCATAAAAGCCCTATGAAAGGTAATATTATTATCCCATTTTACATATAAATAAGACTAAAGCAAGGATGTATTAAATAATTTGACCAAGGTCACATGACTGGTAAATTGCAGGGCTCAGATCTAAGTCATGGTGCCAGAGTGCTCTTCACTATTAAATTTTACTCCTTTTCTGATTGATCCTGGAGTTATGCCTTCATCTGTGGGCAAGTCCTAATACTGAATCTTAGGGACAGTCATCCTTCCAACCCCCACAGCTCTGGGCTGGAACAGAACTCACACCCAGGGAGAGGCTGACCCTGGCCAAAGCTCAGGAGGCAAAAGGGTCAAATGCATGATTTCTGTGGACAGCTTGCTCTCAAGAGAAAGGAAGAGGAAGGTGCACCACAGATGTCCATTTTATTTCTCCAAAATTCCCAACCCAATGAGTTGCCTCTTCTTTCTTGGAGGAGAGAGGAAAAAGATATAGAAAAGAACGTGTACTACTTTACTGGTATTACCTTCATATGGAAGAAAATATTCTTAATGAAGACGTGTCCCATGCTCACCTACCTCTCTACTACCTTCTCCAATCTTTCTGTTCTCTTAAACTGGGCTAAACCTACGGTCCGCCAGGGCTGTGGAGAGGAGATCAGCAATGCATCAGGAAAATCCATTTCCAATTTCATGAGGGGACCAATCACTGTCTATGAGGGACCACTGATGGAAATTGGAGATTTTGCCTGTAAAGGGCTCTGAAATAGGTATGAATATTCCAAACCAATGACTTCCAGGTCTACCAAAACAGACACCATTCAAAAAAGATTTTTTTTCCTTCTAGAATTGGATATTCCTATCCAGTGAATCACTTCTCATTATTCCAACATTTAAATAGGATTTAATTTGATCTACTATTGTCCTTATCCTTCACATCTTATGTTTAATATTCCTTATCTGTGCTCTTTTTTTTTTTTTTTTTGCTAGAGTCAAAGGTGCAAAAATTCCATCTTTGTGGTCTCTCAGAGAAAAGTAACATCTCTACAATTTCTATCTTCAGCCTAAATAAGGAATAAAATTTGGAACAGCTGACCCCTTGCAGTAGACTCCTCTGGGCATCAACAGTTTAAAACTGGAAATTCAGTCATGTCCAGTAGGTCAAGAACTGAATATTGAAAGTGGCAAATATCATTGTGCTTATTGATACCTGAAAGGCCTGATTATGGAAAGACAGTTTTACCCTATAATGAATATTTGCTTCTGTCTTCTTTGCTTATTAACACTTTTGTGCATCCGTAGTCTGCCGGCATCCACTGAGGTTTTTGCAAGGCTCATGAACATATTGTAAGGCCAATACTTCTGAATTCAAAATAAAGCTGCAGCAAAGAACATCTCAAAACACCCAGAGTCTACTCCTGTGTTGACACCCTCACCTTTGGTGAACTAACATGGCCAAACTCAGCTCTACTTCACACTGTCTCATCTGGAAAAGTCAGATGCAAATAAGACTGTGATCAAGAAATGCAGGGGGCTTCCCAGGTGTCTCAGCGGTAAAAAATCCGCCTGTCAATGCAGGGGACACAAGAGACTGAGTTTGATCCTTAGCTTGGAAAGATCCCCTGGAAGAGGAAATGGCAACCCACTCTAATATTCTTACCTGGAGAATCCCATGGACAGAGGAGCCTGGCGGGCTACAGTCCATGGGGTCCCAAAGAGTCAAACACGACTAAGGATGCACGTGTGCAAGATCCAGAGTCTGTGCCATTACTAGAAAGCCATTTTTGGTGAGGGTCTCAACCAACATCTCTGAAATTCTTTTTCTCCCTTTTCCTGAAGCTGACAGACTCTACCTTTCTTGAGGCACTTATTTCATTTAAAGAGAGAAAAGTCTGTAGGAAGATAATTAAGGTCCATGGTCAGTTCTCTAGCCTTTATAAAAACAGTCACACGCCTGGGATGAAGCCAATAGGAATATCAATGACCAACAAAAGAAAAATTATATACACGGATCCCATGTATATAATCATCATCTCCTAAGAAGACATTATGATTTCACCTAAGAAATTTAAAGTGATCCCAAGAATGTTTTGTATAGAGCTTTTGTCTTTACACAAAGATCTAATCATAGCTAATATATTACGTTAGGTCTCCTTTTGTCTTTAATCTAGAACAATATCCTCTCCTTGTTAGTTCCTTGACACTGACATTTGGCAGAGTCCAGGATAACTGTCTTTTTTCTCTATTAAACTTTTTATTTTGTATTGCAGCCTAGCTGATTAACAATGTTGCAATGTTTTCAGGTGATCAGCAAAGGGACTCCCCACATACACCCAGGTATCCATTCGCCCCCAAACTCCCCTCCGTTCAGACTGCCTCATAACATTAAGCAAAGTTCCCTGTGTTGGACAGTAAGCAGGTCCTTGTTGGTCATCCATTTTAAATATATTAGTGTGTACCAACTATCTGTTAAATACTCCCCACATCCTGGATCAGTCTTCCTCAAAAAGCAGTTTAATTTATTTTCTGTCCGGTTTCCTGCAACCTGGAAATTCCGTCAATGAGAGCATCAGTCAGTCCAGAAAATGTACCGAAACTAGCATTCTGTTTCATTGCAAATATTTCAGTGTATTTTGTTTTGCATCACTGCTCCCCCACTTCCTTGAAAGATGGAGAAACCTATGTAGCCCAAAAGAATAAAGAGTCCAAGGTATGTTTGCAATTGATCTTTTTCTAAATGACTGTCCAGTTTTCTATATGTCATGGGTAAACATTGCATATTTTCCTCAGTGATTGGAAACGTCCCTTTCATAGTGCACTAAATCCTTCTTTGTACTTCGATCTACTCTGGATTTTCTATTTGCGTTTGTCTGTTTCTTCATACACTACTGTCACTTGTTTTTAATCATAGTAAAGTGAAGCATGGTACAGTACAATATACTCTATATTTGGGGCAGTCACATCTTTGCTACTTTTTCTTCTGCAGGCCTTCTCTAACCGTTACGGCTTATTTATTGTTCCATGTGAATCTTAGAATCAGACTGTTAGCTGCAGAATAAAAAGTTCTTGTGGAGATGTTTATTGCTGTTGTCACAAATTTATATATTAACTTTGGAAGAAGTGACATTTTTATGATGCTGAGTTTTCTTATCCAGGATAAAGAGATCTTTCTATTTGCTCAAAACTACTTGTGTGACTTTGAAGAGGTTTTTTGTTTGTCTTTAGTCCTTCACATGTAAGTTTTGTGCACTGTTCATTTGGTCATTCTCTAAGTACTTCATCTTTTCTTATTATTGTAAGTGAAGATGTCATCTCTTTAATTATATTTCTTAACTGCTAGTGTTTGTGTAGACAAATATTATTGATTTTTTATGTTAATTTTATATCCCTCTATCTGAGTAAATTTTCTTCTTACTTGTGTTATTTCAGCATTAGACCTCTTGGGTTTTACAGACACAAAATTATATAAATTTCAATGAGATATTTTAAGAGCTTTTCCTTTTCAATTCCAGTGCCTATAATTGTTTTCTTATATCTGAATGCAAAGTCTAGTATCTTTAATTCAGCATTAAAAAGAAGTAGAGATAGGCGTTCTCATTTTATTCCTGATTTTAGCAAGAGGATTTCTAGTATTTCTCCATTAAGTGGGACATCGGCATTTGGAATGAGGTATATGTGTTATTATTTTAAGGAAGTATCAATTGATTATTTATTAAATCATTTCCTTTGAGTTAGAAATAGCTGTTGACTCTTACCACAACATAATATGTTATGCTGCAGCATAATATATTCTTCAGTATAATATGCAATAATCAAATGTTTTCTTTGTTCTCTTTAAGCTTATTATTATAGATAATTACATGAATGGGTTTCCTAATATTGAATCTTCTTTATATTTATGAAGTAAGTCCCCTTTGGTATGATATATTATTTTTTAATATGTTGCTGAACTGTATTCAATAATATTTTATTTAGGATATTTCTATCCATATTCATAGTGTGATAAGAAGATTTTGAGTACAATCTTAATAAAGTACCTTTTTTTTAAATTTGGTGTATTGGTTTTTATTTTTTATTTTTTTCATTTATTTTTATTAGTTGGAGGCTAATTACTTTACAATATTGTAGTGGTTTTTGCCATACATTGACATGAATCAGCCATGGATTTACATGTGTTCCCCATCCCGATCCCCCCTCCCACCTCCCTCCCCATCTGATCCCTCTGGGTCTTCCCAGTGCACCAGCCCTGAGCACTTGTCTCATGCATCCAACCTGGGCTGGTGATCTATTTCACCCTTGATAGTATACTTGTTTCAATGCTATTCTCTCCGAACATCCCACCCTCGCCTTCTCCCACAGAGTCCAAAACTCTGTTCTGTACATCTGTGTCTCTTTTTCTGTTTTGCATATAAGGTTACCATTACCATCTTTTGAAAATTCCATATATATGTGTTAGTATACTGTATTGGTCTTTATCTTTCTGGCTTATTTCACTCTGTATGATGGGCTCCAGTTTCATCCATCTCATTAGAACTGATTCAAATGAATTCTTTTTAATGACTGAGTAATATTCCATGGTGTATATGTACCATAGCTTCCTTATCCATTCATCTGCTGATGGGCATCTAGGTTGCTTCCATGTCCTGGCTATTATAAACAGTGCTGCGATGAACAGTGGGGTGCACGTGTCTCTTTCAGATCTGGTTTCCTTGGTGTGTATGCCCAGGAGTGGGATTGCTGGGTCATATGGCAGAAATAAATGCAAAAGAAACAAAAGAGACCATAGCAAAAATCAACAAAGCTAAAAGCTGGTTTTTTGAAAAGATAAACAAAATTGACAAACTGTTAGCAAAACTCATTAAGAAAAAAGGGAGAAGAACCAAATCAACAAAATTAGAAATGAAAATGGAGAGATCACAACAGACAACACTGAAATACAAAGGATCATAAGAGACTACTACCAGCAGCTCTATGCCAATAAAATGGACAACTTAGAAGAAATGGACAAATTCTTAGAAAAGTATAACTTTCCAAAACTGAACCAGGAAGAAATAGAAGATCTTAACAGACCCATCACAAGCACAGAAATAGAAACTGTAATCAGAAATCTTCCAGAAAATAAAGTACCTTTTAAAGAGTTGGTTCCTATTTTCTGGAATAACAGTATTGGGTTTATATGGTTTCTGAAGGTCTAACAGAATTGTCTAGTAAAAGAGTCGGGACCTGATGATTGTTGTGATTAGTTCTTTGAAAATTTTTTCATGTTTTTTCCTCTGATCGTTGGTTGTTTTAAACATTCTCTGTCTACTGGGAATGTTTTGGGTAAACTATATTTCCCTGGAAAAATCAATTATTTTATGTAATTATTTTATTTATGTATTTTAAATTTATTTGCATAGAGGTATACAACCAAAACCTTTAACTGTATGGATCACAACAAACTGTGGGAAACACTTAAAGAGTGTTGAATACCAGACCCCCTAACCTGCCGCCTAAGAAATTTGTAGCAGGTCAAGAATGCAACAGTTAGAACTGGACATGGACCAACAGACTGGTTCCAAATCAGGAAAGGAGTACATCAAGGCTGTATATTGTCACCCTGCTTATTTAACATATATGCAGAGTACATCATGCGAAATGCCAGGCTGGATGAAGCACTAACTGGAATCAAGATTGCTGAGAGAAATATCAATAACCTCAGATACGCAGATGACACCACTGTTACAGCAGAAAGCAAAGAAAAACTAAAGAGACTCTTGATGAAAGTGAAAGTGGCCTAAAACTCAACATTCAGAAAACTAAGATCATGGTATCTGGTCCCAACACTTCATGGCAAATAGATGGGGAAACAATGGAAACATTGTTTCCAAAGTAAAGTGAGAGACTCTACTTTTTTGGGCTCCCAAATAGCTGCAGATGGTGACTTCAGCCATGAAATTAACTTGCTCCTTGGAAGAAAAGCTATGACCAACCTAGAGAGCATATTAAAAAGCAGAGACATTACTTTACCGACAAAGGTCTGTCTAGTCAAAGCTATGGTTTTTCCAGTAGCCATGTATGGATGTGAGAGTTGGACTATAAAGAAATCTGAGTGCCAAAGAATTGATGCTTTTGAACTGTGGTGTTGGAGAAGACTCTTGAGAGTCCCTTGGACTGCAAGGAGATCCAACCAGTCCATCCTAAAGGAGATCAGTCCTGGGTGTTCATTGGAAGGACTGATGTTGAAGCTGAAACTCCAATACTTTAGCCTCCTGATGCGAAAAACTGACTCATTGAAAAAGACCCTGATGCTGGGAAAGACTGAAGGCGGGAGGGGAAGGGGATAACAGAGGGTGCAATGATTGGATGGCATCACCGATGCAATGGACATGAGTGAGTAAACTCCGGGAATTGGTGATGGACAGGGAGGCCTGGCATGCTGAAGTCCATGGGGTTGCAATGAGTTGGACATGACTGAGCAACTGAACTGAACTGATGCAACTAGTCTCTTATGAATGCTTAATATCTTCTCATCCATTTCTATTTTGCATAATTTTTACACTTTTTTCCCATCTAGTAAATTAAGCTAAGTTGTGTTTTAGAATTATTTGTCATGATTTTCTTCTTCTATTTCTAACATTTATTTCTTCTCTTACTCTTATAATTTCTTCCGCTTTTTCAAATATAGCTATTTTTTCCAGTTGAGACCATTATTATAGTCATTTATTTCTATTATTTATTTTATTAATATACACCTCTATGATTTTGAACTTTTTGTTGCCATTGCTCTAATTGACCTCACAAATTTCAGTATGTAGTGCTTCTTATTATTGCTATTACCTCTGAAAGAAATTCTGACATTTTGTATATAATCTCCTGAGACCCAAGAGTTATTATCAAAGAGAATTAAAATGTCAAGGTGAAATGGTCTTCTAAATTGTATTCATAATTTGTTTACTGAAAATATGGTTTGTTTTATTTCCACTTTATGGGACATACTGAACCTATGTACCGAACGTACTCTCTGTGACCTAATTTATGAAAAGTTTGGGACAGTATTCCAAGTTCTTGAAAAAATAGTGCATTGTTAGGAGGAAGGCATTGCCAATTATTCTTGTGGTCTGTCTTTTGTATTATGTGTATGCTGCTGCTGCTAAGTCACTTCAGTTGTGTCCGACTCGGTGAAACCCCATAGACGGCAGCCCACCAGACTCCTCTGTCCCTGGGATACTCCAGGCAAGAACACTGGAGTGGGCTGCCATTTCCTTCTCCCTATTATATGTATAGGTCTTCTATATTCTTATTTTTTTTGTCCACACAAACCATCCTGAATTAAGATGTATGTATGAATGCTAACTATGATTAGTATGTTTCCATCAGTTTCTCCTTGTATGTTCTATACTTGAAGCCTATGAGCTGGTGGATTTCATATCTGATGTGTAGATGGTCATAACTATTATATTGTTATTGTGAATGATGTTCTTTTGTATCATAAAGTGTCCTTCTTGCTTTTGTTTAATACTTTTAGGATTGTATTCAAAGGGGACCTATATTCAAAATAATTTTGCTAATTATTTAGATTTCCATAGCTGCTTTTTAAATTTGCATCTACCTGATCTATTTTGCACATTTTTAAAAAATTTTAGCCTTTTTGAATCACTTTGTTTTATGTGTGTTTTACACTGAGTTTTGCTGTGTGAAAATGTCTTATACTGTCTTTCTGTTAACAGGTTATTAAAACTTCTTTGTATTGATGAAACTCAGGTGTTTGGTCTTAGCTTTATTATATTTCCCTTTTCATGTTTATTTTGTGTATTATGTTATAACCTGTTATTTTATTCTAGAGTATCTTTAAATTTTGTTTTATTTGGATACCTAAGTGAGTATATATTTTTTAGTAGACATCATAAAAATAATATCTTTATAAAAAGCTGTAATTTGTTGTTACTTTTCCTCAGTAAAATCAAAGAAAACTTGGATTTTAAAAAATAAATTGAAGTGACAGACTACATATTGAAATGTATTCATTGCAAAAAAGTAAGGAATTTAATACAATATCATAATTAAAATCTGCATTAAAATTAGTAAAGCACAGTACTAACATTGCAAAATATTAAATTAAGAGTTTTATAGAGGCTTGATGAATATTCTCAGAACAAACATAAACACAGTTAAGTTATGAACTGGGTGAAAATATTTGCAAATATATCTAACAGGGAACTTGTATCTATAGTATATTAAGAAATCTCAAAATAAAACAAACACAGAAACAAACAGAGCAATCTAATTAGGAAATTAGGGGACAAAAACAAAAGACATTTCACCAAAGAGAAAGTATAAAAAGCAAGTAAGCACATGAAAATATGTTCAACATTATTAGTCATTAGGAAAAACAAAAATTAAAAAACACCATGTGTTATCACTACATATTTATCAGAATAGCTAATATAAGAATAGCAACACCAAATCCTGGCAAGGATGCAGAAAAAATGATTTTTCTTATGTTGTTGGTAGGAATGTATAAAGGTTATAGCCACTCTGGAAGAGTTTGGATGTTTATTATAAGGTTAATCACACATTCTCCATGCAATGATACAGTTAAAAAAAAAAAAAAAAAAGCCAATCTCAAAAGGTTACATACTTTATGATTCTATTTCTCTAACATCCTCAAGCAAATAATAATAAAGATGAAGGTCAGACCAGTAGTTGTCAGGAGTTCAGAATGGCGGGGGTGGGGCAGGGTGAAATGAAGCTATGAGCAGGTAGCAGCTGGAGAGAGTTCCTTTGTGATGATGGAAGAGTTTTATATCTTGACTGAGGTGGTAGGTTCACAAATCCACAGTTGTGGTAAAATTGCATGGAACGACACTCTTAGGCACAAACACTCAAATAAGGACTTGTAGAAGGACACATACAGAAATGACCCACCAGGGATACAAATGAGAGCACGTGAAATCTGAATGAGGTCTGTAGATTGTCCTGAGGTCCATTTCCTGGCTTCAGTATTGTTCTGTAAAATTGTACGTAAAATAGTACAACTGGGGTACATGGGATCACTCTGCTATTTTTAAAACTCTGAGCGTATCATATTTTAAAAACACACAATAATCAAACAAATTCAGATTACGAATTACAAGAATTCCCCAGTGATAAAGAATCTGCCTGCCAATGCAGGAGACATGGGTTCCATCCCTGATCCGGGAAGATCTCACATGCCACACAGCAAACGAGCCCATGAGCCACGACTATTGAGCCCATACTCAAGAGCCGAGAGCTGCAACTACTGAAGCCCATGCACCCTAGGACCAGTGCCCTGCAAAAGAAGCCACTGCAATGAGAAGCCTGCGCATCACTACTAGAGAGTAACCAACCTTGTTATGTAAACACCCCCTTTTCCAATAAACATTCAGTCTGTCTTTCTCTGGCATCCTCGGAATTCTATTCTGAGTTTTATTATGATCTGCATTTTGACTTTGTAAATGTTGTGTGTGATTAATTACACGATAAAAGTGGTATTTTTCAAAAGAGGGTCTGAATCAGCATCATTATTGTTCAAACATAAATGTCCTGCAGAATCAGCACACTTCTGGTGGTGAGGCTAGGAATGTGAGTTGAAGCACTGAAAAGTCTTAAAATGCCAACGCTGTGTCAATTACCATGCGGATACAGGCTACCAATTTCTTCAAAACAACATTTCTCCCCACCATATATCTCTGAAGAAGAATTAACATCAGAAGAAGAAAAATATATTTTGTTAGTTGCATTTTACTTCCATAATCTTTCAAACCAATCCAGAAAAAGAAAACCTTGGACATTTTGATTCTTTCATGTGTAAAAAAGAAACTGAACTCATAATTAAAATAATAAAAAATGCTAATCTGAATATCTCTACGGGTAAAATGTAGTGCTGGGTTGTGTGGAAGATCCAAAGATTTTAAAAGGCACATCTACAGCTTGAAACTAATACTACTCTAAAAAAATAGCCTATTAAAAAATTTAAAAAGCATGTTTAAGTCCACTCAAAAGAAATTCTATATTCTGCAAAGCAAGCCCAGTTTGGAGCGGGTGGAGAAAGCACCTACTCTTGTCTGACAATTCAGATGATCATCTCAAGGTTTCATACCAGACTATTGGTTTGAGGGTATGAAGTCGCACCTTCTTTTTGTTTTGGGAGGGCCATACTTAGCTTGAGTACAAGTGCATCCGACCCACAAGACGCACCTGGTGGTACATCTTGCTACCCCAGGGACTGTAGCCTGCCAGGCTACTCTGTCCAGAAGTAAAGCTTTTGATAGTAAACTTTTTTAATTCACCAACTTAAGATCTCAGTTAAGGAGAAGGAAAAGTCAGTTTCTCTTTCTTTCTTATTTTTTGGGGCAAAAGGTTGTAGTGGATGAGATGACTATAAAATCAGTCCAGGTTGGTGAGTAGTGGATGAATAAGCTGCATATGAATGACTTGATAGGTGCTTTTTCATATTAAGGATCCCCCCAAATATTAACATAATACAGAATATAATTCAGTTCATATACACACACAATCTTTATCAGTGTCACAATATTCTTAATGCATCCCTTAAACTAATTAGTTATATATATATATATACATTTTTTTCTTACTATGTTTTTTCTACTACTTCCCTGGGAGACAAAAAATAATCATATGAACCATTGGGACACAGAAATGAAAATTATGCTGAGTATGTGCATGCATGCTCAAACATGTCCAACTCTTTGCGACCCTATGGACTGTATTCCACCAGGCTCCTCTTTCCATTTTTTTCAGGCAAGAATACTGAGTGGGTTGCCATTTCCTCCTCCATGGGCTCTTTCCAACCCAGGAATTGAACTCGCGTCTCCTGAGTCTCCTGCATTGGCAGGCGGATTCTTTACCACTGAGCTACCTGGGAATCACTATGCTGAGTACGGTTTCCCAGGTGGTGCTGGTGGAGATGCAAGAGACTCTCACCCTGGATCAGGAAGATCCCCTGGAGTAGGAAATGGCAACCCACTCCAGTATTCTTGCCTGAAAAATCCCATGGAAAAAGGAGTCTGGTGGGCTACAGTCTATAGGGTTGCAAAGAGTTGGACATGATTGAACACACACATGCACAAACTCAGTGTAATTTTTATTTCATGTGTCCCAGTGGTTCATGTGGTTACTTTTTATCTCCCAGAGAAGTAGTAGAGAAAACATGGTTAAAAAAAAAAAAAAAAGGAACAAAACAATTAGTTTAGAGGATTCATTGAGAGTATTGTGACACTGATAAAGATTGTGTATGTGTGTATGAACTGTATTATGTTCGGTATCATGTTAATATTTGGCAGGATACTTAATATGAAAAACTGCTTATCAAGTCATTCATCTGTAGCTTATTCATCCACCATTCACCAACCTGGACTGATTTTATAGTCATCTCATCCACTACAACATTTTGCCCCCCAAAATAAAAAAGAATGAGAAGCTAGAGAAAGTGACTTTTCCTTCTCCTACTGAGAGCTTAGGTTGGTGAATAAAAAAAACTTCTATTATTGAAAGTTTTATTTCTAGAACCAGAAAAACAGTGAATAAGGAAATGAATATTTTATATTTCACCTGCCAAGAACTCAAATCCCAAATGACATAGCATACTTAAATACAGTTATTATGGCCATACGGTGTTTTTGGTCTGTAGCAATACAGCATTATTAAAAATGTTCAATTGCTGGAGTTCAAATCATTATATATATATTATATATATATATATGGAAATGTATATATATAATGTATATATATACATTATGTATATATAATGTATATATATAATGGAAATACATATATACTCCAAATTTTAAGGCAACTTCTTTATACGAAGCCTGTTTTAGGAGAACTGTCAGTTTATGATGAGCTTAAATGCTCTGTGCTATATATTGTTTTCTCAGCCACTGCAGGACACAGTTGGTTTCAGCACCGAGTCATTTCCAGCTGTGTCAAGCTGTGCCCTGAATCTCCTAGTATCCAAGCACCACTAACAGTAGAACACTTATTCTTGACCAAAGTGAAAAATATCTTCCACCAGCCATTCTTGCCTATAGGACTTTAGATCCACGTGCAAATCAGACTGGTTCAAATCCATTTGGATGCATTTTCGGTAATATAACAGGAAGAACTTTCCCCACAGTTAATACATCTCCTTTCTTGGAGAAACTGTGCTCCAGCCAAACAAGGAGGTTTATGGCTCTCAGAGCACTCAGTATGTACTTTGCTTTTTCTTTGCTCAGTTTATTCCTGCTACATGAACTTCTCCCTTTCACTGGTTTTGTCTTATCCATGCAGGAACCAGCAGAAGTGAAGAATCGCCTGCCAAGGATTACATTGCTCTAAAATCTAGTACCTTGGGCTGTGATTCTCCCCTGAGTGATCGCCACAGGCTTCATGATCTTCAGCCAGTGCCCCATCTGATATGCCCCAGAGAATTCAAGCACCATTTGATGTACTGGTTGCTTGCTCTGCAACTCAATCAAGAGCCCCACTCAGAGTTGGAGGAGGGATCCTACCTGAAGCTGGTGCCTTAAAATTTTTTTTGGCAAATGGATCAATGTGATATATTTGCCATCAAGGTCCAGAGAATTTCTGTCTTCTTTCATAGTGGTAAGAAACTCCAATACTTTGGCTACCTCATGCGAAGAGTTGACTCATTGGAAAAGACCCTGATGCTGGGAGGGATGGGGGGCAGGAGGAGAAGGGGACGACAGAGGATGAGATGGCTGGATGGCATCACCGACTCAAAGGGCATGAGTTTGAGTAAACTCCGGGAGTTCGTGATGGACAGGGAGGCCTGGCGTGCTGCGATTCATGGGGTCGCAAAGAGTCGGACATGACTGAGTGACTGAACTGAACTGAACTGAAGTCTAAAAAGCTATAGCAGTAGTGATGATATGCCAAAATGTTGCAAAGCACTAGTTTGCTCCATCTTTAGGAATACTACAGGTATGGCTGAATCCTCAGTACTTTGAGACTTTTCTCCCACCTTCTGTCAAACTTAGAGGTAACTGCTTCTTCCTTACCATTGGCATGATGTCATCAATATAGTAGACCAGAGAGATGGCCTGTGACATGGTGAGATCATCTAGACTTTTTGCTGTTAAATCGTGAAAGAAAGACCGAGAGTTGGCATAGTCTTGGGATAAGACAGTGATAATGCCCTCTCTCTGTCTGGGGAATGGAAACTTATTCTGCTCTTCTCTGATAATTGCCCAGATGCAGGGAGCAGTCAGCTTGATGTCTGCATTCTAGAAGTAGGGAGTGTGTTGTGAACTCCGACAAAGAGGCACCAAATGGGACGATGATTGCAATCTGTTCAACACCTGATAAAACTTGTGAAATCCACTGTCATTTTTCATTTTACCTATATATCTTACACATAATCCAAAAGGGAGAATTAAATGGGACTGTGATAAAAATCACTAACCTGAATCTTCCAATTATTGAATGATGGCCCTAATTTTTGCTATTTCACTAGAACGTGGTATTAATTTTTGTGTGCTATTTTGGTGGGTACTGTGATTTCTAGAGGCTTCTACTTGCTCCCTGGTACCACATTATCTCTCATACCACAGTTTAGGAGCCAGTGTGGGAAGTCTGCCAGTAGTTTATTTCAACTATGCATTCAGCAATCCAAGAAATAACAAGAGTTTGGTTTTGTGGACTCCTTAGACTTACCCACAGTTCATTTGACTTGAGACAATAAGTTATTTGTTACCTGAACCTCATAACCTTGACTCTGATAAGTGGACCAAAGTGATGCTTTTCTTTTTGTTGGTATAAATTCATTTACTTATCAATTTTTAAATTTATTTATTTTCCGCCTTTAACATTTTATTTTATATTTGAGTGGTAAAGAATTGGCCTGCCAGTGTGGGAGACATGGATTGGATGCCTGGATTGGGAAGATCCCCTGGAGGAAGAAATGGCAACCCACTCCTTTGGGTTGCCATTCTCTCCACGCCTGGGAAATCCTATGGACAGGCCTGGCTACAGTCCAAGGGGTTGCAAAAGAGTCCGGCAGACTTAGCAACTAAACAACAAATTAACAATGTTGAAGCAATTTCAGGTGAATAGCAAAGGGACTCAGCCATGCACCAAGTGATGTTCTTGATCCACAGAGATTATCACTTGCTTAGAGCTGCAGAAGGTTGTGGATTTACTTTCAGTCTATACATGGATCCCCTGGTAAATATTTACAGGTGTCTCTTTGGAGATGGCTATGAGGACAATTTGGACTCATATTTTCTGGGCCATCATAGGATAGTTGCTGAAAGTTTCACAGGCTCTTCTTTGTACAAAAGGCTCTTCATCCGTGAAATAAGTCAAATCTGGGGCCTGTGTAGCTCAAGTTAAGCCTATGTTCACCTGAACTCTGGTGTTTAAGAAGTGCTGCTAGATAGCTTCTGGCACTTTGGAATTTGATTCTCTCGACCATAATGAGGAAAAACCATTAAGGGGAGCATCTTTTTCTTGACGACAGCCACTATAGTTTTATTTATTTATGTATTTGCTGGTTTGTTTATTTAAAGAATGCTAATTTCTTCTTTACTCACCTATTTCTCAAGCCTTAGTGAAGGTGTGTGTACTTAATGTGTAGGTTGCATGTGATAAGGATTTGGATACTTTTCTTTGTACCCAGAAATTTCTGATGACTTGACTTCACTACACAGTCAGCCTCTGAGTATAGATTTCAGTTCACCAGCTGAGCAGGTACATAAATTAATCCTTTGAATACAGAATCTCTGATAAAGTTTTCCTAAACTTGGTTCAATATAAAATTATGTTCCTTCCGCCCTGCTATAAGGCCAATAAGAAATCAATTTCCACACATATTCCCCAGGTTTCTGCTGATATAAATTTTCAAAGTCTTGCCATTTTTTGGTGTATAAGTGTTCTTGAAGGTCAAACTTTATTCTTGTTCTCCTGGGGTGTGCTGAGCTGTGGGTCTGAGAGGTGGCAACAGGGGTGAGGATAAATGGCTTCGCCTTCCACAATAAATCTTCCAATGAAGTCATCTGGATACAAGCCTAAATAACGTAGTCTGGTCTTAGCAGAAGAGGGGTTGTTCCTGTTGGCAACGGCATCTCAGCAGGATTTTGGGACCAGGATACTCCAAACCACTCAAATCTGTTTGAAAGTCTTAGTTAAATTATTGGGGTCCATGTCTTTCTCAAATATTTCTCCAACTTTCACTTAGAAGAACTGGTCAGCCTATGAATTCAAATTTGTTGTCATTCAATAGCACTCAGAATCAGACTCAGGTTCTGATTTAAGTGTCTGTCTGCCCTGAAGTGAAAAGAGAGAATTTATTCGGGGTTAATCACTGATGCTTCCATGACATCCTGTCCATGGTTTCAGTTGAACCTTTAAAACCATGAGCTTGTCACTTGCTTTGCTTAAACTCTCCATAATGTTCACATAATGGATCTCAGGGGCAGATACCTACTTGTTCACCGAATTTTTGCCTTCAGTCACCCTTTGTATAATTAAACACAATGTCTGCATTGGTCCCCAGGATTGCTATGCTAACAGGATCATCTTTGCATTCATATATAATGGGTTTAGACAACCAAAATCAAATTCCCATGCTCCTTAGTACCCTACCTGCCACCCTGCTGGTTCTACACACGCAATATGTGTGTGTATTTAAAGAAGTAGACTTCTCTCAGTTGTGATCCCAGGACTCAATAAAATCCTAGGTAGGGGAAAGATTAAAAACTTATTTTTGTGGTTGAACAAGAGTCAAGATATCTAAGTGTCCATCAGGGTTTAATTTTAGAAAACAGAATCCACTATAACTAGTTTGAGCAATGAATATTCCCTTATATTTTAGGAAGTGGCTTCTAGAATTGTTGGCAGGGTTGAAGAAATAGATTTTAATTGAACGTTCAGAACTGACCCCAAAAGACATACTGCAGAATGTGACCAACAAGTCACACTACCACTGCCACTCTGAGAAAGCTATTAAGGTCTAGAAAATGCTCTAATCAAGAAGTAACCACAATCACAAACTTATGAAAAAACTCATGAAGCATGCTGCAATTTCTAGAAGTTTCTATGGGTCACACTTGCAAAAATTACACTTCACCCTCCCTCTAGACGTCTGTGAAGCTAGTGACTCAATGGAGACCACCATTACCACCATCTCTGCTAACACTGATACAGGTAAACTGAATAGTCTGCTGATATAGCCTATGTGCAGAAACTCAGAAGCAGTGAAAATGAAGCCTCTATTTTCATCCTCCAAAAGTCATAAAAACCTCCAAGCTGGCAAAAGATAAATCATTTTTTGAAGACCAACTTTAGGGAAACTTTAAAAATGAAGTTTTTTTGCTTTCTCTCTCTTCAAGTGTAGGAAAGAACACACACCCCCACATACACACAAGTTATGTCCTAATTCACCATATTCATCACTTCAAGAAAAGAGCTGACGTCATCGTCAGGAACACTTCGAGTTCTTCCCGGCCCCAAGGATCACAGATATATATAGGAAAGCTCTTTATCTCTATATGCTCTGCATCCCTTTTGTATAAATTAAAATGAAATTATGTAACTCATAAGGACACCGTGCTAAGTCAGTCAGCCTATGGTGGATGCCACGCCTGAGATATGATGGGTGAGAACAAATAAATTGCCAAAGGAGCGATGAAGCATAACTTTCCCCCATTCAGGCACTGCTTGTGTTTTCCTCTCTCCACTCCTCCAACCCACCAAACAGAAAACTCAGCACATAATCACGTCTAAATATCATGTTAGCTAATATTCAAAACACATTCCTTTATTAGATATTAAATTAGATAATGAATGAGTCAGAACTAAAATAGAATCACTTGCCTTTCTTCCACTCTGCACCCTATGATGGAGCCAGCCTGATGTTCAAACCACGTGAGCCAGTAATAAGAGATGTTTATAGCTAGCATCCATTGTCATTGATCGGTGCTTTTGCCCTGTGTATTATTAAATATTTTGACTACCCCTCAGGGGTAGATATTAGTAAAGAATATAAATAGTCATGTAAAAAGAAACAAATCAGAGAGCAAAATAAGTAGTCAGTTCCTGAATATTAAGAGGTGCCCGAGGAGAAACAGAGACCATCTAGCTCCTGAATGAAATTTTTCCCCATAAATACAGCTGTCTCCTTTTAAATTTAGACTGACTTCTTATGCTGCTCTATAGTTTATGAAGCTTCTTTCCTATATGTTGTTTTATCCAATGTTCACAGGCCCCCTCTGAACTATGAAGTACAAGGTGTCCCTTATTGGAACAGCAATGGAATACTCTAGATTTTCATGCTTTTCACGTATTGGAGCCATACTGAGAAAAGACTGCTGTCTGTATACAGGTTGTATGACCATATTTAAATAAAGAGGTCACTTTGTGTGTGTGTGTGTGTGTGTGTGTGTGTGTGTGTGTATTTAAAGAAGCAGTATTTCTCTCAGTTGTGATCCCAGAGCCCAATAAAGTCCTAGGTAGGGAGAAGATTAAATTATTTTTGTGGGTAAGCAAGAGTCAGGATATCTAAGAAATAGCTTTTGTGTTGTATCTCTTCTTGAAACATGTGTGTCTGTGTGCGTGTGTACCCCTTCTCCACCTTTAACTTTAAGAAGAAGTTCCTCGATCCCTGGGGACGATTTAGTGAAAGCAGTATCAGAAATAAATATATAGGGTTTTTAAATTCTCCCTTGATAATATAATACTTTGAAAATTCTTTGGAAAACTTCAGTCTTGTTTTGTTATGTAACTAAAAACAGGGGAAGAGATTTGTGTGTATAGAAATTGGATAATTAAAGAAAGAGGAGGGCCAAGGTGACATTTCTTCCCCCAGGAATGTAACTTTGTGCAAAAAAAAATTAGGGTTACAGGATCATCTCTTCCACATCACTTGAAGATCAAGCTTTTTACTCCTTGCATAAGACTTATTGAAAAGTATATATCCACTGAATATCCTGACTTTTTCCTTCAGTCCAGTTCAGTTAAGCCACTCAGTTGTGTCTGACTCTGTGAGCCCATGAACTGTAGCATGCCAGGCCTCCCTGTCTATCACCAACTCCCGGAGTCCACCCAAACCCATGTCCATTGAGTCAGTTATGCCATCAAACCATCTCATCCTCTGTCGTTCCCTTCTCCTCCTGCCCTCAATCTTTCCCAGCATCAAGGTCTTTTCAAATGAGTCAGCTCTTTGTATCAGGTGGCCAAAGTATTGGAGTCTCAACTTCAACATCAGTCCTTCCATTGAACACCCAGGACTGCTCTCCTTTAGGATGGACTGGTTGAATCTCCTTGCAGTTCAAGGGACTCTCAAGAGTCTTCTCCAACACTACAGTTCAAAAGCATCAGTTCTTTTGTGCTCAGCTTTCTTTATAGTCCAACTCTCACATCCATACATGACTACCAGAAAAACCATAGCCTTGACTAGACAGACCTTTGTTGACAAAGTAATGTCTCTCCTTTTTAACATACTGTCTAGGCTGGTCATAAATTTCCTTCCAAGGAGTATGCGTCTTTTAATTTCAAGGCTGATTATGGAGCCCAAAAAGTAAAATCAGCCACTGTTTCCCCATCTATTTGCCGTGAAGTGATGGGACTGGATGCCATGATCTTAGTTTTCTGAATGTTGAGCTTTAAGCCAACTTTTTCACTCTCCTCTTTCACTTTCATCAACAGGCTCTTTAGTTCTTCTTCACGTTCTGCCATAAGGGTGGTGTAATCTGCATATCTGAGGTTATTGATATTTCTCCCGGCAATCTTGATTCTAGCTTGGGCTTCCTCCAGCCCAGCGTTTCTCATGATGTACTCTGCATATAAGTTAAATAAGCAGGGTGACAATATACAGCCTTGACGTACTCCTTTTCCTATTTGGAACCAGTCTGTTGTTCCATGTCCAGTTCTAACTGTTGCTTCCTGACCTGCACACAGGTTTCTCAAAAGGAGGGCCAGGTGGTCTGTGGTGGTTAACAGTTAACACATATTTTTTTCTATGGGCTAATTTCTCTATCTGATGAATAAATGGGTCAAAACTCAATGAGGACAATTTATTTTATCAAGATTCCACAGTTGGTAAATGTCAGAATCAGAACTGCAGGTTTCTAGTTCTAGGGATCATACTCCTTCTTCTGCAAAAAATTATCTTTCTTGACCTTAAGAATCCAGGGAAGAGCACTGTGCCTTCTGGGTCTCTGAAGTAGCCATGACTGTAACTGGAATTGAAGAGGCTCAGGGATGAAAGTGATCCCAGGGACAGTAGCTGTGCAATAACAAAACATCTCCTTAGGAAGCTCATCTGATTCAGGAACCATGAAACTGATAGGTCTTCAAACATAAGAGATGGTCATCTTTCTCAAGTTCTGTATCATAACACAGATGGACACAAATTGATGTCTCAGTTTTCACACTGCTCATCCACAGATTTGTGCTGCCATGGGCTCTGCTTATGTAAACATCTCAACATCAAAACAAAATTGCCTGTCTGTTTGTTTTTTTTTAAACATATTTCACATATTTAAGGAACACAGAAAATACATAAAGCAATCAAAAGAGGAAGTGAGGAGAGAAGAAAGAAAAAGAAAGAGAGAAAGAAGAGCAATAAAAACAAAGGTCCCCTGGGACTTCCCTGGTGGTCCCGTGGTTAAGACTTTGCCTTCCCATGCAGGGGTTGTGGGTTCAATCCCTGGTCAGGAAGCTAAGATGCCACATGCCTCATGGCCAAAAAGACCAAACCATAAAACAGAAGCGTTATTGTAACAAATCCAATATAGACTTTAAAAGTGGCCCACATGAAAAAAAAATCTTAAAAAAAAAAAAGAAAGGTCCTCATAAATGTGATCACACCGGGATGCAGACCCGAGGAAACTGCTTCACCTCCTGTTAAGTCCATTATCTTCTTTCTATCCCCTGCCACAATGGATGAAGACAGAATATTTTTTATAATAGAGAGGTGATAACTGTGACCTTTAGTCATATTGATTCACAAATTAAGAAGTGTTTTGCATTGTTGAAAATTGCCATTCCAACATTTATTACAGAAATGATAGGAGCTCAAGCTATAACTGAGGTGAAAACTGTCAAACACTTGTGAGATAAAATAGTCAGTATCTTAAGACAATATTCACTTCACATTCTTAACCTCTAGAAAAATATCAAGGCTTTTGTTCTTTCCTCCTACTCTCTCCTCCTGACCTCTGCATAATGGTCAAGGGCACAGAGTTGGGCCAAAGGGATAGGGAATCAATGAAATAAAAGATAAAACTCTCCTTGCACGCTCAGTCACTTCAGTTATGTCCGATTCTTTGTGACCCCATGGACTGTAGCCCACCAGGCTCCTCTGTCCATGGAATTCTCCAGGCAAGAATACTGGAGTGGGTTACCATTTCCTTCTCCAAAACTCTGCTTGCCCTTCCCTTATCTTTTGGAGATTTCTTCCCAGTCTGAATTTCTTTGTCTGCCCTTCTTCTCTTCACCTTTGGCCTTGGTAATCCAGGCTCACAGTTATTCCTGCACTTGGGAACGAGTTGTCATTTTTCTTATTTTTCCTAGTTTGAGGAAGAAGATTATGAGAAAATTGTATGCAGTGAAATCAAAAAGTAATAGACTTTTAAGACTGAAGGCATGGTAAATGCTATAAAGAAGCTCAAAGGTCGAGAACAGGATCATAGGATTTCACTATAAAGATGTGACTGGCAATCAGGAGGTCACCAGTGACCTTCAAAAGATGAGCATTAGTAGTGGATGTATCATAAGATTAATTGCAGTGAATTGAATAAAATGAAAGAGAATAATAATAGATTTGCTCTTTATTTTTAGGAAGATTTAAATCAAATATAACTTTCATTGTAGAGACTTTTGTGTGATCAAACTCCTATCAATTAAAATACCTATTTCAGTTATCCATTCTTATATACAACTTAGTGCTTTAAAAAGTTACTTTTATCTCCTATAGCAGTTTAGTCCACTGGGATCAACAGCAGTCTCTGTTTAGAGCCCTCACAGGATTTCCCTGGTGGTGCAGTGGACAGGAGTCTGCCTGCCAATGCAGTGGACGCAGGTTCGATTCCTGGTCCAGGAGGATTCCACAAGCTAGGCACGGTGGCTCGGCCCGTGCTCTACAACTACCAAAGCCCTTGCACCTACAGCCTGTGCTCTGAGACAGAAGAGGCCACAGCAATGAGAAGCCCACGCACTGCAATGAAAAGTAGCCCCCACTTGCGGCAAGTAGAGAAAGACCCCCACCAGGCAACAAAAACCTAGTGCAGCCAAAGGAGGAAAATAAGTAAATTAATTAATTTATTAATTTTTTTTAAAAGAAGAGAGAACTCTCAGAACTTGCAGCCAGATATCAGCTGAGGCTGCATTTATTTGAAGACCTAACTTTGCTGGACACCCAAGATGGATCACTCCCAATAATGCCCACTGGTGTTGACTTCTGGCCATAGACTTGACTGACATCATGGACCAGAACCGTACTCAGGACTTCACTTCATAGCCATCTATCAGCCTGGGGATCTCTCAGGGTCCTCCCAAGAGGGAGTGTAACAAAATATCTGGATGGAATTTCAACACTTTTTTGGTCTATTCTCAAAAAACATTCAATATCACTTTTATCACATGCTCTTGATCAGAGTGAGACCAGGATCAGATAGAAAAACACGGGATAAATTTTGAATCTAAACTCTATCATTAGCAACTCCCCTCTGCTTCCAAGTTGGTTTTCAGATAATACTGTTTTGAAGGACATAAGACATTTAGGTTATAATCAATATGTGTGACTTAATAAGAATTTTTTTCCCTTTGTATTCAGTCAAGATCCTCTGGAGAAGCAATGGGCTACCCACTCCAGTATTCTTGGGCTTTCCTGGTGACAGTGAAAGAATCTGCCTACAATGCGGGAGACCTGGGTTCTACCCCCTGGTTTAGGAAGATCCCTTGGAGAAGGACATGGCAACCCACTCCAGTATTCTTGCCTGAAGAATCCCCATGGACAGAGGAGCCTGATGGCTACTGTCCATGGGCTCTCAAAAAGTCACACACAATTGAGTGACAAAGCACAGCATAATACATACAGTCAAGATACAAAGAGACGACCCATTGGAAAAGACCCTGATGCTGGGAAAGACTGAGGGCAGGAGGAGAAGGGGACGGCAGAGTATAAGATGGTAGGATGGCATCACTGACTCAACGCACATAAGCTTGAGCACACTTAAGGGGATAGTGAAGGAAAGGAAAGCCTGGCATGCTGCAGTCCATGGGATCACAAGGAGTTGGACATGACCAAGCAACTGAACAACACCAACAATATTATATTCTGCAGAGTGGGAGGGGTAAGATACAGGAAATCAAGAACCTTCTCCCATTTATACACTTGAGTTCTATTCCCAAGCCTGACCTATCCCTGATGATACAATCATGTTCAAAGAAGCTATCAAAAGCCATCAAAAGGAGTGTTGAATTCAGTGCCTCTGGCTGGAGAAGAAACAACACAAACATATGAAAAAAAGAACCAAAATGATCAAAGGAATGAGATAGTCTTGTCCATTTCAAGAGGTGACAGACTAATGTTAAAATAAACAAAATAGCTAGTACATAAATTAAGGCTAACTGTGTTGCAATGTAGTATTAACAGGAGTGCTTTATAGCACTTTTTAGCAATTTGGCCTATAGAACATTCTAGTGTATTAAGCACAATGTTGAGCTTGTGTTTTGAATACAGAAATTGCTGAGAAAGAGCATGATGGATTTTTTTGCACATGCACTCCAATGGCCAGATTTGCTGAAGCACTGTGCTCCCAGTCAATAGTACCCTTGTAGCTTGTTTGTTTAATTGATTGCAATGCTATGTCAACCTTCACGACCAAAGTGTCAAATATTTGCAGACTGGGACACGTAGTGTTTGGCACTATTTGGTCCTCCCCTCAATGCTGCTGCAGATGCGGCTGTTTACATATTATATTCAGCCACACAGAAATCCAAATTTACTTAATTAAAGAGAGTTATGTCCACAGACGGCGTCAAGTCCATCAACGTTGCTGACAATTCTGATTTCAAAGAAAACAAGCACTAGAGTTTCCAACTCAGTTACACTGCCAAGTAATTGTTTTTGACTAATTAGTTTCTGTATTAAAAGATTCAATGAAAGGAGGATGTTTAGAAGAAACAAATATTTGTTCTCTGGATTTGATGATCTCTTCTTAGTACCTCATTGCACTTCTAAATATTCATCTGCATTTTGCTCCATTTGAACAAAAATATGAAATGGAAAACTGCTGTGGATATGTTGTTGATTTTGCAGCTTTTGTCTGAGAACATCACATGGGTCCTCATGCTTAACAATTTTCACATTGACTTGAACAAGGACAACAACATCTTAGTGTTTCCATTGAATGTCTTGACAGGTGGGATTTTTCAGAGGGCCACCTGATAAAGTGAACCTAGCCAGACAAGGGAGCTAGCAGACAGCCCAGAATGCAGCCAGACAGGAGGGCATGCAGACATTACCTAGGGTTCTATGTTTTCCCTGTTTCTCCTGCTCCCCACATGGTTAGCACAGGCCATGAATATGAAGTGGACCTTCCCTAGAGGGTAAGATGGAATGGAGATTGGGGAGCTGGAAGGAAAATGGCTGATACAACTTTCATAGTGAATTGCCAGGACTTGTGGAGTAGAAGAACAAAATTTTGCACTGAAGCTGCAGCAATCCCATTTTAGTTGAAGAAGTATGTTCAAGTAAGTGAATTAATTTTCCCCAAACCACTGAGAGTTGTGAAATCCAGCTGCATCAGACTTCAAAGTTCATAACTTTCCCATTCTTCCATGCCAAAAATTTCACCTGCATAGAACTAATAATGATACTTTAATACAAAATATCTACTAAAAATGACACCATCATATAGTTGATGAAGAACATTTTTTCTGTTGGCACGTTTCATCTGCTTTGTGAAACTGACCAATACCTGAATACATTATAAGCTTGGAAGGGAGGAGGGATTGTCTTGATTTACTATATCCAAAGGTCATATGTTCAGTTCAACATGGATAGTGCTTTATAAATCCATTTGTTCTAAGAACTATGTAAAATGAATAATGTGATGACAATATCAAATGCCATTTTCAGTCACATTCTGTATGCTAGATTCTGTGTTAAGAGTTTAAATAAACCATCTCTTTCACTCTTGATATGCAGTAGTGTTATTTTTTGTTGTTGTTGTACAGATATGGAAATAACTTCAGAATTTCATTAAAAGTAATGGAGGCTACTATTAGATACAGATTCTGACATGCTCTAACCCGGGGATCAGCAAACTGTGACCCATAAGCGAAACCCAACCTTCTGCCTGTGAGACAAAAATGATTTTTGCAGTTCTTAATAGTTGGAGAAATCAAAAGAAAACTCATTTTTCGTGACTCATGAAAACTATATCAAAATTCAACTTCAGCATCTGTAAAGAAAGCTTTATTGCAACACACAAAAAAACAGTGGAGGCTGGATTCAAAGTTGTGCCTAACTTACTCCCAAACCTGCATGCACACTCTTACCCACTACTCTGCACATCCTTCCCCATCTTTGCTCTGTGAAAGTTAGAGGAGAGGATGCTGTCATCGTGATATGATGGAATTTCATCTTTGAAGATCATGGTCCTGCCAACTCTGATTCTTATGATATTATGAGGGAGCTCTAACAATTTGGGTGATGCTTCACTCTGATACAACAAGACTTCCAGGGGTGGGAGAAGAGACTATGGTATTGCTAGGATTACCTAAGAGCTCCCAAGCCACAAATCCATGACATTTTGTGAGAGTGTAGATCATTAACCTTAGTGCTCTGAGTACTAAGCAGCTCAAATTTGGGAATCTACCAGAAGTGTCAAGTTAAGTCCTGATCATCTCACAGGTAGGGAACTGATTTATCATAGAGAGATTGGTGGTACTGGGGAGAATGCATAGGATCCCTTGCCAGCGTACAGGACATTCTGTCATATTGAAGCTGTTCTCTTCTATGTTAGAAACTAAAACTCCCTAACTGACTTGGGCATCAATGATGGTAAGGTGAGAAATGCATCAAGTGGTTCAAGAAAACAAAAGTCTGGACCTGAAACCAATTTCTTCCCATCTTTGTAATTTTATCCTTCTAGGGCTAAACTTTCTATCTGTAATTCAATAAGCCAGATCATTTTAAAGTTTTTTCAGTTTCAAAATCTTCAACTGAAAAATAAAATTATGATACTTGGGAAAAAAAATCTGCAATCTAGTAATGATGATATGAGCTTGAATTTAGTGCATCATTTTAGAGAAGAAAAGAGCCAGCCCACCCTTCCCCTGGTCCTCTGACTAGGGAGTATAGTCTGACCAACGGACTTTGCCTTGGAATTTGAACCTCTGGAAAGACACAGCCTCCTATCCAGGGAACTGGGGGAGACCTCTCACAAGTAATTCTCCAGTTTTGAAATCACACAGTACAACACAAGATCTATAACTGTGATAGTCACTCTCTGTATCTTCAGAGATCCTGTGCTGAATATTCATGGCACGGTAGGCTTTCCTTATGAAATTAGAATATTTCCACTCACCATCAAAGCACATAGAAGATACATTTCTGAAGCCTGTACTTAAGAGGTTCTGACCAGTTTGGGCAAACGTGAATGATAACCTATCAATGTATTTCTTTAGAGGAGATGGTACTGAACTTGGATCTATATTGTTAACAACATAACCTTGTTAAAATGCTCTTCATAGACTGCAATATGCAAACCCAAAGTCAAAAGTGACTCCAAGCTCAAATATTCTTTCTTGGTGCCCCCCACCTCTCTCTTTTCCTTTGAAATACACACACACACACACACACACACACACACACACACACACTTACTTCCCTTTGCAATTGGCAAGCATTCAGGACTTAGCAGTCAATGACAACAGCCGCCTGAAACGTCCTGTCTATTAGAATTTTCTATAGAGCTTTAAATAACTCCACTGATAGTCAGTTTCTTTTCTTCTTGGTTTTTTTTTTTTTGGTGGCAGCTAAAAAAGCTGCCCTTAGCCTGGACCAATTTATCAGTTTCAAAGGAAAGGATAATAAAACTGTCATTTCCAGCCATAGCACCAAGGGTGCTGCTGATACCCTGATATTAAAGCTTATTAAAAGTAGAGCTGTCTCTTAGTTTTTGATATCAAAATTGCTTCCAAATCTTGGTAAGACTCTGCGTTATTCTGGATGGAAGGGAAGGGGGGAAAAAAACGAAAGTGACCCCAATCGGGCATTGAAGTGACTGAGCTATTATCGTAACACCTAGCTATGGGGCTGATTTTGTGGAGTTCTTCAATTTATCACCAATACAACCTGCCAGGAGAAAATTAATTTAAAACTTACTTCTCTTGCAGACCTGCTGAAGATACTCAAAATGTAAGAAAGGTTTACAGAAAGAGAGTCAAAATAATTGTTGGCTCCCTAGAGATTTTTCTCGGTTCTACCTTTCCAATAACTTGTACTTTCTGACATTTTATCAACCGGATTTCTAAATGAGGGCAGCAAGTATATTTATTATTTATTCCTAATGTGGAATTATCCACAGGGAACAGTTTTAACCTAGGTAGAGAAGAGTCAGAGTAAATAATTTTTTCCATCAGTTGACTAAGGTTGAAGAGTTTGGTTTTACTAATGGGAGGTGGTTTTGTGTTATTGGAAAGCACTTTGGAGACAAGTAGACCTTTTGTTCAAATTCTGGCTCTTCTACTCATTAGCTGTATAAACTTGTGCAAATCATTCAACACCATTGAGCTTTCTCTTTCATCAATAAAATGGAAATATGATGGACCTAGACATTATCGCACTAAATGAGATAGATCCAACAGAGAAAGACAAATATCATGTGATATCACTCATATGTGGCATCTAATGTTAAGAACTGACACGAGTGAACTCATTTACAAAACAAAAACAAATTTACAGATATCAAAAACAAACTTATGGTTACCAAAAGGTTTCCGTGGTGGGAAGGGATAAATCGGGAGCTTGGCATTAACATACAGACACTAGGATACCTCCGGGAGTTGGTGATGGACAGGGAGCCCTGGCGTGCTGCGGTTCATGGGGTCGCAAAGAGTCGGACACGACTGAACGATTGAACTAGACTGATACATAAGATAGATAGGCAACAAGGACCTACTGTATAGCACATGAAACTCTGCTTAATATTCTGTGATATCCTATATGAGGAAAGAACATATGTATATATAAATGAATCACTTTGCTGTACACCTAAAACTAATACAACATTGTAAATCAACTACATTTCAATACAATTTGAAAAAATAAAATAAAGTGGAAATACTAATACCCACATATACGACTGTAGAAAGAATGCTCAAACACTTGCCATAAGAATCCCTTTTATTGATATTATTATTATTTTAAAATCATATTCTATCTACTTGATGATGATCTTTACTATTTTAAGGTCGGGCATAACTTATGAAGATTTTTGAATTATGTTTAAGATAGATACCTCTGGGTACTTACGGCTTTTGTTTAAAATGCTTATTCAACAGCTGAGAAAATGTGCCAATCCCCTTCCCTACTCTGCTGCATTCGTTGGATCAGTTCTTCTGTGGCAGAATAAACTTTGATTCCCTACCCTGAATGTTATATTTTCCCCCTCCAACTGCCCACATTCTGGCTGCACAACATGGGCTGATGTCAACCTGAGGGAAAAAAAAAACTGTCAGATCAATGCTGAACAATAAAGATGCTAAAGTCAGAGTTTCTAGATTTAAGAGCTACAGATTAAGGCATGCAGGAGAAAGAAAAGCTTCCGATGTTATAGCAAATCATTTCCTTCTCTGTCCCTTCCAACAGCCCCCTGGACATTAAGAAGAATTCTTCCAGCAAAGAAAGAGAGAGCTAAACTAGAGGAATTTGAAACTCTTACCGAAAGGTCTTTGTGTTCTCCAAGCTTCTCCAACAAGGGCTAAGCTGGGAGATGAAGATGGAGTGTTGATGAAAGCATTGTTGACCTTTCCTTTGAAGTTGGGGGAAATGAGAAAAGAGAAAAACTGGGCTACACTGATCAGTTCTAGAAATCTAATAAATAGCCATAAGAGATATGAGAGGCAAAGGACTCCCGCTCAGAACCCTGAGTTACCTGCAGCACCCAAGTAGCACAGGGTAGCATTCAGAATTTTCTGTGAGCTCAGAGGGGAGTGCAGATGACTGTTAGGAGGGAGGGGCGGGGAAGAGAAGAGGTAGAGATGGAGCCAGAGACAGAGAATTGGTGGTGGGGGCAAGGAGCAGTTTATAGAGTTTTCTTATGGGGATAAAGGGACATGCTTCTGGATCATGTGACATGCACATTCCTCCCTGGGGATTATAAGCATCCTGTCTCCCTGGCTCCATCTTGGAAGATTGTTAGTCTTAGGTAACTGTCCAGTTACCATTCAAGGATACCCATACCCTACTGGACCAACTACCAGATACAATGAGCTTTATCTTGAGTGGAAATCTTGGAAATAAGTAGCCGAAAATTTTTTTCAATGTAGTGACTGGCTACTTTCCCAAATACATGGCTCTAGTAGTTTAAGCCTTCCCACATCCCCCTCTACTCACAAGTCCTAAAATCATCAAAGAGGAGGCAGACAGAGAAAAAAAATATATATCACAAGAGAGGCACTAAGTTAAGATTATTTAAAAAATACAAATCACAGGATTTGAGTTCTGAAAAGGAAGCATAACTAGAAATTACCACAAAGCAATCATAATAAACATAACTACAGCCACAGCCACAAGACCAAAGATTGATACAATGATACGATGTTTTGTTATGTGCCAGACACTCCTCTGAGTCCTTTATACAGATTAACATGTATTATTCACAACAACATAACTTAGTTTATAAGTTAGGGTTTCCCTGGTGGCTTAGATGACAAAGAATCTGTGCAATGCAGGAGACCCAAGTTCGATCCCTGGATCAGGAAGATTCCCCTGGAGAAGGGAATGGCAACCCATTCCAGTATTCTCGCCTGGAGAATTCTGTGGACAGAGGAGCCTGGTGGGCTCAAGTCCAGTCCGTGGGGTTTATTTTGAGTGGAAATCTCAGGTGACTAACACTATAACTTAGTTACTCTTATTATCTTCATTTTGCTCATGGGAAAACTGGAGTACAGAGCAGTTAATGTAACTTGCATAGATTAACACAGATACAAGAGGCAGAGTACAATGTCTGAGCCTCAGACTACTTCCCTAAACAGTATACAACAGCTTTATGTGTAAAAGAAATATTATTGCACTGCTACATTTATATGTACTTGCCCAGAATTATCCCCATGATGACAGTGACAAAATCCAAATTTAGGTCCCTGCCAGAAGTTGAGACTCAACATGATATGAAGAAAATAATAATTAAAAGACCTTTCTAATTGGAGACTAGTAGAAAGCAACATATCTATGAGTGTTGGCGATGGTAACTTCTCCTAGGCCCCATTTTCTCATTTGATTCTTAGAGCTGGATAATAAATGATTTGCTATAGTGAAGTGTTTCTATCAAGTGTTCTAAGTTAAAACTTTTGTCTCCTGCAGTGTGAGCCTTTGGGAATATAGTTATTGCCAGATAAGCTTGTCCAGTTATTATTCCTAGGGAAAAATGTTATGAGGTCATAGAAACACATATACACCACAAGAAATTAAATTATAAAACATACAAACACATACTGATAGATAATTTCTGCTACCCTCCATCCAGTTTCTGTCTTTCCTAATCATGCCTTATTTAAAAACAAATTTCAAAAATTCTTTCCAGACTTCTGTCCTGGAAAAAAGTGTTTGCCCTTGTTGTGTTTTTTTTTCTTTTTCTTTTCTTTTTCTCAGTTGTGTAAGCTGGAGGGGAGGATTTGGTTAAGAAAAAAGTGTTAGAGTCTTGCTGCGTGTTCCATTGTAGAGTAAACAGCCCCAGTCATTTATTGCAGGCAGATCAAACCATGGCCACATTATTACTTATTGTTTAGCTGCCTGGGTTTAGGAGGAAATTACCCAGCTACCCAGGGACCCAGGGTTTTAGCTTCAGATCCAGCTGTGCTCATAACACAAGGCACAGTGCTTAGTGGTATTGTCTGCCATTTAACATAAAAAGAACATGCTGTAATCAAGTGAGGAGTGTTCAACGGTGTCACACTTGGGTCCCATTTCAGGGAGCCTAGGGGACCTGCTATTGATTTTTAAAGGGAGAAGAAAGCACAGGAAATGCTCCCAAACGGAAAAAGGTAAGCTTTCTCCAAAACACTTTTTTCCTAAAAATATTATTTTTTTTTAGTTTCCACTTGTCAACATGTCCTCATTTTGAGAAAGTTGTCCTGATGGCTATTCATATAATTTACTATCAGATTCCTAGTTGTTCATCCATGTTATCAGCAGCCAGGGAAAGTCAGAAGCCCCCCAAAGGCAATATTTAAGCCGTCTCAGGTGCCACCTTGAGAATGGTATCTAGTTCTTAGCAAGAATAATGTTACCTGCCAACTAAATAAATGCTAAGGTTTAGTGTGTGGAAATAATAAAGCCAGAGAGATGAAGTGGATTCTAGATATATTAAATCTGGAATAGCTTCAAATAACAGCCTTCAGCAATAAAGTGAAACTTCCATCCTGTATTCATAATGTCAGTGTGGTTGTGGAAATTTAACTTTAAAATATAAGCACCCAAGGTTGTCTTCTCAAAAGAATCTCTTCAGACATTATTTTAAGCCCCTTTTAACATGGAAACATGATGTCATCAATCGGGGGCCCTTGAGTGCAGACAGGAAGAATTCTGGCTCACATCTTCGTGTTAGAGAGATTTCTCTTGAATTATTTGGAACCGAAGGTATTTCTACATGGACAAGTACTCACTCCAAGAGGAGTGAATTATCATGGAAAAACTGGACCCAGAGAGAAAGGGGACATGGAGAGTTGTCCCATCTTTTTCAACTGTGGGTCCGAAGGCCAAGGGTTAGTGTTGGAAGGAGGCGGTTGTATTGTTGGACACAGAATCGAAAATAGTCAGGCTCAAGTGCAAAATCCATTACAGGCTCTAGAGGTGAAATTAAAAGATACATAACCACCAAGTATCTTCTCTTCGATCCTGTGAAAAATTAGAAATGTTATTTGATCTGTTTGGAAATCTCAAATTGGATTGAGATTTGAGAACTCTCAGAAGTTCTTGAGAGCTCCCTGGCGGTCCGGTGGGTCAAACTCTGTGCTTCCATTGTAGGGGACCCGGGTTTGATCCCTGGCTGGGGAACTAAGATTCCATAAACAGCACGGCTGTAAAAAGTCCTCTTATCCAGCAGTCATCACTTAGCCCCACTAAGCCTGTTTCCTTTCCTTTATGCTGGAGCTAGTGAGGTATTGTCTAATTTATAACTTCCTTATGATGATCAAAGGGGGATAATGCCCGTGAAATTGTACTGCAAACTATAAAGAAGTATGTAAATGTCGCATGGTAATGAGGAAGTGAAAAGGTTGTGAAAGAATAAGCAGGTGCTTGAACATAAGCTTCATAATATCAAGGACATCATTTGTTCATTGACACATTCTCATATCTAGAAAACAGTCAGGCACAGGGTACATGCTTAATAAATAAGTGTTGAGTGAGAAGATAAATAATTGTCTCACTTCTCTCTGGACAGTGAAACATTTTCCTTTTGTTTTTGAAAGTCTTGTCTAAAAGTACACTGACTTTGCCAGCAGTGGACAACCTTGGTAAATTTCTTTCTTTTTTTTTTTTTTTAATAAAATGAAAATGTTATCTTATTCCCATCCCAAGGGGAGAAAATATATTATCTTATTTGATCTCTTTCAGTGTTGAAAGCTACAAAAACTGTGTGTGTATGCATGTGTGTGTGTGTGTGTGTGTTCATACACACACTGAGACATCAAGCAAGGCCAATAGAAATGTTAGTAAAAAGTCAAAATTTGAACCTGCTGCACCAACACTGCCCTTGTTGAGGAATTTTAGCTCGCTACCGGAATGCACAGTTGACAACAGCCTTGGTATTTAGGGGCTTCCCAGGTAGCTCAGTGGTAAAGAACGCACCTGCCAATGTAGGAGATGCGGATTCTATCCTTGGACCCAGAAGATCCCCTGGAGAAGGAAACAGCAACCCACTCCAGTATTTTTGCCTGGGAAGTTCCACAGACAGAGGAATCTGGTGGGCTACAGTCCATGGGGTCGCAAAGAATTGGACATGACTGAGCATACACACACACTTGGTATTTATGAGAGAAACCTGGAAAACTGTTGGCCTGTCCACACACACACACACACACACACACACACACACACATACCAGTTCTGGCCTTTATTTTAAAACGTGACCTTATAATAACTATTAGGGGAAAAATACCGGCTTTAAGGGTGGAAATGTCAAACCACTTCATCATATTTTGGATGGTTTTCCCATTTCTTACTATCTTTCAGAAATAAAAATTCAATGCTGTGATAGGAGCTGTGTCTTTATAATGGCAACCAAGCTTGCGGGGTACTGGTTATTTAGCAAGACAGTCCACCAGACAGCAGCAAATAGAATTTGTGATAATTTTGATTAGAACTGGACTAAATTTTATCTTTATGCTAGCAATAGAGAAAGCGTTTCCTAAATAATTCATGGTATAAGTAAGTGTGCTGGAAAGATATTTAAAATACTTAAACAATTGATTTCAAAAGCCCTCCAGCACTTGAGAAACATCATTTATAAACAATTAATCGACATACTACTTATAAATTATCCTTATGTGTGTGTTAATAAACAAGATGCCTAAAGACCTCTATCTGTCAATCCTAAAGGAAATTACTCCTGAATATTCATTGGAAGGACTGATGCTGAAGCTGAAACTCCAATACTTAGGCCACCTGATGCAAAGAACTGACTCATTGGAAAAGACCCTGATGCTGGGAAGATTGAAGGCAGAGGGAGAAGGGGGTGATAGAGGATGAGGTGGTTGGATGGCACCATTGACTCAATGGATATAAGCTTGAGCAAACTCCAGGAAATGGTGATGGACAGGGAGGCCTGGCGTGCTGCGGTGCACGGGGTCACAAAGAGTCGGACATGACTGAGCCACTGAACTGAACTGAAAGACCTCTAGTAGAAAGCAATTTGCCACTCCATTGCTAGCTACTGTACGTCTTTGAAAGCTACAAAGCTGCCTTGACAGAATTCTACAGTGCAGCTTTTTAAAAATGTTCTGCATATTCAAATTGGTATCTGCCCCCTCCACACACATCTAGCCACATATACTCTGAGATTTTACTATAATAATAGTGAGATTTTACCATACTTTCTTCCCATTCAGAGAAGAAAACTCAATGCTGATTATGACTTCTTCATCTATGAGAATGAAAGGTTGGGGGTCCCCACTCCCTGCACCGGACTCGGCCCCTGGTCCTCCTTATACAACTTCCCCAAAATAAGCATCGTAGGAGCCTCTCCCACTGCCACTGCCTTGTATCACTGGAGGAATAACTCTTCAGTCTCTCACCAAGGTTTTGGCAAAGAGCAGAGATCACTGAGGCCAGATTTCCTTGGGGAATAGTCCGAATTGCTTGTCCACTTGAGTGATGGTCCTGGTGAAATGTCTAATTGATTAAACTGCCTGGTGTTTATTATTCTAACCATCCTGGAGAAAGCCTGGATGATTCTCCATTAACCCACAATGAAACTCTAGGGGAGTATTTCCACAGCTTTTCAGAGCCTGTTAACCTAAAAGTAATTGGGCATATAAATTTAGAGAGTCTTATTTGTTATGCCAGCCTTAAGCAGAGGAAAAGAATGACCATATTCATACTATGTCAACATTCCTTTCAAAAAACATGCACAAATGATGCTAAACATCTTAGAGTCCTTGGAGGGAGATCATGGACAGACACACACGAGCCATTGTACTGCTCACATTTGATCACAAACAGCCATGTATGGCTGCTCTAGCGTGTGTATCTTTATTCATAGTGGCAGATGAAACAGAAAATACATCTAGCCATGAAAATAATATGCTGGTTCGTTTTTGTATGGTTTTCAATGCTCTACCTTTAGTTGGTTAATATTAATAACACTCTGCCCAGTGTTTCGTGGGGCTTCTCTGGCGGCTCAGTGGTAAAATGATATGCCTGCCAACACAGGAGACACAGGTTGAATCCCTGAGTGAGGAAGATCTGTGGAAAAGGAAATGGCAACACACTCCCGTATCCTTGCCTGGGAAATCCCATGGACAGAGGAGCTTGGTGGGCTGTACTCCATGGCAACACCAGGACTTGGTGACTAAGCCATAACAGCAATGCGATGTGGCTGCCTGGCTGGGAAGGGAGTCTGGGGGAGAATGGATACATGTATATGTATGGTGGGGTCCCTTTGCTCTTCACCTGAAACTACTCTATATTGTTAATCAGCTATACACCAATATAAAATAAAATGTTTTATTAAAAGCCAAAAATTAATAATAATACAGTGCAAACTGGGCTTGAAGAGCGAGGAAGAAATGTTACAGAAGTGAAGATGGGAATGTTTTCAATATATGAGGATGTTCTAAAAAATTAATGGACTAGACTTGGAACAGTGTTAGTAAGATGAGCAGCAGGGAAAGTCTTTGAGAGAGTAACCACAAAGCTGAAGAGAGAGATGAGGATTGAGATCAGGAGGGGAACTAGGCATTGGAAACAATTTGCCATGGTTGAATCCAGCTTAACTCTGCTTTATAACCATCGTGTGATTGTCGTTGCATTTTTATTTGATCCACAGCTTGCATTTGGCTCTCACCTGGGAGGGCTTTAAATACTTGTGACCTTTGATGATACATTTCTCTGTGTATCCTTTCCGCTCCCTCCCTGAGAGCATGCAGTAGCAGGCTCATAGCTTCACTGCAGGGAGAGATACAGGCACAGAGCATCTCAGTTCTTAGAGCCACAGATACTGATTAACGAGTCTGAAATGGTCTCATTCTCCAGACATAATTGTGAGTGAATCAGAGCAAGCTGGGCATTTCATGTGATGAAATCCACTTGTTACAGCCGACACTTCTTATACTTCTGGGTTTCTGGTTGAGAAAGCTTCAGGAAATGTCTACAATAAACAGGAGAACATTAAAGTCTAAAATAATCTAATCTCATTTCATGTGAAACCTGAAGATTTCTTGCAGAAAGATGATGGTTGTCTCAGCTCTGATACATACCAAGTATGAAATGACTCCTTCTGTATGAGAAAATTGATGAGGTTTGGGATGGCACCATGTCTCTAAGGTAGGGAAATAGCTGTAATCAAACCTATGGAAATATTTTTCAGGATACTGGCTTGTTTGAACTTTTTAATTCTTTGGAATCAATTTAGTTTATAAATTGATAACTATGTATTGTGTTAGCTTGTGGTCATTCCAAAAATGTCACTTGACCTCATTAAAAGTCTTATGCACTTTCAGTTCAGTTCAGTTCAGTAACTCAGTCATGTCTGACTCTTTGCAACCCCATGAACCACAGCACACCAGGCCTCCCTGTCCATCACCAACTCCCGGAGTTCAACCAAACCCATGTCCATCGAGTTGGTGATGCCATCCAACCATCTTATCCTCTGTCGTCCCCTTCTCCTCGTGCCCTCAATCCCTCCCAGCATCAGGGTCTTTTCCAGTGAGTCAACTCTTCACATGAGGTGGCCAAAGTATTGGAGTCTCAGCTTCAGCATCAGTCCTTTCAATGAACACCCAGGACCGATCTCCTTTAGGATGGACTGGTTGGATCTCCTTGCAGTCCAAGGGACTCTCAAGAGTCTTCTCCAACACCACAGTTCAAAAGCATCAATTCTCCAGCACTCAGCTTTCTTTATAGACCAACTCTCACATCCATACATGACTACTGGAAAAACCATAGCCTTGACTAGATGGACTTTTGTTGGCAAAGTAATGTCTCTGCTTTTTAATATGCTATCTAGGTTGGTCATCACTTTCCTTCCAAAGAGTACACATTTTTTAATTTCATTTCTGCAATCACCATCTGCAGTGATTTTGGAGCCCAGAAAAATAAAGTCAGCCACTGTTTCCACTGTTTCCGCATCTATTTCCCATGAAGTGATGAGACCAGGTGCCATGATCTTAGTTTTCTGAATGTTGAGCTTTAAGCCAACTTTTTCACTCTCCTCTTTCACTTTCATCAACAGGCTCTTTAGTTCTTCTTCACTTTCTGCCATAAGGGTGGTATCATCTACATATCTGAGGTTATTGCTATTTCTCCCGGCAATCTTGATTCCAGCTTGGGCTTCCTCCAGCCCAGCGTTTCTCATGATGTACTCTGCATATAAGTTAAATAAGCAGGGTGTTTCATTTAAAATGTTTCATGACATCTTTGGAAAATATACACTCCAGGATTCTAAAATTGTATACTGGGCAGAATATTCATTTTGAAGGTAATCTTGAAGGTGGATTCATATAAGTCTGACTCTGGATTGATACCAAAGTCGGCTTTGTAGTGTTGCACGAATGGTTCATGTAATGATAGCCACAGTCCTTAGTACAGAGCCACAGATTTCAAGGTGGAGAATCATTCCCTGTGTCAGTGGTGCTATGACTTTTGGGGTATAGAGATTTTCAGAAAGAATATCAACATGTGAATCTCCTTTTTGAACATTTGGATTGTTCTAGAGCCAAATCCTGCTCACAAAGATGATTTGCTGGTGTAAGCACCTAACTGCTTGGAAGTGTAATAAGTAGGAAGGTGTAGTTACTCACTAATTTTGCCTCCAGTTGACAGACCTTATCTAAGAAATGATTTCAGACTTCAAATGTTACCCTAGTGGTCAGATATTTAGTTTTGTTTCTCCAAGTTTCCCCAGAAATTATTCCTTCAAAAAAAGATTTTGGAAGACAATATTAGGATCTTGTTATGAAAATGATGTTGAGGATTATTTTGAAAATGTTAACCTTGTGAGATCAGGTATTCTTGATTGGGCATATCAAGATAAAAGTTGCCATAAAGTGATACTTGAGGTTTCCTTAGGCACTATAGATTTAATAAATGTCTGAATATTCTTCAGGGAGCTTTGTTTTTCAAGGGAAGGGGTCTAAGGAGATGTGGGACATAAAATTCTGGACTTTACTAAGAAATACTAACATTATTTTAGTGAATATTATCTGTTTCACTTAAAGATTATGTCATCTGCAAATAGTGAGTTTTACCTCTTCCCTTCCAATTTGGATGCCTTTTATTTCCTTTTCTTGTCTGGTTGTTATGGCTAGGACTTCCAATGTTATGTTAAATGACAAGGGAAAAACATAAAAATGTATGTGATGCAGCAAAAGCAAGACTAAGAGAAATTTATTTCTCTTACAGGGTGTACATTAGAAAAGAAGATAAATCTAAAATCAACAACCTGAGGTTCCAACTTAAGAAGCAAAAAAGGGAACAAAGCAAAGAGGATGAAAGAAATAGTAAAAATAAGAAAAATTAAATAAAATAGAAAGGTTAACAACCCAATTAGTAAAAAAAAAAAAAATTATCAATGTCCATTTCTTTGATGAGGTCAATAAGATTGATCTAGCTAGATTTTCTGAAAATAAAGAGAAAGAACACAAATTACTATGGACAAGAGTGAAAATGAAATTATCACCCCAGATCTTACAGATGTTAAAAGAATAATAATAAGAGACCACAATGAACAACTTTATGCAAACAAACATAACAACTTAGATAAAATGGACACATTTGGGGAAAACACAAGTTGTCAAAAATTGGTGTCAGCCTGAAGGGAAGGGACAAAAATGTTGGCTGCAGATCCCTACATCAACCCAACTTAAATAAACTATTTCATATTCTTCTGTTTTCAGAGCTGAGGATACTTGTGGGACTAGATCACAATGTTACATCTGAGGCTTCAGGAGGAGCAAGATTGGCTGTCAAACATCAGCATAAGTAGCCGTTAATGATAATGGGGAAAATTAAATGAAAGAGGCAATGGCTCTGATTTGATCAGAACCTATTTCTGGACACTTGTGAGATCAATGGGCTTTTCAGGTGGCATTAGTGGTAAAGAACCTGTCTGCCAATGCAGGAGACATAAGAGATGCGGGTTTGATCCCTGGGTAGGGAAGATCCCCTGGAGGAGGAGATGGCACCCTCCTCCAGTACTCTTGCCTGGAGAATCCCATGGACAGAGGAGCCTGGTGGGCTACAGTCCATGGGGGAGCAAAGAGTGGGACACGACTGAGTGACTGAGCACGCACGCACATGAGATCAGCTACCTATTGTTTTAGTTGGTGTAGCCCCTATACTCAAGGTGTCAGACAAATTGAAAGGAGAATAAAATCCTGTCCCTCCTGTTTGCATGACAATCTACTGGCCTTGTTCAGAAGTTGGATCAATTGTAGTATAAAAAAAGAGTGCATCTTAATCGTTGTTGGAAATTTTCTCTAGACCTCACTTATATGGATTCTTCCTACTGTTAGTTTATGATTCTGTTCAATTTCCTTTTCATCTAAATTCCTGAGTATTTTGACAGAACAGTTGGAGCGTGAACATAAGTTAAGGTGAGTGGGCTCTTTATTAGCTCAAAATTCTACCTTTGCTGTTTTCTTCAATATCTCCCAGGACTTTTGTAATGATATACAAGTGGAAAGTGGGTCTCTCCAAATATTGTGCCAAAGATCTCAAAACAAGAGGAAGAAAAGTTACAACTAGAGCTGAGATTTTTTTTTAAATTATGAGTCCTATTTACATTATATTATAGTGTTTCCTTTAGCCTGGTGGTAGAACAGCTGTTTAAAACGTACTTAACATTTCAAGCAACCTTTCAAAATTACATTCGTTTCATAAGTAGAACTCTGCCAGTAGAAGGGAAAATGCAAGTCTTTCTGGGGTTTAGGTGGTCTCCTGTCTTTAAATCCTTTCTTCCTTCAAAGCCTAGGAAGTTCCTAATCCCCTAAGCAGAGCCTGAAAAGAGAAAGTCAATCAAGCATGAAATAGTGCTCCTTCCTGGCCCATTAGGCTAACAAATGAGGTGAATGTAAAATACCACCTTACAAATTGCCACTCTTCTGCTCCTCTCTGTGTACATGGTAACTGCATTGGATTGACAGGTAAAGGCCCATCAAGAGCATTTATTTTATAATCTGGAAACAGAGAAAAGAAGACCATTCCTGTTGTCTAAGGGGCCACACTTCACACGGTGGGCACCTGAAAAACCAGAGTTGGTGTCCTCACTGTGTATCCTTCCTCAATATTTGAGAAATAAAAAACACTGTGCAAACGCTTATTGAACTGAATCAGGTGATTTGGAGCTCACATTTTCTTTTTTCTTTTCAAAGAGGTCCTTTTCAAGTACCTATGATATTTCCCAAAGAAAATGTATTCCTGTGGAAGGACCTAACAGTTAGGATTTTATTCTCATCTCTGCCACAAAGTCAGTTGACCTTATACAAATGGGAAAAAATCTGACAGTTTTTCTCTCTCTCTCTCTTTTTTTTTTTTTTTTTTTGGTCAAATGGGAAGAATATTCTCTGCTTTTGTAGAACTATATGAAAGAGAAATTTGGATTTAAAATTTCTTTGGTAATGATGATGGAATGACACCTATTTGAAAAACTGCATTTAAGTATTAAAATTGCATGCTATATATGAAATTTAGGAAAATGGTATTGATGAACCTATTTGCAGGACAGGATTAGAGGCACGGACTTAGAGGACAGATCTGTGGACACAGCAGGGGAATTGAGAGAGGAGCATTGAAACTTACACATTATCATGTGTGAAATAGACAGCTGGTGGGAAGTTGCTATATCACACAAGGACCTCAGCATAGGGCTCTGTGACAACCTAGAGTGGTGGGGTGGGGGAGTGGGAGTGAGGCTTAAGAGGCAGGGGACATACTTGTGGCTGAATCACCTTGTTGTATGGCAGAAACCAGTGCAACATTGTAATTATCCTCCGATTAAAATTTAAAAAAAAAAAGTGGAAAAGTACACACACAGACCCACACATACAAAACTATATGCTTTTTGTGGTCTGAAGTATGATCCCAAAGAGTCAAAACCATAAAAATCAATGGAAGATTTTTTCATTCAGAGCCAAAAATATTGATTCAGTTCAGTTCAGTTCAGTTCAGTTCAGTCGCTCAGTCATGTCCGACTCTTTGCGACCCCATGAATCGCAGCTCGCCAGGCCTTCCTGTCCATCAATTAGTAGCCAATAAAGATGAGAGTAAATATCAAGTAAGACAGTTACTTATGAATTAGTTAAATAATAGGTGATCACTGTCTAAATGTCTCTTCTAATCATGGAATATCAACACTGAAAACTACTAGGCCTCCACATTCAGTTGGAAAGGAAAAAAAAAATCCTTATTTTAGTTTAAAAAAATTAAATAAAACAGAAATTAAAATTAATAAAGTCCTTTCCTCGCATGCTAAGAGTGGAAAATATCAGAGCTTAATACGATCAAGGAGGCCAACGAGAAAAGCCAAAAATATTTTTTAACGAAATTTAAAATTTTTTATTGTGAGCTGTAAATATGTGGGTCACTAAAAACTATTGAAAGGGCTTTTGATGCCAGGAAACTTCAATATCAAAGCTACAACTGAATCTTTTGGAAATAAAAAAAAAGATAAAAAAATCATTTTCTTCTATCATATAAATAATGTAGTAAGTAATGCCAAAAGCTGAAGATTAGTGGGGAAAGGACAAATTGTACACAGGTGCTTCTATTTCACATCTTGAATGTTTTCCATATTTAAAATCACCTAAAATGCTACTAATAAATACAATTTTAACCTTTAACTTCAATATGTATCCAATTTTATTCAAAACTATAAAATAGCAAGCATATAATGTATTTGTCTCAACTACATTATTCACACTACATGTGTAACAGTTTTTGTAATATAGTCATGATTATAAGCTTTCTGCCTAAAAATTGTTAATCAAATAGTCAACATGGAGCCTATAAAAGAATTTTAAAAAAGAAAGCATATCCAATGTTATAAAGGCCAATATACTGGCATGTAGCCAAGCATGGCACCTACCCATATAGGTTGCAAATTCAGGTCCCCCTGCACAACTTTTAAGGAGAAAGGCCTTACTAAGGCCATATTTTGTTGATAACACAAAATCAGCCCTTCAGCTCCAGTCCCGCTTCTTGTCACCCTGATTATTGACCTTTCATCTCTCTTGACCCGAATTATAATGCATTACTGGAATGACTACAAAGAATGGATTGAAGTATTGCTACTTTTGCAAAGTTCCCAGTTGGTTTTTAATCCTTTAAGCAGAATTAATTCTACGAGGAGATTTTATTAGATGGCAAACCTAGAAAACTACCTATGAATTCAAAGTAGCAGGTGTACTTGTCTCAGATGACCTTAGACTGTCTGATGTAAATGAACCACTTGGCACGAACAATGTGTGCATCTTATCAATGTCAGCTTTTAAGAGAGTGTCTCATTCAACTCTGAAGAAAGGGAAAGTGGTAATCATGTCCACGGCAGAAGCTACACGCTTCCTTTCTTTCCCTTGTATCTTTGTCCTCAGTTCTGACATTAAAGCACTGCAGAACACGAATTTCCAACAGGGACAATTTTGCCCGCACAGGAGCAAAAATTGGTTCTTTTTTTTTCAGTTTTTATTGGAGTATAATTGCTTTACAATGTGTTAATTTCTATGGTACAGCAAAGTGAATCAGCTATACGCATACATATATCTCCTCTTTTGGGGATTTCTTTTCCTTCCAGGTCACCACAGAGCACTGAGTAGGTCCCTTGTGCTATGGCTAGGTTCTCATTAGTCACCTATTTTACATATAGTGTAATTGACATGCACATCCGTCAATCCCAATCTCCCAGTTCATCCCACCCTCTTTCCCCTTGGTACTGGTAAGTTTATTCTTTCTGTCTGAGTCTATATTTCTTCTTTGCAAATAAATAAATTTCTTCTTTGCCAAGTTCATCTGCACCATTTCTAGATGAGAGGAAGGATGTTAAATGTTACTCCAAACACCCACAGTACAGAAAGGCATTTACAATACATCTGTGTATTAAAATGATATAGTTGGGAGATATAATAAGGGGGGGAAATGTCTATAAAATTCTATTTTCCCCCAATAATAAGTAAAAGGTTGAGAAACACTGCTTAACAGGGGAGAAAAAAGAACAAACATTTATTCATCTTGTTCAAGTTTTAAAATTAAATAAAATGCAATTTAAAAATATAAATGGTGAATGCAGTCTGAAGGTCACCTAGGTAGGCAACAAATTGGAAAAAAAATTATGTGCTGGAGGGGAAATAATTGCCATTTGTTAACAGTGATGAAAAGCTGCCTATTCATGGGAGCCTGCATATTGTTAAAAATAGGATGCTTTCAAAATTGGAGCACGCAGAGGGTTACGGGAAATTTTCCCCAGAATACTGATGGCACATTGGCATGGTGCATGATGTTGTTGGTGCATAAGCTGGTATTTGACTCATAGGGGCTGAATTGGGAGAGAAGAAACCAGAGCCACAGACATAATAGTCAGCTTGACTGGGGCAGTCATGAGCAAGAGGCTGACATGTGCCTTTAAGTCATGAGATCTAAGTTTGTCTCCGTTCTTCTTGGAGAGGAAGTCATAGCATTCCACCAGAACGTCCCACAGCCTCCTTTTGTCTTGTCATTGACTTGGAGACACCGAATGAGGAGATAATGCTGAAATCTGCTTGGCTTGAGTTTCCTACTCAGCAAGTCACAGCATAAATCTTGGTGAGTCTTAACTTTCACAAATGAAGTTTGTTTATGATCTGGATTGAAAGATAAAATATTTATACTAATGTTTGGACTGTGACATAAAACTAAAATTTTAGAAGCTAATACAACACAGAGTAATAACAGCTCTAAAAATCCATTGTAATAAAGCTGTCATTTCAAGAAAATGTAGGCATTTCTGTGCTTCAAGAACTTCATCACTGCTTCCCTGGTGGCTCAGCTGGTAAAGAATCCACTTGCAATGTGGGAGACCTGGGTTGGGAAGATCCCCTGGAGAAGGGAAAGGCTACCCACTCCAGTATTCTGGCCTGGAGAATTCAACGGACTGTATAATCCATGGGGTTGCAAAGAGTCCGACCTGACTGAGTCACTTTCAATTTCACCTCTTTCACTTTCAATTTCACCTCTTTCACCTACCATGAACACTGCTCTCCTTTCATAATCCAACAGCCATTCAGAGCCACAAACATTTGGAGGAACCCTAGTCTTCTAATCCTCATCCTACCTCATGCTTTCCTTTCCTTTTGAAAAGGACCATGAATAAAAATGTAAAACCAGAGGACTCTGATGTCAAACTGTCTACTTGACATCTCTGTTGAGATGTGTAAAAAGCATCTGAATAGACAACATTGATCTCCTGAATAGACATATTCAAAACCACTTCCTTGGTGATCAGTGGCTAAGAATCCTCACTTCCCCTGCTAAAGGTGTGGGTTCCATCCTTGTCTGGAGAAGTAAGATCCCGTATGCCGAGCACTGAGGCCAAAAAAACAAACAAACAAACAAACAAAAAACCCACCAACTAAACTTAGCGCCTTGCTCTCTGCTCCTAAACTTACTCTTTTCACCATAATTCACATACCTCTCAACACTAACTATTCTTCTAACTGATCAGGCCAAAATCCTTGCTTTTCGTCTTGATCATTCTTTCCTGTTCTCCAGTGAGTTTATTAGAAAAATCACAGATTTTTACCTTCAAAATAGACCTCTAGTTTATCCCCTTTCCAAACCACAATCAATCCCCCCCTACTCCCCCCCCCTCCGCTATTGTTGAATTAATCTCCTATACCTGGCCTCCTAGCTTCTACTTTTACTTCCTAAAGTCTGCTTTCAAACAAGCAGCCAGATGATCTGTTAAATCATATCCAATCTTCTCACTCCTCTGCTCAAAACTCACAGATAGCTTCTATATCAAAGTCAAAGTTCTTACTATGTTCATAAACACCACCTCCCAGCCATACACATATATCTTATCTAATATTCTTATCTCATTTCACTCCAGTTCTACAATCTTTCTTGGTATTTTTCAAACTTTATAGAGGAGATTCTATCTCAAGTCTTTTAAATTTGCTCTTTCCTCTTCCTAGAACGATGGAACCTCAGATACTTTCTTGGTTAGTTTCCCCTTCCTTCATACCTTAATTCAAAATTCCTCTCGTTAAAATTTTACACCACTTTCCTGCACAATCCAACTCATGGAATTTTATGCCTTCTTCTCTATGTTAATTGCTTTCTAACAGGTATATATTTAACCTATTTATCTTGTTTACTGCTGATTTTTTACTACTGGACAATAAGTCCCACAAAGGCAGGAAATTTTGTCTATTTTACTCACTGTTGGATTCCCATCACTTAGAACTGCATCTGTCACAGAGCAGACATTATCTAGTGTGAAAAAAAAGTATTATTCACTCAGTCGTGTTCGATTCTTGGTGACCCTATGGACTCTAGCCCGCCAGGCTCCTCTGTCCATGGAATTCTCCAGGCAAGAATACTGGAGTGAGTAGCCATTCCCTTCTCCAGGGGATTTTCCCAACTTAGGGATCAAAACCCCATCTCCTGCATTGCAGGCAGATTCTTTAGCATCTGAGGCACCAGGGAAGCCCCTATGTACTATCTAGATAATTGTCAAATAAATGAATGCATTTCCAAGGGTTTTCCTTAGTAGCCTTGATTTCACAGTTTATTGAGTGGATATAGTAGAGGAGAGTCAGCATTTGAAGGCCACTTAAAACATGATCTTCAAGTTTAATGTGCATTAATTCAGGGCTTCTGCCAGGCATTTGTGATCCTACTGGGCTCTGGGTCCTTTATGCATCTCACTGCCCTACTCTGTCAGGTTCTATTTCACCTGCTTAGAGTCAGAAAAACTGAAGTCACTTCAGTTTCCCTCATCAGATTTCACCCACCTGCCAAAAGAAAATTCTACCCAAAGCATCAGGAGGCCCTGTAAGAGGATGGTCTGGACGAACTGTGTTGCTCCATTTTTTCAGGCTACACAACTTCATTAGCAAGTGCCTTTAATTGCAAGTGTTCTTCTTCTTCTTCCCAAGGAGAAATTATCCCTTTGGGTTATAATCTGACTAATGTAGCCAAAATCTTTCACCTACTCCTTCTTCTCCCTCACCTACTGTGTGTTTAATGCAGAAACTGTCAGGCGAGCAAACTCTATCTGTGAAGTGCTCCCTCTGTCCGTGTTTGGAGCATGTGAGGACCACATCTGAATGTTAGAGTCAACAGGAGGTTGAAATAGATAACCAACAAGGACCTACTGTAGGGCAGAGGGAACTCTGCTCGACGTTCTGCTCAATGGATGGGAGAAGAGTTTGGGGGAGAATGCATACATGTGTATGTATGGCTGGTTCAATTTGAAATGACAGCAACTGAACAACAACAAATATGTATAGCTGGCTCTCTTTGCTGTCCCCCTGAAACTATCACAATATACTCCAATATAAAATAAAAAGCTAAAATTTTATAAATAATAAATATATATGTGTCACTGTGTGTGTGGTGTTTAGTCATGTCTGACTCTGCAATTCCAAGGACTGTCTCCAGGCTCCTCAGTCCATGGGGATTCTCCAGGCAAGAATACTGGAGTGGGTTGCCATGGCCTCCTCCAGGGGATCTTCTGGACCCAGGAATTGAACTGGGATCTCCTGCATTGCAGGCTGATTCTTTACCAGCTGAAGCTCCAAATATATATGCATATTTTCTTGAGAAAAGAATAAACAGGAGGAAAGAGCAAGAGGAGCACAGATGCGATGGAGAGGTCTCACTTTCTGAAGACTGAGAACCTGGTAGATGGGCTGGACTGAAAGGGGGCAGGAAGCGCTGCTCAACTAAGATTCACTGAGTCACAGCAGATCACATGTCTATCCAGAATTATCAGAGATTACAGAGCCAGGGGGTAAAATCTGAAGTGTGATCCCAGAGAACAGCCGTGATCAGAGGCAGAAAAATAACAATTTCCAAGTCTCCAGAGTGAAGGTATAAATGGAAAAACAAGGAGGGGGTTCCAATGGATAATGAGATGCAGAAATTTTAGGGCAGGCAATTCCCACCTGGAACAGGAATGATGAGCGGGGACCCAGGACCCGCTTTTATGAATCCTAGCATTAGGGCAGCTTGTATGTCCTTTAATAATGAAAGAGTTCTTCAATCATCTTTTTGGAATTAGGGGGAAGAATGACACTATTCCTGAAAAAGCCTCACACCAACCCCTGGGACCCAGGGGCACAGCGGTTGACCTGCAGTGTACACAGAGCGCAAACCCACTATAACACTGGTAGAAAGCCTTTCGGAGGAGGCTGAAAGACTCAGTACCAGAGAAGTATTTTGTCTCATCCATCAGGCAGGTTTCTGGAGAAGGGAATGCCAATCCACTCCAGTATTCTTGCCTGGAGAATCCCATGGACAGAGAAGCCTGGCGGGCTACAGTCTGTAGGGTTGCAAAGAGTCGGACATGACTGAGCCACTAACACATATCAAGCAGGTTGCCAAAAACTCCCCTCATTCCACCTCCTAAAACTTGGGAGATTTTATTGACAAAAGTGTTTTTTTTACAAGGAACCTGAGGAACATTCTGTTGAAAGCATCAGCAGTGCTGGTGGAGTTTAAGTCAGTGACTAGAGCTGCAAGATTAAATTTTCACCATGTCCGATCGTTAGTTGTGTGATCCATGTTTCCAGTTTGCCAAAGAACACCTTATCCTAGACGTGGGGAGTGGCTCCTTCTTTACCAGTTAGGTGGGCTTAAGATTCAAAGTCCTTTGGGTTTGTCAAAAAATGGCATACACAGACCAAAGCAGACCAACCATGTGGGGATGCTTATTCACTGAGTAAATGTAGATAACATGGGATAATGTAAATAGTATTTAAGTAATAAAGGATAATGGTCAACACAGCAGGTCTGGTTCAGTCGGTGTGAGCCTCTGCCATTGAGCCACTACTTGGTTTTGCTCAAGTCACTATTATGGGGTTGGTCAAAAAGTTCATTTAGATTTTTTCATAAGATCGTACAGAAAAAAAATCAAACAAACTTTTTGACCAACCCAGTATCTCTATAGCTGTAAAAGGAATCCAGACATCCAGTGTGAATTTGACATAAAAAACAGGAAAATTAGGAACATGTTCAGATGCCCAGGGTATTGGGAGATGTTTAAGATGTGACACGATATTAAATAGTAAACACTGCTGCTGCTGCTAAGTCGCTTCAGTCGTGTCCAACTCTGTGCGACCCCATAGACGGCAGCCCACCAGGCTCCCCCGTCCCTGGGATTCTCCAGGCAAGAACACTGGAGTGGGTTGCCATTTCCTTCTCCAATGCATGAAAGCGAAAAGGGAAAGTGAAGTCGCTCAGTCATGTCCGACTCTCAGCGACTCCATGGACTGCAGCCTCCTCCATCCATGGGATTTTCCAGGCAAGAGTACTGGAGTGGGGTGCCATTTCCTTCTCCAACATACTAAACACTAAACTTGGCTAAAAGCATAAGATTCAGGGCTGACATTTCACTTATACACGCTGCTAGTTCTGTGTACCAAACATGGTCACCTAATGGGTCCAGAAAGAACTGGACATAGAGTAGAATTGAGTATATACAACTAATTAATATGTACTAACATTTATGGAGCATTTACAATGTGCCAGGATCTATGCTAGGTTAATTATGCTGCTTCTATGAGATGTGCAGCATTATTATCATTTTGTGAATAATTGTATAAAATGTTAAATAATGTACCCAAGGTCTACAGCTAGTTATGAAAGAGCTGGGTAAAGACATAGACCTATCTGATTCAAAAGTCCATGTTCATAGTCATTAAACATTCTACATCTCAATGTAGCCCAGAAGGAAAGGCAAACTATGATCATTTAAAATTTGATTGGAGCATTTTAGAGCCGAAAGAAGGTGATTGAAACATGGGCTTTTTGTTCCAAATATCTATCACTCTCCTTTCATAAGGCAATCAGAAATGAGGGTATTAACTGTCAAATTACTAAAATGAGTAAGCTCATTCCATCTTCTGTGTTTCTCATTAGAGAAGCAAACTTGTAATACAGACATCCTTTTTTAAACAATTATCATTTCTTCTAATATTTAATATTTTAACAAATACTTTGGCATTACAACATAGAATATATAATATATATTCCAGGATAAAAGGCTTCCCTAGTAGCTCAGACAGCAAAAGAATCCAACTGCAATGCAGGAGACCTGGGTTTGATCCCCAGGTTTGGCAGATCCCCTGGAGGAGGGCATGGCAACCCACTCCAATATTCTTGCCTGGAAAAATCCCATGGACAGAGGTGCCTGGCAGGCTACAATCCATGGGGTCACAAAGAATCAGACACAATTGAGCAAGTAAGTACACACACACATTCCAGGATATAATCAACAATATAAGAGACTAAAACTTAACAGCTCTAGGCATTGATGAAAAAATTATCCTTCTAAAATCAGTCACCCTTTATAGAATCACAGTGAAGACAGCCTAGAGAAAGTAACAAAACCAAAATTCCAGAAAAAATAATTCTGACAAGACCTTCCTCTGTAGGGTGTTAAATCAGAGACTTGACTGTAATTTAGCCTATGATTTGGCACAACCCTAAAATGTCATTCATACCCAACCTGGGATCTTTAATTTGTGAGTCACATAGCATATGCTATGGGCTTTCTAGGAGGTTCAGCAGTAAAGAATCTGCCTGTTGTGTAGGAGACATGAGTTCATTCCTGGGTCAGGAAGATCCCCTGGAGGAGGAAATGGAAACCCACTCCAGTATTCTTGCCTGGGAAATCCCATGGACAGAGGAGCCCAGTGGGCTACAGTCCATGGGATTGCAAAGAGCTGGACACAACAGAGCATGCACACATAGCATGTTCTATATGCAGGAAGAGATGATGTCTGCCCAAGTGTAACAACTGTATGGGGGTAAAAAATGAGAGAAGAAAACTTATTGTCCAGACTGATGCTCTTTTCAAAAAAAAAAGAAAAAATCTGTTTCTTCTCTTGGCCATGCCCTGGGACATGTGGGGTCTTAGTTCCCTCATCAGGGATAGAACCTGTGCCCTCTCCAATGGAAGCCTGGAGTCTCAACCACTGGACCACTAGGGGAGTCCCCAGACTAATACTATTAATAAGGATTATGTCAACTACCTACACATTGTAGCAATGAGAAACATGTACTTTTATGTCAGACACACTCCGTGTTTCTGTGTTAGCTAGTGATATTTTGTGCTTCCATGAGGAAAACTACAGTAACTGATATTAAATACTGAAAACCCTTTGATATCTTTAGTGCTCCCAATTTGATAAGCCAAGTCATAGATCATGACTTGTGTATTTAGTCAAAATTCAGGGTAGAAGTTAAAAATCATACATTCCAGAGCCAGCTAGGCTTGGCTTCAATGTCAGCTCCACTATTTGTATGACCTTCTGTGCCTCCAACACCTTGTTTATAAAATTGGGGGAAGACTATATAGTATGTCCTAGTAGGCTGTTATGAGGCATATGTAAAGTGTTTTGTACAATGATGTGGCAAGTGTTATATGCGCTTGTAGTTATTATTATTAAATAAATAACCTACTGAAGAGTACATTTGAAAAGGAATCACTTTGTGACCTCTATTATCAGATTGAAGGCATGTTTTCTCATAAAAAACATAAGCCTGAAGATATGACATAAAGACTTCTTAAAATTCAGCAAACCTTTTAAAATTACAGGCTTAAAGGAAAAAGAGAGCGATAATTTCTCTGATGAAGTATTAAAACAGTACTGAAATCAAGTCACTGAATATGAATGAGACAGTAGCCGGGGTTGTTTCTCTGTCTTACAAACAAATAAGACTAGAGGGGAAAAAATAGCATAACTTATCAGAGCTCTATGTACCAAGAAGTAATTTCAAGTTAGCTGTGTGTCCCCCCAGTACTCCTCAGAAGACTAGTAACACTCCAAGTATTTAAGTCTTGTCTCCTGACAATGTCTAGAAATAAAGCCAAGTGGTCCAGGCTGAAGGGAAAGAGAGAAATGGAAATCTTTCCGAGCAAAAGATTCAACAGTAAAATATCCAAGGGGACAGGATTGCGAAAATAGCTGACTCACTCCTTGTGAGTCTCTTCCTATGTCTTGGCAGCGTCAGTAGCCTTTGATGAGAATGACAACACAAAGATTTATTTATGTCTATTATTATCTCAGTCACCTGATTCCCCACATTATAATTTCTCCTTTGAGTTAGTGCACTGATTCTGCTAAAATATTGCTACAAGAAAGTGCCTTCCCTGTCAGAGACAAGAGCTAATACTGCCAGGTTTCCCTTCAAGTCTAGCTAATGCTGGCAGCCACTTGATTTTTGTGTGATTACAGGAACCCTGAGATGCGACTCAACCTTGACAATACATTCCCTGCCTGCTTATTCTTGCCATCATTTCTCCCTAATTGTAAGGACAAAGGTCTCCGGGTGAGATGACTAATTGATTGACTCTTTTCTTGATGGAAATGTTATCCCCGAGAGAGAGAGAGAGAGAGAGGCTGGCAGGGCAAATCAGGATACATATGTAGATGAGGACAGGCAGCATGGAGACAGAAACGTGTATTGCCAAGGAGTGGGGTTGCTAAGGAAACATATTCCACACTCCAGTATCAACTAGCCAGTGGTGGGATGAGGTCTGCTCCTGGCAGTTCCTGCAAGCTCACTGGGAACATCTCTCTCCAACTCTACATTCAGATGCAACATGGTGAACCTGGTGGTCATTTGAAATTGTGCAGATATTTACACCATAGGAGTTGGCAAATACTACAAATAAGGTCTTTTTTTTTTTTTTCTTTTGCCTTTAGTGCCAATTGTTCCTAGGTGGCGCTAGTGGCAAAGAACCCACCAGCCAGTATAGGAGACTCAATAAGAGACATGGGTTCGATCCCTGATTCGGGAAGATCCCCTGGAGGAGGGCAAAGCAACCCACTCCAGTGTTCTTGCTTTGGAAAATCCCATGGACAAAGGAGCCTGGCAGGCTACAGTCCATAGCGTCGCAAAGAGTCGGACACGACTGAAGCGACCCAGCACGCATGCAGACATTGACGAGCATGCCAGACTGTGGCTGATCCATCATCAGTAACATGCCTGTGTGTTAGTCACTCAGTCGTATCCGCTCTTGTGACCCTGTGGACTGTAGCCCGCCCGGCTCCTCTGTCCTTGGAATTCTCCAGCCAAGAATACTGGAGTGGGTAGACATTTCCGTCTCTAAACATGCCTATAAACCACCACGGAAACTCTCACCTGGGTTAGTTTTTTCCAGCAGGAATGTAAAATAGGAAGGTAAATATTGAATGGGTCACAGGTTGGTTAGACATGGCAATAGGTGCTATTGCTCTGAAGGGCACAATGCTATTTTTATATTCCCCTCTTACCCCTGCACTTGCTTCTATTGAATCTCTTATTGTTAGAATAGATATTGATCTATTTCCCTATATTCCTCTTATCCATAACCTGGTGAGTTCCTTAAGGCTAGAACCACACATGACTTATTTTCATGTATCCAGTGTTTGGTCATGTCTAACAAAGTCCGGATGGTTTCTAGAGTGGCTGCCTCCTGATTTCTTCTGCTCTAATAGAATGAAAATATTACATGTCCCAACAATCTTTTCAGATTATTGTGAGAATAACATGACAAAAGACAACTGCCAGCCACTCTCCTAGGTAGAAATCTCAAATATAATTTCCAAAGAATGCTAAACAATGCAGAGCATGACATGAATATCCATATTTATTGAATGCATTGGGGATAGTCAGAGAGTATTAAAAAATCAGAAAGATTTTGGTCAAAACAATTTTTTTGCCACTTCAGAACTGTATGTGAAAGTGTTAGTCCCTCAGTTCTGTACAACTATTTGTGACCCCACGGGCTGTACCTTGCTAGGTTCCTCCATCCATGGGATTCTCCAGACAAGGATACTGGAGTGGGTTGCCATTCCCTTCTCCAGGGGATCTTCCCGACCCAGAGATTGAACATGTGTCTCCTGCATTTCAGGCATTGATTCTTTACTATCTGAGCTACCCGGGAAGCCTCTCAACTGTATAGGCTTTAAGAAAATCATGTAACTTTAAGCTTTAAGCAACCCATGTTGAGCCCATTTCCACATTAATTTATAAGTATATAAATCCTAGTTCATGGAGTTAACATGAGAATTGCAATGAGATATTATATATGAAGCTTGTAACCAGCGCCATTGTTGATGTATAGTAGATGCCTGACAGATATTAATTCCTTTCCCTTTCTTCTATGTAGCAAAACCTTTGTACACACCAAACTGCCCAATCATGTGAATCTCTATCCTTTCAATCACAATAATCAACCTTAGCACAAATGGAGTTTCTATGGACAAGCTTTTCAAAGTGATGATCTCATATACTAGTAACCAACCTTTTTAAGAAAGTTAAAATCCAGGTCACTTTAGATGTAATTCTCTTCTACAAAGAAGAAACAAAATTCCAGTCAATTAATTACCACTATCAACACACCAGCAGACAAATGTCTTCCAGGAAAAGCCTTTGGGAAGTTTTAGGCAGAGCACAGCTTAACTTTTTGCAGGACTGCTGAACGTCTGCATGCCATCCCTCTTTCACAACATTTAGCATAATGTGATGCTCACAGTCGGAGGCTATTTGCATTAAGTTGTGTAATGCATAGAAGATGCCTCTTTAAACCGGCCGGGACATCAACTTGCCTGTGCTTGATAGATTGGTTTTCTCCTTCTGGGCCCAATTTATGAACTGAGTCCAGTGAAGCCCAGGGCTCTCATCTTTTCAAACAAGTATATTAAACTGAGGCTGGAGCCGAGGAAGAGAAGCTTTGCCAGACATCTTTATCAGCATCATTTTTTTTTTTTTTTGGTTTTTACTTACTGACACATTCACTCTATATCTAATTACACCAGTTTTGAAAGATGAGTATAGAATTGGGACTGATGACTGCCTCCTCTTTGGTGTGTATTTCTTAGACTCGAGGACCTAAAGACATGTTGCTTTCCCCAAACTTCAGAATTAGGGGACAGAACACCTTATACGCCATAATCTATAGAAAGAGAGATGTCAGATGGCATCATTAAGTTTCACGATAGTTGCTGATGGAGTCACTCAGATTCAGATTACACAGTTATAAGTGAATTTCCACCCGCTTAAAAACAAGCACAACTTGCACAGTTCAAAGTCATTATCCTGTTCTTTTGGCAGCAACCAGAGTGTGTGTTAGGTGCTCAGTCGTATCCTACTCTATGCAACCCCATGGGCTGTAGCTCACCAGGCTCCTCTCTGTCCATGGAATTCTCCAGGCAATAATACTGGAGTGGGTCGCCATCCCCTTCTCCAGGGGATCTTCCTGACCCCAGGTTTGAACCTGAGTCTCCTGCATTGCAGGTGGTCTCTTTACCACTGAGCCACCAAGGAGTCAGCTTAGAGTTTCTTAGAGAAGTATCTTAATACTTGCTTACAAGTGCCTGGACTCATCTCAACTTCTCTGGCCTCCCAAATCCTTCACATGTAAAATAATCTGTTTATGTATCTGTCTCTTTTATCAGAGTAGCATCTCCTCTAGGCTAGGAGCTGAATCTTTTTTCTTTCTGAACCTAGTGTGTTGACAACACTCCAAATTTTCCCTTAGTTCACTCTTACTGCTAAAACCAAATTTAAAAGGAAGGGCCAGGGGGAAAGGTGATGCCCACCAATAATCGGACACAAATCTTATCCAATCAGGTGAAGGAAGCAGTGATTGCCACATCCTGAAACTTCTTGAAGTCGATAGTTGCCTCCCAGAGCACCTCTGGACTAATTAGATTAACTGTTACTGTCAGGGCTATCTAATTGCTTGTACTGAAGAAAGCAAATTGCAGACAGTAGATATCAGTGTAAAATCAAACAGAAAACAGGTGTTTGCTAATTAAAACTGAGATTTTAATGAATGACCCATGTGGTTTTGGTGAATAAATACCACTCCCAACATCTGGTGCATAATTAGACTCCTTGTCTTTCTCACTGTCTCTGTCTCTCAGTCTCTCTGTCTCTCTCTCCCCTCTCCGATCTTCCTTAGCCCATTTTGCCAACATCCCAGAAAATAACTATGCTATGATAAATTTCTAATAAAGCCTTGTAATCTTTAGTCTTTGCAAAGTGATAAAAGCAAATGTTTCTGTCCAGGTAACTGTGAGGAAACCATATATACATACATATGTATATATGCGTTTACCTAATAGTTTATACATTAAAGATAATAATATATTGGTAAAAGAGGCAAAAGGCCTGGAAAATGATGGGGAAAGATCATATTAAAACGTTTTAATGCACGAATTGGTCATGGTACTGTAGGGAAGACTTATTTATAAGTTCTGGTTCATCTAAGATTTGAGATTTTAGTTTGAGTAAATTGGGCTTCCTCTGAGATGACTTCCTCTGATGGATGTTGCTTTTTGCTTTTCAATCCATTTGAAAGTAAGAGAGGAGAAGCTCATTTTAAAATATAATAATAAGTCTATGGAATGCGCCTGGTAAGCTGGTTGAACTGTATAGAAAAGCTTCATTTTTAGGGTAGCTAAAGTAAGAGATCTGACTTAGTATGACTTAATAGAAAGGACAGGAATAAATGTCAGGGCATTTTGTTGAAATCATCATTGTGGAAGCATTTTTCTCACTATTAGTCTTTGTGCTTTTGAGTGTTCCAGTAAGAGAATTTCTCGCTGTAGTTATTTTATGCAATTAGACTTGACTGTAATATCTCAGCCACAGAAGCTTTGAACACGAGGCAAAGCTACCGAGTGCTGTGTCAACTCAAACAATCAAATGTGTTGCGAGCTAAGGAAATCAAGTGTCTCTGTTCAAGTCTCTTCACTCACTCTACGGTGCTAGATCAAAAGACCAGAGGCAAAGAATGCGGGCTTGCCTAATAGGTTAGTGGCTTTGGAGCTCTGTAAAAATTTCAAGAATGGAACCCATATAAGCATTACCATGAAACAAATATGCACTGTGGCCCTCATCAGATGTTTTGAATAACATGTGAGAAACTTGGTGTTATATTTCAACTGCTTATTTATTAACAATATAGCCATATTGGGTATCCAGTGTTAAATCAACTTTGTATAACTAGAAAAACCAATTTGGTCATTATGTGTCACCCTTTTTCCGGATTGTTGAATTTGATTTGTCAACAATTTGTTCAAGATGTATTCATCAATATTCGCGAGCTTGGCCTCCAGTTTTCATATATTTGTACTGTCTTGGTCTTGTTTTGGAATCAGCAGCTTCTGTGTGTCTCCTTTCCCCTCCTCCTCTGAATGAGAACCTCTATTGTGGTTTCCCTGCCCCATTTTCCATTGTTATATTTTAGTGATGGCAGAGAGGGGATAGTTACAACTTATCTCTTTCAGGTAACACTTTGCCAGAATATGAGAATCCATACATATAAATGGGGGGTAATGGACATCAGCAGAATCCTGGATTTCCAGATGTGAGCAGTAAAAGGTTTGGATTTTAACTCCACTAAGGAGGGCCTGAGTGTGTCTAATGTGTTTGGAGAAGGGTGAAATGCACATCTGATGATCAGAAGTGTTGGCTGTGACAAAACCTGCTGACTGATCATCAGATCCATTTCCTATTCTTCCCAGCACTCAGCTAGGCTATGTTTTTTGATCTTCCTAGCAATTAGGTATGACGGTCAAGGCAGTTCTAGTTATGGAAGTTGAGCAGAAAGTGATAAATATCATCTCCAGACCTACTTATACCAGAAGGTCCTTCTGTGGGTGATCCCCATGTTCTTTTCCCTTTGACATGATGCTGGCAAACACAACCATTTTTAGTCACGGTCAGAAGATATCCCCGTTTCTGGCCATGAAGGACACCAGACAGAAGCAAATTCAAGTCATCTTTGGAAGAACACATTTCAGATAGAGAAACTCAGGCAACAAAGAAAAAATTATAGGGGAAATTAGTTTGTAAAAATATTAATAATCACAACATGTACAATTTAATATTCCACTACTGATTGGAAGCAAGAAAAAATATTGCAGAATCAGAGTCTCAAAAAGTTATCAGAATTTGATTATGAAACATGAAGACCTAATATATTTAAGAAAAACATGTTCTCTGGTGATGGATTAGGTTACCTAGTGATTGGGAACTCTTGGTAAATCACACAATAGAGTAATAAACTTACTTTTTAAGAATCTACTGAGACAATGGGACATATCTGTATGAACAATTAGCATTACTTCAACTAACACATTCCAATTTCTTTCTTCTCTAAGTCCACAACTGATATCTAGAGGACAAGCTAGACTCTGTGATTTCAACTTACATTGCTCTTCATCTCTTTTTCATATGTACCTTTTCTTTGACCACACTGCATCCTAGATATTTTTCCGTCTGTCATTTCACTCAATATGTCTTTACATTTGACTATTCTAGTAATATAAATTATCATATTACTTGCTTCTAAAAGGTTTATTAAACATTTTTCCTTGGCCATTTTGTACTTCCTTCCTATATTTCCATATACCATGACCATGTTTTTCTTAAGTATATTAGGTCTTCATGTTTCATAATCAAATTCTGATAACTTTTTGAGACTGATTCTGCAATATTTTTTCTTGCTTTCAATCAGTAGTGGATTATTAATTTGTATAAGTTGTGATTATTAGTATTTTTACAAACTTATTTCCCCTATAACTTTTTCTTTGTTGCCTGAGTTTCTCTATCTGAAATGTGTTCTTCCAAAGATGATTCGAGTTTGCCTCTGTCTGGTGTCTGAGGACAACAGCACCCCAGGGCCACTTTGGGCTAAGCGTTCAATTGAAGGTTATTGGATTTGGATGTTGGTGAAATAGATGGATAGTTTGCATTTTATCACCAAAAATAAGTGTGGGTGAGTTTGTGACAGGATTTCTTATAAGACATACTTCTTCTCTCCCTCCTCATCATCTCCTTTCCTTCAAGCCAAGACTGGCAGTCAATCCTGATATTTGTTTCTCTCTGCAAGTGTTTTCCTTGTTGCTGTTACTTATCACACTGTTCAAGAGTTTCTTATTTTTCTTGGTGGGATGGTGTGAGAGGAAATTTATCTTTATTTAATGGCCTCCAATCTAACTCCCCTTCTTGCTTATGCCTTAGTTTTTTTTCTCCAGCATTTTCATCTTGTACTTAATTAAGTTCTAGCCTCTATGATCAGCACATATCCTCGGCTGAGTAACGGCTTCCTAGTACATTCATGACAAATACCTGTATTTCCACTTTCCTCATAACTTCCTTCTATGCATGTTTTTACTCTGCTTGGCTAACTCTTCATTCATGTATTATAAAATACGCTGTCTGTATTTACCTAGCCTTTTCTATGTTTGTTTCTGAGAAGTTCCTTGAGGGTACTAAGTTCCTTATAGTGTCACAAATGAATTCTCTTTTCCCAGTTTTCATACACAACGATAGCTATAAACAGATATTTATGGTAACAGGGGAGGGTGTTTCAAGCTCACCTAAGGCAAAAAAACTGTATTGCTACAGGTACACAAATTCACATTTTATAGACTTATACATTTTTATAGAGAAATTTGTAAAGCAGATTAGTAAAATGGTGACTACAAACAAATGATTAGTAAAATAATAAACCACTATAAATAAATATAGTAAAATGATGACCATTAATAAGTAGAATTCCATGAAAGCTGAAAGCACTCAAGAAGTGTTGAATGATGATGACATCATTAAGACAAAAAACTGACAATGGGATCTTGCCGGCAAGTGGAAATGATATAAGGGCAAAGGTAAGGACCTGGTTCAAGTTTGTTTATACAGAAGGATAGATGGAAAAATCTACAGGGAGCAGTACCAATCAGTATCATCTTACTTAAGAACTTTCAAATCTAATGAGAAAAATAAAATGATTCAAAATGCACTTTAAACATTATTTATAACCCACTTTGCTTCAATATATATTTTAGTGGGGACACTCATAATTTTTTTCATTACCTGCACATAGCCTTACTAAAGTGGATCCAGATAGTAGCCTTGGAGCTGGAAGGCCAAATGTAAAAACAAACTTATTGATTTTTCTCTACTCAGAGGCAACATTTGCTGATATTGGCTCTTCATTCCCCAAATACAAGGTGCTTATTTCACAAAGGTGGGAGCCTAGTCCTTTTTTGATCATGTCCATTTTCAGAAAGTCTCTTGTATTCTTGACTTTACTTAGGAAGTGGCTATCATGAAAGATTCAACTCATTAAGCAGGCGTAAGAGATTCTGACCAGTTTTAAGGAAACCACTACGATAGATGATTCCCTCATGTGGCATTCATGCTGGACCACTGCTCATCAAAGCCATACTCTTGATTTCTCTTGCTCATGAAATATGTAGAGGTCATGCTCACACTCAATGAGCAGATCTAACCCTAAAAAGTGTGCTATCAGGCTTGCAAACTAACAATAAGATCTCTCTCCAGACTGGCAGCTGACAGGTAGCCTTTTATTTTCCAAGGCAAATTTGAAAATTAGCAAATTAAATCACAATATGTGATTTAATGGTACATGGTACAAGAGTACCTTGTTTGGGGCATTGTTCTTTTTTCTTTTATGCATGAGAATATTTTTAATAGCTAGAAGGGGACCAAAACCTTTCTAGTTATCTGCTTCTGGCAGCACGCCAGCACTTCCATCTAAAGTGATCAAAGACTATAAACACCACATGGTAGAGTAAGAGATCTTTTTTAAGTAGTAGGACTTCATTGAAACTTTTGAAGCAGTAAAATTATGCAAGCATTCAAGGTGAAATTTGAGGAGTGCTGAGGTCATTTTTATCTTTCAGGCTCTAAACTGTAGGATCAAAAGGGAGTCATTTCATAGATATTTAAATCTCCCTTCCCTGGGCACACCAGTGTCATGGGAAGATTTACCATGGTCAAACACTCACTGTAAACACTTTGTACTCATTATCCAGCCCAGAAAGTTCCTTGATGAGGCAAAATCTAGCCTTTTGGAAGTTAAGGTAACATGTTCACTATCACCAAGGACTTAGATCTCTGAGCTATAGAGGTTCTTGTGTTGCCAACGTTCTCTATTAAGAAGAGATGGGTGGAAACCATGAAATGAATTCATAGTATATATGCCCTTTTCACATGGCATTTATGGAACCCAAACTATAGTAACTGAACATGTTTGCTACACAGTATATTATCTTGCTTTCATAATAAAAAGATTTTATTTTCTTTTAAATATAAAAAAATGCTTGAACTCAAGCTTATAAATATTCTCAACACTACTCAGAAAGTTTCCCCTGGGATGTTAAAAGAGTAGTCAGTTTGTAGTGAGAAAAGGTATAAAATTATAATACAGCTTTAAAAAGGGTGTATCTACAACCATAATTTGTGTATCTATACCCATAATCACCCATGATTCTACTTACTCTTTCTTAATGAGTATAATACCCTCATTCATCCTTTTCCTTAGATCTTTATTTCAGTTCAGTTCAGTTGCTCAGTCATGTCCGACTCTTTGTGACCCCATGGACTGCAGCACGCCAGGTCTCCCTGTCCATCCCCAACTCCCGGAGTTTGCTCAAACTCATGTCCATTGAGTCGATGATGCCATCCAACTATCTCATCCTCCGTCGTCCCCTTCTCCTCCTGCCTTCAATCTTTCCCAGCATCAGGGTCTTTTCAGATAAGTCAGCTCTTCACATCAGGTGGCCTAAGTATTGAAGCTTCAGCTTCATCTTTATTTCAGACAAGGCTTTCCTGGACCCCCTGCTGCAGCAGGGGGAGCAATAACAAACATCTGGTCCCCTTGCTTGCTGCCTAAGGAGGGGATGAGTTGTTCCTTATAAAGTGTAGGTCCAGGGATCAGGCCGGAGGGATGGCTTAGCTATTTTGCCCACCCTGTGGGTGCTGTGTGTGCGGGGGGAATGCACAGTACCCTGTTTTTGCTCCCAATCCTCTGCCTTTGCTCCAGGTTCTTTGGAGCAAAGACAGCTGGGTTTTGGTCTCTTGGTATCTTTTGCCCTTAATTTGCACTAACTGCCCATAAATGCGTTATTTTTAGTCCCACACAGTTTCTCTGTATTTTGTTTCCGGAAGAGATCTACTGCACATTACTTGTGCCCACAGACTGAAATACATGAAGCATATCATTGTTTATTAACATGTGTCTGATACTATCCTTACTAAAATGGTTAATATCACTCAATCCACTCATAATTAGCCATTTAACTCAGGCTACCAATCAAAAGAGGTTGCATATGCTGTCCTAGGGCTTCCCAGGTGGTGCTAGTGGTAAAGAACTCGCCTGCCAATGCAGGAGATTACAGACAAGCAGGTTCGATCCTTGGGTTGGGAAGATTCCCTGGAGGAGGGCGTGTCAACCCACTCCAGTATTCTTGCGAGAGAATCCCATGGACAGAGGAGCCTGGTGGACTATAGGTCATGGGGTTGCAAAGAGTCAGGCACAACCGAAGCAACTAATCACGCACGCACTCATAGTCTTGTAACATCTCACAACTTTGTCTACCCACCCTAAATTTCCCTGGTGCCCAGCTGATCTCTACCTTCTCTCACCCCACCCTACTTGCACTCCAAACGAAAAATCAATGGCCCATTTTCTCTTATTCTGCTACTTAATGCAGAAATTAAAATATTTGTTTTATGGTCTTGTTGTTGTTGTTAAGTCACCCAGGAGCAGTAATGCTGGTGATCCATCTCAAACAGTTTCATTCTGCCCCGTTTAATATACCCAGTGCCCCATGTGGCCATCTAGTCCTTTTTTGCTCTTTCAAAACCTTAGTGCCCTGGGGCTTTGCTGGTGGTCCAGGGGTTAAGGCTTCCCCCTCCAATGCACGGGGTGTGGTTTCAATCCCTGGTCAGTGAGCTAAGATGCCACATGTTTTGCAGCCAACAGAAACAAACAAACCAAAAAAAAAAAAAAAAAACAAAAAAACAAAAACCCAAAAACCAAAAAACACACACCATAAAATAGAAGCAACCTTGTAACAAATTCAATAAAGCCTTTAAACAAACAAAAATTTAAAAAGAACACTTCAACCCCTGACCTCTTATTGTCTTTACTTTTAGCAGTTGACTTCAACTCTGTCTCCCCCAATTTTCTTCTCCTTCACTACGTTTTCCCTCCTGCCTCTTGACTCATTCTTTCCTGTTTCTTTGAGAAAAAGTCAAATACCCCTTCCTTAGCTGAAAGTTTGATAGGTGCTATTATCAGTTATTCCCTTTCTCTATTAAGTCATCAGTTTTCAAATCATAAACATGACAACCCTCATTATCTACTGTCTGTAAATAGACTCAAGAACATTTAAAATAACTACATTTCCTGATCCTCCATCTTTATCAAGCTATCTTTTCATCTTATATTGCTTGCAGTTCTAAACTTCTAATTATACTACCTCACAGAAGGATGGGTTAATTCTCATACCGTCTAGCTGACGTGCTTGTGGATCCATACACCATGCCTTCTCCAACCTCCTGTGTTCCTTCCGCTATTGTTCTGGACCCCATACTCATCTGCATAAGGCAATCAATACAAGCATCTCCTCTTCTGCTTGCAGAGACATTTCCCCTGTCTGTTGAATAATTCTCTGATGCATACAATTATGGTGGTAAAGCCCAAGTCAAGGAAACAATGTCTTCTCTTGTCTCATACACCTACTCAGCCACCATTCAATTTCTTTGCTCCCACTTAACTGCATTTGAAAGAATTGTCTAACGTTGAGTCACCACTTGCTTGACTACCCGCTGTCTTCTCAACAGTCTGCTGGCCATAAGTACTTATAACATCTGCTGCTGCGGCTGCTAAGTCACTTCAGTCGTGTCCGACTCTGTGCGACCCCATAGACGGCAGCCCACCAGGCTCCCCCGTCTCTGGGATTCTCCAGGCAAGAACACTGGAGTGGGGTGCCATTGCCTTCTCCGTGTAACATCTGCAGGAGCTGCCAAAACCAAATACCACTGACGGAGTGGCTTAAGCAACATTTTTTTCTTATGGTTCTGGAGGCTAGAAGTCCTTGATGAAATTGTTGGAAAATTTGGTTTCTGATGAGAAGTTGTTTCCTGGTTTCTAAACAGCCACCTTCCTGAGGAAACTGTGGTACTGTTTCGAAAGTTAGATATATCTACCAAAATACTCAGCCATCACACGCCTAGAAGTTTACCCCTGGGAAAGTAAAGCATGTGTTCATCCAAAGAACTGTACTTGAAAGTCGAGAGCAGTGTTACTTGTAATAATCTGGAACTGGAAACCACCAAAGTATCCAGATAAACTAATGTGTCATATTCATACAACAGGATGGTACTCAGCAATGAGAGGGAATAAACTCTTCATATATGCAATATCATGGATAGATCTCAATATAATTATGTGGGGTTTAAGACACAAAATTATATGATTTGATTTGTTTAAAGTTCTGGGAATTCTAACTCGTCTAGAAACGTCTAACTAATCTAATTAGAAGGATAAAATGATTACAAAAGGTGTAACAATACTTTATAGGGTAATAATATATTCAATATTTTGATTATGATTGATCTACAGGTATATGTACATATGCATATATGCACATACATATTAAAATGTGTCCAGTTTTGCACATTACTTATGTATACATTTATTTTAATTGAGGTATAATTGATTTACCATAGTATATTACTTTTAGGTATACAGCATCATGTTAATGCATACATTATACATATATTTATACATTACAAAATAATCCCTACAATAAGTCTAGTCACCATCTGTCGCCATCCAAAGATATTACAATATTATTGATTATCTCCAGTGATATGATAGTCATTTCAGGGATTACTGTTATAAAGGTTAGCAGGAAAAAGAGGATGTAGAGTTGAAAATGAGCTTTTTTTAAATAAGTTGGGAGTTAGTTATGACATTTTTGACTAAAAGTTTTTGAATAGGCAAAATGTTATAAAATTTAATTAAGACTGTTGCTATTCCATACTGTAGTTACCTGCAAAAAAATACACAAAGAAATAAACCCTTTTACTAGATAGATGATTTTCAGCCTCACAATGCTCACTCATTGTCTCACAATGCCACAGTGTTGTACAGTGAGTAAATTACATGATAATAACATGGTAACCCTGTGTCCAGATTATGAGAATAAAAGTTGATCCTGGGAGAAAGAATAGTTTACCCATTAAAATAAAATGAACAGTACAACACAGTACACTGGGACCATTAGAGAGAGAAGGTAGGTTTATTTGTAGAAGATTTAATCATTTTATTCATACAGATTAACTGATTGATTTCTACATGCTGGATACTATCCTGAGAGCTTGGGGTGCAGAAGTGAAAAAAAAAAAAAACCACAAAACCAACCTTATCTTCATAGAGTTTACATTCTTATGGAATGAAGGGCAGATTGGTGAAAGTTAAAACAAAATAAATGATTATAAATGTTCTAATTTATAAGTACTATGAAAAGAAATGAGATTGTAAAAAAGATAAGGAATATGGATGTTTTTCTTTTGCGTGTCTATTCACAGTGAAGTGAGAGGCAAGATCATAAGCAGAAGATGTGCTAACAAGTTGAGTTAGGGAATAAGATACAACACAGTCACCTGGAAAGCAGGACACTGAGTTGTTAAGTACAATGTGGTGGAATTATCAGGCAGTATGGGGAAACCACTTGAGATTTGAGATAATAAAATTGAAATATATCCAATAAATATGACATATTTTTCTTCAGCCATCTTCAGTTGAATAGGTAAAGACAGTAAACATGTGGAGAATGGATTAGATCTGACCTGCATTTGGGATCATTAATTTCCCAATCACTTAGACTGTAAACTTCAGGAACACTTAACCCCAGCTTTTAATCTATTTTTTTATATCTAACCAGGCGCTGAGTTATTCAACCCACGAAGATGGCCGAGGTCAGAACTCAATGATGCAGAGCAGACAGAGGAAAGAGCTTGTGGAGAAGGCTGGGTCAGAGGAATTGAAGGTGAATGAAGAAAACGGGAAAAGGGGGCTACAAAACCCAAAGCAGGAGAGACTAGTCAGCAATGGCAGCCCAACTCTTTAAGTAAAACCTCCATCAACTCAGTGCATCTCACATCATCTTTCTCTTTTCCATTCCTGTTGCTTCTGCCCATATTGATGAGATCATTCCATTGCTAGTACTTCTCTCTGGTGTTTCAACTCATGCTTCATGGCTGTCAAAGTTCTTACCTGAACGAATCAGTTCATGTTATTTTTTCCTACTCCAATACCTAAAACCTCAGAACTTGGACAATCAAGTCCAAGTTTTTACTTCAAAGTTCTCCATGTGATGGTACCAACAAATTCTTCTGACTTAATATCCTCCAGCATCTTCTTTCACTCTTTCACTCCTTTCACTGCTGATTACGAACATTCCTGCACTGGGCAGAGACTTTCAATTCTTCCTGACTTTATACATATCCTAGAATTACCCTCATTCTAGAATTATCAAGATATCTCTCTGCATATACCAAAAATCTTTTCATTCAAGAATTAACTCAAATGTTAACTCCTTGTAAAGCCTTTTCTGAGTCCACTATTCATAAATACTTTCTTTTCTTATAATGTGGACGTTGTAGTTGCGTGTTTTCACACTTAGTTTATTCCATTTTCTATTATACAAAGTTTCAGACACATAACTATTACCATTAATGACTCTTCATTTTTCATCCCAGTATTTTCTATCCCCAAACTTTCCAAATTTTGCACCCCTGCCATATATTTTTTAAAGTAGTTGATGCTTGAATTCTGAGTTCACTTGGGCCAAATGATGAAGACTTTTCTATAGATATGTGTGTGTACATGTGTGCATGTTGCAAAAATATACAGATCAATAACAACTTGCTGATTTTCTCTCAAAAGCACCTACACATTTTAAAAGTCATCACATCAGAATCTAGAGGGTTTCATCTTCTAGTTGTTAAGAATAACATACGATACTTGATACTGAGAGCAAAAATGCTAACTGAAATTCTCCTTCTACTAAAGAGAAACTGAAGTCCAGTGAGACGTAATAATTCACTCCTGATGATACATATTCATGTGCACTCTGGAAACTCTCCAAATCACTCAGTACCATCTTTGACTTGATTCAGTGATACAGAGTTATACATCTGGGACTTTTAAGAATGTCAAGGCAGGGAGGCATTTAAAGATCATTTAATAATAATAATAACCACAATTATGGGGTTTCCACCTGACACAAACATCATAATTAATACAATGACCTCATGAAGTGAATATTCTTATTTCCATTTTCATGAGAAATTTATTCTTAATATGATGGAGTAACTCACCAGCAGCCATTGCTTTCAAATGTGACATATGACAAATCAATGGTGACATACAGCAATTTTATTTGCTTCTAAGTGGAAACTTTATTCTTATAGCTGTTGATTATTATAGTAAAGTCTAAGCAATATGGAGAATCAGCTCCTCTATGGCATCAAGACCGGAACATAAGAGCAGATAGCTGAGGACTTTCTAGGTGGTCCAGTGGTTAAGAATCCTCCTGCTATTGCAGGGGACACGGATTTCCTCCCTGGTCTGGGGAGATCCCACATGTCATGGGGCAACTAAGCCTGTGTGCTCTAGAGAGAGAAGCCACAAGAAAAGCCACCGCAACGAGGAGCCCATGCACTGTAATGAAGAGTACCCCTACCCATCGCGATTAGAGAAATCCTGGGTGCAGCAACAAAGAGCCAGCACAGCCATAAATAAATAGGCAGATAGATAGATAAATACATTAAAATAAAAAGAGTAGGTAGCTGAGCACAGATGGGAATTTGGAGCGCCTTACTCTTGGGCTCCTGTCCAGACCTTGTCCTCTTATGCGTTGATGTTAACCCTTGGTGGCAGATATTCTCTAGCAAAACTCGTGGGTCTTTGCTTCAGGAGCTGATAAAAAGATCTGATCCTAGAAGATATTTCGTTTTCTAAAATTTCTCACAAATGATTTTTTTGTCTCTGTCAACCTGAACATCAGTCAAATTCTCGATAACTGTGTAATTTACAGCAAAATCTTGAAACTAAAGTTTTTAAATTCTAGGTTTCAGAGCTCATAAACCCTTAATTTCAAAGAAAACAAGCAAGTGGTTGCTCTGCCCTTGAATTTTCACTCTAATTAAGCACTGCTTTCTTGAAGGGTGAGCATGTCTCCTAGATGTTAGAATGTATTTATTTTTATTTTTAAAATTTTTTTGCCTGTAACAAAGAGTATGATGATTTCTCCCTCATGAATAACTGATCATCAGAGGAAGTCTCAAAAGACATTGCATTGATTTGCATCTCGGAGTAAAACACAGATTTTAAACCCTGGCTAGGATTTCCCCTTGATTATCTCTGGGAGAAAGAAAACACAATACACCCGGAGGAGAGATTTTAAGTTGATTCTCTCCTTTTGTACTTACAAAAAAGACTTTTCTTCCCAAACCAATCAGCAACCCATTGGCCAGAACCCAGGCCTGGCTCATAGGAAATTCAAGTCTGCAGTGGATAGCGGGAAGCTGTCTTTTTGAGCAATATCTCAAGAAAAGTAAAACAAATTCTAACATTATGAAGCTTGAGTCACCTCATCACTATGAAGCACCCCCTGACATTCTCACCATCTCATGAATGGTGAGAAATCTTGATGTTGACAGCCTGCCTTGTCCTAACTGGAGATTTAGCATCGGTCACCCTGGTTACCTGCTTAGAGGTCTATATTTTTCATTTTTCTGGAAATAGAATAGGAAAGCGTTCACTTTTAGCTAACATTTACTGAGTCCTCATTCTGTGCCAAATTCCATGCTAGATGCTTTTGGACTAAGCACTGAAGCCTGGGAGCAGATAGAAGGGCTGCCCAGGGTACGGCCATACTTGGAGTTGAATACATTTTTCCCCAGAGAAAAACAGAATGAGAAATCAAAGCCTTCAAAACACTGCACTTATTTATGCTGACAAAATATTCAAAGAGCCAGCATGAACATTTGCTCTAATGGAAGAGGGTGGAAAAAAACAAAACTTAATAAAATCCATTTCATCTCTCTGATTAAGCTAAAATGGTAGTTGAAGTTGATTGTTTTATTTGGCACCTAAGTATGGGAATTTTTTTTTTCTTTGCAAATTAGTAGCAATGGCAGGACCGTGTAGAGCATCAGGCAAGTAAGGATTTTAGCACTAACTTTATTTTACTGGATTAGGTGGTGACTGGGAAAAAAAAGAAGAAAGTATGTGTGGGGGTAGGGTGCTAAGTAATATCCCAGATACCAGCAGAGTAATTAAGCTTTGGCTAATAATATTTCAATGAAGATTCCAAGGCAGCATCTTAAATAAGTAGGGAGATGTTCCCAGAGGTTAGCAGTAGCCTCTAATCACAGAGTTTTTTCTCGTTTTATCTCTTTATGTATAACTTTTCTACATCATCCCAGTGGGACGAACTTGGCTTCTTTATCTGGATTATTAAAAATCATGGACAAACAGCAGTGGTTCCTTGGTCTTGCTGAGCAAAGAGTCAGCATGAACACTTGATGGATTCATGGTAGATGACAGCCATGGTGGATGGGCAGTGCTTGGTAAAAGGATGAAGAGTTGAACTTCATCCTCAAAAACAGCTGTAGTGTAGTGGAAAGAATATTGGATCAGAAGCCAGGAACCTCAGTGCCACTTACTACAACTATAGCTACTTCTTGGCTACATGACACCTGCAAGTCACTTACCTTCTCTGGGTCATAGCGTAGTGGGGTTAAAGGTGTTTTGAAAGTTCCTTTAGGGAGCATGATTTCATTACGAATGAGAAAAAGTTAAGCTGAATAGCACTAGATGAGAACTATGAATATCATTTCTACCTTGGTCCCCATTAAGATCATTTCTCACTCCATGTTTGAGAGTATCTGTCCCTTGACCCCTTGTTGACTGCTCCACACCTTACTCTGGATCAGGACCTCACACTGATGATGCTGCATGGAGACAGAAAAGTCTGGGATGTTGAGAACAATAAGAGGTGGACAGGAGATCTATTTGGGGACAGAAGGACCTGAATCTAAAATCGCTCAGATCATTCCGCTTACTCTGCACATGTTCTTTATGCCACCTTTTGCCTTTCTTCAGTCCAGAATTGTCATGTGATAGGATGAAATGAGCATTGCAACTACTCCACTAAAACTTTTTAGCAACTCCCAGTTGTTATTAGAGTAACAGTCAAATCTTTAGTATAACGTGACTGGTTTACATTTCCCCAGGCTTCCCCTCTGTGTTCCAGTCACTCCAGACATAATGAAATTAATTTCCTTACACTGTGCGTGCTCTCTCTCTCATTTTCTTTCTGTCTCTCTTTCAACTCCATGACTTCATTATTTTCTTGTCTCAGACAAAAAGAGATGAAGCAAGAATGAAGTGAAATAAAGTGAAAGTCGCTCAGTCGTGTACAACTCATAGTCCATGGAATTCTCCAGGCCAGAATACTGGAGTGGGTAGCCTTTCCCTTCTCCAGGGGATCTTCCCAACCCAGGAACTGAACCTAGGTCTCCCACACTGCAGGCAGATTCTTTACCAGCTGAGCCACAAGGGAAGCCTAACAATACTTTAGTGGGTAGGCTATCCCTTCTCCAGCAGATCTCCCTGACCCAGGAATCGAACTGCCTGCATTGCAGATGGATTCTAAGAAATGTTAACTCACATTCAGGTCCCACTTTGGCTAACACTCATTCCAAGATGTCACGTCTGACCCCTGTCCCACCCACAATGCTCCCCTTCGCTATTGTCTTGTGCTCATTAAACTTCATCACCTTTCCCCTTGCTCTCTGGCTCACTCTGCCCTAGTGCCTAACACAGGGCCTGCAAAATGAACTCTCTCATTCACTGTATTTGTTTAACTGAACTGACAGAGCAACAAGAGACCATGATACTTCTATCAACTTGATATTATGACTTGGGTTGACTTTACCATTTTAGCCTCAATATCGTAATCTATGGAAGAAAAAATTGATGATATGAACTTTGTAATATGACTCTCTGGGCTTCCCCAGTGGCTCAGTGACAAAGAATCTGCCTGCAATGCAGGAGCTACAGAAGATGCAGGTTCAATCACTGGGCTGGGAAGATGCCCTGGAGAAGCATGGCAGCCCACTCCAATATTCCTGCCTGGAAAATCCCATGGACCAGAGGAGACTGGCCGGCTACAGTCCATGGGGTCGCAGAGAGTAGGACACAGCTGAAGTGACTGGCACAGAGCACACACAATATATCCTCTGGTTTATAGAAATAGTTTTACCAGAACAAAACAGCATCCATAAAAGGGAATTCAGGCATATCCTCAATAACGACATCCAGAAATTACAGACTTTTAATCAGGTTGGGTAGACTCTTCACAGAAAAGGAAGGGTTTATATGTTGCTATTTCAAGAAATGATCATATAGGTTTGATTCCTGATATTTAGGAGATGCCTGCATTATCATAACAATGATTAAATTCTCTTTTTCATGATGACTCTATTTCACAATCTTACTATATAACTCAGTCAGTCCTCACACAGCATAATAATACTATCTATTGTATGCTTAAAGTGGCTGTATGAGGGGTCTCCTTTTCTCAGCTTGAGTTGATCTGGCAAATCTCCTCCTCCAATGACTTTTGAGTTGAACTGGTGGGAAGAAAAATGAGAGGAAGAAAAATAGACATATTTATTGTTAAAAGAGAGAATAAATCTATCCCAGATAGTGATGCTATTAATATTCTGAACCACATGTTCAAACAAAGTTATGTTTCCTGTACAGGCTAAGAAGCTGTGGGGTAATAAACAAGACTTTCTGTGGCTTCATTTTTCCAGCTGTTAGTGGAGAGATCTGACATTTACCAACATGCACTCAGCTGTTTGACAGAAAATGGAATCATCACATCTTTCCAGCAACTGTCCACCAGGCAGATCTCACTACTCACTGCTGCCAGATGTCTTCTTGAGCCTAGAGTAGAATTTCCTGCAGAGGAAATTTCAAGTGCAGTGAAAATAAAGGGTGGGGGACATTTAAAGCAAGAGTGAGAAATAGCTCTTAAATACAACGATTTTCTAGGCTATGTCTTTTTCTTTTGATGAGAAAGAAAAAAAAATCAATGTGTCTTCTGTCACCTCAGCCATCTCTCTTACCCCTAGTCTCACAAAAGGCATCATCTTTAGCAAATAAAAGATGGTATTGTGTCACTATTGTCTTTGCCAAGCCTCTGCATTCTCTTCATTGGTAGATGGGTTAGAAATATAACACTCTGTTGGAAGAAGCATGAAAATGAGATATGGAAGCTTATTTAGCAATCGACTGCCCCCCCACCCTTTCTTTTCTTTGCTGAAATCTGAAACTCCGGAACAATGCCATTGCTAAGCAACAGATCAGATATTTCTTTTCAAGATGCAGGTAAATAGGAAGGTATAATGCCTGCTCAATCAGAGCCCACATGGATGCATCAGCCTTCTGTTCATCAGGGTCTTTGGTGTTCATCAGAGTCCTTGCACCCTGCACTGTTCATCGAGATGTGTGCCAATCTGGATATAGGAGGCAAAAATTCTGAACCCAGAGGTGTCATTAAGAATGGGAATTTGCCAGTGTCACTTAATGTCTCTAGACATAGTTTCTCAATGCATAAAAGGAGGTAATTGGATGATAGATTAGCATTTCCCAAGTTTTAATTGCATCAGAATAATCTGAAGAGGACATTTATGTGTCTGAGTCAGTTGATTTTGGAGATTAACCAGATGGCTGTATTATTAAGCAACCTACTAGTGATTTTGATATAAACTCAAGAGTAGGTCAACAGTTTCTAAGAATCCTTTCTCTCATGACTTTCTAAGTTTATAAATCTGCAAGTGTTCAAAATTGTTCTTCAGTTAAAAATCTAACAATCCTAAAATCCTAAAAATCTCTTAGGAACATCATATTGTCACCAAACCGGGAAAGCTTTGTATATTTCATAAAGTTTATTTTATTTAACTCATGAACCACTAGAAGCAACAGTATCATCTGACCCTGAAGTTACTTTGACAAAAGTCTCCCATGTATACTCAAAATAATAATGGTAGTTAAGACTAACATAGCATGCATTTTGGGCTAGGAATTCTTTTAAGTTCTTTTTATTTGTCAACTAGTTTAATCTTTACAACTCAGTAAAATTGGTGGAATTATTAACCTCATTTTTACAGATGAGGAAAATGAGACTCAGAAGGTTTAAATAATTTATTCAGAGTCCCACCACTAATACTAGACTAAGCCAGAATTTGAACCCAGGAAGTCTAGCTCCAATATTCATACTCACCACTATGCTGTTCTGAACCTAGTTTATTGGTACAGTTTTGCTGTTTCCATAATTTATTGGGTGCTGTCTTGATTGACTCTTATCTTTTAATTCCTACTAGCAAATTCCTAATTAGAGTTAATGCCAATTCACCTTAAATAAGTTCAAGAATTTACTGAGCACCTTGAAATGTGAGTAGAATCATGCTACAACATGTAATAATAAGATCTCTGCTTTCAAGGAATTATGTAGCCTTTTTAGTAGAGTTCCAGGTTTTCTTATTTCTGATCTGTCTAAAACAATTCTATGAGTAATTTGACCATGGGTTTTTCCACTTTAAAATTACAAGTTTGCTACCAATTTCTCAATGCTTCAGGTTACTGTACACTTTGTGTCAATAATTAAAATACTTATCCTCTTCTTTCATGATCACTAAAGGTACTCATTACTCAGTCTCTTTACCGAAGTTTCATACAAAGCAGTCAAAATATTACAGAGAAATGCTACCCAAATATAAATGTTCTAAATCAAACTTTCCCATCTTTGAAATCCTATTTAGAATTCGTATTTGCTAGGAAATACTAAATCAAATTAAGCAAAATTGATTTTCAAAGCATTTATAACTCCCCAAAGAATATTTTGCAAGTGTGATTGTAGATGTGTTTGAATACATCTGTGGAAGAGTTTCACACATAGATAATATTCAGAATTTATATAAGAAAGCTATATTTAATTCTGGTCTTAGCTAGTTGAATCTGATATCATAAAATCAATCATGTGTCAAAGCTTATTCTCAAAATATTAACAATGTAATTTTTATGTAAATAAACAGTGATCATTTGTCAACATTTTAATTTAATTCTTTAATGAGGAAACCAGTGCTTTGAAAAGGAAACTGATTCAAAAAAATACATAGAAGAAATGGGATTTTATATAATCAATGAAGTAAAGTAAAACACTGACCTGAGATTTTAAAATAAATATTCATATCTTATTTCATTAAAATCATGGATTTAAGTTATCGTTCCTACTTACAAAAAAATAAAATCACCTTGTCTTATTATTGTTGTAAAAGTTAACCTGTAGATTTATGGAGTTATATTTGGGCCATGATTGATAGTTAACCTTATGTTAAACATAAAATCCCCAAGAGAGTCAGTTGGCACTTAGGTAAAATGTTGGACAACCCATTCCAGTATGATATTAAACTTATACATAGTCAATGTTTTGCTTTAGTCTCAAATTTTGGATCTTTAATTACATGTTTATTTCATAGAATTCATCATGCAGTCAGATATTTGGCTCATCTCAGTGGATAACAGTAATTTTTAGTGTTAAGTTTAGCAAGAATTGGATATCTCTTTCCCGCAGGCAAAGTTATTGTAGATTAAGAGAGATTGTATCAATACAGGCAAGTTGATAGTCCATGGGACCATGAAGAAAAAAATTGTAAAACGGCAGGTTAAGTGGTGGCAAAGGGTTCAACCAGGAAAGACAGTGACTGGTAACTTATGAGTCATTACGTAAAAGTTGATGGAATCAGTATGTCTAACTTTAAAGAAAATAACTGTCCCTAATAGGTACCCACTGGCAAAAATAAAGGTAGATTAGCTAGGCAGTACTTTTAAAAGTATTCAGGGGTTTGAGGCTTTTTTTTCTCACCTGTTTTATTGTCTGTTGTTGCATATGCACTACATGGTTAACAGTCTCAAATAGAAGTGCAGGACCATTTTCTTTGCTATTTATCTCTTGTGATTGTACTTGCCTGGAACACTCTTCCCTCCGGTATCCCCATGGCTCACTCAGTTCCTACAGGCGCCTGAGCCTTTGGCCTCTCCTTTCACATCCTTTCCCTGGCCTCCTTCTCTGAAACAGCCTTCCCATTGGTACTTCTCCTCTTGATTTGCCTCTCTTCATAGCTGGAGACACATTGCATTAATACTTCATTATTTTAAAAATAAATTTTATTTTTAGAGTATTTTAGGTCCACAGCAAAACTGACTAGAAAGTAGAGAGGGCTCTCCTAAACCTCCTGCCCCATGCCCTATAGCCTTCCCCACTACCAACATCCTATGGGTTTCGATAAATGTGTAATGATATATATATATGATAAATATAGCATCATACAGAAAATTTCTGTGCCCTAAATATATAACTGCGTCCTGCCTGTTCATCCCTCCCCTTCCTCAAATCCCTGATTACCATCAAGGGAGTAAAAAGTTCCAGAATCTTTGACTTTCTCAAAGAATGGTAAAATCTTTAGAGCATAGTAACTATGTATTAAAAACAAGACTTTTAACCTCTAAGCACCTGATAAAAATATGCCTGTCTGATGCTGGACTGGTGCTGATGCTGAAGAGAAAGCTCCAATACGTTGGCCTGTCATGGTAGAATTGTAAGACTTGCTGCTTGATCAATGCATTGACTTTGGGAAGTGGAAAAAAGACCAAAGAAGCTGGCACACGGAGGTCAGAAGCAGCATGGAGAAGAGCAGGTGATTTTTTTTAGCAGTAATCATTGTTTACTTTCTTATTTTAAAGGGTTTTGTTTTTTCACCCAACCCATTGTTGCTTTTGAATGGAATGAGATTAAACCCATATGATGGCTGATAGGCTGTGTGTTCCGAAGATTCTTATCACAATTTGATCTAATGTCAGGAAATAACTTGGAAGCCAGACCTGGACACACCTGCAGAGTTAAGCATGTCTGAACTGCTTCTGCTAATGTTTCCAGGAAGCTAACTACCATGCCAGGTACATGACTTGTTGCTTGGCAACCTCAGAACCCAAGCTTTAACTGCACTGGAGGTACTGTTCTGATGAGGGTCCATGGGTATTTTGGGAATTCATCTCAGAACACTGTGGCCTGATATCCATAGTCAAAGCAACTAGGAAGATAGGGACAATTTTCCAGGAAATTTATAAAATATTCTTATGGCTCTAATTGATTTGATTGAATTAAATTGATGCTTTTGAGTTGTGCTGGGGAAGACTCTTGAGAATCCCTTGGACTACAAGGAGACCAAACCAGTCAATCCTAAAGGAAATCAACCCTGAATATTCATTGGAAGGACTGATGCTAAAGTTCAAGCTCCAATACTTTGGCCACCAGATGCAAAGGGCCAATTCACTAGAAAACATCCTATTTTGGGGGCCCTAGAAATTTTGCAACAGTGTGAGAACTTCTTTGGTATAATTGTTCTCCAGTTTCTGGGTCATCTGCTCAGGAGTTCTATGGTGAGGCTAATGGTGACGTCCTCTAAGAGGACTTATGCCACATACCTCACCTCCCAGGTCTGCTGCAGCCAGAGCCCCTGTCCCCACAGCAGGCCACTGCTGACCAGTGCCTCTGCAGGAGAAACTCAGACACTCAAAGGCAGGTCTGGCTCAGTCTCTTGTGGGGGTCACTGCTCCTTTCCCGGGTCCTGGTGTGCACAGAGTCTTGTTTTGCCCTCTGAACTTCTCTTGTGGATATGAGGTTTGATTCTAAACACAATTGTGCCCCTCCAATCATCTTGTTGTGGCTTCTCATTTGCCATTGGACAGGGGGTATCTTTTTTTAGTGGAATCCAACATTCTCCTGTTGATGTTCGTTCAGCAACTAGCGGCGATTTTGGTGTTCTTCCAGGAGAAGATGAGCACACATCCTTCTACTCCACCATCTTTGCCAACATCCACTGGATCACAGAAAAAGCAAGAGAATTAAAAAAAAAAAAAAAAATTTACTTCTGCTTTATTGACTACGCTTAAGCTTTTGGCTGTGTGGGTCACAACAAACTGGAAAATTCTTCAAGTGATGAGAATACCAGACCACCTTATCTGCCTCCTGAGAAATCTGTATGCAGGTCAAGAGGCAACACTTACAATCAGTCATGGAACAATGGACTGGTTCCAAATTGAGAAAGGAGTATGTCAAGGCTCTATATTGTCACCCTGCTTATTTAACTTATATGCAGAGTACATCATGTGAAATGCTGGGGTGGATGAAGCACAAGCTGGAATCAAGATTGCCAGGAGAAATATCAATAACCTCAGATATGCAGATAACACCACCCTTATGGCAGAAAGTGAAGGACAAAAGAGCCTCTTGATAAAAGTGAAAGAGGAGAGTGAAAAAGTTGTCTTAAAGTTCAACATCCAGAAAACTAAGATTATGGCATCTGGTCCCATAACTTCATGGCAGATAGATGGGGAAACAGTGGAAACAGTGGCAGACTTTATTTTCTTGGGCTCCAAAATCACTGCAGATGGTGACTGCAGTCATGAAATTAAAAGACACTTGCTCCTTGGAAGAAAAGCTGTGACCAACATAGACAGCATATTAAAAAGCAGAGACATTACTTTGCTCACAAAAGTCCTTATAATCAAAGCTATGGTTTTTCCAGTAGTCATGTATGGATGTGAGAGTTGGACCAAAAAGAAGACTGAGCTCTAAAGAATTGATGCTTTTGAGCTGTGGTGTTGGAAAGTACTCTTGAGAGTCCCTTGGACAGTGAGAAGATCAAACCAGTCAATGCTAAAGGAAATCAGTCCTGAAAAGTCATTGGAAGGACTGATGCTGAAGCTGAAACTCCAGTACTTTGGCCACCTGATGCGAAGAACTGACTCATTGGAAAAGACCCTGATGCTGGGAAAGATTGAAGGCGGGAAGAGAAGGGGACAACAGAGGATGAGATGGCTGGATGGCATCACCGACTCGATGGACATGAGTTTGAGCAGTCTAAGGGAGATGGTGAAGGACAGAGAAGCTGTCATGCTGCAGCCCATGGGGTGGCAAAGAGTCGGACACAACTGTGTGACTAAACAACAATAGCTGATTTACAACATTGCGTTTGTTTCAGGTGAACCCACGCACACGTATCCACTATTTTTTAGATTCCTTTCTCATATAGGCTGTTACAGAGGACTGAGTAGACTTCCCTGTACTATACAGTACATCCTGTTTAGTCACTCAGTCATGTCCGACTCTTTGTGACCCAATGGGCTGCAGCCCACCAGGCTCCTCTGTCCAAGGGATTTCTCAGGCAAGAATACTGGAGTGATCACCGTTTTCTGCTCCAGGGGACCTTCCCAACCCAGGAATTGAACCTGTATATCCTGCAAGTCTCCTGCATTGCAGGTGGATTTTTTTTTTACCCCTGAGCCACCATTTTACATGCAATAATACGTGTATTAAATATGTCAATCCCAATCTCCCAGGTTGTCCCTCCCCACTTACTGGCTGGTAATTATAAATTTGTTGTCTACATCTGTAACCCTATTTCTGTTTTACAGATAAATTCATTTAAAATAGAAACCCTTAGATTATGATACAGTTTATCATCAGCAAAATCATGATTATTTAATAGGTATGAAGATTCTACTTCTTTTCCAGGCTGAACTAAAGTACTATTTTTTAGGTTCTGGTGCAGAGACAGTAGTGAATTGTAGGAATTAGATACTTGCCTTTTTCCATGGCTGAGGTGCCTTACCCCTCAACTCTGTGCTCACTATACTCCTAGCTAACAATTTTACAGCATTTTCACGAGCAGGGAGTATTAAAGCACTTTACGTAAAATGATTCATTTAATCATCACAAGGATCATAAAAGATAGGTGCTATTATTTCATTGCACAAGTGAGGAAACAAAATACAGAGATTAAGTAACTCTAAGAAATGTCACAAGGTCATTAAGCTAGGATTTGAGCGTGTGTTCTTTGGCTCTAGAGTTTGTTTCCTTGAGGCTCAGGAGCCAATTCTGACCTCGACAGGGGTTTAAGAAATTCTAAACTAACACATCAGGGGCTTCAGTGAATTTATTTGTTGCTTGGCAAGCTCTAATCTCATAGCCTAACTCTGACAATTGGATTTCTGCATTATTCCCAAGGCCAAATGCATATCTCCTAGGAACATTCTATTTTCTAGATACTGGCTTTTCCCAATTGGAACAATAAACTTCTGCCCAGCAACTTCACAAGTGAGGAAAGAAATAGCACTTTTGACATTGGTATAACATTGTAAGTCAACTTTACTTCAATAATAATCATAATAATAAAGAAACAGCATTTTTGGTAATTGGTTTACTCCCATTTACATATTCATCAATTCATTATTTGGCAGCAATGCACTTTGTAAGCAGCTGGGGATGCAATTCCAGGCACAATGAACACTATAAGAAATAGAAGGGAGACACAGGGAGCTCAACCCGGCACTCTGTGACAAATGATAGGAGTGGGAAGTGGTGGGAATGTGAGGTTCAAGAGGGAGGGGACATCTGTATACTTATGGTTCATCCATGTTATTGTATGGCAGAAACCAACACAACATTATAAAGCAATTATCCTCCAATTAAAATTTTTACAAAGAAGTAGAAGGGAGATTAACAAATATTTTCCAGGGCTCTCTACACACTGGGCATTGTTCTTGGTGGTGAGATTATGATAGGAACTGAAGCCAAGTTCCTACTCTACTGGAACTTGCACTCAGGAAGACAGATACAAACAAAGGTATGTCATAAAATATAAGGACACTCTGTGTTAAAGTTTGAAGAGTTATGGAGTAAAATAAAGAAGGTGAAGATAAAAATAATAAAATAATAGGCAATTTTTTAAAACAGAAGGTCAGGAAGGTCTCCCTGAGGAGATAGCATTTGAGTCAAAACTAAAATGAGGTAACAGGCCATGCATGTGGACAAAGGACCATCATTGTTGGAACCAGATGAATACTCACACATACCCTGTGGAAGAAACAAGCAACAAGGGAGGTAATGTGTTGGAAGAGGGGAGGTTAGTAGGAGATAGAAGATGAAGTTAGAAAGGTGCTAAGGGCCAGGATTATGTGAAATTGTAAGCCAGGAAAGAACCTGGGTGACTGTTGACTCACTGATGTTATTTATTCAAGTCCATAAATTTGCTCATTTGCACATTCTCAAAATCATGTTCAGTCCTATAAGAATCATAGAATATTAAAGCTGGAAAGGATACTCACATGATTCATTGTGGTCATAAATATCATACTTGATTCTCTCAGAAAATGCCCCCAAAAAGCAGAAACAGTTAACAACTTAAGTGCTGAGTGAGTATTTATAAGGCAATCATTGTGCAAAAAATTATGTACATGGTTTTCAATTGTTTTCATTGGTCTTTTCAGTCTCAGAAAGAAATGGTAAAAACAAATCTTACAGAAGTTAATCAGCCTCACTGTCTGGGGACCATCCATCCAGAGCTTACCATGTCAGGACAGGGTGGAAATACAAATACGCTTTGTGGTACAGGTCAGAAAGCCTTCTCTTGTCTCTCTCCATTTCCCTTTTTTTCTTATTGGGTGAAAATTTTTTCTGTGTGTGTGTCTGTGAGTGTGTGGGTTTTCTTCCCTAACTAGATTGACTTGGCCAATAGGGTACTTTGAATAGAAAAGGCAAAGTTGTCACAATGAAGTTAGGGAGACTGAAGATATCTTAGTATCATGGGGCCAGTTTAAAATTTTCCAGGGTCAAGTGTAAATTGCTTACTCTTTTGTGTTCAGATGCCTCAGGGCATGCATTGTCTAATTGGAGGCAAACTCACATTTAACCAAGGTCACAGATCCTGAGATGCAAAATCAGGAAATCCATCTAAGAATGTGCATTAAAAATTGACACTGCTAAAGGGATGGAAACTTTTCTTCTTCTGATGCATTGTTTCTGTGGACAGACAACATGAAAAGTCAGAGTACAATGTGAAGACTGCTCAGAATCAGGACAAAAATAGTTAAATAATTTAATTTTTACTGATATCCAGCTACGACTCTTGCTATCAATAATACAGGTAGAGTGAGTCCTTAGACCTACCTGTCCACCAGGAAGGGTTCCAATGGGGGCTTCCCTGGTGGCTCAGGGGTAAAGAATATGCCTGCCAATGCAGGAGATATGGGTTTGAAATCAGGTCTGGAAAGATCTCACATGCTGCAGAGCAACTAAGTCCATGTGCCACAACTACGGTGCTGGTGCCCTAGAGCTCAGGAACTTTGGCTACTGAGCCCACACACCACAACTGCTGAAACCTGCCAGCCATAGAATCCTCGCCCCACAACAGAAGAAGCCATCCCAGTGCGAAGCCCGCGCACCATAGCTAGAGAGGAGCAACTGGAGTAAAGCTAGAGGAGCAGGGAAGACCCAGCACTGCCAAAATTAAACAAACAAATAGAAGAAAAACCAGCGACAAAACCTTTAAAAAAAAGTTATGAAAAAGGAAGAAAGAGAAAGTGCTCCAATGAACACTGCCAATATTCGCCCAAGTATTTCTCCATTTCCCCTGGTGTTAGGGTTGACGTCCTTTTTTCTCAGCGTAGCGCAACAGTAACTGGGGTCCCATATGGCCCGTTTCTTACATGGCAACACTTTAAAGATACCACAGTCTAGCAAGAGTAATTAAAAGACAATTCTAGCCTTTACTTGTAAGCTCTCAGTGAACATTAATGAGCATCCAATTCTTAACCCACAGCAGGAACCCACGAAAAGAATTCCCTTTCTTCTCCTTTTCAATTCTCTCACAGACTGCAGGTACCTTGAACTCCCATTGGCTCATTTCTTTCAGCTCTCTCCAGGAACTACCCCCAGGACATCCTGCCCATGTGGGATCTTTGCATTCCGCCTTCCCTGGCATCCTGCAGCAATCGCCTCCTGAGAGGGGCCATTTACATTTATGGTCTTGCCCACCAGCTGAGCCAACTTGCTTCCAGAGGATTGGAGAAACCAGCAACTTTCCATGCCTCAGTCTCCCTCCATCTGCAATAAAGTACACAGAAGACCTTGGGAACGGAATTCTTTTCTCATTTAGCCTGAATTTCTCAGGAGATATTCTAGTATAGAATTCTCAAGGACAAGCTCTGGTAAATGAAAATTCTTCATCTTGTTATATCCATAGAGAGCAGCACATTCAAGGATATAACTGAATCAAGGTCACTTCAAGGTGACCATGTTTATCTCTGCTGTGACCCATTATCAGTAGATAATATAATCCAAATATATAAACAACAACAACAACATTATTTTCTCTACATTCACATTCTTGAGTGACATCCCACTGTAGCCCTTGGACTTTTGGACTCTGTAATTATCTAAAGGATCAGTTATTATTTTTACAACGCTCATGTACTTATTATCATTTTGACTGCACTTCAGCTGTATATCCATTAAAGCAACACAGAGAATAGCTTTAATTCCCAGCTGTCTAAAATCTGGAAAGTACTACATCAGCCAGTAAGTCGCCTACAACTTTTCCCTTTAGTTAGCTGCCAGATCCAATCTAATCCAATACCAACATATTTTTGTTCAAAAGGGACATCATAACAGAGAACTATAATGAAACTGGAGTTGAGAGGCAACACACAATCTTATAGGGAACAGTTTACTCATTGGAACTGTTTTCATGGGGAATATTTAATGCCCGGAGATTTTTGAACAAATTAAGTCAAAGAGTGGCACTTCAGAGCACTGGAAAAATTAATGTTTTTTTGAACCCAGTGTTGTAGAATTCTGTGTTTTTGAGTTCTCTGGTCATCCACTGTATGTGACACATTTGATGTCATGTATATGTTTCCAACATATTCTTATGATTCTAATGTTGAACCACTTTGACTAGTCTATCTTGTAACAAATTTTCTATTGTTTTTCTCTTCTTCCTTATTTTTGACCTTGGATTCATCTTCTTTTAATCTTTTAATCATCTATCATTGCTAAATGATACACATAATAATGAATCTATCATTGCTAAATAATATATATAATGCACTTTACATAATTCACTATTTCTTCAGCTTTATGCTTTTACCTGCCAGTTCAACCATTCTTTGAATACTATCTCTATCTAGACCATCTTCCTCTAGACATCTTAGATATATGGATCTAACTCAGCCCCCAGAAACCTTGAACACTTTCCAAGTCTCTAAAACTGACTAAATCATCCCTAGTAATGTCAAATGTTATCTAGAAGGAATTTTAAACAATGGTACCTTTTGTTTACACAGATAAGAGCATGTTTACTGTAAAAATCAGTTGAGTAACTGAACATCCAGCTCATTCATAAGTAAGAAAAGGGGTTACTATTTGAGGCCCATAGAATGAAATAAAAATCATGTCTATTACATTTAGCTCCCAAAGTTCTTTCACCCATAATCTTCAAACTAGTTGCAATTCCAGTAGCATCTCAAATTTTGTAGGGTCATCAGACATTATCTTGTCAGATTCTTTGCTTATGCATAAAGTTCCACTTCAAAAACCCCAATAAATCGATGTCTATTTTTTCCGAGCACTTCTCATTTAGCTTCTATCTCTGAAGAGCCAATTTTGCACTCAGGAAAATTATAATCATGTTAATAAAGATATTAATTTAAAAGAAGAATGGCTTGGGAAGTGATGGTGTTGATCACACATAATTCACACTTAACTAAGAAAATAACACATTATTTTCTTTGGACGATGAGGGCACCCTTGGGAGTGGAAAAGATTTCAGAAGTCCTGACATGAAATAGGAAGTTTAACTTGCATCAGATAGCATTCATCTTTGAAGACCAATAGCCTTGGCAGGTAAACACACACACAAACCAAACTCCCTTTTACTTGGATAGGTTAAAATACTCATAGGTTCCCATGAGTAATCAGTCCTTTAGCCATTAAGCTCAACTGCTTTCTAAATTGGCCTATCAGTTCCAAACCTTGGATTATTTATCCTCTGACTTGGAAATGACTCTTGGATTATTTATCCTCTGATTCTTCCCTTATGGCAGAAAGCGAGGAAGAACTAAAGAGCCTCTTGATAAAAGTGAAAGAGGAGAGTGAAAAAGTTGGCTTAAAACTCAACTTTCAGAAAACTAATATCATGATATCCGGTTCCATCACTTCATGGCAAGTAGATGGGGAAACAATGGAAACAGTGACAGACTTCATTTTTTTCGGCTCCAAAATCACTGCCGATGGTGACTGCAGCCATGAAATTAAAAGACACCTGCTCCTTTGAAGAAAAGCTATGACAAAACTAGACAGCATATTAAAAAGCAGAGACATTACTTTGCTCACAAAGGTCCATTTAGTTAAAGCTATGGTTTTTCCAGTAGTCAGGTATGGATGTGAGAGTTGGACCAAAAAGAAGTCTGAGCACGGAAGAATTCATGCTTTTGAACTGTGGTGTTGGAGAAGACTCTTGAGAGTCCCTTGGACTGCAAGGAGATCCAACCGGTCAATGATAAAGGAAATCAGTCCTGAAAAGTCATTGGAAAGACTGATGCTGAAGATGAAACTCCAATACTTTGGCCACCTGATGTGAAGAACTGACTCATTGGAAAAGACCCTTGGTGCTGGGAAAGATTGAAAGCAGGAGGAGAAGGGGACGACAGAGGATGAGATGGTTGGATGGCATCACCAACTCGATAGACATGAGTTTGAGCATGCTCTGGGAATTGGTGATGGACAGAGAAGACTGACATGCTGCAGTCTATGGGGTTGCAAAGAGTCAGACACGACTGAGCTGAACTGAATTGAACTGAACTAACTCTGAAATGTTCTGGCAAACCGGAAGCTACCAGAGATGATTACAATTTATTCCAAATTCAAGTGTGTCCAATCCTACAGTTCCCACTATCAGTTAAGTTAAAACATCAGCAATGAATTCAAATTCAAAAGACAGAGTATGACTCTCAAAAGACTATGACAATTTCATGATAATTGAGATGCTCTTACACATATACACACACACAGTCACCCATGCACACACATATAAGCTCTTTACAGTTAAAAAGTGTATATTTAAGAGTGCTTTGGGGGATTTCCCTGGTGGTCCAGTGGTTGAAACTTCATCTTCTAATGTAGAGGGTGTGGGTTCAATCCCTGTTCAGGGAGCTAAGATCCCACATGCCTCCCAGCCAATTAACCAGAAAATAAACAACAGAAACAGTATTGCAACAAATTTAATAAAGACTTTAAAAACGGTCCACATAAAAAAAAGAAAGTTCTTTGGCATGATGGAAATTCAGTCTGAAGGGTTCATAGCAAGGGGGCTAGTTGCACTACTTGCTGCCTATGTTTTCTCATCCCTCAGTGAAATGGGGTCATGGTTAAGTCCTTGACCTGTCATCTTTGGAAGGGTGTCCGTTCTCCAACTTGTCAATGGCTAGAGGAACCCTGAGGTACAGGTATGAATACAAAGCCAGGTCTATGTTCCAGCTGTTGTGTAGTCTCTGGGTTGTGTTGCAGAAGAATCACAACTCACATCAGAGAAAGGATGTGAGCCCAACTTGAGATCTGCATAAATTGAACATTAGCAAGTCCTAATATTTAAAATGGGATAACGAAGTAAAAACTCCCTGTAAGCTATTTGAAAGCCTTATGAATATGCAGATAAGAAACCCCCAAACTGACTACCAGTGGTCTGCAGAAAATACATCTGCAGAAATGTGGAGCCAAAGTAGAGGATTTAAGTCCGTACAGTGTTTTCCCCGAAGTACAACACTTAGAGGCAAGTTTTATTGTAATGCACTGAATCTATTGAGCACTCAAATCAGCTGATAGCATTTTTAAATCACAGTTATTTTGGCATTTCTTATTGAAAGCAATAGAAGAGCAACCAGAAGTAATAAATTTGTTTGTGAAAAGCAGCCTTGCTCATCATTGCTGTACATTGTTGTAACTAGGACAGAATTATGCAGTAAATTTACAGATGCATCGCCTTTATTGTCAGCAATGGCCAGCTTTTTTCCTGTTTATTTTAAGCATGTTTATCCATGGAATTGCTTACATTTTCATCATTACTGCATGGGCATATACTTCAACCAAACTATATCTACCAGAGGACAAGGCTCAGGCTATTTAAATGAATAATATGTCTTTGCAAACTCTAGATTATTTGCAGCAAGTAATACTTAGCTCAATGTTCTGACAAACAAATGCCAGGAAAGCACGAGTTTTAAATACATGGCTGTGTCTGAATAACTCACATAATTTCTCTCTACTCCAACAACTTAAGAGGTGACTCGGTTCCTTCTGACACAGTGCACGCACCCTGCGTACTCAATCACTAAGTTGTGTCTGACTCTTTGCGACTCCATGGACTATAGCCCGCCAGGCTCCTCTGTCCATGGGATTCCCCAGGCAAGAATAAAGGAGTGCATTGCCATGCCCTCCTCCAGGGGATCTTCCTGACCCAGAGGTGGAACTCTCATCTCTTAAATCTCCTGCATTGGGAAGCAGGTTCTTTACCACTAGCGCCACCTGGAGGCCCAAATGGGATTGAATGCTTACCCTCAAATAATGCAACATAAGATGAATTGGAAAACAAATCACTGGAAGGGACTAAAAATCTTAGAGAGAGCAAACACTCCTCACAGGCAGCTCTAATATGCTTTCTCGTTATTTCTTCCTACCACTCCATACTTTTTTGCCCTAGAGAAGGGAAGGATGGGGAGCAGACAAAACTAGAGTGATGACAATTATTTTTAAAAATTAGAAATGTCTCCTGTTTGTATGTTGTTCTGCTGAGGGTCATGATGAAAGTGAAAGAGGAGAGTGACAAACCTGGCTTAAAACCCAACATTCAAAAAGTGAAGATCATGGCACCCAGTCCCAACACGTCACGTCAAATAGATGAAGAAAAAGTGGAAACTGTGACAGATATTATTTTCTTGGGCTCCAAAATCACTGAGGATGGTGAATGCAACCACAAAATTAAAAAACAGTTGCTCCTTATAAGAAAAGTTATGACAAACCTAGACAGTATAGTAAAAACCAGAGACGTCACTTTGCTGGCACATGTCCGTATAGTGAAAGCTATGGTTTTTCCAGTAGTCATGTACAGATGTGAGAGTTGGGCCATAAAGAAGACTGAGTGCCAAAGAATTGATGCTTTCGAACTGTGGTGCTGGAGAAGACTCTTGAGAGTCCCTTAGACAGTAAGGATATCAAACCATTCAATCCTAAAGGAAACCAACCCTGAATATCCATTGGAAAGACTGATGCTGAAGCTGAAGCTCCAATACTTTGGCCACCTGAGGCGAAGAACTGACTCATTGGAAAAGACCCTGATGCTGGGAAAGATTGAAGGCAGGAGGAAAAGGGGATGATAGAGGATGAGATGGTTGGATGGCATCACCGACTCAATGGACATGGCTTTGAGCAAGCTCCGAGAGATGGTAAAGGACAGGACAGCCTGGTGTGCTACAGTCCATGGGGTTGCAAAGAGTTGGACATGATTGAGCGACTGAACAACAACTGCTGAGGGTATTCAATCCAATGTATAATAGAATTATATAAGGAAAAATATGGAAGATAATTTCCTTGTTCCCAATTAATCTAATGACTTTCTGCTGCCTTTTTACTTTTGAGTATAAATTAGATTTTTACAATATGTGGCATTAAGAGTCATTGTATGGGATAGGGTAGGAAGTCTTCTAATATTTTGAACAGAAGGTGACTGGCTTTTTTTTTTTTTCGGCCCTTACTGAATGTCATGTGGGATCTTGTTCCCTGACCAGGAATCAAAACTGTGCCCCTTGAATTGAAAGTATGGAGTTTTAACCTCTGGACCACTTGATTGGCTTGTTTGTGAGTCTTGAGACATTATTTAATCTCCACTTTCCTTCCTCCATGGAAATCAACAAATTGGCAATATGTATTAGTAGCAATCCACTTTTATCCAAAGCTTTTGCACCTGAAGCACTTTCCTACTCATTGCTACATTTGATCCCCACAATCCTTCTTTATTTCCTTTTATTTTTCTCAATTTAATTATTTATATTAATTGGAGGATAATTACTTTACAATAATGTGATGGCCTCTGCCATACATCAACAACGCCTCTTTAGGACTGTTATTTCTATCTCCACTTCCTTAAAAAAAAATTGGGACTCATAGAGTTCTAGATGGAGCAGGAAATTGGCAACCCACTCCAGTACTCTTTCTCGGGAACTCCCATGGAAACAGGCAGGCTACAGTGCGAGTGCGTGGGATCACAGAGTGTGGACATAACTCAGTGACTAAACAACAACAACACAGCTCTAGAACCTGAAGTTCTCCCAGCTAGTCAGTGAAGCAGGAAAAGTAGAAGCCAAGTGTCAGCCCACAAAGCTATGACAGAATACCCATAATGATGAAAAATGAAATGTAATTGTGACAGAGACAATGTTCATGAATGCTATGGGCATGCAGGAAGACAGATTTTCTACCACGTGCATCACTGGGAGCCAGGAACTAGTTAGTGCCAATGGAATGTTCAGAAAGGTTCGAATGTTGCTGGAACACCACAATCAATTTCACCCTTAAGATGCTCCACTGGTCTTTGTTTATCAATCAATCAAATACGGAGGATACAGAAGAGGTTCTCGAGGTTTTGAAGGGTTGGGATTACATGAGGTGGAAGACAGCATGGATTCTAGATCTCCCACATTTAGAACAGAAATTCCTAGGAGATTGCCTCAAACATAGGCATCTCCACTGTCCTTTTTGAGTGAGTCAATTTGTTTTTTATTAAACCGCTGAGATGTTAGGATTGTTTATTACTGAAGTTAGCAAACTCCGGGCTAATACAGATATCGAACCAGAAGTAATTATATCTATGAATTACTCTTGCAGAAGAGAATTCTAGTTTTCTCCCTTACTCAAATTGTAATTTCTTGATTTATTGAAATGTCTTTCCTGTGGTAGACAATGAGTTAGTGAGCTCCAAATGATAATACATCAAGATCCAAATAGGGCTTGTGGCTTGATTTTTTTTTTTTTTTTAATTAAAAAAATCCATTTGAGGAAAAGAGTAACAGGAAAACACTTTTGGGGTTGCAGAGAAGTAGGTAATTTAGTTGTACTGAAATAGGAAGATAAACTGAGGCTTCTTTCAAAGCCTGATAGAATAGAAATTTAGCAGGAAAGAATGGCACTGGTACAAGAGGTGTAAAAACCAAAGGCGGGGATTAATTATGTCTGAGAAATATTCCTAGAAAGCCATTAAACCATTGTTTTTCATCCGTTGTCAGAGTAACCACTAGAGATGAGTGACCTGCCAATAATAATCAAAGGAGAGCAGAGTCAGGTCATGAACTCCTACAACTGACAAGTGTAAAACCTCCAAATGGGAGAAAAAAAAAAAAAGCCCTTTGAGTCTGAGGACAGCAAGAGGCTTAAGTGGGGACAGCAAGTCTTGTTGACTGAGGACAGCTTATAATGTATCATCAAATGCAGAGTTTTGTCACTTCTTAATTCTCAGAGGGTATGCTGAATGATGAGTGTAAATTTGATTGTCCCAGGAGTCATGGAAGTTGCTGTGTGGTCCTGTAATCATAAAAATGAGTATTTAACATCTTCTTTAAAAGTATGTATAATTGAATAAGGAAGATTATATATCTCCTTATAATTAAAATAGAAAAATAAAGGATTTTACTAGACCCAAAGACAAGAAACAACAGCAGGAATGGAGGACAGATGGGAGATGGATGACAGGCAGGGAAGGAAAGCTCTTAGGAAATAATAAGAAATGTATAAGAAAGAAAGTGCAAGAAATCCCTCACAAAAACACAACCGCTGTAGTTCAAGCAAAGTAATAAAGAGGCCAGTGTCACTAGAACAGATAAAGTGTTCCTTGCTCAGTACTGTCTGACTCTCTGTGACCCCATGGGCTGTAGCCTGCCAGGCTGCTCTGTCCATGGGCTTCTTCAGGCAAGAATACTGGGATGGGTAGCCATTCCCTTCTCCAGGGGATCTTCCCAACACAGGGATTGAACCTGGGTCTCCTGCATTGTAGGCAGATTCTTTAACATCTGGGCCACTGGGAAGCAGATGGAAACAGACTATCTGAATGGTCTATCAGGGAGGAAAGTCAGTTGAAATGTATCAACTGAAATAAGAATTACTTCAGCTATACAACTGAGGGGGCAAAGAGTTTTCTCATTGTAATGGGATAGAATGAATAATATTCAGGCATCAGGACTGTCCAAAAAGAAAAAGAAAAAGATAACCAAATATAATGATATCTGACAACTACATTCAAATAATCAGCTACATTCTTCTTAGAAAATATCACTAATTAACATAGGTTTGAAGAACATAAAAAGAAAGGTTTGACTATTATCACTTTAAATTTATATGAAAACTCATGCTTTAAAAGAACTTTCACAAGGTCATCTAATGCAATCTAATGATTGCATTCATGACAAATAAAATACATATGTAAAATGTATCATATATTAAACAATACTTACATAATACTCATACACTGCATATATTATATAGTATATAAAATACTTATAATAAACTTATTATATACTTATATATCTATAATATATTATATATAAGATATACATTATATATTATATAATACACACAATATATATCTAATATATTATACAATGCACATATACAACATATAGTTGTTTTGTCATTATGTCCAACCTTTCGCTACCCCAGGCTCCTCTGTCCATGGGGTTTCCCAGGCCAGAATACTAGAGTAGGTTGCCATTTCCTTCTCCAAGGGGTCTTCCTGACCAGGGATCGAACTTATGTCTCCTGCATTGGCAGGCAGATTCTTTACCACTGAGTCACCAGGAAAGCCACATTGTATATATTTTATATACTGTAGAATGTCTAACATATATATTGTGTATATATATTATGCAAAACTTACTGTAGGTATATATAACGTACAGATAGTCTATATATTGTGTTTGTAAAGTTTATACAATGTTTATGGCAGGCACATGTACATATATCTAGGTATATAACATGGACTTTAAAGCTTGGCCAAGTGTCAGTTCAGTTCAGTCACTCAGTCGTGTCTGACTCTTTGCGACCCCATGAACCGCAGCATGTTTGACCTCACTGTCCATCACCAACTCCCAGAGTTTACCCAAACTCATGTCCATTGAGTCGGCGATGGTAATTTATAGAATTTGGATTCAAATTTAGGTAGATACCTAGATACTCCATAGATTTGATACTCTTTCACCATGGCACTCTAGGAAGAGGATTATCAATGTTTTCTTTCAGCTATTCAGTTATTAAACCTAATTTATTCATTAGTTGTTTGTTAGAAACATTAGATTTTCTAGTAGTACCTAATTTGAAGAATGTACGTTCCACTATCACAAAGACCTAGACATGTTCAACTGCAAAGGCAACTTGGAAACAAAGTAAGCCATCTTTGCTTTAGTCCTATGTTTCTGAAGTTTGCACAGTTACTATATCATCTGCAAAGTTGATTATAGATTTTCAGTCCCTGAACTATTAACCAGAACCCTATAAAAGGGACTTGGGAAACTGATTATTAAAGAAGCACTCCAGAGGACTTTTACGATCAAAGAAGTTTAAGAAATACTAATTTAAACCCTTGCCTTTCTGAGAGCATGTCTGAACCAACAGGTGTTTAAGAACAATGCAAAATACAAATTTTTAACCACCTTAGTATTTCTAGCTTGGGATGAATAAATAGAAGAACATTTTTTACTTCAAGACAGGAACAAGAAATGAGGGTGCATTATAAAAATATAACATCCAGAAATGGTTCACAATTATCTTTAAAAATAGTATTTTATGATGTTTACCTTCAAAGACTTTTTTTCCTACTGGCATTTCTAACACCTTTACTATCACCTAAATCTCATTTTTCTCCTTGTGTTATCTTCAGTGGAAGGAAGCACCTTGAGGTCTTTGACTAAATTCACTTTGTAGGAACAAATCTTCAACTGTCTTGACTGCTTACTTCATATAAGAGACAGTCTTTAAAAACACTAACATTTACCTTTTAATCAAAGTGTACCAAAATAAATTTCTCCTTTGGCTCACAGTATGAATTGGATGGATTAGGAGAGCTGTATTTGTTAAGGTTCATGATGCGATACTGTGTATGGCCCCTGAGCCAGGGCACCATAATGGTGAGGAATTATTTCTTATGTTTCTGAATTATCAGATAATTTGCATGACTGTCTCCAACAAACTGGCATTCTCTTTGCCCAAAGAGTTTTGCTGTATCTCAACTATTCCTCTTCTTTGCTGTGGGGAGGATAAAAAAAAATATTGACTTGGATTTTTATTTTAACTATTTATGGAGATTGAATATATAATAAGCTGCATGTATTTAATGTATAGAATTTGATAAAGCTTGAAATACATCTGTTTATAAAACCATCACCATAGTCAAGATAACAGGTGTGTCCATTAGCACTAAGAGTTTCTCATGCTCTTTTTAATCTATCTCTCTCCCCGCCTTCATTTCTAAGGAACCACTGTAGTTTGCGTTTTTTAAAAATTAATTATACATTACATTTTACTCTTTCTTTCTTTGTCTAACTTCTATTGCTTAGCATAATGGTTTTGAAACATTTATATCAATAGTGAAAGTGAAGTCGCTCAGTCGTATCTGACTCTTTGTGACTCTATGGACTGTAGCCTACCAGGCTCCTCAGTCCATGGAATTTTCCAGGCAAGAGTACTGGAGTGGGTTGCCATTTCCTTCTCCAGGGGACATTCCCAACCCAGGGATTGAACCTGGGTCTCCCGCACTGCAGCCAGATGCTTTACTCTCTGAGCCGCCAAGGAAGCCTCAACAGCTTACTCTTTTATTTCCGAGTTGTATTCCACAGCATATAGTGTATACAAGATGGAGGAGCAGAAGGACATGTGCTCAACTTCTCCTGTGAGGACTCCAAAATTAGAACTCGCTGCCAAACAACCATCAACAAGAGAACGTTGAATCCCACCCCCCCCCCCCCCCACACACACACACAAAAAACCCCTACGTCCAAGAGCAAAGGAGAAGCCCCAGCAAGAGTGTAGGAGGGGCAAAATCATGTTCAGACTCAAACCTCATACCCACTCCAGTATTTTTGCCTGGAGAATCCCATGGACAGAGGAGCCTGGTAGGCTACAGTCCATGGGGTTGCAGAGTCAGACATGACTGAGCGACTTCACTTTCTTTTCACTTTCCATAACCACCAGAGATGCTTGGAGGGCTCAAATAAAACCTTGGGCACACCAGCAGACCCTACAGAGATTGAACCAGACCTGCCTTTGAGTGTTTGAATGTCTCCCGTAGAGGTATGGGTCAGTAGTGGCTCTGCATGCAGCAGATCTGGGTATGGCATAAGCCTTCTTGGAGGAGGTCACCATTTACTTCACCATAGAGTCACCAGAACTTACATAGAGCTGGGGAAACAGACTCTTGGAGGCACAAACAGAACCTTGTGTGCACCAGGACCCAGGAGAAAGGAACGGTGATCCCACAAAAGACTGACCCAAATTTGCCTGTGAGTGTGCAGGAGTCTCCGATGGAGGCATGGGTCAGCAGTGGCCTGGTGCAGGGTCAGGGGCACTGAGTGTGGCAGTGCTTTCACAGGACCTCTTGAAGGAGGTCACCATTATCTTCATTACCTATACCATAGTTTGGGCACAGGTCAAACAACAGGAGGGAACACAGCCCTGCCCATCAACAGAAAATTGGATTAGAGATTTAATGAGCATGGCCCATCAGAATAAGAGCCAGTTTCCCCCTCAGCCAGTCTCTCCCATCAGGAAGCTTCCATAAACCTCTTATCCTTATCCATCAGAGGACAGAGAATGAAAACCACAATCACAGAAAACTAATCAAACTGATCACACGGACCACAGCCTTCTCTAACTCAAAGAAACTATGAGCCATGTCATCCATGTAGGGTCAACCAAAACCGGCAGGTCATGGTGGAGAGGTCTGACAAAATGTGGTCCACTGGAGAAGGGAATGGCAAACCACTTCAGCATTCTTGTGTTGAGAACCCCATGAACAGTATGAAAAGGCAAAAAGATAGGACACTGAAAGATGGACTCCCCAGGTCGGTAGGTGTCCAATGTGCTACTGGAGATGAGTGGAGAAATACCTCCAGAAAGAATGAAGAGATGGAGCCAAAGCAAAAGCAAAACCCAGTTGTGGATATGACCGGTGATGGAAGTAAAGTCTGATGCTGCAAAGAGCAATATTGTATAGGAACCTGGAATGTTAGGTCCATGAATCAAGGTAAATTGGTAGTGGTCAAACAGGAGATGGCAAGAGTGAATATAGACATTTTAGGAATCAGTGAACTAAAATGGACTGGAATGGGTGAATTTAACTCAGATGACCATTATATCTACTACTGTGGGCAAGAATCCCTTAAAAGAAATGAAGCAACCCTAATAGTCAAAAAAAGAGTCTGAAATGCAGTACTTGGATTCAATCTCAAAAATGAGAAAATGATCTCTGTTCATTTCCAAGGCAAACCATTCAATATTATGGTAATCCAAGTCTATGCCCCAACCAATAATGCTGAAGAAGCTGAAGTTGAACAATCCGATGAAGACCTACAAGACCTGCTAGAACTAACAACCAAAAAAGATGTTTTTTTCATTATAGGGGACTGGAATGCAGAAGTAGGAAGCCAAGAAATACCTGTAGTAACAGGCAAATTTGGCCTTGGAATACAAAATAAAGCAGGGAAAAGGCTAACACAGTTTTGGCAAGAGAAGGCACAAGTCATGGCAAACATTCTCTTCCAACAACACAAGAGAAGACTCTACACATGGATATCACCAGATGGTCACTACTGAAATCAGATTGATTATATTATTTGCAGCCAGAGATGCAGAAGCTCTGTACAGTCAGAAACAACAAGACCAGGAATTGACTGTGGCTCAGATCATGAACTCCTTATTGCCAAATTCAGACTTAAATTGAAGAAAGTAGGGAAAACCACTAGACCATTCAGGTATGACCTAAGCCAAATCCCTTATGATTATACAGTGCAAGTGACAAACAGATTCAAAGGATTAGATCTGATAGAGTGTCTGAAGAACTATGGATGGAGGTTCATGACATTATACAGGAGGCAGAGATCAAGACCATCCCCAAGAAAAAGAAATGCAAAAATGCAAAATCGTTGTCTGAGGAGGCCTTATAAATAGCTGAGAAAAGAAGAGAAGCTAAAGGCAAAGGAGAAAAGGAAAGATATACCCATTTGAATGCAGAGTTTTAAAGAATAGCAAGGAGAGATAAGAAAACATTCCTCAGTGATCAATGCAAAGAAATAGAGGGAAAAAATTGAATGGGAAAGACTAGATATCTCTTCAAGAAAATTAGAGATACCAAGGAAACATTTCATGCAAAGATGGGCACAATATAGGACAGAAATGCTATGGACCTAACAGAAGCAGAAGATATTAAGAAGAGGTGACAAGAATACACAGAAGACTATACAAAAATCTTCATGACCCAGGTAATCACTATGGTGATTCACCTAGAGCCAGACATCCTGGAATGTGAAGTCAAGTGGGCCTTAGGAAGTATCATTAAAAACAAGGCTAGTGGAGGTGATGGAATTCCAGGTGAGCTATTTCAAATCCTAAAAGGTAATGCTGTGAAAGTGCTGCACTCAATATGCCAGCAAATTTGGAAAACTCAGCAGCAGCCATAGGACTGGAAAAGGTCCATTTTCATTCCAATCCCAAAGAAAGGCAATGCCAAAGAATGTTCAAACAATGCACAATTGCACTCATCTCACACACTAGCAAAGTAATGCTCAAAATTCTCCAAGCCAGGCTTCAACAATACATGAACCATGAGCTTCCAGAAGTTCAAGCTGGATTTAGAAAAGGCAGTGGAACCAGAGATAAGATTGCCAACATCTGTTGGATCATCAAAAAAGCAAGAGAGTCCCAGAAAAACATCTACTTTTGCTTTATTGACTATGCCAAAGCCTTTGACTGTGTGGATCACAACAAACTGGGCAAAATTCTTAAAGAGATGGAAATACCAGACCATCTTACCTGCCTCCTGAGAAATCTGTATGCAGGTCAAGAAGCTACAGTTAGAACTGGACATGGGACAAGGGACTGGTTCCAAATTGGGAAAGGAGTACATCAAGGTTGCATATTGTCACCCTGCTGATTTAACTTATATGCAGAGTACATCATATGAAATGCCAGGCTGGATTAAGCACAAGCTGGAATCAAGATTGCTGGGAGAAATATTAACAACGTCAGATGTGCAGATGACACCACTCCTATGGCAGAAAGTGAAGAAGAACTAAAGAGCCTCTTGATGAAATTGAAAGAGAAGAGTTAAAAAGGCTTAAAACTCAACATTCAGAAAACTAAGATCATGGTATCTGTCCCATCACTTCATGGCAAATAGATGGGGAAAAAGTAGAAACAGTGACAGACTTTCTTTTCTTGGGCTCCAAAATCACTGCAGATGGTGATTGCAGCCATGAAATTGAAAGAGGCTTGCTCCTAGGAAGAAAATCTATGACCAACCTAGAGAGTGTATTACAAAGCAGAGATATTACTTTGTCAACAAAGGTCCTTCCAGTCAAAGCTATGATTTTTCCAGTAGTCATGTATGGATGTGAGAGTTGGACTACAAAGAAAGCTGAGCGCTGAAGAATTGATGCTTTTGAACTCTGGTGTTGGAGAAGACTCTTGAGAGTCCCTTGGACTGCAAGAAGATCCAACCAGTCAATGGTGGTGGAAATCAGTACTGAATATTCATTGGAAGGACTGATGCTGAAGATGAAACTCCAATACTTTGGCTACCTGATGTGAAGAACTGACTATTGGAAAAGACCCTGATGCTGGAAAAGATTGAAGGCAGGAGGAGAACGGGATGACAAAGACACAGTTGGATGGCATCACAGACTCAATGGACATGAGTTTGAGCAAGCTTTGGGAGTCGGTGATGGACAGGGAAGCATGGCGTGCTATAGTCCATGGGGTCGCAAAGAGTTGGACACGACTGATCGACTGAATTCTACTGTAAGAAAGTAACACAATTTATCCATTTACCAATGCATTATATTTGTACTATTTCCAGTTTGTGACTTTTAGAAATTAAGCTACTATCAACATTTTCAGCCAATCAAAAGAATGTATGGTAGTATCACTGTGGTTTTGATTTGCATTTCCCCCCACTGCTAATGATTTTGAACAATTTTTCATGCTATTTGTGACCCTTCCATTTACTTGGTTGTGTCATTTAAAATCTAGTGTTAAGTTTTAAAACTGAATTGATAGAGTTTACATTCAAGACACAAGTCCAACTTCAGCATTCTTACAAATATTTTCTTGTTGCTGAAATAATGTCTTCTTTGGTATGCCTTTTCAATTTCTTCACATAGTCTTTGGAACAGTGAGTTTTAAATTTTACTGAAGTTCAGTTTATAAATTTTCTTTCTCTGTCTCCTGGTTCTTATTTCCTATTTAAGAATTCTTTGCCTAATTCAAGATCATTATGATTGATATTTTCTCCTCTTTTTTTTAAACTTCTTGAAGTTCTTTTGTAACTCATGCACTGCATCTATGATCCATTTTAAATTACTTTTTATATGTAGTATGAGGTAAGAATTTCCATCATTTTTTAAAATGGGTATCAAAATAATCCTATTCTTATTTAAAAGATTACCATTCTTCCATTGAATCATCTTGACATTTTGTAACCTATAGTAAAGCATCTGCCTACAATGCGGGAGACCCAGGTTCAATCCCTGGGTTGGGAAGATCCACTAGAGAAGGAAATGGCAACCCACACAGTATTCTTGCCTGGAAAATCCCATGGACCAAGGAGCCTGGTAGGCTATAGTCCATAGGGTCGCAAAGAGTCGGACACCACTGAGCAACTTCACTTTTAATTTATTATCATGTTTTAATTTTGCATCCATTCAAAAAAGTTTCCAGTTTTATGATTTATCTTTGATGCATAAATTATTTCAAGATATGTTTACCATTTCCAAAAATCTAAAGATTTTTCAAATATTTTGTGTTCTTCATATTTAGCTTAGTTTTTTGTACTCAGAAAATCTATTTTCTTTGAGTTCAACTCTTTTAAACAAATAGGAACATGTTTCATATCTTCAAATTTATGGTATATCTTGGTAAATGTTCCATGTATTCTTTTTTTTAATATACAAATATCTTTATTTTGTTTTTAAACATATATAGCAGTAAACATGTGAGACAGGAAGCTGCTTAAGTCCAGAAGGGAAAAGGTTACAAAAGATACATTAAAAATATTTACATTGAAAGCATGAGCATCCTTACATCCTTTCTTAAAGAATAAGCACATTCTACACAAATGATGGTGACAAAGAATTTTAAAGCTCAAGAGCCTGTCACAGTAATGAGGTAAAATGTGGACAAGAGGGGTCTTGCCAGCTTCTCTCCTCTCCAGCACTCACTGAAGCCTCATTCGTTTTCCAGGTGGGCCTTTAGGGCCCACGGTCTGTTGCACATTCTTTGCAGTCTCCTTCTCCTCAGATTTTACAGTCTCTGGTAGAGGTTCTGCCTCTTTCTTTGTCTGATCCACGGGGACAGGCATTTCTCCAGACTTTGGCTGCACAAATTTGGGTGGAAATTTCTGTCTAAGATCTAGGAGTCCACACGCTGTCTCTGGAAAATAGGGCTTGGTTCTTCTTTCCTTTTGACGTTAGGTTCGACTTTATCTTGCTCTTCGTGGTCTTTGAAGTGCCACCAATACCCTTTGGAAGGGTGATATCGACAGTATGACATGGCTTCATCAAAAGCTGACTGAAAGCCACGCACTGCGGTAAGCACTCTAGAGTTTATACCTGACCCCAAGTCTGGTCCTGATAGATCACTCCAGCAATAACATAGTCATCAGCCAGTGGGATAACTCGAGTAGGGGACTGCTGCCGTTGCTTCCGAACGATAAAAAGAATGGGCTCTTGAGCATGTAAAAGGATGTATTCCACTCCAACCATCTGACTCGGATATCCACCGCCGCTATAACTCCGAAAAACGTTTCATGTATTCTTGAAGAAAATATATATGCTGCTATCTTGGGGTGAAGAGTCCTATAAATGTTGATTAAGTCAAAGTGGTCAATAGTGTTCTATTTATTATTGACAAAAGTGCAGAATTTTCATGTATTTCTCCTTGATGTTCTATCAGAGTCTACATTGTATATACTGAAATGATATTATTAGCTGCATAAACATTTGAGATCATTATACTCTATGAATCAATTCCTTATTACTGTGAAATGATTCTTTTTATTCCTTATAAAATTCTTTGTTCTGAAATCTACTTTTCAAATATATAGCCACTCCAATTTTCTTTGATAAATAAAAGCATGGTGTAGCATTCCTTTTTATCTATACTTTTCCTTTAACTCTATCTGCAATTTGTAATTAATTTGTTCTGGTTGACAGCATATAACTGGAGCTTTTACTTCCAATAGATTATTTGTGTCTTTTAATTGGTAGACATATTCAATTTATTTTAAAATGTGTTTATTGGCACAGTTGGATTTAAACTTTTCATATTATTGCTTTCTATTAATCTCATATGCTATTTCATTTTTAATTTTATATCTGTTTTAGACCCAAATTTGATTTTTCCATTTTTTGCCTCTGCCATAGGTTCATTAGCTCTATTATTTTTTTCTTTTTTCAGTGATTTCTTGAACAGTTACAGTGTATAGCTTTAACTCATTGCAATCTACCTTCAAATAGTTTTATGCTATTACATCCATGGTATGATGAATTTAAAATATTTTATTTTTGTTTCTTCCTTCCAGTCATTGTTCTGTGTTACTTGTAGGAGAAACCCTCAAATCCTCAAACAGTCAGTGAAGATCTACTATCTCACGCTAAACTTCCCTGTGAATTTTATTTCCCACTACGATGTTTTACAAAGTCTCTGTTCCTACCAAATATCGATGCATTTATGCGAACTCTTCTGATATTCTCCCCAGTTCCTGTTATTTTTCCCCATGTCTATCAACCATATTTTTAGTTTCCCTTATAAACATCTTTTAAGTTTCATCTACTATCATTTAGCCTTATTAAAATTCTTCAGATATATTCTGATTTCCAAAGACATTAATTTCCTTCTCTGAGCTTTTCTAAAGCTCATTCTTCATAACACTCACAAAGTACTTAATGTATTATAGTTATTACATACATATCCAGGTTCTATAATTTAAAATTGCCTAAACACTTGCAGCTGAAGTTATAGCTAATGATTCTCTGAATTCTTTGCAGTGCCCAGCACAACACGTGTACCTCTATTAGGTGCCAAATCAATGTTTTGAAAAAATTAGCCTTAGATAACACTTTAGTCATAAATATGGCAATTATTCTAAGTTTGGTGATCACAAAGCATGTTAACTAGAATGCAGTCATAAGAAAGAAATCATATCGGTTATTTTAACAGAGAATTTAAGATAAGCAATTATTGACCAAGTATTGAAAATCTGAAAATTTGAAAGGCAACACTAAGGTTTTATATGATGAACAGCTACAGGACACAGCCACAAGCCTTAGTCACTGGGGGAAAATGGAAAAGGTTGGAATTATTAAAATTAAGACACTTGGTGGAGAACTCCTGAGAGCTGAACTTACGTTAAGTAGTAGGTCTTATCAGTGGGGATTGTTGTCTATTAGTTCAAAGAGAGACCTTAGGGGCTAGGGGACAGACCTCTGTGAAGGACATCAGCTGGCAGGTGCTAAATTACTTGAAGGGTCATGAGGCTGGTTCTATTAACAGAAGTATAGTTAAAAGCAGAAAACCCTTCAAACTGTAGTTAATTGCTGCTATAAACAAATTGTTCCTGTTGTAGTGAAGCATTGCTGGAATGACAGTGTTAAGACTGGGAGCAAAAAAAAAAAAAAAAAAACAGAAGAAAGTTGTGATTGAGAAGAAGTATGTCCTCCCTCTTCCTGCTTTTGAGTCTCTTTCCAGATGATCAGGGGCTAAAAGAAAGAAGCTGGAGAAACTGAATGCAGATGGCGGAGTCCGAGCCCCAGCATTACAAAGAGTGAGTTTGAAGCTGACAACTAATAGCTTAGTTACTGGCACAGTCTCACAACTCTCTGGGTCCAAATGCTGACTTCTGTCTACAAACTACACTAAGTGAGGAATGTAAAATGAGCAAAAGAATATCACTTAAAATAGGTGGATGTCTTGAAACATTTAGTGATGTTCCAAAACATCCCTGTTGTTTTGAAATACCAAGATGCACATAGAAAGGACAGATAAGAAAAGTTACTGATTTTCTTAGAAAGCTCTTTGAAAGGGAAAACCAGCTTAATGAAAAATAATAATTTTAGATGCTTATTGAGTGATCTTTGGATTGCCAATGGGTCAATGAAGTGGATTTTGTAATACATTTCTGTTAATTTTTACATTTAAGTGAGTCTCATTTAATTGATAGCATTCTATCAAACTGAAGTCTTTGCTGCTAGAGTATTCTCAACTATGTCCCGCAGTTATCCTTTGGAATAGTTTCTTACACAACTGACCTACCCAAGAGGAACAAGTGTATTATGACAAATCCCTCTGAGACTTGCTCAGAAATCCTCTGAGCAAGGATTTGTCAAAAGAAAAATATATGCACTAGACTGTTGCTTCTCAGAACTGAATTCCTAAGACTTGCCTGTAAGGTCTGGGGAATTGTGAGAGGTACCATCACTAAGTCAGGAAGATTTGCAAACCAAGGAACAGTGTCCTATTATATAAAAATGTACCTTGAGCCTTTTATGTTCTCTGCTTCAGTTCAAGTTTATCAGGGAAATGCCATGTTGTGGCTGAATTAATACTGTTCAAACTGAATTTTGCTTTCAAGAGGAGACGAAAAGCAGAGAATGACAAACATAAATATGATATTTTTCATTAAACCAAATATATGAGTTTCCTTTGAATTATTTCAAATAGAAAAACTTTATTAACAGAAATGTGCTTTGTAGTCTCCAGATCTTTTGCAACCACGCTAGAGGATCCCAAGTGAAAGGTTTTGCACAAAAACATGAGCCTATCATGATTGACACTAATGAAATTCTTAATGCTTAGTAAGAATATGTTTTATAGGAAATTATTCATTCATTCATCAAATATTAACTGAATGCCTACTATTCATGAATCACTGAATCAAGTAATTTAAGGCTTTTCTCTCTAATCTAAAAAGGCAACAATCTATTTATTTCTCATTACATTTGACCTTTCAACTTTAATCTATACTACAAATTGATATCTCCCCAAAACACTAAGAAGTTCAACTAAAATATTAGTTCTATTGAAGCACTAATTCTATTTTTTCTTAAATCTGTAAAGCTCACTTTTATTTCTCTAATTGTCAGCTACACATTTTGCTGTTCACTTGGAATAAAATATTAAGTTTTCTTGCCTGCTGTGCAAACATGGGTAACCTTTTTTTTTTTTTAAGTTCTGGACAATGAGATATAAGGAGAAAAGTTTTGTGACACTTGTGGGTAATCTTAAAGGAAGCTGACTTGTCTGCAAGTGTTGTTTTGCCATTTTACCTTTTATTCTTCTTTTGGCCCCAAATTCAAAGCAGTCATCTTAGACTTTGACATGAACTTAAAGAAACCCATAACTAGAAAAGTTAAATAGATGGGGATAAAATTACCAAGTTGTAATCTTGTACTGACCACACCATTAATTCTGTTCAGTATATTTTTCACCTCACATATTTTAGTTTTCACCTCTCAAGTTCAATTTTAGTCTTTCTAAAAGTATCAATATTGTCATGTTTCGACTTAATTTTTTGAGCATACAGGGTACAGTTATAATAATTGTCTGAATATGTCTTTCTGCTATTTCTAGCTTATGCAAGAGTTCAGGGTGAGTTCTGATGATTGATTTTCCTTTTTAATAATTTGGATATTCCTGTTTCTATACATGTATCAGTTTTTAATTGATGCCATATTTCATGAATTTCCTCTTGTTGAGAGCTGGATCTGTTTATATTCCTTAAAGGATGGTTGAGCTTTGTTCTTAAACTACTGGGAAAAAAGTAATTTTTCCTTTCCCATCTATCTTACTAGGCATTGTTGTTGCTTAGTTGTGAAGTCCTGTGACCCCATGGGCTGTAGCCCACCAGGCTCCTCTGACCATGGGATTTTCCAGGCAAGAACACTGGAGTAGGTTACCACTTCCTACTCCAGGGGATCTTCCCAACCCAGAGATCGAACCCAACTCCGCTGGCAGATTCTTTACCACTGAGGTACCAGGGAAGCCCTTACTAGGCATTTCCACGTTCAAATTTTATTCCATTCAGCTCAGTCAGTCAGTTTAGTTCAGTCATTCATTCCTGTCCAATTCATTGTGACCCCATGGACTGTGGCATGCCAGGCCTCCCTGTCCATCACCAACTGCCAGAGTCTACCCAAACCCATGTCCATTGAGTCGGTGATGCCATCCAGCCATGTCATCCTCTGTCGTCCCCTTCTCCTCCTGCCTTCAATATTTCCCAGCATCAGGGTCTTTTCAAGTGAGTCAGCTCTTCGCATCAGGTGACCAAATTATTAGAGTTTTAGCTTCAACATCAGTCCTTCCAATGAACAGTCAGGACTGATTTCCTTTAGGATGGACTGGTTGGATCTCCTTGCAGTCCAAGACTCTTGGATCTCAAGAGTCTTCTCCAGCACTATGGTTCAAAAGCATTAATTCTTCGTTGCTCAGCTTTCTTTATAGTCCAACTCTCACATCCATAGACGACTACTGGAAAAACCATAGCCTTGACTAGAAGGACCTTTCCTGGCAAAGTAACGTCTCTGCTTTTTAATATGCTGTCTAGGTTGGTCATAACTTTTCTTCCAAGGAGTAAGCGTCTTTCTATTTCATTACTAAAGCAAAACGCTTCTGAGTGTATTAGCCAATGCCCCATGAACTATGATGCTTTTCAGTCTGATTGTGGAGCAGTGTTGGCACCAAAGCCTGCTCTCCTCTAAAGCACTTCTGGCTCTTTCCCTGACTTTGAGTGTTTTCCTCACATGTATGGCATAGGTACCTGAGGGGGGTGCCTAGTGTTCGGCTGCATACGTGAGAGGGACCCTATTCGCTTTTTGTCTGTGTAGCCCTCCCTCCTCTGGTACTTTGTCCTGTTATCTGTCTTTCTGTCTCACTGGATTTTTAACTCTGCTTTTTCAATCTGAGGAATCCACTAGAGTCTACGATTCCTCCTCCTTGTGCTATAAGTCAGCAAGCTGGAACAATAGCAGGGTTCACCTCAATTTTTTTTTTAACTTTTCAATTTTGTTTCGGAGTATAGCGGATTGACAGTGTTGTGATAGCTTCAGGTAGACAGCAGAGGGATTCAACCATAACAAGTGCATTTATCCATTCTGCCCCAGACTCCCCTCCCACCCAGACAGCCCCATAACTTTGAGAAAAGTTCCCTGTGCTCCACGGCAGGTCCTTGTTGGTTGTCCGTTTCACATACCACAGTGCGTACATGTCTATCCCCATTTTTTTTTTCTTGCTTCTCTAGGATCAGGGTCTTTCAGTGGTTCTCATAAAAATCTGATAATTTAGAAAAAAAAAAAAAACATACTGGTATATTCTGCTGTTGTATGTAGGGAAGAACTGGGCTCAAAATACTTGATTTCTCTATTACTTACCAGTGTATTTAAAAAGTGCGTTTCACTATGCTATCTTGTCTTTTACAGAACATACATACTAGAATTGTTTCTGTTCTGTCCTACCTTCATGAACTATCTACTGGAAAATTTCATCTTTGAGTTGGTAAGCTAGGAAGATTTCTTCTGGCTTTGTGTATGCAATGCTAATCAATATGATGATACTGAACACTTACATGCAGGATTTTCAAACTTGTACTCCATAGTCTTTTTATTTATTTTAAATTATGTTTGCTGTAACAGTTGGAAAAATATATTACACTCTCTAAAGCTTGATATAAAAATCTTAAACTATATGGTCCAAAAAATACTAGAGGAAAATAATGCTGAAATATGCCAAGTACTCCTCCAGATCCTTCAGTTCAATCTCTAAAACCTCTCTCAGGCAGATAGACATAATCATTGGTCATTTTGGACCCACATTTCTATGCACCTTTCCAGTTGCTAGTAACTGATCTCAGATAAAAACTCTAGAAAAAAAGGAGATTAAGAGCCAAGCTCAGCATTTTACTTGTTTTCATTTATTTTTAAAAAGTGTTTACAACCACCTGAAAATTGCAGAACCAAGAGAAGGGAAAGACATATTTGAAACACGCGACTTTAATAAATCTAAGTATACGGACAAACAGAACAGGGGCATAGCTCTGCTGCAATTCAAGAAAATTAAAATTGCCGTGCAGGATCTGAGACAATGTACAATTTCTGAAGGTCAGAGAGTACCTGGAACGTGTAAACAGAGAAGAACAAACTTCAGCTTCATTAGTTCTTCATTGAGGATCTTTATTTCTGATCCCCAAAGAAAATGTACTTTTTAATAATTGTAATATTACTGACCTTTCCCCACAGCTTGTTGATTGATTTTATAACCTTTCACTCTGCTGTAGCACTGTGTCTCTTTGGTCTGTGTTCTGGACACCAATATAACTCCATGGGAGGAAAGCACAGAGGTTGAACTATGGAATGAGAATTGTAAAGCATTTGGGCTATTGGGAATGCCCATGCTCCAAAAAATGATTTTTTTTAAAGGAATTAACTATTGACTAAGAAAAAAAAAAAAATCAAGAATATAGATGCAAGAGAATCCTGCATGGAATCCCAGTTACCCAGGTAACCATATCCTGATTTTGGTTTGTAGAGCTCCAGATCTGAATTTGGAAAGGAGAAAGATCTTTTGAAAACATCTATTTGTTTTGAACCGAAAAGAAAATTATCACAGAGCATGTACAATTTGGAAGTCCAGACACAAATCAAGCACAAAACGCAGATTAGCTGAACTGTAGAACAAACATTGTATTAACAATTTAATTATTGCTTGAAGAAAGGACTGATTGAAATAACTGAAAAAAATGTTAAAAAATATATAATAAATGTTAAATAATAAAAATGTTAAATAACAAGTTAGAAGAACTGTTTCAGTCAAGCATTTAGATTGTGGCATCCTTTAATATAAAAGAAGAAACAAAATAAAAGATAAGGAGACACTAATAGATATTTTGAGCTTCCTAGGTGGTTCAGTGGTAAAGAAACAGCCTGCTAAGCAGGAAACATGGGTTTGACCCCTGGGCCAGGAAGATCCCCTGGAGAAGGAAATGGCAATACCCTTTAGTATTCTTGCCTGGGAAATCCACAGACAGAGGAGCCTGGCAAGCTACTGTGCATGGGGTCACAAAGAGTCGAACATGACTTAGCGACTAAATAAAAACAACACAACAACAGTAGATATTTTATTACTTTTAAAATTTTATACTTGCTCTTAGATCTATTTTTCTTGTATTTTCATAACTTACAGAAGTCAATGATCAAATGTGTGCTGTTTTATCAAAATCAGTTTTAATATACAATATAAAATAGACATTATTTTATCTCTAGGATGAAGAGATCCATGCATTGAATAAAATTTCCTTTTGAGCTTAAGTTGCCCTAAAGAGCAGCTCTTTCCCTCACTGATAGCAATTGGGATTGAAGGGACAGGTTATTAGTGGAAGAGAAAGGATGAACAACCAGCTATGAGGTTGTTTTGTGAACACAGTCTCCCTTGGTAATGTCAAAAGTCATCGCATCTTTCAGAATCAAACAATTTTTTTTTTTTTTTTTGAGATGAGGCATTTAAGGGATTCAGAAAAACTTAGTGTATTCACCTGGGGATCTCTTAGAAAATTTATGTTCTTCCTAATCCTGAGTTCTGAGAAAAAATGAATTGAGAAATAAGGAAATAGGAAATTATAACTCTCCTGAGAGAATTAAAGCTTAACTATCAACACAGAAATGTTCGTGCTTTGAAAGAATACACACAGGTCAAGTTGAAGCACAGTAAAAAAAACAAAAAACAAAAAACAGGCTGCAGGAGAAGTGGAAGTTTATGACCAACATTTCTTGAAACCAGGATAAGAACTACTTAGGAAAGGAATGTGTTCATGATGTAATCGGTCCCCCTCAGTCCCTCTCACTTGTAGCCACTGGTATGTTACTGGTGTGTACTGAGACCCTGTCTGCTGCTAACAGCAATGCATTATTTCTTGCAAATAAAATACATATTAGCAAGCTCATACTCAAAGGATACTTCATACTAATCCAAGAAATAGGATTCCAAGAAATAATGAGTTTGGTTGCAAAAGAAACCTTAAATTAACTACCTTGACACACGATCATGTGTAGAGATGTTATCTTTGCTGAAATATATTAATGCTGCTGTGTTTGCATATCATGTAAAAACGACCACTGGCATTCTCCAGTTTTGTATGTTGGCTATATTTGATTCTTCTTTATAACCCATTAGCAGAAGAAATGAAAAGAAAAGATGTGCACATAAAATGGAAATTTGATCTAACATATGAATTAGCAAAAACCAATATCAATATCAAAATCGGCAAGCACACAAAATACTTACCTTAATCATTAAACAAAAACAAACTTTTTTGTTTATATAAAACAATTTATATTCAAATGCCCAAAATAAATGTGTTTTAGATACTTGGTATTTCAACCAATTTTACTGCAAACTGGAAGGCATTTTTCTACATCTAGAATTTTTGTCAAGATCAAAACTAAAGGATATGGCAATCAATGTTTTAGACGTTTTAAAACTTCATTTTGAGCGTGACAAATTTTTGTGATGTTATTTTTCAATTTGTAAAATGACTTCTAGTAGGCATTTTATAATCATCTTCCCATCTATCACAAAATATACTAATCAGATACTGATCATGTGTACATGATATTGAAACTTATAATCTCAACAAAATGTTGATAACAAATCATTCATCTGTTAATACTGTATATTTTAATAGAAAAACTCCAAAACTTTCTATCATAGATTTCTATAACAGAAAAATGATTAATTTTTTATTATTATAATCATTTATTATTATGAAAGATATATGTTATGGGAATTATAACATATATCTTTAATTATAATTTCATTTGGAGACTTCTCAAGAAATCCCTGGAACTTTAATTTCTTATTTTAAAATCCCCCAAATTAATATTTGTTAAGTATTTGCAAACACTAGGAAATCTTAATTTCTTTTTTTTAAACCTCTGACCAGCTTTTATTTCTGCCTCCTGGTTATATTGCCCTAATCTTCATTTGAAGACTTGTTTTCACTCCTCACTCATTCTATTTCATTCTCACATGCCTCAAGCCCCACTCTGTGGCTACAAAGCTGAGATTCTGATCACTCAGAGCTCTTCTCTGGAATTTCCTCAACTTGAGACAGAGCTGCAGCTTTCTCTTTCAACTTTTATGCTGTGCTACTGTACAGTTAGAAGTTCAGAGTGCTGGCAAAGCAAAACTGGAGAGAGAGTCAGCACGATGACAGAAGCTATGACAAGAAAGTGAAAATGCAGAGAGCATGAAGCCAGACACTAAACTCCTGACAGTGCTTGAGATTATGTTCGGCAACGAGACTAACTGCACCTCTCAACTTGTAAGGTATGAAGGAAATGTCTATTCTCTTCTCAAAGAATTAAAGCTTGTTGGAGTCGTTTCTGTAATTCCCAGGCAAAAGGGACCTAACACATTGTCTTAGTCTGTTCCTCGGGTTCCTGTAACAAAGCATCATAGACTGGGAGGCTTAGACAACAGGAACTGATGTTTCACAGTTCTGAGAAGTCCAAATCAAGGTACTGGAAGGTTCAGTTCTTGATGAGGCTTTCTTCCTGGTTGGCACAAACATCTCACAGTATCCTCACTTGGCAGAGAGAAAAATCACTAATGTCTCTTCCTCTTCTTAGAAAGGTGCTAATACCGTCCTGGGAAGCCCCACCCTCGTGATCTCACCTAAATCTAATCACCTCCCAAGGGCCCCACCTCCTAATACCATCACACTGGGAGTTAGGGCTTCAACATGGGAATTTGAAAGGGACACAAGCACTGTTTCCTCAAATATTCAGCATTTCTCTTTCACAGAGATAGCATTTTGCTGACTCAAGACCTCCAGGATTTGTACTTAATAAATAACACTTTTCTAAATTAAACACAGGGGATCCTGACCCAGGGATTAAACCCATGTCTTTTGTGTCTCTTGCATTGGCAGTGGATTCTTTACCTCTGAGCCACCTGGGAAGCTCCACCTTTGGCAAGGCGTTAGCAAATAATTCCTCTCCATTTGGATTTATGGATACACACAAATCCTGCTTGGCCCTTCTCAGTACTCTTGATAATATTTGTAACATAGGAAATGTTACTTTTATCCCATTTTTATTCACAGTTTTAATTAAACAAAACCAATATTGATTTAATTTTCTCCATTAAAAAGGGGGGGAAATGATTTATCTTCAACCACAATACCCAATCTTGTGCTTGTCCAATAATTGAACAGGTAAAGAGATTTAGGATCTCATGCCCCACTTATTTGGGCTTCCCAGGTGGCTCAATGGTTAAAAAAAAAAAAAAAAAATCCACCTGCCAATGCAGGAAATGCAGGTTCCATCTATGGGTCAAGAAGATCCCCTGGAGGAGGAAATACCTACCCACCCCAGTATTCTTGCCTGGAGAATCCCATGGACAGAGGAGCCTGGCAGACTACAGTCCATGGGGTGGCAGAGTTGGACGTGACTGAACATGCATGCACGCCCCACTTATTTGCTGATATTATGATACAGTCTACTGAACTTTCTCCGTCACCTTTTCTTTTTGAATTTAGGTAAAGAAGTGAAGTTAATTAAACTCTGATTCATGACCCATTGTCATCCTTACACCCAGCAAGTACTCTCTTGTTTTATTTATTCCTTTTTATCCACATTTTTCTTTTCTGTTCTCCCAGCAGAGACAAACATTTTAATACGTTTCATGTGTACCTTTTTTACTATATGTGTGTCATATATGACAGTCTTCACAATCAGTTTTCACAATCAGTTTTCTTGGATCTTGCCTACTTGCTCTACCTCGGCCATGGCTGGAACCAGGAACCCATGAGTGTCCATATGCATCCTTCATCTGAAGCTTGGGATTTTTAAATTCTCCCACCACTCCACAACGTGCCACCAGGGTCTGACTTCCTAAAGAGCCAACTACCTTTCTCAACCTTAAATTGAAGTGGAATTATTTCCCTGTGGCAAGGATTTTGACCAATGGAGACAGGAGACGAGATCAACAAATTCCCTCTTTATTCCAACCTTCTGTTGACTTTTCTAAAGCATTATTCTTCCACAGAATCTGTGCAGAAATACCTCACATGGCCAAACATGTGCACAAGACATAGGAGAGACAAGCTGAATCTTTTCGTAGCTCACCATACAGCCGTGGCCACAGCAGTAACGCATCACTCTGCTTTAGCATCTTATTCTTCTCCACCTCACTTCTGTTTTCCCTGAACTTGTACCTTCCAGTAAATAATTAGGACTGACAACTCACTTCTGGCTCTGTTTTGCTAGGTTCTCAAACCAAGATAGTATGAATTATGTATTCTTGCAAACTAAAAATTGCTATTTTGTGCGCATGAAATCTTTATTTACCTAATAGCATTCTGTTTCTTCTTTTTTCTCACCCAACACTTGAATTTTAAGATCTGTCATGCTGCTAAATATACTCTGTTTCTTCTAACAGGTGCTTAGCACCCTTGTTTGCATCCACTGCCCTTTATACATATACTTTTCCTGTGCTGGATGGCCAAGTTCCCTTTTCCAAAAGCTCGGCTCTCTGAATAACACTGTGAGGAACATCCTCACACGTGTCTCTTCATGTATCTATGAAAAATCTCTGTAAGGTTCAGACAGGGGTGGTACACAGTACTGGACGGCCAGTACTGTGTATGTTTACTTCAGTAAAAACTACTAGCATGCTCTCCCACATTGTTTGATGGAGGTAAGAGTCTGCATTCCCACTGGCAGTGTAGAAGGGTTCCAGCAGCCATTCATCACTGCCTGCTCGAGAGCATCAAACTTTTCAGCATAAAGTAATTTTTCACTGTTGGTTTCACTTACATTTTTTTTTTATTGTGAATGAAATTGGATATTTGTAAACATGGTAGCCATTTGGGTTTACTCTTATGTGAATTGCCTCATCACGTATTTTTATATTTTGACCACTTATTCTATTGAGGTGCCTTTCTTCATGTTGATTTATAGAACATTATATTATCTACAACATATACTGTCATCTGTCCATTAACTTTTTTCAAGGCTTCATGTTTTAAACAGATACAATATATATTTAATATTTTTTAATGGCTATTGATGGTGGAATGCCTAATTTCTTTTCATTCCTGAATACTGTGGTATGGATGCCCCAATGTTTGTTTATTAATTCAATCTATTGAAGCACATCCTGGTTGCTTAGAGATTTTTTTCAATTATGCATAAAGTTGCCACGGACTTCCCTGGTGGTCCAGAGGTTAATAATCTGTGCTTCCACTGCAGGGGGCTTGGGTTCAGTCCCAGACTGGGGAACTAAGATCCTACATGCCACACAGTGCAGACAAAAAATTACAGAATACAGTTGCTACAGAGTTTTGTGTGAGCCTACATTTTCAAGTCAATTATGTGAAGATCTAGATGAGTGGTTACTGATTCATAAGGAAAAGCTATGTTTATCTCTGTAAGAAATGGTCAAATGGGCTTCCCTGGTGGCTCAGTGGTAAAGAATGCACCTAGGGATACAGGATCTCTGATATGGGAAGATCCCACATGCCGCTGCGCACCTAAGCCTGTATGCCATAACTACTGCGTCTGTGCTCCAGAGCCCAGGAACTGCAACTATTGAGCCCACATCCCTCAAGTACTGAAGCCTGGGCAGCCCACAGCCTGAGCTCCGCAACAAGAGAAGCCCCTGCAATGAGAAGCTCGCACACCACGCTATGGAGTAGCCCCAGCTCACCACAACTAGATAAAAGCCCACGCAGCAATGAAGACCAGGCACAGCCAAAAGTAAATACATCAACATTTAAAAAAGAAAGTAGACAAATAGAAAGAGTCAAACTGTCTTTCAAAGTAGCTGTACCATTTTTTATTCTCATCAGCAATGAAGAGAGTTCCTACTAATATACATGCACGCCAGCAATTTATAATGGCAGGGGGTTTTTTTAGTACCAAGGTAATAGTTTTTCATTATATTTCATTGTTGCTTTAATTTGTAAAACCCTAAGGACTCAGGGCCGCTTTTCTGGTGGTTCAATGGTAAAGAATTCACCTACCAATGCACAAGATACAGGTTGAATCCCTAGGTCAGGAAGATCCCCTGGAGAAGGAAATGGCAACCCACTCCAGTATTCTTACCTAGGAAATCCCAAGGAAGAGGAACCTGGCAGGCTACGTTCCATGGGGTCACAAAAGAGTGAGACACAACTCACTGACTAAACAACAACAGTGATACAAGATGCTGAACATCTTTTCATGTGCTTGTTTATAATTTGTTTATCTTCTTGGGTGAGCAATCTCTTATGCCCATTTTTAATCTGGATTGTTTATTTTCTTATTGCTGAATTCTAAAAGTTCTTCACATATTTTGGATACAAGCCCTCTATAAGATATGAGGACTCTGCAATTATTTTCACCTTTTCCTTTCCTTTTCATTCATTTAACCTTGTCTTTTACAAAGCAATTTTTTGGTCTACTTTTAATAAGTCCACCTTATCAACTTTTGTTTTCATGATTCATACTTCTGATGTTATATCTAAAAATGTATAACCAGACCTAAGGTCACCTATATTTTCTCCTGTTTTTTCTAGAAATGTTTTAGTTTTGCACTTTATTCATTTATTCATTCATTGCCTATTATGATATTTTTGGTTCTTAATTTTGAGAGATGTAACATTTATAGCATATTCTCCTCCACCATTTGGACTTCATACATTCTTTTGAGTTAGTCTTCAACCTTTATTTATGTATTTTTAAGTATAATTTTATAGAGAACATACTACCACATTTTCAAGTTTAACCTGAGAAGTAGTGCTTTTAAGTGATTCCACTTATGCAATATTAAAATTTATTTCTGCCATTATTTTTTCATGTTTTCTGTATAATTTTTTTCTTTATCTCCATTGTCAAATTAAGTTTCCTTGTCCTGGTTAAAAAGTTACACATTTTGTTTTGAAAATCTTTATTGAAATGTAATTCACACACCATATAATTCACCCATTTAAAGACATTCTCTCTTTATCTATAGCATGGTGGCCCTCGACCAAGGGCCCATGAACTAAGTAATTAATTTTTAAAGTTATGTAAAGTTCCTTTGAGTTTGAACAGTTCTGAATTCTTATTTATAAATAGCATCCAATATCTGTCTTTACCTAGTGTAAAAGAACTGATCAGTTTCTTTGCTAATAAGTCAAGAACTTATTTAAAAACAAAACAAAACAAAACTTACCTCCTGCTTGAATGACTGATATTTAGAAAGACTCCATTTTTCAGAAGAAATTCTCCTCCTCTTAGGAGCAGTGATTTAACCTATAGCCAAAAACAGACAAACATGTCAGAATAAAGATGTCAATTACCATATAAGACATACAAAAGATCAATTTCTTATTCAACCAACACAGTGTTGAGTGTAGGAGAAGGAAAAGAACATGAAATTTGACCTGGGAATTCTAGGTGCAGTTATATCCAATATATATTGAATTGCTAAACTCAGAAACTAACAATAGTTGCATCAATCTACTCTGGTTATTTCAAAATGACATTAACACAAGTAAATATCATCAGAAAGCAAACACATATCCAAGCAGGTGTTCTTTACTTTTGGAAATTAAAACCCACTCCAGTACCCCCTTGCCTGGAGAATTTTATGAACAGAGGAGTCAGGCAGGCTACAATCCATGGGATCCCAAACAGTCAAACACAACTGTGCGACTAACTTTCACCTTTCACTTCCATAAAATCAATAAATGTTCAGTATGAAAAAACAGAATATTTACAAGTTTATACAACAGAACATTCCATTTCTAGCTCTAATGATACAGTAGCATCTTTATTTTCAGTAATCTTAAATAATCTGTAAATGAAATCAAAATAATATATGAAAGTTTACCTTATTTACATGCTTATAATTTTATTATAAGCATCTTTTAATGTCATTAAAACCAGTAACCTATTACTATGGATCATACCACATCCAATTCTACTGTTGGATACAAATTATTTTCTTACCCCTAAGTTAATATTGACATTTTTGTTTATAATTATTCAAAATGTTATATAATTCTTCAATTTCTTTATTCATACTCTTCTTTAAACTGTTTTTTCTTAAGATGTATTTCTAAACTTAAAATCTTTTGATCATTGAACATTAATATTTTATATTACTTAAAATGGATTGTCAAATGTTTTTCCAAAAATATCTACTAATTTACACTTTCATCAGCAGAATAATGTAGTGTTTTTCATGCTGTGCTTTCACCAATATAGTTTTTAAACTTTGCTAATTAGAAAGGTGACAAGCAATAACTTTGCAGTTATAATATTTATTATTCTGATTTATAGTAAATCTGAATATCTAGATATTTCTTCTTTTCTGAAAATTCAGAAATTTCATAATGGTTAATCTATTTCTTGGCTTATCTCTTTCCAATTGTTTTTCATGTTCAGTTTGACTCCCTAAATATTAAGAATTAAAAATTTTCTTATCTGAAGTAAATATTTCTTTATATTTTCTTGGTGGCTTTTTAGCATTTTGTGCCAGCAATTTAAACATTTTTATGTAATCAAAATAATTCTTTTTTTTGAGATTATTTTTCCCTTCATTTTCATTGTAATATGTGCATAATGTAGAAATGGGAAAAAGCTTTTCTCAACCCCTTAGGGTCTTTGGCTGCATCTGAAAGTCAAGTGACAAAGACAGACTAAGGGAAAAGCGTACAAATTTTGTTAACTTTTTACATGCACATGGGGGCCTTCTCAAGAGAATGAAAAGGTCACCAGAATGGGAATCTTTTATAGCATTTAGATGAAGAAGCAATACATTTGTGAAGAATTAACGAGACAAAAGAGTTTGGGAGAGGGTAGTAAATGGTGAAGGAATAAATTAGGAAGATACGGATTAGTTTAACAAGGTTTATTTGTAAAGCTTTCTCAGCCCTAAATTTCCAGTTTCTGGTAATAAGAATGACTTTTTTCCTTCTAGTACTGGACAGGTAAATTGCGCATGAAAGATAGATGACCATTTCAGGGAAGAAGGGTGAGAAAGGTGGGGAGGTCAGCATGACCTTTCTGCTTCTGCTGTTTCTCAGATTCCTTCAGCTTACGATATTCAGTTTGCCAAGGAAAAACATTTTGCAGTAGTATGTTCTGAACTCCTTCATATAACAAACAATGCAAAATGTATGAAGACAAAACAAATTATTTACTACTATTTACCCACTCCCCTAACAACCTCTTTTTCTTTCCATGAATTTCTTTTTACTGATAGAATACATACACACCTATACACACATCTGAGAGCATTAGGGTTTACTTGTGGAATTTAAACAAATTGAATATACTATACACATAACCACATTGTTCCCTGGTGGCTCATATGGTAAAGAATCTGCCTGCAAAGCAGAAGACCTGGTTTGATCTCTGGGTCAGGAAGATTCCTTGGAGAAGGGAAGGGCTACCCACTCCAGTCTTCTTACCTGGAGAATTCCAAGGACAGAGGAGCCTGGCAAGTTACAGTCCACGGGGTCACAAGGAGTCAGGACTAACACTTTCACTTCACATAATTACTGAATAAAAGAAATCCATGTTTCTTCTTAATGTAGTTCTTATTTCTCTATTTTCATGTTTGCTTGTCTTCCTTCTAGTCTCTTTCTCTTCTTTTCCAGCATCACCTAAAACCCTATCTCAAATGATTTCTAAAAAAACACATCTTCCATATTTTTCTTCTCACTCATAAACATGTGTCACTGTGGTTTTAAACAGAATGCTGATCATATATAATGGCAAGTCACTCAAGTCCACAGTCATATTTCTACTATATTCTATTAAAATTATGGCATACTATTAAATAATAAGCTACTTCACTCACAATGAAAATATATATTCACTTTTCCCCAGTGTGTAATCACTGTCAACGTGTTGAAACAAAGACCTCCTTCATAAACAGGAGGTTTTACGTATATGTGAGATATTTTAAAGGTGATATGTCTGAGTCAAATGATAATTTACTTTTGTTTTTATTTTTTAACTTCTTTGGTTGTGCCAGGTCTTACTTGTAGCATGTGGAAATTTTAGCTGTGATATGTGGGATCTAGTTCCCTGACCAGGGATCGAATCTGGGCCCCCTGCACTCGAAGTGCAGAGTCTTAACTCCATGAACAACCAGAGAAGGCCCTAATTCTGTTCATAAACAGATATCTCTTGGTAAGTTTCCAGTTAGCCTTTAAAATTTCCCTTTATTGACGTCAGCAATAGTTCTCCCCCTTTCTTATCCAGTTTAATGGTTACACACTAGCATATTCTTATGACTTGTTCTTGCATTTTTCTATCTGAGAATATGAACAACTTTAATAAATCTGTCAGCTTTTAAAATATCCCTTTCCTTGAATTACTCATTTTTCTATTAGAGCATTTTGTCCCCTATTAAAATGAAAACCATTAATTATATATATTATATTGTATTAGATTACATATATTAACATTTTACGAACAATGAGCTTTACAAACATCATTTCCCTAAATATTTATTTGTTGGCTTTGTTTCAAAGTGGCTACTTCTGTATAGAAATTTGTGTTTGTTTTTAATTTTTATATGATCAAGTGTGTCAATATTTTTTAACAGCTGCTGGAATTTTGGTCTTGTTTCTCCCAAGGTCATAGATATTAAATGCAGTGTCAGAGTTCTTTACTTCAAGAATTTTTAAAACATTTCAATCTTTACTATGTCTGGATTTAATTTCTGGAGTAGGTTTGATAACAGTCCAGCTATCATTTTCTCTTGATGAAAATCTGCTGCGCCAGTATTCAGTTCAGTTCACTTCAGTCACTCAGTCGTGTCTGACTCTTTGCGACCCCATGAACCGCAGCACACCAGGCCTCCCTGTCCATCACCAACTCCTGGAGTTTACCCAAACTCATGCCAACTGAGTCGGTGATGCCATCCAACTATCTCACCCTCTGTCGTCCCCTTCTCCTCATGCCCTCAATCTTTCCCAGCATCAGGGTCTTTGCAAATGAGTAAGCTCTTCACATCAGGTGGCCAAAGTATTGGAGTTTCAGCTTCAGCATCAGTCCTTCCAATGAACACCCAGGACGGATCTCCTTTAGGATGGACTTGTTGGATCTCCTTGCAGTCCAAGGGACTCTCAAGAGTCTTCTCCAACACCACAGTTCAAAAGCATCAATTTTTCAGTGCTCAGCTTTCTTCACAGTCCAACTCTCACATCCATACATGACTACTGGAAAAACCATAGCCTTGACTAGATGGACCTTTGTTGACAAAGTAATGTCTCTGCTTTTTAATATGCTGTCTAGGTTGGTCATCACTTTTCTTCCAAGGAGTAAGTGTCTTTTAATTTCATATCTGCAATCACCATCTGCAGTAATTTTGGAGCCCAAAATAATAAAGTCAGCCACTGTTTCCACTGTTTCCCCATCTATTTCCCATGAAGTGATGGGACCGGATGCCATGATCTTAGTTTTCTGAATGTTGAGCTTTAAGCCAACTTTTTCACTCTCCTCTTTCACTTTCACCAAGAGGCTCTTTAGTTCCTCTTCACTTTCTGCCATAAGGGTGGTGTCATCTGCATATCTGAGGTTATTGATATTTCTCCCAGCAATCTTGATTCCAGCTTGTGCTTCCTCCAGCCCAGCATTTCTTATGATGTACTCTGCATATAAGTTAATTAAGCAGGGTGACAGTATACAGCCTTGACGTACTCCTTTTCCTATTTGGAACCAGTCTGTTGTTCATGTCCAGTTCTAACTGTTGCTTCCTGACCTGCATATAGGTTTCTCAAGAGGCAGGTCAGGTGGTCTGGTATTCCCATCTCTTTCAGAATTTTCCACAGTTTTTTGTGATCCACACAGACAAAGGCTTTGGCATAGTCAATAAAGCAGAAATAGACATTTTTCTGGAACTCTTTTGCTTTTTCGATGATCCAACAGATGTTGGCAATTTGATCTCTTGTTCCTCTGCCTTTTCTAAAACCAGCTTGAACATCTGGAAGTTCATGGTTCAGGTATTGCTGAAGCCTAGCTTGGAGAATTTTGAGCATTACTTTACTAGCGTGTGAGATGAGTGCGCCAGTACTATTTGTGAATTAATTTGCCTTTTGTCTCTGAATCCAATTAGGATCTGAGTTATATATTAATTTTTCATATATTCTGGGTCTATTTTACATTCATGTACTTTGAAAAATACCTGAGTCATAGTCATAATTATTTTGTAATTATTTAATGGCAAGTACTTTATAATACTTTCTACCACCTGATAAGGCATGTAAACTACTTTTTCATAATACTATTTGTTGTTCTTGGTAATTTATTCTTACATAAGATTTAATATCATCTTATCTAATTCACCTAATTCAGTGTATATTCTAATTACTATATTAGTTTCCTGGGGCTGCCATAGTAAATTACACACTTGGTGGCTAAAAGCAACAGGAATTTATTATCTCACACTGCTGGAGTCTGGACATCCTAAATCAAGTTGTCAGCAAGACTGCTCCCTTTTGGAAACTCTGAGGAAGAATCCATTTGGTGTATCCATCCTAAGTCCTGTTGCCTAATAAAGGTAGTACTGTAATAAAACTCAAAGAATAAAATGTTGTTGTTATTTAGTCGCCAAATTGTCTCTGATTCTTTTGCGACCCCATGGACTATAGCCTGCCAGGCTCCTCTGTCCATGTGATTTCCCAGGCAAGAATACTGGAGTGGGTTGCCATTTTCTTCTCCAGGGGATCTTCCCAACCCAGGGATCAAAGCTGTGCTTCTTGGATTGCAAGTGGACTCTTTACAACTGAGCCAATGGGGAAGTTCAAAGAGTAAAATGTGTCAACAAATGTATTACTAATATAAATAAGTAATTATGCAAGTAAATAGAGGAGAAGGAACAAATCTTCTTTTCATATTATTTCCCAATAATAAACGCAAAAATAATGAGAGAAGTTGAAGATCACAATTAGAACACCAGTTAAAAGTATTTCAGCTAATACCCACCAATGAATGCTAAAATCACTGGGTAAAAGTAACAAAGCAACATTTGCCCAGTCCCAGAGTAACTCCCCCAAATTGCTTATTAATTATTGTGGCAATTGAATCAGACAGCTACAAATTCACTGCTACTCTTTCTTCCTGAAAGGGGAGCTTAATTGCTCTCCCTTTGAATGTATACTGTGTTTAATTATGCATTTTTAACAACCAGAATATGGAATGGGGGATAAAAGTAACTACAGTGCAGAAACCAGGCAAACACTATCTTAACAAACATTAACATTATCAATGATAAGTCATGTGGCTGTCATGAACTTCCTGATATGATGTAAGGAGAATGGCATTTCATCTTTGTGGTATTCTTCCTAAAAGCCATTAAGTCCACTTTAATCATGAAAGAACATCAAACAAATCCAAATTGATGGACATTCTACAAAATTATTGACCAGTACTTCTTGAGGGCATCGTATCATAGATAACCAGGAAAGACTGAGAAAATGGTGTCAGATTGGAGGTAACTAGGGATACATGAGACATGACAGCTAAAATGCAACATGGTGCCTGCCTTGGATCCTGGAACAGGAATAGGGCTAAGGATGGGAAAATGCTAAAATCTGAATAAAGTCTCTAGTTTGGAGTGTTGTGGTAATGTTAATCACCTCCTTTGCAGAACCTAGTTCCAAAAACAGTCAGAAGGGAAGTTAGGTTTTCAACATACAAATGTTGGGGCACACAATTTAGTCTGCCACACTAAGCATTTACTTTCCAAAAGCTTGAATCATAAATCATCAAATGTAAGAAACAGAAAGAATTCTGCATCAGTTGTTCCACACTCAGCTATGGATAAGAACTTTTCAGAAGCTTTAAAAAAATTAACGAACTCTGGATCTCACTCTTGGAGGCAATGAATCAAAATCTTCAATGACTTCAGAGGATATCAAATTCAATTTTCACGTTGTCCAGATAAGAAATCTAAGGTTCAAGTTTTTGAAGTGACTGTCCCAAAGGCTGCTGATGCCACAGTAAGCAGGAGAACTCACATTTCCCAATACTTAGTTCAAGGAGGGTTCACTTCAGCCACATTGTCATTCTTAGTCCAACTCATGAGGATGGAATGAGAGTTGAGATGATATGTAAATTAAGCAATTAGAAGCAAAAAACAGTAAAACTAATTTCCCAAAACTGTCTAGAAATTTAATTCTAACTTGCTAATTTTATAACACCTCCACCACTTTTTGTAAACATAAATGTCTACAGTAAGACAATTTCATGTCGTGGAAAGGAATGTGTGGAATATTAGCCACCTCAACTATAAGAAGTTTGATTTGTAAGAGTCCCAGTTTAAACTCATGGCACTCTGTGAATAACTGTTTTGTTCAGGCAGTCTTCACACTATCTGACTTTATTTAAATTCTGCTTATTCACAGGAATTTTTCAAATATTTGAAAGGCAGTGATCGGAAAGAAACACTTTTATTTTAGAAAAGGCACTTTTGAATTAATTGGGAAACAGAAAATGGCAAGTGTTGTAGACTTGTTGTCAAGTGAGAAGACTATGTTGATGGCACCCAAGCAATGTACAGCATAAGGATCAGAGTTAACCCACCTGTTCCCACCAGAAATGTTTTAAATTATTTTTTTTCAAATTATGTTTGATTCATGAGTGATCCAAAGTAAAATATAGTTTGTTTCCAATAACTAAAGTTGCTTATGGAAAAGGATTTTCACCTCTTACCAATTACATGTTACTCAATACTTTGAAATAAACTGACACTGTTGAAAGTAACTCAACTTTATAAAATTATACACAACACACACACTTACAAATACACACACACACACAAGCACATAGCAGTAAATTTAACCTTGATGACAACATTCCCCTTCTATTCCCTGCTGATAGGTAGGAAAGGCACTAATCTTTCTAGCCAAATTAAAATTTTATTTTCCCCTTTTCCTGTATTGATCAAACAAGGTAGATAGGTGGAGTTGAAGTAATTGCTTTATGCCCAAAAGGACAAAAAAAAAATGAGAAGGGGACGTTGGGTGGGGCTGGAGAAGGTGAGAAAGGATTATATAAAATTATAGTATTTCTGTGTTTCTGACTGATGACCACAGCAAGAATTTGTCTAGAGAGAGCTATCACTTGTGAAACTAGCCAACTGGAAAATAACTAGTTTCATTTAAAAAAGCAGTAATGAAAAAGCACCTACCTACTATCACAGATATTTGTATACAACTATAAACTGTGAACATGACTCTGGTGCTATAGCCATTCAAAGGGTAGGAATTATGCCATGATTTGTAAAAATGCTTTCGAGTTTAATCAAAGCAGCCATATAACACTAAATGTATGTAAAAAAGTTATCTATCTCTCATCTCTCCAAACCATGTTTGTATTTCATCATGTGAAGATTATAAGAGGGAATTGAAGAGGTCCCATGAAGAAGGCTCCTTACCAGATGGAATCAATGATTCTGGGAGACTGCCCTCTGCATATTCCAGAGAATGTTCTGTAGCCCCAGGTGTGCTACCAATCTGTTCAGTTCAGTTCAGTCGCTCAGTCATGTCTGATTCTCTGCAACCCCATGAACTGCAGCACGCCAGGCCTCCGTGTCCATCACCAACTCCTGGAGTTTACTGAAACTCATGTCCATCGCATCAGTGATGCCATCCAACCATCTCATCCTCTGTCGTCCCCTTCTCCTCCTTCAATCTTTCCCAGCATCAGGGTCTTTTCAAATGAGTCGGCTCTTCACATCAGGTGGCCAAAGTATTGGAGTTTCAGCTTCAACATCAGTCCTTCCAATCAGACCCAGGACTGATCTCCTTTAGGATGAACTGGTTGGATCCCCTTGCAGTCCAAGGGACTCTCAAGAATCTTCTCCAACACCACAGTTCAAAAGCATCAATTTTTCGGTGCTCAGCTTTCTTTATAGTCCAACTCTCACATCCTTACATGACTACTGGAAAAACCATGGCCTTGACTAGACGGAACTTTGTGTGTCCCAGCAAATATCCCAGAGCTCCTGGGCATTAGAGAATGATGTCACTGGTATGGCAAGTCAGAATAGTCCCTAAAACTCTGGGGTCTTTGGATTTCCCAAAGAGAGAAATATAGGGAAAGAACAGGGAAGATGGGGATGTAAGGTATTGGGAGATGGAATTGACACATACCCTATTTATACTATGTATAAAATAGATAGGGCTTCCCAGGTGGCTCAGTGGTAGTGAATCTGTCTGCCAATGCGGGAGATGTGGGTTTAATCCCTGGGTTGAGAAGAAAATGGCAACACACTCCAGTATTCTTGCCTGGAGAATCCCATTGACAGAAGAGCCTGGCAGGCTACAGTCCTTGGGGTGGGAAAGAGTCAGACGCAACTTCACAACTAAACAACAACAACATAGAATAGACAACTAGGGAGAACATACCGTATAGCAGAGGGAACTCTACTTAATGCACTGTCGTAACCTGAATGGGAAGGAAATCCAGAGGGGAGGGGATACATGTGTATGTATAGCTGATTCGATTTGTCGCTCAGTAGAAGCATAACATTGTGAAGCAACTATACTGCAATAAAAATTAATATAAAGAAAAAAAAAAACTTGCTTTTAAAAGAAAAGAAAATCTCTGGCATCTTTGAAGTTTTCTGTATTGATGGCTTCGGTCTAAATATAAAGATTAAGCGCCAATGCTCCTATCATCTCAGGTCTTGGCTCCAGGATTTCACTTTTATTACTCCTAATTTCATCTTTGCTCACATCATACCAAGTCCTAGCTGCTCCTGAGCCAAGGCAGTACCATTGTTGAGGCTCATTCTTCACAATGATTCTACTGTGAGCTTCCTGATTCTGTTTCTGATGGTTTAGCCTCAACTTTGTTAGAGATCTAGGTCAAAGTTGATCTTTGTCTATAAAACTATAATTTTCAATTCATCCTTAACATTTTTTTTTTTTAGCAAAAGCAGGATGTTTATGTCAACTAGTAACTTCAGTTAATTGAATTTGTCTTCTGGGAACAATATAATAAGAAGGCTTTTGAAGGTTAATGTTGGAGAGTGCTTTGATGAACAAAAAAATATCTTCCATTAAGCATGGTAAGTAGTGTGACATGCATTTACTGTCCCTGTGTTACATCACAGGACTTTCTTTTGAGTCCCTACCAAGATAATGTGTTACTGTTTGGCACATCAAAATGTATCTACACCTGGTTGCCCCTTTTTTTTTTTTTTATCAGTTGGAGGCTAATTTCTTCACAACATTTCAGTGGGTTTTGTCATACATTGACATGAATCAGCCATGGAGTTACATGTATTCCCCATCCCGATCCCCCCTCCCACCTCCCTCTCCACCCGATTCCTCTGGGTCTTCCCAGTGCACCAGGCCCGAGCACTTGTCTCATGCATCCAGCCTGGGCTGGTGATCTGTTTCACTATAGATAATATACATGCTGTTCTCTCGAAACATCCCACCCTCACCTTCTCCCACAGAGTTCAAAAGTCTGTTCTGTACTTCTGTGTCTCTTTTTCTATTTTGCATATAGGGTTATCATTACCATCTTTCTAAATTCCATATATATGTGTTAGTATGCTGTAATGTTCTTTATCTTTCTGGCTTACTTCACTCTGTATAATGGGCTCCAGTTTCATCCATCTCATTAGAATTGATTCAAATGAATTCTTTTTAATGGCTGAGTAATATTCCATGGTGTATATGTACCACAGCTCCCTTATCCGTTCGTTTGCTGATGGGCATCTAGGTTGCTTCCATGTCCTGGCTATAATAAACAGCGCTGCGATGAACATTGGGGTGCACGTGTCTCTTTCAGATCTGGTTTCCTCAGTGTGTATGCCCAGGAGTGGGATTGCTGGGTCATATGTGGTTGCCCATTTTTAAGCCACTGCTACATTGAAAGAAATATAATTAAAGAAAGGTTAGCAAGTACAGGATTGGAACAATGTAAACTGTTAAAAGTTTCTCCCCAAGGCAATTCTTTTCCAAGAAAATCTTAAATATATTTACTCTATTCCCACCACTACTAGCTCCTATCTTCCTTTCTATTTTACCAAATCCTGCTATTAACTGAACTAACTAGTGGCCTGTGCCTAATAACTAGTCTTTAGGTCTAACTGGTTTCTCTATAAACTAGGCAATTAAACAAGGATTAGAATGTTAAAGTTTTAATGTAACATCATTTTCCATATCGCTGTGGAGTCAACACAATTGAGCATCATCTATAAAGATACATACTGATTAAGTAGGAAAAATAAACAAATATAGTATGGTTATTTCATGCCAATAGAAATAGTCTCAGAATCTGTCAATTAGCAGAGATTTTATGACACAAAAAGGAATGTTGATGCATTATATATCCACTCTGCTCTTCAGCTTTGGTTGATATTTATTCTTGAATGCCCATGGTTAGTATTGTTTACATGGTCAAATTGTTTATTTTAAAAACATTTATCCAACAAGACTCAACTGCAGCAAAGTGGTATATGGAAAGACCTCCCCATCAAGAAAATGTGAACAGTACAAAAGGTCAATGTATCAAAATTTGACTAAACGACAGATACACAAAATGAAAAGAAACTCTGAGTAGAAATCTTCATAATGCAGTCATGTAACTCTAACTTTTATAATACAAATTTATCAATAAAAATTTAAGGTTTTATAATCTATATGAATAGACAATTGATGCATTTACTAAAGCTCAATAGTTTGTTTATGTTTTTAGATTAAGAAAGAAACACATACAGAATTTAGGCTATTTTTGTCTGCTTTCTTCTAAGATACACTACACCATAGAGACTTCTACTTTTAGTAAAATGATTAATTATCCAACATGTTTGTTTTCAGAAAGTAGCGTAGGTCATAAAGAAGAACAAAATTCATAAAAGAAAAACAAAAAGGTAAATTGGACTTGATCATCATTTAAACTGTTTGTTCTGTGAAAGATTCTCATCAGAGTATGACAAGACTAGCTAGCGATAGGAGAAGGTATTTGCAAACCACTTATCTGACAAAGCACTAGTAGCGAGAACATATTTTATATATTTTCCCCAAAACTCAACAGCAAAAAAAAAAAAAAGAATAAAACAAAATGTCTAACTAGAAAAGAGCAAAATTAATTTATCTCCCACGAGAATTCAGATCTGACATAAGCACACAGGACAATTTTCAACATCCTTAGCTATTAGGCAAAAGCTAGTTAAAAGTATAAAAAGGTATCCTTGCAAATCAGAATGACTAAAATTAAAAACAGTGACAACTCTAAATGCTAGTAAAATGTGAAGAAACCAGATCATGCCTATGTTGCTGATAGGGATGTAAAATGACACTAGTGGAGATGTAAACTTGTACAGCCCCTTTGGAAAACAGCTGGTTGTTTCTTTAAAAAAAAAATAAATGACATACAACTACTATATGACTCAGCAGTTGCACTCCTGGGCTTTGAACCAGAGAGACAAAGACATGTGTGTAATAGAGAAGAATAGACCTGACTCCATATCGGATCTTTTCCTTCAGTTCTAACACTGTGCTCTGTTGTCTGTTGAGTCATGCTGACTCTACACCTTTTGTAAAAGAACGTTACCTAAAGCCTGAAATAAACATGGTTCTTAAGGCTCTGCCTCCCAGGCTTGACCTTTAAAGGTATAACACTTTTCATTCATACAGATATAAAAAGTTGCATAACTGAGAATAATGTTTGTTTTGTTGGAGGCTTATGGCAAGGTTGTGATTAGACCTATGTGGACAGAGGCAAGAACAAAGGATTATCACATCCCCTCTGGGGTCTGACAGGTATGAGGAAGTTTGCAGCAACCAGTTTTATCTCCTCCCCTTTTAGTATAAAAGAAGCCTGAATTCTAACTCTAGTAACGATTCTTTCGGACACTAGCCTTCCATCTTCTCCATCTTCTGGCTTTTTGAATAAAGTTGCTATTCTTTGCCCCAAGACCTCATCTCTCAACTTATTGGCTGGTTGTAATAAAACAGTATGTGCTTGCACTCAGTAACATGTTTACAAAAAATCCTATCCAAAGATGTATATAGCATTTTTATTCATAATAGCCAAAAAAATCAAAACAACCCAAATCTCCTTCAGTAATGGGTGAATGTTAAATTGTGGCACATTCATGCTATGGAATAAGAACAAGAAAAAGAAATAAGCTATTGATACACATGAAAACCTGTATGAATCTCCAGAGAATTAGGGTGAATGAGAGAAAGCCAATTCAAAATGCTCGCATAGTGTATGATTCCATGTATATACTGGTCTTGAAATGACAAATCTGTAGAAATTAAGAATAGAGGAGCTGGTTTCAGGGGTTAAGGAAGGAGTGAGAAGGGAGGACAGTGAGTGTGCTTATAGAAAATAACATAAGATAGTCTTTTGGTGGTGATTGACATGTAGATAATTTTATTATATCAATGTCAATACTGTGCTTATGATATGGTACTACAGTTTTGCAAGTTGTTATCAGGGAAGGGCCAGGGCAAAAGATACAAGCAATCTCTCTGTATTTTTCCTTACAAATTTATGAGAATTTATGATAATCTCAAAATAAAAATTTCAATTAAAATAAAGAAGATTCCAAGAGTTAGGGAGGAGGGTGGAAAGAACAGAGAAAATTTAGGGCAATGAAGCTACTCTACGATACTATAATGATGGGTTCGTGTCATTATACACTTGTCCCAAACCACAGAATGTACAGCACCAAGACTTTGATGCCAGTTATGGATTTTTGGTGATGGTGATGTATAAATGTATGTTTATCAATTATAACAAGTATACCACTCTGGTGGGGGATTTGATAATGGGAGAGGCTAGACAGCCTATTAAAAAGCAAAGACATTACTTTGCCAACAAATGTCTGTCTAGTCAAAGCTATGGTTTTTGCAGTAGTCATGTATGGATGTGAGAGTTGGACCATAAAGAAAGCTGAGTGCCAAAGAATTGATGCTTTTGAACTGTGGTGTTGGAGAAGACTCTTGAGAGTTCCTTGGACTGCAAGGAGATCCAACCAGTCCATCCTAAAGAAGATCAGTCTTGGGTGTTCATCGGAAGGACTGATGCTGAAGCTGAAACGCCAATACTTTGGCCACCTGATGCGAAGAACTGACTCAGTGGAAAAGACCCTGATGCTGGGAAAGATTGAAGGTGGGAGGAGAAGGGGACGACAGAGGATGAGATGGTTGGATGGAATCACCAACGCAATGGACATGAGTTTGAGTAAACTCCAGGAGTTGGTGATGGACAGGGAGGCCTGGTGTGCTGCAGTCCATGAGGTTGCAAGAGTCAGACACGACTGACTGACTGAACTGAACTGAGACATGTGTGAGGTAAGGCCTGTAAGGAAAATCTCTGTACCAATTTTTAAAAAGGAAAAAAGAATGTAAATCCATGGCTGATTCATGTCAATGTATGGCAAAAACCACTACAATATTGTAAAGTAATTAGCCTCCAACTAATAAAAATAAATGAAAAAAATAATAAATAAATTAAAAAAATAAAAAGGAAAAAAGATTTTGAATAAAATGGAGATTTGCTTTGTTTTTTGTTATAAAGGCACGCTAAAAATACTATATCACTCAAACAAACAAAAAAACAATCTGGTGATTAGAGTAAATGGAATAGTTTGCTCAATTTTCTTTTTTTTTTTTTTTGGAGGATTGTTGGTACTCAAAGTGATATTTCTTTGGCCCATCATCATGGATGCAAAGTGATCCCTAACTGATATTTAAGCAAATAATGCTACATATGAATAGAATTCCTAAAACGTCCAAGTCTAAAACAACTACTTTGATCACTCAACTAGTATGATTTTAAATTCATTCACCAATTTCAGTATAGTCAATGAGTGTTTTCAAGTATTTTAAAACACTAATTAAATAATGTTCTTTCTATTCGGTAATTTAACCTTTCTACTAGAAGTCCTGTTTATGTAACTCATTTCCTTAGGAGGGAAATATATTTATCCATAAAAAAGAAAAAGGAAATTTTAAACAAAGTAGTTTATATTGTCATATACTTTTACTTACTCACATATGGAATTGTCACAGAATCTTACAGATATTAGACATTAAATGTCAAGTCATGTGTGAGAGAGGCTTTTAATGCCTTTATTGGGGAAAAAAAAAGATAAAAAGATTACAGTTACAATTGACTTCCACAGTTGCCAAAAGCAAGATATGAAATAATGCAATTTAAGAAGCTTCATAATCATAAAACTTTGCATGTATAGTAGCTTTTACTATCAATAATAATTATTAGTATTCTACAATTATGGTTTGTTTTCTAAACATCAGTCTCCCTGAAATTCGCTATATACCATTCTAAATTTATTGCAACTCCTCTGTAGCTTCAAGTTGCCTTTCATAATTCATGAAAAAAGTCTGTTTCTTCACTCTTTGTTATACTGGATGGTATAAGAAAAGTGTGGTTTTAAACCAGCCTTTAAAAAAGTGGTTATACTATTTCCGTAAATTCTTAGCTCATTTCTGAGCTAGTGCTTAAACAAAATATGATAATAGTTGTGTTTTTTTTTTTTTTCAAATTGTTTACCATGATTTGAGTCATCATATTTTGCTTAAGCACTGGCCCAATGCACTTTAAAGGCTGTCATTTCTCTACCTTGATTCGACACCTTCAATTTAATCTCTTAAGTGTTAGAGAACAAATCATAATTAAAAAGGGGGTGGAAAGGGTTCCTTTAGAAGACTGTTTCTTGCATACAGATGAGTAATTAGAGTGACCTCAATATGGTGGCTTTCCTTTGTTGCTGAGAGGCAAATAGTTTTATGTGGCATATAAACAAGCTTCCCTCTACAAACCCTTAATGTGAACTAACCCCCTGGATGTGAGTCTTTGGTGTCTTTGCTGAAAGATGAAAGGGAGTGGAACCTGCAGTGAAACAAGAGTAGGGAAGTCTAAAGTTTGACTTTGCTGTTATCTGGCCATGCAAAGTTAGCTCATTAGAAGTTTGCACCTGCCAGAAATCCAGTCAAGATTCCACCATATTTCCTTCAAACACACACACAGAGGGGGAGAGGGAGAGAAAAACCAAAATAATTCTTTGAAAGTTTAGGAGAAAACAAGGTATGGTTTGTTTGGGTTGAGAAGCTGTCATCTTAAAAACAAACTTTTCCAATGGTGAGAGTTATGAGCAGTTAGAATCTGGTTTTCTCTAATGTGAGCAGTGGATTTTTGTTTGCTTTGTCTCGTTTGTTTGTTGCCTTTTATAAGGGTAGATTTTGTATAACAACAGACCCTAAGATGTGATTATTAAAATAATGTGATTATTTCAGAAACAGTGGCAATCTACTAAAAAATGAGTAGATTGAGTGGAAGTTACAGATATACCTCAGGAAGAATATTAATCTTCATTCTGTGTCTTTAAACAGATGTAGAACAGTCTTCAATCTGGAACTGACCATGCCAAGACCCCCATAGGCAGCAGTAGAGCCATCTAATGAGTTAGCGGCTGGGGGTGCAATAGGCTGGGTGTTGGAATTAAGCAGTTGTGTCTTAAATCTTGGCCCTACCACTCAATTACATAATGACCTTAAATGGGATAGCTGACCTTGGGCTCTCAGGTTTTTCTTGAATAATAAAATTTATGGAAGCCCTACTCTAATTATTCTGAGATTTATGCATCTCTGTCTAGCCAGAATGTAGTTCAGGTTTAATGCTCAAAAGTTCTGATGTTTCCTCTTCTGTGATCACTCCCTTTTAACTCTAATCCCAGGCCAGGAACACAGCCCAACTAAAGATCGGAATGTAACCGAGTAAAACCTAGCATTAACTATGGTATTGATGGATAGTCAAAATGTTAGCAAAAAGAGTTTGATTAGTCAGTCTATGCCAAGCAGAGAGAGTAATGAAATTACACTGTCTTGGCGATACACACCAGTTTGTCCTTAAAGTCAGAATGTTAGATCCCCAAGGAATTCAAATGATGGTTTAGTCTGATCAATGCCTTTCATGAATGAGAGAATTAAGGCCAAAAAGATGAACTGTACTGTTTTCAGCAATTAGTTAATGGAAAATCTGCTATTTAAGCCAATGAAATGGTTTCATGAGTGGCAGTTGGATATTCAATCTAGCACATTAAGAATACACTTCCTATGTGGTACATAGATACATTAAAAGAAATGTATATAAGAACCTTTAATAAGAATGAAATAAGACCACTTGCAGCAATATGGATGGATCTGGAGATTACCATACTAAGGGAAGTCAGAAAAAAACAAATACCAATGAGATCGCTTATATGCAGAATCTTAAAAAAAAAAAAAAAAAAAATGATACAAATGAACTTATTTACAGACTCACAGACTTAGAGAACAAACTTATGGTTCCCAAGGGGTAAAGGCGGTGGGGACAGATTTGCAGTTTGGGATGGACATGTACACACTCTTATACTTAAAATAGACAAGCAACAAGAACCTACTGTTTAGCACAGGGAATTCTGCTCAATATTCTGTGATAGCCTAAATGGGAAAAGAATTTGGATATGTACAACCGATTCACCTTGCTGTACATCTGAAACTAACATAACATTGTTAATCATTGATACTATACATTAATATCAAATAAAAATTTAAAAAAATGTTCCTGCCTGGAGTAGAAGATGGCTACCCACTCCAGTATCCTTGCCTGGAAAACTCCATGGACAAAGGAGCCTGCCTGGTGGGCTACAGTCCTTGAGGTAGCAAAGAGCTGGATACAACTGAGCACATATACATACATATGCATTTCCTGCCTAATATTCTTTTCCCAGAATAGTGTGATGTCTCTGACCCCAAGAATCAGAGAATATGTTCTCTTGTTTTTTTCACAGAATAGGCCACAAATATCTGTTTCATGAGGAAGATTTGAAACTTAAAATGGAATATGTTGCTCTGTATAGAAGCATACAAGATGTATTGTTTGTATGTGAAGTCTACCTTCACTCTTACCTGAGAGGCTGAATCAAACACCAAAGAATTACTGGAAACCATTGTAATCTTTACATGCTGTCATCTATGCACCCATTGTTGTAGTTTTTCTGTTTAAAGTGACAGATTCACAACTTGAACATGGCAACTAATTCATTCAGTTTCCAAAACCATAAGCTTTTAGAAACGAGTCTAAAGAGAGAGTTTTCAAATACTAAGGCAGGAGCAGCAATTCTCAAATTTGTTTCTTTTTTTGAAAATTTCGTTTCTGGCTGTGTGATTTTCAGTGAGCCAAAAGCTCTTTGTACCACCCGCATTCTTTGTCACCATCAAAAGAAAAACATACGAGTAAGATTTTAATGGAAAATGATTTTTAGTAAGATTTTCATGAGACGGGTAAAAAGGATAAATAAAAGGGGAACTAAACCAAGTGTAAGACAAACAAGAAAAGGAATAAACTCAAGGATAGAAAAGCCCACAAAAAAGGTGGATAAGAGAGTAAGATAGAAGATTGTGTTTCCTTAATCTTTTCATGGTTTCATGACCCATACGTGCCGGCCATTGACTCACACTTGGAATTATTCTTAGCATTGGTCCATCTAAAGCCTCAAGACATGTCCGTACCCCAAACTCTGCTTAATGGATTCCCAAGAGGCAATTCTTTGGCAACTTACTGCTGAGGCTGTTAGCACCATGAGGGGTTTATAATGAGGACTTTCTGGTGTGATCATTTATCCATTACATGTAGACCTGTCTATAAGAAGTAGACAAGAAAGTGTTTCCAACAAGAGTGGCAACCTCCATCTTCTCCCTCTACCCTCCTCTGAAATAGCATCCATCAAGGAGAAAGCCTAGAAATCCAGGATCTGAGTCCATCTCTGTTGTTCTGAGGGTGTGGTGCTAGAAAAGGAAGCACAGCCATCTTTTTGCTATCACTTTTTTAAAAAAGTATCACTTTAAAAAAAAGTATCAAAAGTGATACTTTTGCTATCACCCCTAAAGCCTAGAACCATCCAAGAAAAACCACCTGGACTGTTAAATCAGATATTGCTCCTCTTGAAACTGGGTAAGGTTGCACGCCAGACTGCGTTTAACTAATAGGGTATTTCCTTTCTTTTTCTTCTACTTCAAAGAGAACAATATGATGGATTCATGGATAACTCACACTTGCTGTCATGCAGCCATGAAGGAAGAGGGTAATATTGGAATTGTACTAAAGCATACTGGATTTGACTGAATGGCTGGTAGGCAGTAACTCTTCCCAGTCCCGTGAATCTCAGCAATCCATCAAGGAGCATTACTGGTGAAAATGACAGAAAAATGTCATAAACCTTCCTTTCATTTGATTCCTGTTGATGTGAGGACTCCTGCAGTTTAAGCAGATTATGCTCCTGAACTGGAGCTTGGTTGAATGATTAAAAGATAAAATACTTCCATTTAAATCCTTACCTAAACTTATCAGCCTGGATTTTCTGAATTGTACTGTGAAATTTTGTCATAAAATGGAAATGTTTGATTCAAAGGTAATAAAAGCTATTGATCTACAGTGAAACAATATTAATATTAACATACAGCTTTTATAATTAATTTGGTGCCAGATAAAAGAAAAGATCAAGATCTTTTAGCTTTGATGATTAAAGGGGGACCAGACCTTTGAAAATATATTTGTATGTATAGTAAGATGAATTTGTTTTAGAGGAGGTATAGAAAGGATTAGCTATTTGAATTGCATCCTAGATGTCCAGTTAGCAGTGAGTTAGCTAAATGAGAAAGCAAAACACGTACACACTTTTGGTAAATTCCCATTTAAACATGTAACACAGAAATATACTTTTTTGTGTTAAAGCCAAAGCAGCTGTCACTTGACCTAGAAAATCTAATAATGGCTTGCCATCATGATACCATGAAAGTCCACCAAATTCTACTATTGTTTGTCTTAAAAGAGAACATGTCCCAAGGCAAAGATAGCAGATACAGTGGAGAAGAGAATGGTTTATTCATTTATTTATCTTTTGCTTTACAGTAGGTCCTTGTTGGTTATCCATTTTAAATATAGCAGTGTGTAAATGTCCATCCCAAATTCCCTAACTGTCCCACCCACCCACCCCCTCCATCCTCCCCACAGCAACCATAAGTTCATTCAGGAGAGAGGTTTATTCTGACCCCAGGATCATTATCAGTAATCTTACATAGTGAACATGGAACAATGTGAAATGGCATTGTTAGCCTGGGCTTCCAAACAAATGCTAGCTCAATATATATATATATACACGCCCAGGAACTTTCCTGAAAAAAATTTCCCTCGCTCCAGAGGTCAGCTGCCTAGATTGTGAGAACAAATGGTACCCTCTTTGTGATGGAAGGGGTCAGTTTAAGCACCCTGTCGTCAGGGGCGTGACTGCTCCCTAGAAGTTGTGGTTCCCCATGAAGCCTTCAGGTTGGTTACTGCTGGTGGGACATCAGGAACCCAGCCATACCAAAAAAGAGCTCAGCCCGAACTGACAAGAGAACATGAATGTATGGCCTCCGTTTTCGCCAGGAGTCTTGCTCTCAATGAACACTTCATTCTCGGCGACCACAAAAGTAACCAGGCCAACTAATTTACTATACCATGCCATATGCTTCAAGGGACTCTTTGGGAACTGTAATAAGGTTCTGACTGCCCTCAGCTCCAAAGAGAAAACAAAGGCATCAGTGTCTACGACAAAAGGCAAGCAAGTCTGAGGGATGAGTCTTCTTTAAATAGTTAAATCATTTAAAGCTGGATGAGAGACAGAATGAAACAGGAGTTATTAAAGGACAAAAGAAAGAAGTGATTGCTGATGAACAATGAACAGGAAACAGGCGGCAAAGACAGGAAGAAGTCAGAGAGCTTAAGAGGGATGCTCTAGGCTGGAACTTGTCTCTGATTAAGAAGGCGACATTCGGTAAATCATGTCAGGACTCTGCCTGCCTAATGCAGTGATATCATTGGACTGAATTTTATTTTCAAGGTAGCATCCTATTCGGTTTCATTTCACATCTGCACAGAAGTTCTTTTCTAGACCTAACCTATGTGCTCGAACTTTCAGAGCTGTGATTAGTGTTTGAAAACATTAATAAAGGCAAGATGTTTCTTTTAAAAAGTGAAATGATAATGAAGAAACAGACATAGAGAATATACTTCTGGACACGGGGAGAGGGGAGGAGAGGGTGAGATGTATGGAAAGAGTAACATGGAAACTGACATTACCATATGTAAAATAGATGGCCAACGGGAATTTGCTGTATGGTTCAAGAAATTAAAAAAAATAAGTGAAATGATAGATTAGTATAAAATCGTATTTTTATCTGTTCAGTGGGATTCTCTTGGATAGGAGAAACTTGCAGGATGCCACAGAAACTCTCATTTTCCTAAATACAGGGAAGGGGCATGTAATATGATTCATGAATTTGGATGATGGCTTCCCAGTGACTCTAGGGAAATTCATCCAATATTGAAATATTCAATTTATTAAAAAATAAAATGAATTAAATGCAGTGATTCCTGCTACTGCATTAATTCAAGATAATTGGATACTTAATTGAGACTTTTAAAGGCCTTTCACAATATAAAACAGAAAATGATACAGAACAGTTAAGGTATTTGGAGTCACATTAACTGTGGTTAAAGTTACATTAATGATCTCAGCTGAAAGGTTTATGTCTCTAAATTATTTCTCTTAAGTTCTTTTAGGCAATATTATCTGTAGAAAAATTAAAGAAAATTACTCCACTTTGTAAAAGAAAGCAAATCATAGCATAAATAATAAAATTATTTCCCCCATGCAAATGTGAACCCCTCTGAGAGTTTTGCAAGCTTTTTCTTGTACTTAATCTTCAGAGTTATTTGGTAATTACACAGCAAAGTTGTCTATCCTTACTCTCCAAACCCTATTAAATAGTTAATAAAATATTTAAACAATGATATCAAATTGTTGTTTATTTCAATAACATTCTCTCTAATCTTGACCTATGGGTAATTAAACATTCCATTTCAAAAGTGGTACATGGCACACACTCCTGCCCTTCCATTGTAAACTGTGTACATACACAGACCCATTAATGTGATCTGTATCCTTATTTACATATATTATTGTAATAATATTCTGAGTTGAGAGCTTATTGGAAATTCTCAGTAAAATAGGTCAGACATTACCATCTGTTATTCTCATAGTGGAATCACCCAATCTGAATGAGAGTTTAAATCTTGGCAATGATGAGATTTTTAGTGCCACAGGAAGAAGGAAGGAAGGACTGGGAAGGGAGGGGAAGAAAGGAGAAAAAGACTTACTCACCATAATAGGTGCTCTTATTTATATAGAGTGGAAATTTCCTACCTTCTTACTCTACACTTAAAGATAACGGATCACTATTTCCTTATATCATCACCACTGGAAGAAAAAATGAGTAAAATAGTCATTGATTAATAAACAAAATAAAACAAATAGACCATGATTTATCTTTAATTTAGTTCTTTATTATTTTAAAGAACCTTAAATCATAGAAAATAAGATGAGAAACAATAGTAAACATGCTGTAATTTCATGTCCAGGTTACCTAACTTCAAATCCTCCACTTAATGATTATACAATCCTCCACTTACTTATACAGTTATACAACCCTCCACTTAATGATTAGGTGAATTTGGAGGGGATCATATATTTTCTCACCATCCATTTTCTCATCATTACAATGCAAATAACATATTTATGTCTCAAAATTGCCTACACAGGTTAAATGAGACAATAAACCTCACTTAGCACAAAAGTCTTTGTGATGTGGACTATATCCCGCCAGGATCCTCTGTCCATGGAACTCTCCAGGCAAGAATACGAGAATGGGTAGCCATTCCCTTTTCCAGGGAGTCTTCCGAACCCAGGGATTGAACCAGGTCTCCGGCATTGCAGGCGTATTCTTTACTGTCTGAGCCACCAGGAAAGCTCTAAATACATAGTAAGAGCTATAAATGTTCATTTACATTTAAAGTAGTGGATCACCAAGGCAGGAGCCCCTCAATGAATGGCTCCAAAATTGGCAACTGCATTGTCACTAGGAAATATTCTCAAATGATTCAAAAGCATTCTTACACAGCTTTTACTGCTTCAGGAAAAACATGAGGTGAAGCACAGTTGAAATAAGAGGTTGGGGGGAAAACCTTCCAGGTTTCAGTGAAATAGACACTAAGGATGAACATGAGAGGTATGGGCTTTCTCTGTGACTATCCTCATTTGCTTAATATTTTGAACTGTCAAGGTGACACTGTGCTGCTGAATAGATGTTGCCTTAGGGACCCATAATTTATGGAAAGTCAACAACATTTACTGATGGGAAACTTAAGGTATCGTTATGGTACATAGGTTTTTTCCAATCCCTTAGTCCCAGATACAGTCTTGGTACTTAAGGTATTACAAATAGTGAATATATTTTTCACAAGGAAAAAAGGAAAAGAGATAAACAGCTCCTATAAATAACCCTGCTGCTAGCCCAACCTGTGATTTCTAGATCTGATTCATCTATTTATCCACTCAGTGGGTGGGATTTTATGATAAGACAGGGATGGAAATGATATTCTGCCTTTCTATTTTCAGATGCTTCACATTGATACCAATCTCAGAAACACAGAAATCAATTGCAATGGAGACTGAGATCACATTAAGTAAAGATTTGTCCCTCAGGGAAAGTTACCCCATTGGTTTCAGAGGTTAAGTACCTCTCAAGACTTGGACAAATTGTAACTAATTTTTATTAATTTGAATAAAAGTTATATTTGATTTTGTATATGATTCTGAAGAATCACACCCAGTTTACATTTGTCTCCATTATGGTGTCCTTAAAACTTAGCTGTGGAAAACAAAAAATGGAAAGAATAAAGCAATTTGATTTCCTATTTGGAGTCTACTTTTTTTTTAAGTCATAGCATCTTTTTTCCTAAATTGAAGTAATTCAGATTTTAAAAGAAAGGAGGAGGAATGGGTATCACCATATTCACTATATAGCAGTGGGCATTTTGTTTCTTTTAAAAAATGCAATCAGAGTATCATATGTATAGTCCTTGAATCTAAGAAAATGTAAAAACCAAAAAAAAAAACAAAAACAAAAACTAGAAGACTTACACAGGTATCTCCAGATGTAATTATATCAGAGCTACAATAATTCTAGAGGGGTAGAAGTTTTGTGAGCATAAAAGGGCTCGAAGAAAAACCATAAGGAAATCACTTTATTTCATTACATTTTAAAAGAATAATCATGGTCAGCGTATCTGTCTACAGACATAAGAAAGCAGTTATTCTCCCTCATTTTAATATATCTATTCTTCCCTGCACACTCTCCAACACTCATTCTCTCTTTTTTTAAGCCCACAGATACTTGCCTTCTCTTCTCCATTGTTATCTGCAGGAAACCAACACTGGTGACCAAGTCATAGAAACTGAGAAAGAAAGCCGGTGAGGCTCTATCGCTGCTGATCAATATGACTTGCTTCAGGGATGTCCCTGGTGGTCTAGTGGCTATGAATTCAGGCTTCCAAAGCAGGGAATTAAGACCCCTGGTCAGGGAACTAGATGCCATGTGCCACAACTAAGAATGGCACATCCAAATAAATAAATCAAATAGGACTTGCTGTTGGGATCCCTCTCTAGCAAGGCAGCAGAAAGGAACTGGGAACAGAGGCTGGATTGAGAGGTGAGGGCTGTTTGGGATCCTTTCCACTATTTTCATGTATCACACCAACACCTACAGTTCTAAGTCCCAACTAACCTTTCTCAAATTCATGATGGCGCTTTAACTAGCCATTGTATGTATTTTGTAAGAAAAAGAGTTCCAAACCCTTGGGATGAATATATGGAGTGATTTTTATCCAAACTTGAGTGAACTGTGGGATGAGTGTATAGTTTGGATTGGTTTGCTGGAGATGCAGAGCTTAGTATTGAACAGTTCAGTTGCAGCAAAGGCTGCCTAGACTCTCACACACAAAAAATTACCTGTGCTAGTGTTTCCCACTCTGTGGCTGTAACAGCCAGTCAAAACACTTCTAAGACTGAGCAGGGGGCAAGAATCTAAGCTTTCTCTTCCCAGCTTATGAGTAAAGGCAACATGTGAGGATCATAACCTCCACCTGAAGCTGTGGATTGGCTTGTACTATACAGCAAAATGCACACAGTCCTAACTGATGGTTCTGGCAATTGAGGGCCTCAGTTTCTAAGCAACAAGGACCTCAGACTAACAATATATGAGTCTTTATAGTTTTGGGTACACTGCCAATAAAAAAGAAAACTAGCAATTATGGATTAAAAACAAGACAAAGATGTGCCTTCAAACATTTCAATGATGAAATACCAAAGTGTAGATTGGTTATGAATGGTGAAAGGGTAAAGTTCAAAGGTTAGAACAGAGGCCATTTGTCAAATATCAACAAAGCACATTCAATTATCCTGTGGGAAATGAGCTGAATTTCCAGAATGAGAGAGAGAAAATAGTCCATTAAGTTTTTAATACCAGTCTTTAAATGGGTGTAATTGAATTCTCATTGACTTATAAGTATGATATTTCTATCAGCTTGCGCAATAAGAGGAGTGAACAGGAAACTAAGGATGATTTCCTTTGGTGTAAATAATAATAGATGACAGGAGAAATTATAAGCCGATCCTAATCAGCTGAGTGAACCTTCTTTATGGTCAAAAATGGTTGTACAAATACAATACTGGGCTTGGAGTAGGAAAATTACTGTTTCAATTCAATTGAAAATGGGAAAAGCTATTAGTCTGTAATATCATCCAACAAGATTACTTTCCTTATCTTATTGGATTTTTGCAGTGGAAATCACAGTGGTTGAAAGACAGTGACAGTTTGTGGAAAAGCTAGAGATTGGAAGGAAAAATAAAAAGATGCAAAAAAAAAAAAAAAAACCCAATGAATTATAGTTACCTAAATATTTAAATTGGAGAAGGAAATGGCAACCAACTCCAGTATTCTTGCCTGGAGAATCCCATGGACAGAGGAGCCTGGTGGGCTACAGTCCATGGGGTCACAAGGAGCTGGACACGACTGAGTGACTAACAACAATAATAAAATACTTAAATACTAGCCCAGGAGTCAAGACATCTATATTTACTCTAGATTTTGCTTTTTCTGGCTGTGTGAACTGGGCCAGGTCTCTCGCTTCCTTTGGACTTTACTTTCTTCATATTTAAAAATAGAATATTGTATACATGATCTCTAAACTGTCTCCCAGCTCTAAAATACTTCTGCATTACAAATTATTCTGAAACAGCTTTCACTTTAGCACCAACATCTCAAGTTCCATTTGGAAAACCTCCATTGCATTTGGTGCATTTGTCTGTCATTTTAAATGTGTGTTGTTTATTTTATTGTTTGAGGGGGGAAAAGGCATGCATTTCTAATGGTAAATTCAAAAAGCAAATTTGAAAACAAAATTCAAATTGTGGATGGAACAAGGAGAATCAGAGCAATACAAGACACTGCCTTTATCACATAATCGTTAATGGCCTTACTGCATTCAGAGCATTAGTTAAATGTCATGTGCGCTGTCTCAGATTGTATAGTTAGAATGGGCTCAAAGTCTAAAAGGAAATAGTTCCCAATGTTGGAAGAAGCAAGAAGAAGAAAGAGGATAGGAGAGGAGGGGAGGAGGGAGAAGAAGGAGACAAAAAATGAGATGAAGAAGCGGGAGGAGAAGGGGCAGGGGGAGAGGACAAGGGGGAGAAAGAGGAGGAGGAGAAGGAGAAAGGGAAGAAGGGGAAAAAGAAGTGTGGCATCTTTCAGCAAAAGTCCAGTGGGCACTATTTCTACAGACAAGGGGAGTGTCTCTCTCATCCCGCAATGAAGTGGCTCTTCTTTGCCAGAGCCACCATTATCCACTGACAAAACTCGGACAAAAGCTTTCTAACTTTTCTCCTCACTATTCTACATAACTCTTTTTCTCTCTCATTCATGCTCCATGAAGAAATTAGTAATTTTCCTAAAAAGAAAGACTGATCTCATTGTTTTCCTGCTTACAAGCCTCAGTAGACTTTCCGTTGAACTTGGAGTAAAATCTCAAAAGCTTCACTACGTTGACCAAGGTCCTGGACAATCCAAGTCCTGACAAGTTCATTAACATCTTACGCCTGGTTCCAGCCACATTGGCCTTAAAGGTCTTCAAATACCACCAGATTATGCCGTGGACAGAGTCTTCACACACAACATTCCTTTGGCCTGGAATGTTCCTACTTGTCTTCCCATCATGTGAACCATTCCTTTGGTTTCTGCTTGAACATTGCTTTCTCACAAACCTTTTTTTTGACCTTTCCTCTTTGTCTTATAACCCACATGGCAAACAAATTATCCTCCTATACATGTTGATTACACTCCATAATACTTTTCTCAAACTGGAATTATATATTTGTGCCATTATTTGTTTGATTTTTATCTTTTCTGCTAGCAAATAAACATCATACCTATTTTGTTCAGCTGTATATCCCATGGATGTAGAACAATGCCCAACACATAGTTGGCACTCAAATTACTGACTGAATGAATGAGTGAAACCTAGTCTCATGTTATAGGGAAAGTGAAATATCAAACTGCCTGGGTTTTTTTTACTGGGACCAAAACCTCCAATTATGAGAAATCTGCAGAAAAAGAGAACAGGGGATGGCAGGTGTGACATAAAACCTTTGGGTAATAACAGGGCCAGAGAAAGATTGCTCCATAAGGGACTGACTTGTTAACTTAGCAGAATATTGAAGGGTTTTCTCTGATCCTGTGTTTGTAAAGTAATAAACACTATATAAGAAAAGTGCTTCTGGGCTGGAGAAGAAAGCAGGTCCCCTGAACACAAAATATCAAACGAAATAGAAAAACTAAAGATGAGGGAGGAAAAAGCCAAGGAAAAACAACAATGCTACCCTAAGGGAGCATAACTAAATTAAGGACAGAATTTGCAGGACACAGTCTGAGATGAAGGATGAAGACAGAGGCAGTGGAATTAGCATTAAAATAGGAACTAAATCATTGAGCATTAGAGACATAAGAGCTAGAATTCCTTGAAAAGAGCAGGGTTCAGTGGAAAAATACTGAATTCGGGACACTGATCCTAGATCAGCTCCAGATTCTGCATGTGGCTTGAGAAGATGGTGGCAACTCATACTCACAGGGGCTTCCCCAGTGGCTGAGCGGGAAAGAATCCACTTGCAATGCAGGAGACATAGGAGACACGAGTTAAATCCCTGGGTCGGGAAGATCCCCTGGAGGAGGGCTTGGCAACCCACTCCAGTATTCTTGCTAGGAAAATCCCATGGACAGAGGATCCTGGCGTACTACAGTCCATGGGGCTGCAAAGATTTGGACGTGACTGAAGCAGCTGAGCAAGCACGCAAGTTTATAGATATAATGAGGGCTTGGAAGTAAGGCTAGAATTTAGACAGAATTTCTGGCCTTTCCAGAGCCAACAGTCTAAAGAAAATCAAGTACATCAAATTCCTTACTGCTTAGTCGCTCAGACGTGTCTGACTCTTTGTGACGCCAGGGACTGCAGTCCGCCAGCCTCCTCTGTCCATGTGGATTCTCAGGCAAGAATACTGGAATGAGTTGCCACGCTCTCCTCCAGGGGATCTTCCCAACCCAGGGGTCAAACCCAGGTCTCCCGCATTGCAGGAGGATCTTTACCGTCTGAGCCACCGGGGAAGCCAATAAACCTCAGGGTGAAACACAAAACCCCAGACCCATTCCTCACCTTGATGACACTATGTTTACTCACATGTCCCATCACCGCTCAGACACTCAGATGTGGGAGCCTGTCGGAAAGTTTGTAGGACTGATAAAAATCTGTGTGTTCAGATACATTTCTAGCTTTCTAGAGGGCTGCATTATTTTTATTACTGCTGTTAAGAATTTCTATGGAGTTCGACTTAGCGCCTGGCTATGGATGGCTTTTACTGCCCATCATGGTGATTCCAGGATGTGGCCTGAGGTGGTTACCATATTTTTCTTTTTACTAGGGTGCTTTGCTTTACCAAAATTAATACCACTACTTTCAAACGAATGACGGTTGTGTCGAAAGGGCAGGATGATGGGACCCTTACGGCAACTCTCTGTAGGTCAGACCACCACACATCTTGAATCTTCATCCTCCTTTGTATCCACACTGCCTACTTCAGAAGCCTCCCATCTCTCTTTTTTTAAACTTTTTATTTTGTATTGGAGTATAGCCGACTAACAATGTTGTGATAGATTCAGGTGGACAGGAAAGTGACTGCCATACATCTACATGTATCCATTCTCCCCCAAACTCCCCTCCCCTCCAGGCTGCCACATAACATTGAGCAGAGTTTCCTGAATTATACAGTAGGTCCCTGTTGGTAATTCATTTTAAATACAGCAGTGCGTGTATGCTGATTCCAAACTCCCTAACTGTCCCTTCCCCTCAAACTTCCCAGAACCCTCTCATCTCTTGATCAAATTATTTTAGCAACGTGTTAGCTGGTCTTCTGCTAACATGAAGCAGCAGAAGACCCTTTGCTGGTCCCCTCAAATCCACATACCCTTGGCCACTAGAGTGAATTTTCTAAAGTAATCAGGTTGTATGCTTAAAATTTCTGAATTAAAAATTCTGAAGGATGAGGCTCAAATTCTTTGCATGACAGGGACATACCTTCACAATCAGAGACCAAGTCTCCTTTCCAGCCACTTCATGACAAACCAGATGATTCTTTTCTCCCACATGTGTCATTTTAAGTCTCTATCTTGCTGTTGCTGTTTTAGTTGCTAAGTCATGTGCAACTCTTTCCAAGCCCATGGACTGTAGCCCACTAGGCTCTTCTGTCCACGGGATTTCTCAGGCAAGAATACTGGAGTGGGTTGCCATTTCCCTCTCCAGGGGACCTTCCCGACCCAGGAACTGAACCCATATCTCCTGTGTCTCCTGCATTGCAGGCAGATTCTTTACCACTGATCCCCCTTTGCTCATGCTTTTCCTTTGCCCTGACAGGTGTTTCTACGTAATAAACACTGACTTACCTTTCAAACCCTAACTCAGCAATACCTTCCCCTCTGCAACCTTCTCTGATATTATGCTTCTCATAGCCTCACACCAACATTAGCTGTTTTCTGTCTACGCTCCTAAAACACTTCATTCATACTTATCTGAGCTCTTTTAGCACCTTGCCAGATTTACTGTAATGGAAGCTATTTCTAGAAGGCATCTATGTTTGAACCTCTGATGTTTTGTATAGTGTCTGACATCTCACCGGCATGCAACAAACGGTGATTGAATTCTTCGGAACCCAAATAAATTAAATTGAACTAAACAATAACAGATAAGCATGATATTGAGTATAAGAGATTGGGAGACCTTTTAACGTCAGGAGAATGATGGTAATGTGCCCTTTTGAGTTTACAGAGGAATGGAGCATCACTTGTTCTCTTCTTAAAACAAACATTCTGTCTTCTGCAGCCAGCTTGGCTGTCAAGAGAGGCGCAGCTGTTTCCTCTTCAGAGATAAAATGATTTGGATCTACCAAAAGAAGGTGAGTGGGTAAGATAAATAGGAAAGCATTCACGAAGATATAAAGACATTTTCTATCAATCTTACTTTTTTCACATGCCCTTTGGTAGAACACAATGGCTTAGAAAACCCTGCAGGTAAAGTTATTTTGTGCTGAAATTTTTATGACACTGCATAAATCAGGAAATTAAGAAAAACAAGGGGCATACAAATACACAAGCACAGATGTGGATGTAGGAGCTCCAGTGTCAAGTTGCCAACTGTCCTTTCTGGAGAAGCACTATCCTTCATTCCAAGATTAAATCCTTTCCAGTTTCTTCCTGTCAGTGTCTGCTGGCTTATGAGAAATGATGGTGACAGCAGTGTGTTTGTTCTTTGGTTTTTATTTTGTTTTTGTTAGCTTTTTTATTTTCATTTTTTAAAGATTGCTACTGGGACAAATTAGAATGTGGTGATACTTTAAACGAACTTATTTACAAAACAGAAGTAGAGTCATGGATGTAGAAAACAAATTTATGGTTACCAGAGGATAACGTGGGGGAGGGATTAAATTGGGAGACTGGGACTGACATACACACACTGCTATATATACAATAAATAACTTATAAGAACCTGATGTTGAGCCCAGAAAACTATACTTGATTCTCTGTAACAGCAAATATGAGAAACGAATCTTTAAAAAAAAAAAAAGTGGATATATGGGGGGGAAAAGAAGATAGTAATACTTCTGTGGAAATTTTAAGGATTTTTAAAATCTAACTGATCCAAGAAAAGCCCATGTCTTGGGAATAAGAAAGTTCTCAAGAACCCAAAGCATCACCGTTGATAGCTGGAAAAAACAGTGAACTGGGGGTCAAGAGGTCAGGGTTTAAGCCCAGATTCTGTTACTATTTGAATATGAAATCATCTGCTAGTTGCTTCTATGTAAATACGGGGAACCCATGTTTCTCCTTGGACAGTGAGGAGCTCAAACCAGTCAATCCTAAAGGAAATCAACCTTGAATACTCACTGGAAAGACTGAAGGTGAAGCTCTAATAGTTTGGCCACCTGATGCGAAGAGCCAACTCATTGGAAAAGACTCTGATGCTGGGGACAACTGAGGGTAGGAGGAGAAGAGGGTGACAGAGGATGAGATGGTTGGATAGCCTCACCAATTCAAAGGACATGAGTTTGAGCACACTCGGGGAGATAGTGAAGGACAGGGAAGCCTGGCGGGCTACAGTCCACAGGGATACAAAGAGTCAGACATGACTTAGTGACTGAACAACAACATGTTTCTACATTTATAAATGAGGTGGCGAAGTAGATTAATTTTTTCAAGATTTATTACAAAGGCTGCTGAGGTGGTACAGAGTTATATCTAAAGCTGAAGAACCAGAAAGATGAGCACGCATGAAGAGAGTATTTATCCACTGTTCCTCCACTCATCCTCTCACTTTAACCCTACTAGTTTCTCTTTCGTATTTAAAACAAACCCCTGTGTATTGGCATCCCTACATAGGTGTCTAACGGAAGTCAAGTCCAAACACAAACTCCAGTCTTCACCTCTATCTGCTCCATCCATGGCTTCTGCTCCCAGCTGATGGTACTCCACAAATCTGGAGGCTCAGCCAGAAAACCTGAGACGTCATCCTGATCCCTCTCTTTTTCTCACAATCTACAGCAGGTTTTCCTGCATATCTTGTCTGTGTCTTCAAAGTACATCAAGAATTATACCACTTTTCATCATCTCCATGGAGGCTGCCACCATTGTCTCTCACCTGGACCCACAGAAATGGCATCTTTCTCTGCCTTGACCTTTGTGCTCAAACAGTCCATTCTTCCCACAGCAGCCAGATGAATATAAGTACAATGTTAGTTGAATATACCATTCCTTTGTTCAGACTCTCCACCTTCCTTATCTCACTCACCTGGAGGGGTTAGAAATAGAAGTTTTTCAACAATATTAAGGAGACTTTCTTATGGATTTCCCTGGTGGCTCAGATGGTAAAGCATCTGCCTACAGTGCAGGAGACCCGGGTTCAATCCCTGAGTTGAGAAGATCTCCTGGAGAAGGAAATGGCAACCCACTCCAGTATTCTTGCCTGGAAAATCCCATGGATGGAGGAGCCTGGGAGGCTGTAGTCCATGGGGTTGCAAAGAGTCGGACACGACTGAGTGACTTCACTTTCACTTTTTACTTTCAAGGGGACTTTGGAGAAACACTGGACAATGAATTGATAACCTCCAAGATCCTGTCCCTCCATCACTTTTCTCTCTCACTAGATTTCCAGATTTAACTACAATGCCATATTGCTAAAGGAAAATGACACAAGCTTAGAACTGTGTTTAATTGCTTTCCCACATACTAAAGTGATATCTCTGTCAGTTTTGTTTTACTTTTGGGGCTCAGAATGGGGAAAATAAAGAGGCAAAGATCAAAGTCAGGTGGAAAAGGGTGGAATTACATCAGCTACAGGACGTTTGATTCTGTGGATGAGATGGAAAGCTCTACATTGTATGCCTACCTTGGGAAGGCATAGGGGTATCCACTGAAGTCCTGGAATAATGTTCCCTCTTCTTCAGGCAATGGCAGAGAGAATTCAGTTCACTATTTTTTTATTTATGTGGCTGTGCTGGGTCTTAGTTGCAGCACACAGCATCTTTAGTTGCAGTATGCAGACTCTTAGTTGCAGCATGTAGGCTCTAGTTCCCCGACCAGGAATGGAACCCAGGGTCCCTTGCATTGGGAGCAATGGATCACCAGGGAAGTCCCTCAGTTGACTTTTTGAAAAGAGTAGTGAGGGGATGAATATTTGAGATGAATTTCTCATTAAAAATCTCAAAATTCACTATAGGGTGAGCACACGATACAAAAAAAGCATACAACCTTAAAATGATTGTACAAACTGATTTTTGAAATCAGTGAAATTCCACCACTCTGAGAGGCATTTGGAGAGTATGTTGGAGATTTTCACTTATTTGACTTCAACTGAGGAGAAAAGGAAAAGTTTTCAAATGGTGTCAGGTCGGCATTTCTGGGCACATTTTGCCTTATTATCAGCTGAGTAGGCGGGATGTGTGGAAGCAGAAAAGTCAGTTTGCACCCTGAAGTCTTACTGATTTTACCTTCCTAACACTTTCTCTTCGTGCCCCTTTGTCTTTGTCTGGAAATGAAAATGGCACATCAAGTTCTACAGAATTCCTGGCCATAAATTGGATGATGCAGTCGGCAGACGTCTAAGGTGACCGACCCCTGATGATCTCGGCTTCCTGGTAGTGAGTGTGGGCGGAACCACGTAACTTCCTTCTAACAAATACAGTACAACAAAAGTGGCAAAATGACTTCTGAGATTAGGTTATGAAACACGGTTACCTCCATTTGCTTACACTCTCTGGCTCTTCTCTCTTTCTCTGATGAAGAAAGCCGTGGTGTTGAGAGCGTCCCTATGGAGAGGTCCCCATGGGCGGGGCCTCGGAGTGGTCTCCAGGCAACAGCCAATGAAATCAGAGGCTGCAGTCTCGCTGCAACACCCGGGTGAATTAGCATCAGAGGACCCTCGCCAGTGGATCTTTGCAATGACCGCTGAACCAGATGTCATCTTTTTTTTTCTTTTCTTTTTAAAATTTTTTTATTGTAGTAAAAGTCACACAATATAAAACATACTATTTTAACCATATTTAACTGTACAGCTCAGTGGCACTAAATACATTCACGTTGCTGTGCAACTCTCACCATTATCCACCTCCCACATTTTTCACTTTCCTGGACTGAAACTCTGATCCCTTTAAACACTAATCCCACCCCCCACTACTCCCCACCCCCACCCCCAGGCATTTACCAATGCACCTTCTGACTCTACGAATTTGACTATTCTAGGTACCTCATAAAAGTGGAGACTGTCATACAAAGTGAAGTAAGTCAGAAAAAAAAAAAAAAAAAACAACTTTGTATAATAACACATATATGTAGAATCTACAAAAACAACACAGATGAACCTATTTGCAAAGCAGAAATGGAGACACAGATGAAGAAAACAAATGCTGACTTCATTTGATCTGACTTCATCCTGATCACAGGCTGAAAAGTCCCTGAACATAGGACCCATCTAAGCCGTGTGGGAGTCCTGACCCATAGAAACTATAAGAAAATAAATGTTGTTTTAAGTGCTATAGCCATGCTTTCCGGGAAACAGACTCACTCAGAAGGACAATGCAGATAGTGGAGTGCAATTTATTACGCCGGCGGGCCCAAGGCAGAGTCTCCTCTTAGCCAAGGACCCCGTCCAGCATTTGTGAAAATCTTTTATACCCCATGTGTACGTGTCTAAACCCACCAACTACCCCATGTGTACGTGTCCAAACAGTCAATAATCAATAAGCCCGCAGTTACATTCCAAATAGTTAATAACCGATAAGCCTGTGCTTACATTCTGATAAATAGTGTCTGGAGGCAGGGGTGATTAGTGTCTGTTTTTTCTTAGGTGATGAGTAACCTGGATATGATCTTCAAGGTTCCCCTGTCCGGACGGGGTCTTATCCTTCCATTGTCGTTTTCACAGGCACTAAGCAGAGAGTTCAGAGTCCACTGGAGAGGTGGCCGAGCACAATCAGCACAGACAGGCCTGAGATGGAGTCCAGGCCCTATGAATTCCTTCTTCATTAGCACTGAGTTTTGCTACTTGTATGGACCTTGCCTGAGGTGATTAATAAGCTTCTTCCAACTAGTTTGTAAATCTCTTTTTTTGTAATTGGAGTAGGCACAGCACCACACTTAGGTGTGAAAGATGCCTTTTGAAGACTTCTGCAATGCAAAGGAAAGAGTGTGGAAGAAGCATTCCTCTTTAGTTCCACCTCCACCACTGGGCATGATAGGGAATATAGATGTGGTTTTTATTTCAGGTTACTGGCAAAAATCCCCTAATCCTAAAACCTCTGGAACCTCCTGAGTCATTAGAGGAATAGAAGCATCTTTTGTTATTCATAAGAAGCACCTTTCAAAGATACCAGGGTTTATGCTAATGAGACCGACTCTTCCCAGGGGGCTCCAAGATAGTTTCAGGATGGAGCTGGTTACCAGAAAAAACAAACCTTGTTTAGAGAAACTTTCTGCCCCACCTCCTAGTTTCTGAGAAGGGAAGAGGAGCTGAAGACTGAGTTCAATCACCAATGGCCAATAATCTAATCAATCACACCTACATAATGCTGTTATTCAATTGCTAAGTCAGTCTGACTTTCTGTGACCCCATGGAACTGCAGCACACCAGGCTCCTCTGTCCTCCACTATCTTCTGGCATTTGCTCAAATTTGTGTCCATTGAGTTGGTGATGCTAACCAGCCATCTCTTCCTCTGCATGATGAGACCTCCATAAAAAGCCCTTAAATGACCAGGATCAGAAGCCTTCAGGCTGGTGAGCACATTGAGGTTCTGGGAGGATGGCTCATTCGTCAAGGACAGGGCAGCCCTCCTCCACCCCCACCGCCCCATATTGGCCTATGCATTTCTTTCACATGACTACTTTTGAGTTGTATTACATCTTTCATAATAAAAATGTAATAACAATTAAAGTGTTTTCCTCAGTTCTATGACTCCTTCTAGCAAAGTCTTGAGCCTGAGGGGTGGTCATGGGGAACCCCACATTGCAGTCAGTGGAGCAGAGATATGTGGTTCAGTTCAGTTCAGTCGCTCAGTCATGTCTGACTCTTTGCGACCCCATGAACCGCAGCACGTCAGGCCTCCCTGTCCATCACCAACTCCCGGAGTCCGCCCAAACTCACGTTCATTGAGTACGTGATACCATCCAACCATCTCTCCCTCTGTCGTCCCCTTCTCCTCCTGCCCTCAATCTTTCCCAGCATCAAGGTCTTTTCAAATGAGTCAGCTCTTCGCATCAGATGGCCAAATATTAGAGTTTCAGCTTCAACATCAGTCCTTCCAATGAACACCCAGGACTGATCTCCTTTAGAATGGACTGGTTGGATCTCCTTGCAGTCCAAGGGACTCTCAAGAGTCTTCTCCAACACCACAGTTCAAAAGCATCTATTCTTCGGTGCTCAGCTTTCTTTATGATCCAACTCTCACATCCATACATGACTACTGGAAAAACCATAGCCTTGACTACTTTGTTGACAAAGTAATGTTTCTGCTTTTTAATTAGGTTGGTCATAACTTTCCTTCCAAGGAGTAAGCGTCTTTTAATTTCATGACTGCAATCACCATCTGCAGTGATTCTGGAGCCCCACAAAATAAAGTCAGTCACTGTTTCCCCATCTATTTGCAATGAAGTGATAGGACCAGATGCCATGATCTTAGTTTTCTGAATGTTGAGCTTTAAGCCAACTTTTTCACTCTCCTCTTTCACTTTCATCAAGAGGCTCTTTAGTTCTTCTTCACTTTCTGCCATAAGGGTAGTGTTATCTGCATATCTGAGGTTATTGTTATTTCTCCTGGCAATCTTGATTCCAGCTTGAGCTTCCTCCAGCCCAGCGTTTCTCATGATGTACTCTGCATATAAGTTAAATAAGCAGGGTGACAATATACAGCCTTGACGTACTCCTTTTCCTATTTGGAACCAGTCTGTTGGTCCATGTCCAGTTCTAACTGTTACTTCCTGACCTGCATACAGGTTTCTCAAGAGGCAGGTCAGGTGGTCTGGTATTCCCATCTCTTTCAGAAGCAGAAGATATTAAGAAGAGGTAGCAAGAATACCCAGAAGAACTGTACAAAAAAAGATCTTCATGACCCAGATAATCATGATGGTGTGATCACTCACCTAGAGCCAGACATCCTGAGATGTGAAGTCAAGTGGGCCTTAGGAAGCATCACTACAAACAAAGCTAGTAGAGGTGATGGAATTCCAGTTGAGCTATTTCCAATCCTAAAAGATGATGCTGTGAAAGTGCTGCACTCAATACGTCAGTAAATTTGGAAAAGTCAGCAGTGGCCACAGGACTAGAAAAGGTCAGTTTTCATTCCAATCCCAAAGAAAGGCAATGCCAAAGAATGCTCAAACGAGATATGCAGTAGCCTGTGCTAAGTCACTTTAGTTGTGTCCAACTCTTTGCAAACCCACGGACTATAGCCTACCAGGATTCTCTGTTCATGGGGTTCTCCAGGTAAGAATACTGGAGTGGGTTGCCATTTCCTTCTACAGGGGATCTTCCCCACCCAGGGATCGAACTCCCATCTCAGAGATCTCCTTCATTGACAGGTGGGTTCTTTACCACTAGCGCCACCTAGGGTAGCCTGGGTAAACTGTTTGTGGCTGCTGTGTCTGAAACAGGGCTGTCTGGTGTGATGCAGGGTCTGAGCTAACTCTGAAAGTATCAGAATTGAACTGAACTGCTAGACACCCAGAGGATGCCAGAGAACTGAAGAATCAGTGGCTGATGTGGAAAAAAAACAGCATGTATTTGTCATCCAGGAGGATACAAACCTGAAAACTGCCCACTGTGTGGAACTGGGCTAACCACAAAATTGTCTCAATATGTTTCCTCATTTAGGCATGGTGCTTCCTTTGGAAGGCTATTGTACAACTCAGAACAAATATATCGCAACCTCAAATAAACCTTGACTTTAATAGGTGATCAATAAATTGTAGCTGTAATTATTTTTGTTTTTATCCTTTTCCCATTCTCAAGTGTGTTTTCCGGTTTCTTTTATTTACTGAGGGATTCTGTGTTATTACCAATAAACTAAGTAAATCATGAGAAAATATTTCTAAAATCCCTTTACACGATTTTTCTTTATTTGGGAGAATGATTTAGTGAACAATAATTAAATGTCAGGAAATGAGTCATAGATGAGCTACCAGTGTTTGATAGTATTTTGTAAATAAGGGAAATGAGTCCAGGGAGAGGTAGAAACTATTGATGTTTCCATAAAATTTCCATAGGGTCTCTGGAAGGTAACTACATCATTCGCTGAAAATTCATGAGCATAAACAGTGACTGCAGAAGACTTTTCCAAATATTTAGGATACAGAGGAATAGCAACATCTGCCTCATTTTCTATCCTAATTCTTAGTTTTATTTTCTGATAATTAGCATTGTTTAATATTATTTTGTTTGTCTTTTTATTTCTTTGTTCGATGTCTATTTCCTAACTATCAGCGTGTAAGTTTTACAAGAGCTGCTCAGATGCTTATTCATGTCTGACTCTTTGCGACCCCATGGACTGTGACTTGCCAGGCTCCTCTGTCCATGGGATTCTCCAGGCAAGAATACTGGAGTGGACTGCCATTTCCTCCTCCAGGGGATCTTCCTGACCCAGGGATCAAACCTGCATCTCTTTTGTCTCCTGCGTTGGCAGGTGGATTCTTTATCACTAGCGCCACCTGGAAAACCCTTTTACAACAGTAGGAATGTCATTTTTTATGTCCATCACCCTATGATTAGCATCTAGCACAATGTCCAAGTGACATTTCTAAATTCAGTGGTCTAGAGAAGAGTGAGGCTGAGAAATACAGCCAGCCTGGTCACTCTAAATCCAAAGCTCATGCTTTGCTCACTGCTCCAAGGCCACTTTGTGTCAGCTCATCAGAAAGAGAACCAGAAACAACTCTGCTACCCAAATCCAAGACATCCCAAGAGTTCCCTCTGCAGCAACTTCTACATCTACCGCCAGATAATTCCTAAAATGTCCCATTACTATCCATGGAAAGTGGGCACTACATATTTTTCTTTTTTTTTTTAAATGAGTATTGGTGTTATTTCGCATTTACACCTTCCTTACCAACTACTGGGGCTTCCCTGATGGCTCAGACGGTAAAGAATCTGCCTGCTATGTGGGAGATGTGGGTTTGATCCCTGGGTCAGGAAGATCTCCTGGAGAAGCGCATGGCAACCCACTCCAGTATTCTTGCCTGGAGAATTCCATGAACAGTGGAGCCTGAGCAACTAACACTTTTGCCAACTATATTAAATTTAACACAGTTATAGTACATTTTTACTCCTTCTCTAGATCTGGTTGAGACAGAAGGGTTTTCTCTAATTAGTGTATATATTAGAGTTTATGTTTCTTTCTGGAACTGTCTGGAGACTCATTGGTGCTTGTAGGTACAATATGTTAGTTGTTATCATGATAAAACCGCAACAAACATTGATGCAATGTAACATTATAATTTGGGGGTGTTAATGGAGGAATCTGAAATAATTCAAATCATGAAAGATCCCATTATTAGAGGCTGCTGGGCTGGTTTCAGTAATGCATAGCGCTTCGTTCATTTTTACCCTAGCTGTCCTCCCACACTATTTTACAGGCAAAAGCAATTAAAGTCACTGTTTTGGAACTTAGTTCATCTTCTTCGCCATTCCTCCTTCCAACCTTCTCTCTCATCCAATCTGTCATCAGCACACTCAGTGTTCTCTGGCCTTGAGCTGGCCTCAGCAGAGCAATAGAAAGAGAAAAGTAATTTCTAGGAAAAAGGAAGCGCCATCACGAAGTGTGAAGGGCTTTGCATGAGGAGTCAAGGGCCCTAGAGGCTGCCTGTGCTTGCTGGGACTTGAAGGTGTGTGTAGCACCAACTTAACCGGAAGCACAAGTGTGTGGACTCTCCTAGGGGCCAAGGCCAGAGAGACAGAGAAAGAGAAAGGTGGCCAGGGTGAAAGGAGGGAGCCTGATGAGATGTTGAAAGTTTGGGATGGACATGTACACACGGCTATATTTAAAATGGATAACCAACAAGGACCTACTGTGTAGCACAGGGAACTCTGCCCAAGGCTAGGCGGCAGCCTGGATGGGAGAGGCATGTAGGGGAGAATGGATACTTGTGCATGGATGGCTGAGTCCCTTCGCTTTTCACCTGAAACCATTGCAACTTTGTTAATTGGCTATACCCCAATATAAATAAAAGGCTTTTTGAAAAACGACTACTTCCCGCCCTCAATAAATGCTGACAGCCTGGGCACAGGCAAATGTAAACTAGAGACTTGTGGGGCTGTATCGTGGCTTTTTCTCATGTGTATGTGGCAGTCTGTTGCACACACAGACAGAAATAGGCTTCTGCAGCAAGAACCTCCTAATGCTGAAGTGATTATTGGAGAGGAGAACTTTGTCTAGTACATTTGAGCCCCAGAATCTTAACTCTAATAGGTAAGTTCTAATAAGTCACACTAACTAGCTGTACATTCAATATCTAGAGGGAGTAATCTTTTTAAAAATGTATTCTCAAATTATATTAAACATACAAATCCCAAATGTGCAGCAATTAATTCACATGAGTACACACCTATGTAACCACCACCCTCATAAAAATATACATTTTCATCATGTCCAATATTCCTCTACGTCCTCCTCCAGGAGGGGCTCTGCACTCTATGATTTTATGAAGCTGAGAAAATGTTTCAAGAAACAAATAATCCCACATTCTGCAATGGTGATATAGAAAGGAATAATACAAAGTGAGCATAATCCTATATTTCTAGTCAATTTCCAGATGCTTTTTTTTAAACCAGGAAACTAATAGCTGTTCAATCGGGGTTCCTACAGGAACAGCTCCGACAGTCTGGAACTCTACTGGGAGCTCTCTGTCTTTTTGCCTCTCTTCTTAGGGCCTTGCAGCAGGGAGTCAATTTCTTACATCAAGGCCTCTGCCAGCCGGACTTATGCACTTGGTTAAGATGAGTTTCTTAAGATGCAACTCTTTCTTCACTTGATTTGCATGGAACGTGTTACTTTCTTCTAACATAACCACCAAAGCCCTGGGAGCCGCCATGGGACGTTGTAACTCTCTGATTGGTAAATGGAACGCTCAGTTCTCTGCGTTTCCTCTGGCCCTCACGTTCTTTTTGTGGGGTCTACACTCTCAGTGCTTCCGATGTGATGAGCGGCACTTGATCGTTTTGCTTTTACAGGAGGACAGTAGCTTTACAATGTGTTAGTTTCTGCTGCACAGCGAAGCGAATCAGCCCCACGTGCACATGTATCCCCTCTTCCCCGACCTGCCCGTTCCGGTCACCACCGAGCACTGAGGAGAGTTCCCTGGGCTGCGCAGTTGGTTCTCATCAGTGATGAGAGGCGCTTCAATCCCCTTTTACAGTTAGCACCACCTTCTGCGTGGATTCTCCACTTCCACAGTGCTGAAAGCCCCCCTGGGTGCACCCTCCCCCAGCAGCAGCTTCCACTGTGACTGTGATCAGGGGGTTATTGGATGGCCTTACCTTGTGCACTCAAGGGGGGAAGGAAGGACGGAAAGAAGAAATAGAGAAAAAGTAAAAGAAATGATCAGGGAAGACAGACTGGACATGGCCATAAGCAAGAGGGAGGAGTCAGAAATGACTCCAGAATTTCTGATGGGGAGACTGGGAAGAAAATGCTTATTTCCTACGAGTGGAAATACACAGGTGTACAGAGAGGGTCAGACTTAGGGAAAACAATCATTTCAAATTTGTCTTATTGAACCTGAGTTTCCAGACAGAGGTGTCAAATATCCAGAGTCTGGGATGGCAGGTTAAAGGTAAAAGTTGGTGTTTGTCTCTTTTAGTATTTAAATTTTAGATAGAAAGACGTAGGAGTTGGTGATATAGCCAAGGAAGAGAATATGGAATAAGAAAAAAAATGGACACAGTGTACCCAACTGTAGAAAAAATGACATTTGAGAGGTGAAAAAAGATGCCCACTCACCTCAGAGTATTTGATGGGAAGGTGTTTGGGGTGTGTAATGACAGCATTGTCTGTCATTACATGATGAGCCTATGGACCTTGTACCCTCCCTAATCCACATAGACACTTAATGCTGAGTCCAAAATCTGTCATCTCACTTACACTTCAGCTGCATGCTGTCTACTTTCCCACCTGGGGACTGGTACAAGTTGCATCTGAAAGTATAGCTGGAGACTTCCCAAGCAGTCCAGTGGTGAGGCCTCTGCCTTCCAACGATAGTGTACCTGAACCAGTTCATTGTCTGCTCTACCGTATTTGTCTCTGGTCTTCGAGAGGTGATATTTCTCCTAAGTGTGGCTGGAGTAGCTTCTGATTCCAGGATTTCTCTTTTACCCACCTTTCACTCATATTTTTCATCTTCCATTAGGAAAAAAAAAAATCCTGCCCCCAGTTTAGCTATGTTAAACTCTGGACACATATTTAGTAGATAACAGAGAATTCTTCTATCGGATTCTATTTTTCTAAGAGTCAGAATCTCTTAATTGCCACGTGAAGATTGTACAACAGTCAACTTTGTCTACAGGTTACCTATTAATGACAATATCAAAACTGAAACTAAAAAGATGCTCTTAATCATCATTTCAGCCTTCCTAATTATTCCAGATATAAATTAGGTAACTGAAGGTGGAGTGTCTTTGAGATTCTCAACTGGTGACCTTATACTGAGGATAAAACCCCCAGAGGACTGCAGACACATTGACCTCTCTGTGGTTTAACTCACTTTGTATTTATTGGCAGCACTGCACATCTGCTAGGTTATTATATGTTGTTCTCCACTTTAATTGTTCTGTAAACCCATTGTCTGTCATTGTCTCCTGTAAGAACTCATTAATTGTTCTATGTGTGTGTGTACCTTCTTTCACAACAGTTAGCTTAAATTCTTCTTTGGAGGGGAGGAAACATGTTTTATACTTCTCTTGAATTCCAAAGTTTGAGGCATAATGCTGATAAAGGAAAGTACTCAGCAAAGCATTTTGATTTATCAATTAATGCTTCGATTCTTTACTACCAGTATTAAATGAGCACGGGAGGCCAAACTGAAATACTGATGATGCCTTTGCCTGCCTCATATGGTGCCCTGAGGATCAGGCATTAGAAGGAAAATTACTCCAATGATACACTACTACTATGGACGTGCATTAGATTATTACAGCAAATTCAGTTGAAATTGTTCTTTATTTTATAGGCTATACTTTCTTGCCTCCTTCTTTGAAATATCATCAAAGCAAAGAAAACAAATTCCAAATATGCACTGAATGGTTTGCAACTAAGTGGATGACTTTGGAGGTTTTTTTCCCAGATCTGAGCTAAATGCAGTGTGAAGACAACTCTGCAGGCTCGTTAGGAAATTGTTATGCAACTTAAAAGACAGAAAGAAGAAAGAGCTTTTTTGCATAAAATATTCTACTGTAGCAGGGAACTAGTTCTGATTTTGTTTTGAAGGTTTAAACTCTTTCCCTTGATTACCATGAATAAAGATAGTCCTCTAAGGTCAAAACAAAAATTTTGAACTGTGGATCCCAATCTTTGTGCCAAGGTGCCCCACAGACACTCCAGTGGGATATTTAAATTTTTCAAGGTAAACATGATAATAGTTGACTTTTATTGGATCCTGTGTTAACTACTAGTTCAGAGCTTCAACACTAAATCATGCTGTCTTCCTTTCAATGGCATATATCATATATCTTTTATTTTGGTGCTTGTGATAAAAAAGCAAACATGGTGTGAAAATTGACATGGAACAGGAAATGATAATTGCAATATACAATCTGATTCCAAGGTTTGGGAAGTCATGTAGTGCCCAAGAGGTACACACATCCTGTCCTTCAGTATTGGAGTTAAGAATTAAATAAGCATATATCTTATCATTTATATGTGTGTGTGTGTTTTCTTCAGACAACTAATAAGTTTTTAAGACATAAATACTTACTAAGTTGTTTGGACCCATCTTCTTAATGAACAACTTCTTTTTATCCAAGAGTGCTGTGAAAAATTACTGAGCCATCAAGGACACTGAAAACCAAGAAAAATTGGGAGCCTCGCCTAATGCAATAAAATGTTTGATTTTCCTATGTAGCTAAGTACTCCACAGTTGATTCATTTTTGTGTAAAACTCCCTTCTTCTTTTATGGGGGTTTCAAGAAATTATTTTTTACCCAATCTAAACATAATAAAATATTTAACATGTGCTCCTCCTGGACAACTTGCAGACCAGTCAGTGTTCTTATGTATTAGTGTTAAACTAAGATAGTCACATCGCCGCTGTTGATCTTGACCTCCACACCTGTGAAATAAGCATGTATTCTATATCCTCAGGTCCTTTCTAGTATTATATGGTGCTATAAATGAAATCTCATGATAGAGTCATCCAGGGGGTAGGATGAGGAGAACCCCACCCCACTGCAACCCCACCACAGTTCAGGTGGAAGAGAATCCATCTGTCTAAAAGCAATGACCCAATGAGGGAGCATTCCCGCCCCCCACCCCAACCCTGCTTGGCAACCACAAACTCATTTTCTACATCTGTGACTCTATCTCTGTTTTATAAATCAGTTCACTTGTACCATCATTTTAGATTCTACACATGAATGATGTCATATGATGTCCATCTTTCTCTGACTCCTCTCGGTATGAGAGTCTATGTGGTCCATGTTGCTGCAAATGGCATCGTGTACTTAGCTACTCAGTTGTGTCTGACTCTTTGTGACCCCATGGACAGCAGCCTGCCATGTTCCTCTGCCCATGGGGATTCTCCAGGCAAGAATACTTCTCCAGGGGGTTTTTCTGACCCAGGGATCAAACCTGGGTCTCCTGCACTACAGGCAGATTCTTTACAATCTGAGCCACCAGGGAAGCCTTCAAATAGCATTAGGTTGTGCTTTTTTATGGCTGAGTAATACTCCATCGTGTGTGTGTGTACACATATCCATATGCATATATATATATATATACACACACACACATATACACAGTTCAGTTCAGTCACTCAGTTGTGTCCGACTTTTTGCGAAACCATGGACTACTGCATGCCAGGCTTCCCTGTCCTTCACCAACTCCAGGAGCTTACTCAAACTCATGTCCATGCAGTTGGTGATGCCATCCAACCATCTCATCCTCTGCCATACCCTTCTCCTGCTGCCTTCAACCCTTCCCAGCATCAGGGTTTATTCCAATGAGTCAGTTCTTTGCATCAGGTGGCCAAAGTATTGGAGTTTCAGCTTCAACATCAGTCCTTCCAATGAATATTCAGGGTTGACTTCCTTTAGGATGGACTGATGGGATCTCCTTGTTGTCCAAGGGATTCTCAAGAGTCTTCTCCAACACCGCAGTTCCAAAGCATCAATTCTTTGGGGTTCAGCTTTCTTTATGGTCCAACTCTCACATTCATATATGACTACTGGAAAAACCATAGCTTTGACTATAAGGACCTTTGTCAGCAAAGTAATGTCTCTGCTTTCCAATATGTTCTCTAGGTTAATCATAGTTTTTCTTCCAAGGACACACACATCTCTATCCTTTCATCCACCCGTGGACATTTAAGTTGTTTACATGTTCTGCTACTGTAAATAGTGCTACAGTGAACACTGGGGTACATCTATCATTTTGAATTATGGTTTGAAAAAATATTTTAAAAATTATCATATATTTGACATATTAATGACAAAAACATTAATTTCTTTCATTGTCTGGCTAAAGAGTGACATTTCACTTTAATTCTTATTATTTTGAAGGTAATAATTGTTTCTAGATACTTCAGAAATAAATAAAACTGCATTTTAACAGTTTCATTCTGAGCACATGGGTATGATTTCCTGTTTCCATTTTGTTTAAGGATTGTAAGGATCCTCAAATCTGTTGAATCTGTGGTTTATTGTCTCTTCCCCGCTCTGGATATCTATCAGTCACTATTAAAGACCCAGTTGTGATATATGTATGAAGGTTGCACTTATTCAGGTATGTACAAAATAAAGGACACCAGTGGGAGACCCTGGGCACCTGGGTATTGACACCTAGGTACCTACGGTTACCCAGATGCTAGGAAGTAAGCGATTCTTCTTCTATTTTCAACTGGGTCTTCAAGTTGGAGGAAGGGTACAGAGGAAGAAAATCTCCACATTGTTAAGAGCCCTACACTAAGAACTCAGTCTTGTTTTTCCAAATGTCCTGAAATTCATGTCATGTGTATGAAGAAAAAGTTCAACACCATTTTCCTTTGATACTTAAATGCAAACTTCCAAGATACTTGCTTCAGGTGATAGAAATCTGTTAAATTTCATGTGCAGTCAGTTGGCTCTCTAGATGTTTATGAAGATATAAGGGTCCATGACTTTTCTAATATTGCAGTTGCTGCCTTTATGCATGAATAAACTCTTAATTGCAGTTTTGAAAATACTTTTATCATTATGTCAATGTTATGTAAAGCTGGGAACGCTTTCCTCAGTAGATTTTTTGTTTTTTAAAGCTCTGCCTATGTGCTGCATGCATTTCTTTTCACGCCTGTGTCTGTCACCTACCTCCCCTCTTTTATGCTTTGAATAGATCTCTTATGCCTTCTGTGTATTGTAATAATATCTGTCACTTACTCGCATCTTTTATCCTTTTTATCTCCATCTTCTCAGCTCCTCTGTGGGCTGAACTTTAAATTATTTTTCCTCTTTTTATTTTCCTCACTCTGCTGTGTCTCTCTGATGTGTTCCTCTCCCAGTGCTGTAATGTATTTCTTGTTCCTTGCAGAACGCTTCCTGTTGCTGTGTTCATTCATTTTCCAGTAATCTTTATTAGATCTTTTACTTTGTAATTTTTTCACTTCTTTTTAATCCCTTTTCATGCAAATTCTTTTTTATTTAATGCCCTTTGTTTGCCTGTCTCTGATCTTCCTTGGACAATTTTATTACAGTTTTCTCTCGATATCTTTACTTTTTTTTCTTGATGTCTCTGAAATAGGATCCCCCCACTTTCTTTTTAATGTTTCTATGGTTCTATCCTATCTGTCCCATCCCCTACTCAATCTTACAGTTTTAAATACTTTATTCTCTTAGTTAATTTCTGTCTTCTACCTTTCTGGGTTTTTTGTTGTCATTATTGCTGTTTATCTGCTTGTTTAGAATCCATCCCTTCAATTGGTTCCCAGGATTTCTTTGTTATTTAAAAAGGATCAAACTGATATTGTCAACTACAAATTGGCACTTGCCGTCTACCTCCTCAAGGACTAAATCAGGAGCTGCTACAGCTGCTGACCTTCAACATCCTCTGAAAGGAGTTCAAGGTGGAAATCAGGAATGAGACACTCTGTGCTCTGGGAAAAACTAGCAGAACGGGTCTTCAGATAGTTAGAAATTTTCAGGAGCTGATTTTATGAGCTCAATTCTTTTATCTCCTCATATCTGGAAAAGCACTAAAATCGTTCATAGTAACTTCTGCTCCTTGTGACTAGCAGAACCTTCTGCAAAAAGACATGTGCTTGATTGCATGCACTTCCCCTTCACCAAAATCACATACATACTGACCTTCCCTGCCTGCCCCCCACCTCTTTGGAGCAGTCTCTCAGAGCTATCTGAGATGCTGTCTCCCGAGCTATAGTTCTCACTTGCCCCAAATAACACTTAACTTGCAACTCTGACATTTGTGCATTTTTTTTGGCTGGCAATATCCCTCAGCACCTAAAGCAACAAGCAAGACCTGAGAGATGACAACTTGAGAGACAGAGCTAGAGGCCATCTATGACTTCAAAGTTCAAATTAGGTCAAGGCGTAGGATTTTATAGGTCTCTTGCATCATATACATTCAGTGGTTTTCGATATCAGCCCAAGAAAACACAGCTGCCTGGTGGGATTCTGGTGTCTTTTACTTTCTCTCTCTCCATTAGAAACTAAAATCCAAGTTTCCGACTCAGACATAAGGCTTGTATTTGAAGTGAAGATAGTCCTTTCTTCGACCTCTGTATGAGCTAACTTGGGATGGGGGGGGAGGGAAAAGATACAGGAATAAACAAGTTGTTACATTCTGGTTTTCTCATCTATGTTTTTAAGGCTTAGCTGCTGCTTCTGCATGATGTGAAATAAATATAAAGACAATTTATGCCCTCTTGTAACAGAATGCTCTGTGAATAACAGCATAATTGTTCAACAGTTCTTGACTCATCTGTATCCTCCAAGTAAGGGATTCACCATTTTCCTCACCACTTCTAGATGCAAAGTTTTAATGTACTTTAGGATGAAATGCCTGGAAGAGAATACCAGCTCTGGGTCCTGGAAGCTGATTCAGCTGCTGTTGGATGTGAGTGTTGGGTAGAAAGGACAGGAAATCTTTATTGCTGATGGTGAGGGAGCTCCTAAGCTTTCCCACAGGGCACTTGTGACTTCAAGCAGACTAGCCTGTTATGAGTCTGAAAACCAGGGTCTACTGGGTGTGACCTGTCATTTCTCTCTCCTAAGTTTTCTCATCCATAAGATGAATTGGTTGCACTCTGTGAAATCTAAAATTCCTTTTAGCTCTTCTCCCCTGTCATAATGTTTCAGATTCCACCATTAAACATTGATTTCTTTTGGTTTTTAAGGCTTTTAGGTTTTTAAGGATTGCCATTAAAACATGTATCTTAGGGGAGGAATAACGTGTTAGAGTGTTTCAAGTCCATATACTTGAAGAGGTTTGACTGATATCCTAAGAGGAAGGTCATTTGGGAATAAGTCACACATTGATCCACCAGAAAGAAGCGGGGCTGCTAGGATCAGGCAGAGGCACAAATAGGGTGCCAGAATGCCAGTGACACACACAAAGAATAACCAAATCCTATTTTCTTTTATATGTATTTCTCAGTTTTTACAGAGAATTTGAGAAGTAGTCATTACCAAACTCAATTATCTTACCAAAAAAAAAAAAAAAAACAAACCCCAAAACTGAAGTTCAAAGATATGAAATGATTTATCTACAGTCCCTGGTAGAAAAGAAAAGCAAAGGACCCAAGGCTGTAGGTCACCAGAGTCTGTGCACACATTTCTCCCAGAAAAGTATGTTGCTTTTGCCTTGCTGCTTATTATTCACATTGTTATCTAAAGTGAGCCCTAAAAAAATAGAAGAATTTCACATGGATTATCACATTTAGCCCTAGTTAGGAGCTATCTTTATTTTCCCCAATTTTCGGATAGAGATCCTGAAGTTTAAATATTTAGTTGTCTGACTAACAACACATAGCTGGTTTATGGCAGGGAGAGATAAAATGGGTACACACATGGAAAGTATGTTTTGGAACTTACAATAAAGACCCTAACTGGTACCATACTGAGTCACAATTGCCAAAAATGCTTTCTTTCCAACCTCTACTGATTTTCTATAACACTGTTAACTTTTTAATGTTTTTTTAATTATGGTAAGAGTCACACAACATAAAATATACTATTTTAACCATATTTAACTATACAGTTCACTAAGTACATTCACATCGTTGTATAACTTTCACCATCACCCATCTCCCAAATTTTTCACCTTCCTAAATTGAAACTCTGTCCCCATGACCCCTCTCCACCCTTCAGCCCCTGGCATCTGCCTATATAGTTTCTGACTCTAAGAATTAGACTATTATAGATATCTCATATAACTGCTATCAAACAGTATTTATCCACACTTAATGTTATAACATCTAATAAATTAACTGTGTTAATTCCTCTTCTTGTGCAGAATGGTACAAATAACTTATCTCCTTCCCCATCCTTATTTTTTATTAGCAAAAATATTCCTTGAAAGCCTCTTTTAATTCAAATTGCTCAGGTCTTTCATCTGAAAGACAGGTTTCACATCCTGATTTGTTCATTTTGAGCTGAATCAATTCAAAATTTAAGGAGACCCTTTTTCAATTATCACATATTAAATTTAAATTCTTCTAATACTTGTTGATGAACAGCTGATCCATCTCTGGAGCCAAAGATTTTATGAAGTTTGTTTGCTTTTAACATCACCAGAAGTAGATTTAAGTACATCTAAATTTGATGCTTACTCCTTGGAAGGAAAGTTATGACCAACCTAGACAGCATATTAAAAAGCAGAGACATTACTTTGTCAACTAAGGTCCGTCTAGTCAAGGCTATGGTTTTTCCAGTAGTCATGTATGGATGTGAGAGTTGGATCATAAAGAAAGCTGAGTGCTGAAGAATTGATGCTTTTGAACTGTGGTGTTGGAGAAGACTCTTGAGAGTCCCTTGGACTGCAAGGAGATCCAACCAGTCCATTCTAAAGGAGATCAGTCCTGGGTGTTCATTGGAAGGACTGATGTTGAAGCTGAAACTCCAATAGTTTGGCCACCTGATGCAAAGAGTTGACTCATTTGAAAAGACCCTGATGCTGGGAAAGATTGAAGGCAGGAGGAGAAGGGGATGACAGAGGATGAGATGGTTGGATGGCTTCACCAACTCAATGGACATGAGTTTGAGTAAACTCCAGGAGTTGGTGATGGACAGGGAGGCCTGGTGTGCTGCAGTTCATGGGGTCACAAAGAGTCAGACATGACTGAGTGACTGAACTGAACTGAACTGAACTGAAATTTATCATAATATTATAGGATGTCAACTGTATTTTGATAAAAATAACTGTAACTAGATATTAATAGTATTGAAAAAATTACATCATCTTTCTGAGACCAATTTTCTGAGTATAAAATAAAGGGGTTGTGCTAGACAGACTTTAAGATGCCTTCCAGCTCCAAAATGGCTTGCTTCTTACCAAGCCAAAGCCACCATTACTGCATTCATTTGAAAGATATTCATTGAGAGCCTGGGGCATCCCTGGTGGCTCAGATAGTAAAGAATCTGCAATGCAGGAGACCCAGGTTCGACCCCTGGGTAAGGACGATCCCCTGGAGAAGGGAATGGGTGTCCACTCCAGTATTCTTGCCTGGAGAATTCCATGGAGAGAAAACCCTGAGAAGCTACAGACCCTGGGAATGCGTAAGTGCCACTCATTTGAAAGATATTGATTGAGAGCCTATGATATGCCAAATACTGTACAAAGCATTGTAAACACAGTTATTAATTACCCCTTGTGTTTAGGGACTGAGAATCTGCTGGAGAGCTTATTGCAATAGAATAACATTTATGTTTTTATGTTTCTTTCCATGTTTTTCATTTACCTTTTCTATGTCCCTTCTCTTACCCTTCACACTATTCATTCCATAGCAGAAAGCATCCTTGCTATTCTTTCATTTCATGATCAATCAATTTCAAATTTGCCCAACTGTCAGAGTTTTTCAGCTGCACACCCCCGCCCCCCGACCAATTCCATACATGAAACCATAGTTAGAGGTGGGCTTAATTACAAACTGAGTAGCTATTTAACATCCTAATATGGTTTGAGGGGCTTTCTGCTTGAGTTTTATTTTGTATCACTTTTAAAGTATTTAAAGATATACAGAGACAACAGACGTTTCAGTTAGAGAGATGATAAGCTAGGCGAAAAGTGATAGACAAAAGATGTAGTGATGAATGGGGTGTTCTGGTACGATGGTTATGTCCATTCAAGGTCTTCGGTTTACCGCAATTGTTTCTGACTCCATTGTAGTTTAAGCTTCATGGCCATAAATTGGGATGTAGTTGTCAGTTAGCTTAGAATTCTATTACTGCCTTGGACAAGAAAACGGAGAGTCCTATTTCACCATGATCATTATGTTCACTGTGGGGTACCAGCTATTTAAAGCAATAATGCAGAGGTCATTTAAAATAGAAGATCCATATAGTGGATAGGTTCAAAGCAATACATATAAGGTGGAATAGTTGGAATAAATTATAGTTGTTGTGTCATTTTTAAGGATTTTTACTTTTTAAAATACATTTTTATACAGTCTTAAAGATTAGAACTAAATTTTCATCAAGATCAGTATTAACTCTTTTTACCATTTTAAAATATATTTTTTCTTTTTTTAAAACAGTTTTATTCATATATATATAATTCATATGCCATAGAAGTCACCAGTATAAAAAGTGGGAGAAAATGTTTGCAAAGCATATTTCAAATAAGGGGGTTAATATCTAAATATATAAAGAACTCACATAAATCAATAGAAAAAAATTGCTAGAGGAGCTGAAGAAACATTTTTCCAAAGACAGACAAATAACCAACAGATACATAAGGAGATCCTCAACATCACTAATCATGAGGGCAATGCAAATCACAATTATAATGAGGTATCTCCTTACACCTATTAGGACTGTATATTGTCATCTTTCTTTTTTTTTTTTTTTTTTTTTTTTGCTGCAATGCACAGCACGTGGAATCTTAGTTCCCTGATCAGGGATCAAACCTGCACCCCCTGCTTTGGGAGCACAGAGTCTTAAGCACTGGACCACCAGGGAAGTTCCTTTCCCTTCATTTCTGTGAGACTTCTGCTTCATGTATTTTGATGCTTTGTAATTCAGTGCCAACATGTTTATAACTGTTCTAGCTTTCTGGGTTGATCCTCTTATCATTACAAACATCCCTATTTATCTCTTGCTACAATTCTTATTTTAAAGTCTATTTTGTTTCATATTAGTATAGCCACTTCTTTCTGTGATTACTGACTGCATGAAATAATTTTTCTGCCTTTTTACATTCACCTACCTCTACCTTTTAATCTGAAGTGTGATAGCATATAGTTGGATTGTGTTTTTTTAGTTCAGTCTGACAAACTCTGACTTTTGAATGAATTTTATTTAATTCATGTTATTTTTGATGTATACTTGATCCTTGAACAATACAGTAGTTAAGGGGGCCAAACCTCCAATGGTTGAAAATTTATGAATATCTTTGGACTCCCTCAAAACTTAACTACTAATAAACTACTGTTGGTTGGAAGCTTTATCAATATGATAAATGGTTGGTTAACACCATGTTTTGTATGTTACATACATTATATGCTGTATTCTTACAATAAAAACTAAAAATAAAAAAAAGTGTTGCTAAGAAAATCATAAGAAAAAATATATTTACCAGCTGAGCCACAAGGGAAGCCCCACATTTACAGTTCTGTACTATATTTATCAATAATCATACGTTTCATATTCTGCTTGTGGGATGGTCTGTTAGTGCCTACATCAGTACTGTCTTTTTTTAAACTGAAGTATAGTTGATTTGCAATGTTGTGCCAATCTCTACCGTTCAGCAAAGTGACTCAGTTTTATGCACATATACATTCTTTTTTGATATTCTTTTCCATTATGATTTATCCCAGGCAATGTTGTCTCACATAGAACACTGTAGAGTATGTTATATATACACTACTTACATTAGACATCAAAAATGGAAACAATAATATGAAAAAGAAATTCATATATATTTGCAGCTCTAATTATTCATGCATTGATAATAAAGAAGCAGCAATATGACTACTCTAGGGTAACGTAGTATTATCAATACAATTGATACAATTGCTTCATGGTAACCTACCTCAAACAGTAATGAAAGAATCATTATAAAACGTTTATGGCATACAATATTATAATCATATTAATAATACACCTTTAGAAACATTGTTATATTGTTTCTAGAAACCACTTACCTATGGTTATATGCAGGTACCGTTTCTCCAATTACATGAGAGAAAGACATACTATACAGTAATGTAATTCTTTGAAAGCCAACTTATAAAGCCTAAGAAAATTAACAAATTACTGATTTTAAATAACCCTTTTATAATACTATTTATTTAATGCAGCATATACAATCTTAGTTCCTCGACCAGGGACTGAACCTGAGCCCCCTGCATTGGAAGCATGGAGTCTTAACCACTGGACTACTGGGGAAGTCCTCGAATTATTAGTTTCATGTGAAGTATGACTCATTTCTATTTGGGAACAGAATACCTACTTCAGTACAGTTCTTCCACATGAGGTTCTACACTATGGATACTTGGGTGATGATGGGGCAACACACAATGGTCTCGTCATAGGCCTTGCTGTAGTCGCCAGGTCTTCATAGGAAGATACACAAACATACACACACACAACAGCTGAGTTTCTTGGCTGCATGGCATGATGATGCTTTACTATTTATTAAGTGGAAGTGAGCACCAAAAAGTCTTCATCCTCATCACCTTCACGTTGAATAGGCCGAGGAGGAGGAGGAGCTGGTCTTGCTGTCTCAGAGGTGACAGAGGCAGAAGCGGTGGACAAGGCGGCCGGAGAGGCAGGCAGACTCAGTGTAACTTCACAGAAGCACACTGTGCTTTCTGTCGTATGTTTGCATTTCCATGTCCCTAAACATGCTTCTACACAGAACCAATCCTTCTTCTATCATTTGCTTTAGTTTCAGTGCCCATATCACAGAAGGGTCCACGTTGAAAAAGAAGTCAAAGCAGTCCTGAATAACAGGAACCCTTTTGCTAGATTTCCCAATGTCAGTTTCTTTGCTGGCATTGCTTCTTCTTTATCTTCTTCCTCACTATCTAGCACTGGTTTGGAAGGACTCATTTACATCATCTTCTGTTAACTCCTCAGGTGTGGCTTCTATTAGTTCCTGAATTTCTCTAAAATCCCTATCTTGAAACCCTTCTCTCTCCATCTTTTTTGCCATATCCACAATCTCTGTCACTATTCCCTTGACTATCACAAAGCCTGTGAAGGCACACACAGCATCTGGACAGTTTCCAGCAGCAGGACTTTATTGTTTCTGGCTTGATGGCTTTCACCGCTTTTTCTATAGCAATGGCATCTTCCATGGTGAAATCCTTTTAGACTTTCATCATGTTCTGTCCATCATCGACGATCCTTTCCGTAGACTCTGTATAAAGAGTCTTAAAAGTCCTTATGATGCCCTGATCTAGCTGCTGCTGCTGCTGCTAAGTCACTTCAGTCGTGTCCAACTCTGCGACCCCATAGACGGCAGCCCACCAGGCTCCTCTGTCCCTGGGATTCTCCAGGCAAGAATACTGGAGGGGGTTGCCATTTCCTTCTCCAATGCATGCATGCATGCAGGCTAAGTCGCCTCAGTCGTGTCTGACTCTGTGCAACCCTATGGACAGTAGCCCACCAGGCTCCTCCATCCACAGGATTCTCTAGGCAAGAATACCAGAGTGGCTTGCCATTTCCTTTTCCGCCCTGATCTAGAGGCTAACTTAAAAACTTTGTTTTGGGTAAGAAAACCATTTTGACTCCTTTGGTGTTGAACTCCTGGGGTTCTGAGTAGCCAGGGGCATCGTTAAATATCAAAAGAACTTTAAAAGGAAATCCCTTACTGGGGAGGTACTTCTAACTTCAGAGACAAAGCATCAAGGTGGAAACAATCCACTTTGTACAAACAAAAGACTGGCAGTTGCTGTTCTACTTTTCGCTTCAAATCTCAAGGGTTAGCAGCTTGATAGATAAGGGCAGTCTTGGTCATACAGCAACTGAATTTACACAAAACAGTAAGTTAATCTGTTTCAGCCTTAAACTCTGGTGCTTGCTTCTCATCCTTATTAACGAATGTCCTTTGTGGCTTTTTTTTTTCCCCAGAATAAGGAAATTTCATCTGCATTAAAAATATATTTAGGGCAGATATCCTTTCTCTTCAAAGATTTTCTTAACAGCCACCTATGAACTCCTCTGCTGCCTCTTGCCTGTCAGACGCTGCTTCTTCTGTTATCTTGACATTTTCTTAAGCCAAACCTCTGTCTAAAATGATCAAACCATCCTTTGCTGGCACTAAATTCTCTAGCTTCACACCCTTCACCTTTCTTTTGCTATAAGTTGTCATACAATGACTTCACCTTTTCTTGAATAATGTTCGAGTCTATAGGGATGCCTTTCTTACAGCAACCCTGCACCCACAGAAAAGCTGCATTTTTAATATGAGATTTAAAAAGTTACCCACGAAAAGAGCAAGGTTTTTGTGCCTACTGGCATGGCCGCAGGGACAGCCTCACAAATTTCCTTTTCTTTTATAATGATGCTAGATGTCTCTTGAAATGGTGGGCAACGACAACCACAGACCTGAATCTTTGGTGCCAATCAGCCATTTTACTTTTTCTTGTAATGCCATCACTTTTCTCTGTTTCTTGGGAGCACTTGCAACATTACTAGTGGCACTCCGTATGGGTTCAGCGGATCTAATCAAGGTTTGCCATATTGCACTCAAAACAATGAAAAATAGAGGAGAACCACGAAAGGTCAGTTTTTGCTGTGATGTTCAAGTTACTGGAAAGATGAACTGCTCACGTGGAGAGACGCTTAGTGTCACATGGCACTTTAAGTGAACACTCAGAGCTCTCGCAGTCACCCAACAGCAACAGGTGGCTGTGAAATGGTTTCAGTGGTACAGTGCGTACTAGAGTCAGCCTCATGCAGCTATAATACAGCATCTCCACATTCACATACATTTCCCTGGACTGTGAATAGCTATACGCATATGATCCATGTTTGTGCACATACGTTTTGATACACTTTAACTTTTTATGATGGATTTGTGCAGATTTTATGTAAGCAAAGGATAAATAGATGGGTATCTACTATATCTACATACATGTATTCAGATCACACCTTTTTCTTAATTTTTAAATTTTTTTATACTCCTAGGCTGTGTGGTTTGTCAGTGAGATTTTTCAAATTTCACAAACCTTCAATTTTTTTTTTCCAATGTATTTATTGAAAACAAATCTATGTATATGTGGACCTGTGCTGTTTCAGTATAAACTGTGCTTAGATTTTTATCTGCTACGTCACTTTTTCCTTTTTACATGTCTCATGTCTATTTTGTTCCTCTCTTTCATCTTCTTACTTTCTTTGACATTAAGCAAACATTTTCTAGTGAAGCATTAAATTCTAAATTTTTTTGCACTTTTTAAATTTAGTTTTTTAGTGGTTACTATGGGCTGGAGGAAGCACAAGCTGGAATCAACATTGCCAGGAGAAATATCAATAACCTCGGATATGCAGATGACACCATCGTTATGGCAGAAAGTGAAGAAGAACTAAAGAGCCTCTTGATGAAAGTGAAAGAGGAAAGTGAAAAAGTTGGCCTAAAGCTCAACATTCAGAAAACTAAGATCATGGCATCAGGTCCCATCACTTCATGGCAGATAGATGGGGAGACAATGGAAACAGTGGCTGACTTTATTTTTTTGGGGCTCCAAAATCACTGCAGATGGTGACTGCAGCCATGAAATTAAAAGATGCTTACTCCTTGGAAGGAAAGTTATGATCAACCTAGATAGCATATTAAAAAGCCAAAGACATTACTTTGCCAACAAAGGTTCATCTAGTCAAGGCTATGGTTTTTCCAGTAGTCATGTATGGATGTGAGAGTTGGACCATAAAGAAAGCTGAGGGCCAAAGAATTGATGCTTTTGAACTGTGGTGTTGGAGAAGACTCTTGAGAGTCCCTTGGGCTGCAAGGAGATCCAACCAGTCCATCCTAAAGGAAATCAGTCCTGGGTCTTTCATTGGAAGGACTGATGTTGAAGCTGAAACTCCAATACTTTGGCCATCTTATGGGAAGAGCTGACTCATTGGAAAAGACCCTGATGCTGGGAAAGATTGAGGGCAGGAGGAGAAGGGGATGACAGAGGATGAGATGGTTGGATGGCATCACCGACTCAACGGACATGAGTTTGGGTGGACTCCGAGAGTTGGTGATGGACAGGGAAGTCTGGCGTGCTGCAGTTCATGGGGTCACAAAGAGTCGGACACAACTGAGTGACTGAATTGAACTGATACTGCTTATAATATACATCATAACTAATCAGAAACATAACTGGAAACATAACTAATAAGAACACAACTAATCAAAACATAACTGATCAGAACATAACTAATGTTCAAGCTGGATTTAGAAAAGGCAGAGGAACCAGAGATCAAATTGCCAACATCCATTAGATCATAGATAAAGCAAGAGAATTCCAGAAAAACATATACTTCTGCTTTATAGACTATGCCAAAGTCTTTGTGTGGATTACAACAAACTGGAAAATTCCTCAAGGGATGGGAATACCAGACCACCTGACCTGCCTCCTGAGAAATCTGTATACAGGTCAAGAAGCAACAGTTAGAACCAGACATGGAGCAACAGACTGGTTCCAAATAGGGAGAGGAGTACATCAAGGCTGTATATTGTCACCCTGTTTATTTAACCTCTATGCAGAGTACAACATGGAATCAAGATTGCTGGGAGAAATATCAATAACCTCAAATATGCAGATGACACCACCCTTATGGCAGAAAGCAAAGAGAAGCTGAAGAGCCTTTTGATGAAAGTGAAAGAGGAGAGTAAAAGAGTTGGCTTTAAACTCAACATTCAAAAAACTAAGATCATGGCATCTGACACAATCACTTCATGGCAAACAGATGGAGAAACAACGGAAACAGTGACAGAATTTATTTTCTTGGGCTCCAATATCACTGCAGATGGTGATTGATGCCATGAAATTAAAAGATGCTTGCTCCTTGGAAGAAAAGCTATGACCAACTTGGACAGCATTATTAAAAAGCAGAGACATTACTTTGCCAACTAAGGTCCATCTAGTCACAGCTATAGTTTTTCCAGTAGTCATGTATGGATGTAAGAGTTGGACTATAAAGAAAGCTGAGAGCTGAAGACTTGAAGCTTTTGAACTGTGGTGTTGGAGAAGACTCTTGAGAGTCCCTTGGACTGTAAGGAGATCAAACCAGTCAACCCTAAAGGAAATAAGTCCTCAATATTCATTGGAAGGACTGATGCTGAAGCTGAAGCTCCAAAACTTTGGGGGCCTGATGCAAAGAACTGACTCATTGGGAAAAACCCTGATGCTGGGAAAGATTGAAGGCAGAGAAGGGGATGACAGAGGATGAGATGTTTCGATCACATCACTGACTCAATGCACATGAGTTTGAGCAAACTCGGGGAGTTGGTGTTGGACAGGGAGGCTTGGTGTGCTGCAGTCCATGGGGTCAAAAGAGTTGGACATGACTGAGCAATTGAATTGAACTGAACTAATCAGAATCAACTTTAAGTTTATACTATTTTAACTCCCTGATAGCTCAGTTGATAAAGAATCCACCTGCAATGCTGGAGACCCCGGTTTGATTCCTGGGTCAGGAAGATCCTCTGGAGAAGGGAAAGGCTACCCACTCCTGTACTCTTAGGCCTCCCTTGTGGCTGAGCTGTAAAGAATCCGCCTGCAATGCAGGAGACCTGGGTTTGATCCCTGGGTTAAGAAGATCCCCAGCAGAAGGGAAAGGCTACCCACTCCATTATTCTGGCCTGGAGACCAAGGACTGTACAGTCCATGCAGTCACAAAGAGTTGGGCACGATTGAGCCACTTGCACTTTCAAGATACATGAACACTATTCCTATATACCTCTATTAACTCTCCCTCTCTTTATGGTGTGATTTTCTATATATCCCATCTACTAATGTTACAAATCCAATGATTCACTTTTATAATTATAATTATTACTTTATATAGTTTTCTTTTAAAGCAGCTGAGAGAAGAAAAGCAATCAAGTACATGTTTATAGGTTTTGACATATTAATCTTTTTTTTTTTTTAAACATTTCTGATGGATTCTAGTCACTATCTGGAGTCACTTTCTTACCTCAGCACAACATTGTTCTTACCCACATCTTCTTTTCTTCATTAACTGTAGCTTTCTTTAGTTACTTACACTTATTTCTCTTTTTTGCCCCGTAAGTTACAGTTGCCATTCTGTCTCTTTCTATTTTTTAATGTATTTTTAATTGGAGGATAATTGCTTTACAATGTGTTGGTTTCTGCTGTAGGACATGAAGCCATAAATTTTCTCCCTCTTGAACCTCCCTCACACCCCCTTCCTTTCTCACCCCTTTAGATCATCCCAGAGTGCCTGAGCTGAGCTCCCAGTGTTACACAGCCACTTCTCATTAATGATCTGTTTTAACTGTGATGATGTATATGTTTCAATGCTGCTGCTGCTGCTAAGTCACTTCAGTCGTGTCCGACTCTGTGCGACCCCACAGACGGCAGCCCACCAGGCTCCCCCGTCCCAATGCTTCTTTAAACATATTTATAACAGATTATTTTGAAGTCTTTTTCTCTTAAATCCAACACCTGGTCACTTTCACAGTCAGTTTCTGTTGCATACTTGTTTCTTTTATTCTTTGCAAATAGGTCATACTTTGTTTCTTGGTATGTTTCATTATTTTGTTGTTGGAAATGGGATTTTTAGATAAGAGACTATAGCAATCTGGGGTACTGTTTCTTGTCCAGGGCTTGTTACTGTTACTAGCTTGTTTATTTCTTTAGTTACTAGTTATATTGTTTTACTGACATGTATTTCTCTTTTTCAATATTTAGCTCCGGATATATCCCCAGGGAGACTCAGCTTTGAATATGCACCAGAAGAGCCTCCTCCACCTGAGGAACCAACACTTGCTTTCAGCCTGGTGAGACCCTAAGCTACAAACTCAGCCAAGCTCACTCAGATTTCTTTATCTACAGAACTGTGAGCCAGTAAATGAGTTTTGTTGAAGCCACTATATCTGTGGTAATTTGTTCTGCATTAATAGAAAACTAATACAATGGTTAACCAGTGTCCAATGTTATTCAACTCTAATCTATTCCCCAGAGAATCCTGTCTAAAAGGGAAATTAGATTGTCATTCATCTTTGCTTCTCAGTAACTTCAGAAGAAAATTTAAACTTAGCATCGTGTCCAAAGCTTTACCTAAATATATCACCTGTGCTGATCAAAAGATGAATTTGTACCCTTGTAACATGCTGGGTTTCTTATTCACCTCCAGGTGATTTCACAAAGCATCTTGGTACCTTCATGGGCCATTTAAAATGAAATCTGAACTCTTTACTCCTGTCATTTTTCACCTCCACAATCTGTCCCTCCTCTCTTTAGGTCACTGGGTTTATGCTCACTACACTCCATTCACACGTGTTCTCATCATACAGCCTTTGAACTTCCTCTTCTCTCTGCCTTAAACGTTCTTTTCCAGATCACTGCTTGGCTGGAGAATTCTTACCATTCAGAGCTTAGCTTAAATGTTGTATCTTCAGAAATGCCCTTCCTGACCACTTATGCTAAAAGGGCCCACAAGTCACTTTCACAGTACTCCCACTTTATTTTAATCACACATACAACTATATCAATTCAGCAGAAAGATTAAACAATTATAAACATGTAGTCACCTAATGTTTGTTATTGTGTGCATCAAAATAGATGAAGAAAAGTCTGAGAAAGAGGAAGGGAAGAAATTGACCATCTACCATTCTAACAGGAGTAAGGTACTATCTCATTGTGATATATTTTCTTGATTATTTATTTTCACCCCTCCCCTCATACACTAAAATACCAGTTCTATAAAACAGATAATTAGATCTTGTTAAACTACATCTTCATTCTTTTAGGAAGGGACACACAATTAGCACTCAATGTTTGAATGAAATAGTAACTGTCATCAGTGTGGGTGCAAGGTCATTAAGTATGATTGCACAGGGCACAACCTGCTCAACCACCCATGGGAGGCAGCCACTGAAGGATAAAGCACAAAAAAACCCATTATGCTATAACTTAATCTTCATAAAAGAGTGATAGAGTTATAAGGGGTAAGTGAGAAGTTTTTATTTAAACCAGTTTCCCCCCAGTACTCAAGATAACATGATTTATTACCTTGACAAAAGTCTTGATCATTCTAGTATCAGAACTGTGGCCAAGTATTACATCCACAGAAAGGCAGGTCAGTGGATAGTGGTTGATTTATTCAGCAGGAGAATATAATTACACTAATTATTATTTTATAATAAATTAGCAGTGATCAAATTCTATAATGGAGCTGTTCAGTACTTCTGGCCTGGAAACCAGCAGGCTTAAATTCATTGGGCAATTTATAAAATAGACCTATTAAGGAGTATACTGTTCTAAAAGCTCAGAGGCTAATATTGGCATAGTAGTCTTCATTAAAACCAGTATGGATCACTCAAATCACACAATGTGAACTCTAAATCAAATGAAATTCGATAGTCATAGGGTACCACTTGCCAAGAAAACCCTATTAAAAAAGAGAAGATATTTAGTGGATCAGAAGTTTGAGAATCATTGGCATAGGTGTGCAAGATTTTTCTATGAGAAATATTTTGGAGATCTATGTCAACAAAAATGTAACTGACCTTCATCGCCATTGACTAACTAGCATTTTCTAGAGGAAGGCATCTCTGGATCTAGTATTCAACAATCATTACTGCCTGCATAGTTTTGTATAAATTGATTAAGTTCCACAAGTCTTCCATTTTTTACTACCAGAGACAAAATAGCCATAACAACAGCAATGTGCCTTTCCATCACATATGCCAGTTAGAGGCTCAAATGCAAAAACTATGATATCATTTCATAAACTACAAGGCAATAATAAAAACGAGCTATGCATTTTAGTAATAATGATACTAGATTTGCTAGGCATTGAATACTCCAACACAGAGCAACATGCCAAATCACTTATATTTTGTTTTCACAGCACAAATTGCTATCACCACTGAATGAAAATTAAATAGCGTAAGAGATACAGCAACAATATACTGAACCCGCTGACTGTCTCCTTTTACACCCCAGAGACACCGAAGCCCTAGGATCAAAGGCCAGGGTGAATTTCTATGGCTAGGTTAACACATCAGAGATCAGGGTTGTAAACCTTCTTGCCCTCATGTTCAAATCTCAAGAGTCTGTGTGACTTAAGACTCCCTCTCTGTCCCTGAAAGGGTCTCCGGTCATAAGGTTATATGTGTCCTGTGGCCGTGTGCTTTTTTTCCTCTCCATTCCCCCTTCACGTGGCATTTCTGTCACTGCATCTGAGTCCCCGGAGGCCTCAGCGTTAGCAGTCACAGTTGGCAGGAGTGATGTCTAGAAAGCCTTTCGGGGTGAAAGGTGCTCCATCCCCCTACAATGCTATCATTATCAGTCATCTCAGCAAAATCAGAGCTGAGCCTCCTTCCAGTGTGACAGCAGCTGCAAGCTGCTGATATCCTCTTGATATGGATTCCTTGATTGTTAACCTAGAATAAAATGTATAGTGCTTTGATAAAAAATGCATGCAGAAAAGCTTCTTATTTGAAGGATTAAAAGTAAAATCGGTTTTTGTTCTAATTTCCTTCTGTTCTCTTTGGACAGCGGGAGTACAGACTTATTTTTTTTTACTATCCTTCTGCTCAAGGCGATGGTATTTTTATATTAAACAAAGGAAGGGATTTACTCCAAATATCCAGGCTGAGGCTAAGGAACCAGGGCTCCCAGTCAGCGACATGAAAACTGGACTTTGTTACATGAGATGCAATGCTAGATATTTTCTTCCTTAATTGACTCGGTGACTGCACAAAAGTTCATTTACTGCAATCAATATTACTTTACATTGTGCCTCAGTCAAAAACTACTTTCTGTGTTCAATAGCAATTAGACAGATGTTAAGAAATGGCAATGTGAATGGTGATGAAACTCAAGATTTATACCTGCCGTTCTTCTCAAAAAAAAAAAAAAAAAAAGCCAGGGAAACAGCTAATGGCATTATATTGAATTTGCCACCTTGCAGGAAGACCTATAATGGGCTTTGGAGAAAAAGTCAGAAAGATCACAGGCCAGGAAACTGAGATGAAAAATCTTGCTAAGGCTTTATTTCTGATTTCCTTCTAAGTTAACCAAGACCTAATAAACAACAGGAAAAATATCCAAGCAGAAAAAACACAAAGGACACAAGAGGGATACAAAATGTTACATTATAGGAATTTTCAAAGAAGTAGAATAATTTCACAGGAGAAGAGCTTTACAGACAGTTGTCTCTGGTGTTAGTAGTAAAGAGTGATGGTCGGCAAACGCTTGAAAGATAATAAAGATGAAAGGAAATCAGAGCAGGAGGCATACTAAACAGAAATGATGAGACATGAGTGAGCACCTGTAAAGAACTGAATGGTTTGCCTGAATCAACTCACTTTGCCCTAACAGGGCTTTTTCTTTCTTTTTTTTTTTTTAAAGACAGACATGGACAGCTGGGATCAGAAAGCAAACCCACATAGGACCAGAATCCACAATAAGCACCTAACCTTGGACTCAAACCAAGAACCCTGAGATTAAGGGTCTCATGTTCTACCGACTGAGCTAGCCAGACAGCTATTACCTAAGAGAACATAGCAAGGTATTTACCTACTGCCAGAGATTGTCAGGCTTTCCTGGTGGATTAGCGGTAAAGAATCTGCCTGCCATGCAGGAGACACTTCAGTCCCTGGGTTGGGCAGATCCCCTGGAAGAGGGTATGGCAACCTACTCCAGCATTCCTGCCTGTAGAATTCCATGTACAGAGAAACCTGGAGGCTACAGTCCATGGAGTCCCAAAGAATAAAACACGACTTTGCAACTAAACAGCAGTAGCAACAGCGTGGTATATATGGATGTTGTTAAAACAGTGGATGGCATCACCGGCTCAATGGACATGAGTTTGTGTGAGCTCTAGGAGTTGGTGATGGACAGGGAAGCCTGGCGTGCTGCAGTCCATGGGGTCGCAAAGAGTCGGACATGACTGAGCAACTGAACTGAAAACAGTAAATCCTAACAGTTCTCATCACAGCGTATCTATAGGAGATGATGGATTGTTCACTAAATTTATTGTGATAATCGTTTCATGATGTATGTAAATTAAGACATTATGCTGTACACCTTAAACTTATATAGTGCTATATATCAATAATATCTCAATAAAACTGGAAGAAAAAAAAAGAAGCTGCATTTGATCAAAGCGAAGTTAAAAATGAAATGATGTGATCAACTCTAAGATACTGAAGGGGAGCAGAAAAGCCCACCCCAAAATGTGCCACTTTGTCATATGAATTATTTTGAGCTGAAGGCAATCAAGACCCAGCAGATTCAGGAGGAACTTTTACCTTTTCCTAACTCCCTAAAATAATTCAGAGAGGGGACCTGGCTCAGAAAGACAGCTATTACCAGAGATGTGTGTGAGTGCTCAGATGTTAAGTCATGTCTAACTCTGTGTGGCCCCATGGACTGTAGCCTGCCAGGCTCCTCTGTCCATGGGATTTCCCAGGCAAGAATACTGGAGTGGGTTGTCATTTCCTCCTCCAGGGGATCTTCCCTGCCCAGGGGTGGAACCCACATCTCTTATGTCTCCTGCATATTGTCAGAGATAACATTTTCATTTGAAAGACTTACCTGTGCGGTGGGGCAAACATCTAATTACCAAACATTTGCTCATCTTATCAACCGGTGAATCATCTTCCTTCCCTTTGAGGCCCCATCCCACATCCCATTCCTTAGCTCAGGATGGCATATAAACACTAATTGCCTGACTTGCCCTTGAGTCTCAAGAGTTTTATGAGTGTCTCGAACACAAGAAATTAAGCCTGCTTTTCTCCTATTAATCTGCCTTATGTAAATTTAATTATTAAACGAGCTAAAGAATCTAGGAGGGTAGAAGGAAAAATTTTCTTCCCCTATAAATAAAAAGACACAGCAGTTCTCAAAGTAGCAAGATACTGGAACTGGGAATTTAGATGACGTCTGGTAGGTAGACTGCTTATAACCCAAGTTACAGTGGGACAGCAAGCCTTGGGAAATACAAGAAGAGACATATTTGTATTCCCTTGGTGGTCCAGTGGTTAAGAGTCTGCCTGCCAATGCAGAGGACAAGGGTTTTATCCCTGGTCCAGGGAGATCTCATATGTCACAGAGCAACTACACCTGCAAGCTGGAACTATTGAGCCCATGTGCCTAGAGCCTGTCTCCGCAACAAGAGATGCCACCTCAATGAGAAGCTCGCACACCACAACGAAGAGTGGCCCTCACTCACCACAACTAGAGAAAGCTCACGCAGCACCAAAGACCCAGCACAGCCAAAAATAAGCTAAAAAAAAAAAATTTTTTTTTTAAGAGAGAGATACTTGTACCACAATCATTCTAACTTTCTGATTTTTCTGGAGTCTTTGCTCTCTGCTAATAGAAATTCCTCCACGGTAGCGGGGGGGAAAAAATCTAGAAATAGAAACCTCACTTTTGTGTCCTAGTTTGAAGATGCTATTTAACTGTTTGAGAGAGATCCACAAATACTCATGAGCAGACTCTTTCACCCTGCTCTAGGTTCTCTTAACTTTCTTTGAGCATCTTGTCTTTTAGCTTTTATCCTTGTCATCCATTTCATTCATTTTTCTGGACACACTCAGAATCTTTTGAAAACAGAGTTAATTGGTAATACCATTCTTCTATCTAAACTCTTTCAGTAACTTCCTGTTAGGTTCTGAATACATTCAAAACTTCCTCTAATGGCCTGGAAGAATCTGCAGGATATGCCTCACTCAACTGGATGGCTATATCCCATGCTATTCTCCCCAGGTTGAGATTCTCAGTACCCCAAGTACCTCTTCACCCAAACAACCTAACATCCACTTCTCCCTTCCTTTCCCTTTTGTTAAGAACTTTCTCTAGTGCCTGAAGTTATCAGATGATGTATGGATGTTTGTCCTAGAGAGAAAGAGAATTAGCCAGAAGTCCTGAAGATCTCCCATTGTATTTCTTTTATTCTATTCAAATAAGCATTGATGGGCATTCCATCTTAATTCTTAGTGGTGCAGACTCAGCAATCAGCATCAAAGGGGACTATAGGAAGACTTGAGGGGAAGGAAAAAAGGGAGGCAGATGGAAAACCAATTATTAGAGGTATAGCTATAAGTATGGAAAATTATCCAGGATTCAGGATGAGGAAAGAGGCTGTTGTCCACAGGAGAAACCTCAGGAAGTAATGAATATGAAATTAACAAAAGTAAAGTACCAATGGACCCAAAAAGTCAAATGGAATTACTGAGTGATATAGTCAGGGAAAGTCTGTCAATGTAAATAGTGGAGTGAGAATGAATATTGAGAAATATAGTTTATATTTTGAAATGACTTGTATAATAGGAGAATGAGTAAAAAAAATAAGTTTAAATCTTCTAAAAATTATGATTCTTAAGACGTTAACCTGATATAAATTGAGTCTAGAGGCCAAGATGTCATTGCTCCAAAACTAAGCTGCATTAACATTCTTACTATATCCCAAAGGGGCTAAATAGACATTAGTGTTTCAGACAGATTTGTTTTCCTTCAGTTGCGCTATTTACTCTCTGCAGTGCAGTGCCTTTTATGAATGATCTTCTGTCAAAAAATATGCTCCAGGTACAACGTACACACATCCTGTTGAAAACAGGACAGGGCTTTTACTGTCTTAGCTTCATTCAGGCATCGAGCACAAGTCTGCTCTTACCTTAAGCTGTATTGTGCCCCTACCTTCTCCCTTAACAATGACACAAAGCTCCAATTTATAACCAGCAGAGAGGAGGGGGTGTTTGTCTCGTGTGAGGCTACACACAAGCACAGGAGGCACAAATGGGTCTGCAGCACTTGTCACAGTCCACTGGAAGCTGAAGATGAATCAACAACAAAGAGGACATTTTAAATTATCATTTTGATTTCAATTTGCTGCTACACCCACAAGTGAAAAAGCAAATAAATAATCATTCTAAAACAGGAAAAACCATCCATCCTTTACACCAACCGAAAGGGCTGTAATCATTACAGGAGACTTAAGTGGGGTGAAATTGTGAATTAAAAACCAGAACAAGCAACACTAATACTTTGAATCCAAACCTGAGCTCTTGAACCATAAACCAAACAAAAGTTTTGGGGGTTTGCTTCTTTGTTCTTAATGTCTTAGAGAAACAAGATAAACAAAATATGCATATATATATATACACACACCAGTCAGTCAGTTCAGTCGCTCAGCCGTGTCCGACTCTTTGCGACCCCATGAATCGCAGCACGCCAGGCCTCCCTGTCCATCACCAACTCCCGGAGTTTACTCAAACTCATGTCCATCGAGTCGGTGATGTCATCCAGCCATCTCATCCTCTGTCATCCCCTTCTCATCCTGCTCCCAATCCCTCCCAGCATCAGGCTCTTTATCTATACACACAATATAGTTTCTATATACAATATATAGTCACATGTTCTTGTTTAGTTGCTGAGTCATGTTAGACTCTTTATGACCCATGGACTATAGCCTGCCAGGCTCCTCTGTCCATGGGATTTCCCAGGCAAGAATACTGGAGTGGGTTGCCATTTCCTTCTCCAGGGGATCTTCCCAACCCAGGGATGGAACCCTCCTCTCCTGCACTGCAGGCAGATTCTTTACTGCGGAGCCACAAGGGAAGCCATATAGTCATATATATAGTTCCTACAATGATTCACTTAGAACAAAACCAGAATATAAAAACAGTCTCTAAACTAGAAGAACATTTTCTTTCAGTACTTCCAATTATATACTATATAATCAGAGACACAATCCTAATCATATGTAGAATGTTGGGTGGGGGGTGTGTCTATGTGTGTACATACCACATGAATGTTAGCTATTTGAAGATTAACTTGGGGGGAGTATAAACTGGTATTCCCAAATGGAATTACTGAGTGATATAGTCAGGGAAAGTCTGTCAATGTAAATAGTGGAGTGAGAATGAATATTGAGAAATATAGTTTATATTTTGAAATGACTTGTATAATAGGAGAATGAGTAAAAAAAATAAGTTTAAATCTTCTAAAAATTATGATTCTTAAGACGTTAACCTGATATAAATTGAGTCTGTCTTACAACAAAAAAATATTTTTCTGTCTTACAACATAAAAACAAACAGCATGACATGGAAATGTTTTTTCTTTTAAATTATTTTTTTTAATTGAAGGATAATTGCTTTACAGAATCTTGCTGTTTTTTGTCAAAGCTCAACATGAATCAGCCATAGGTGTATATATATCCCCTCTCTTTTGAACCTCCTTCCCATCTTCTCCCTATCCCACCCCTCTAGGCTGATACAGAGCCCCTGTTTGAGTTTCCTGAGCCAGACAGCAGATTCCCGTTGGCTGTCTATTTTACACATGGTAATGTAAGTTTCCATGTTACTCTCTGCATACATCTCACCCTCTCCTCCCCTCTCCACATGTCCATGAGTCTATCCTCTATGTCTGTTTCTCCATTGCTGCACTGTAAATAAATTCTTCAGTACCATTTTTCTAGTTTCCATATATATGCATTAGGATACAATATTTATCTTTCTCTTTCTGACTTACTTCACTCGGGTTCTAGGTTCATCCACCTCATCAAAACTGATTCAAATGTGTTCCTTTTTATGGCTGAGTTATATTCCATTGTGTATATGTACCACAACTTCTTTATACATTCATCTGTTGATGGACATCTAGGTTGCTTCCATGTTCTAGCTATTGTAAATAGTGCTTTAATGAACAATGGGATACATGTGTCTTTTCCATTTTGGTTTTCTCAGGTTATATGCCTGAGGTATATGGGATTGCTGAGTCATATGGTGGTTTTATTCCTAGTTTTTAAAGGAATCTCCATACCATTTTCCATAGTGGCTGCATCAACTTGTATTTCCACCAACAGTGCAAGAGTTTTCCTTTTTCTTCATGCCCTTTCCTGCCGGGCCAGCCGGAAGATTTCAGCGAGCAACACGACGTGTTCCTTTAGGCTAAGAAATAAAGACACAGAACAGATGGGGTCGAGAGGATCGCTGCAGTCAGCAATGATTCTTTATTTCTCAGGGTTACATTTATACTAAACCAAGAAGAGAATCTTAAGAAGAGAAAATATTTTTCCATAAACATCACTTTGAGATAACAATCACCAGAACTCTCTGATAACATCAAGGGATAAGAAGGGCATCCCATTTATCTTAAGGGTGGTCGTGAAGGGCTTATCCATCTGCGTCATGTGTGCATTCAAGGCTTGCTAATGTTCTGTTAAGATTTAACTTGGATAATAAATTCCAGAGAGGGGTGGCGGGACAGAGAGCTATGTCTGCGAAAAGACCCTTGAGGATCAAGGCAGCTCCCAGAGCCAGCCTTTTGGTTCAGGCCGCTCCCCGCACTTTCCAGCATTTATTGTTTGTAGACTTTTTGATGATGGTCATTCTGACTTGTGTGAGATGACCTCATTGTAGTTTTGATTTGCATTTCTCTAATAATGAACAATGCTGAGCATCTTTTCATGTGTTTGTCAGACATCTGCATGTCTTCTTTGGAGAAACGTCTGTTTAGGTCTTTTTCTCAATTTTGATTGGGTTGTTTTTCTGGTATTGAGTTGTATGAGCTGCTTGTATATTTTGGAAATTAATCTTTTGTCAGTTGTTTCATTTGTGACCCAAGATGTGGTCTATCTCAGAGAATGTTCCATGTGCACTTAAGAAGAAGGTGCATTCTTCTGCATTTGGAATGTCCTGAGACTATCAATGAGATTCATCTCATCTAATGTAAGACTTGTGTTACCTTATTAATTTTCTGTTTTGATGATCTGTCCATTGGTGTGGGTGGGGTGTTAAAGTCTCCTATTATTATTGTGTTACTGTCAATTTCTCCTTTTATGTCTGTTCATGTTTGTCTTATGTATTGAGGTGCTCCTATGCTGGGTGCATAGATATTTACAATTGTTATGTCTTCCTCTTGGATTGATCCCTTGATTATTAGGTAGTGTTCTTCCTTATCTCTTGTAATCTTCTTTATTTTAAGGTTGATTTTGTCTGATATGAGGATTGCTACTCCAGCTTTCTTTTGTTTCCCATTTGCATGGAAAATATTTTTCCATCCTCACTTTCAGTCTATATGTGTCTCTAGCTCTGCAGTGGGTTTCTTGTAGACAGCATATATATGGGTCTTATTTTTGTATCCATTCAGCCAGTCTGTGTCTTTTGGTTGAAGCATTTAATCCATTTACACTTAATTATTGATATATAAGTTCCTATTGCAATTTTCTTAATTGTATGGGGTTGATTTTGTAGATCTTTTTTCTTATCTTGTATTTCTTGACTATATAAGTTCCTTTAACATTTGTTGTAAAGCTGGTTTGGTGGTACTGAATTCTCTTAACTTTTGCTTGTCTGAAAAGCTTTTTATTTCTCCATCAATTTTGAATGAGATCCTTGCTGGATCTCATGTGGGTAAAGTAATCTTTGCTGTAGATTTTCCCCTTTCAGTACTTTAAATATATCCTGCCATTCCCTTCTGGCCTGCAGAGTTTCTGCTGAAAGATCAGCTGTTAAACGTATGGGGTTTCCCTTGTATATTACTTGCTGCTTTTAATATTCTTTCTTTGTGTTTAGTCTTTGTTAGTTTGATTAGTATATATCTTTGCATTTTTCTCCTTGGGCTTATCCTGTATGGGACTCTATGCACCTCTCAGATTTGATTGAATATTTCCTTTTTCATGCTAGAGGAATTTTCAACTATAATCTCTTCAAAAATTTTCTCATACCCTTTCTTTTTCTCTTCTTTTCTGGGACCCCTATAAGTTGAATGTTGGTGTGTTTGATATTGTCCCAGAGGTCTCTGAGACTATCCTCAGTTCTTTTCATTCTTTTTACTTTATTCTGCTCTTCAGAAGTTATTTACACCACTTAATCTTCCAGCTCACTGATTCATTCTTCTGCTTCAGATATTCTGCTATTGATTCCTTCTAGAGTATTTTTAATTTCAGCAACTATGTTTTTTGTCTCTGTATGTTTATTCTTTAAATCTTCTAAGGTCTTTGTTAATTGATTCTTGGTATTGTCTCCATTTAGTTTTCAAGGTTTTTGATCTTTACTATCATCGTTCTGAGTTCTTTCTCAGGTAACTTGCCTATTTCATCTTCTTTATTTGGACTTCTGTGTTTTTAGTTTGTTCCTTCATTTGTGTAGTATTTCTCTACCTTTTCATTATTATTATTATTTTTAACTTACTGTGTTTAAGGTCTCCTTTTCCCTGGCTTCAAGGTTGATTTCTCTCTTCCTTTTGGTTTCTGCCCTCCTAAGGTTGGTCTGGTGGTTTGTTTAAGTTTCCTATAGGCTGAGATTTGTGCTGAGTTTTTGTTTGTTTGTTTGTTTGTTTTTCCTCTGATGGGAAAGGCTGAGTGAGGCCCTAATCCTGTCTGTTGATGATTGGGTTTGTATTTTTGTTTTGTTTGTTGTTTAGATGAGGCTCCTGCACAGGGTGCTGCTCCTGGTTGGGTGATGCTGGCTCTTGTACCCAAGTGGCGTCCTTTGTGTGAGTTCTCACTATTTGATACTCCCTATGGTTAATTCTCTCGTAGTCTAGGGTCTGGGAGTCAGTGCTCCTACTCCAAAGGCTCAGGGCTTGATCTCTGGTCAGGAACAAAGATTCCACAAGTAGTTTGTTATGGCATTAAGTGAGATTAAAGCAAATACCCAAACCTGAGAAACCAAAAATGAATCCCACACAAATGGCAATTACAAAATCAGGCAAATAATATTTAAAATAATGGAATATATACCTATACATATACACCCATAAGCAAAGTCAAAACAGTCCAACAAAAATATAGTATAGTAGATTAACCTGGTGAACAGAGGAAATCAAAAATTATACTTACAATTAAGAACAAAGCTAACTAAAACACAAACTAGGAAACAAAACTAAAGCAAGGTGCCAAGTGTGGAATAAAGCAGGTTTCAGTTTTTTTAATCAGCTCGTTTTTATTTGCCTTTCGCTTCTGGCATCTCATCTCTACATTCCGCACATGAAAGAGACATCAATAGCTCAAAAGAGGCAGATTTTTCTGATTTCCAGTTAAAGAACTGAGAGAACAAGAGCATCTGCCATGACTCAGGTGGGTTTGTTTTAACACCAACAGCTCTTGGTTCAGGCATTAAATTGAGCTTAAAGTCAAGGCCCCTTCCTTCTCCCACCCCCCACCCCCAACTTCCACGCAAGGCCAATTTGGCCTTAATCGTGTTTTAAGAGTTAAAAAAATTCCATCCAGCCCAGAACAAGTAGGTTAATTTCACAAGGGAAAATTTTTTCAGTACTCCTTCATGTGGGTCGATTTGTGCTGCATGAGTCAGCAAAACTCTTAAATGGAAAAAAAATAAGATTAAAAAAAAAGAATGGTGAGTAGAACTTTCTGCTTTCAATTGCTACCTCTGAATTGAAAAGCACAGCCTCTGTGAGGCCGCAAAGCGGCAAACACCTTGGTAAATGACAGCGCCTAGTCCAGATTGCGACACTTGGCCTTGAACGCCAGGCCTCTGAATACAGCATCTCAAAAAATGAAAGAGAAAAGGTCACTGGAGATTCTTCCCCCCTCTCCCCGTGTTTCTTTTTAATTATTTAACTTAATCTAACCAAGTTAAGTTGATCCAGGGAGAGCTCCATTCGCCATCTCACCAGCATCCTTACCTTCAGCTTGGCCCGGCTCCTGCAGTTGACGACTCCTTGTCCATGAAGCCGCTGGTCAGAATGGCTGGGTTTGGCCACGCGAAAGCCTCCCGGCTTCCGTCACCGCAGGGTGTGGCCCCTCCAGCGCCCCGTAGACGTGGGGCCCAATTCAACAGGAAGTGGACGCTCAGCTCGAGTTGGGTGAGCGCTTCAGGGAGCGCAGGAACCGGCAGACAGGGCCATCCCTTTAGAACAGGTAAGTCTGTCAAAAGTGCACTTTGGCAAGTTAGTCAAAGTGCGGGGCCTGTGGCTCCAGATCGGCCTCTTAGAACTTGGTCTGCCTGTAGCCGTGGAAGGTGCTGTGGATCGACCTTTGAGGTAGGTACAGGCAGACGCTAATGGTCTCAAAATGGGTTCCGCCGCATCTTGGGGGCGCCCCCCACCCATGCCTCCCAGGGCTTCTGTGTGGCTGCCTGTCAAAGGTATGTTGTCCGTATCCTCCTGGATCTGAATAGTTTCTTCAAGAGCCTGATACATTATAGGCCCCGAATTCATGCTAGTTTTTTCCCCTGTGTTTTTTCCTTTTGTTTTTTAATTAATTAATTAATTTTTACAGGAGGTCCTTGTTGATTATCTATATTTTAAATATAGCTATGTGTACTTGTGAATACTGACCTCCTAATCTATCCCTCCCCCTTTCCCCACCCTTCCACCCTGATAACTATGAATTCTGTTCTTTTGCGTGTGAGTCTGTTTCTCCTTTCTAAATAAATTCATTTGTATCATTTTTTTTTTTTAGATTCCACATATAAATGATAGTGTATGATATTTGTCTGTTTGATTTAAGTCCTTAATGTTATAGTCTCCAGGTTCCTTCATAGACAGGTGAATGGATAAAGAAGATGTGGTACATATATACAATGGAATATTACCCATTTAAAAGAATGAGATAATGCCATTTGCAGCAACATGGATGGACCTCAGGATTATTTTCCCTTTTGGATACTGGTTAAGATAGGGATTTTTTAATATTACTTGTCTGTGCACTAACAGTGTTGAACACCTGCCTTATAAGAGAAACCTGTAAGTAAAGCATTTCTTTGGTTCTTTACAACAAACCAGTTATTTGGGCACTGTAATTCCTAATTTGGAAAAGAAACAAAGAAGACCTAGTAAAAATAACTTGTCTAAATGCACACAGTTGGAGAGTGGTGAAGCGGGTAGGGATCACAATTTTTGACTCCTATTATGGGTTGAATTGCATCTTGCTCAAAAGTTATGTTGAAGTCTTACCCCCTAGGACTTCAGACTGTGACCCTATTAAGAAATAGGTTGATTACAGATGTAATTGGTTAAGACAAGGTCATGCTATTGTAGGATAATATGGTAACCATAAAGCACATGACTGGTGCCCTCATAAAACAAGGGTAGAGACCCACAAGGACAAAGTTTCTATGTGACAAGGAGCAGCTATTGCAGTGATTATCTCCAAGCAAGGAACTTCAAGGATGGCCACCAAAACACCAGAAAGCAGAAGCCCCTAAGACGGAGTCACCCTCTAAGATTTCAAAGGGAACAGGGCACGTTCACCATCTCAGTTTCAAAGTCTCGCCTGCAGAGCCGTGTCGTTTTCTAGACAACATGATATTTAATCCAGAACCTTAAGAAAGGATAAGTATGTTCCAGGTGAAGTAAGTTTAAAGTCATATTTCTGTTTTATTTCTGTTGTTGGAGATGAAGTTGGTAGTGAAGGTGGTGTTTGAACAGCAATACGCTCAACATGGTTACCTTAAATTATGGTGAGTGTATTCTAAGGATACACATGAGAATAAGTAAGCAACGATCTTAGCCATATGCCTGAGGCTGGAGAGAAGCTAAGCAAAGCCAAGCACCCAGGTGGAGGAAAGCAAGAACCAAGCAAAAGTAAGGGCCCTGAGCTTGAACTAGGGAGATCATTTGAAATCCAAAGCAGATCTAGGAATCTTGGAAGCAAAACTTCTGAGGTTTCACTCTCGTTGTCTACCATTAATTCATATCCTTTGTTTTTGTCCGCTTTTCTGTTAATAATTTGCTAATTTCTCCCCTTGTTTTCTAGCACAGATTCCAAGAAGTGAATCAGATTGGCTCATTTAATAATCATCATTTATATTCAGGCAGTATTTTTCCCACCAGTTTGTGTCATAAGCTACTGGTCATCCCTTTCCATTTTTCCAGGTCATCCCCCTGGAAAAGATAACAGGTGGGACAATCCTAGAAGAGGCTGTACAGCAATAGACTTTCTGAAGGACACTTCTGACATGGTTGTGAGGGGCCTTATATGTCTGTCTAAAGAATTCTAATTTTATTTGATTGCAATTAAAAGATGTTTTTACACAGGGACGTGTCATGATTAATGTTGCTTTTTAGGAAGGCCTGGGAGAAGAAAAGACAAATATACTGAGAGCAGTGGGTAAGATATTAGTGAGAGGCTTTGCAAGCATCCAGGCTGGTTAAGGGCAGAAGTCTGACTAGAACACAGGTCTTTTCTGCCTTCTGCTCCTTGGTGGCGTCACACAGAAAGCTGATCAGATATCTCAGACACAGATCACCTGAGATAGTCTGCCTTATGGGTGGTGGCGGTGGTTTAGTTGCTAAGTCGTGTCTGACTGTTTTGCGACCTCATGGACTGTAGCCCCCCAGGCCCCTCTGTCCATGGGCTTTCCTAGGCAAGAATACTGGAGTGGGTAGTCAGTCCCTTCTCCAGGGGATCTTCCTGAAACAGGGATCGAACCCGTGTCTCTTGCTTGGCAGGAGAATTCTTTACCAACTGAGTGACCTGGGAAGCCCAGTCTGTCTTGACCTTTGCTTTTTATCTAGCTTTATTTAGCAATAATTTATCTGTACAAGGGATGTGTGAACTTAGGGCTCTGGACACTGATACACCATGCCTCTACACAGGGGGAGAAAACACAGACAGAAAACAAAAACCTGTGCTGTTCCTCCCCATGATTCTAACAGCTGAGTTATGTAAGTGCTTTTTGCTTCAGAAAAGCAAAGCATCAACCAGAAACCTTCCACAAAATGGCACTGTTAAGTGCAGAGAGACCCATTTTGCTTTAGGTAAAAGACACCCTGCATATTTGATTTTCCTCTGATTTCCTTTTTTAAATATTTATTTATTTTTAGTTGATTGATGATTGCTGTACAATATTGGCTTGATTTCTGTCATACATCAAACTTTTCTTGAGTTCTAAGGATTCTAATCACGTTACTATGAAGCCACTTTGGAGAGGGAGGAAGGTTTGACAGGAGTTGGGTGTGTCTGAATCCCCATGTATTCAATACAATGGACACAGAACAGAAAACATTAAGACTAATGTCACCCAGGCATTTTCTTTTCTGTCTTACATTTCAAACGGTTGTTCTAGATGGAAAAATACAAATATTCCTGAGCAATGGGAAAAGGCAAGCAAGCTGTTGTGGTTGTGGTGGTTGTTTGTTTCCACTTTGCATCTTAGTGAGTTTCCTAATAGTGCCTTTGACAAGTAACATGGTTTTCCGCTTGTGATCAAAATTGTTACAGAATAGGTGCCTCTCTTCTTGGTATCAGCTTTCTGTGTTACCCCAGGAGATTTTTTGTTTTTATTCATAAATTAAATCATCTAAAGCCGCGACTAAAAAGGGAGATGTTTTAAAGTGAATAATTACACCAAAATCATTTCATTAACCCTTCATTGCCCTCAAATCTGATTTAAAACGTTACCCCCAAAGAACATAGTTGGAAATATAGGAAATCTATCACAGTAAATGACGAGCTGGAAGAGTCATGCTCGCATGGCGTGTGATGGAAAAAATGCATCTTGAGGGGCACTGCCTGACCTTTTCAAGAAACCAGCAGTTGTAATTATGCACTAGAAACACACTGAGTTTCCAAAGAGACCAACGGAGAAAGACCTGAGGATAGCATATTACATCCAATGCACTTCTCTTCTTCTACGCGAAGTGTGCTGTGTAGTTTGTAACAGCAAGTCAGATGGAAAGCCTGTATTTGGATTTTGCACATTGTCTACCACCTTCCAAGTTTTCCTGTGATAATGGAGGTTATGCTAGTTTCTAATCTGTAAAAGACTGATGATGCTGTGCAGTCGTGTACATAAATTTATAAGCAGAGAGGTTGGCACATAGAAGACCCCTAAGAAACGTTAGCTCTTCAAGGTAAAATCAGCTCCTTGCCTTGCACTAAAGGAATTTGTCATCGAATGGAAAGCATAAAGATCTGGAAGAAGTTAGTTTTTGATTAATTTGGTTAACTGATGTTGATTCTAGGTATATTTGGAACCACTTATTTCCTCAATCACTGTCCATTTGGTTGTGATATTGCAGAACTATTCCTGGCCTCTGTTGTCCTCTAAAGTAGGAATATGTTATTGCTGGTGTCTGTTGCATTAGGTGACGTGAATAAAAGAGATGATGCTTATCTCATTCAATTTTAGAGCTCATCAACCATGGAAAGATTTAGCAGTTTAGCATATTGGGAAAACCTGTTCATAGTAGTCAGCTCAATTTGGGTCTAACATCTTATTTGTTTAGTAATATTAATGTATATAATTTCTATCTGTTCTTACTCTCATTATCCTTGCCTACAACAGTTATTAATATGCTGAGTACCTAATGGTGATTTCTTTTTCATTCCATTATTCTTGCCTTTTAGTTGGAAAGGAAAAGCTCTTCTTATTAATTTATTTACTTACATCAGTACAGACTTTTCATCATTAGTTTATTCTGTGGGTTATAATCCATTACTACTGTTAGGTATTTTGTTGCTCAGATTGTCCAAGAGTTGGCCTTTGGGAGTGCATCTTGGCCCCTGTACTATTTGGACATGCCCCTATCTTCTTTTGAACATTAATCTACTTTCACACACCACAAAGAATTATTCCAAGCCCTGTTTTTATTTTTTTCTACACCAGGCTTGGAATCAGCTATTTTTCCAGGGAGCTCTGGTTCCTTTTATTGAAGAATGGAATTTAGAAATTAAAGTCTGGATGCAAGGTGTGGTAATTTCTATCAAGATAGCATTACTCCTAGGTCCTCTCATCAGACAGGGCTAGGAAATTTTTTTTTTTTTTTTGGAAATTCTTATCTATATATTCCTACATTCACACATCTACATTTTTGTATTTATCTGTCTTGACATATATCTGGGAACACACAAATTCATGCTGATTCCTGTTGTCCTCTAAGTTAGGAATTCAATTAAATACTACAGAGTTCAGTCTAACATTCCTTCTTTCCTTATCCGGAATTCCTTTTTCCAGCATTGAGGAATGTGACTCCCATTACTTGCCGTCTATTTACCTATTTGTTCAGTCTCTTTATGTGCACAAAGTTGTTTCAGAATTGCTAAACTATACTCCTATGAAAACGAAACTTACGAAATAGAGGACACTATCTGTGGACAGATTCTTTAGTCTTTTTGAATTACAAAATACATAGTCAAAAAGTTATATTCCAGTTATTTATTTATTTTCTTCCTTCACTTATCTCAGTGTACTTATTTACTTTTAGTACAGTTGGATTCATTTGTTTGTATTCCCTTTTGGATTCCCCCAGCAATTCAGTGGGTTTCATTGATTTATGATTCATTCATCCTTTCATTTTAGGATACTCTAAAGGCCAGGACTATAACAAAAGCTGTCCTTAGAGCTGTGCTCTCCTCCCTCATCCTGTTAGCTCATTGCCATTCTCAGTCTTTTCATCCCAATCCCACCTTCCCCCTTTAAGTAATCAGTCTCGTAAGTTTCTAGTTTAGTCTTCCTGTATTTATTTTTGCGCATATAATCAGAGACATACATAGCTTCTTATATCCCCCCCTTTTTTTTTTCTTGCACAAAAGTAGCACACTGTAGATACTTGTATGTGCTTTTTTGTGTTCACCTAATAGTATATGCAGAAAATTTCCCCATATCACTTTTTGGAGATCTTTCTCATCTTTTTGGTAGCTGCATGGTTTCTGTGCTGTTAGGATATATAGCTTATTCAATCCTTCTATGCATGGGCAGTGAGGATATTTCCAGTATTTTGCTTTTAATAAGGAATGCTGAAATTAATAAACTTGTATAGATATATTTTTGTATTGTTGAAGGTATTATAATATTTATATAGTTTCTGGTATATAATAAATGTTAGTTACCAATCCTTCCAAGCATGAGAGGTCCTGAGCTACATTCTAGGAGGTTATTATTGACTGCTCATGTCCAGTGTATAAAGAGGAAAAAAAAATGTCCTAGGTTGGAAATCATGAGACAGTCTAAAGGACAAAGTCTACTAAGAGGAAAGAGAGGATTAAACTCGACATGACATAAAAGAATCTGCAAATCCAGTTGAACCAACGTGTTTGGGGAGAAGAAAATCAAAGTCAGAAGAAAAAGTCCAAGGCCACAGTGAATGGAGTACTTTCCTGAGACTGGATAGCAAACTATTGTTAAAACCACAAAAGAAGTAAATGATTCATTGAAGAAGGGCTGGCAAGTGTGCTCTTTTTGGGGGGAAAAAAAAAAATTCTTGACTATTATTGATGGAAATGTAATAGATTTAGGCTATGGGAAGTAAAATGATGACTTCTTCTCTTTCTGACATTTTTTGGTGATTGCATCTAGGGCTTCCTGACCCACATCCCTCCATTCAAGAATTCTCCCCTAAGACAGTTCTCCAATTTTTATAACTCCAAGTTGATGCATAATAAAAAATTATTTCTGGCTGTGTGTCTGTTCCTTTTTATCCTGGTTTGCCTTAAGTTAAAAAGATATTACGAGTCCATTAATGTAACAAAGGAAAACAGAAAATTGTTGAAAGTTCTCATTATGGTATCCAGGCATTTCTCCTACTAGGTGAAAGAGGTGTTTGACGCACCAATAAATACATTCATCCTCTGTGTCTAAATTCTAAAATAATTGAAAGTCAGACACAGACATCAGAGAGGCAGAAAACAAAACAGCATCTTTAATACAAACAAAACAAAAAATGAAGTAAACCAAAAAAAAAAAGAATTGGAGAATGTGGTTTAATCTCTGTGATACAGCGATCTTGTTAACACCACATCTCTATTAAAATTTCTGTGATACCGTGATCTTGTTAATGCCACGTCTCTAGCACAGGAGCAACAGGAAAATCAAAGGCTTCCTTCATGGGGATCTGTCTGGCGGAAAATAGAAGCTTCCTGCCAACAGATTCAGTGTAAAAGGGGTGGAGCTGAGCACACTCAGGTATACTTTCCAGACTCATCAGTCAGGTGACTTAATTCTGTTTCCATGTGCAGACTGGTTAAAGATGGGGGAAAGGAGAGTGCCCCTCTCCGTGGATAAATTAGTAGTGAGGAAAGTCGGTTCTTCTCTAATACTGCACACTCATCCACACCACTGGGAAAAGAACTCCCAGTACACATACTTCAAACGTGAGAGAGGAGAGCTTTTATACACCAAGTGCATTTTTCAAAGACGCTCTTTTTGCCTTCTGAGGTGGCCATATGTTCAAACTCTGGGTCTTATTGTATATATTTTGGTGCGTCAGGGCCCAGCTGGCTCCGCATCTCAGAAGAATGCTTGGTGGCAAAGCACTTAGCGAGGGTCCTGAGCTCCTAATCCATGATAATTAAACACCCCGGACTCCCACTGCTTCTGTCTCTCGTTTTGGGAGGGTTTTTACTTATTTTTAATTTTTTTTAAAAGTCAGATGCTGCTTTTACATCTTGAACTAATTATTCTTCCAGAGCTCCTTGATTTGTTTGTCTCATGCAGGGAGAGACAGGTACAAGAGTTAATTAAATACCTTCTTGTCAGACAGCCGATGAAATCTTCAGTGCCACTGGTATCTGGTGTGTATACGTGGCTGTGTGTGTTGATGTTGGTAATTTGTTCTTCTGTGAGGAGACTGAACAGCCGTATTGACCTTCTTTATTTTAGTGGCTGGGTGGACTTTGCTTTGAATAAGATCAAACCACGGCAGCACAGAAGCAAGGTGGCGGCAGGGGCCTAACTGGGTGGTTGAGCTGACAGCGCTCATAAGTAATTAGGGCCATGACATCGCCACAACCTCTTTCCTTGGCTCCGCATTGGACAGTGCGTCTCCAGAGCTATTTCATTGTGTCCTTTGTGCTGATGGGGATGGACACAGCCCATTGCCTACAAGGATATAGGAGGCTTTTGGAGAGAATTCTGTTGCTACAAGAGGAACAAGATTATTACAAGAGCAAATATCGGGATGAGGGACAGGGAGTGAGTGATTGGGATACTGGCAGGGCTTAAATGTCATCTGGGAGGAGAGGGCACTTTGTTTTCAACTTTATGTACAATAAAGAATTATTCCCAGGCTTTTTATATCTATGGTCACAGATATTGTTTATTTTAATTTCTTTTTAAATAAGTACATGTGTTGTCTTTGGGGAGAGGATAAGTGAGAGGAAGAAAGAGCAGATGTAAGTCTTTGAAATTTATCTCTGTTTCTAGTTTGTTTAAGAGACAAACTCTTGTTTCTGGAACGTTAAATCAGTTTTTCACAGCTAGCCAGATACATATAAGCTAGTTATACTTTTTTTTTTTACTAGAAGGATATGATTTAGGAAAATAAGTTTATTTCTTGTTTTATTTATTTTCGACTTTGAAATTTCCTGGTGGCTCAGCTGGTAAAGAATCTGCCTGCAATGCAGGAGATCTGGGTTCGATTCCTGGGTTGGGAAGATCCCCTGGAGAAGGGGTAGGTTACCCACTCCAGTATTCTGGCCTAGAAAATTCCACGGACTGTATAGTCCATGGGGTCACAAAAAGTTGGACACAACTGAGTGACTTTCACTTTGAAATCGCCAAGAAAAAGTGCCACACATTTCTTCATTTGATTAATGAGGAAGATTTCCGCCCCGCCCCCCCCCATCATAAAAAACAAACAAACAAACGGTAATGAATTGCTTGGAAGGGCCATGGCTGCCTTGTCTGGCATCCCTTCCCTCATTCATGCAACAAGATTTTGGGTTCATCATCCACATGTCTTGAAGAATATCTAGCTACTTTTTCTCCAGGATCATATTTATCTAAAACCAAGTGCAGGTCTCAGACCCTTGACCAATTAAGTAAAAGACCTCCTGCATCATGAAGTTTTCCCTGTTCATTCCAGCTACAAACCATCTTGCCTTGAGCACCTATACTGCAACCTGACCTCATCTATAATACTTTTCACATGTTACCTTTAATAGCTGTTCTGCTCTCTACAGGAAGGGACTTTGTCTTAAGTGGGCTGATGTATAAACTCAACATTCATTCAACAAGGTCCTGATTGCATGCAACTTACTTCTGGTTGGAGATGGGGGTGGGGAAGTTAGAAAAATAAGCAAGTAAATAAACATATGAACAGGTAGTAATAATTTCTGAAAAAAATAAAACAATGAGATGGTAGTGAGCTGAGGAGGGGGGATTGTCTGCAAGTAGAAGTAAGCTGTAGGTAAGTTGAATAGTCAGGGAAGACCTCTCTGTTGTGCAAAATGAAGCCTGAATGAAAAGACGGGACAGAAGATGCCAATATCTGGGATCAGGTGATTTTAGGGGAAAAGAAAAATAGTATGAGAAAGCCCCTTACATAATCATGAGCTTACTGTTATGTGTGGAAGGAGAATGGGAAATGGAAGAAGTTGAAGGTAAAGTTGGAAGGGCCACCAGGTAGCAAATAACATAGGAACTTGTCAGCTGTGAAAAGGAGGATCTTAGGTCCAAGGGTTACACAGACTGATTCTCATTAGTAGAGATCATTCTGGATGCTATGTAGGTCAGAATTGTGAGGGAGCCATCATAGAGGAGGAGGACCAGTTATGAGGATGAAGCATTAGTCCAGGTGAGAATGCATGGGGCTTGGACTAGGGTGGACTGTAGCATATAATGCTGAGCTTTGTTGAATAGTAATAAATTTACGGGTGATAAAATAAATGAAGAGGAAGCTTTTCCTGGGATGAGAATATCTCCATTTTGGAAACTTCCTTTCATAAATCGAAAATCTGAGGCAGTCCTAACCCAAACCCTAATTCACACTCTTACCCTAACCCAAATCCTAACCCTACTCAAACTCAAAGGATTATACTGGGGAAAAACCTTATTCTTCTTTGGACATTTTGATACAGGTTTGAAAAAAAAAATGCATTTTTAAAGATGGACCAAAGACTCCGAAATTTATTAGAGCAAAAAACATAGATTCTATATCTTAATTAATATTCTCCAAGTAAGGGGCCCTCCTCTCTCTTTTTTGTCCAAACAGAGCTGAATAAACTATGGAGAATCTAGGCAGATGCAGTGCTAAATTAAATAGGCCAGAAATTACAAAAATCAAGAGAACCTATGTTTCATTATCCTACAATGCCCCTGATTATATCAGTTGCAGAGCCTTGAAATACCCACCTCAGTACTCCAGTAGGATTCTATTTACCTGGTTTCCTTGGGCTTTTTTGTCCTCTTGAGAAATCACTTCTCTGTTTATCTGTGAATTTTGCCTCCAAAAATTAAAATGAAATATTCGGAAAAGCATAGTTGGAGTCTTAATATTGTACTCTCAACACCTATGAAGTCATGCATACAGCAGTGTTCAATAAATGTTTTGGGGTGCTACTAATGAGAAAATCAACACCCCTAAAATGACCTCTGTACTTTGACATGAGGGGAGGGCATTTATCTGATGAAGGAATTCTTACTAGGTCATCTCAAGTCACAGGCAGGTGGATAGTTCTCTCTAGAGGATTATGACACATGACCTCCTGCTTGGAAATCTTGACCCTGGCCCATTGATCTTATTTACATAGCATTTTTGACAATCCCTTCTCTGTCCAAGGGCAGTGACAGGCTGATATGCTAAAAGCTAATAGTTTTTTCTTCTGCCTGCACTATTCAATCCTAAGAAGAAAGATGCCATGTCAATAAAATACGTTTTTATTCCTTTTGCATTATCCAGCGAGAATAAGATGGGCCAAGCCACTTAACTGCCTTGAAGCTGTGGCATTCGGCAACCCTGACCGCTCTCTTAGCCTGAGCTAAATGTGCAGTGACCTCAGGTGAAGATTTTCATTGACCCTTCCTAAATGCGTAACCCTCCATTCCTCCAGCATCTTAAATGTTTGCTTTGCAAATAGAAATGTCAAAAGGTTTATTTATGAATTTATATCACTAGAGTGACCCAGCAGAAAAATTTGGCCCAAGAATTTATTTATTGGGGGAATGGTTCATAAGCTCGGAGTTAGCTGGAGGGATGTGGATAAAAGTAAAAGATGGCCATGGTTTCCTAAAAGGCAGTGCTCTCCACCCTCTGTGTCACCTTGTCAGAGGTGCTGGCCCTTGCTTTGAGCTGGACGATGAGCTGCCTGTATAGTCTGCTTTGGGGAAGCGTGATGAGAATCAGCACAGAGATGGAGATTTTTAAAGATGTTTTATTAATGTGTCCCTTGACTGTTCATTTGCAAAGGATTTACAAATGCTTTATCAATTATTAATGGTCTTGATACCTAGCTTTAAAAAAAAAAATTCCTTCAAGTTGGGAAGGATATGGGCATTGAATAATTCACACCCAGTGCCACTTCTACTAAACTAATACCTTTTAACAGATAAGGCCAGAGTAATCTGGATTAAATTTGTTTATCTCTGGGTTTGTCTCCTTTCCCTTCCTTTACGCATAGAGACTATACCTTCAAGAACAAGGCATGTCATCTTGCTGTTAAAATTGGAACCTGGGAGCCAGGTTTCAGGCTCATGTTTCCCCTGACCTTGGGTAACAGTTGGAAAGTCATTTAATAGGTCTCTCTTCTTGATGTTTTCAGATTCCTCTGGATTTTTTTCTGCTACTCATTTCTAAATGAATTATTAAAGATGAATTTAACCAGCCACCCGTTAGTTTGCACTTTTCTCACTCTTCATATATCACTTTTGGCCTGTTTTGATTTTTTTTTTTTCTTTTTTTTTGCTTGCGAAGATTGAAACCATGACTAATTCTGTATTCTGACTCTCGGTAGATGTTTTTTCTGCTTTCTCACTTCCTCACACTTCCATTTTGTTGCTTTTAACCAAATGCAGTTAGAAATCAAAGGGCATTTTACATTCCACGTGTGTGTGTGTGTTGTATGTGTGTGTGTGTGTGTGTGTGTAAATGTATGGATTTTTCAAGGTCAAGAAGCATAGTGCATTTTCAGATAGATCAACTTCAAGATAGTAGGAATTTAGAGTGGGAAAAACTTAACATGAGCATCATGCAGTGACTAAAGATGAAACCATAATTTGTCAAAGTCCCTTGTCTGAGTTGTGAATAACCTGACTGTAGAAATTAGTCTTGGCAAGCACATCCAGGAAACTATGCTTATTTTTAAAAAGTTTTAAAGTTTTTTTGGAACACATTCAAGCCTATTTGTTTACTTATTGCTTTGGGCTGCTTTCACATATCTCCAGATGTGTAGTTATAACATGTGGAGGGGTCATGTAACAGATCATGTGACCAACAAAACTGTATGTGTGTGTGTGTGTGTATGCTTAGTCACTCAATGATGTCCAACTGTTTGTGACCCCATGAACATGGGATTCTCCAGGCAAGAATATTGGAGTGGGTTGCCATTTCCTTCTCCATATATATATATATTTTTTTTCTCTTGATTTTTATGGAAGAAGTTTGCTGACATTTAATCTGCAGAAACAGACATGTAAAGTGCCCTGTACTGTGTGTAGGGCTAGTGGTGCTAAGACAGGGTTGCCAGGTGGTTTTCTCCCCCTAAACCCCCGTATGCCTTTCTAATAAGTGCCTCTGTGTCCCATAAACAGTGTTTACTTTGTAGTCAAAGACATCACAATGGTTTAATCGTTGATTTCACTGTAGTGGAATCTACCTTCCTCATCTGGACATCTTTTTTTAATTAGTGAGTAGGTTGAAAAATGATAATAGTAAGACAGTATGGGATCTTTCAGAAGTCTATAAAAATTGTAATGGAAATAATAAGAGCAGTAATAAATTCCTACAAAGTTCCCTATACTCTGGGCTCTATTCTAAATGTAAAATAAGTTGTTCAAAATTTAAAATAATGTTATGACTGGTTATTTTTATTACCATCACCACCATTTTATAGATAAGGAAATAAAAGTACACAGAGGTTGAGTCATGAGTCCAACCAAGCTCAAGAAGCTGGTGTGTGACAAAGCTGGGATTTAAATCCAGGTAGTCTGCCTCCATCAGTCCCGTTTATATTCCCTATAAAATGTACTTCAGCTTTTGCAGTTGATAATATCCAGAAGTGTCATGATGTCCAATAGTATGCTCTAATGATGGACATGTTTCAGCTAATGGAAAATAGAACATACCAAATGAGAATTACCATGCTAAACAATTTTTATAGTAGATTTAACCCCCACACTCTACCAACTATCTAAATTAATGATTTTAAAAGTATATCCAGAGTTCACAGCTCTGAATTATAATAATCAACTCCTTACTTGGCAACGAGTAAAGCCTTGGCTAATAAAGGATTCTAAGAAGAAAAATAAAGCCTTAAAATAGGAAACATGCTGAAGTTTTTTAATCAAATTCCCATAACACAGTTGGGGAGAGAGGAATATATATGGACATGACTGAACAGGTGATTAGTTACATGCCTTAAGATGGAGAAGTCCATTCTGGAAATTTACAAGCATATCCCAAAGTCAAGACATTAGGCTAGTTCATGACTTGATTCATGCAGTTTTCTCTTGTCAAGTCTCTTTTTCTAGCCTTAGTTAGGTTGAAACAAACAATGTACGTGCATCATTTTCCCTGAAGCTCTCTCAGAAATGTCTTATCACAAAGCAGTTGCCAAACTCTTCTTTCCAGTCTCTGATTTTAATTGGTTCACCTCTTGTCATTGAGAAATCACTTTGTTTGGAATTTTCAAGATACCTTTTATTCTGCTCACACAAATACATTAATGTGTTCTGTGCTGTGGCAGCAACATAAAATAAAACTTTTTTCTTCCTGCCCTGAAATTACCAGCTTAGTACTGAGAATAATGATATGCCTTTAAAATGCCTGCAATTGAAAAAGGAAATGCTTTCTGGATGAATTGTATTCTTACTTGTTTTTACTCATGTGATCTTTAACATCCCCCACTCCCATGTCATCACTGAATCATAGAAGCATTAGAAATGATTCCCTAAGTCCTCTCCCAGCCCCTGTTCCTGTGTTCAGGAAGCACTTCCTGTAGACCGTCTTGGAGAGATCCATTCATCCTTTCATTCAGTAGTTACTGAATGCTTGCCATGCGCCCCAAACCCCCGCCTAGCCCAGGTGACATGAAAGATGAAGAGACAGTGCCTCTTCTTTTGATGAGCTCGCTCTCTGGAGAAGACAGATACAAAGGATAAAAAGAAAGGTGGACATTATGATAAATACTTGCATAGATCCTAGCTGGGGAAAATCTCAGAGGACACAGTAGTTTATTGTGCCTCAGGGAGGGAGAAGAAACAGCTTCACCAGGAAGTTGATACTTAAAGATGCCCAAGTAAGGCCATTAACAACTCTCTTTTAATTTAAAATGATAGATTTAAAATCAAATGAGGACATAGTAACAGTTATTTTTAAATTTTAAAAATTAAAAGTATGCATTCAAGAAATGGTTGGCTAAGTGAATGACAGTCCTTGGCATTCACTGGAGAGTAGGCCCCATAATGAAGCAGATTAATTTTTGTTAGCCAAGGACTTACACATTTTTTTTTTTTTTAAGGTTATTCTGAAATCAGGGTTTTCTTCTAAATGAACTTTATATTCTCTTTCACCCATGGACCCTGAAAGATGTGGATTGGATTGAAGCTTTCCAGTCTGTTCCTCTGTGATAATGGTTTACCTCTGGATTCACAACCTTTCATTGTCACTGGAGCTTTAAAGTCCTGATCTGGGAAGGCAAGAATGTACCCCATTCCTCCAGAAGTTCCTGTCTATTCTTGGCCCTTTGTTCTTCCAAGTAAATTTTATGATGATACTATGTTGTCCATATCAAGTTCATAAAGACTTAGGAATTATTACCTATGGATTGATGGTATAGGTAAACTTAGTTAGAATTTATATTATCACAGTATTCTTCTCCATGAAATAATACATATTTTCATTTACTTAGACCTTTTAAAATGTCTGTTCAGACAGTTTTATACTTCTTTTCTCTTCCCTTTCCTTCTCCTCTCTGTAGAATTCTGAAAGTAACCTCGAGACACCTGCTCTCCCAGGGCCCAGATTTCTCAGGTCAGTTCAGTTGCACAGTCGTGTCTGACTCTTTGCGACTCCTATGTACTGCATCATGCCAGACTTCCCTGTCAATTACCAACTCCCAGAGTTTATGCAAACTCATGTCCATTGAGTCAGTGATACCATCCAACGATCTCATCCTCCATCGTCCCCTTCTCCTCCCGCCTTCAATCTTTCCCAGCATCAGGGTCTTTTCCAATGAGTCAGTTCTTCCCATCAGGTGGCCAAAGTCTTGGGAGTTTCAGCTTCAGCTTCAGTTCTTCCAATGAATATTCAGGACTGATTTCCTTTAGGATGGACAGGTTGGATCTCCGAACAGTCCAAGGGACTGTCAAGAGTCTTCCCCAACACCACAGGTCAAAAGCATCGATTCTTCAGCACTCAGCTTTCTTCATAGTCCAACTCTCACATCCATACATGACTACTGGAAAAACCATAGCTTTGACTAGATGGACCTCTGTAGGCAAAGTAATGTCTCTGCTTTTAATATGCTATCTAGGCTGGTCATAACTTTTCTTCCAAGGAGTAAGCGTCTTTTAATTACATGCTGGAGTCACCATTTGCAGTGATTTTGGAGCCCCCCAAAATAAAGTCTGTCACTGTTTCCCCATCTATTTGCCATGAAGTGATGGGGCTAGTTGCCATGATCAGTTTTCTGAATGTTGAGATTTAAGCCAACTTTTTCACTCTCCTCTTTGACTTTTATCAAGAGGCTCTTTAGTTCTTCTCTTTCTGCCATGAGGGTGGTATCATCTGCATATTTGAGGTTATTGTATTTCTCCTGGCAATCTTGATTCCAGCTTGTGCTTCATCCAGCCCAGCGTTTCTCATGATGTACTCTGCATATAAGTTAAATAAGCAGGATGACAGTATACAACCGTGACGTACTCCTTTCTCTATTTGGAACCAGTCTGTTGTTCCATGTCCAGTTCTAACTGTTACTTCCTGACCTGGATACAGATTTCTCAAGAGGCAGGTCTGGTATTCCCATCTCTTTAAGAATTTTGCACAGTTTGTTATCCACACAGTCAAAGGCTTTGGCATAGTCAATAAAACAGAAGTAGATGTTTTTCTGGACCTCTTCCTTTTTCCAGGGGATGTTGGCAATTTGATGTCTGGTTTCTCTGTCTTTTCTAAATCCAGCTTGAACATCTGGAATTTCATGGTTCACATCCTGTTGAATCCTGGCTTGGAGAATTTTGAGCATTACTTTGCTAGCATGTGAGATGAGTGCAATTGTGTGGTAGTTTGAGCATACTTTGGCTTTGCCTTTCTTTGGGATTGGAATAAAAACCGACCTTTTCCAGTCCTGTGGCCACTGCTGAGTTTTCCAAATTTGCTGGAGTATTGAGTGAAGCACTTTCACAGCATCATCTTTTAGGATTTGAAATGGCTTAACCGGAATTTCATCACCTGCACTAGCTTTGTTCGTAGTGATGCTTCCTAAGGCCCACTTGACTTCGCATTCCAGGATGTCTGGCTCTAGGTGAGTGATCACACCATTGTGATTATCTGGGTCTTGAAGATCTTTTTTGTGCAGTTCTTTTGTGTATTCTTGCCACCTCTTCTTAATATCTTATGCTTCTGTTAGGTTCATGCCATTTCTGACCTTTATTGTGCCCATCTTTGCATGAAATGTTCCCTTGGTATCTCTAATTTTCTTGAAGAGATCTCTAGTCTTTCCCATTCTGTTGTTTTCCTCTATTTCTTTGCATTGATCACTGAGGAAGGCTCTCTTATTTCTCCTTGCTATTCTTTGGAACTCTGCATTCAGATGGGTGTATCTTTCCTTTTTTCCTTTGCCTTTCACTTCTCTTCTTTTCACAACTATTTGTAAGGCCTCCTCAGACAACCATTTTGCCTTATTGCATTTCTTTTTCTTGGGGATGGTCTTGATCCTTTTCTCTTATCTAATGTCAGGAACCTCCACCCATAGTTCTTCAGGCACTCTGTTAGGTCTAATCCCTTGAATCTATTTCTTACTTCCGCTGCATAATCATAAGGGATTTGATTTAGGTTATACCTGAATGGTCTAGTGGTTTTCCTTACTTTCTTCAATTTAAGTCTGAATTTGGCAATAAGGAGTTCATGATCTGAGCCACAGTCAGCTCCCAGTTTCATTTTTACTGACTGTATAGAGCTTCTCCATCTTTGGCTGCAAATAATATAATCAATCTGATTTTGGTGTTGACCATCTGGTGATGTCCATGTGTAGCGTCTTCTCTTGTGTTGTTGGAAGGGGGTGTTTGCTATGACCAGTGCGTTCTCTTGGCAGAACTCTGTTAGCATTTGCCCTGCTTCATTCTGTACTCCAAGGCCAAATTTGCCTTGTATCCAGGTATCTCTTGACTACCTACTTTTGCATTCCAGTCCCCTATAATGAAAAGGACATATTTTTTGGGTGTTAATTCTAGGAGGTCTTGTTGGTCTTCCATGAACCATTCAGCTTCAGCTTCTTCAGCATTGCTGGTCGAGGCATAGACTTGGATTACTGTGATATTAAATGGCTTGCCTTGGAAATGAACAGAGATCATTCTGTCGTTTTTGAGATTGCATCCAAGTACTGCATTTCAGACTCTCATTGACTATCATGGCTACTCCATTTCTTCTAAGGGATTCTTGCCCCCAGTAGTAGAAATAGTGGTCATCTGATTTAAAGTCACCCATTCCAGTCAATTTTAGTTTACTGATTTCTAAAATGTTGGCATTCACTCTTGCCATCTCCTGTTTGATCACTTCCAATTTACCTTGATTTGTGGACCTAACATTCCAGGTTCCTATGCAATGTTGCTGACTTTACTTCCATCACCAGTCACGTCCCCAACTGGGTGTTGTTTTTGCTTTGACTCCGTCTCTTCATTCTTTCTGGAGTTATTTCTCCACTGATCTCCAGTAGCATATTGGGCACCTAACGACCTGGGGAGTTCATCTTTCAGTGTCCTATCTCTTTGCTTTTTTGTACTGTTCATGGGGTTCTCAAGGCAAGAATGCTGAAGTGGTTTGCCATTCCCTTCTCCAGTGGACCACATTTTGTCAGAACTCTTCACCATGACCTGTCCATCTTGGGTGGCCCTACAAGCATGGGCCATAGTTTCACTGAGTTAGACAAGGCTGTGGTTCATGTGATCAGATTGGTTAGTTTTCTGTAATTGTGGTTTTCAGTCTATCTGCCCTCTGATGAAGAAGGATAAGAGGCTTATGGAAGCTTCCTGATGGGAGAGACTGACTGACAGGAAAACTGGGTCTTGTTCTGATGGATGGGGCCATGCTCAGTAAATCTTTAATCCAATTTTCTGTTGATGGGCGGGTCTGTGTTCCCTCCCTGTTATTTACCTGGGGCCAAAATGGTGGAGGTAAAGAAGACAATGGTGACCTCCTTAAAAAGGTCCCATGTATGCACTACTACACTCAGTGCCCCCAACTCTGCAGCAGGCCACCGCTGACCCATGCCTCTGCTGGAGACTCTGGACACTCACGGGCAAGTCTGGGTCAGTCTCTTGTGGGGACCCTTTCTCCTCGGATCTGGTGCACACAAGCTTCTGTTGTGCCCTCAAAGAGTCTATTTCCCTAGTCCTGTGTAAGTTCTGGCAGCTCTATGGTGGGGTAATGGTGACCTCCTCCAATAGGGCTTATGTCATACCCAGGTCTTCCACACCCAGAGGCCCTGCCTCTTTGGCAGGTCACTGCTGACCCATATCTCCACAGGAGACACTCAAACACAGTTCTGTCTCAGTCTCTGTGGGGTTTTTGGGTCCTGGTGTGCACAAAGTATGTTTGAGCCCTCTCAGCATCTCTGGCGGGTATGGATTTGATTCTAAATGTGATTTTTGCCCCTCCTACCCTCTTGGACTTCTCCTTTGCCCTTGGACATGGGTATCTCTCCACAGCTGCTATTCCAGCTCCAGATTTCTAAAAATGCCTAAATCCAATTGAAGTTCAAGACCCTATTTTTTTCCCCTCTGACGCCTTCCCTGGTAAATTTTATCCCATCATGATCCCTTTCTTGCTCTTTTTCCCCTTCCACATATATTTTTGCTGGACTTCAGTGTGCAGTTGTAATAAGGCCTTTTCAGTGGTCTTTGGTTCTGTGTTCTTTTTTTTGTTGCTTGTCGTGTCTTTTCTCTTGTAGAGCCTATGACTGCTCTGCTTTGTCATTCCTCCAGTGGACTTAGTAAAGAGCTTGACATTAGTTAGGCTGACATTCAAAATTGTTTATTGAAGGAACAAAAGACTTCCACAAGTGGTTCTTTTATCCGAAGAGTCTCTTATTTTTAGAGTCAACCCCACTTGGTGATGGATCATGAGGAAAAAAAGCGTTCCCCTGTCTCTGTTACTTCTTTCAGAATTGTCAACATGGCTTTCTTCACACTGAAGATAAATAATCTATCACTTAGCATCAAACTATTTGCTTTTCAAATTGAATATCTCAGAATAATAAATCATAAGAGAAAGGCCATGAATCAAAAATGCCACCTGAACACATCCTAGTTTTTTTTTCCCCTTCAGCACAGCCCAAAGTGACTGCTACATTGGAATGAATCATCAGATAATCAACACAAAAGGCCTCATTTAAGTTCATTATTCACAGCAAAAGGCTGGCTTTGAGTCCTGATACACTTCAGAACTTTGGTTTACAGAGATAATAAAAACATTGAAAGATATGTCAGACTAACCTGAGCGTTCCCATCTCTGTATGCATGGTGTGATCCTCAGGGGGCCTCAGTCTCTTGGGGCAGCCTCCTCCTCAGCTCACATCCTCTAAACAACCTCTTCCCCTGGCAGTGCCTCTGGACAGTGGTTACTCTGTGCTTTGGTTAAACAGCGACACTACTCATTCTTTCTTCATCCCTCTGTCAAGTCAAATAATACACTTAAAAAAAATCCCAATATCACTGTGAAAAAGGGAGCAGATTTCTTTGGTCATATATTCATTCAACAAACATTGAAAGTCCACCCTGCCTGGGAGAGTGTGCTTGTTGTGGAGGAAAGATGAGTGGATCAGACTTGACCCACCCACAGCGTACACTGACGATGAAAAGTGGACAGACAACTTTACACACAAAGCTGGTCCAGCGGAGACACGAGAGAGATGTCACAGAGCGGCACAGAGGGCTGCTGCCTGAACAGACCCTCAGAGCAGGACACATTCAGAGGGTGAAAAATGTGCTGTGGAAGTGAGGGCTTGGGAAGAAGGGCACCATCTCTGTAAGAGACCTCTATTCTATTGTTATAATACCTGCCTACATAGCAGTGTTCTTCAAGGCTTTGAGGTCGAGATTGCCATCCTCCCACCAGAGTGAGAAGTCTACTGTCCTTTAAACTCAGTGCCCATTCCCATCGGGATGACACCAAAATCGCACATGCCGCCTTCTCCTCCCTGTTTTTGTAAGATATTCCTATTAGCCTCCTTGAAAGTGGTCATCTCTCTATTACTCTGAAGCGTTCCCACATCCTGTCCTCTGCACACACACACACACACCCCCCCCCCCCCCGCCCCAACCTCCCAACGTCTCCCTCCATGAAATGCAGCTCTGACCGACAACAACAAAAAACACTTCTCAATTACTAAACTTCTTTTCTCAATACTTTAACTGACATTTGTCGATCTTTTGAGGATCCTGCCTCCTTTAATACCCTCTGAGGTGGTGGTTGTTTATCTTCTCGAACATCCTATCCTCAAACTAGAGATGGATCTAGAGTCATCCTTGCTACCCGCTGCTGCCTTCAGATCGTTATCCTACCAATATAATTTTAACAGCCTATCCCTTTGAGGCCCATGACATTCTGTTATATCATCCTCTTCTGCTCTTCACTATTATCATTTATCATGCCTCTGATAACTCCTTTTCATTCATCAAAAACGTTGTACCTAGAACAAGCTTCTTCCCTGCTCCATGGGGTGCTTTCAGTTGGAACAACATTAACATCCATTTCCCTGACTCATGCAAACATGCCTCTCAGTTCCTCACCTCATTTCCAAGGACATTCTCCCCCCTGCCTTGGCTGCTTCATTATTTATAACTGCTCCACCTCTAAAACATCAATTAAACATCTCATGTCAGCCACAGCCTTTTTCTGTATCCAAGTTGTTTCTTGTGTAACTACCACGACTACTCACTTGGAAAAATCATCTTTCTGGTTTACTCTCGGAAAAACTTCTAGTTTTCTGTTACTGTTGAGGTGTCCCCTCTTCCTCGACAACAGAAAACTTGTATGTTGTCTTGGTACATGAACATCTGGAGTAAATACCAAATTTAATCTTGCTCTCTTAACCAACCAGCAGTTTCAGGAGCAGGTGGGATGAATTTCTTTACCTTGAAATAGAGAATGCAAGGAGTGTCCACGCTGGGAAATCTTAGGATTTGAATTAAGCTGGTGCAGTGCGACCGGCAAATGCCCAGTGTTCCTCCAGCACAATCTCAGTCGGTCTAATAGCAGGAGACAGCAGATGTCCTCGGAGTTCCAGACAGACATAGGATCCAGAATCATCCCTGTCTGTATGTGACCAGGAGTGGACAGCTACTGCGTAGTGGAAAGGTGCAGCCAGGACTTGGACAAATGTGGATCGCATAGCCAGACGCTTCGACCTCCCAGCATGATGGTTACACAGGTCATTTCACTAACCTTGAAATAACGGAGCGTCATGTCTTATATGGTTGAAATGCTTGGACTCTGTGCGTTGGGTTACAGCACAGTCTTCTGAAACCATGCTCTGTCTCCCCTACTCTTTGACCCTGGGTAATCAATCGGGTTTCACTCTCCCACACTTGACTGAAGCTATTTTTGGCAAGGTCGCTGGTGATAACCAGAGTGCTAAATTGACTATACAAATTGTTTGTCTTTATTTTACTTGACCTGCATTCAACATACTTGACCACATCCGCTTTTTTTTTTTCTAAAACACTTCTAACTTGGATTCCATGACAACATCCTCTTATTTATTTTTTTCCCTTACCTCTAGGGCTATTCTTTCTTAAATTTCTTTGATGTCTGACTTCTTCCATCTGACCTCTAAGTACTGAAGCTCTTCAGGGCTCTATCCTAAATCCTTCTGTCTAGATGATCTCATTCACTTCCATGGACTTAAGTAGCATATTGATGTTGATTATTCTCAAGTTTATATTTCTACTATGTAAGTCTCTTTGGCATTTTATGATTGCATATCCAATGGTCATCTGGGCTTGATTTTCTTAAATTTTATTAGGACAAGATTTTATTATAAAAATCTTTTCCCCTCTTCCCATGTGCCCTAGAAATAACCCCATTCTTTCTGAATTTTCCATCTAAGCAATTCTCAAGGGTACTGTATTCAGAAACTAAGGGGTCATCCTTGATTCTTTTCTTATTTCCCATTAATTATGTGTGTAAGTTATATTTCTGAGTCATCCACTTCCTCTATTTCCAAAATCATGCCCTTAGACAACCACCATCTCTGATCTGAACTACTGTGGTTGACTGCTACTGACTGATCTCTCAGTGACTTCCTTTCCCTCCATCTCTTCTCCACATCTTAGGAAAAGGGGTCATCTTTGGGGTAAATTAAGTAATGTTTCCCTGTACAAAATCCCTCAGTGGCTTCCCTATCAGTGCAGAAGAAACCCTGATTTTTTAATCCATCCCTGCATGATATGGTCTCAGAAATAAATCACTATCCCCATTTCTCACTGGAAGGTGGCCCCGCCAAAGGTTCCTTTAACATGCAGGGTCTTTGTCATTGCAGAACTTTTGTATTTGCTCCCTCTATGAGATTATTTCCCTCTGCCCTCCTTTCTGTGGGTCTCAGCATAAATGCAACCTCTTCAAGGAAGACTTCCTTGATCATCCCAATTAAAATTGGTCTCTTCAGGGACTTTTTTATTTCAGCCTTTTTTAGCACTTAGTTTCATGTGGAAGTGAAACAAAGTGCTAATATTTATTCTTCATCAGTATTCTTAACATTACCACAGGGCCTGGTACCTAGTGGACAATCACTGTGGGTACTAGACTTTTTCTATCCAGGAATTATCAGAAGGAGTTATCATAGAGGAAATACATTTATAATTTTACTTGGCAGTTTCTGGCATATTTTATGAACTCAATAAATGTTAACTGTTAGTCCCTGTTACTATATCTGTGATTTAAGTCTCACTTCCCTGAGAGCTCAGTTGGTAAAGAATCCACCTGCAATGCCGGAGATGCTGGTTCAGTTCTTGGGTTGAGAAGATCCCCTGGAGAAAGGATAGGCTACCCACTCCAGTATTCTTGGGCTTCCCTTGTGGCTCAACTGTAAAGAATCTGCCTGCAGTGTGGGAGACCTGGGTTTGATCCCTGGGTTGGGAAGATCCCCTGGAGAAGGGAAAGGCTACCGACTCCAGTTTTCTGGCCTGGAGAATTCCAGGGGGGTGCAAAGAGTCATCAGACATGACTGAGCAACATTTATTTTCACTTTGCCAATAACAGATTTCTTTCCCAGGTGACAAATCCAGCCTCGGCTAAGGTTCATACTATCTCAACTCTCTCATTGTCAAACCATGGCATGTCCAAGGTATAGTTTGCATCTGAATCACGAGGGAAGACTATTCTACATGCACATTCCTAGGACACATCCCCAGAGACTCTTTCATTATACATGTGGGGAAAGATTCAGAAATATGTGCTTATAATAAACACTCCAGGCTTTTATTTATGAAGATGGGGGTTCTAGGACATCAATTGGGAATAAGTTGACATGGGATCAATCTATTTCCTCCTCATTGTTGTTCAGTCACTAAGTCTTCTCCAACTCTTGACCCCATGGACACTGCAGCACACCAGGTTTCCCTATCCTTCACTGTCTCCCAGAGTTTGCTCAAACACATGTTCATTGAGTCAGTGATTCCATCCAACCATCTCATCCTCTCTTGCCCCCTTCTCCTCTTGCCCTCCATCTTCCCCAGGATCATGGTCTTTTCCAGTGAGTTAGCTCTTCGCCTCAGGGGGCCAAAGTATTGAAGCTTCCAATATTCCAATGAATATTCAGGACTGATTTCCTTTAGGATTGCCTTGCAGTTCAAGGGACTCTCAAGAGTCTTCTCCAACACCACAGTTCAAAAGTACCAGTTCTTCACTGCTCAGCTTTCTTTATGGTCCAGCTCTCACTTCCATACATGACTACTGGAAAAACCATAGCTTTGACTATACAGACCTTTGTTGACAAAGCAGTGTCTCTGCTTTTTAATAGACTGTCTAGGTTTCCAATATTTTTAGCTTATCTTGTAGGGTTGACAAGAAATGTTTTTGCTGAACAGGAAGGAGGTTTGTTAAAGAGAAACTTTATAAGGAAATGTATGAAAAGAGGGCTTGTTATAGAAGACCATGAGATAAGGAAACGCATTGGAGAGAGTCAGTAAGCATCAGAGCCTTAAAGCTTTGTCGAAACAGACTTTTCTCTCTCATCTCTGTCTCTCTCCTTTCTTCCTTCCCTCTTTCTTTCTATCTCTCTCTATATCTGCTTCCCAGTTCTTTGTCATTCATTGATCTTTCTACTCATATTTGTGTGGGTACAAAATATCTATATCAGTAACATCATCACTATATACAAAAATCTGTAAAGCTTTGAAAGATAGCTAAAGGGATCCTTAGTTCTTTTGTTGAGGCTGGGCTTAGTCACTCAGTCATGTCCAACTCTTTGCGACCCCATAGACTGTAGCCCACCAGACTCCTCTGTCCATGGGATTCTCCAGGCAAGAATACTGGAGTGGGTTGCCATGCCCTTCTCCAGGGGATCTTCCCAACCCCTTTGTGAGGCTAAATCTGCTATATAGGGTTCTTAGTCCTAAAAGGGAGTAGCTGTTATACAAGTCATGAATATGCTACACAGCACATTGATCTTGATAACATCCAACATGTCTATTTAATTGTTCTATCAATGCAATCTATGTTTTGCCTCTTCCTTCTCTGCACCATTGGTAACTACAGCCGAGTGACAATGGAGAAAAAAAATCTCATATACCAAAAAACTTTCTAATATGTAACACATTTCTTACCAAAAACTGTTTAAATCTTGAGTTTTGTTATGTGAATCAGTGGATTTTATCGTCAAAATCATTTTCTTCTATTTATCCACAGACAAATTTAATTGAATCATTGGGGTTGAATGTCATGCTTCTGAATTGACTTTATTAAAAACCAAAAGATCAGATTTTTTTGAGCATTTCTCCATGAGGTTGAGTGTCAAAATGTAAGCCTTTAATTTGAAACAAGAATAAAACAAGAAATTCTTTGTTTTCCAGCTCTTTCTTAAGAAAGGAGATGTACACGTTGATCCACCGTCTGTAATCAGATTGTTATCACAAAGGTGTTTGTTGGTGACAGAAGTGGCCCATCAAATTCTAACCTTGCACTTTCAATATGAATTCTGCTGTCTCCTTTGAGGGTTATAGTAATGAATGCTTTCATTTTAAGTGCAATAGAATAAGCATCCTCAGGAAAGATCAGAATTTCTTTGTTGTATTTACATCAAATCTTCCCTCAATTGTCGCCATTTAGCTGCCAGTGTAATTGTAGATGATACCCTGTGTCTGGATGTCACAGAATCAAAAATGATTGAGCAGAAGCAATTGCTAACTCTCCTTACTTACCTTAGTAGAAAGTTGACAATAAATTGAGAAGAGGGCACTCAGGTGAATTACTTCAGAGAAGGTGTGTGCTGAGGGGTATTGCCTTTATTGCCTGCAGGAAGTACTGGAAGACTCAAATCCCTCAATGATTTATCCTCAAATTATCTTCCTAACTTCCACACTCCTGACAGTTCCCATAGATCTTTAACTCAGAACACATCAACCTAACCTGTTCCTGATCGTACTGGTGACTGGGTCTGTTGCAGTGCAAGTAACCAACATTCTAATAGTGTAATTGCTTAGTTGATGAATATTTATGGGTTCCATCATGTTCCATGTATTATGCTAAGCACCAGAGATACAGGAATGAATAAGACATTTGTGATCACTAATGCATGAACTTTCAGTCTAGTAGAAAAAAATGAGACACAGTTAAACAAGGAATTATCATAAATTCTGAAAATAATATGTAGTGAGCATATTAGGAAGTATTAGCAAATGAAAAGGAAGATTGATCTCCTGTATCTACTAAATTAGTATAGGCATTCCAGGGGCAGAGATAGAAAGGTTGAAGCTGGATTGAGGAATTGGGAAAACAAAGAAGTATGAGAACTTCAGGAAGAAAACACCACATATTCAGATGACCTAGGAGAGCACATTTGAATATCTAAAAGAAGTGTAATACAGGTAGAGTGTAAGAGTGTGTGGAGCTTAATGAGAGACCCTAGAAATAGCTAAGAGTTACATTATGGAGGAACGACTCAAGAAGTTTGGGTCTCATACTGATACCAATGGAAAGCTGTAGAAAGCTTTTAAGCAGGAAAGTGAAATCATTATATCCTTGCTATTGAAAAGTTCACCCTGAAAAGAACCTAGGGGATGACTAGATAGAGAAAAAGACTCAAGAGGAAAGAGGAAATGAATGCTTGATATGTGAAGCTTAGCAGTTTAGAGCTTGTTAGACATTTAATTTCCCAGGATAATGACAGGACTTGGCATGGAGAAAGAGACAGTGAACCAGAAACTAAATTCTTAAAGAGTGAGACAGCAGATGATAACAGTGAGGAGTAGCAGTGGAAGATTCAGTCTATGTATTTCAAGCCTTTGCTTGGATTATGTCTTAACAACATCTTTTAGCCAAATCAAAGGCATGGCAAAGCTCACAGTCAATGGTGTAGGAAACTGTTCTTTACCCAGAGGGTGAGGTGAGACTATTTGCTGAACCCAAACCCCAGTACGGATTACATTCCTTAAATTAAAAGTCATGGTAACCTATGGGGCTCTGAGAGTGCTTTTGTGAGAACTGAGAAGGAAACTGCCTGGCATATATTGGCATCCAGCAAATATTTGTTGAGTTACTGGATTTTTTTCCCTAGTCTCTCATCCAGCTAAGTGTCATTTGTTGTATATTCCGTGCCAAGGAAAATACTAGTGAAGACTAATATTGTACTTGGTGTGTATAGACTTAGTGTGTATATACTTAGCATGTAGAGTCAATTGGATTTTAGAGATTTACTAGGCTTTGATCCAGCTAGGATTTCCAGCTTCTGTCCATTTCAACCTCTGACCTTAGGCAAATTCACAAATGCTCCTCTTCATTTTATCTTGCACTTAAGTTACAGATCGCAGACACATCTTTATTAGAGAATATTTGTGGATTCTATGATATATATTATGATAACTGTTCCAAATATTCACTTTTAGTTTCTAATCAGACCTCAGCAGTCATTGTGTGGGAAATATCGCCTCTTAAATTACTAAGTTTTTATTTTAAGTAACTAGAAAAGGTCAGTTTTCATTCCAATCCCAAAGAAAGGCAATGCCAAAGAATGTTCAAACTACTGCACAATTGTACTCATCTCACACACTAGCAAAGTAATGTTCAAAATTCTCCAAGCCAGGCTTCAACAGTATGTGAACCAAGAAATCCCAGATATTCAAGCTGGATTTAGAAAAGGCAGAGGAACCAGAGAGCAAACTACCAACATCCGCTGGATCGCAGAAAAGCAAGAGAGTTCCAGAAAAACATCTACTCCTGCTTTGTTTAGACTATGCCAAAGCCTCTGACTGTGTGGGTCACAACAAAGTGAAAAATTCTTCAAGAAATGGGAATACCAGACCACCTGACCTGACTCCTGAGAAATCTGTTTGAAGGTCAAGAAACAACAGTTAGAACTGGACATGGAACAACAGACTGGTTCCAAATTGGGAAAGGGGTACATGAAGGCTGAGTATTGCCATCCTGCTTATTTAACTTCTATGCAGAGAGCATCATGTGAAATTCCAGGCTGGATAAAGCACAAGCTGGAATTGATATTGGGAGAAATATCAATAACCTCAGAAATGAAGATGACACCACCCTTATGGTAGAAAGTGAAGAAGAACTAAAGAGCCTCTTGATAAAAGTTAAAGAGAGTGAAAAAGTTGGCTTAAAGCTCAACATTCAGAAAACAAAGATTATGGCATCTGGTCCTTTCACTTCATGGCAAATAGATGGGGAAACAGTGGAAACAGTGGCTGACTTTATTTTGGGGGGCTCCAAAATCACTACAGATGGTGACTCCAGCCATGAAATTAAAAGCTGCTTCTTGGAAGAAAAGCTATGACCAACTTAGACAGCATATTAAAAAACAGAGACATTACTTTGCCAACATTGGTCTGGCTAGTCCAAGCTATGGTTTTTCCAGTAATCATGTATGGATGTGAGAGTTGGACTAAAAAGAAAGCTGAGCACTGAAGAATTGATGCTTTTTAACTGTGGTGTTGGAGAAGACTCTTGAGAGTCCCTTGAACAGCAAGGAGATCCACCCAGTCCATCCTAAAGGAAATAAGTCCTGAGTATTCATTGGAAGGACTGATGCTAAAGCTGAAACTCCAGTACTTTGGCCACCTGATGCAAAGAACTGACTCACTGTAAAAGACCCTGATGCTGGGAAAGATTGAAGGCAGGAGGAGAAGGGGATGACAGAGAATGAGATGATTGGATGGCATCACCGACTCAATGGACATGAGTTTGAGTAAACTCCAGGAGTTGGTGATGGACAGGGAAGCCTGGCATGCTGCAGTCCGTGGAGTTGCAAAGAGTTGGACATGACTGAGTGATTGAACTGAACTGATATTAAGTAAAACCCACTTTCCACCTCAGGGAATACCATGAACTTTCCAGCCTTTCAGGCATCAATTCTTACAACACATAAGTCCCAAATTCAAAATCTTCTGCTTTGAAGCTTTATTTTTTGAAACTTTATTAATATAAATAAGTTCTCATGAAGTATTAATGTATCCTCTCCAGGCCACAAGGAAAAAAAAGCCATAATGAATAAAGGAATGAAGAGACTCCAAATATCGTTAAAATCATAATGAAAGAGCACATTTATAAAGCAATAATCAGAAAATTAAGTTACTAGTAATAAGCCATTTAATATTTTCCCCCAAAATAGGAAAAAAATGCTACCATACTGCACACAATAAAAGACACAGGAGTGTGTAATGTGATAGTGATCAGGGTGTCAGAGCAAAGAACAGTTTGCAGGAGACATTATTTTCTCCCATGGAGTTTGAATTCCTTACAACCATTAATACTTTAAAGGAGAGTTCCAGGAAAGTAGAGATCTCACTATGTAGAATGATTACGGTTTAGAACAGGGACTGTGTAAATCTTTTTTTAATGTTGTGTTTCCTTGAACACGTCACACAGGTTATTTTATAAATAATATGAATACTTATATTAATAAAATATATTAAGGTATTGATAAATATTTGTTCACTGATTCACTCACATTTTTCACATTGCAGGGGGACAGAGTCTATGTCTATAAATTCTGTGCCAAGAAAAATACTAGTGAAGACTAATATTGTACTTAGTGTGTATATAGTCATTCTTCTAAATGTGTTACTATAAATATATTATAACAACCTATAACAATCCTATTATTATCCCCAGCTTACAGATGAAAACATTGAGACACACAGAGGATAAGTCGCATACTGAAAGTCACAAAGTTAAAGTGTCAGTGAGTGGGATTTGAACTCACACTTCTAAGTCCCTTAATCTGTGTTGTTAGCCATTTAGTGACCACATCAACTTGGAAGATGGACACTTCTTTAGGAAGGCATCATAGCATAGTGATTAAGGACATTGGCTTTAGAACAAAGAGGTTTCAATTAAAATCCCATTTCTACTCTTTATTAGCTCTGTACCTTGGGCAGTTTTCTTACATCTGTAAACCTCAGTTTTTTCTCTGTGTCAATGATGAGTGTATTTACGTAGAAAAGGGTTATTAAAGAGACAAGAAAGTATACTTAGCAGAGTATTGGCATTTAATAAACTAGAATTTTTAATACTATTTCATCTAAGTACCCAGGGAAGTTAAATGGCTTGCCCAAGGTCACATATCTAGTTATGGAAAAGAAAAGTTTAAACTATGGATTTCTTGGTTCAGATAATACCCAATACTGTACACTCTGGCAATAGCTGGTCCCTAGGGATCTCTTACATTACTTGATCAGGTGAGATGACCCAGAAAGGAAACATATCCCCTCACAATGGGTTACAGACCACACAGGGCCAGGCTTTTGCAGTGTGCTACGTCACTTCCATCAGCCTGCATGCTATTGTCATCCTGTTTTCTTCAACAAATCAAAAACAATAAGTAACAGGATATTCACAACAAAGTCAATCTTCTTCATGAGATTTTTCCAATTAAAATTTGAAGGTGCAGTTAAATTTACATCATTAACATCTCCATCCCCATATTAAGTGTTGCTCTGTTTTCCACTCTACACCCTAACATTTATCATCATTCACTTAAGAATTTCACACATTTATAGATTTCCATATAAGCATTCATCTGCTCGTTTCCTGCTTAATACAAGGTTACATGAAGAATGCTTAAAAATCTACTTGTTCCAAAATCACTGAATTATATTTTTACCCTCCCATGTTTAACAGGAGGAGATGTACATGTAAGGGATGTTTACTATTTGCCTGTTATTTTGTATTTTTTAAACCTATTCATAGACATTGCAGTACCTAAGCCTTATTGTGCCCCTTCTTATATACTGCATTAGTAAAATTGTTTCAGTTGCATTTAGTTTCTGGGAGTTCAGTTAATGCAGGCACGCTCAAAAGTGGTTTTAAACATCTTGTGGTCTGCACAGCGTTCTTCCAGGAATGCCCTAAATGTTGTTCTTTCAAGTCATAGTTTTGATGACCCCCATGCACTTTCTGCTAATATTTTCTTTAGATTCTCCAAGTCTGATTTGATTTAGCCCCATAGCTTTATAAATGTCCCTGAAACACATGGGTTAGAACTATAATTGATGATTCAGCACATTTCCATCACATAAAAATCTAATTTCCAGTGGCACCACTTACTCTTTCATGCTGAGATCAATAGTTGGAGGGACCCTTAACCCAGCCATGTACCTGTCTACCCAACATGTATTCGTAACACCAGTCTATAGATTCAATAGAGATATTAGGTTGCAGGGACATTCATGCTCAGAATAGCAGAATTTCCTGTTTTTTGAGTGTGGCTTCAGACAAACTGCTCTCCTGACTAACCATGGTCTTCCCGAGTGAGAGTGAGCCCCAGAGCAGGACTGTGAGTGCTTACCATTGTGTGTGCTGAGTAGACGGACAGAGTGAGTTCTGGGATGTTTTTAAGACCAGTGAAAAGTCAGTCCTTCCATCTACTTAGTTGGTTTTAAGAACTGATTCTTGGATAAATACATATTTTTTCAGTTGCTGGACTTTTTCAAATAGCTTGTTCAGATCCTTCTTTTTTCTGAGTCAGAAAGGGAGCTCCCAGCATCATACCATGGAGAGTTGAACGAATGTGTACTCAGAGCTATTTATTCACCTGGTCATGCTTTTCTTCTTCTTCATGCTTTTCTTGTATATGTATAGCAAATGCAACTGTGCATCTTCTCAATGCCACACCTAAACTCCAGTGAAATATTTAATTGGACAAGAGGCATTTGACACAAGCTATCAAAAGCCACAAAGTTCAGAAGCACTTTTGAAATGCTTCTTAAACCAAGGGTGAAGCTCTTTTAAATAGGTTTCTCTGGTAAATTTTAATGCTTTCTAGTTTACATTGTTTTAAAAAGTGTGAAACAAAACATACATTGTTTCCTTTTACTTTTCCTCAAGCTAGCTCATTGGTATATGTGTGTGCTAAATCACTTTAGTTGTGTCTTGACTCTTTGTGACCTCTTACACTATAGCCAACCAGGCTCCTCTATCCATGGGATTTTCCAGGCGAGAATCCTGGAGTGGATTGCATTTCCTTCTCTAGGGGATCTTCCCAACCCAGAGATGGAACCTGCATCTCTTATGTTTCCTGCATTGGCAGGCAGTTCTTTACCATTAGCAGCACCTGGGAAGCTCATTGGTAGCTGGCCTAAATCTAAGCCCCTCCCCCATCAAAAGTTTGCTTTGAATGGTCTTTTACTGAATTGTACCCGAACTGAGATTCCACCATAAGACTTTGCTCTTTTAAGGCAGGAAAATTAGATTGAGAAGTGACCTGTCTTTTGTTTACCAAAAAGACTTGATGAATTATTTTGATGTTAGATTTCAGAGAGGAGTAAGACTAAGAGAAAGCTATGTTGCTATGCATGATAAAATAAGGAGAACAATGGAGTTTCTAGTTGTGGCCTGGAAACACAGGATGGGAGGGCCCAGGGATGGAGAGAAGAAAAGACAGACATGAAAACAGTGACAGGAGGCAGAGGTGGTCCTACAGCAGGAGACCTGGTATCTGAAGGAAAAAGCAATCAAGACATGATGGTGAAGATGCCTGAACATTTTATGAGAAGAGACATCTTAGTGTTCAAGTGTTGACTCTACCATGACTCTCTGTAATCTCGTTTATTCTCTTGATCTTCATCAAAAAGTCTGCTACACATTGGTTTATATAAATTGCATTTTATTTTAAAGCTGAGAAAACAGTATTTGTACCAAAGTGGTAGGCTACAGTCCATGGGGTCACAAAGAGTCGGATACGACTTAGTGACTAGGCACCCGTGCATGCGGGTTACAGAAGAGCTGAGGGATGTGGGAGTGTGTTTATTCATTCGCTCAGTCATGTCTGACTCCTTGCAACCCCATGGACTGCAGCACACCAGGCTTCCCTGTCCATCAACTCCCAGAGCTTGCTCAAACTCATGTCCACTGAGTTGGTGATGCCATTCAATCATCTCATCTTCTGTTGTCCCCTTCTCCTCCTGCCTTCAATCTTTCCCAGCATCAGGAGCTTTTCCAATGAGTCGGTTCTTTGCATCAGGTGGCCAAAGTTTTGGAGTTTCTGCTTCAGCATCAATCCTTCCAATGAATATTCAGGGCTGATTTCCTTTAGTATTGACTGGTTGGATCTCCTTGCAGTCCAAGGGACTCTCAAAAGTCTTCTCCAACACCACAGTTCAAAACTATCAATTCTTCAGTGCTCAGCTTTGTTTATAGTCCAGCTCTCACATCCATACATGACTACTGGAAAAAACATAGCTTTAACTAGATGAACCTTTGTCGGCAAAGTAATGTCTCTGCTTCTTAATATGCTGTCTAGGTTGGTCATAGCTTTTCTTCCAAGGAACAGGCGTCTTTTAATTTCATGGCTGGAGTCACCATCTGCAGTGATTTTGGAGCCCAAGAAAAGAAAGTCTGTCACTGTCTCCATTGTTTCCTCATCTATTTGCCCTGAAGTCATGTGACCGGATGCCATGAACTTAGTTTTTTGAATGTTGACTTTTAAGCCAGCTTTTTTCACTCTATTCTTTTCACTTTCATCAAGAGGCACTTTAGTTCTTCTTCACTTTCTGCCATAAGGGTGGTGTCATCTGCATGTCTGAGGTTATTGATATTTCTCCCAGCAATCTTGATTCCAGCTTGTGCTTCACCGAGCTTAGCATTTCACATGATGTACTCTGCATAGAAGTTAAATAAGCAGGTGACAGTATACAGCCTTGATGTACTCCTTTCCCAATTTGGAACCAGTCCCTTGTTCTATGTCCTGTTCTAACTGTTGCTTCTTGACCTGCACACAGATTTCTCAGGAGTCAGGTCAGATGGTCTGGTGTTCCCATTTCTTTAAGAATTTTCCACTGTTCGTTGCGACCCACACAGTCAAAGGCTTTGGTGTAGTCAGTGAAGCAGAAGTAGATGTTTTTCTGGAACTCTCACTTTTTTATGATCCAGCAGATGTTGGCAGTTTGATCTGTGGTTGCTCTGCCTTTTCTAAATCCAGACTGAACATCTGGAATTTCTTGATTCACATACTGTTGAATCCTGGCTTGGAGAATTTTGAGCATTACTTGGCTAGAGTATGAGATGAGTGAAATTGTGCAGTAGTTTGCACATTCTTTGGCATTGCTTTCTTTGTAATTGGGATGAAAACTGACCTCTTCCAGTCCTGTGGCCCCTGCTGAGTTTTCCAAATTGCTGGCATATTGAGTGAAGCACTTTCACAGCATCATCTTTCAGGATTTGAATTAGCTCAAATGGAATTCCATCACCTCCACTAGCTTTGTTTGTTGTAATCCTTCCTAAGGCTTACTTGACATCACATTCCAGGATGTCTGGCTCTAGGTGAGTGATCACACCACTGTGGTTATCTGGGTCATGAAGATCTTTTTTGAACAGTTCTTCTGGGTATTCTTGCCACCACTTCTGAATATCTTCTGCTTCTGTTAGGTCCATAACATTTCTGTCCTTTATGGAGCCCATCTTTGCATGAAATGTTCCCTTGGTTTCTCTGATTTTCTTGAAGAGCTCTCTAGTCTTTCCCATTCTATTGTTTTCCTGTATTTTTTTGCATTGATCACTGAGGAAGGCTTTCTTATCTCTCCTGCTATTCTTTGGAACTCTGCATTCAAATGGGTATATCTTTCCTTTTCTCCTTTGCTTTTTGCTTCCCAGCTTTTCACAGCTATTTGTAAGGCCTCCTCATACAGCCATTTTGCTTTTTTGCATTTCTTTTTCTTGGGGATGGTCTTGATTCCTATCTCCTGTACAATGTCACGAACCTCCGTCCATAGTTCATAAGGCACTAGTTCATCAGATCTAGTCCTTTAAATCTATTGCTCACTTCTGCTGTATAATCATAAGAGATTTGATTTAGGTTATACCTGAATGGTCTAGTGGTTTTCCCTACTTTCTTCAATTTAAGTCTGAATTTGGCAATAAGGAGTTCAGGATCTGAGCCACAGTCAGTTCCTGGTCTTGTTTTTGCTGACTGGATAGAGCTTCTCCATCTTTGGTTGCAAATAATATAATCAATCTGATTTCTGTATTGACCAGCTGGTGATGTCCATGTGTAGAGTCTTCTCTTGTGTTGTTGAAAGAGTGTGTTTGCTATGACCAGTGCATTCTCTTGGCAGAACTCTATTAGCCTTTGCCCTGCTTCGTTCTGTACTCCAAGGCCAAATTTGCCTATTACTCCAGGTGTTTCTTGACTTCCTACTTTTGCATTCCAGTTCCCTATAATGAAAATGACATCTTTTTTGGGTGTTAGTTCTAGAAGATCTTGTAGGTCTTCATAGAACCCTTCAACTTTAGCTTCTTTGGCATTAGTGGTTGGGGCATAGACTTGGATTACTGTGATACTATATCGTTTGCCTTGGAAACAAACAGAGATCATTCTCTCATTTTTGAGATTGCACCCAAGTACTGTATTTCAGACTCTTTTGTTGACTATGAGGGCTACTTCATTTCTTCTAAGGGATTCTTGCCCACAGTAGTAGATATAATGGTCATCTCAATTAAATTTGCCAATTCCCATCCATTTTAGTTCACTGATTCCTAAAATGTCAATGTTCACTCTTATCGTCTCCTATTTGACCACTTCCAATTTACCTTGGTTCACAAACCTAACGTTCCAGATTCCTATGCAGTATTGATCTTTACAGCATTGGACTCTACTTCCATCACCAGTCACATCCACAGCTGGATATTGTTTTCACTCTGGCTCTGTCTCTTCGTTCTTTCTGGAGCTATTTCTCTGCTTTTCTCCAGTAGCATATGGGTACCTTCCAGCCTGGAGAGTTCATCTTTCAGTGTCATATCTTTTTCCCTTTTCATACTGTTCATGGGGTTCTGAAGGCAAGAATACTGAAGTGGTTTGCCATTCCCTTCTCCAGTGGACCATATTTTGTGACAACTCTCCACCATGTCCCATCCTTCTTGTTGTTTATATTTATACACAAATTCTAAACTTGAAGATTTTTATTTACCAAGCATTGAAATGAATCTGTTCAACAGGACTGAAAAAAGTGAAGCAAATGTAAATGACTGCCTTGAGACAGAACAGAAACAGTTCAAGAATGGTATGGCATGATACTACTCAGTGTCTGAGAGCATAAATGCAATTCTTACTCCTCCACAGACACTGTGTGGTTATGAGATGAAATAATGTGATAAGGTTCACTTCATTTATATGAGCCCATGACTTGTCTTTGTTTCTTTTTGAGAAGTGATTAATATCTTATCGAATTTTTCACAACAAATGTACACATCAGCTGAAAGATACTTCTGTCAGGATATCCCTAATGCAGAATCAGAGATGACCACTTAAACGAGTATTGTGATCAGGAAGGCAGAATGATACATTTTAGTTTTCTTAACCTCTCTTTGGAGGACCTACTGTTGAATCTCATGATCAGCTAGACCTTTGTCCCCCACCTCCAATGGCATAAAACCTCAGACACACACTTTACATGCAGTAAGATATTTTAGAACATATACAGAAAAACACAGATACCAAAACAAAGATACATTCCACCATTTCTTTATCATGAAGTTTGGGGCCAATTAGTTCACATATCTGAAATCTCCATTTCTCATCTGGAAAACAGAATAATCATAACCAAGAATGCTTTGTGAGAGTTAAAACATAACATTTTAAAAGTGCTTTCTAACAAATAGGTAAATGCTTAAGAATGCCTGTTAGTTTCAGTCTGTAGAGCCTTCTGGGCTTTCTCTCTGAGACTGTTGTCTCTCCTCCCCCATCACACCATGGCTTCTGCCATTTGTAATCACCAGCGAAGCCAAACTGCCACATAGGGTAAACACATTTTCATTGCTCAGAGGCAGGAGTCTTGCTAGTCACTGCATTGAGAGACATTTTTGGCCCTGCTTGATTGTAGCAACTACATTCAGACGAATGGAAGGGCTAAATGCCAGTATATCAGCCAAGCAAATGCTACAAATGCCTGATCTTTTAAAACAGTTAAAAGCTATATTTTGAAAGGAAATATACATACACACACAAACACATAAACCATACTGCAGTACTATCTCCGCCAACACTGCCAAGCCATTAGCCATTTGCTTTCCAAAGCCAAAATAAACTATTTGCATTTTACTTTCACTTTTGCTTTCTCGGAATATTTTTCTATGGTAGGTAAATGTGTCTAATTTCCTACCTAACCCATATAAATTCATGATCTCACCTCTTCTTTAATGACTCTAAAAGAATAAGTAATTTTGCTTAGAGTTTTGCATCTTGGCTGTGACACCTCACACTTAATTGTCCTCAATTTACAGCTACAGAGAAGTAACTCCCTCAGTGTTCTGTGAGTGTTGAGTGCAAAATGCTAACTCTTGAGTCCAGGCTATTACATGTCATTTCACATTGCCTCCCAAGTTCTTCATTATTAACATTACACATATTATTAATGTATTATTTATGCATATTAACAGTTATGTTAACAAATTATTTATACATGTTATTAACATTATTTAGTATACTTCTGTGTGACAGGCACTGTTCTTAATTCTTTAGGTAAATATTTCATTTGATCCTTTAAATCATACCATACCATGAAGTTGGAATTGCTGTATTATTCCTGATGTCCAGAAGAGAAAACTGTTGCTTGCATAGGGTGAAGTGAAAGTGAAGTCACTCAGTCATGTCTGACTCTTTACGACCCCATGGACTGTAGCCTACGAGGCTCCTCTGTCCATGGGATTCTCTAGGCAAGAATACTGGAGTGGGTTTCCATTTCCTTCTCCAAGCTTGCATAGGGTAGTAACTTGCTAAAGATCACAGTGTTAATAAATTGGAGGACAGGATACAGATTCAAAACCATTAACTCTGCACCACACATACCTCTTCCTCCAGGGCCCACACTCAGGATTGGCAATCACAATAAACTGTGGAAAACTATGAAAGGGATGGGAATACCAGACCACCTGACCTGCCTCTTGAGAAACCCATATGCAGGTCAGGAAGCAACAGTTAGAACTGGACATGGAGCAACAGACTGGTTCCAAATAGGAAAAGGAGTACGTCAAGGCTGCATATTGTCACCCTGCTTATTTAGCTTATATGCAGAGTATGTCATGAGAAATGCTGGGTCAACTGAACTGAACTGAAACTTGGTCACAGGCTACATTTTCTACTTTTTTTTTAATTGAAGTATAGTTAATCTAAGTTCAGTTCAGTTCAGTCACTCAGTTATGTCCAACTCTTTGTGACCCCATGGACTGCAGCACGCCAGGTTTCCCTGTCCATCACCAACTCCCAGAGCTTGCTCAAACTCATGTCCATGCAGTCGGTGATGCCATCCAACCATCTCATCCTCTGTCGTCCCCTTTTCTTCCCGCCTTCAACCTTTCCTAGCATCAGAGTCTTTTCCAGTGAGTCAGTTCTTCGTATCAGCTGGCCAAAGTATTGGAGTTTCTGCTTCAGCATCAATCCTTCCAATGAATATTAAGGGCTGATTTCCTTTAGGATGGACTGGGTAGATCTCCTTTCAGTCCAAGGAACTCTCAAGAGTCTTCTCCAACACCACAGTTCAAAAGCATCAGTTCTTCGGTGCTCAGCTTTCTTTATGGTCCAACTCTCACATATACATGACTACTGGAAAAACCATGGCTTTGACTAGATGAACCTTTGTTGGCAAAGTAATGTCTCAGCTTTTTATGCTGTCTAGGTTGGTCATAGCTTTTCTTCCAAGGAGCAAGTGTCTTTTAATTTCATGGGTGCAGTCACCAACTGCAGTGATTTTGGATCTAAGTTACAGGTGTATAATATAGTGATTCACAATATTTAAAGATTATGCTCCATTTGTAGTTTTTATAAAATATTGACTATATTGGTTGTATTGTACAATATATCCTTATAGCTTTTTTATACCTAATAGTTTGTACTTCTTAATTCCCTCCACCTATATCGCCCCTCCCTGCCTCCCTCTCCCACTGATGGCCACTAGTTTAATCTCCATGTCTGTGAGTCTGCTTCTTTTTTGTTATTTTCACTAATTCACTGTATTTCTTAGATTTCACATATAACTGATATCGTACGGTATTTGTTTTTCTCTGTCTGATTTATTTCACTTAGTGTAATGCCCTTTCACCCCCATATGTGTTGTATTGTCGCCCCACTAGACTGCCCACTGTTTGGGATGTGCCCACGCTCTGTGCTTTCCCCACGAGCTGGTCCCCATACCTGGGATTTTCCTCTCCCTCCCTCTTCCCTGTGCTCACCTGGAGAAACTCCATCTCTCAAGGCCTCCAATGTCACTGTCCCCTGGCAATTTCTCTGCCCACCTCCTGTCCCTAGACGCCATTTGATTACTCCATGGCACTATGATCTGTCTTCCATCATGCCGGAATTTATCTTATGCCATTGGTAACTGTTTACTGTTCTAGCTCTTTAAAGCAGGGATGGTGTTGCAGGAGGTCATTGATGGTCATCGATATTATGTGACTATAGATTGACCCTTGAGCTGAACCTAGGCAATTAGGTCTCCTTACCAATCTTCTGTCCTTGAAATATGCATTCCATCCATTGTTCCCACACATTGAGACCATTTGGACAGTATATGTGACTTAACCCCCTTAAGGCTTCTACATAAACTCAGAAGATTCTGGAGGTCGGTGCAGAGATTACTCATCTTGTGGTGCCCAACACAAGCCTCGTATGAAGATTCCCTTGCTTATTAAATCTGCCACCCACCAATCTGAGTGGTCTGCCTCTCTTATTTTGGTCTCTCCATGGTTTCTAAGTCTGAGGACCAGTTTTCACTCAGGGAAGCTCCCAGGTTTCATGCCAATAGATGGCATTTTATTCTTCTGCATTCTCTACTGTCTGTCACAGTGACTGGCCTATACCAGATACGAGTGCCCTTCATTATATTTTGAACTGATTTGGTACAACTGCTTTAGCTGTCTTTTTGATTCTGCCTCCAATAAGGATTAGAACCAAATAAAATCAAGAGATCCTTTCATCTAGTTTTGCTCTCCCTAGCCCTTTTTTAGTAAACAAATCGCAGGTTTTAGTCCTTTTTCAGAATGTCTCAGTCTGATTTTTCTTTCTGTGAGGTAATTTTAGTCCAATAAAAATAGCTGTTAGGTGTGTCAGATCTCTCAGTGTGAACGTGGTGGCTTGAGTTTGCAGTTTTCTTTGTTTCAGCCCAATGACATTTCTCTCTCATTTCCTTTTCATTAATGGTTGGTTTTCAGGCCTTTCATAAATTACTTTTGTCTATTAGTGAAATCTGCCTGTTCTTCTTTAAAGTACCATATGTTCAGATATAGGCAGCCATTTTAGGAATATCTTGAATAAAACCTTATTTTATGCTTTTTTGTATGATGCTATTATTAGTTTACTCATGGGTTCTAAAATTTCTCTCTTCATATTGTTTCATTATAAGAAGTCAAGAGAGATCAAACATGTTTGATGTGTGAAAAATTTAACTTAATCTTCCAGTCCTACAGCAGTCTTTCAAATTGATGTCAGAAGCTCTCATAGTCCCCTTAAAGGATAAAGAGGGGAAGTGGGAAATGGGAGTCCTGCCATGCTGACAAGCACCTTCCAAGGCCAAGTGGAGCAGTCGTGCCTATCCTGTGGAATGTGCCATAAGACCTTTGCTTGCAGATCTTGGTTTTTTACCCTTTGATGCTCCCTACAGCATCTTGTGTCTCTCAGTTGGCTTGGCTTCCACCTCTGTGTCTACTTTCTATGGATGATTACCATCTGATTATTGTTCCCAGTAGGCTGTGATTCTGTCTGATGCTTCAGCTTTCTTCCAGAGCTTTCTTCCCTCTTTCTGTTACTCTGAATGTTGCCACCCCTGCTATCCCACCTCTGGTCTCATTCTTCCCCAGACTCACACAGTTTAGCAGTGACTGTGGATTGGACCATTTGGATCCTTTTACTCCCAAAGTACCCACGTCTAGATTGTCTCACCTGGTGCACAGGGCTTTATCTTTGACTTAAGTTTCTCATCCTCAGAATATGGTGATGCAAGAGAAATGACTGTATTTGTATTTTTTCCTTAGATGGCATAATAGAAATATTACTAAAATATATTACAACTTGTTTCTTGTCCAGATTCTGTTCTTAGTGAACTCTGTAACCTAAGGCAAACAGTGATGAGTCTGCATCAGAATAACCTGTACAACCTTTTCAATACACAAATTCTTGTGCTCAATCATGGACCTATTGAATTGGAATCTCAGGAATATGTACTTTTCATATCTAGGATATTCTTGTTTTTGTTATCTCACATTTCCCTCCAGGAATAAAATTTTTCCCTATCAAAAGTGTTTAAGAATTCAGGAGAATTAGAAATAGTAAACATTTGATTTCATATTTATTGTGTTGTTGTTGTTTAGCCACTATGTAGTGTCTGACTCTTTTGTGACCCCATGGGATTTCCTGGGATACTGGAGTGGGTTGTCATTTCCTTCTCCAAAGGATCTTCCCACCCCAGGGATTGAACTCACATCTCCTGCATTTGCAGGCAGGTTCTTTACTACTAAGCCACCTGAGAAGTCCTTATATTTATCTAAACAGTGATAATTTTTTCTTTAATGTTTATGCTGCTTATCCCTGTTTTAGCATATTGTTTCAGGAGGTTATCATGACCCAGGCTGCATTTTTATTTTTAAAATAAAATACACAGAACTTGAGTCATAGAAGAGTAACTATAAATACTACTTTTTAAATTCTGAGTAGTTGTGGCACAGATTTCTCATAATCTCTTGGACTCGTTGTTAATTGTCATTCTTGATAATGTCACATAATATGACTTCTGAGTAACTGATTGTCCCCTAAAAAAACCACTGGGATTTCACCTGACATCATGCCTCATACACATAGTAACTATTGTTCCATGACAGTACAGTCTGTACTCTAGAGCTTGAAAATTCTAAATAGAAAAAAAAAAAAAAAAAACTCACCAGTGCCAACAGAGCTGCTTGCTGGAGGTGAAGAGATGGCATTAAAGGGGAAAGAGAAGAGTTAATTTATAACATAGCAAGAGAAGTTGTGTTGAATAATTGGCTTCTGCTTAACAGGGTAGGTTTTTTCACTTAATGCCCAAGTTGAAAATCTTTTCTTTATACAAAAAAACACAGCAATTTACACAGTCTCTTTAAGCACCACATCCAAAGGCAGAGCAAAGAAAGTTGTCATTTGAGGGTAACTGGTAACAGTCATCTTGTAGGGAAGACTGACAGAAACAGAGCTTTTAACATAAAATAGGACATCAGAAGAGAGATAAATAGGGCTATGAATTTACAGCTGATGAAGAATATGTGTCTTGAAATCTTGATATTTTTGCAGTTGAGCTAAAAGACTGAGAATTCTCTGCATTTATTGTAAAAGCCACAATCTTGAAAAAAGTCCATTTTGGCCAAGATTAAGAACAGTACAGGCGGTGAACAAAAGGCATGGAATCAGAGTAAGATCTGGGATGTACTAAAGCTGAGCGAATTCATTCCAGATGCTCCTGACTAGCTCTGCCGTGTGCTTAGCAGGCAGGAGTGGGCGCTGCACACAGGGTGTGCGGTATGCTTTCCCTGCATACTTTAGTGATAGTTTGGTAAACTCCAGGTCATTAATTCCGGGATATTTTTCAATCATTTTTCTAAGCAGTTTTGTTGTTTTTCTATATACAGTTAGAAACGTTTAAAAGATAGTTATTTTATACTCAGGTGGGTGGACCTATTTAGCAACGAAGCAGAACATAGACCCAAAGTTCCAACATTCACAGCATGGTGACTGAGCATTGTCAAGCCTTGTTTTGCTTTCTTTTGGGGAGGTAAACTCCCCGAGAAGGTGAAGCCTTAAAGGAGAAATAAAGTCAAATTTATTTCTGTAAATCTGCTCCATCTTCTCTCCTTCCCTGTTTCTGTTCCCCACCCTCATCCCCTCACTTTCTTTACTCCCCTCTTCCTTAATTCTTTCCTTCTCTTCCTCTCCGTATCACACTTACACCCTTCCATCCCTCTCGTAAATGTATATTGGGTAGCAAACACGGTGCATGTTTTACGTTTCTTCATCTTCCACTGTGCCTAATGAAAAAGGCCCCCGAAGGGTCATCCTCCCGGGGTTCCTGCTGTGGGGTCCCATCTCACGGCCTGAAATGCTGCTCTCTGGCGCATAGCTCTGCGGAGTTGGACACACACGGCAGCGCTAAAATAACAGGATACTCACACGATGCTGTCGGTGAACTGAAGTGCGGCAGCTGCAAGTGAGAAGGGTGGAAAAACACTTTAAAGGTGTACCGAAGCATGGAGATGAGCAATCTGCCATAGCAGGAGCTCCTAGGTAACAGGGAAGTCGACAGAATGACCTGCTATTTAGAAATTGAAAACTAAATTTTAGCTGACTCTGAGGCCATAATAATTGATACTGAAACTTCCTAGTTTGATGTTTTTCTGTTTTTCTTAAGGTGGAAAGCTTTCCTAATTGTCAGTCTCTTTGGTCATACCAGGATCACCACAAATGGTGTCAATCTTGAAAAAAGTTGGACAGTTTGGAAGATAGCTAAGTATATTACCCATGTGACTTAATAGAAAGTATGAGCTACAGTGCTTTGGAAACATGGAGAAATACCTGGTGAATCCTATGAAGAGTTCTTTCATTGTTGCTTTTTTTTTCTTCTTTTTTTTTTGTCACATAGGATACACCAGACTGTACCTGACCCTTAAATTATTGATAGATGGATGACTGATCAATAGATCAAAAGATAGGTATAGGAGGAACACATGTAGAAGATTGTGGATATGACCAATTAGTCTGAAAATTCAGCCAGAGTGATGGGCTGTCCATTGCAATGAACTTGAAGGAAAGCTTTGTAGCAGAGAAGAAAATATTGATACATGGAACTCAGGAACAGCCAGTAAACTTGTGCCATGTCTAAGGGCAGCCAGCTTGGAGCATCATAGTATGTAGCGTATGGTGACTTGCTTTATAAACCTAATTTAGAAGAGTTTGAACAACCTTCTACAGTTTCTTTATCTTCGAAGAGGTGCGAACTATTACTGCTTCCGCATGACAGTTCCATAGAGACAGTATTCTCTCTCATTTGTTTGGGTAGGTGACAGCTAACCCAGACTCCTGTTTTTCTTTAACTTCAGTGTCGTTTTACAGAATAGGAACGTTTCCCATCTCACCTCAATAACTGGTCACAGTGGATACAGTTAGCAGTCCCTTAATGCTGTCTCTATTCTGCCCATATTCAAATTCCTTTAATTGTTCACAAAATGCCTTTGCAGCCAGGTGTCCAAACCAGAATCGATCCAGGACCAAGCATCACATATCATTATACACCCAATAATTCTCTCTTGCTTTGGAAGAGAGGTTTGTTTCTTTGTTTGTTTCCTTTTAACAGCAGAGCCCTATTTAAAAAACAAAACCTAACAAACAAACAAAACTCTACTCCATTATCCTGCAGAAAACTTTCTTACTGTCTAGATTTGGCTCTTTATTTTCTCCTACTGTCATTTTTTTTTCCACTTCTGTTTTCTGTATTTCTGATACTTTGGAAATTAGCTCTAAACCTTGAGTTAAACTTAAGCATTAATAGAATGTCCAGAATATTAAATAAATCATGTTCTGTTCCATAACAACACTGTGAGCCATTTTTGCCTCTGTTTTTAGCTGAGAGAGTTACAGTTCAGATAAGGTAATTTTCCTGGTCTCCCACAATTAATAATAGGAATACCCCTGGTTTATGTGTTCCAATGTGTAGCTACTCATTACTGTGTTATTTTGAATGTCATTTTCCAGGGCAATGTGCCCAAGTTCTAGTCTTTCTGGCTCCTGCTTTCTTTTTTCTTCTTTTTCTTCTCCTCCTCCTTCCTCTCCTGTCTTCTTCCTCTTCCTCCTCCTCTTTTACACTTTTACTGAGGTACAGTGAAAACATAATAAAATAAAATGTGTGTATTAAAAGTGCACAATATGATGCATAGTAGTTTGAGTGTATTTTTGGACTGTATTGCTCAGTGGATCTACATGTCTGTCTGTTCTCCAAAACCAAACTTGATTATTTGCTGTAGCTTTTTGGTATAAGTGTTGAAATTAGGTTCAACAGGAATTCCAATTTTGTTATTTTATAAAAAAATTCTTTGGCCAGTCTAGGTCTTTTGCATTTTCTTATAAATATTAAGCTTGTCAGTTTCTACAGAAGTATTCCCTAGGATTTGTTTGGGATTTGCTTGAAAAGTCCTTCCTTTTTTAAGCAGCCATATCAGTCCTCAGCAGGTAAATAAGTTTCTTACTACTCAAGTTTTGTATGAACTCCAACTTACGCATGGTTTTGAAAGCCTCTGGCAAATGCTGGCCCTTGCCAGTGGAGAAGTTTTAGCTGGCAGTGTTTAGCTGCAAACTCATGAAGATACATTTTCAACTACTTTGAAACCCCTGCAGTTGAAGTAACTTCTTTAATTAGGAGGGAGTGATACATTGGAAGTTAAGATCGTTATCACTGCCCATTAATTTTTTTTGGTATAAATTCACTTCTTCTAGACTTTAAGAACTCAGTTTTCATAATTATTAAATAAATATAAACTGAAAGAAAAAATTCTACCAGAATCCCAGAAGTGGAAATAACATTACAATGCTAATACAGTCAGTAAGAGGCCACAGTAGTCGAGATTATCATACATAACTGTCTCATGGAAACTAATTTGACTTTTATTGTGCTGCTAAATGAAATTATTACATGATCTATAGATTATTGAGCCCTGTGGCAATGCTGGAAAATGAGGCACTGTGCTGCATCTTTTACTTTGATGGTTGCAAGGTTTTTAAAACATTGTACATATTAAAAGTGAGTAAAGAAGACTATAATGCCCAGAAACAACATAGTGACTAAATAAATTACTTGCCAGAAACCATAAGCATGGCAGAAATAATGCAGCAAAGCATTTTCTAATTAACCATGTGCATCCAGTGAAGTCAAGGCTTTGAAGAGAACTTGGATGCGAGACCTAAACAATTATGAGGACAAACTTATTCCTCTTGACAGGCATGCCCACGACAGCACCCCAGCTGATTATTTAGCAATCCCGCAGTGGATTTTGAATATTCTAGAGAGTTCCTCATCTTGGTTGGTGGTGTTGGAAACAATGTACCAACCATGGAAGTTCTCAGGCTTTGAAACCATTGGAAATGGTTCAGTCTGATTAAGGGCTTTATTTATTTTTTTAAAGCACAGTTTTGGGCAAAAGAGAAGAAGTTAAGTGTTTGGAGGTAAAGTCTTTTTGTTACAGGACTTGATTTGAACATTACAGGGGACATATTTCTTGTTACAAGAATTGACCTTTGAGTTTTAATTAGTATGTTAACAGCAATGGCTCAAATGAATGCTAGCAGCTAAATTTTCATATCATTTGGGAGGTCTTCTTTGGACCCATCTGCCAAATAGAGCCAGTACCCTCTGTTCTTCATGGCAAATAGATGGGGAAACAGTGGAAACAGTGGCCAGCTTTATTTTTGGGGTCTCCCAAATCACTGCAGAAGGTGACGGCAGCCATGAAATTAAAAGACACTTACTCCTTGGAAGGAAAGTTATGACCAACCTAGACAGCATATTAAAAAGCAGAGACATTATTTTGCCAACAAAGGTCCATCTAGTCAAAGCTATGGTTTTTCCAGTAGTCATGTATGGATGTGAGAGTTGGACTATAAGGAAAGCTGAGCACCGAAGAATTGATGCTTTTGAACTGTCGTTTTGGAGATGACTCTTGAGAGTCCCTTGGACTGCAAGGAGATCCAACCAGTCCATCCTAAAGGAGATCCGTCCTGGGTGTTCATTGGAAGGAGTGATGTTGAGGCTGAAACTCCAATACTTTGGCCACTTGATGCAAAGAGCTGACTCATTGGAAAAGGCCCTGATACTGGGAAAGATTGAGGGCAGGAGGAGAAGGGGATGACAGAGGATGAGATGGTTGGATGGCATCACTGACTCAATGGACATGAGCTTGGGTAAACTCCAGGAGTTGGTGATGGACAGGGATGCCTGGCATGCTGCAGTCCATGGGGTCGCAAAGAGTCAGACACAACTGAGTGACCGAACTGAACTGAACTGAACCCTCTGTTCTGTTGTGAGAACAGCTGTGCTTTAGATCATCACTGAAGCACTTGTCACATTTACTGCAGGTAAGTTCTTCGTGTGTGTGTCTCCTACCACCTCGAAAGCTCTGGTCATTCAGAGTCTGTGCTTAGCAGATTATGCCACCCCATTGTCCACTAGGTATACCCACCTACCAGCCACCCAGGCCCATTTATTGCATATTTTATAACTTGACCACAATCCTCTACTCTACCTGGATATATCAAATATACTGTACATATTGCATAGTCAAAAGTGACTGTATGATTCGCTGTCATGAACAGGGGAACATACTGTTGGTTCTTGTGTGCTGCCTTTGATCTCAGTGGAATAGCATTAGCATTTACCCAGTTATATAAACCAGACTCCTTGAGGCAAACCTGACTCTCCCTGTCCACCAACCTGTGTTTCCATTTACTGCTCTGGTCCCTTCCTAGCCTTTGTACTGTGAACATCTTTTAAATTCCATGCCTTCTTTCCATCTTCCTGGTTGCTAATACAGCCCAAGCTGCCATCTTCTCTCACCTGGAGTCCTATAATAGCCTCTTACTTGGTCCTCCAAATCTATAATTTATTTTCCAAAATGAAGCAAAATTGACTGTCTCAAAATACAAATATGACTGTGCTCGCTCAATCTCATTCCTGTCAAAAACCATTTAGTGTTTCCCATTCCTCTAAGGATAAGGAAAACAAAGTCTTTCTGGGACTGTGGCCCAGCTCCTGACCGTCCCTGACTACTCTTTCTCCATATTCTTGGCCCCACTCTCTGGAATCTTGCCACATCAGCCCTCTCTCCTGAAATTCCTCCAGTGCGCCACTTTCCCTCTCTGACAGGGATTTGACCCAGTCAGCGCCATGTCTGCTTACCCTTCCTTTCTTTGTCATAGCGTAAATTCACAGTCACCCCTGACCTCTACTCAAGCCAGTGCTTCGTGAGACAAGCTTTCCTGACCCACAAGCTAAACTAGATCCCTTTTCTTTGAAGCACCCACCTCCTTTTCACATGTCCACTTTGCTTTCTCACATGTTCCTTCATTCTGTGCCTGTCCCATCTCGACTGCCTCACAAAGTCAGATTCTCCATGAAACTGGGACAGAGTCTATTGGAAACCTGCTCATTATAAGAGCTCAGTGTGTATTTTTGTTGTTATTCAACAGATAAATGGATAAGAGTATGAATAGATGTGTGCATAGGAAACCTTAGAGCATAACATCACGTTCAAAATATGAACAATAAACTAGAACATAGTGTTTTTTATATTTCTTTATTTTTCATGTTTCTTATATTTCAGTCAAGCAACATCTGTTAGTGAAATTTTAGTTTCTTAGTTTTTTCCTAGTAAAGAAAAAAGTGAATTCTTTGGTGTTTTTTTTTTTTCCTTTTTCCTTAGTTATTGGGCTTTTTATATAAATTCAGTATTCTGGAATAACCTTTCATCTCCAAACCACCCACTTTTCAATTCAAAATTCACAATACTCCACAGCAGGAAAGAAACCTTATTACTTAGTCTAATGAGAATAGGTTTCTTTTACTCAAATCTTTGATGTTCCATAATGGCCATGCTCTTAAAAAGGGAATTGTGATCATTTATTTTCATTCATTTTAATAAATATCGACCACCTACCAGGTGTCACAGGGCTGGATTGTGAGAATATGGAAATGAACAGGACTGCATGCTTCTTGTTCTGGTGTGAAGTTCGCAGACAAGCCAGTGGTCCAGAGATAACAGTTATGTTTAGAGCCATGATAATCATTTGTTGTAATATTTAATTACATTGTTGTTTGAGTTTCCTGGGCCTTTCAAAACACTTAACTCAATAAATAATATTGACCAAGAGCAGCCCCTGGATAGAACCATTCAGACTCACAATAACAATTTTGATAAACCTGAGAGTCCTCAGAATCAAATAGGCAAATTGTTATACATGACTGGAGGAGAGAAACATGACTTTATTGTGAACATTTCTAATAATCAATCACTTTTTATGATCAATCTTTAGCCTAGAGACTGTATCCCCAGCCACAAAATTAAAAAATAATGATAATTATTATTATTTTAAAGAACCCTGGGAAGAATAGAAAATATAAATAATTTCTGTAATACCCTAAGCATGAAACTCAGTGTCTGTTTGTTCAAGCAAATTAAATTTGACAAGAGTAAGAAATTAAAGAACAAATAGTTTTAAAATATCAATATTAGAAAACTTAAAAGAAACACATTGCCTAATTGAACATCTCTCTTTCTGCTAGCATTTGCTTCTTGAACACCAAATTCCTTAAAGCAATGATTCCCATTTCTCCAGTTTCTACCCATTGTTATTTTTAATATTGATTGAGACCTTGGTATATGCTGGAGAGACACTAGGCCAAAAACTTTCTATAAATCATCTCATTTAACTCTGCAGAAAACTAATGACCCAGGAACAGTTATTATCCCATTTCATTAATGACTAAAATTGAGGTGCAGATAAATTTAAAAACTTATTCAAGATCATACAGCTTGTCATCAATAGAGTCAGGATTTAAAACCATGGCATCCACCCCAGTGTCGTTAGTTATTTTGGTATGCTCTCCTCTAATAAAATATTCTCTAAACTGAATAAAATTCAAAGAAATGAATAAGGCACAGATTTTAAGAGGGCAGCTTTTGGCTTAGAAATCAAATAATGGATTTCAAATTCTAAAATGTTGGAGGACACTGCCTTTCTCCTTCCCCATGGGGCGGAAAAATAGCCATCTTGGTAAGAACAAAATGGATGGACTCTTATTTTGAATGGCTCAGTGGATCAGAAGCCTCCAGCTGGATGTTAGCAGTTTTTCTTTTTCTTATGGTTTTCTTTCTCAAAGATCTTAGCTGAATTTGTGGGGAGACTGAATCAAATTTTCTTTTTTCTTTCCCTATTTCTTGGGAGTTTTATTGGTTGGTGTTTTTATTTGCTTTATAAAAATGATTGTTAGTTTTAGATACAAATCTAAAATTTAAATCTTGCAGTGAGGTCAGAGGAAAACACGTTGAGCAGGTGGAGTTACACAGGGCTGAGAACTGTAAAATGGTGTGACTCACAGTCCAAAGACTATGAACTTTAACAGCTTGGCTGGGCCTGTATTAAAGGGCATACTCACATGCCACACAGAGTGCCTTCCTCACTCACAGGGGCAGTTCTGAAATGGACAGTTTGCTAGGAATGAGGAGGGGAAGGTGAGGCCAAGTCATCTGCCACAGTCAACTTGTTGCTCACTGTAGCTCCCTCAAAGGTGTGTGCTGAATTTTCAGGTGAACCAATTTTGTCTTTCCATTTTTAATTATTTGTGGTCAACGATGAAATTTGGTGCTCATTTGGCATGACAGAACATGCTAATTGAAGATTAATCTACCTACCCTACGCAGGTATCTGCGTGAGCAGTTTTAACTACTTGCTCATTTTTGACAAAATGATACACACAGACACATACACAGGTGTACTTTTTATTTTTTACTACAGTCTTCTGGACATGGTGGTTGGGGACTGCAGTTTGAGGGGGGAAGGGAGAGAGTGACACATGGCATTTACAGTGTAGCATGTGTGTAACTTCACAGTGAATATTTGGCTCCCTCCTTTTAAACATGTTGTTTATTGACCTCTTTGTGGAGACACTTTGATAACACCATAGGTCCCAGACTCACCCTATCCAATCATTGTTCTCTTTCTGTTTCTTCTCTGCCCATTCTTCTTTCTCATTTCCCCCTTCCTCTCAGAAGCAGGGTGGGGCGGGAAAAAAAACTAGTAAGGAAAGAGGGAAGAGAGGGAAATCAGTGGAAGGAGAGAACAGAGAGAGAGGAAAGATAAATATACAAATGGACAATAGCCAGACCTTATATAAAAATAGAATTTGAATCTGCCCAGAAACCAAACTCCTTATCTACAAGAGCCAGCCCAGGAAGCTAGCCTGCTACAAATGAGATTTACGAGAAGTCAGGGAATTAATTCCCTGGTGGGTCCAGTAGTTGACTCCTTGCTTCCACAGCAGGAGGCATGGGAAGGTATAGAAAGTCAGATGGCTATCTCTAGTAACAATCCAGGAAGCTAAGCAATAATTTTTCTAAACAATCCACCCCAAATGACCAGGGTTTGGTTAATAGCTCTAATTTTTGTCCTCACTTTCACCTTAGCATCAACCAGGGAAAGTCAGATCTGCACCCTCCCAATGGCACAGGATGCCCTACTTCTAGCTGGCCCACCTACAGCTTCCTGATGCCAACAGCCTCCAATTACAACATAGCCGAGGCCTTCCACTGTAAAACTTTTGAGTCTTTGCCAGAATGCAAATAACAGTATCTGACTCTCTTGTGGTAGTAGCTCTGAATAAATAGCCTTTGCTTTTCTCATTTGGTTAGTCTTTGTTTATTTCCACAGAAAAAAAGAAAAAAAAAATGGAGAGAGGAAAACAAAAGAAAATTTTAAAATCCCGTTACTAATTGTTACTTTTAATTTTTGTTTATACTTTCTACATATCAAAAGAATCATAAATTGATTGTGAGTGAGAAATGTATGTTTTATGCATCTTTGCATGTCTCAACATTTGTAGCTAAAAATTTTTAATGTAGTAGATGATATTTTTTTACATTTATTATTGAATGAAATGAAGCAACATAGTAATATGCAGACCCAAAAAAACCTTGTAAGAACTTTGATGTGACTTCCATTTCAAGTGGGAGAGCTCAGTCACAAAAATGTGAAGCTGTAGTTCAAAACACACAGCTAAACAGTAACTTTTTGAAACTCCTAAATTTTGCTTCTTTCCTACTACATCATGCTTTTTTTCACATTTAATCTCTGAACATACATATATAAATTATATTAAAGGATGTATATCTTTATCTGTCTCTCATATCCATCAGTTAAGTCTTTCATAAAAGGAATGATTCTCTTGAAAATCACACCCTAATTTATATATTGGATATAAAAAAGTAATATTTTCAGTGCTGTGAATTTTTATTTTAAATGAGTGGCTTTTTTGACTATGTGATTAAACTCCTGTTTCACTCCAAATTCTACTGAAATAACAGTAATAATGATGACAGGAATAATAATAACACTATTCATTATATAGCTACTACATAGTAGTATTACATGTATTACTTCTATATACTTCTAGTATATAAAAGTATTAAAAGAGAATAACACCACAAGAGTGCTGAAAGTGGTAGAAAAAAAGAAGTCTTTAGAAGATTTTAACCCATTTCTGTAAGACAGAAAGGCAATGGCACCAAGTAAGGAATTCCTGAAGATGCCAGAGAGCTTTTGTTTATAAAGTTATGTTTGTTTATATATATCATATTAGAAATCAACACTGAGAAAATTAAATAATATTGATTTATTTTTAAATGGCAATCATAAAGCCATTAAATTAACATGGAGAGTAACTATGAAAAACAACAAAAAAATAATGAAGAGTGACATTGTTCATACATTTTTGCCAATCTCTTTTATGTTTGGTTTAAATGGAAGAAAACTGGATTATCATATTTGCTTCTGCCTATAATCTGTTAGGATTTGGTTTTTTGGGTTGCTATCTAGGCAGAGAATCTGCCCACACACAGACATGCATCTGCAGAAGGGAGGAGTAATTTAATAGCTATTTTGAATCACTGTAGATCGTCTTCTTTGATACATCAGAATAATTGTAAAAGTTGAGCATAGGGACCAGTGCTATGGATCTGCCTCAACATGTCTAGATTCTTTACAAAGTTTCCTTATAGTCAGAATTGTAAATGAATAAAAACAAGAAAACTTGTGACTTCCCTGGAGGTCCAGTGCTGCACTTCCAATACAGGGGGTACAAGTTCCATCCCTGGCTGGGATCCCACAGGCCTCGAGGCACAGGCAAAAACAAACAAACAAAAAACAAGAAAACTAATGATGTTTATTAACATATGTAAAGTATTTGATTCTATAACTTAGTATAAAATGCATCAACACAGTAAGATGGAGTGATGTATGACGAGAAGGACGGTTGGTGGATGATATTAATAAGTTGAGTAAGGCACTAATTTTAAAATCTAGTAGCGAGTACATGGGTGTTCCCCTGAACAGTTTTTCAGCTTCTCAATATATTTAACATTCATTAATAAAATGTTGGGAAATTTTTTGAAAAGTTGCACACAAACAAAAAGCATAACAAAATAAAATAAGTGAAATAACAATCACGCTGTCCTTGCTATCGACAGTCTTTAGTGTCAGCTGTAGGCTCTCCTTTCAATAAAAGACTCAAAAACTGCCCCACTTCGGGTTTGCAAAGGAGCAATCCAAGTTCTGAACAAAAATCTCAGTGGAAGAAACTAGTCCTTTCACAGAGGTACACTTTTCCAGTGGTAGTTTCGTTACAGGGACTTTTTCGATATTTCCATTTTAGAAACTTGCCTTAGAGGTTCTTACAGTTTGTTTTCAAAATTGATTCTTGGTCTAAACACAACATAAAGTTCTTTGGCCTCAGGGAATAAATAATTTTTCTATGAAATTTGAACATACCTGTTTGACCTTTGTTGTCATTTACTGTTGTTTTTTATGAGAAACTTTAAAATTTAAGACATGCTTATGAAACAATTACAAACAGACTTCTACAGGATCTCAGGTTCAGAGGCCAAGAGGGAGATATTAATAGGAAAGAGAAATTGGTGTCAGCAACAAAAATAGATTACTCAGAAACGTTAAAGGTCATCCCATAGATTTACCTTGTGATATCCCTTCTGGTTCCAATTCTTTTTTTTTTTTTTTCTTTTTATTAGAAGCAAAACTTTTATTTTCATATAAATAAAGCCTATTGAAGGCTTGAACTTTTTTTTTAATTGGGGTACAGGTGGTGTACAATGTCAGTTTCTGCTGTACAAGGAAGTGAGTCAGCTCTATGTACACATATATCCCCTCCCTCTTGGACCTCCCCTCCACCCATCCCACCCGTATGCATCACCGCAGAGCCCTGAGCTGGGCTCCCCACACTGTCCTGCAGGTCCCACTAGCTGTCTGTTTGACACATGATGCTGCATGTACGTCAACCCAGTCTCCCAGTTCATCCCCCTCCCACTGTGTTCACATGTCCCTTCTCTACGTCTGTCTGCATCTCTACCCCTGCCCTGCAAAAATAAAAATAAAAAAGGTTCTTCTGTACCATTTTTCCCAGGTTCCACATTCATGTGTTAATATGCACCATTTGTTTTTCTCCTTCTGACTTATTTCACTCTGTATGGCAGACTCTAGGTCCATCCACATCTCTATAAATGGCCCAGTATCGTTCCTTTTTATGGCTTCATTCCTTGATTTCCACTGCTAGCACTGAGAGACCATGGCAAAGCATTTCACCAAAAATAACTGAAACTTCCCTACATTTTGTGTCTATTTTCCAGAAAGGCTAAATAAGAAGAAAGGAAATGAATGTTAAGGATTTCCCAAGTCTTCTATATTTTGGGACTCAGACACTCAGGAATCTCAGGAATTCTCCTCAGGGCTATACCTGAATAAGGACTTCATTTTTTTTCCCCCTTCAATTCTACTCACTTTGACATCCATTTTCACAAAATAAGAAGAAGAATGTGGGTTCCACACATGCCAGTTTTACTATGGCAGTCTTCTTTGCTGCCAGTAAGTAGGACCACAATAGAAAATCCTGCAACACCTATCTTTATCACCGCCCTCATTCAGAGAGTTAGGTGCTGAGAGATTTGTTGTTGTTGCTTTTGTTTCTTAACAAATATAAAGTTACAAAACAGCTCAGCAGCTCTTCAACTTTTCCCTTAGCAGTGGAGACCTAAAGTTTCATCTGTTAAGATAAAAATTAAAATTTAGGAAATGCATAGCCAGAACCTGCTAAATGGTGAGTTTGGCTTTTCTAAGCAGTGCTAAAATATGATATATGTATTTTAAGTGATCTAAGAGAGACTCTTTGCACACCCTTTACTTCATTGCAGATATTGAGGTGTTGAAGAAAAGTGACTCAGTGTCAGGACTAAAGGATCTCAGAAGCTAATAGCTCATTAATACCCAGAACTCCTCACAATCCTGTGTAAATCTCCTCAATTAACCTTCCTATTAAAAACCAAGAAGTAAATAGATTAGTAAATAAAAATAACCAACTGAACAGCATCTTCAAGGCATTAAGGAAACACATGCAATATGTAGTATTTTATAAGAAAAGGGAAAAGAGAAAGAAAAGAGGTTTAGATAAGAGGATGGACAAGGGTTTCCCTTGTGGCTCAGCTGGTAAAGAATCTGCATGCAATGTGGGAAACCTGGGTTCGATCCCTGGGTTGGGAAGATGCCCTGGATAAGGGGACGGATACCCTCTCCAGTGTTCTGGCCTGGAGAATTCCATGGACTATCTAGTCCATGGGGTCACTAAGAGTCAGACAAGACTGAGCAACTTTCACTTTCACTTTTTTCATGGACAGGGAGAGGTTTTGAGAGGATTGAGTCAATAATGTGAATCAGCTCACATTGAGAACCTTATTTATATCTCTAGTATAAGTAATAGAGGTCTGACTGATCCCTTAACTTAGTCATCCAGTCCACCTCGGCCCTGTTGATGTGTAATACCTAGTGTTTATTTTCATCCTTGCTACAGGATGGGTTGGATTGAGTATCCAGGGAATGGAAGTTCCTTGAAGATTTTGTCTCACATTCAAACTGAGATTATATCACTTTCACAGTTTCTCAGATTTGGTATCCACCAAATGGAAGAAGCCAGACTCTCAGATTTCATGCAGAGTTCCAATACATTTCAAAAACTCTTGGAACAGGCTTTGGACTGACACTCAGGAGGTTTAGTCTTGCCTGTAACACGACCTCATTAGTCTTCAGTAGAGTTTTTCCCATCCTGGGTATTAAGTTCCAAAATATGAAAATCAGTAGTGAACTATAAAGTTCTACCCTCTGTTCAGGAAGGTTGTTATAAGGGGCTGGGGAGCTGATGATGGTGGATAGTGATGATCACTAACATTGATTAGGCACTAACTGTATTTAAATACTATTGTAAATATTTTACAGATGATATTTCACTTTACTCTCCCAGAACCCCTACAGATGATAAATCTAAGGCATATTCTTACAGTTAGACTTCGTGTATTCCAAGAGTATCAGTGATTCTCTCAAATCTACTATTATTTTTAACCTCCTCCACCCCAGATCTGTAGAGATGTCAGAATAAGACAATGTGGATAAAAATGCTTTATAAATTATAAAACAAAATGTAAAAGTGAATTACTATTTGACTCGCCAATCACTACCACATGCAAAATATGAGGCAAGCCATTTGCCTCTTTCTCTGATACATTTCCATCTTAATTTCATCTACTCTAGTCATTTGAACTTTTCTTTCACTTCCATTCTTTTCATCTATCTTTTTATTTCATTATATTGCCTGGGAAATCCCATGGATAGAGGAGCCTGGTTGGCTACAGTCCATGGGGTTGCAAAAGAGTTGGACACGGCTTAGTGACTAAACAAGAAGTTCCAACAAAACCTTAAACATTGTTTATACCCACTATTGAAGCTTTATTTTCAAATTGTAAATAAAGTCTAAGTACATTGTCACAGATTATTTCCCATTATAACAAGATGAGTTTTTCAACAGTAAAAATGGCAACTGTTACCGGGCTGCCAGATGTTGTGTCCCCATGCAAAGGGTTATTTGGAATTTTCTAGAAAAAGTAGCCAGCAAAGAAAGGATAGGAAGCAGAATTGGTCAGAAGAAGTTGAATGCAGTATGGAGTTGATGGAAGTGGCAGCCAACTCTGCAGAGAATTCTGAAGCTGCAGAGCTATTCCAAGTTGGTATGAGAGGGCCAGTCCTCTCTCTTCCCATCGAGATCAGTCATTAATGTGGGCAGTCCCTCAGCAAGGGGTGTGATTTTGGCTTTCTCCTGGAGAGACAAGCCCCACAGTGAGCTGACTCCTGAAGACTGGCTGTTCCAGCAGTTGTGCTCATACATTCATTTCTAAAGAAGAATTAGACTGACCACACATCACAGGGGGCCCCAGCTAGATCTAGAGGAACACACAAATTCACCTCAGAGCAAATCTTTGTTGAGAGTGTTCCTTGAGTAACCTCCTCTATTATGCAGGTAGTATAATTTTAGTAGACACCCACTGCCCTGGGGTTGGGCAAGAGGACCTTTTGTGACCTGAAAGCCCCTTTTCCAAATATGCTTCCATAAGCAAAACTAGTCACTGGTAAATTTGCTAAAGATTATCTGAAAGGGAAAAAGTAGAGCCCCTGACCTCTTCGCTTTTGAGATTTATTACTATAAGTAGACAATCTTCTATATCTCTACTGGGATATTACTGAGATTCATTGGCAGGAAAGAACCAGCAACAAAACTGAGGGAGAACTTCAGTTCAGTTCAGTTGCTCAGTCATGTCTAACTCTTTGTGACCCCATGGACTGCAGCACGCCAGGCTTCCCTGTCATTCGCCAACTCCCAGAGCTTGCTCAAACTCATGTCCATTGAGTTGGTGATGCCATCCAACCATTTCACCCTTTGTCATCCCCTTCTCCTCCTGCCTTCAATCTTTCCCAGCATCAGGGTCTTTTCCAGTGAGTCAGTTCTTCGCATCACGTGGCCAGAGTATTGGAGCTTCAGCCTCAGCATTAGTCCTTCCAATGAACATTCAGGACTGATTTCCTTTAGGATGGACTGGTTGGATCTCCTTTCAGTCCAAGGGACTCTCAAGAGTCTTCTGCAACACCACAGTTCAACAGCATCAGTTCTTCGGTGCTCAGCTTTTATTATAGTCCTACTTCGCAGGAAGGCCCAATAATCCGGTGGTTTCTTGGAATCTGAAAGGTTGTCCTCAAGATGAGGTAGATTCTCTTGTTAATCTGTCTTTTGTTATAGGAGCCCCAGTCAATAATTCAGAAGGAGAGAAGGAAAATTGTTTTCCCCCTTCACAAGTGCAAAAGCAGAGAATGTGATTTGGAACTAAGATTGCTAGTTAATCAAGGTAACCATGCAGCATCACTGCAGATGTCTAGAGGTGTGAACTAAGAAAGGCAGTGCCGTGGTGGGCAAGAGTGCTTAGAACTAGATGAGACTCATTTTCCCTAGTTGTATCTTATTTGCCTTGACAGTTCAAATATTCATTTAATAAATATTTATTGAGTGACTAGTGTAAGGAAATCTCATCTCATCCTCAGACACTGGGGCTACAGCCACAAACAAAACAGACATAATCTCTGCCTTTAAGGAGCTTAAATCCTAGTAGCAGGGGCATAAAATAAACAGGCAACTAAGGAAGTCAAATCATTTCAGATGGGATCAGAATGAGGGAAATAAAGCAGAATAAGTTGTATGGAGAGTGAATCGAAAATACTGGCTCTTGACCAAGACTGTCTCCCCTACTGAGGTTCTGGGATTATTTAGTGATGATGGAAAGTCATTAGGAGGCAGGTGCTGAATATTCTCTTAGTTCTACCAGGAGGTAGTGTTGTAAGTAATTAATTGGAAAAATTAAAAGTGACCTTACTTGTTCCCCAAATGGTGAAACCAACACAGATCTTACACCACTACCACCACCACCACCAACAGCAAAACTCTTAGCCGGAGGGCTTGAGTCTCAGAAACAAAATTTCTCAGCTAAAAGAAAAGTTTCATCTTCCCTGCTTCCTTTCTCACTCCAAATGTGGATTAATATAACTAAGAGAAATGATACTGAACCACTGAATATTTTATAGACCCATGAAGGTTAGCCATTATATATGTTCCTGGATGTGCCTTATTCACAGCCATTTGCAGCTAATTATGAAACAGCCTTAAGTTCTGTCTGAGGTGGGTAGGAGGTGGGGAAGTGGAGGGAGCCTTTAATTGCCATAGAGAGGAAACTTTGTAAGTATATATATAAATATTTCAGAAGACAGAATTAGGAGAAGTATATTCTATAGTGTGAATCCAACCTCATAAAACATCTAGCATAATCCTTTGTATGTAATAGGTGCTCAATGACCATTTGTTGAATGAAGACTAAAAGTAAAGACGAAGCAATGAACATCACACACACATGCACCCTTGAAATTATTGTTTCCTGATTTTCCATCCAGTAAGCACATGTTCTTGATAGACTGTTTTCAGTTTCTCTCATACCCTTTCCCATTTGGTCTTTCATTGCTTACTATATATAGCTCCTCCTTAGATGGAAAAAAACTTGTATCTATCTTTTTTAGGAGTTGTTATGGTAAAGAGATTTAGACATAAAAGAAACTCATATAACAAGATAAAATGGGGATTGATGATTTCACTGATATTCTTTTAAGCTGTCCTGCTTTAGCAATGTAATTTCAAGGTGGCCTAAGCAATATAATTCCAAGAGAGAAAATTGCTTTAAATTATACTATCTGTTTCAAGCTGAGTTAAACTTCATTCCATGGTTAACTAGTTGCTGTATGGAAGTAAAAACTTTGTAGTTACTTTAGTCTTCTTGCCATGTCTTCATGCAAGAGAAGAGATAATTTATCAAGCCACAGAATATCACTGAAAAAGACCCAGGAGAGTTATATCTTGTCTTCAGGAAAAGTGGTACTTTTTGTTGTTTCATGACTACTCTTAGACCATTCTTTCTTTGCCTGAGATCTGGCTAGAAGTGTTCGAGTCCTTTATCTGTGCAACTCTTTCTTCCTTCAGGTAACTTCCCCTCCAATTCTTTGTCAAACCCAGTGGCAGTGTTCCCATTGTCCAGGGATGAGCTGTTCCGGCAGCACTCTTTGACATGTTTTTTCTTTTAATATTTATTTATTTATTTATTTATTTTTGGCTGTGTTGGGTCTTAGTTGTGGCATGCAGGAACCTTGTTGTGGCATTCAGATCTTTTGATGCAGCACACAGACTTCTCTCTAGTTGTGACTCCCAGGGTCAGTGGTTGCCCCTCATGGGCTTAGCTGCCCCAAGGCACGTGGGATCTTAGTTCCCTGACCAGGGGTCAAACCCTCATGCCTTGCACTGACAGGCAGATTCTTAACCACTGGACCACCAGGGAAGTCTCCTCTTTGCCTTACTTATTAGAACAAAAAAAAAATAGAGACATTCCATATTGGAAATTGGCTTTGTAATAGGTATCTATGCCCAGAGAATTTCAATCCATCTCTTTCTCATGAAATTGACAAGCTGGAAGAAAGCTTATCTTTTTAGGACTTGTGTAATCCCATGGCCCTTTCATGATTGCAGGGAATAATTTGTTATTGTAGAGAGGAAACATTTTTTTTTTTCTCAACCCTCTCAGGGTCCCTGGCTGGGTCTGAAAATTAAACTGACAGATTGACAGGAGAAAAAGCATACAGATTTATTTAATATAAGTTTTACGTGATACAGAAGCCTTCCTAAGAGAACAAAGACTTGAAGAAATGATTAACCCCAAGTACTTTCATGATAGGCTTGATGAAGAGTGGATAGTCATGAAGAAATATGATAAGTGAAAGGGTATGGGGTGAATGTAATAAATCAAGGGAAAAAGTAAGGCCTGTTTGTTCGAATTATTCTCTGTGTCTCTTTGTCTTTGGGAATAAGGATGTTCCTTTCCTCCAGAGGTAGGGAGGGTGCCATTCACATGAGGGTCTATGACTGGTTTCAGAGAGAAGGGTAGTGAGAAGGTCGGACTAACCTTTCTGTTGCTGCCATTTTCTGACTCCTTCAGCGTAAAATATTCAATATGCAAAGCTACTGTATTTTGGAGTAAAGTCTCCTGAAACCCATCACTATCTTTGCGTCAGTATCTGTTCTGAAAACATCCCCTTCTAATGATAACCATGCGTAGAATTGACCTCAGAAGTCAAGAACATGAAATTGTAATTAACATGAAGACATGTTCACAGTATAGACTTGGGATAGTACACAAAAGTGTGTGTAGGCTAATTTCCCAGCTAGTGATATGCATTCTGAGCTTAGTGAAGAAGTTTGAAGATGTGAAAGCTAATATTTTGGATTTTGTTGTTGTTAGTTTTTGAAACAGAAACTATGTATAGGTAGAGTTGAAGGAGGTCCCGGACATGTTTCTTTAGAGTTGAAGGAGGTCCCGGACATGTTTCTTTAGATCGTATGTTCTCAAAAGAGGTAATATCATTCCCCGAGGGGCAAAATTGATTCTCATGTGGTAAAAAAAAAAGTGACATCTATGTAATGTCGACCAGAAAAACAAGAGAAAAGTTTATTTGGGGTCTTAGGTATTGCAGTTCAGGAAACACAGTAAAACCAAAAGAGTGTTCCAAGGAAGAGAAAAATGTCAGGGACTTATAAAGGCGAAAGCCCAAAGTTGTTAAAGTTGTCTGACAGGAATTATGATCGACTCTGATTCAAGAAAGAAAATGTCTGTCCTCAAGGGATAGGCTGACATGAGTTACTTTAGGGTGAGGGTCTGATAAGTGTCTTGAATTGCCAGAACACTGGGTGGATGTTTTGGATGCTATGTTAAGACAGCTAGGAAAAAAAAAAAAAAAAAGACAGCTAGAGGTCAAAGTTCACATGCATAAGTCACCCTTCCTCAGTGGCCTCCCAGCTCCACTTTAGGGAGTTCTCACAGCAAAATGAACCCATTTTGATTTTCCTTTTACACTATATACACATGTATACATACATATATATGTGCACACACCTAGACATGTACATATATGTTTATGTGTGAGTACTTTGGTAATGGCAACCCACAACAATGTTCTTGCCTGGAGAATTCCATGGACAGAGGAACCTGGTGGGCTACAGGCCTTGGGGTCACAAAGAGTTGGACATGACTGAGCAACTAACACACCTTTTTTTTTTTTAATCACAAAGTAATCAATTTTTGTTGATGCACATATAAAATAATATATATTAAATGTATATGTGTTATATTAAACCAACAGTGTATCTGTAGTACTAAACTTCAATGAAGGGTGCAGTTAGGAAAAAAATTATCTAAAATCATTGCATAGGAGAAAAATATACTGTGACCAGTTTCCACCGCCTTTACACTGCCTGTGAAGAGTTGCTGGATAGAGGTTAAAAGAAGTAATCTATTAAATCAAATACAATATATGCTCAACTGGCCTTATTTTTTGCATCTTCAATCACATAAGGTTATATTTTGAAACCAAGGGCTAACGATCAGTTAGATTCTTTGAACTACAACTTGTTTAACAAATAATATTCTATAGCCTGTCTTCACTAATCAAGCTTGCTTTAATCGTTCCTGCACATTGCATACCCTCCAAGTCACATAACTTAGACAATATGTCACAAGACTCCTTTAATGGCCCCTCTATAGATACCACCTCTGACAAATGAGTCACTCTCTTCACAGTTGCTGAAATCATTTTTTAAGGAACTTAGAGTCAGCTCTTGTCTGATTCGAGTTCAAGCCAGTTTGGACTAGTTGGAACCACCAGCTCTCCAACTGGTCCTGGGCAAGTAGCTGACAGTTGACCTTTTGATGTCAGAGGGACAAAAACATCAACCTCAGATCATTCTAATGTCCCCGTTTTCTGAATATGCCTCGCATGAAGAAGGATATAACTCAGAGCAGTGATTACTTACCTTTTTCCTGCCTCAGTCACCTGCCCCTGCACCTCTGACCACCCTATACTCTTCACTCCCGAATATCCCAAGCTCCTTGTCTTTGGGGAGGTGGACCTGAGGCTTGTTCTCTTGTCTCCTCACTTAACCACCTCATGAATAAACCCTTTCTCTGTTGCAAACCTCGATGTCTCAGCTTTTGGATTGCTGCCTGCCTGGTAAACAAACCTGACTTGGCAACACTTTCATTATTGCTATTGTAAATAAATAAACTCTGAAAGTAAAGCTGTCCCAAAAACCTTCACTCCTACCAACTCTAAACTTCGATCCAGTTAGATAGAAAGAGTAGGAGAAATTATGGGTAATAATGAGAGATTTGCTTCAGCCGGTGTGAGGAAGAGGTACAAATGAAAATTTGTGGGTGGGCTAAGAAGAAATTTTTGCCTGAGATGTTTTGAAAACTGTCTGCAAAATCAAGCTGGAGCAACTGTTTGCAAGACAATTGTATTTCAGACGCAGAGGTACTCTTCCTTGCTGGAAGTGTAACCTTGGCCATGGCAGAAATAAATGCTCATGGAAAGTGTTCTCCCTCCTTCTGTGTGAAAGCTTTCTGTCCTGAGGCCTCTGAAGAGTAGAGACAAGATCCTTTTCATGGCATCAGCCCTATTCAAGGATGTCAGCAGGGAGTCAGAAAAGAGACACTCAGCCAGGGAGCTGCCTTTTTCCCTCCGGGAGCCTGCCGCTCTTTACAGGTGATAAGAAAAAGGTGTGATTCTCAAATTTAATGAAACCCCTGAAATTTGAGGCTTTCAGTTAACATCAGGCTGTGCTAGAGAAACTCTTGGCAGGCTGTGTTCCTACTGCGGACTGGCTGGCTGGATCATGGAGAATTACTGTCCTCCTCCTCCCCAGTCAGGGTAGTTTTAGCAAAGGGTTCAGCTCCCTTCAACCCAGTAGGGGGAAACAGGCAGAGGGAGCCCCTCAAAGTGCCAGAGACTCTCCTGGCAGCTGCTCCTACCTTCTCCTGCCTGTGCCCTCTAATCAGGTAGCTGTTCAGTTATGTCCAGTGAACCCTAGCTGAGCAGTTAAAAAAGCAAACACTTCCTGAGAAGGACAGAGCTAGAAAAACTGATAAATTTGCCTTTGCTCATGACTCAGGGCAGTGGCACCCCACTCCAGTACTCTTGCCTGAAAATCCCATGGACGGAGGAGCCTGGTGGGCTGCAGTCCATGGGGTCGCGAAGAGTCGGACACGACTGAGCAACTTCACTTTCACTTTTCACTTTCGTGCATTGGAGAAGGAAATGGCAACCCACTCCAGTGTTCTTGCCTGGAGAATCCCAGGGACCGGGGAGCCTGGTGGGCTGCCGTCTATGGGGTCACACAGAGTCGGACACGACTGAAGCGACTTAGCAGCAGCAGCAGCAAGGCATATTTAAATATTACCTTGGAGCCTGGCTTAGTTGAGCTTTGAAGAGGGCTTACCCTTCCCACAGGGATGAGGTTGAAACCTACAAAGGACAGTGGCAAATTCTTGCACAATCAACAATTTTCACAGCTCTCTCACCCTCTTCATTCTCCCCTCCTGGTGAAAACTGTATCTCTGTGGTAGTGATGGCAAGTCATATTACAGCTACTCTGATTGGCTGGTCTTCCTGTGATATTTCATGCCACATGGAACCTCTTTTTCTCTTCAGTAACTGGGGTTGCTATGATTACAGCACTGATCACATGAAGACTTATTTCCTTAGTCATTACCTCATTCTTCTGTTCTCAGCCCTTTTCCTCTCCCCTCTTCTGTCTGATTTCTGTCCACTTCAGATGACCCTCAGGCTTTTCAAAACAAGAATGTCAAAAAGAAATAGTGCAAGCAGGACACAAAGGGCCAGAAGGGAGCCTGAGATTGCCCTCCTCTTACTGGGAGTGACTGTGCATTGAAGTAGTTACAGATCTCTGAGAATAGTTTTTCCTACCAGTGGAGCTGGTAGTAGATATACTCTTATTTTCATAGAGAAATGCTGTTGTATTCTATGAGATCTTTAAAATAATAGTTTTGACCTAAGAGATACCATGTTCAAAACTATATTCTTATTAATGGAAATAAAACCCAAAATGTGTGTAAATATTATACAGCACAGGGAATGTAGCCAAAGTTTTATAGTAACTTTAAATGGAAGACAATCTGTAAAAATATTGAATCACTATGTTGTAAGCCTAAAACTTATGTAATATTGTAAATCAACTACACTTCAATTTTAAAAAATGTGTGTAAAGATACTACACCTTGGAAATTTGAAGAATTTAAAAAATATCTGTGTCATGTGTAAATGTAAAAAAAAAAAAATAGGGTGTAACCTGAGTGTGAACTAGTAATATTGGCTAAACAAATCATGGTATGTTCATGCCATGAATTACTAAAGGAGAAAAAGGATTATGTGAATGTATAGTTATTAATATTGGGATTTAATATAGGCTTCTTTGCAACCCCATGGACTACAGAACACCAGGGTTCTCTGTCCTTCTCTATATCCCAGAATTTGCTCAAACTCATGTCCATTGAGTCAGTGATGCCATCCAACTATCTCATTCTCTGCCACCCCCTTCTCTTCTTGCCTTCAGTCTTTCCCAGAATCAGAGTCTTTTCCAGTGAGTTGGCTCTTTGCATCAGGTGGCCAAAGTATTGGAGCCCTAGCTTCAGCATGAGCCCTTCCAATGAATATTCAAAGTTGATTTCCTTTAGGATTGACTGGTTTGATTTCCTTGCCGTCCAAGGGACTCCCAAGAATCTTCTCCAGCACCATACTTCAAAAGCATCAATTCTTTGGGCACTCAGCCTTCTTTATGGTTCAACTCTCAGATCCATACATCACTCCTGAGAAGACCATAGCTTTGACTATACAGACCTCTGTTAGCAAAGTGATGTCTCTGCTTTTTAATATGTTGTCTAGATTTGTCATAGGTTTCCTTCCAAGGAGTAAGCATCTTTTAATTTTGTGGCTGTAGTCACCACCCACAGTGATTTTGGAACCCAAGAAAATAAAATCTGTCACCATTTTCACTTTTCTACCATCTATATGCATATGTGCTACATTTAGATGGTAAATTTATGAATAAGAGAAGAAAAGGGTCTTTCTCCTTTGAGGCCAACCTTTCAGCTCTGTTATATGATCCTATGCCTTCATGGCACTTCTTGCATTAATAATTTCTCTCAGGAATGCCTCCACCCAAGATCCCCGTTCTTTACTTGCTGACACCGGATAATCAAGAAGTAACTGGAGAAAAAAATGTGGACTAATCATCTTCCCTCTGGGCCTTATGTTTTCCTTTGTATAATGAGGGAGTTTGACTGAATTTTTCAAAACATTTTTTCCTCTAATAGCCTATGATTGTCTATGTTGTAGTTATTAATGATGGAGTTGTTTTGTTTTTTTTTTTTTGTCTTTTGGTGACTGAGATATGCATATGATGAATCTATTTTTGGTGGGCAGCTGTCAGCAGCCCTCAAATCACAGGGAACAGGTAGTTGTCTTTCCACCTGGTCAGCCCACACACAGCACTAACCTTGCCTGTGTAGAGAAGAGAGAGCAACCCCAACAAACAGGCATCATGCAACCAGAAACTGTTTATAGCTAGTATACATAGACAGTGTGTCTTTGATATTTAGATGATGTGAGCCAAATTAAAAGGTGTCATCAACTGTCTCATTTGTGGTAGCCCAAAAGGTTGCTTCTCTTCCAGACAAAGGAGGCATGAAGCCCAAGGAAATGTTTGCGGACGTGCGTAGGGTGTGTGGTGAACACATACAGGGTTGTGTGTGAGCGTGAGAACAGGTAAGAATGACGTTTTCTTTGTCCAGATAGACTGCCCTCACCTTTTCCCCATCCCAATAAATATAAGTCTTCCCCCTTTTCTCCTATAAACATTATTTCCTCGAGAAATTACTCTTCGTGGATGCCACACCCCACCTATCTGGCCCACTCTGAGCTCCATAAGTGATGCTGCAGAATAGTCAGAGCCTGACAATTGCTCCACTCTGAGGCGCGGGCTTCCCCTCTTTCTCCGACTGCCTCGACTTTTCTAGTAGGTTGTAGGTGACAGAATAGACTTCAGGTAAGCAAATTGCTGACTTTTGTCTATGAAAAATGAGGGGCTTTTTATTGTTTCCATTTCCCTCCAAATCTCCAGACACCTTATTGCTCTAATGACTATATTTTTCTTTTCAAACAGGAGGGGAGGAAAGTATCCTTTTGTTTTGTTTTAAATCTTTTTTTTTTTTTTTTAAATCACCAAGTTGATATATTTTGTGGCTAGACAGAAATAACCATCCAAATACTAATATAATGCTAACACTTTACCCATTTGGGAAATAGATGTTCTGGAAACATGCTTTACTTCTCCCCTTAGACTAAGGAGATATGGCAGAATTTTCTTCAATATCCGTTTAAATTCTCTATTTTTTTGTTTTTGTTTGGTTTGGTTTCTCCTTAGGAGCCAAGCATTTTTTCCTTCTGTGAACCCTTAATGTATCTGATTAGAACTGAACTCCTTTTAGCAAAGATTTACATTGCTTACGCATTCACATGTGCCAAGCTCTTGGTTGATAAATTCTTTCTGTATTCGCTTCACGAGTAGGCCACAGATCATTCAACTGAGCAGACCTACGTCTTAGACACCTGTTACCTGTGGCCTTGAGTATATCCACTAATTGAGCTGTAACAACTAAGACCCAATAGTATCTAAATGAATATAACCTAAGAGATGATCTCGTGAAAGGTACTGTTAGAGATAAGTCCTGAGTCCATATTCAATGACCATCACAGGTCCAGAAATAAAGTTTTTTTAAAAGTCTAGCTCTTGAGAAGCTTTTAAGTTGAGAAGAAATGCAGGTATCAGTGAACATAAACAAATGTAACTAATACAAAAATATTAACTCTCTGTTACCTAGTATTATTTAAAATGGAATATTCTGGTTAAACTCTGATAGCTACCAAAGAATTACCTTTCACTGGCAATAGGTTCAAAATCCATTCTTTTAATTATTAAGCTATTTGACATTATGATAAGCATAATAGTACTGTCTATCTTCTGAAATGCCAGTTAAAGTTATGAAAAGCAGAATGTTAGATAATCAAGATTATAGATTTAAATGGCATAGAATCATTTAAAGCTATGCTAAGTCTTATATGAGCTTATTTGTATAACTATGCTTGTATCTATATATAAATATTTGCATTAGCATGCATGCAAATATACTTATAAAATGGCAATAATGTATGTCAGTGCAGGAAATTAGTCCTTTCATAGTGTATAACCTGTGATTTGATGAGGAAGGACAGCTGCTTTCTTTCCACAAATATGTATCATCTCTGTGACACATTGATTTATATTGAGTCTGGTTTTGCAATATTTCTGACAACTCCGTTCCTTTACTGTGGTTTCCCGATTACCATGTCTTACTGTGTTTCTTGAGCCTGAAAATCTAGTAACTGCCTTTCCTACATGTATATCCTACTCTATCCCCCTCTATATTTCATCTCATTCTTCACATAACTAGGTTGTGATAAGCACCTGTGAAATATAGCCACTAATCATTAAAATAATATGATTCCTTCAATTGACATAGAAATTCAGAAAACTCTCAATCCATTTTCTCTGTAGTTTAGGACTTCAATTTAATGACCATAAAGTTGTCTTACAGAAGTTGTCTTACATAAAGCTGTGGATACAAGTAAGTGCCCTGAACTTCCAATATTCTATGCGTTATCACCTTGAATGTCCATGGAAAGCTATCATTCTGCACTGCTGCTGCTGTGACAAATAATATATTAAAGTGCTGCTATTATATAGATATGATGAATAGCTCTTTCATAAAGAGTTCTGAAATATCATTTGTAGCTTCTCATGTATTTTCTTAACTTCTAAAGTTGAGTAAACTTATTCAGGGTGTTCAGGTCCAGGAGGTAATTGGTCAGAGAGTGAAAAGCTGGCATCACTGGTTTCGGCACATTATTATCTTGTTGCCTGAGCTCTAATGAGTGCCATTCAAGGAGGCCAGATGTATCAGCCGAGGAAAGAGCTTGAAGAGGGACATTATTATCATTGATATTCACTGCTGATGTTGATGCGATTATTTTGAGGAATAAGGAAATCTGCCAAGTGTGTGGTGAGATCACGAACCACTGTCTTTTACAATATAAAATGTCTTAACAACAGGAAAAAAATTTAGGACATGTTTTCTCTGGAAAGGAATAAAGTCTCATCCAAGGGCAGAACTAATAATATAGAGTCACCATGAACGAAATAAACACATTGGTTGAAGGATGGTGAACATCCTTGGAGAAAATAATATAACCTAGGAGTATAAAATCACAGTGCACACTTGTAATAGGTTTCTTTCCCTTTCTTATGGAATAAAACTCAGATCCACAAGACTAAACCATATAATTCAAAGATGTTTTACTATTATTAGAAGGCATTGGCTTCTGGATTCAAAGAGCAAAATTCTGATGAAAAAACTTCTGATTATGACTATGATGGCCAGGAGGCTGGAATCTGTAATGTAAAGAGGAAAATATTTTCATATTTTTCAATCATTTTGGATACAAGAGGATACAGCAAGGTTCCTGGAATATTATTAGTTTTTTTTTTTTTTAAATGGTAGTGTATGAAAAGCAGGCTTGGGTGACATTCTTACCCTTTACTACTGGTGCAACAGGTGGTTTCATTAAAATTTGAATTTGCCATTGCTTTGTCTTCACTATCCTATGTTTACTTGGCAATTTTCTAATTTTCTGTATCCTCGGGGGAAACTATTAAGTCTCCTGTTGAGTTCATTAGCATTGCCCAGTAAATTAAAATGTAGGAGACAACTTGAAAGAAACAAGAGAACACTGTTTGTTAATAAAGCATCTTACCTGAACAAGTTTTTACTAATCAGGCCAGGGAAAACAAAGCTATGTTTAACAAAAAGTGCCCACGCAGGAGAAGGAAAAGAATCACTGATTAAGGGAGAAAACGGCTGGTATTCAGCCTGACCAGTGGGGAATGGCACTCTGACTGCATTTGTGTAGAATCCCTGGCATATTTGATTGACTGCAGTCCATGAGGATGTGTTATTCAGTCCACTTAAATGGAGACATACTGAGACATTATTAGGAAAAGTGAATTGTGAGGAAATACCTTCTAGTGATGATGAAGGGCAGAGTGAGGGGGCTGCATTTCCCATGGATCTTAGTTCAATCTCTCATCATTTCCTACCCACATCAGTCATCTATTCAGTGTCTAATGTTCCTGTGCAAAGCTCGAGACTCCCATCCCATCCAAACTCGAAACTCCTCAGCGTGATTGTCCTAAAGTGAAAGGCTAATCATGTCACTCATCTGCTAAAAACCCTTCAGAGTTTCCCATAACCTGAAGGATAAAGATCAGAATCCTCGGTCGAGCAGAGAAATCCCTGTTAGTCCTGGCACCAGATGACCTTTTCAGTTTTTTCTCCTGCTGCTCTTCACTTTGCGCACACTTGAGCATTATCTGTACCAAACCCCCTTCCTTCTCCCAACTTGCCGTACCTCATCCACAGGGTCCTTGCATGTGCTGTTCAGCTGTCAGTGGTGACCATGGTAATCCTCCCCATCTCTTCCATTACTGGTGAGCAATTATCCTTTCTTTAAGACTGAGATCCAGTACCATCTTATCTCACTGTATGTATGTGCAGATACATGTACATCAACTAGGAAAAAAACTTCACAACACAATAGCTGTGAGTTGAGTTTATTCAGTGTCTTCCTGAGGACTATAGCCTGGAGACAGCCTCACAGATAGTTCTGCAGATGTGCTCTGAAGAGGTCAGGGGAGAGGTCAGTACATGTGTGATTTTAGCAACAGGGTAGGGCATTCAAGCACACATCTCATAGGTTACTGCTAATCATGAGGAATAAATATCTCAGGTAATAATTCTAGTGCTTTTCTAAATATGGAAAGATGCAAGAATCCAGGTTCATAAAAAATTTCTCCTGAAATATTTCTGTCTGAAGACATGTTCTGTCCGTTTTCCTAGAGCACAGTTTTCCTGATCTTCATCCTGAAATCCTTTTCAGAGTGTATGGTAGGTCAGTAACTGCAGTGGTTGACTCAGTCCTTGGAGAACAAGATGATGGGCAACGTTCTTTGTTTTACATGTGTACACATATATATACACAGAGACAGTCCTGTCTCTTATGAATAATAGTGTGAGACCACAAGATGACAGTGCAAGTGAAAACCAAGTGAGATTATTTTAATAATCTATGAAAAATTATAATGGTTTCATGAACTTTGACAAGAGTGAAAAAGTTGGCTTAAAATTCAGCATTCAAAAAACGAAGATCATGGCATATAGTCCCATTATTTTATGTCAAATAGATGGGGAAACAATGAAAACAGTGACAGATTTTATTTTCTTGGGTTCCAGAATCACTGCATATGGTGACTGCAGTCATGAAATTAAAAGATGCTTGCTCCTAGGAAGAAAAGCTATGACCAACCTAGACAGCATAGTAAAAAGCAGAGACATCACTTTGCCAACAAAGGTCTGTCTAGTCAAAGCTATGGTTTTTCCAGTAGTCATGTATGGATGTGAGAGTTGGACCATAAAAAAGCTGAGCACCAAAGAATTGATGCTTTTGAACTGTGGTGTTGGAGAAAACTCTTGAGAGTCCCTTGGGCCGCAAGAAGAACAAACCAGTCAATCCTAAAGGAAATCAGTCCTGAATATTCATTGGAAGGACTGATGCTAAAGCTGAAACCTCAATACTTTGGTTACCTTTTGCAAAGAACTGACTCATTGGAAAAGATCCTGAAGCTGGGAGAAATTGAAGGTAGGAGGAGAAGGGGACGATAGAGGATGAGATGGTTGGATAGCATCACTGACTCAATGGACATGAGTTTGAGCAAGCTCTGGGAGTTGGTGATGGACAGGGAAGCCTGGTGTGCTGCAGCCTATGGGGTCACAAAGAGTTGGACACAACTGAGTGACTGAACTGAACTGAGCTGAACTTTGAATTTTTTGTTAATACATTAAAATCACTGTCAGTTACAAATGTATAGAGAAGTAAAAAATAATAAGCGTGTTTTTAGTATGCTGTGATTAAAAACATTAGAAATTGAAACCAAAAATCTTTAATTTCCTTGTAAAAAAGTTAACAGTGCTTTCCTCCTCCTCATGTTATAACTTGCAGTGTAGAGCAAGCATCTTTTCTATGCCTTGACAAGTTGTCATATCCTCTATAAGTTGGAATCAGCTTCCAACATTTTGTTTTTGGAACTTTCAAGGTCCTGAAGTAGCTTGAAGGTTCTCTTTAACAGAAAGATTATTTTTGCCAGGATCACTTCCTCTGATACATCTCCATCCTTTTTGTTACAGTCTTTTTTCTCATTTCTGTTGGCAAATTTGCCTTTATTGAGTTCTGGCTGCATAGACAGGGTTTCTCAAATGGCAGCAGTGTCAACATTCCCTCAGCCAACTATATTTTGTTTTAAGTTCAATTCAGGTGTCACTTTCAATGTCATCACATTTTATTTCTTTGTAGAGATTTTAACTTTGTTAGCCACTTTCCTCTTTTAGTTACTCATACTTAGAAAATATCATATGGATTTACATCTAGGAAATAACAAAAACACAACTACACACTTTCTTGTCTGTGCCTAAGGGTACGCAGTGAGGAATCAATGATAGAATTGAAAAGAATTGATGTGTTCATCACTGATCGTGATACACATCTGTTATTTACATTATTGGTGAATGAAAGAGCTGGCAGTGGGGTTTGTCGTTTTTGTAATTACTCATAGTTAATGTACTGTGGAAATTAAATTTAAACCATGTTGTTAAGGGACTAGTGATTTTTGTGTAAACTATGTATCATAACTAAATTTCACATATATTGGAATGGTGGAAAGCAAGGACTATGTGTGTGTTAGTCTTATAATTTATATGCAAGCCCATTTTCCCATCTATACTGTAAATCCCTGTGTAGATACCTCTTACATTTTTTTGTAAGAGTATCAGACACTTCTGATGTTTCTGGCTGCTTCCTTTACACCACCTGGTATGTGACTGGTTTCAGATGAAAACTTACGATTGTGCCTAGTCTTATGTTCACATTAGGCACTTCTCATCCCAAGTTCTCCGCTTATATGGAGGTGTCATATATGGAGGGGTTTATATGGAGGTGTCTCCTGTATATATGAGATGTCAGAGGATCTGCTTTTCTCTCTTGCTCTAATTTAGATACATTGTGTTGAGACTCAGGAACTTGTATATCTTCTCTCCTTCTTGCAAGATCAAGAAATCTGTTGTGCTGAACCAAAGGCCAAGATTTGGTGCTGACTCCTCAGATGTTAACACACATGGATCTGGGAACTGTGGGACATAGTGCTGGCCTTTCACATCATCTTAGAAATCTACTTCTAGAATTTGCTTGCTATCCTCACAAACTTGGGTTCTGCTAGGTTACAGTTTCTCATTCCAAAAAGAGGAATAATTCTTTTCAGAGTAGGGTAAGTATTCCAACGAACTAGATTCCTCTACTGCCCTGTGGTTACTTTGAGCTGTTCATGTCAGCAGATCAACAGACAAGGAAGCATTTAGTATACTTATGGAGTAATGAACCTAGAAAAACAAAAATATATTTATTTTTATATATGGAATTGAAACTGGCCAATGTAAGTTAGTTTCAAGGAAGTTGGGCTTCCTCGTATCTCAGATGGTAAAGAATCTGCCTGCAATGCAGGAGACCCAGGTTCAATCCCTGGATCTGGAAAATTCCCTGAAGAAGGAAATGGCAACTCACTCCAGTATTCTTGCCTGAAGAATTCCATGGACAGAGCCTGGCAGGCTACAGTCCATAGAGTTGCAAAGAGTCAGACATGACTAAGCAACTAACACACACCACACACACACACACACACACACACACACACACACACACAGTAGGAAATACGTAGTATAATTGAACTTGGGATTTACTAAAAGACATCTCATGATGTTTTCCTGCCAGTAATAACAATAGTATCACTGGTCATCCAGTATTTTGTTCATCTAATGGGAACAGATGACTCACTGGAAAAGTCCCTGAAGCTGGGAAAGTTTGAGGGCATAAGCAGAAGAGGGTGTCAGAGGATGAGATGGTTGGATGGTATCACCGATGCAGTGAACATTCCGGGAGATGGTGAGGGACATGGAGGTCTGCCCTGCTGCAGTCCATCGGGTCACAAAGAGTCAGACACGACTGGATGACTGAACATGATAATGATAGAGAATATGAATAAGAAGAAGGAAGATGCTGAAGAGACTTGTAAAAGGTAAAAATGATGCTGCTTGATAATGTTTGAGGTGGTAGGGAAGAGGAAAAAGAAGAAATAGTCTATGACGATTTCCATGTTTCTGGCTCAAGCAGTACACTGAATTAGGAAATTCCCCCAAAGAGCTAACTTTTTCTCCCCTGGAGATCTAGCAGCAGAGTGTTTCGGTACAGAGTTGGTGTTTTGTAAATTTTTAATTGATTCTAAGTGATCCAGCTCCCTTAATACAGCTGCTTATCCAGCCCTGCAAATAGATTCCCTTTGAGGAAGTCAGCATGAATTAATATTGTTTTCTCAAGGAATAATTTAAATGTTTCTCTCTTAAAGAAAAGTGATTAAAAATGTTCAGCAATAAGTAAGGAAAATGTTTTGACTATATTCAGGCCTTGAAGCTTAGTTTCCACATTTGTGAGTCGAGTGTTCGGCCATCTGGATTTTCCACATGGATCCATTTGAAAGGGAAACTCCAACGGTTTATAATGCTAAATTAACTTGTTTCAAGGGCCAAGTGACATATTTCTTTCTTCTTGACTATCTTGACAGCTTACTTCTTTGCATTTCATCTGTGCACATATTTGGGAAGAAATGCGCCTTTCAGTGTGATTCCTGACAGCCATATTATTTAAGATTCAGTGTGTTTTGCTCCCAAGAACGCAAGTCACATTTGTTAATTTTGATTTATAGATAATGTTTGGTACTCCACTCATGATTTTCACTTAACACACTTAATGAGCATCAGTTCTCACAGGGCCCCATATGTGGTCTGAAAATGTTATTTACAGCCTTTCAAGGAGGGAAGTGTCACAACAAGAACTGAGATCTCAGCAGGCAGCAGAAGGAGTCAGAGCGGGATGCGCCAGGATCCAGGAACTTCACGAATGCAATTTCAGTGGGTCACATGCTCAGAGATGAACCTCCCTACAGACAGTAGGTGTCTATTTAGCCAGATAGGATTAGAATAATTGCAAAGTTTCAAAATTCCAAGTGTCGCAGGCAACTGAAATGCCATGTTGATGTCTTCCATATAGAGAAACTAAAGGGCATTTGAATTTAGCAAGTAGGTCATGACTGATCACCATGTATTTTTAATAGATGACAGAGGAAGAGGCCAGAGTGCAATAGACTGAAGTAAGAATAAAAGTGAAGAAATATGGGCAGTGGTTGTAGCTTTTCTTATAAGAAGTTTACAGTGGTGAGGACAGGTAAGAGATAAGATTGGATTTTGATTATGAGATTGAGGCAGTGGTGGAGAGGGAGGGTTCTGTAATGTGGAATCTTTGCATCTATTTTTAGTTGTAAAGGAAGAGAGCCAATAAAGAAAGGACATTTGCAGAACAAAGAGAAAAGGGGATTTGAATAATGCTGGAGAAAAAGGGGGAAAATTAGGTCACATAAAGGGAAAATAACTGATTGTGTTTACCTACAATATTGAAGCAAGACTTTGGCTTATTAGGTCACCCATGACTCAGAAAACTGACTTCAAAGGAGATTTATGGTGAAGCCAGTATAACTGACCTTCAGGACCTGTGACTTTCACAGGCTCCTCCTAAAAATTAGAGGGGCCCTAATAATGTTATCCTTGGTCATATGTGTTTGTACAATTTCAAAACCATGTGGTATTTTACAATTGATAAAGACTGCTATGTATTCCTACTCCAGCTTCATCCCCACCATGCTCCTCCTTGTGTCAGGTGACCAGAGAATGGCTGTGGGCATCTGAGGGATCTGTCTAAGTGGAATTTAATTTAGGAATATATTTAGTTTCTTTTTAGTGAAATAGCAATGTAGCTTATATTAATAGATACAAATGTAGAGATAAATTTTTGACCATTATTTCATCATAGAAATATCCTGCAGAAAGATTCCTACCATCCTCTTGTCTATTCTTTCAGAGCCATCACATTAAAGTGGATGACCACAGGTTGTCTAGCCAGATGAGGGTAGCTATGTGTTTGGCACCAAGGATGTGGACCATGGAGCAAAAACAAAATGTGAAATGCATGAATCCAGAAGTTAATCTTAGGCAAGGTTCTCCAAACTATACAGCTTATAGAAGAAAGAAAAAACTCCTAAAAGTTGACAACACTCTAAAACTTGTATGACTTTATTAATAAGCTGTAAAGCTGATACTTTTTAAAACTAGCAATCATTAAAACATAACAAGTTAGGGAAATCCCTGGTGGTCCAGTGGTTAGAACTTGGTGCATGTTCCATCTCTGATTGGGGAACCAAGATGTTGCAAGTCATGCAGCCACAGCCAAAAAAAAAGTTTAGTCAATCAAAATAAATTATCTAATTTTCTATAGGAAAGCATATTTAAAAATCCTTATAAGAAGGGGCTTTCAGAGAATGTGTAGCTAAATCATATACGATCAAAAAGAATTTAGAAATATCAAGTAGTTAAGAAAAGTTATACTGTTTTATGAATTTTCTGATAAATGTGCTACATATCATATATTAAACATATTAATTTTTTCCAGAGCTTTCTCTTTACCATTTTTGCACTCAATTTTGTATTCATAATTTTGTAGTCTTTTTTCTCAAAGAGGGCTCCCAAAATTGTTCAATTTTGAGTTGCACAAAACCTGGGTCCACTGTGGCTTGGGCTGAGTGTCCAGATAGGGGTCAAGGAACTCCAAATTTGAGAATTGGAGAAATGGAGAGAGCACAGACGGGGAGCCTGATACTTCCCTACCACCAGGAAGTGGAAGCCTGACTCTGTAAATTCCCAGACTGACTGGGAGGAAAGACTATGTTTGGCCACAAAGAGTGGGATGGTGATGTTTGTAGAGCATCACAACTTTCCAGACAGTATGGTGGACACCTCGTGCATGTTAATTCATTTTGTTCTCTCAGTACTAATATCTGATCTTTAGTGAGCATTTACCCACTTAGCACATGGCAGAAAGTTTTCCATGCATTTTGCATGTATTATTTATTCAATCGTCACGATTCTAGATGAGTACTATTATTATTCCCCATTTTACTGGTGGGGAAGTTTGAAGGACTTTCATCAGTAGTACAGCCATGAGCATACATGGACTTTTAGCCTCTATAGTGTGTTTGCCTTACAGTGCCATTAGTCAATTATTTATTTATTTATTTATTTTTGCTCCTCTGTGAGTTGTAAGGACATTCAGGTAATCTGAATAACTTGTTCAAGGTCACATAGTTTTTGATGGAGCTAAGATGTGGAAATTCTTCTGAGTGGTTTCAAAACCAGTACACTTTTCTGCTGCACCACACTTTCCCTCATTAAGACTGGTTATCCTGCCTCGTGGACTCACCAGAAAACCTCCAAATATGGAAAACGCCCGTGTCAGTTTATTGAAACTCAGAAAGAGTGAGCCCCTTTCTTGTCTGGTATGCAGTCCTCAGATAACTGCAGCTGGGTGAGGAGGTTGGAGAGAAAATCCCGAAGCATTTGGTCTGTGCCTAGAAGGACGTGCTCTTGGGCAAGACAGAGAAGGTCAACTAGAATAGAACCTTCAGGAGACAGAGTGGAAAAGCAGGCACTGGATTAAGAGAGAAGGACAGGTTACAGCTCAATGCAGTTGTGGTTTCACAATTACTACGTGACCCTTTAACGAACAGAAAACAGTAAGATAGATGAATTCTTGTAACCTTTGTTTTCAGGATTACTTTCTGTTTTGGGGAGGATTCTTTTGTTTGCTTTTTGTTTTTTAAGTCAGAGAGAAGTCCTTCTCATTATACTTGTCATTGCAGATCACTTAGTAAACTATTAAGTGTCTGTGACATGCTGCAAAATGACAAAGTCAGTTCTTGTTCCTTGAGCTTTTATCACACAGGACAGCTAGCACTGGCTAAACTAAGTGAGAGGAAGATTTTTAAAAATAGAATTGTCATGACTTATCAATAAAATGTATTTAGTGCTGTGGTCATACTAATTTGGTATAGATTAACTAGATTATAAATCACCTAGGAATTGTATTCTAGTTTGGGGATAGGCAATCATAAATAAAAATTCTGAACAAGCACAAGCGCTCATGACATGGCGTCGAAAGTCAGAGAAGGGAGTTAACTAACAATGACATTTAATCTAGGTTTAAGTATTGAGTAATTCTGGATATATAATGGTTTAAAAAAAAAGAACAAAATGAGACTAATATTATCAAGAAAGGGGTAAAGTAAAAATAGCATGGTATGATGGGAGACTGAGGGAGCACAGGGTGCTTTTGTTGGAGACTGTGGCAAGCAGTGTTTGATAGGTAGGTTGGGTGTAGGTTTTCAAGATCACACTGAGGAATCTGGACTTCATGAAACAGAGAACTGTCAAGATGTAAAAGAGGTCAATTGCTGAATGATGTCTACTGTTTTAGGAAAATTGATTGGGTGTCAACATGCAGAGTGATTTGGAAAGTTCAAGAATCCTAAGAGAGAGATTGAATGCAGGGAAAGCCTATAAGATATTAAAAGCTTCTAGCATGTGATGTTCAGAAGCAGAAGTAAGGTGAGAAGTACTGAAATTCACATGTTTTAAAGATGCGACAAGACTTGATGACTCTCTAACATAGCTGATTGTGTGACGAAGGATGAAAGCATTTACTAGGTAGATGCTATGAGGGCAGGATAGAGTGTCCAAGTAGAGTGAGAGAGAGACTTCATGTAGTGAATTTCAGCGTTCCTGGAAGAGATTGGTCAGACTATCTGCAAATGTGTAACCTGTATGTTTAGGACACCGAAATCTCTAAAACATTACCCTTTATTCTGTACCCAAGCTCACCACCAGTCACATTTCTATTAGTAATTGTTTATTTGGTTTCACACACACACATCAGGAAAGTCCTGGCTAGAGATCATGAATAATACCCTCTAGAAAGTACTATCCCCTTGGTACAAGAACTTTGGCATTCTGGTTTACACATATGTTCCCTGTAAATTTGACTAACTAAATGTGTCTCACTGGGTCCAGTTAACTCTAGGGCTTGGACAAGACAGAGGTTCTGAGACCACTTCTTCACTGTGCCCAGTTAATCAAGGTCATGCTTCCTCTTAGGGTCTTGTTTTGGTGCTAGTTACATAGCTTTGCTGTTTCCTCTTGTTCCCCTCTGCACTTTCCTTATACACCTCACAGCACTGCTCCCTTCAAACTGCAGAGATGGGGCTGTCCCCGTTCCAGCTAAGATGTAACTTCTCTTTCTCCTTGGAGGCTCATTTGAGGAGTTGAAATGTCACAGTTTGGGTTTTTTAAAATATCGTCTATTTTCCTCAGATACACTATTCTGCTTTCTTTTTAATCTCACAAATATGTACAGGCATCCCTACCATTTCTTTTCTATCTTCTCTTCTCTATCATTAATGAATTGGTACAGTTTCATCATTTTGGAAGGTATGATAGAGAAAATTTTCCTGATATGTGCTCACATTTTGATTGTGATAAAGTATTCATAAGTAGATGTCACTTTTCAAAGAGAAAATCTAAGAGAATGATTGTGAAAGAGGCCCATGGTCTAAGTTCACACAGTTTCGGGTGACTCAGACTGAACCACCACGTCTTCCTTGTCTTCCAGACAATAAAGCAGTTGTGGGAAGTAATCAAATATTTCCTATTGATTTAAGTTTCCTTTGTGAAAGGTGCTTGCATAAGGAAAGCAATACTATAATAAACAATTATCGAGATGCTCTTAAATGACCTACAGGTTTATAATTTAAAGAAGTATTAATACAAGTGAATGTACTTTGGACCTCAACGTGGAGCAGATCATTATCTATAAACATATCAAAGGCTAAACATTTCTCTTTTTTCTCTCTTTTTCCTTTCCTTTCTTTCTCTTCCTTCTTTTATCTCTTGCTTTCTCTGTGTTGGAGTCTATCATCTACTGCTTCATCATTTCTATATCTCAATTACATTTTAAAATAAGAATCAGAAATCCCATATGATCCATGAGTGTAGAGAAGAGAAGGTAGAAAAGAAAGGGTAGGAATGGCTATACATATTTGTGAGATTAAAAAGAAAACAGAATAGTGTATCTGAGGAAAATAGGCAATATTTAAAAAAAACCAAACTGCGATGTAATCAGATTTCCATTCAATCTAACGTCTTCTCGAATACTTTGCATCTAATAACAGCAGAAATAGGAGTGCATTACATCAAAATGACATATAGAAGGGTCTCACCCAGCTGGCAGACAGAGGCTCTTAGTGCTTGGGATGCTGTCATTTAATGTGTTTATGACTATTGCTTAAGCATGTTCAGAATTTTATGTATGGAGTTATGAATAGTACTTACTGTATCTCAGTATAAACCACATCTGCATAAAAGGCATATGGAGATGAATTCCCTCTGCACACTTTACCCCAAATTACCAGTGTTAATGGATATTCAGAAATTGTATTGGAAAAACAAATACTGGATATAAAAGCTAAGTGTAGTTTTCAGGAAGATTGATCCTCAGATTTTTTAACAAGGGTTATTTCAAATAAGCTTTTTATTGATTTCCAATTGATGACCTCATGATGAACTATCCCTCTAACATGGCATCCTTTCTCCCAGGCATCAAAGGAATATAAACACCCCTTCCCATGTAATAGGTGTTTTCAAAATAAAAACAGAGCAGAAGAAATTCCCACTCTTCAATTTAACCAACAATGCTAAGGAGGGACACAAGTAAAGAAGAATTCCAGGGAAAGCCAGGTGAAGTGAAGTGTTAGTCACTCAGTCGTCCACCTCTTTGCAACCCCATGGACTATAGCCCACCAGGCTCCTCTGTCCATGGAATTCTCCAGGCACGAATACCTGGGGTGTGTTGCCATTCTCTTCTCCAGGGAATTTTTCCAGCCCAGGGATCAAACCTGGGTCTCCAGCATTGCAGGCAAACTCTTTACCACCTGATCCACCAGGGACCACATACTTAATGGCAGAATGCTGAGAGATCTTCTAGTATATTATAAACACAAGTGATTCTCACCTGTGAAAATGGCTGTGGTGGGTGTACCCACCAACTCCTTGGACTTTGGAATGGTTTCATTTCTCAGTCTTTCTTTAGCTTCTAAATTTAGTAGGTTCCCTGTTTTGCCATAACTCTTTTTTTTATGGCAGCAATTTTCATGTTTTTATAGCATTTTTATGACCCATTGAAAGGCCTCTTGGCACGTCGTTTGGCAATGTTTCCCCTCAGATGCTGTCACAAAAGAATTCACAGCAATAGGGAGCAGAGCTTCATCAAGGATTCCAACCTGCACTTGCCCTGGGTTTAATCGATGTTGGCCCCCAGGTATCTCAAATTACCCTACAGCCAACTCAATACTACTCAACTCCCTGACTTGACGATAGCTAAGTCTGGACAGAAATCAGGAGTGCCTTCCTTGTGAGTGGGTGAATTCATAGCTTTAAACCTCTATCTGAGGGCACCCATATGAGAACCAAACTGCTGTGTTAAGTCCCAACCCATCTAATTTGTCCTCTTACATAGTTTCAGAAGAAAATTTAGTTCCCTACTAAGGCTAGAACCTTGCAGTAAACTGTAGGTCAGGTGGCCGAGGAACTGAACTTCCTACTTATTCCTCTCTATCCATTTATACCAATGTCCAGCACTCCATGTTCTGGATCTGAGCCCTGTAGCCTCAGAGGGTGAACGGAGCCCCACTTGAACTTACCTAAATGCTGATGTCCATCTCTAAGATTCTTGAAGCCATCTACATCCCACTTTGACTCAGTCCTGATTTTCAGCCCCCACCCTTCATCCATCCTCACCTCTGGCTGGCAGCACCAGGATAAACCAGATCGGATTCATCAGCTTGCTCTTGGACTGCTAACTTGGATTTCTGAGCCTTCCTCATGAGATAACCAGTACCCTCCATCTTAGCACACCCTGATACTGATATCATTCAAAGAACACACCCTGTTTGGCAGCTCAGGCAGCTGGAATAAGAAGGTAGACCCATTTTTTCCAAAGGACAAGGAGGCCACAGGGAACAAAAGTCCAAAGCATCTCGAACAAATGGGGAGCTGGAATGGGGGAAATAATTCTGCTTTCTTCATCCAGTCCCATTCCCTAAAGGAGTCTAAATAGTATTGGTCTGTTACAGGAGGAAGGAAGGAAGGAAAACAGGAAAGAAGGGAAGGAGGGAGGGAAGAAGGAGGAATTACTTCAGTAAACCAATAGAGGGATTACAAAGCCTAGGTAAGAAGCAAACTGAAGACATGAAGAGCTCTATTTTCCTTTCATCGCTCCTCATGTCTTAGTTGACTGTACATTGGAAGTTAGGGGTGAATCTCTTGCTCCTTAACCTGGTGTCATCTGAATTAAAATCTACCTGAGGAGCTTGCTAAGTCCAGCCAAAGTTAAGTCAGCGTTTATCCTGAAGATGCCATGGAGCAGATTCTTCCTCTGTCCTCGCATGCTACACTTTAGTTATACCAAGCCATTTAGAGTGTGTGTTCCCCACAATCTAGTTTTTTCTCTGTGCACTTTAAGGAATATGTTCTCCATCCCTGGAATTCCCTTTAGTCTCTGTCCTATACAGGCAGCTTGAAGTGATTTCCCAAAGCCAACATTAGATGTGACTTCCTCTCTGAGGCACTTTCTAAGGCAGGCATCCCTGTTTCTGTCGGGAGGGTAAATCATCTTCCCCTCAGGATGTTGTACCAGCTGGTAATATTTCACAATGTGGTGGGAAGGGGAAACAGACAAATTAGTAGATTGCAGTATGGTAAAGTAGATACAAATGGTAGTCAATAATTATAATAGGTTACAGTGATCGTAAAAATACAGTGGAAATATAGATGAGGTGATGACTGATGGGTCATATTCCAAAAGTAATATTAAATCAATGAGCAGTTCTCCGCATGGAATTTTCACATGGTTTTCCCAAAGGCTCTAATCCTCCCCTACCTCACCTAACATTTTTGTAGTCACCATCTTGAATGAGATAGATCTCATGCTTATTTTGATTCCCCAACCTTTTAAGACTTCTAAGGCAATGGGTAACAAGATGAAAATTCAGAAATGTTTCAACAAGCTGGATTTGATGGATTTAACTGTGGATTTAAGTGTGGAATGGGTGCTGGGTCTTCTCATAAACTATTGATGAAATTGTAAATTGACTGATACAATTTTTTTGGAAACTTGGGAACATATCAAAAACATAAAAAAATACTTTAAATCAAACATTTCATGCCTAGGGATGTTGTCAAAGAAATAACCATACATGCTGTTTAATTTTTGTTGTTTTATACATGAATGTTCATTACATTGTCTGAAATAGTAAAGATGAAAAATTAAGCACATTAGTGATATATCTACCTATACACACATGTATACAGAATGTGTATCAAAGATGATGCACTTTAAAAATCACGTTAATTGCAACTAGAGATTATCATACTAAGTAAAGTAAGGCAAAAAGAGAAAGACAGGTGCCATATGATGTCACTTATATGTGAAATCGAAAATATGGAACCTATCTATGAAACAGAAATAAAATTAGGGGCATAGAGAATAGACTGTTGGTTGCCAAGGGGGAGCAGGGTAGGAGGAGGTGATAGAGGGATGGATTGGGAGTCTGGGGTTAGCAGATGAAACCAATATATATAGAATGGATAAACAGCAAGGTCTTACTGTATAGGACATGGAACTGCATTAAATATCTGGTGATTAAACCACAATGGAAAAGAATATGAAAAATAATGTATTTATACGTATGTATAACTGAGTCACTTTGTTTGTTGTAGAGCAGTAATTAACACATTGTAATTCAACTATACTCCAGTAAAAAATAAATTTTTAAAAATCACTTTATAAATAGTATGTAATTACAAGGTGAATAACATTGGGCAAAACTGAAAGACAAAAGGCCACTATGAGATCATTTGGACAGTGTTGCGTAAAGTCATACTACACATGTATGCACAGCTCAGAGGTCATCCAGGAGCACACTGGCTCTCAGAAAACTAGTGAAAGCTGGATTTGCATCCTTTAGTCATGATTTGTGGAAATGCAGAACCATCTCCCCAACTTTCTGCTCATTCACGGGCTCAAGTACTCCTGATCCAGTGCCTAAATTTAAGGATGATGTCAATTTCAGGCTTCATCACCTCAGGTAAAATATCCCATCCTTGAATTAGTTTCGCTAAAATATCCACTCACACCAAGCAAGGGATGACTCTTTCACTGAAGAGAAGGGGCTGGGGTTATAGGGAGGAGCTACGCTGCAGGGCCCTGGAGTTCCCACCACCTCTGCTGGCCTCCACACTTGCGCCTGCCCGACCCCGGCCCCTCCTCTCACCTCTGGGTCTCAGCCCCTCCCTCTGGGGCTTGGGCCCTGCCTAGAGATCAACAAAGAAGGTGCTGGGCAGGAAACATAAGCCTTCCTTCTACCTTTGTAGGTTTTTCTGGCTAGTCTAGGAATTACAGATTAACAGGAGAAAAGCAAATTTCATTAGGTGTGTACAAGAATCCCACACATGAGGGGGTTAGAGACCCCACGTACACGAGAAGTTCAAGGAAAGAAGACTAGAATGAGGTCTGTATGCCATCCTGAGCTAAGCTATGGACTAGGGCCCTGGGGCTTCCAAGGATGGGAGAGTCTTTCACAGCACAACAAGAAGAGCAGATATTTGTAAGTTAGACATTTGCCCTGCCATGGAGACGGAGCCTCTTAGATAAAATCTATCTCTGCTACTCTTCTCTGGGAAAAATCCCCAATATAAATTCTTCCAGATAGCTATGGGAGGGCAGTGGTTTCTCTTGAACCTACTGGGTCTTGATTACCTTTAACTCCAAATAATCCTCATGCAAAAGTGCCACATCTAGGGGAGGCTTGTTCTGAATCCCAGAAACAGGTATATATATGTTGGCTGTTACAGTAATAATGGTTTGGTGGCTTAGTCGCTAAATCGTGTCCGACCGTTGTGATCCCATGGCCTGTAGCCCGCCAGGTTCTTCTGTCCATGGGATTCTCCAGGCGAGAATACTGGAGTGTGTTGCCATTTCCTTCTCCAGAGGATCTTCCCGACCCAGGAATCGAAGCCAGGTCTCCTGCATTGCAGGCAGATTCTTCACCGACTGAGCTATGAGGGAAGCCCACTACAGTAATAATATTCTCAACTAATTATATATGTATCTGTATAGATTAAAGACAACATGGGAGTCTACCAAAATATTAATAGCAGTTAATCCTTGGTGGTGAAAATGGAAGTAATTTTACTTGTATTGTTTATTCTGTGATTCTTAAACTTTCAAAACTGAACAAGTGCTACTTTTTTATTATAAAGAAAAAAACTTTCTTAAATGGAATTGTTTGTTTCATGATAATGGTAAATGCTCCAAAATTAGAGACGAGATCATAATTTGGGGGACTATTTTAGAGGTAATGTTATAGGAGGGTCCTTCTAACTATACAATTTTATGATTCAGGGGTTGTTGTTAAGATAAAATGGTATAATGAAAATGAGAGTACTTTGAAAAGTACGAATCTCCATAAAAATATGCTATTATTTTGATGTTTTGTAGTGTAGTGATAAGTACAATTGCTGGCACTGAATAGAATCTAAACTTGTAGAATGGGATGGAACAGGCAATTTTAGGGTAGATGTATGCTATAGTGGTTCAAATCCCAAAACTTCATGCTTGAAAAGACAGCCCATCTCTTCATTTCTTTCCTTCCCTTACTTCCTGATTCTCTGCTTTATTTTACCCTAGGACAATAGGAAAGAAAGAAGGTACAATCATAGTTTTTTTCTTGTTTCATTATCATAGTAAATATAAGAATTTAAATAAGTAACTTTTGCCCTGTGATATGATATTTACACCTATAAAACAGAGATAAGTAATCCTCTATGGTGTCTTCCAGAATTTTTAATCCATTCACTTCATTGTTCATTGTTGCTTTTCACTTGCAAAGCTGTGTTCAGCTCTCTGTGACGCCGTGGGCTGGGGCACACCAGGCCCTTCTGTCCTCCAGTTTCTCCTTGAGTTTGCTCAAAGTCGTGTCCATTGAGTTAGTGATGCTCTCTAACCATCTCACCCTCTGCCACTGCCTTTTCCTTTTCTCTTCAGTCTTTCCCAGCATCAGGGTCTTTTCCAAAGAGTTCAAGCTGATTCATGAATAAAAATTAAGAGAAGTAGAGTTCATGCATAGGAAGATTGGTAAATATTTGGGGTTAGAAAAAGTAATCAGCTCTTTTCTGAATGGTATAGTGAGGGTTAAAATCAAGCAAACACATTCCTTGCTTGTTGGACCTAAAAGTATCAGGAAAACTTTTCAGTCATAGTGGGCTTTTTGTTTTGTTTTATTCTGTTTTATTTTATTTTATCTTTTACAGTTGTCTAGGAAAGTTTAAATGGGTTAAGATGTAGAAAAAAAATTTTTTTAAACCTTTGAAAATATGAGGTCCTTGTCATGATTTTCAAGGAGTGTCACCCATGAATATAAAGCATACTTTCAGCTCTGTGAAACCTTAGCATTAAGATTATTGCACATTTTATTGCCCTTTCCTAGGCTCTGAAACTAGAAATTCATCTGCCTCTAACCTTTCCACCCAAGTCGACTTCATACATAAGTAAAGAGCAAGTTGAAATTACAGGGAGCTGTAAAGAAATGGAAGTTCTCCGCTTTCTTCTTTGAAAACCAATATTAAAATATATGAGGTGCAATTGTCAAACTAAAAAACTGTCAGATGATTCATAAGGAATGAGTGGCCGGCAGGCTGGCCTGACTGATCCCTTACATTACTGATTTTTAACGGGTCTTTGGGAAAGAACTTGGTTATTCCCCATCCAAGTCAGACAGCCATGGAGACAGGGGCTGGCGGACAGAGGGAGGGAGAATGGCCAGATGCTGAGCACAAAAGGCGAGGATGCCACCCAGCCCAACATGTTCAGATGTTAAATTTTTCAGTAAACAGTTTGTAAATGAAACCCCAAAGGATTCAATTTCCCCTCCTCTGGTGCCTTCTCTGTACCACCTGCCCCTGTCTCATCATCTCCCCAAGGAGGAGCAGGAATACATGGCAGGCATCCTTTTAACTTGTCAGGGTCTTAACTCTAGCTGAGGCAGCCAGGTGTTACAGCTAAATGGATTTACACATTTGAGAGTGACTATCTGCTTCTGTTTACTGAGCCATGGCACTGATGTCTAATTTGGCGCTTACCTGTCACAGCAGCATTGATCATTGTAACCAGTCTGTGCAGGAGTCAAGGGTTTGGGGAGCATGGGATCCAGTCCCACCTGATTTGGTCTTGAGGACTGCTTCTCCCTGAAAGATTGTTTAGAGGTTAATTGAGATTGTTTATAGGGGGCTTCCCTGGTGGCTCAGACGGTAAAGAATCTTCCCACAAAGCTAGAGACCCAGGTTTGATCCCTGAATTGGGAAGATTCTCTGGAGAAGAAAATGGCAACCCACTCCAGCATTCTTGCCTGGCGAATCACATGGACAGAGGAGCCTGGCAGGCTACAGTCCATGGGGTTGCAAAAAGTCAGACACAAGTGAGTGACTAACACTTTCTATAGATGTCTAGCAACTGTCCTATAAGGTCTTGATTCTTATGGCCATGAAAACTGAACTGAACAAATTCCTATGAATATATAAATCTAGGTCCCAGGGGAGATGGAAGGGGGTTAGTCTGCTGCAATTGAGCATTGTGGAAGTGAGTGATTGAAGGTTCTCCTTGCACTAAGACCCAATAGACCCAGTGAGAGAGACAGTTAAGGTACGTGCGTGCTAAGTCACTCAGTCGTGTCTGACTCTTTGCGACCCACTGGACTGCAGCCCACCAGGCTCCTCTGCCCGGGGGATTCTCTAGGCAAGAATACTAGAGTGGGTTGCCGTGTTCTCCTCCAGGGGTCTTCCTGACCCAAGGATCAAACACATATCTGCTCACGGGCAGACAGTTTCTTTAACACTAGTGCCACCTGGGAAACCCACGTGACCCCATGGACTATACGGTCCAAGGAATCCTCCAGGCCAGAATACTGGAGTGGGTGGCCTTTCCCTTCTCCCAGCCCAGGGATCAGGTCTTCCGCATTGCAGGCTGATTCTTTACCAGCTGAGCCACACGGGAAGCCCACAGTTAAGGTATATGATTGTAAATGATGTTATTACCTACAGTTACTCTGTTGCTCCAAATCTGGCATTGGTCATTTACCTCAGTCAAGGTTTGAGGTGGTAAATGACCAATGCCCAAATTGGAGCAATAGAGTAACTGTAGGGAATAAAAATCCTTTACACTCTTGGGAAGTTTACTAGTAGAGAAAATCACTTCAAGTTGGTGTGTATCTTGTGATCTTGAATATCTTATGATCTTAATATCTTATGATTTCTCATGAATATCAGTGTGAGAAATGATTTGACAGGTTGGGAGCACGCCTCCATCAACTTCCCCTGTCCTCCGCGCCCCTTTCCCAGATTCTGCCTCCACTGTTTAACCTGGAAGAAAATAACCTTGACTTTATCATTCCCCCCACAGTCATGTGCTCCTGTGAGCAGGCCGTGCTGAGTGAGGCCTGTGTGGTACTAACTAAAGCCTTTTGTGACCTTGTCCTCAGGGAAGACGTGCACAACTGTTGTCCAAATCAACTGAACAACAGTATTAAATAACAGAAATAATACCGTGAGCAATCTTTTAGAAAGAAATGGACATCCAGGCCCCTACTCTTCTTGGTTTCATAATTAATCCTAACAGGGAGGGGACAGAGCCCTCCATTCCAGCATGTGATGGTTGAAGTGATACTAGACATCAATAACTAGAACAAAACTGGAGGCAACACATTGAATGATGCCTACAAACCCCAAATTCAACTTCAGGACCAGCTGAGAGCAACAGAGAGCAGAAATGGTTTCTATTACCAAGGATGGACTCCACTGGGCAGAGGACGCTTCAAAGAGATCATGACAGCAACAGGGGTCAAATCTTGCTGTAAAGGAACACTTCTCAACCCTGGCTACGTGGTAGAATCATCTAGGAAACTTTTTCAAAACACTGATGCCTGAATCCTACCCTTAGGGATCCAGATTCACATGGTCTGGCATGAAACCTCTGATCAGTGATTAGAATCCTTAGGAGTTCTAATACGCAGCAGGAGTTAAGAACCCCTGTCTTAAAGAAAAGGAGGGGCAGGCTAAGCTGGTTCACACAGTTAAACCAATGAGCCTGGGAGCTAAAGACAAAGCTTTGATGACCCACACCCACTCATCTGAGGGCACTCCTCCAGGTTACTGTGGCTTAAGAAATGTAAATTACACATAAAAGATCAAACAGATACAGATAATGTGTCTCCAGCTAGCTTGTTGGCTAAAATCAAATTGTGTTTGTCCTGTAATCCAAAACAAGTCTTTGGCTATCTCTATATCTATATGATTATATGTAATATAATATATATATATATAAATATAATATATATATAATATATATAAATGTAATATATGACAAGTTAACGTATTATGAATATATGTACTGAAACATTCTTAGTAAATTGATCAATACGTTGCTCATTTCTTTGCAATAAGACAAAATGACTCATGGTCAACACAGATTTCAAGAAAATTTTTAAAGGCAAGTGAGAGTCTATGAGTAAGGAAGCAGAAAACATTTCAGACACAGGGCACAGACAGCTGATAATGAGGTTCTGAATGATTAAAGAAAATATTTAATAGCTTGTTTTCAACTTACTCTTCTTTTGGAAATAATTTCTCTTCCAAGGTTCTTTTTTCGCCATTTATTTAGAACTTGTGTATCTCTTAAGATGATGCCTCATCTGTAAGGTGGAAACACTGAAACCACAAATAAGTATAACATGGAATCCCTCTGTAAAATTAAATTAATACTTGTTTACATTAATTTATCTTATCTTTATCAAGAATTGAGAATTATTGAGCCTTCTCTGCACATGCAGGATCACCCTAAATATAGTCAAAATTCTTCTTTCTGTTATTTGGGCTTTAAAATAACTTCTAAAAGATGATTGGAAATCCATTCAGAATCAAGGTCAGGGTGGGCAATGTTACAATAAAGACAATTTGATTATGATTACCAAAGGGGATAGGTAGGGGGAGGGATAAATTGTGAACAGGAGATTGGGATTAACATATACACAACTATGTATATATGAAATAGATAAACAAAGACCTACAGTATGGCACAGGAAGCTCTACTCAATACTCTGTAATAACGTATTTGGGAAAAGAATTTGAAAAAGAATAGATGTGTGTATCGAAGAATTGACGCTTTTGAACTGTGGTGTTGGAGAAGACTCTTGAGAGTCCCTTGGCCTGCAAGGAGATCAAGCCAGTCCATCCTAAAGGAAATCAGTCCTGAATATTCATTGGAAGGACTTGAGCTGAAACTCCAGTACTTCGGGTACCTGATGCAAAGAACTGACTCATTGGAAAAGACCCTGATGCTGGGAAAGATTGAAGGTGGGAGAAGGGGATGACAGAGGATGAGATGGTTGGATGGCATCACCGACTCGATGGACATGAGTTTGAGGAAACTCCAGGAGTTGGTGATGGATGGGGAGGCCTGGCATGCTGCAGTCAATGGAGTTGCAAAGAGTCAGATGCGACTGAGTGACTGAACCGAACTGAACTGATAGTATAACTAAGTCACTTTACTATACACCTGAAACTAACACAATATTGTAAATCGTTATATACTCCAGTATAAAATAAAAGTTAAAAAATAAAGACAACTTGGCAGTATCTATGATGGATGTCTGATCATTTTGTCACATGTAACTTTCACAATGTCCATGTGAGTCTTAATGAACTTTAGTGCTCCTGTTTCAAAGAAAGGAAAATTAAAGACACACGATCGATCAAGAATGACATTCACACATTGTCTTTCATGTGAACATTGCCGTTGAATTTAGATGACTGTTAGCTCACAGGAAGACCCATCAAAAAAGCCATCTGGAAGGCGATCCATCTCCCAACTCTGTTACTTATCACCTGTCTGATCTGACCATATTGTTAACTTCTTCATCTCAAACTTGCTAATAATAACTATTTTGCAATATCATTGAAAAGTTTTAGTGAGATAAGAATGTTATGTGTATAATATAACTGTTTCATAAATGGAAGTTATTGTCAGTCTTAATAATTGTGTTTTTTATTATTAGCAGGATCCACTTGATGTTCAAATTGACAAGTTCCTGGATCAGAACTAACGTTTAAATGGTAGCAATGAAAAAAAAAAAAAAAAAGCTCTGTGAAGGTAGGTGCTATATCTTTTGTTGTGAGCGACTGTATTATATATTCACTGCTGGAAAAGGCAGTTCCTTCAGTACTCATGTTACTTTTTCTGGAGGTTGAAATGAAAGACAAAGAGGAAGATGCTGACACGTCATTTCCTGCAAACAGACATTGTGTGGCTGTCCTGGGGACTAGAGGCTGGAGGAGAGAGGCAGAGTTAGAGAGTTAGTGCTAGAAACTTTCTTAAAGATCTCCTGGGACAAACATCTTCATTATTTTTTAAATGAATGAAAACTCTGAACCAGAACTAAAAGATGTATTTAAAATCCTATTGCTATTTCATGGTACAGACAACATTAAAATTCAGATCTGCGGATTTTCCCATCATTTGTTCAACTAAGTCATTCTTCTCTTTTTATAATTTTTGTCTGTAATTAAATTGCTTTCCAAACTTAAGCATTTATAGGTTGAATTATTTGCAGTCTTGCAGCTTTACTTTCTATGTCTTTAATATACCTTATCTATCCTGTGAAAACCTGGATCCTCTCTGTGGAGATCAGTTTATCACCTTGAGAGGCACTGAAATAATAGGATCAAATGAATCCCACTAGAAGAAGTAGGAAGTGGAGAGACCACATGTCCTTGGCATGAAACTTTCAGGTTATATTTTAATTGTAATTCCAATGAAATTATATCGTATATTTTCGTATACAAGAACATGTTGGGGAACACCTAGATCACATATGCTTAGAGGTTTCGATGTGTCTGTTTCACAGTCCAAAACTAAGAATATAAGAGATAATAATTTTGATTTAATGTGAAAATGGGAAGTAGTAGACATGGGACCACAAATCAAATACTATTTATTTAGAAGATGAAGAAAAGTTTAATCCATTTTGAGATTCATTGACAGCTAACAATTTTCCAGATCCACTATCATCTGTTCCTCAATTTCACTGAGGTAGACAGTGCAGTTTACCAAAAGTAACATAGCTCCAAATTAAGATTCTAGCACCTTAAGAGTGATTTACTCCCAGCACAGTGCTCTTCCTAATATACTAGTACCTAATTGCCCCCAAATTGTTTGGAGCACTTTGTTTTCTGGAATAAAAAAGAAACTTAAAGAAATGAAATATGTGTAGGCCTTTGAGGTTTTAAGAAATGATTTCCTGTAGCACTTTCAACATAAACTGTGTATAGGCAGAGTGCAAAGAGGAAGCCACAACTGGAAAAAAGAATCTGGAAAGGTCAAATGGTATGAGAGGGCAGCCAAGGAAGCCATCTCAATTTTAGTGTATTCTTGATATATGGATCCAAACACAATCTGAAAAGACTAACCTAATATATTTCTGACCCAGAGTTGACCCAAACCCAATCCCAACTTGCAAAAGAAGGAAAGCTGAAGTTGAAGGTTTGAAGCCATCAATCTTGCAGCATAGCTGAGATGGAGAACATCAGCAAACTAGCCAAGAAAAAGATTACTGGTCAAAAGTGAAGGAAAGCAAGTAGCAGGTAGGAATATTTTAGATGCACATAAAAAAATATGAAGATCCTTTACGTTGGAAACATTTTCTTTATATGAACTGTTATGTATACACACACATACACACACACGCAGAAATATCTTTTTTTTTTCCCAACTAATTTATTCTGAAATTTACTTGGAAAGCCAGTGCAGGGGAAACAATGGAATACTGAGTAATGGCCAACCTTCTCTCATGAGGAATCTAAAAGTACAAAATGTGACTGACTGTATTCTTCAGCATTCTCCAGTGAAACAGAAATAAAAGGATGTGTGTATATAAAACTCTTATCACATATATACATATATGTCTATATCTCTCTACCTATATATAGAGATATTGATTTTTATTGAAGTTATAATTGACATATAATGTTAGTTTCAAGTGTGCAAAAGTCAATATTTGTGTTGTGAAATGATCACCACAATAAATTTAATTAATATCCAGCCATACCTAGTTACAAATTGTTTTTTCTTGTGATGATAACTTTTAAGATTTACTCTCTTAGAAATGTACAATAGAGTATTATTAATTATAGTCACCACACTATGCATTACATTCCCAAGACTTATGTGAGGTTGATTTATTATGTGGAATTGGTTTACCGGCTCATGCAACTATGGAGGCTAACAGATCCCAAGATCTGTAAGGTGAGCTGCCAAACTGGAGACCCAGGAGAACTGATGATTTATTTTTGAGTACTTGAGGGACAGTCAGTCTTTTGGTTCTATTCTGGCCTTCAGCTGATTTGAAAGCCCCACTGACAGCAGGAGGACAATCTGCTTCACTCACTTTACCAATTTAAGTGCTAATTCATCCAAAAACATCCTGCAGAAACACCCAAAGTTTTTGACCAGATATCTGGGTACACTGTGGCCCAGTCAAGTTGACACATAAAATTAACCATCACAATGACTAAAAGAAACTAATATTATAGCAAATATATAGAACTTATAAAACCAAATAATGTGGACCTTCAATGTTATTTCCTTCTGAAAAAAACATATGTTCATTGCAATGATTTGTGGCAAAAATACTTACATGATGACCTTAAATCAAGTATCCTTATAAAGGACAAGGACCTCCAAGAAGAGAAATCCAAAACTAAGTTTAGGTTATATGCAAAACCAAATAGGGATGTAATCCAATTATCTTGAACTGAGAGTAAAAGAAACACAGTGTAACCATTTTACTTCTGCCTTGACTTGGGGCATAAACTTGGAAGGGTTTGTATTGCCATAGAAATATGTGTATGTGTGACAGATTTAACTCTTGGCAGTTTTTCTTGATTATTCCTCCACTGGCAGATGAGGCAAACATAAAATAGAATCAAGATTTTCTCTACCTTAGGAATAGTCTTGACAATTGTCATTTTCTTGGGAAAAGCACTGAAAAGCATTGTCTGTAATTAGCACTTTTTAAAAGAAGCTGAGGAGTTAAAAATCAAAACAAACAAAAATGTAAGAAGGCTTTAGAAGTAGTTACCTAAGTGTGATTTTTAAGAGTTTATTTTTAAACTCCTGACACAATGCACATAAGAGTTTTCTGATTTTTTTCTCCCACGTATTAATGACATCAGACACTGAATATTCTTTATCAGTAAATTACTAATATGAATACAATAATACATAGGTACATTTAAGAACACTTTCAGATCCATTAACACATTTGATTCTTACAAAATGGCTCTGATGTCGAATAGGAGGTAAGAATAGGTGTCTTATCTCCAATTTACAGATGGAAAAACTGAGACTCAATTCTAGATAAAAATTTTCTTGTTGTTTAGTCATTAAGTCATGTCTGACTCTTTGCAACCCCATGGACTGTAGCCCACCAAGTTCCTCTGTCCATGGTATTTCCCAGGCAATAATGGCTAGGAGTGGGTAGCCATTTCCTTCTCCAGGGGAATCTTCCCAAGCCAGGAATTAAACCTATGTCTCCTGCTTGGCAGGTGGATTCCTTACTACAAGGAGGATTGTTACACAAAAATTGAGTGGCAGATCTAAAAAGGGGTTAGACTTTCTAACTTTCATATCACAATCCCATAAATAACTTAATGGTTTTCGTGTGATTTCTGTATAGATCATTCCAAGGTCTTTTTGAATTGTTTTATCATGGGAGGTGATACATAATATATTTTGTTTCCTTCTTCCAATTGGGCTTGGAGTGAACAGCTCAATTCTATCTGGATCACAGGGACTACCATTTTGTAGCTGTCTGGCATCCTCTTGTCCCCCTGTGCCTGAGATGAAAGCCTGATGCATTAGCTCTGCTCTTTCCTTCTATTGCTTAAGCAATGAAGAAAACATTACCCTAATCACACTCAATGTGTGCTATCTCCAGGCACAGCTGTTGTGTAGTCTTTCCAAGCTCAGCCATTAAGGAGTCTTACCAATGACAGAGCCCATTGAGAGCTGCAAAGCCAGACACTTGCCCTCTAATAACATCCATTTCTGCTTTCCTAGCTCATTCCAGGAAAGAGAGCCTGTCGGGCAAGGTTTCACAGTCCATAACTCTCCTTTTATTGTCACTTTCCCTCCTCCCTTTGGAGGGGCAGTTTGCAAGCCAGCTCCCAAGCATAGCCCATGGAGCAAAAGATTAAGCATGGCTTGGAGTCAACCTCTTTATCAAATGAGCCCATGGAGTTTGAGCAAAAGCAAGCTTCAAAAAAGATAGATCTGCTCTGGCAACTGGTGCACCAGTAAAGATGCCTATAGGAGAAGCAGTTGGTATCAGAGGCTAAAAATGGCACAGTTCTGGCTGCCTGGGAATACAGCAGTTTCAAGTTGTCTGCTCCTGGCTGGTAAAGTAATTGGAACTGATTGTTCCTGGGCTTTGAAGATCATGCTACTGACCTGCCATGGGTAGGACTGAGTTTTCTGGACTGAGAATGGATAGTGAGATTGTGAGATACTTATGAAAAACTTGGTTTACAAAACACACTCACTTCTGTGAACTCGTTTGAAAATAGAATGGCAAAAATATGGGTTTTCATACAGAGATCTCAGTTCAGATCCCAGCTCTGCTACCTACTAGTTGTATTACCTAGAACTAATTATGAATGCTCTTTAAACACAAAGGTTTCTCTGTCTATAAATTGGAGGATAATCATGCCCACCTTCCTAATGTCATTGTTTGGATCACAATCCATATGTAATTTAAGTGTTATACCTAAATCCCATACTTCATAGAATACAGAGCCTCTAATTAAAAGGGGACTCTTATGACTTGTAACATGAGCCGTGTGATTTAGGGTGGTTATCATTCTAGTAATGAGGATACAGAGGCTCAGATTTCAGTGACTTGCCCAAGATCCCCAGCTAGAAAGGGAAATAAAGACCCATATATATCACTCAAATATATAAACAATTATTTCCATCACTCTAGAACTCATAAACTGGACGAATAACAAAAAAATTTTTAAGAAACTTCCAGTTCTTTACCTTGGCTTTTTTCCTCCAGATTTCATGAGATCTTAGTTCTTGGTTGAATATGCTTACTGATAAAGAGGTACATTAGAGGAGGAGGATGTAACCAGTTGTGAGTAGCAGGAGAAGAAGGAAAACTGGGGGAGGGAGGCACAGATACATCCTGCACTCACTTAAATTACTTCACAGAACAAACTTAAGGTAAATGAATGGAGACACACTCTGAGATTGAGAAAAACTTTTAGGAGGGACTAAACACATCATCTATAGAGGGGGAATATGGACATAATAGGTGGTCCATCTACCTGAATCAGGAGGAAGAAGATGAATTAGATAGAAAGGGGTTTAATTCACAACAGTCGCTCAGTTGTGTCTGACTCTTTGTGACCCCACGGACTACAGCACGCCAAGCTTCCCTGTCCATCACCAACTCCCAGAGCTTGCTCAAACTCCTGTCCATCGGGTCGGTGATGCCATCCAACCATCTCATTCTCTGTCATCCCCTTCTCCTCCTGCCTTCAATCTTCCCCAGCATACAGGTCCTTCCAAGGAGTCAGTTCTTCACATCAGGTGGCCGAAGTATTGGAGCTTCAGCTTCAGCGTCAGTCCTTCCAGTGAATATTCAGGACTGATTTCCTTTAGGATGGATTGGTTTGAAGTCCCTGCCATCCAAGGGACTCTCAAGAGTCTTTTCTAACATGATAGCTCAAAAGTATCAATTCTTCAGCGCTCAGCTTTCTTTATAGTCCAACTTTTACATCCATACATGCCTACTGGTAAAACCATAGCTATGACTAGATGGACCTTAGTCAGCAAAGTAACGTCTCTGCTTTTTAATATGTTGTCTAGGTTGCTCATAGCTTTTCTTCTGAGGAGCAAGCATCTTTTAATTTCATGGCTGCAGTCACCATCTGCAGTGATTTTGGAGCCCAGAAACATAAAGTCTGTCACTGTTTCCATTGCTTCTCCATCTGTTTTCCATGAAGTGATGGGACTGGATGCCATGATTTTAGTTCTTTGAATGTTGAGTTTTAAGCCAGCTTTTTCACTCTCCTCGTTCTCTTTCATTAAGAGGCTCTTCACTTCCTCTTTGCTTTCTGCCGTAAAGGTGGTATGGTGTCATCTGCATATCTTGAGATTATTGATATTTCTCCCTGCAAGCTTGATTTCAGCTTGTGCTTCATCCAGCCCAGCATTGCTCATGATGTACCCTGCATAGAAGTTACATAAGCAGGGTGACAGTATACAGCCTTAACTTACTCCTTTCCCAATTTGGAACCAGTCCATTGTTCCATGTCCGGTTCTAACTGTTGCTTCTTGACCTGCATACAAATTTCTCAGGAGGCAGGTCAGGTGGTCTGGTATTCCCATCTCTTGAAGAATTTTCCATAGTTTGTTGTGATTCACACAGTCCAAGGCTTTGGCATAGTCAATAAAGCACGTAGAATTTTTTCTAGAACTCTCTTGATCCAATGAATGTTAGTAATTTGACCTCTGGTTGCTCTGCCTTTTCTAAATCCAGTTTGAGCATCTGGAATTTCTTGGTTCATATATGTTGAAGCCTCTCTTGGAGAATTTTGAATATTACTTTGCTGGCATGTGAGATGGGTACAGTTGTGCAGTAGTTTGAACATTCTTTGGCATTGCCTTTCTTTGGGATTGGAATGAAAACTGACCTTTTCCAGTCCTGTTGCCCCTGCTGAGTTTTCCAAATTTGCTGGCATATTAACTGCAGCACTTCAACAGCATCATCTATTAGGACTTGAAATAGCTCAGCTGGAATTCCATCACCTCCACTGGCTTTGTTTGTAGTGATGCTTCCTAAGGCCCTCTTGACTTTGCACTTCAGGATGTCTGGCTTTAGGTAAGTGATCATACCACTGTGGTAACTGGGTCAGTAAGATATTTTTTGTATAATTCTGTGTATTCTTGCCACCTTTTCTTAGTATCTTCTGCTTCTGTTAGGTCATACCATTCTTATCCTTTATTGTGCCCATCTTTGCATGAAATGTTCCCTTGGTATCTCTCATTTTCTTGAAGAGATCTCTATTCTTTCCCATTCGATTGTTTTCTTCTGTTTCTTTGCAAAACTCCAAAACTGCAACTCACTCCTGAACAACCATCAGCAGAAGAATGACAGGTGTTTGATCCCACCAAAAAAAGATACCCCACATCCAAAGGCAAAGGAGAAGCCCCAACAAGATGGTAGAAGGGGTGAAATCGTGTTTGGAATCAAACCCCATACCTGGCAGAGATGCTCAGAGGGCTCAAACTAAACCTTGTGCACACTAGGACCCAGAGAACCCACAGAGACTGAGCCAGACCTGCCTTTGAGTGTTTGAGTGTCTCCTGTGGAGGTAGGGGTCAGCAGTGGCCTGCCACAGGGACAGGGGCTCTGGCTGCAGCAGACCTGGGTCATGCATAAGCCCTCTTAGAGGAGGTCTCGATTAACCCCACCAGAGAGCCACTGAGCACATAACCCACAAACTGCAGAACAATTATACCAAATAAATTCTTGTACTGTTAAGAAAGTTCTAGGACCCACAACAGGTTTCCAAACCTGGGGATCTGGCAAAGGGACTGAGAACCCCCAGTGAATTTGACTTTGGAGGCCAGTGGGATTTGATTACAGAACTTCCACAGGACTGGGGAAACAGTCTCTTGGAGGGAACAAACAAAATCTGTGCACACCAGGAGTCGGGAGAAAGAAGCAGTATCCCTACAAGAGACTGAGTCAGGCTTGCCTGTGAGTGTCCAGGAGTTTCTGGTGGAGGGAACAAACAACAGGGAGGAACAAAGCCCAGTCCATCAACAGAAAATTAGATTAAAGATTTACTGAGTGTGGCTCCACCCATCAGAATAAGATCTAGTTTCCCCTACAGTCAGTCTTTCCCATGGAGAAGCTTCCATATGCCTCTTATCCTTATTCATCAGAGGACAGACAGAATGAAAACCACATCATCACAGAAAACTAGCCAAACTGATCACATGGACCACAGCCTTCTCTAACTCAATGAAACTATAAGCCATGCTGTGTAAGGCCACCCAAGACGGACGGGTCATGGTGAAGAGTTCTGACAAAACGTGGTTCACTGGAGAAGCGAATGGCAAACCACTTCAGTATTCTTGCGTTGAGAACCCCATGAACAGTATGAAAAGGCAAAAAGATAGGACACTGAAAGATGAACTCCCCAGGTCGGTAGGTGCCCAATATGCTACTGGAGATGAGTGGAGAAATAACTCCGGAAAGAATGAGGAGATGTAGCCAAAGCAAAAACAATACCCAGTTGTGGATGTGACTGGTAATGGAAGTTAAGTCAGCAATATTGCATAGGAACCTGGAATGTTAGGTCCTTGAATTAAGGTAAATTGGAAGTGGTCAAACAGGAGATGGCAAAACTGAACATGGACATTTTAGGAATCAGTAAACTAAAATGGACTGGAATGGGTGAATTTAACTCAGATAACCATTATATCTGCCCACTCCCGTGTTCTTGCCTGGAGAATCCCAGGGACGGTGGAGCCTGGTGGGCTGCCATCTATGGGGTCGCACAGAGTTGGATACAACTGAAGCGACTTAGCAGCAGCAGCAGCAGCAACCATTATATCTACTACTGTGGGCAAGAATCCCTTCGAAGAAATGGAGTAGCCATCACAGTCAACAAAGAGTCCACAATGCAGTACTTGGATGCAATCTCAAAAACAACAGAATCTCTGTTTGTTTCCAAGGCAAACCATTCAGTATCACAGTAATCCAAGTCTATGCCCCGACCAGCAATGCTGAAGAAGCTGAACGGTTCTATGATGACCTACAAGACCTAGAACTAACACACAGAAAAGATGTCTTTTTCATCATAGGGGACTGGAATGCAAAAGTAGGAAGTCAAGAAACACCTGAAGTAGCAGGCAAATTTGGCCTTCTAGTACAGAATGAAGCAGGGCAAAGGCTAACAGAGTTTTTCTAAGAGAACGCACTGGTCATGGCAAACACCCTCTTCCAACAACACAAGAGAAGACTCTACATGTGGACATCACCAGATGGTCAATACCAAAATCAGATTGATTATATTATTTGCAGCCAAAGATGGAGAAGCTCTATACAGTCAGCAAAAAAGACTGGGAGCTGACTGTGACTCAGACAGATCATGAACTCTTTATTGCCAAATTCAGACTTAAATTGAAGAAAGCAGGGTAAACCACTAGACCATTCAGGTACCAGTTCAGTTCAGTTCAGTTCAGTCACTCAGTCGTGTCTGACTCTTTGCGACCCCATGAATCGCAGCACGCCAGGCCTCCCTGTTCATCACCAACTCCCGGAGTTTACTAAAACTCATGTCCATCGAATCACTGATGCCATCCAGACCTAAATCAAATCTCTTACAAGTATACAGTGGAAGTGAGAAATAGTTTCAAGGGATTATATCTGATAGACAGAGTGCTTGAAGAACTATGGACGGAGGTTCATGACTTTGTAGAGGAGGCAATGATCAAGACCATCCCCAAGAAAAAGAAAGGCAAAACGGTTGTCTGAGTAGGCCTTACAAGTACCTAAGAAAAGAAGGGTAGGAAAGGCAAAGGAGAAAAGGAAAGATAGACCCATTTGAATGCAGAATTTCAAAGAATAGCAAGGAGAGAGAAGAAAGCCCTCCTCAGTGATCAATGCCAAGAAAGGTGTTAGAAACAGTCATTCCTTTTGGTACTTTAGACCTCGTTAACTTTTGTACAGCCTTGTTACCATCCATTGACAAGCTGATATAGGACAGAGTGTAATGAAACTATTAAACTCTTAGGATATAACTTCTTCCAGGGTTAGACCCCTCAGCATATTAGAGATCTGTTTCTGGAGAGAATCACTGCAGAATCCATTAGGCTCACAGAAACTTCTTCCTAGATTCTGCTCTCCAGAATTCTCATCATAACTAAACTACCTTGTTTCAGTCTTGTCCCCTTAGTATGCAAGAATAGGAACCCTCACAATGTATCAGACTGTTTTAACTGGTTTACATTATCAAATGATCCTAAGAGGATGTAGTAAAAGTAACCTCACAATGAAACAACAAAAGTGAACACAGAAGTTAATCAATTGACTTATTTCCACACCACCAGGAAACAATAGACTTGACATTTAAACTCATGAACTCTTCCTCTAAGGCACATTCTTGTACCCAAGACAATGTATCTCATGCCAGTTCTCATACTATCTGTGGTCAAAGGCTTATTTTGTTTTCTAATGTCTTATGAGCAGATACCTTTATAAACTACATTAAAAGCCAGTTAGTAGAAAAATGAAATTAGAAGATACCTGGAATAGAACTCCAGTTCTTAAATTACCATTAGATTGAAAATGCATACAGTTACTCTAAATTGCTATAAAGACTTCTAAATGCTTTCTCAGTGCTCACTCTCACTTTCTTTATGTACCATGGCCCATTAGTCCCCGCTCACTCCAGGACCACACTTTGAGTGACATCGCTGTAGGCTTAGGGGACTTGGGATGGGCACATCTTGTGCCATTGAAATAAGTGAGGTTGGCAACAAGGTCAACTCTCAAGCCACAAGCCCTTAGCCCTGTGTTCTTGAATCAGCTAGGTTAACCAATCATCTACCCTGATTTGGAAATTACAGATGGAGGGATCCTTCAGAATAGAAGTTAGGACTTAATCCATGCCATACTGAGGCGAGCTGAAAGGTCCATGCATTCACTTAAAACAGATCTTGCAAAATTTCTTTCTTTGAGAGCTAGCAGTCTTCTTTCCTCAATTGATCTTGGATCTTAAAAGGAATTTCCTATTTCCCTGTGTTTTCTCATGGCCAAAAGCAGCTGACACATTTCCTGAAAAACAAAAGATATCCAATCAATGTTTGTGATTGAAATTCACATTTATTTCAGTAATGCTGTTTATATTAAAACTCCAGAGAAGAATGATGCCATATGCATACTACATGAGTCTGAAATGATGATGCTATCCCTCTCTGGAGGTGTAGTACTAAAAGGAAAATATTTATATCATAGACAAATTTTTTTTCAAGAATAATTGACCTACAGCACTCTGTTAGTTCCAGGTACACAACAAAGTAACTCAGTATTCTACATTTTACAAAATGATCACCACTGTAGACAGTATTTAAAGTGACAATTTATTCAAATGAAATCGGTAAAGGGAGCAGAAGAAAAGAGTTAAAGTCAAAAGTGTTTACTACTTTGCATGATTAAAATATTCAAATATGTTAATATTCACGCTATAAACTTAATGTTATTATTATAACTTGGAGGCTTAAAGCAGTACATGACTGCTCACACAATAAAGACTGTCTTTATAATAAAGTTTTGTATAAGTGTCTTTAAATCACGAGTATTGAGCTTCACGTTAGTCTTCAAAAATACAGTTAGTCATTATTTTTCAAACAATTCATAAATACGAGTCACACACAATGAGAGCATGCAGTTTGTCACAGGGGGAGACCAATAAATCGGTCTCAGCACCTATTAAACGCTGAAAGCTTTCCTAGGTATGACTGGGTAAGGATGGCCAGGGGGTAAAAAGGAATATAAAACTGAGTTCTTCTCAAGAAGGGTAGAGATTAGTTGGGAACATATGAAACAATAAGGCCACAGTCATCTTCTCTTTGTATAGTAACGCTCTGTTGCAAGCCCTGCAGCCACGCGTCCTGAAAGCAAATGAGTGAGAATGCCTAGGCTTTCAACAAATGTTGCTTCATTCAGTCCACTCCCCATGACTTGAGGCTTGAGGCAAATGCTACATTACCATTGCCAGTATCTCTTCTGTTTCTTACTACCTGAGGTTTTTTTTTTTTTCATTTACTCTTTAATTGGAAGATAATTGCTTTACAATGTTGTGTTGGTTTCTACTGCACAACGTGAATCAGCCACTTGTATACATATATGCCTTCCTTCTTGAGCCTCCCTTCCAGCCACCCCCCATCCCACTCCCCTAGGTCAGCACAGAGCACCATATTGAGCTCCCTGTGCTATATAACAGCTTCCCACTAGCTAGCTATTTTACACATGGCAATGTATATATGTCAGTACTTTCTCAATTTGCCCCACCCTCTTCCTAAGTTGTAAACTTATTAGAAACCTTGGAGACCTTTCGCCTGACTTCTCTCCCAGAGAAGAGAGGACTTGGAAGCAGCTTCTGGAAGGTAAAGTTCATTGACCCCTCTTCTCCCTCCTCCTTGTTTTCCCTGCTAATATAAGGTGACTTGCAGCATTTAGGATACCTTTGGGTATATAAGTCACTGCAACATACAGGGCCTCTCCTACCACGTCAGATCCAAACCATAAAATGTGCCTCCTTTTAACTTTAACCTATGTATCAGTATCATAAAAGTCTCATCCTATTTCTCATAAGCATTGAAACAACTGAAAAAATTCAGTCTCCTGGAACAATAGGCACATTTCTAAATCTTCTCTTCAAGAAATATAAGTATTCCTCCCTAGGTTTACTTTCTAAAGTATTTGGTTTTGTCTTTTGAGCATATCTCAAAAAGAAATTTTTTTTTTTTCCTTTTCTATTATCACTTATATATTGGGTTGGCCAAAAAGGTCATCCAGGCCTTTCCATAACACCTTACCTGAATGAACTTTTTGGCCAGCCCAATAGGTGACTCTTATTTCAAGCCAGACTGAATCATCCCGTTCCTGTTGCTGGGCCTGAAGAAGAGCAGGGGCAAAGAAAGCATGTTTTGCAATAATGATTAGACAGAACAGGAAAGTTACACAAAAGTTCATCTCACAACAGACACACTTTAACGTGGGTTTACCTTGAAGAAGAGAGAAGCATTCCCCCTGATAAAGCTAGTTGGGAGATGAATTATCCAGTAGGCTAATCCTATTAAATACTTCAGTTCACAAATCTTAGAGAGAATGCACAAAAGTCACTGATTTTTCCCTTCTGTGGAGTTAAGTGTGGAAATTCCTGGCAATTCCCTGCCAAGTAGTGACTCAGGGTTTCAGGATCTTTCCACTTTATGGCACCGCTAACACCCAGGGGTGACTTTCTCAGGGTCCAGGAAAAACTTTAGACCTCATGACTAAAAGCATCCAAGAGTATAATGAAATAGCTTCTCTCTTATGCATCTAGAATACGTCTACTAACTAGGTTCCATCCTGGGAAGAACCAAGGCAACAGTCACACAAATACTTTTCGGTGGGTTTAACTTGCTCATGAAGCCAAATCCACTCTTTGTACCCTGACAGCAAAGTAATTTTTGGAGACAGAGCTTTGGGTGAAGTAGAAAAAGAATAGCTTCGTTGCTTTGCCAGGCAAAGGGAGCCACAGCAGGTTAATGCCCTGAAAACTGTGTCCCAACCTGGAGTGGATAGTGAGAAGTTTCGTAGTAGTTGTTCAAAGAGGGAGTGACCAGCTTGTGGACATTCTGCTGATTGGTTGGTGGTGAGGTAAATGGGAGTCAGCATCGGCAACTTTCTGATTCCAACAAGTCTGAGTCTATGTGCTTGTGGGCAGCATCCAGTTTCCTTCTACCTGGCGGGGGTTTCAGTATCTACAGAATAGCTCAAAGATATTGTTATGTGTATTCCCTGAGGGAGAACCAGGACCTTGACCCACGGCTGCACCATTGTTTCTTCCTGTTTTATTTCATCTTGTCTTTGACCTCTCAGCATATGGGATCTTCATTTCCACCAGGGATCAAACCTGCACCCCTTGCAGTGGAAGCTCACTGGACCACCAGGGAAGTCCCGCGACTATTGTCTCTTGACTGTTCCTCCTCTGTCTCTGCACCCTCTCCCTTCCCCAATTAGCAGCCATTTGAACCTGCCCTTTGGAACTCAGGGAAGATCATGGGTGCTGAAAGGAGCCTATTGCCTGCGATCAAGAAATGGGCATAACAAGGCGTTTGTGCCCAGGAGCCCCATGGCGTCCTGCTTGGTCTCAGTACCATTGTACCAGGGAAGGTGCTCTGGCAGCTTGAAGCCTTAGGTACCAGAGCCCAGAATCTCAGCAGCAGGTGCCGGGAGCTGGAACACAGACAGGAAGAGTAGGGTCCACGAGTCCAGGTGTTGGGTGTATGCACTCGGTCTGGGTTTGGGCAGACCTGGGCAGAAGGCAGTGAGCCCCTCAAGCAAACTTGAGTATGTGGCACATCATGCAGTGGTTTCCTCTGCATCACAGTTCTCCCAATGCTCTTTCCACTTCCCAGAACCTTTGGTAAAAGTTTTTGTTTAGCCCTTCTCAGTCGATGAAATTTCATTGTCCCACTAAAATGTCTCATTCCCCAAGGGAACCTTTCCTCCAAGCTTTAGTGCACTCTGGTTAACTCCCCAAACCCTCAATCTCAAGTGCCAGCCATGTGCTACTAAGTACTGAACAGAGACCTCCCAGGGCAACACAGAATAGGTTTTTATTACTTCACACCTCCCACTGCTTTCCCAAGAAAGAAAAAAAAAAAAAAAATTCTACACCCTTACTGAGCAAAGACTGAAAAGATTGGAAAGCTTAGAGACAGAAAGATCATCTCACCTTATTGGATTTATCTTGAACTTTTTTGTCCTCTAAGAGTGGCAGTTACTCTATAATCATGGATTTGGTTCACATTTAAAGCGTCCCTTTATTGACATATATACACTATTATATATAAAATAACTAATCAGAACCTTCTGTATAGCTCAGGAAACTCTATTCAGTGTTCTCTGGTGACCTAAATGGGAAGGAAATCTAAAAAAGTGGATGTATGTATACATATAACTGATTTACTTTGCTGCACAGCAGAAATTAACACAACGTTGTAAAGCAACTATACTCCAATAAAAATAAAAAATAAAGTGTCCTTGTTGACAGGAGAGTAAAGACAATGAAGAAATGGTTTACAATCACCTTCCGGAGGAAAGACGAACTGGTGCAGTTTTGGAGGGCATGTGTCATCTTGGACATGCCCGGGTAAATTTCTACCTGGGAGACACATGTGAGACAAATGTCTATGACAGCTGCTCTTTCCTCAATGGGCCATTCTGTCCCCTGCTCCCTAATAAGTGGCCCCATCCTTCCAGACTGAAGGCAAATGCCTCCTGTCTTCTCCCCTGACCCTCTTAGAGCTTCCACGTGATCTTCTCTTTCTGCATGCAGAGTTGAGCCCCCTACCACCTTAGGAAGCTTTCAGGAATAAGATGTGTTTCTGATTCACACCTCACAGGAATTGGCACAAATTGAAAGCTTAATAATTATTTTGAGATGCCTCAAGCCCACATCAGCCATACTGCCTGAAATGAGAGTGAGCAATCAGATTCAGAACATAGATGTATCTCAGGAGAAAAGGTGAATTTCAAGGACAGGTCTAGGATAAACATGAAATTCAAATGGAACTATATATCTTGACCCTCACTGTGTGAATGCATTTTTTCCCCAAGGAGCAAAGTTAGAGATTTCTACAGTAAAATATTTGCTAAAGTATCAAAATGTATAGAGCGGTGGGTTTTTTTTTTCCCCCTTGTTCTTCCTGATGTATCCATAATGTCTTACTCATTTTGTTCTATAGATTATTAGTAATAGCTGAGGGTCTTCACTATAGTGGGCATCTAAGGATTATCAGCTGGATGAAGAAAGACACAGATAAAAGGTAGATGATGGTACACATGACCCTCCAGGTATGTGTTGAAAGCCAAGTCTTTCCTTCCACATTTACAAATGTCACAAAATTTTACTGACTCTTGATTAGATGCAGGATAGGCGATGGTGAATAAGCTCTATTTTAAAGAGCTTCTATTCTATTGAAGAGAAATAGAAGAATGACAGTGTATGATGGGGTATAATACATTTCATATGAATCATTGAAACAAATTACTGAGGGGTCAGAGATAGGAGAAATCACGTCTATTTAGATAAATCACATAAAAGATGATATGGGTGGCTTTTGAGAAAGACCTTGAAACCAGAATAGGATGGCAAAGTGATTAGAAACAGAACAATTAACAAAGGGACCAACAACAGGGAATTTAAGCACATAGTACAAGAATCATGTCATTTTGTTGAATATACTTGGATCTGTAGTTTTCTCTCAACTTTATTCAGATAGTATTTTCTTTAATTGACTCAACAGCAGTGAGACTGTTCGAGAGATCTTGGTGTGTATGTGTGTGTGTGTGCATGCGCACACGTGTCCATGCATGCTCCTGTGTGTGGTATGTATTAGCTGAACTGCAATGTCTTTTTTTTTTAATTAATTTATTTATTTTAACTGGAGGCTAATTACTTCACAATATTGTAGTGGCTTTTCCATACATTGACATGAGTCAGCGATGCGTGTACCTGTGTCCCCCATCCTGAGCCCCCCTCCCACCTCCCTCCCCATCCCATCCCTCAGGGTCGTCCCAGTGCACCGGCCTTGAGCGCCCTGTCTCATTAATCAAACCTGGACTGGCGATCTTTTTCACATATGGTAATATACATGTTTCAATGCTGTTCTCTCAAATCATCCCACCCTTGCCTTCTCCCACAGAGTCCAAACATCTGTTCTTTACATCTGTGTCTCTTTTGCTGTCTTGCATATAGGGTCATTGTTAACCATCTTTCTAAATTCCATATATATGTGTTAATATACTGTATTGGTGTTTTTCTTGCTGACTTACTTCATTCTGTATAATAGACTCCAGTTTCATCCATCTCATTAGAATTGAGTCAAATGAATTCTTTTTAATGGCTGAGTAATATTCCATGGTGTATATGTACCACAGCTTCCTTATCCATTCGTCTGCTGATGGGCATCTAGGTTGCTTCCATGTCCTGGCTATTATAAACAGTGCTGCGATGAACACTGGGGTGCACGTGTCTCTTTCAGATCTGGTTTCCTCGGTGTGTATGCCCAGAAGTGGGATTGCTGGGTCATATGGCAGTTCTATTTCCAGTTTTTTAAGGAATCTCCACACTGTTTTCCATAGCGGCTGTACTAGTTTGCATTCCCACCAACAGTGTAAGAGGGTTCCCTTTTCTCCACACCCTCTCCAGCATTTATTGCTTGTAGACTTTTGGATAGCAGCCATCCTGACTGGCGTGTAATGGTACCTCGTTGTGGTTTTGATTTGCATTTCTCCAATAATGAATGATGTTGAGCATTTTTTCATGTGTTTGTTAGCCATCTGTATGTCTTCTTTGGAGAAATGTCTGTTTAGTTCTTTGGCCAGTTTTTTGATTGAGTCGTTTATTTTTCTGGTATTGAGCTGCATGAGCTGCTTGTATATTTTTGAGATTAATCCTTTGTCTGTTGCTTCATATGCTATTATTTTCTCCCATTCTGAAAGCTGTCTTTTCACCTTGCTTATAGTTTCCTTCATTGTGCAAAAGCTCTTAAGTTTCATTAGGTCCCATTTGTTTATTTTCGCTTTTATTTCCAATATTCTGGGAGGTGGGTCATAGAGCAGCCTGCTGTGATTTATGTCAGAGAGTGTTTTGCCTATGTTTTCCTCTAGAAGTTTTAAAGTTTCTTGTCTTACATTTAGATCTTTAATCCATTTTTGAGTTTATTTTTGTGTATGGTGTTAGATAAGATGATAATATATGGTTTTTATCTTTCAATTTGTTAATGTGGCATATTGCATTGATTGATTTGCAAATATTGAAGAATCCTTGTATCCCTGGGATAAAACCCACTTGGTCATGATGTATGATCATCATGGATTCTGTTTGCTAGAATTTTGCTGAGGATTTTTGCATCTATGTTCATCAGTGATATTGGCCTGTAGATTTCATTTTGTGTGGCATCTTTGTCTGATTTTGGTATTAGGGTGATGGTGGCCTCATAGAATGAGTTTGGCAGTTTGCCTTCCTCTGCAATTTTCTGGAATAGTTTGAATAGGATAGGCTTTAGCTCTTCTCTAAATTTTGGTAGAATTCACCTGTGAAGCCATCTGGTCCTGGGCTTCTCTTTGTTGGAAGATTTTTTGTTACAATTTCAACTTCCGTTCTTGTGATGGGTCTGTTAAGATTTTCTATTCCTGGTTCAGTTTTGGAAGGTTCTACTTTTCTAAGAATTCGTCCATTTCTTCCAAGTTGTCCATTTTATTGTCATATAGTTGCTGATAGTAGACTCTTATGATCCTTTGTATTTCTGTTTGTCTGTTTTTGTGATTTCTCCATGTTCATTTCTGATTTTGTTGATTTGATTCTTCTCCCTTTTTTTCTTGATGAGTCTGGTTAATAGTTTGTCCATTTTATTTATCTTCTCAAAGAACCAGCTATAGTCTCCTTTGTTTCTTTTCCATTTATTTCTGCCCTAATTTTTGTGATTTCTTTCCTTCTACTAACCCTGGGGTTCTTCATTTCTTCTTTTCTAGTTGCTTTAGGTGTAAAGTTAGGTTATTTATTTGATTTTTCTCATCTCTTGAGGTAAGCTTGTATTGCTATGAACCTTCCCCTTAGCATCGCTTTTATTGAATCCCATAGGTTTTGGGTTGTCATATTTTCATTTTCATTTGTTTCTATGCATATTTTGATTTCTTCTGTGATTTGTTGGTTATTCAGAAGTGTGTTTTTTAGCCTCCATATGTTTGTATTTTTAATACTTTTTATCCTGTAGTTGACATCTAAGCTTACCGCATTGTGATCAGGAAGGATGCTTGAAATGATTTCAATTTTTCTGAATTTACCAAGGCTAGATTTATGGCCCAGGGTGTGATCTGTCCTGGCAAATGTTCCGTGTGCACTTGAGAAAAAGGTGAAATTCATTGTTTTGGGGTGAAATGTTCTACAGATAATCAATTAGGACTAACTGGTCCATTGTATCGTTTAAAGTCTGTGTTTCGTTGCTACTTTTCTGTTTGGTTGATCTATCCATAGGTGTGAGTGAGGTATTAAAGTCTCCCACTATTATTGTGTTACTGTTAATTTCCCCTTTCATACTTGTTAGCACTTGTCTTACATATTGTGGTGCTCCTATGTTGGGTGCATATATATTTATAATTGTTATATCTTCTTCTTGGATTGATCCTTTGATCATTATGTAGTGTCCTTTGTCTCTTTTCACAGCCTTTATTTTAAAGTCTATTTTATCTGATAGGAGTATTGCTACCCCTGCTTTCTTTTGTTCTCCATTTGCGTGAATTATCTTTTTCCAACCCTTCACTTTCAGTCTGTATGTATCCCTTGTTTTGAGGTGGGTCTCTTGTAGACAGCATTTATAGGGGTCTTCTTTTTGTATCCATTCAGCCAGTCTTTGTCTTTTGGTTGGGGCACTGAACCCATTTACACTTAAGGTGATTATTGGTAAGTATGATCCTATTGCTGTGTATTTTGTTGTTTTGGGTTTGAATTTATAAACTTTTTCAGTGTTTCCTGTCTAGAGAAGATCCTTTAGCATTTGTTGAAGAGCTGGTTTGGTGGTGCTGAATTCTCTGAGCTTTTGCTTGTCTGTAAAGCTTTTGATTTCTCCTTCATATTTGAATGAGATTCTTGCTGGATATAGTAATCTGGGTTGTAGGTTTCTATCTTTCATACCTTTAAGTATGTCCTGCCATTCCCTTCTGGCCTGAAGAACTTCTATTGAAAGATCAGCTGTTATCCTTATGGGAATCCCCTTGTGTGTTATTTGTTGCTTTTCCCTTGCTGCTTTTAATATTTGCTCTTTGTGTTTGATCTTCATTAATTTGATTAATATGTGTCTTGGGGTGTTTTGCCTTGGGTTTATCCTGTTTGGGACTCTCTGGGTTTCTTGGACTTGGGTGGCTATTTCCTTCCCCATTTTATGGAAGTTTTCAACTATTATCTCCTCAAGTATTTTCTCATGCCCTTTCTTTTTGTCTTCCTCTGGGACTCCTATGATTTGAATGTTGGGGCATTTAACATTGTCCCAGAGGTCTCCAAGGTTGTCCTCATTTCTTTTAATTCTTTTTTCTTTTTTCCTCTCTGCTTCATTTATTTCCACCATTCTATCTTCCACCTCACTTATCCTATCTTCTGCCTCAGTTATTCTACTGTTTCTTCCCTCAAGAGTGCTTTTGATCTCAGTTATTGCATTATTCATTATTGATTTACTCTTTTTTATTTCTTCTAGGTCCTTGTTAAACATTTCTTGCATCTTCTCAATCCTTGTCTCTAGTCTATTTATCTGTAACTCCATTTTGTTTTCAAGATTTGGATCATCTTTACTATCACTATTCTCAATTCTTTTTCAGGTAGACTCCCTATCTCCTACTCTTTGGTTTGGTTTGGTAGGCATTTATCATGCTCCTTTACCTGCTGAATATTTCTCTGCCTTTTCAATTTGTTTAGATGACTGTGTTTGGAGTGGCCTTTCTGTATGCTAGAAGTTTGTGGTTCCTCTTTATTGTGGAGGTTGCTCCCTGTGGGTGGGGTTGGACTAGTGGCATGTCAAGGTTTCCTGGTTAGGGAAGCTTGCATCTGTGTTCTGGTGGGTGGAGCTGGATCTCTCCTCTCTGGAGTGCAGTTAAGTGTCCAGTAGTGAGTTTTGGGGTGTATCTGGGTTTGGTGTGACTTTGGGCAGCCTGTATTTTAATGCCCAGGGCTGTGTTCCCGCTTTGCTGGAGAATTAGCGTGGTCCGTCTTTCTCTGGAACTTGTTGGCTCTTGGGTGGAGCTTGGTTTCAGTGTAGGTATGGAGGCTTTTGGATGAGCTCTTGTTGATTACTGTCCCCCAGAGTCAGGAGTTCTCTGGTATTCTCAAGTTTTGGATTTAAGCCTCCTTCCTCTGGCTTTCAGTCTTATTCTTAGAGTAGCCTCAAGACTTCTCCATCCATACAGCACAGATGATCAGTACCTTTTAAGATTTTAATCTAATATCAAGTCTGCCAAGGATTCACTGGCTTCAAGAACATGATCAGGTGTCTGCTTCCTTTGCTAGTTCTTACCGTCTCTGTCTTGATCTTTTCCTTCACCTTGAACAGTCGTTGTTGCCTCTGCCTTTTACTTCTCTGTGATTTTGGAAGTTAACATCTGTTTGGTTTCTCCCAAACTTCACTTCCAGCCTCTCCTTTGGATTTTGACTATTTGTCTTATCTCCCTAAATTCATAGTCATTCTGAACTGGGAAGCCTGGAGTGAAATTACCACACAGAAATGAAATACCAATCGATGTGGCAAAAGATAACTTTTGAAACATGTAGACTGGTAACTAAAATTCTTTTCTTGATTGGATCAAATAATGTTCTGTATAAAACAAACATTTTAATTATACAACTAGCTGTATCTTCCACACATAAGCAAAACTTTCCATGCTGACCTTATTATATTCAAGATATGGAATGAAAATAAACTAACAGACATTAATTTTTTGCTATGGGAGTATAAACAGAACCATAGTTTGTAATTATTTCCCAGTTTATTCTCAGTTCTCTAATCTCTGGCAGTATAAATAGGGATGCATTATGAAGTCATTCCTAATAAACTGTGATATGTTTTAAATCCATGCCAATCCTGCCCTCTATCACAGCTGTGCTTTTAGCATGCCTGAAAGAAAAGAAATCAGTGTTTGGTTCACTCCTGTTTGGTCTCCTTTGCAACCTGAACTTACGTATTAATTAATCATGATGATGATGGTACATTTTAATTATTTTAAAACATAGAAAACACAGCAACCACCTATAGGAACTCTGTTTCTTCCCCAACTGCTCCTTCCCTCAGGCCATAGAGCCTACCACCACACCATCTGTTACCATCCCTTTTCTTCATTGCCTCATCCCCCTGTCCTTGTGCCAGCCTTCTCTATCTTCATTCTTTGCCAGACATTTAACATGAGGCCCTCACAAAGAAAAACAAGTTTAAGAGGGAAGGAGATAAATCCTGCAATTTCATAATGGTAGTGGTTGTTTTCTGCACTTAGGTAAAAAATTAATTTTCTCTGTACACCCACACCACTGTTGTCTGCTTCAGCAGATAAGCTTCTTGGGAGCAGGGACCATGTTTTTCTTAATTAGGTATAGGCTTTTTTTGAAGCTTTTCATTCTGGACCAAGGTCTCAAGATCCCTATTGGTGCTCAATAAATATTAAACACAGGCAGTCATTGTCTAATGGCATTTACTAAACATCCCTTTGCATATACTTCTGTTCTGAGAAAGGTTCAACAGCCAAAAGTGCTCCCTGCTAGGAATTTATGCTGAAAAATGGACAGCACTGATGCAGCATGGCATTAAACTGATAAAATGAAGGAAGAATTTTACATTGTTTTCATATATGCAAAGAATTGACAGACTTTTCTAAGTAAATATTCACATTCTTTGTTTTGATTGACTTTCAGTCAAGTCAGCTATCATTTGACTGCTAAGTCTCCAGTCCTCTGTCAAGTTCAGAGAAATATAGAACAGACTCCTTCCATAAGAGACAGCACAACTTATTCACAGTTACTTAAATTCCTGTATTTGTAAGTTAACTGCTTGCATAAATGCTCTGACATGATGCATTAAAAGTCACACGAATAGATGGTTTAAGTGGGGGCTGGGGTTTGAGTGTTCTAAGCAAGTGTCAAGTGGATTTCTGCAGCTGTCCTTTATTAAACCTAAACACGTTATTTAAAAAACACAGGTTGTAATCCTCTAATCTTAACTGAGAATGTCAACCAGATACCCACCATCTCTCTCCCCCAACCATCTACAACATCGTTTAATAAAGAAGGTAATTCCTAATCATTCTCTTTCAAAGATAGAAAGTACACCTTCATATGTCCCAGAGTGGCATTCATTCCTCAAGTGACTTTGGCACTTTATGAATTGAAAACTGTTTACATGGTAGCCTTTAAATCATTCAGTAACCAAACGTCACTAAGATACTAGCAATAATTCATGCCCCCAAAATACGTTTCCTATTGGGGGCACCTTGCTTAAATATTTTCCTAAGGCTTTAATGTATTGACTGATTACTATAAATTAACAAAATGTATTTGCTCTTTCCATTATTCACTCATTCAGTTATTTCTTGAACACAGACTATATGCCATGCAATGTCCTTTATACTATGTATATATGACTGAACAAAACAGACACAATCTTCACCCTTGTGAACCTTTCACTCTGAATAGAGAAGCAAATGAAGCAGGAAAGAGGGATAAGGAATGCTGGAGCTGGGATTGTGATTTTAAAGATAGTGGCAGAAAAGTCCTCACTGAGAAAGTGACCTCTGAGCATTGATGGGAGGGAGCTGGCCACGTAAGTGTTTGAAAGCAAAATGTTCCAGGATGAGGCAAATGCATATGGTAGGGGCCCTGCTTGCCACATTTGAAGGACTCACTGCAAGAAACCAGTGAGACCAGAGTAAGTACAAATGTAAATAGTAGGCATCTGATGAAGGGGTCAGCGGTATGAAGGAAGAGGGAAGGCTAGGGAAGGATGGGTATGGATCCCAGAGCCTCCATGGTACTTTGAGTTTGACTCTGGGTGGAAAGGGAAGCCTTTGGAAGGTTTACTTATAGGTGGGTTTTAAGCTGACTTGGGTTTTAACACAGTCTCTCAGGATGTTTTGATGTTGACATGATCAAGGGTAAAGACAGTGGAGCTGCTAAGAGGTAATGAGTATTTGTATCTATTCTAAAGGAAGAGCTAACATTACTTGCTTGTGAGGGAGAGAGAGAAAGAGAGGGAGCATGTCATCAAGGATGACTTCACATTCTGTGGCCCAAGGAACTGCACTGCCGTTCAGTGAAATGGGATGGACTGAGAGAGGCTGTCTTCCATGGGAAGGCCGGGGCCTCTATATTGGATACAGTCAACTTGAGAGGCACAGTATACGTCACAGAGAAGACGCCAAGTAGACAGGTAGACATCTGAGTCTGGAGTTCAGGGAGGAGGTGACAGCCTGGAAAGACAAACTTGGGTGCTAGTGGCATACATGTGACATTTAAAGCCCTGAGGTTTGAGGGGATTATGAGAGGAGCAAGTGTCAATGGAGAAAAAGTTCAGTATTTTAAAAAGGTATGTGTTTGAATGGGGCTTCCCAGGTCACACTAGCAGTAAAGAGTCCACCTGCCAATGCAGCAGACATAAGAGTTGCTGGTCAGGAAGATCCCCTGAAGGAGGGCATGGCAACCCACTCCAATATTCTAGCCTGGAGAATCCCATGGACAGAGGAACCTGGCAGGCTACAGTCCATATGGTCACACAGAGTTGGACATGACTGAAGCGATTTAGCACGAACACACGTGTTTGAACAACATATTACTTAGACTAAACTCAATTTCCTCAACTAGAACAGAAGCTGGTCAACATGATTTCTACAAATTCTAACATATCATAGTCTGATCTCTTTTAAGTATTGTCAATTTACTATCATACAAATTTATGTATACAGTTATTTTGCTCTATGGCATTTTCTTTATATGGGGGGAAATTCTATAGGAACATGCATTTTTGATGTAGGCACACAGCTAAAGTTTTCATCTAAAAATAAGAAGACATTAACATGAAGTCTCAAACACCAAAATTACAGAAGACTGCCATTGCCATCTTCAGAAAAAGCTGTTTCAAAGCCATCATATTTTTGATAGGCAGACTAAGATATACAAAATAGATGTATGGTTGGATTTTGTAATAGGTGTAGTTGACCAGAAAGGTAAATAAAGCAGCAGCTAACTGGTTGGGAAAATGGTTTCCTTAACTGTAGCCAAGATATCACCCTGAATTGCTAAGCTGCCTCAGTGGGATTCCAGCCTTATTTGATCATGCAGTCTCTCTATAGAGAGTCCCCTTAATTTAAAAAGCTATTTTATTTAAGTAACTGGAGAGAAATCTTGGGGATGGAGGCAATAGAATTAAAGTTCTTCCTTTGTCACACATGTTTCTCTGAACAAACGTATTACATCTAGAACTTTCTGGTTCATATACACAGATTCCTTTATGCACAATAGCATCTCATCTGTAAGATGTTAAAAGACAATATCTGGCATCAACAACCTGCCTTTTGGATGCTTGACTCTTTTGAGTTATCATGGGCGAAATCAGTTATTTTCTAGGAAGATCTTAGATTTCCTTGCTGGTAATCACTTACATTTTTTGCCCACCTCTCTCTGAAACCAAAGCTAAAAGAGCTCTTTCTGAAAACTTGGACGTATAACTGCTTGACAATGTAGTGTCAGCTTCTGCTGTACAACAGGGTCAGTCAGCCGTCTGCGTACCTGTCTCCCCTCCCTCCTGAGCCTCCCTCCTACCTCCTCACATCCCACCCGTCTCAGTCATCACAGAGCACTGAAGTCAGCTCCCTGTGCTACATAGCAGCTTCCCACTAGCTCTCTGTTTTACATATGGTAGTGTATACATACATATATATGTCAGTGCTGCTTTCCAGATGTGGTACATATAGAACAGCTTTTAAAGGAAAAGGTGAGAAGTTTTATCCAGAAAGGCTTGCACATAGAGTCTGAGTTCAGTCCAGGGTGAGTATCGAGACAACAGCAGGAGCAGTAGATCCTTTTCCATCTCCCAAGCTGAAAGCGAACAGAATTTGTTCTCACTGATATTGCTAAAGACTACAGTAAAATCAATAATATCATTTGAGAAGCAGCAGTGTACACGAGAATGAGCACAATATTTGGAGAGGAAAACTGAGAATTAAATTCTGAGTTGCTTTCTTACATCTTAACGTGCCTGAACAGTTATCCAAGCTTCATGAGCATTAGTCTCCTCATTTGGAACCCAAAAAGGCTGCTGGTAAGCTTAAATAAAAAATTATGTGAAAGTGCTCCCTATAGGATAGGCAGTCACTCTATTAGTCCTTCAATTTAGAACATATTTCATTAAAATTCTAACATTCTTATAAGAAGTGCATTTTGGTAGAACTCTTATTTGTATTTATAAACTTATACAAGGATAGCATGCTTCTGTTTACCTAATTATCATCTTATTGCAATATTTGCACTAATAGAACCAAAAAATTAATTGGGTTTTACATTTGGATTTCTAATGTTTAAAGTGTTTTCAGAAAAATGACACATTTGATGTGCCAGAGATGCTGCATTAAAATGAAAGTCATTGTATATGCAAGAGGAGCAGAGAAACAGATCTTCATGGTGTAAATTCATGATATAAAAGTGTACATGACAGGAAAAACAAAGGGAAGGCACCAACTAGTAGGCAAAGCTCTGTGCTCTTGTTATTGAGACACATTCAGAAAACATTGTCTGTCCCATGTCAGGCAAGCAATTAAAAGCTGTAGAGATGACCAATCATCTTAGAAAATAACCAAAGAATTTTTAGGAGCGGTTATATGAAGGCGGGACTTCCCTGATGCCTCAGATGGTAAAGAATCTGTCTGCAGTGCAGGAGACCAGGGTTGGATCCCTGGGTTGGAAAGATCCCCTGGAGGAGGACATGGCAAACCACTCCAGTATCTGTGCCTGGAGAATCCCATGAACAGAGGAGCCTGGTGGAATGCAGACCATGGGGTTGCAAAGAGTCTGACACGACTTAGCACACAGCGTGCGCACACACAAGCCTTCATACAAACTAGCTGTCCCCTTTCCTAGCAAACCTTCTTATGGTAAATATTTCTAACTCCAATGAGGTTAAAGAGAATCTAATCAGATGGATGTAGTAAAGTTGACTAAGTAAATTTGCAAGTTATTTCTCTCTCTTAAAATTCCACTGAAAGGACAGAATAAATGAAAATATAAGAATAAACCAGCAGTAATATTGGAACAATGAAAGAATGCTAACACCCAGGCTGAAAGAGTGATTTCTAAAAGATATAAATTTATTGTGTGTGCGTGCATGCTCAGTTGTGTCAGACTCTTTGCGATCCTGTGAACTGTAGCCTGCCAGGCTCCTTTGTCCATGGAATTTTTCAGGCAAGAATATTGGAGTGGGTTGCCATTTCCTTTTCCAGGGGATCTTCCCAACCCAGGAATCAAACCCAAGTCTCTTGTGTCTCCTACATTGGCAGGTGGATTCTTTACTACTACGCCACCTGGGAAGACCATAAATATATGCTACTAGGTAAAATTCAACAGAAAGGAGGAACTTATAAACATATACAAAAGAACAGAAAATCCTCTAAAATAAGATGAGTCTTCTTGGCAGAAACTTATAATAAGGACTCAGTTAGTGGAGTCCAATTCAAACAATGGGCCATAGGCTAGTAGACTGATGTATTAATCACCAGCTATATCAACAAACTTTTGCTGTATCAACAAACACATCCAAGATCTCCTTGGCTTGCAGCAATAAACATCAGTTTCTTTCTCTTTTATATGAAGATTGACTAGGGAATCTTAGCTTAGCATGTGAGTTAGGTTCAAGTCCTCTTCAAAAGTTTTCTAATTCCAAGACCCAGGCTAGAGCATATTATATGAATATATAGCACATCCTATCCAGGGTGTCCTGTCTTCAAGACCAAAGAATGGAGTACAACAGGGTGAGTGCAAACTTGTGATGCCTCCAAAGCTTGTGCTAAGAACTGGGACACATTCCATTTACCAAAGGCAGTCACATGACCAAGCCCCACATCAGTGTTTGGGAAAGTGTTCTTGTATCCACATAACATAGAAAGAGGACAGTTCAAATATTTGAATAATAATATCTACCACAGTCTTCTCTTTTAGTCACAAACATTCACTTCATTCAAAATATAAAGTGTATTCACCTTATCCTCAGTACAGAAGGTCCAAAATTTCACTTGAACATGCTGTCATGCTCAAAGTCCAGGACCTCAGGATAGTCCTCTTACTGGTTCCAAATATAGGTCTTCTTGATCCAGAGACCTCTGACCTAAAATGCCAATTATCTGCTCTTATATCTCACAACATACAATGTTGGAACAGGAAACAAGGTACCAGCAAAAACCATTCATATTCAGAAGGGTAAGAATGAGAGGCGCATGGCAGTCACCGAGCCACAGTAATTCTGAAATCTAGCAGGACAAACTTTGCAAGGTTCCCCCTCACGTAGTGGACCACTGATTAGACACCAGTCTTACTCCCTGGTAATGCTTATTCCGTTCTGCTCCATTAGCTCTTGACTCTGTCCTTGAAAGTTTCTTCTCTTACTCATTTTTCTCCTTCAACACATTTGAAAAGGGCATTAGAAAATACTTCCAGGATGGCTGAACAGCATCTCAGCCAGCTTTCTGCCTACCCAAAATTTGAGTGTGCAAGAGTCATTTTATATGTCAAAGAGTCACGATAACTAATTCAGATTGGAAATGCATTTGTCAGAACTTGGTATGCTTGTTTGTTTGGTTTATTCTTACCTATTTTATTTCATCAGCTCCATATGCAAATGTCCTTATCCACAATTCTTTGCAAACTATGACTGAGTTTCTGGTGTGACTTTGAGTTTCTTGGCTGTCTGTGGGAAGGTGCCTTTAAAACCTATTATAAGAGTCATTTTGACCAGCTGAAAGGATAATCTTGGGTCAGATTAATCCAATCAGTGGGTTCTTTAAAAGGTGCTACAGTCATGCCCTTGTTAGTTCTTTGATCCCAGCTCCAGTGTTGAACTTGATCTCACTAGGTCTTTCTCAGTCAAAGGGAATTATATCACTCAGCCCTGTAAGGGACAACATTTATGGATTTTCTCTTTCTTCTCACTCCTATTTTCAAAGAGGTTAAACTCTTTTTTTTTGTTTGTTTTCCTCTGAGCTAGTATCATTTTATAGAAGCTTCTCAAAACCCTACCAACAGTGATCAACTCAACCACCAACATTCTGTGTTGCAATATCTTGAATGTACTCAAAATATGATGAAACCCTGTCTTTGGTTGATTCAGTAAGAAGGGAGAATGTTGGTAGTTGAGTTTGGGGTGGAGAGGGGGGAGTTGAGGTCTGTTATATAGCCCTTTCTTCCAAAGGAGCAGCAGTTACCTGGGGCATTCTCTTCTCATGCTTGAATAGAGGAGTAAAAGAGCATAAGCAAATAGCACAAATACATTTGGAAGGCCTCCCTGCTAGAGCAACATGTCTTTGCAATAGCCAAAGACATGGCCAACCCAGCATTATTAGAGCAGGTGAGTATAATTCTTCCACTGACAGGGTAAGACAGAAATGAATAGATACTAAATAAAATTTCATTTTGACATAGCCAGACAGTAATTAATAGCTGTTGTTGAAAGATTGTGTCAAGAATCCATTTTCACATAAGTAGATTCCAGTATTTGCCCTAAGGATAAAACTACAGGTCAAGTTTACTTCCACAGAATGATTAAGAGTTCTCCAATATGCTAGGGCCAAAGGCGACATAACTGGAATCCTTGTTGATTACCAGGAAAACTTGAGATTTTCCCCAAAGCTGAGGAAATTCTCCCTAGTGACAAAAATTGGTCAAACATAGAACCTCACTCAAAAAGTTTGAGAAAAAATTATTATGAAAGTAAAGCTTAGAAATCAACACAAGGACTTCCCTGGGGGCGCAGTGGGTAAGAGTCTACCTGCCAATGGAGGAAACGCAGGTTCAATCCCTGGTCTAGGAAGATTCCACACGCTATGGAGCAGCTAAGCCTCTGTGTCAAAACTACTGAAGCCCATGTACCTAGAGCCTGTGTCCACAACAAAAGAGGCCACCACAATGAGAAGCCCGCACACTGCAACAGAGTAACCCTCACTTGCCACAGCTAGAGAAAGCCCACACAAAGCAATGAAGACTCGTCACAGCCAAAAATAAAATAAATGAATAAAATTTAAAAAGAAAGACATGAACACACAAGAAAGTTATTAAGGAAATAGAGTTAACACAAGAAACATTTTAAATTATTACATTATATTTTACATATATTTAAGCTTTAAATATAAACTAACTAGACCTTTAATTCTTAGAAACTAATGTAATAGGAAGAAAAGGAAAATGAGAAAGACAAGGAGTAAGGGAGAAACAAAGAATGGAAATGCTATTAAGGAGCAATAATCAGAGTTATTGGAAATTAAATTCTGAAATGATTCTGCAACAATAAAAAATTGGACTAAAGAGCAGAAAGTTCACAGGTTACAAATATTAAAATATATAAATTTGTTAGTTTGCAGAAAGATCAAGCCAAACTGTCTTTCAGATTGCCAAAATAAGAGTAAAAAGAATAAAAATTCTGAGATTAAAAAAAAAATGAAGAGGTGTGGAGTAACTGTGTTGAACATTTAATATCCCACTGAAAAGGAGAAATATTTGCAATATTTAGCTAAACATATGGCAGAGGTACCAGACAATCATAGCAGCTATCAGACCACTCAGAATGGAAGTCACCTGGGATACAGTGTTTAGGACTTTGTGCTTTTGCTGCGAAGGACACAGGTTCAATCCCTGTTCAGGGAACTGGGATCCCACAAGCTGAACATCATGGCCAAAATAAAAAACAAGAATGGAAATCCCATTATACATTACACTGAAACTTAGCTGACAATCAGCACAGCTTTAATAGGAGAATCTGGAGCAGAAAACAGAAATAACAAAGGGGGAAAGATATTTCAAGTTCTTTGGAAATAAAAATGTAATTAGTGAGGAATAAATTGGCTTTTGAGTTCTATATTGCAATGTGCTTGCTGGAATACAGTAAGTCAATGTTGTCAAAGTTCGAAAGAAGAATGGTGATGATTATGATGATAACTACTGTTCCTTATTAGTATTTTATTCCTTAATTGTGTGCTCAGGCAATACCTCTAATTATTCACATTTTCAACTAGAAATGAAGTCTCCTGTTGACTAGGTTTGGTAGCCATCTAGATTCTTCTGTAGCAATTTGAATCCTAATGTACTACCATTTTACTTACTCTTTCATCTTATTTATACCTTCACCAAAGAAAGTGAAGAACTGTTTAAAGAAATATCAGAACAATATTACAGATAATCCTAGAATTTTTATAAGGAAGCCCTTGTCATTGCCTGATACTGAATATTCTTTCTCTCCTGCCCCTCAGGTAGACCCAGCCAGCCTTACTATCTGACATTTGATTCTGTTCTTTGTCCTAAGCACTTGTCTCATATTGCTCTGTGGGATGATAATCACCCCTATTCCCATTCAGCCTATGTCAGGCTCTCAAAATACCACAACAGTTGAAAAACCCTAATTTGACACATATGACAGAGAGGAATTTGCTGTTTCCTTGTGATCAGAAATTAAGACACTTTCTAAGACACATAGGGTCAAATAGGATCATCTGTTAAACCATGTTCAAAAAAAATAAAAATAAAATCAACTCTTTTCCATCATAAAAACCAGAAGTCTTTTTCCTAGATTTCATATAGTTTGCAACTTTGTTTTCACAGCAGAAGATAAGGGAACCATATGGTTCAATAGACAGAGTCTCTGTTTTCAAACAATTAAAGACCTAAATTTGAGTATTACTTTCTCCGTCGATAGGTTGTATAACTTAAAAATTGTGCTAATGTCTCAGAGTTTCAGTCTTCTTCATACATAACATGTAAATAACTCCTAATTTGGAAGAATATAAAAAAAATACCTGGTACTTTAAAAAATTACAACTATTTTTACTTTTCAATTATTATTTTACTCCCAAAGGACTCTGGATTTTCCATACAATTAGCATAGTTCTAGAGGATGCTTTCTACAGAAGAGCATGCCTTTCCCATTTCTGGCAGCCTGGTCAACAGTGAGATTTGTAAGCTGAGTGATGGGCCAATTTGTTGCCTGGATGAATTATGTTCAGATAACTTCACCACATCTCCCCCAGAGGACTGTTGATAAGGTTACAAGCTCATCAAGATGCTGTCCTGTGTAATAACAGCTGATTGGGTTTGAACTGAGGTCCCTTAAAGCAAAGACCAGGCTGCCAGGGGTCTCACGAAGCTGATTGGAATTGTGCCCTCCCCTGGCCTCTGCTTCCTTCTACTTTTGACAACTTAAGGTGGCAGGGAACATTTCTGGGCAGCTAATGTTTTCAGGGTTGTGATCTAGTCTGGGAAAGAGAGAAGTTTCTCTAGTGGCAAGTTTTCTCCCTCCCTGGAATGAGCATGCTCACTTGCCCCCTAGTGCCATATCAAATATTTAATAGAGGTGTTAAAAATGGGGCTGAGACCACTCCGTGCCTTCCATGTCACATCCACTAACTCTGATTGTCACATTAAACTTTAAATAGGGTGCTTGTCAGAGTAGTTGCTGACCTTAGTAAATAAGTGTTAATTAATAAAATATTACCTAGAAAAACTGTGTTGCATAAATCACATTTCATCAACACTTCCTATTTTGTTTCTTCATGAAATGGTGGGGAACAATCACTTCCATTTTTCTTTTTAACGAAAGATATACTGCTCATGTTTCTGTCTATCCTTTAAATTGCTTCCACATGGAGCATCTCTTATGGGCCCCAACTTTTCAGTATGACCTCTTGCTGTATGTCATTCAGGAGTGGTGATGACTGGCAGAGTATAGTCGGCTGGGCAGGATTTGTCTCTTGCAGCCTTGGGTTTCCAGAGGATTATTCTCCTAATCATATATTTTTTTTTCCGTAAGCTCTTTAATCAGCCCTTAATCCTCCTTCCTTCCTTTGCCAGAGCTAATTAAATCCTTTATGGCAGTGGGCAAGCTCCATGATGTCAGCCGGATGGGATCCTGGGGAAGCAGGCCTGGGCTCCTGTGGTGGTGATGTGCAGAGAACCCAGTGCAAGGCTGGTGAAGACTGGTTCATTGATCCTAGTGAGGTTGCCAAGCTACCATAATCTTTTGAAGAGGGTGAGGTTTCTCCATCAGGAAAGAGGGCTCTCTCTTACTGGAAGAGTATCCAATACTGGGAATTACATAGGAAGCTGGGAACGGCTTCCTATGAGATGAATGCTCAATGTGATTTCACCCCTCCTACCATTTATTGGGCTTCTCCTTTGCCCTTGGACATAGGGTAACTTTTGTTGGTGGGATTCAACATTCTCCTGTCGATGGTTGTTCAGTGGTTAGTTGCAGTTTCTCACAGGAGAAGATGAGCACACTCCTGCTCCGCCATCAGAACAATTCAAACTACCACACAATTGTACTCATCTCACACGCTAGCAAAGTATTGCTCAAACCCTCCAAGCTAGGCTTCAACAGTACATGAACCGAAAACTTCCAGATGTTGACGCTATATTCAGAAAAGGCAGAGGAATCAGAGATCATATTGCCAACATCCGCTGGATCATAGAAAAAACAAGAGAATTCCATAAAAAATCTACTTCTGCTTCACGAAATATGCTAAAGCCTTTGACTGTGTGGATCACAACAAACTGTAAAATTCTTCAAGAGCTGGGAATACCAGACCGCCTGACCTGCCTCCTGAGAAATCTGTGTTCAGGTCAAGAAGCAACAGTTAGACTTGGAACAAGGGACTTGTTCCAAATTGGGAAAGGACTACATCAAGGCTGTATATTGTCACCTTGCTTATTTAAATTATATGCAGTGTACATCATACGAAATCCTGGGCTGGATGAAGCACAAGCTAGATCAAGATTGCCAGGAGAAATATCGATAACCTCAGATATGCAGATGGCACCACCCTTATGGCAGAAAGCAAAGAGGAACTAAAGAGCCTCTTGATGAAAGTGAAAGAGGAGAGTGAAAAAGCTGGCTTAAAACTCAACATTCAGAAAACTAAGATCATGGCATCTGGTCCCATCACTTCATGGCAAATAGATGGGGAAACAATGGAAACAGTGACAGATTTTATTTTGGGGGGCTCCAAAATCACTGCAGATGGTGGCTGCAGCCTTGAAATTCAAAGATGCTTGCTCCTGGGAAGAAAAGCTATGACCAACCTAGACAGTATAGTAAAAAGTAGAGACATTACTTTGCTGACAAACATCCATCTAGTCAAAGCTATGATTTTTCCAGTAGTCATGTGTGGGTGCGGAGAAGGCAATGGCACCCCACTCCGGTACTCGTGCCTGGAAAATCCCATGGACAGAGGAGACTGGTAGGCTGCAGTCCATGGGGTTGCTAAGTGTCGGACACAACTGAGTGACTTCACTTTCACTTTCATGCATTGGAGAAGGAAATGGCAACCCACCCCAGTATTCTTGCCTGGAGAATTCCCGGGACAGGGGATCCTGGTGGGCTGCCATCTATGGGGTCACACAGAGTCGGACACGACTGAAGTGACTTAGCAGCAGCAGCACGTATGGGTATGAGATTTGGACCATAAAGAAAACTGAGCGCCAAAGAATTGATGCTTTTGAACTGTGGTGTTGGAGAAGGCTCTTGAGAGTCCCTTGGACTGCAAGGAAATCACACCAGTCAATCCTAAAGGAAATCAGTCCTGAATATTGATTGGAAGGACTGATGCTGAAGTTGAAACTCCAATACTTTGGCCACCTGATGCAAAGAACTGACTCATTGGAAAAGACCCTGATGCTGGGAAGGATTGAAAGTAGGAGGAGAAAGGGATGACAGAGGATGAAATGCTTGGATGGCATCACCAACTCAATGGACATGAGTTTGAGCAAGCTCCGGGAGTTGGTGACGGACAGGGAAGCCTGGTGTGCTGCAGTCCATGGTGTCGCAAATAGTTGGACATGACTGAGTGACTGAACTGAAGTGAACTGGGAAGGGCTCCTGTCTAACCTGAAGATCTCTGAAACTATGCTTAGTGATGAAAGGAGTGCTGATGGCAGTGTACCCAGATCACCTCCCCACCTCTCACCACAACTGGAAGGTGTTGATGACACCATTCACGCCATAATGATGTGCAAGACTCTGGTTCCTCTGTCTTTCACTGGTCATCCACCCATTCACTCTCTTATTCTTCAGACTTCTTATATAACAATTGCAGTCCATCCTGCAATTAATCATGTGCTTCCTGATGACATTTCTTATTTCACTCGCTTGAAGTATTACTTGCTTAATGGCATGTATCTGAGTGTTTAAATCTCTCATTTCTCAGGTCATAAACTTAATTTTTTTCTTCCTTCTATTGTTTTGCTAATTACATACAATTTTTTTCAAGACCTGTATAGGTAGAAGGAATGTTTTCTAACTAGAAAATCCCAGTAAGTTGCAATTCAGATCACTACGACATCAGTCCCATTCCTCTGCCATTTGTGTATCAGATGAACTGTTTTTTTCTTTTTTTATTAATTTTTAAATTGAAGTGTTTAGTTCAGTTTAGTCACTCCCTCAGTCATGTCTGACTCTTTGCAACCCCATGGACTGCAGCATGCCAGACTTGCTTATCCTTCACCAAATCTCGGAGCTTGCTCAAACTCAGGTCCATTGAGTCGGTGATGCCATCCAACTATTTCATCCTCTGTCATCCCCTTCTCCTCCTGCCCTCTATCTTTCCCCACATCAGGATCTTTTCAAATGAGTCAGCTCTTCACATCAGGTGACCAAAGTATTGGAGTCTCAGCTTCAACATCAGTCCTTCCAATGAACACCCAGGACTGACCTCATGAATCCTTTATAACTGAGTGCTTAAAATGTGGCCAGTGTGACTGAGACCCAAATATCTAATTGTGTTTAATTTTAATTAATTTAAATTTTAATAGCTCTATGATAGCTTACAGTTAATGATGTTGGATTCCTGATCTCCAAAGAAGTTTTAACTTTGGGGCCACGAACCAGGCTTGATCACTCAAGAGCTTTTGTGTAGTAGAGTTTTATTAAAGTATAAAAAGGGACAGAGAAAACTTCTGACATAAACATCAGAAGGGGGACGGAGAGTGCCCCCTTGCTACTCTTAGCAAGGGAGCTATATACTTTTTTTAATTGGCTATTACAATAAATGAAAAGAATGTCTCAAGGTTGTAAAGATCTTACCAGACCCACTCCCATAATACACATTTTAAGGTAACAGGATTACCCAGAAGGTTTTCAAGAAGGAGAAACTGTCCTCAGTTCAGTTCTGTTCAGTTCAGTGCCTCAGTCATATCTGACTCTTTGTGACCCCGTGGACTGCAGTACACCAGGCTTCCCTGTCCGTCACCAACTCCTGGAGCTTCCTCAAACTCTTGTCCATCAAGTCCATGATGCCATCTAACCATCCCATCCTCTGTTGTCGCCTTCTCCTCCTGCCTTCAATCTTTTCCAGCATCAGGGTCTTTTCCAATGAGTCTGTTCATTGCATCAGGTGGCCAAAGTATTGGTGTTTCAGCTTCAGCATCAGTCCTTCCAATGAATATTCAGGACTGATTTCCTTTAAGATTGACTGGTTGGATCTCCCTGCACTCCAAGAGACTCAAGAGTCTTCTCCAACACCACAGTTCAAAAGCATCAATTCTTCAGCGCTCAGCTTTCTTTATAGTCCAATCCTTAGTACAGAATTTAAGCTGAGTTGTTTTGTTGTGTAATCATCTGCTCTAGGCTTAAAGAAAAAAAAATGAAACACTTTTTGTGACTTAAAGAGATGGGAATACCAGACCACCTTACCTGCCTCCTGAGAAATCTGTATGTAGGTCAAGAAGCAAACGTTAGAATTGGACATGGAACAACAGGCTGGTTCCAAATGGGGAAAGGAATACTTCAAGGCTGTATATTGTCACCCTGCTTATTTAATTTATATGCAGAGTACATCATGCAAAATGCTGGGCTGGATGAAGTACAAGCTGGAATCCAGATTGCTGGGAGAAATATCAATAACCTCAGATATACAGATGCCACCACCCTTATGGCAGAAAGCAAAGAGGAACTAAAGAGCCTCTTGATGAAACTGAAAGAGGAGGGTAAAAAAGTTGGCTTAAAACTCAACATTCAGAAAACTAAGATCATGGCATCTGTTTCCATCACTTCATGGCAAATAGATGGGGAAACAGTGGAAACCATGACAGACTTTATTTTCTTGGGCTCCAAAGTCACTGCAGATGATGACTGCAGCCATGAAATTAAAAGATGCTTGCTCTTTGAAAGAAAAGCTATGAACAACATAGACAGCATATTAAAAAGCAGAGACGTTACTTTGCCAACAAAGGTCCATCTAGTCAAAGTTATAGTTTTTCCAGTAGTCATCTATGGATGTGAGAGTTGGACTATAAAAAAGCTAAGTGCTGAAGAATTGATGCTTTTGAACTGTGGTGTTGGAGAAGACTCTTGAGAGTCCCTTGGACTGCGAGGAGATCCAACCAGTCTGTCTTAAAGGAAATCAGTCCTGAATATTCATTGGAAGGACTGATGCTGAAGCTGAGACTCCAGTACTTTGGCCACCTGATGTGAAGAACCGACTCAGTGGAAAAGACCCTGATGCTGGGAAAGATTGAAGGTGAGAGGAGAAGGGGACGGCGGGGGATGAGATGGTTGGATGGCATCACCGAGACAATGGGCATGAGTTTGAGCAAGCTCCGGGAGTTGGTGATGGACAGGGAAGCCTGGTGTACTGCAGTCCATGGGGTTGCAAAGAGTCAGAGATGACCGAGCAACTGAACTGAAGACTAAAGATTGTAGAAAATAAAAGTTTATCCTTTTGTCCTCCTTGAGAACTCCAGACCCCTCTCTCCTCCTCAGCGACCCCGGACTTCTTATCAACCTGCCTAGGAATTGACTCTCTCATCTAGCATAGTGGCCCCTAAAATCTACCATTAATTCCTCCCATCAAACAAATAAGATTTGCAAAATATAGTTACGTTAGCAAATAAAAACAAAGTACCATCTTTTTTACCCATCTGCAATTTCAATGTAAACAGAAAAATAAGTCTTGAGGAGGGAGCCCAAACCAAGACCATTCTGGGGCTGTAGAGCCTGCTAGAAAAGGGGGAGACCTGCCTGTATACAGCTAATGAACTAGCACAGAATCTCACAGAGTGTGAGAGGTGGGAAGATGAAAGAGCACAGATTGAGTTGTTCAGCGGCGCGGAGCGCCTGTCTAGAAAATAATTTAACCTTTGATCGTTCACTCTGGGGAATAGGGAAGAATGGATCTTACTTTACAAAGAGAAGTGCTTTCTTATAATGGATCTCCATGTAGAAATGGATAAACTAGCTAGTAGCTTTTAACTAGATTGCAGATAAATGGAAATGATTATAGGAAGCCACGCAAATGAGGCAGTAAGGATGACAGCCCGGCCGACTCCCCACAGACACCTTTGCAAATACTTTACCGCCCGAGACAGAGCTGCTCATTTATTACCATCTTATTCATATGCCTCTCCTTCCAGCATAAGTCACATAGGATGCTTGCATAAAAAAAGTAGGATACAATGGTCGGGAGAACTTTTCGCCTCCTGCTGTTCACACTGTCACACAGAACTGGCACTGTGCGGACTTCCTGCAGGCTGGCTAAGGACAGCTAGTTAATCATGCCTCCCAGAGAAGTTCCTGTCTGCAGTAGTGGAGGCTGAGCAAATTACTCTCCTGCTTGGGTGCTCCCTTCCTCTCACCTCTATGCTTCTCTAGGACTAGGGTTTTTGCCCAGCTTGTGGCCGATGAACAGGAATCACACATTGTGTACTGCGTGACTGCAAAGGTGGTGTTGATGATGGGGATGACTTACACTGTAAAGCTCAGAACTTCAAATATGGGTCCAGCATTGTGAAACTGTCCATATTATTGAATGTAAAATCAGAAGTCAAACACAGTAATGAATGAAGTAGTACAGAAACCTACAATTGTTCCTACAACATTAATGGGTAATGTTGAAGCTTCCCTGAGCACATCAAGAGAGGCACTTTGGGGAAATTTACTTGGGTTTCAGTTCTCAAAAGGCAGGTAGGTTACTTGTGCTAAACCAGCTAAATGTATTGTAATATAATTAGAGTTGTTCAGAGTTCCGGGGAACAGCCTGTCAATTCTTCCTGGATTTCATTTTTAATTTGCCTCGGGAGCATAGGACCCACTTCAGAGTCTATTTAAATAGAGACAGTCTTGCACAGGTAGATATGTAAATATCCCTCCAAGGCTAAGCGGTGATGCTAAAATAAGCTGTTGCACATATTTGCCAACTGGTTTGAGCTACACACTTGAGAAAATCTGTTCTCTGGGGAGACCATTTTGAATCTTATAATTGCCTAATAACTTTTCCTCATTCCTAAATATGCTTTCACTTCTGTTATTTTTAAATTTGTATAATTTTGGATCTTTTGAGTGAGCAGTTCCTTTCCCAGGTATATACTGGGACAGACGTGTGTGTACTCGTCAAAAGATATGTACAAGGATGTATATATGAGTATCGTTTAGAAACAGCCCAAATAGTTCCCAAAAGCAGAGTAGATAGATACATTGTGTGGGATAATGATTTAAAGGAGTACTACACAGCAATGGAAAAGAGCACAGATGGCTGCACAGAAACACAGGAATAGCATTATGTCACTAACCTAATGTTGACAAAGGGAACAAATAAAAAATAACATGCATTTAGAGTTTTATGTGTGTGTGTGTGTGTATGCCAGTAGATTAAAAACATATTTTGGAGCTTCAAGTCAGGATAGAATAAAGGTACACAAGAACTGAAGTTGTGAAGTGCTGGGAATATTTTATTTCTTGATCTGTGGGTGTGTTTGGTTTAGAAAATTTCATTGAACTATATGCTTAACAATTGGTGCACTATACTATGATATTATACTCAGCAAAAACACATGAAAATAGAAAAATCTTGTTTTATATTTTAATTTTTTATACGTAAGAACATGAAAATAGAGCAAACTTGTCTTACATTTTAATTTTTTAATAGATGCAAATTTTCATTTTACATTTCATTGTTTTACTAAAGTCCAAATAATACAAAAGCTTATTTCATACAGTATTTTATTAAAAATTTTTATTAATATAAGACATAAAATTGAATAAATCATAAGCATGAAGTTTGATAAACTTTTAAGTTAGATAGTCCCATGTAACCAGAACCTATGTTTAAAAATAATCAAAAAGTAGTATGATTTTATACCATTGATAAGAATTCTACACTTCCTTAAATATGGCTCTGTGATAAAATAGTGAATAATACAGAGTGCTTATTTTAGCATATTTATTGTTTCACAGTCTTTGATTTTGGGTAACTTGTGTCGATATGAAGGGGAAGTCAAGACAAAGAAGAAATAAAATTTAAATTTAGTTTTGCTTTTTGTGATTAGATATATGTCAATAACTTACTTTAATAATGTTTCAAGCTGATGATTTCAGTTTTAAAAACCTGTAAAGGTAGAAAATGACTCTTATAGTCTTGCATGTATAACAGTGAACTTCATTGAACTTTATTCATTGGAGATTTGTGTCCTACATCAAACTGCCTAACTCTGTCATTCAGTAGATAAATGATTCAGTACATCACATAGCCTTTGTATGTTTGATTTCATGAAGCAAAATGATATCTGACATCTATTTTGTTCAATATTATTAGACATTATTTTTCCACTTTTTAACTTTTCTTTCCCAATAATTAATTTATTCAACAATTTATAAATGCTTAGTTTATTCTTAGCACTATGATAACACAAAGATATATATAAGACAGTCATTTTTCCAAAATAGTTTGTGTAAGTTAGGGGGAAAAAAGACATGTGATAAACATTAATATATACCAAATAATACATGTATGAGTTACAGTTAAAGGTGAGAAAAGTACAAATTCCAAAGCCAGGATGCCCCAAAATAAGATTTCCCTGACCGGTGGTGATGGTGGTTTAGTCACTAAGTCATGTCTGACTCTTACAACGCCATGGACTGTAGCCTGCCAGGCTCCTCTGTCCATAGGATTCCCCAGGCAAGAATACTGGGGTGGGTTGCCATTTCCTCCTCAGTGGGGTCCTCCTGAACCCAGTTCTCCTGCATTGCAGGCAGATTCTTCACTGACCAAGCTACAAGGACTGGTAAAACACTGCTGAAGCAAAAAGACCCAAGTTTTCCAAGAGAAGAACTTCTCTTCAGGATTCTGTAAAGAGTTTCCATTATTAGATAGGTTCAGCTAATCATATTCTAGTAATCATTATAAAGTAAGATTCTTAGTCCAAACAACGTGCAAAACAAAAGCAGAATAAACCCCCCCAAAAAATGTGTTTTATAAAAATTATAAATGAAGCCAACTTCAACTCTTCACTGCTTAACTGAGCCAGAATTGTGTTTCTTTTATATTGTTACAGTTAACTTCAATTCAGTTGTTATGTTCGTTTCATATAGAAGACACTAATTCTTACTCTTTTTCTTTTTCCATTTATTTTTATTAGTTGGAGGCTAATTACTTTACAATATTGTAGTGGTTTTTGTCATACATTGACATGAATCAGCCATGGATTTACATGTATTCCCCATCCCGATCCCCCCTCCCACCTCCCTCTCTACCAGATCCCTCTGGGTTTTCCAAGTGCACCAGGCCCGAGCACTTGTCCCATGCATCCGCAGGATCCTCTATGACTCACCTCCCAGAATATTGGAAATAAAAGCAAAAATAAACCAATGGGACCTAATGAAACTTAAAAGCCTTTGCACAACAAAGGAAACTATAAGCAAGGTGAAAAGACAGCCCTCAGATTGGGAGAAAATAATAGCAAACAAAGCAACAGACAAAGGATTAATCTCAAAAATTCTTACTCTTTTAAGAAAAAAAAATCACAAGTTTTCTTCTTGCAAAAAAGTAATATAAGTAATCAATGCATGTATGAAAGACCTGGCTACTTACTATAAAAATTCAAAAGAAAGCAAATATGAAACTGATTTCCTGGAATTTAGAGCAGACATAGGTACACAGTGTTTATGCAATAACCCATTAATGAATATTTATTTAGTTTATCAAATGAGTGAATGACATAATTCTATTCTCAATCGTAAAATGGATGGAGAGAGAATAAATTTCCATAAGTAATATTTCAGATTTGTGGTGGGAGCATAAACAGGTACAACTTTCCTGAAAAACAATTGGGCAAAATGTAAAAAATTTCAAGAAGTTCCACTATCCATTTTTTAATAGTTTCTCTACAAATTTAGTGCTTAGTATTAAAAATAACCAAAATATACGTAAAGTTTTACATCCAAGGATATCCACTTTGTGTTATTAATAGTAGTAATAAATTGAATAATTTAAATGTTGGGAGATTCGGGGATGAAGATATTAAATACATAGGATGCAATATTATACATCTATTAAAACATATTATCTGATTATATTATTCATATATAACTATTAATAGAATAATGTTTATAATGTAATATTTAGGATACAAATTCAAGTATAAATATTACCAGTTCTATAATATAAACACAGTTCAGTCCAGTCGCTCAGTCGTGTCTGACTCTTTGCAACCGCATGGGCTGCAGCACGCCAGACCTCCCTGTCCATCACCAACTCCCATAGTTTACTCAAACTCCTCTCCATTGAATCCGTGATGACATCCAACCATCTCATCCTCTGTCGTCCCCTTCTCCTCCTACCTTTAATCTTTCCCAGCATCAGGGTCTTTTCCAATGAGTCAGTTCTTTGCATCAGGTGGCCAAAGTATTGGAACTTCAACTTCAGCCTCAATCCTTCCAGTGAATATTCAGAACTGATTTCCTTTAGGATGGACTGGTTGGATCTTCTTGCAGTCCAAGGGACTCTCAAGAGTCTTCTCCAACAGCACATTTCAAAAGCATCAATTCTTCAGCACCCAGCTTTCTTTATAGTCCAACTCTTACAGCCATAGATGACTACTGGAAAAACCATAACTTTGACTAGACGGACCTTTGTTGGCAAACTACTGTCTCTGCTTTTTAATGTACTGTCTAGGTTGGTCATAGCTTTTCTTCCAAGGAGCAAGTGTCTTTTAATTTCGTGGCTGCAGTCACCATCTGCACTAATTTTGAAATCCAAAAAAATAAATTCAGCCACTGTTTCCATTGTTTCCCCAACTATTTGTCATGAAGTGATGGGACTGGATGCCATGATCTTAGTTTTCTGAATGTTGAGCTTTAAGCCAACTTTTTCACTCTCCTCTTTAACTTTCATCAAGAGGCTCTTTAGTTCTTCTTCACTTTCTTCCATAAGTGTGGTGTCATCTGCATATCTGAGATTATTGATATTTCTCCCAGCAATCTTGATTCCAGCTTGTGCTTCATCCAGCTCAGCGTTGCTCATGATGTACTCTGCATAGAAGTTAAATAAGTAGGGTGACAATATACATCCTTGACATACTCCTTTTCCTATTTGGAACCAGTCTGTTGGTCCATGTCCAGTTCTAACTGTTGGTTCCTGACCTACATACAGATTTCTCAAGAGGCAGGTCAGGTGGTCTGGTATTCCCATCTCTTTCAGAATTTTCCACAGTTTATTGTGACCCACACAGTCAAAGACTTTGGCATAGTCAATAAAGCAGAAATAGATGTTTTTCTGTAATTCTCTTGCTTTTTCGATGATCTAGCAGTAGTTGGCAATTTGATCTCTGGTTCCTCTGCCTTTCCTAAAACTAGCTTGAACAGCTGAAAGTTCACAGTTCATGTATTGTTGAAGCCTGGCTTGGAGAATTTAGAGCATTACTTTACTAACGTGTGAGATGAGTGCAATTGTCCAGTAGTTTGAGCATTCTTTGGCCTGCCTTTCTTTGGGATTGGAATGAAAACTGACCTTTTCAAGTCCTGTGGCCACTGCTGAGTTTTCCAAAGTTGCTGGCATATTGAGTGAAGCACTTTCACAGCATCATCTTTTAGGATTTGAAATAGCTCAACTGGAATTCCATCACCTCCACTAGATTTGTTCATAGTGATGCTTCCTACGGCTCATTTGACTTCACATTCCAGGATATCTGGCTCTACTTGAGTGATCACACCATTGTGATTATCTGGGTCATGAAGATCTTTTTTGTACAGTTCTTCTGTGTATTCTGGCCACCTGTTCTTAATATCTTCTGCTTCTGTTAGGTCCGTACCATGTTTGTCCTTTATTGAGCCCATCTTTGCATGAAATGTTCCCTTGGTATCTCTGATTTTCTTGAAGAGATCTCTAGTCTTTCCCATTTTATTGCTTTCCTCTATTTCTTTGCACTCATCACTGAGGAAGGCTTTCTTATCTCTCCTTGCTGTTTTTTGGAACTCTGCATTCAAATGGGTATATCTTTCTTTTTCTTCTTTGCTTTTGGCTTCTCTTCTTTTCACAGCTATTTGTAAGGCCTCCTCAGACAGCAATTTTTCCTTTTTGCATTTCTTCTTCTTGGGGATGGTCTTGATCCCTGTCTCCTGTACAGTGTCATGAACCTCCATCCATAGTTCATCAGGCTCTCTGGCTATCAGAACTAGTCCCTTAAATCTATTTCTCATTTCCACTGTATAATCATAAGAGATTTGACTTAGGTCATACCTGAATGGTCTAATGGTCTTCCCTACTTTCTTCATTTAAGTCTGAATTTGGAAATAAGGAGTTCATGATCTGAGCTACAGTCAACTCCAGGTCTTGTTTTTGCTGACTATATAGAGCTTCTCCATCTTTGACTGCAAAGAATATAATCAGTCTGATTTTGGTGTTGACCATCTGGTGATGTCCATGTGTAGAGTCTTCTCTTGTATTGTTGGAAGAGGGTGTTTGCTATGACCAGTGTATTTTCTTGGGAAAACTCTATTAGCTAAATTAGAAAAATATATCAAGTATTGAACAGTGGCTATTTATGAATAAAGAGATTTAAGTTGGCTGTTTTTGCTGTTTTAAAATAATGAATACATATAATAATACTAATAATACAACATATTTTTATTTCATTCTGTTCTGTTTCAAATTTCAAATCTCTAACTGACTTTATGGCTTTCCTTTCTCATCTTTCCTATCATACCTTTTACTCTTGATAAACTGATCTATGTGTTTGTTCTTAAAAAGGAACAAGTTAAGAAGTTCTACTCCAATAGGAAGTTCTACTCCAATATTCTAAGACACAAAAATAAGTCACACCTCTCTTTAACGATTCTGGTCCTGTTCCCTGGTATCCATAACTGAGCTGTGCCTTGGCTCCTCTGTAACTGACTTATCCAATGACAACTGGTATATCACTTTTACCTCCATGTATCACTTTGACCTCCATATACCAGCTGCTGAATTGCTATGCCCAGGCCCCTCTATTCATGATTAACATGCCTCCATAATGTTGACCACAACATACATCCACACTTCCTCACAGTCAACATATACACTCACTAGAAACTATATTCCACCTGCTGGAATGGCTGTCCCCACTGAGACCATCTCAGCATCACTCCCACTGTGTAAGTTAGTGATAGCTCTAGATTCCATTCCTCCCAGGCTGCAATGGACTAAGCAATAGGTAAATACGGCTTGAGATTTGAGAAGACTCTGAAAAGTCACAGTTCTTATTACTAAATTTGAACTTGGGTAAAGATCACTTTTTTCTCTGAAATGTGAGCATTTAATAATTTTCTATAGCAATGTGCTGTATGAGCCTTTTATGAAGTGATGTAATAACTCTGGATTCAGACTGCCTACGTTTGAATCCCACCTCTGCCACTCACCATTGGAGTAATGTCTTGAGCAATTAAATTAACCATCCAGTGTTGGTTTTCCCATTAGTACTATGGACATAATTAATGGTAATTACTTCATTAGGTTGTTATAAGGATAATTTTGGGGGACTCCAAAATGGTGATTGCAGATGGTGATTGCAACCATGAAATTCAAAGATGCTTGCTCCTTGGAAGAAAAGCTATAACCAACCTAGACAGCACATTAAAAAGCAGAGACATTACTTTGCCGACAAAGATCTGTCTAGTCAAAGCTATGGTTTTTCCAGTAGTCATGTATGGATGTGAGAGTTGGACTATAAAGAAAGCTGAGTGCCAAAGAACTGATGCTTTTGAACTGTGGAATTGGAGAAGACTCTTGAGAGTCCTTTGGACTGCAGGGAGATTCAGCCAGTCCATCCTAAAGGAAATCAGTCCTGAATATTCATTGGAAGGACTGATGCTGAAGCTGAAACTCCAATACTTTGGCCACCTGATGTGAAGAACTGACTCATTGGAAAAAACCCTGATGCTGGGAAAGATTGAGGGTGGGAGGAGAAGGGGACGACAGAGGATGAGATGGTTGGATGGCATCACTGACTTGATGGACATGAGATTGAGTAAGCTCTGGGAGTTGGTGGTGGACAGGGAAGCCTGGTGTGCTGCAGTCCGTGGGGTCACAAAGAATTGGACACGACTGAGCAACTGAACTGAACTGAAAGGATAAAAGATATTATTATACATAAAGTGCTCTGAACAGTACATGGGAAATAGTGTGTATCACAGGACTTGTAGTCCACAGGTAGAATTACACAGCCCTGCTTCTTCAGGACAACTCCACAGCTTTAAATAATGACCTGTTGAAAACTGAATAGTAAAAGTGCTCTGAATAATGTCAAGTTATCAGAAAAACACTGAATAAGAATGTGCCACTATTGAAGAAGTTAAGGCCCTTGAATAACATAGGGTGTGGGCAATATCCAGAAAGGGATGTATATAGAGAATCATTATGAGTGTCTCAAATGTAAATGAGAGTATTTTCCTGATCTATGTTCTCATTCCAACTCTGATGAAGTGAGCATATTCTCTGTTACTACCTCTCCAATAGGAGGGTCTTGTGGGCTTGGTAACCCTGGTAACCGGATGAGATTATGGGGCTTTAGGGACCTTAACAATGAAGAGATTTTTGATTCACAACCGCGGGAAGGTCTATGAGTTATACCCAAACCAGCAACAGGTGTTGATAAATGAGGCCATGATTCAAGAGTGTTGAAATTTAACATCATGCAAAGTGGTCATTCACTCCTGTTTTTCCCTCAGCTCAAGTACTGCTTCTCCAAGCATAGAGACATTACTGAGACTAATTCACACTTCTGATTTTTCATTCTTCCACTGCTTGTTCTGCAATCTGTAAGCAATGTACTTCTCAATTTCTGTTTTTTATTAAATCCATCATCCTTTCATTCAGTTTATTTTGCTCATCACCTGTCCTAATATCACTGATGTTCAGTGGCAATTTGAATAGACGTGAAATAATTTTCCTATGCACATTTCACCTGATGATATTAAAGCAATAACAAAAATTCTTCTCTCAGTTTCAACCTATAGGGACACTATTAGTTATGGCCTACTGAAAGGAAAAATTAAAATGAAGACTCTAAAAACTAAAACATCCAGTAATTCTGACATTTTTATGAACTATAAGGCAGCTTGCTTATTTTTTTAAGTAAGATGAAAAATGCAAGACTGTGGGAGTGTAAGTCCCTGAATGTGTAAATGAGTGGGCCCCAGGTGCCAGTATTTTGAGGAACTGAGAACGAGTTGTCTGTATTAGAGTCAAAGCAACAAAAAGGCAAACTGGAGAAAAGGTCCCATAAGTCATCCTTTTCTCTTTACATCAGTCACAAAATTGGGATGAATTCTCACAGTCTCTTATTTCTCTCCAGTTCTTTCAAATAATTCTTTCAAAGAGGTATATTTTTTTTAACAGAAGAACATGTGGTAGATTAAAGATGGTCTCCCAGACTTTGCTTCTCCCATTGACAGGCAGAATCTAACCCCTCTCCCACTGAGTCTGGGGTGGTCTTATTGACTTGCCTGATCAATAATTATTCCAATTCTTCTGAAATTAGGCCAGGAAAAAGCCCTGCAGTTTTCAGCCAGGCTTCTGGGAACATTCCTTCTTGGACCCCTAAGCTGCCTTGCAAGAAAGCTATCTCTTGGCCACCACGCTGAAGGTCCCACATAGAAAGCTATGGCCACCACATAAGAGGAGAGCGAAGCCTCAGCTCAGCTCTTTGGGCCTCTGGCCATGGGGTGAACCAGGCCGAGGCCCCAGAAGCAGAGGTGAGTCAACACACAATGCGCTGCAGTTTCAGACCTGTAAGAAGCACAAAGCCCCATCGTTCTTTCAAACCACTAATTTCAAAGTGGCTATGTGGTGATAGAGAACATGGTCATGATTAAATAGTGTTTAACCAACTTGCTTGGCCAAGAAACAGGGGTATGCCTGGGGTGTGTGCATCACTGCAGTGCCGGTGACCTGAGAAGGATTCGGGACAGTATTTTTTTAATTCAAGTATACTTGGTTTGCAATATTACATTAGTTTCAGGTGTACAACATAAAGATGCAATATTTTGTATAGATTATATTCCACTTAAAGTTATTACCAAGTAATGGCTATATTACTCTCTGCTATAAAATATATCCTTGTTGCTTATCTATAGTAGGATGGAATATAGAGGAATGGCATTTTTGAAGCAATAAAGTGAAAGGAACATTGTAGTTTGAATCAAATACTCATTTATAAGGAAAATTCTTTATTTGGAGCAGACTCCAGAATAATAAAGAGTTTTACACACAACTCAGATCATTTGTTGGATGCATGTTTCGAGGGTAATCTGGAGTTACTTATTCTAAAAAGGGCTGATGGTGAGGGCTCTAAATTCTACTAAAGGTTTGGTGTCTGCATTCTTCAACTACTCACTGTGTTACAGAATTAGCTTTTCTCTTTGTTAATAGGACTTTGTTTATATTTTTATTTTATTTTCACAGTAAGGTCTAGATAGTCTAGACCTCAGTGTCTGATAATATATTTTAAATCCTCAATACATTTCTGTAACTTTTACTACATAGCCAATTTTGCTTTGTTTTTTCTCCCTACAGATTTTTTCATTCCCATATTGACTTTTGCTTTGAATATATTCTTTTCAATCTTTCATTCATAATCTTTGGCTGAAGCAACAAAAATCGCAGCCGCTAATAGTAACTACTTGCCAACATATGTCTATAAAAATATTTTTCTTAGAAAAGTGCCCTCTGATTCGTTTTGGAGAAGGGAATGTCAACCCACTCCAGTATTCTTGCCTGGAGAATCCCATGGACAGAGGAGAGCCTGGTGGGCTACGATCCATGGAGTCACAAAGAGTTGGACACGACTAAGCGACTTTCACTCACTCACTGATTCATTTTATTGGGGTTAAATCAGCATTATCTTCCTTTCCCTTATTTAAAAATGAAATAATCAAGAATATGTAAAAGTGCTGTTAGATAAGAAGAAAAAAAATAGTTTTAGGACTATCTACTGACTCATTGGAAAAGACCCTGATGCAGGGAGGGGTTGGGGGCAGGAGGAGAAGGGGACGACAGAGGATGAGATGGCTGGATGGCATCACTGACTCGATGGACATGAGTTTGAGTAAACTCCGGGAGTTGGTGATGGACAGGGAGGCCTGGCGTGCTGCAATTCATGGGGTCGCAAAAGAGTCGGACACAACTGAGCAACTGAACTGAACTGAACTGTACACTATAATTCTAATAGGAATACAGATGCACATACATATATATCAACACAGCAGAAAAATTTCCCACATCATTTGTTTAACATTTTTAGTAGTATGGCTAACTCTTTCAACATATAGAATTTTTAACCTTTTATTTCTTTTATAATTTGAGAAAAGAACACATTTTTCATTTCATTTGGCATATATAAAAGAATGAGTAATACTCTTGTATTTCCTTAAGAGTTTACAGAACACTTTCACATAACTTTGCTCACATGGTCCCCACAGCAATCCTATAAGATAAAGTATTAGAATCTTTGGACTTGGTTTCTCTGGTCCTCTCACTTCAGCGTGCATGCACATTCAGTTGCTCAGTTGCGTTCAACCCTTGGTGACCCCATGAACCATAGCCCACCAGGCTCCTCTATCCGTGGGATGTTTCAGACAAGAATACTGGAATGGGTTGTTATTTCCTCCTCCAGGGAATCTTCCTGACCCAGGGATTGAGCCCACGTATCCTTCATCTCTGCATTGACAGGTGGTTTCTCTACCACTGAGCCACCTGGGTCACTTCAGCTCTCTGGCATAAGTTTTAGATTGACATTCCATTTTACAAATAAAAGAAGTGGGGCTTGGAAATGCCATGGAGGCCCACAGCTTGAACGTGGCAGACACCAAAAGTTAACGCACATCTAACTCCAGAGGCAGGACTGCAGCACACCTTGTCTGCAGACCACGCCTGTGTGTTCCCCGCTGCTGTACGTCCTTGCTCCTTTTGGAACACGTCTTGGTCTTACCGTTTGTCTCTAAGGCAGTCATTTGCCCACATCAGTTTTTCCTTGACACCACGTTCTCTGAACGCTGGATTCCTTCCGGCAGCTTAACTGATTCCACCCTTCCCCACGCTCCAGCCACACATTCACCACGACTCACCCCAGATCTCAGCATCAACCTAACTGCTCTAACAGTAGTTAGATTCAGGCCATGAAAGACTAGCTCTGCTGGCTGAAGAAGTTCCTGCAACTTTTCAAATTTGAGTTTTATCACATGCCAGATGAGAATTATGGGTGTGTTTCCCATTATTTTTATGAAAGCTTTATGGGCCCTTTACCAGAAAACTCTAAATAATTGAGTAACACCTTGTTAATTCTATATTAAGGGAGCTATGAAAAGAAGAACTTTAAGTATATATTATCTGATATTTTATTTAAGAGCAGTAAGACATTTGAGTCAACTAGGGAGAAATAGCTACTTCAAATTCATGCTGTTTTGAATAAAACTATATCAATTTAACAAGATTTCATTGCACCAAGAAATGCTGTTATTACATTGTTGCATACATTATGGGAAGTTGTATGGAATTATGATAGTGCCAGCTACATTTTCATTTTTGAGTTTATCAAAGGTTCTGTGACATTTGCCACCATCGTTTGATAAGTTTTGGAGGTTCTCCCCCCACCCCCCACTGCAAATAGGGTGATTCTGTTTTCCTAAATGTGATCCTCAGCCAGTCATACATACCATAGTCACCACAGACCAAAGTCCATGAAGGCAAGGTGAAAACAGTTGCTAGGAATCACACTTATTGTCTTAGAAAGCTCACCTCAAAGGTTCTTTCCACTGATAGGGAACCTTGGAGCTCTGAAACACTGCATTGTTGTGTACTTCCTGTATCTTAAATTAAAAGATGTCTCCAGTTGGTCTCTCCAGTGCCCAGCCTCTGACTTCTTCCTGGATACTTTTAACTGTCACATACCTCGTTCTGTCTTTGTCTTCTGTTGTAAACCACCATCTTGGAGGGAAGAGATGAGATGGATATATGTCTGTTCAAGCTTCATGAAGCCACACTTCAACCCTGGCACTCAGGCTTCTGACCCCCTGAGAATGGCTATGGTCCCTCCATATCACACCCTCCCAGGGAGCACTGAGATGCCTGCAGTCCAGGTGGGGGCCATGAGGAGATATTTAGTGCCTGGGGTACTGGATCAGATCCTACAAGTAAATTCTCCCATGGGAGAAGGAGAGCAAATACCTGGTGGCCTTGGGAATTTAGCCACTTTTCTCCAGTACATTGGATTTCCACAGCTTTCACAGCTTTTAATACACTCCCTCATGAATCAGATTAGTACCCCTATCATGCTGAAGCATTGATAATCTGTTTTATAGATAAAAACAGAAATTGTAGATAGATTTATAGATAATAAAAAGGTTTCACTGATGGCTCAGATGATAAAGAATCTGCCTGCAATGAGGGAGACCTGGATTTGATTCCTGGGTCGGGAAGATTCCCTGGAGAAGAGAATGGCTATCCACTCCAGTATTCTTGCCTTGAGAATTCCATGGGCCAGAAGAGCCTGGTGGGCTACAGTCCATGACTCACAAAGAGTCAGACACAACTGAGTGACTAACACATATAGATAAAAGATTTAGACTTAAAAAACTTGTAAAAGAAAAAATTTTGAAGTTTGATTGACTTACATAAGACCACATGGATATTTAGAGTCAAGATAACTTGTCTTGAAAGCTGCCTTTACACTGTTCCAAGCCTTTGGATTTAGGCTTCAGGGTCTGGGCTAGGGATTGGACCGAGTCCTGATATCAAGATTCCCTAATCCAGAGTTCCTCTGAAGGAAGGTGAAAGACAAAGACAATTGTGAAACAGTGGGTCTGTTATTAAGAGCACATGCCATTTCTGAAGGGAGGAATTATGCAGTAGATCAGAAACAAGAGTGGAGAAGGAGGAGAGTTCATCCAGATAACTGCATCCAAAGAGCTGAGTAGATGGGAAGTTAGAAACCCAGGACAAGGGTGGAAATGAAGTAAGTGGAAAATTTTAAAGCTCAGTATGTTATGTCAAAGACTGTTGAGAGACCAAGGTCTTCAGTCCTGGGTGCTGGCTGTGCATGTCACTCTGGGCAGTGTTGTATGATCTCTTGGCTGGAGAACCATCAAAGACCATGCATCACTGTGATGCAGCACTCTCCCCATTTTCACTTTCTTAGCTTGAAGCTCCTTCCTGTTTTATAGTTTATGTTTCCATGTTCTGTCTTACTTTCACCTCTTCTCTTTACCACTTGATGGTTTCTGGAGACTAACAGTTAATCAAAGATTGATGAGAACTTGACAAGCAAAACAATGATAATTCTGAGTCTAAAGCATCCTTTATGGGTCTCGTTTGCTTTTCTGAAGTACAGGCTGACAGAATGTCCCCCCGATACTCCTTGAGACCAAATCCTAGTCCACAAGAAAAGGCCCTGCCAAAGCTCTAGACTTCCTTCTCCTCTCCCCTCATGAATGCCTATCAACTATCTGAGGGGTCGCTCATCAACCTTAGTGAGTTTGTTCAGTTTATTATAACCATTTATCTGCTAAGCTTTCACCATTGTAATCCATAGATAATTTTATAAAGAGCCACAGTTTCCTTTTTTTTCCTGTTTTTGTCTGATCCTTTCCTACTACTTCAGTGCCACTGGCAGCAAGAGTACCAAAGATCGATCGTGAATGATTCAGAAAAATGCAGTGGACTTGCACAGGCCTGAGCCTGAGTGCTCCACAGCTTCAAATGTGCATGGCTTTAGCTACTTACCTAAATCCAAAGTACTGTACGTGAGGCTGCCCTGGTGACTCAGTAGTAAAGAACCTGCTGGCCGATGCGGGAGACGCAGGTTCAATCCCTGGGTCTGTAAGATCCCCTGGAGGAGGGAATGGCAACCCACACCAGTATTCTTGCCTGGAGAATCCCATGGACAGAGGAGCCTGGTGGGCTATATAGTTCATGGGGTCACAGAGAGTCAGACATGGCTGAGTGTCTAACACTTTAACTTTTTTTCACTTTCTCATAGAACTCAGGAAAAACAGTTTACTTACTGTTTGCTAGCTAATTATAAAAATATATGATAAAGGATACAGATGTAAGAGATGCATTAGGACAGGTGTGTAGCAAGGGGCCCAGTGCTTCCATGTTCTCTCTGGGTACCCTACCCCTGACCCCCACCTTGTGTTCAGCAACAAAGCTCTTCCAGCCCCATATTTTATAGAGGCTTCATCATGTAGTCATAATTGATCATTAAGCACACTTCCAGCCCCTCTCCACTTTCTGGAGACTGGGAGGTAGGACCCGAAATTCCAAGCTTCTGATTATGGCTTGGTATTTTTTGTGATGAGCTCTTCCCTGGGAACCCCTCCAGAGCCATCTGATTGGAACAAAAGACGCTCCTACGTATTTTAATAATTTCACACTTTATTCATATTAGAGCCCTCTGCCTCACCTTCTGGTGGAAGTAGGGACAGTTATTAAATATAACCAGGGCTTGAAAGAAAACTACAGAAATCACTCTAGTGAATAAAATCCCTGGAAAATTTAGAGTCAGTAATTCTTCCCTGAATGATGACAGCTTCGCTGGTGGCTCGATGGTGAAGAATCCACCTGCCAATGCAGGAGATGCAGGTTCAATCCCTGAGTTGGGAAGATCCCCTGGAGAAGGAAATGGCAACCCACTCCAGTATTCTGGTAAATCCCATAGACAGAGGAGCCTGGTGGGCTATAGTCCATGGGGTCGCAAAAGAGTTGGTCACGACTTAGCAACTAAACAATAACGGAAAATGACGACAAGCTAACCAAACCATACATATAAAACTCTGCATATCCAGATGTATATGTCATGGAAGTTAGTGCTGTTTTTGTGCTTATTTTACCCTGTAATTTACTGTAGTCTCTGATTTTGTTGGACTGCAAATCAGCATTCACCAGTGTTTGGTTTACTTTCACTGATATATCCAAAAGCTGTAACATTTGCTTCATCTTTTACTTTTGCAAACAAAACCTCTCAAATTTACTGCAGGGATTTACTTTATTTTATTCTGCCTTTTGTTTCTTTATTTTTCCCTTCTAACCTGGCTGGTTAGAATTGGCAGCTGCTTTGCCCATTCCCGGGAGAAAATCCTACACAGCTAATGATGCTGGTAGGGGTTCCATTCATTGCAAGAAAATGTCAAACAAGGTACTTAGGAAGTGGAATTGGCTGGAGAATGTGGCTGTACATTATTATTTAGAGTGGAGGGGGGAAGGTAGGTCTGTCAGTTCTTTGCATTTAAATGTCATTCTTGTCTGTTTCATGGAGTTTTATGTCAGATTGAATATAACTGAGATTCAGCTAGTATGAGTTAATGGAGCTACTTCAGCTACTAAGTACCATTTTTCCTCTTGTTTTCAGAGGTTATATGAAAATCTGGGCAGTATGATGTGAAATCAGCGTGTCTTTATGCCTTATACACACACACACACACAGAATCACACACTCCATATACTCTCTTGTGCCATTAACTGTATAATTTATGTGAGAATCAAATTGTGGGTACTGCCTGCCCTATTCTGTATGTATTCATCCAGAAGAAATTATTTTTTCCACCATTTCATCTTACACTGAACTACTCTTGTTTTCTCATCTTCGTTCTTGTTATCTCCTTTCATCTATAGAAAATGGCCATCAACATATGCACTGTCTTTTTTTACTTATGAAGGTTATGCTTCTATTTGGTCCTTGTTGTGGACTGAATCTTGTTCCCCAAAGAGCATACACTGAAGCCTAAGCCCACTGTGATTTTGGAGGTAGGATTTTTAAGGAATTATTTAAGGTTAAATGAAGTCATAGGGTGGGGCCCTACTCCCATAAGACTAGCATCCTTGTAAGAATAGGAAGGAGTCTTGTAAGAATTGGGAAAGGAGTACATCAAGACTATATATTGTCATCCTGCTTATTTAACTTATATACAGAGTACATCATGTGAAATGCCAGGCTGGATGAAGCACAAGCTGGAATCAAGATTACAGGGAGAAATGTCAGTAACCTAAGAAATGCAGATGACACCACCCTTATGGCAAAAAGCAAAGGGGAACTAAAGAGACTCTTAAGAAAGTGAAAGAAGAGAGTGAAAAGCCTGGCTTAAAACTCAACATTCAAAAAACTAAAATCACAGCATCCAGTCCCATCACTTCATAGTAAGTAAATAGATGGGGAAACAATGGAAACAGTGACAGACTTTATTTTCTTGGGCTCCAAAATTACTGCAGATGGTTACTGCAGCCATGAAATTAAAAGATGCTTGCTCCTTGGAAGAAAAGCTATGACAAACCCAGATAGCATATTAAAAGGCAGAGACATTACTTTGCCAACAAAGGTCCATCTAGGCAAAGCTATGGTTTTTCCAGTAGTCATGTATGGCTATGAGAGTTGGACTATAAAGAAAGCTGAGTGCCAAAGAATTGATGCTTTTGAACTGTGGTGTTGGAGAAGATTCTTGAGAGTCCCTTGGACAGCAAGAAGATCCAACCATTCTATCCTAAAGGAAATCAGTCCTGAATATTCACTGGAAGGACTGATGCTGAAGCTGAAGCTCCAGTGCTTTGACCACCTGATGTGAGGAACTTACCCACTGGAAAAGACCCTGATGCTGAGAAAGATTGAAGGCAGGAGGTGAAGGGGGCAACAGAGGATGAGATGGTTGGATGGCATCACTGACTCGATGGACATGAGCTTGAGCAAGCTCCAGAGTTGGTGATGGACAGTGAAGCTTGGTGTACTGCAGTCCATGGGGTCACAAAGATTGGACACAACTGAGCGACTGAACTGAACTGAAGAACTGGAAAAGATACCAGAGATTTCTCACTCTCTCAGCCTGTGAGGACACAGCAAGAAGGCAGCTGTCTGCAAGGCAGGAAGAGAGGTCCCACTAGAGATCAACCCTGCGGGCACCTTGATTGGACTTTAAGCTTCTAGAACTGTGAGAAATAAATTTCTGTTGTTTAACTCACATGATCTGTGACATTCTATTATGGCAACTTAAGCAGATGAATATAGTGCTCAATAAAACGCATGTTCCAAATTATCTTCTCTCCTCTTAGAGATAAATTTATTTCATACAAACTAGCCTCTGCCATCTTGCCTTCTTAGAATTATTTTCAAATGTTTTTATATTTTAAACTTGATTTTCAAAACACTAGACTTTCAGAAATTGCAAAGCTAGGACATAGAGTTTCTGTGTATTCTTCACTTGTTTTTTCCTAAGGTTTACATCGTATATTACCAGAGTAAAATGACTGAATCCAGAAAATTAGCACTGGAATATATGGGGTATTAGTAAATAATCTATAGACTCTGTTCTAGTTTCGCCAATTTTTCAACGGATGTTTATTTCATAGTTCTGGTTCCAATTCAGGATTCCATATTATTATTTATCCCTTTTCTCCAAATAGTGACAGTTCCAAGTACTTGATACCTTTCTCTCTCAGGTGCTTACACGTTTGAAGAATACTGGTTAGTTTTCTTATACAATATTGTAAAATTTAGATTTCCTTGCTGTTTCCTTAGGAGTTGATTGAGATTATCCGTTTTTGGCAAGAACAGCACAGAGATGAATGGTGAGCTTCTCGGTGCTTCATAGCAGGGCCCCATTGTGCTGATTCTGATGACTTTGTTAAGGTAGTATCAGTCACATATCTCCACTTTACAGTTACTTTCCTTTACAATTGTTAGCTGTCTTGTGGGGAGACAATTTGAGATTATGCAAATGTCCTTTTTCCTCATATTTTTGTCCACCAATTTTAGCATCCATCAGTAATTCTTATCTGCAACTGTTAGGGCTGAAATTTTTCCTAGTGATAATTTTTCATCTCCATCATTCTTCCACACTGTACAATTGGAATTTTTCTAGAGAAGGGGCTTTCCCTTCTCGCTAAATTATTTATTCATTCCATCATTTATTTATATCAGTACAATCTTATGAATATTTATTCTTTGTGTTATAATCTATTAGTGTCATATTTGGTCATTGTTCAAGTTCTCACATGTTTGGTCATTTAAGGGTCTTTCAGTTGGCTCCTTAATTTAAAATTCCTCTATTGTTAAAAAACGTGCTAACCATCTTGTGAGGTTTCAGTGAATTGTAATCTTTTGCCTGGTGGAGAGCCTCGCATCATTATCAGTGACTGCCGACTCATCAGGATGGTAGTTGTTGAAGGCCAGGGTGGCTGTGGCAATTTCTTAAAAGAGGACAACATTGAAGTCTGCCACATTGAATGACTCTTCCCTTCATCAGTGATCTTTCTGTAACACCCAAGGCTGAAGTGTATCAGATATTTTGAATCTTCTGTTGTCATTTCATCAGTTTTCACAGCATCTTCATCAAGAGTTGATTCCATCTCAAGAAACCACTCTCTTTACTCATCCACAAGAAGCAGCGTCTCAATCATTCAAGTTTTACTTTGAGATTGCAGTAATTCAGTCACACCTTCAGGCTCCACTTCTAATTCTAGTTCTCTAATTCTCTTGCTATTTCCACTGGATCTGCAGTTATGTCTTCCACTGAAGTCTTAAACCCTTCCAAGTCCATGAAATTTGGAATCAGCTTCTTCCAAACTCCCATTAATATTTATTCTTTGACCTCTCCCATGAAGAAGGAAGAATGTTCTTAATGGCATTTAGAATGGTGAATCCTTTTCAGAATCTTTTCGGTGTACTTTGTCCAGATTCATCAGAGAAATCACTATCTATGGCAGCTGTGATCTTAAGAAATATCTTTCTTAAATAATAAGACTTGAAAGTTGAGATTACTCCTTGATCAGTGGGCTGGAGAATGAATGCTGGGCTAGCAGACATGAAAACAACATTAATCTTGTTGAACATCTCCATCAGAGCTCTTGGATGGCTATGTGTATCATCAATGAGCAGAAATATTTTGAAAATAATCTCTTTTTCTGAGCAGTATGTTTCCACAGTGGGCTTAAAGTATTCAGTAAACCTTGTTGTAAACAGATGTGCTGTCATCTAGGCTTTGTCGTTCCATTTATAGAGCACAAATGGAGTAGATTTAGACCCTAGAATTTTCAGGATGGTAATTGAACACTGGCTTCAACTTCAAGTCACCAGCTGCATTGGCCCCTAACAAGAGAGTCAGCCAGTTTTTTGAAGCCTTCAAGTCAGACATTGACTTCCCCTGTCTAGCTGTGAAAGTCCTAGGTGGAATCTTCTTCAAATATAATACTCTTTCATCTACACTGAAAAATCTGTTGTTCACTGTAGTCACCTTCATTAATTATCTTAGCTAGATCTTACAGAAAACTTGCTGCAGCTTCTGTATCAGCCCTTGCTACTTCACCTCACACTTTATATTATGGGGTTGGCTTCTTTTCTTAAACCTCATGAATCAAACTCTGCTGGCTTCAAACTTTTCTTCTGGAGCTTCCTCACCTCTCTCAGCCTTCATAGAACTAAAAAAAGTTATTACCTTGCTCTGGATTAGATTTTGGCTTTAAGAAACCTTGTAAATGGCTTGATCTTCTATCCAGACCACTCAAACTTTCTCCATATCAGCAATAAGGCTGTTTTGCTTTTTTATCATTTGTGTGTTCATTGGGGGAACACTCTTCATTTCCTTCAAGTATTTCCCCTTTGCATTCATAACTTGGTTAGCAGTTTGGTGCAAGAGACCTAGATTTTGGTATATCTGAGCTTTGGACATGCTTTCTTCACTAAACTTAATCATTTCTAGATTTTTATTTAAAGTGAGAGATGTATAATTTTTCTTTTCACTAAAACACCTAGAAGCCATTGTAAGATTATTAACTGACCTAATTTCAGTATTGTATCTTAGGCAATACAGAGGCTGAAGGAGATGGAAAGGGATGGGGGAAGACCAGTTGGTGGAGCAATCAAAACACACATAGCTTTAAGTTCATAGTCTTGTTCGAGCATGATTTGTAGGACCTCAAAGACAATTACAGTAGTAGCACCAAAGATAACTGATCACATATCACAATAATAAATACAATTATGATAATAAAAGTTTCAAATATCTGGAGCATTACCAAAATGTGACACAGAAACATGAAGTAAGCAAATGCTGCTGGCGGGGGGGGGGGGGGGGAAATGGTGCCATAGACAAGCTTGCCACAAATCCTCAATTTGGAAAAAGTGCAGTATCTGTAAAATACATAAAGTGAAGTGCAATAAGACAAGGCCTGCCTGTATATGCACTTTTACATACATAGAGCCTTATCCATTTTTTTAACTGTAACTTCTTTTTCCAACACTGAGAAATGTGGCTTTCATTAGTTGCTATATATTAGCTTATCTTCTCAATCCTAACATGTACATAAATTAGTTTTAGAGTTACTAGCCATATCCCCATGAAAATCAAATTTACTAACAAGAATACCATATCGGTATACAGTTTTTTTTGTTGTCATCCTTCCAGGATGTAACCAACGTCGTCTTTTCCAAAGTATTTAGGTCAGTTCTTCTCTGTCCCATGCCCTTCAATGTGATTATTTTATTCAAGTTATTCAAGCGTAATACAAACTCATTTGTTACAGTTTGAATTCCATTTGGGATCTCCCCAGCATCCTGGGGTTGGTTTCAATTTTTTATTTATTTTGGAGGAAGGGGTTCCTGTCACCAGATTGTAATGTAGTGGTGGTAAGGGGTGGGGAAACCTTCCCCTTGGATCCAACAAGCCATTCTTGGACAGCAGCTGCATGTCTTACAGTTTGACTTAACCCTGACACTACCTGGAGGTAGCATCAGATCCTGCACTTTAAGCACTCAGCCCTACAAGACCACCGCCCCCCGCCCCCCCACATAGTTCAGACACCAATCTCAAGTCTAGTTTGTTATCTGTACTTCTGACCAACTGGCTGTAAATCAGAGCACCCTAAGACCCCCTTCTTAGGTTCATTTAATTTGCTAGACTGGCTCACAGAGCTCAGGAAACCAGTTTACTCACTAGATTATCAATTTATTACAAAGGAATTGTAAGAGCCAGATGAAAAGATGTATGGAGTGAGGTTATAGGAAGAGTGCAGAGCTTCACTGACATCTCCGAGAACACCACTCTTTCCAAATCCCTGAGTGTTCACCAACCCAGAAGCTTTTCAAACCCCATCCATTTGGGATTTTGTGGAGGCTTCATTACACAGGCATGATTGATTAAATCATTGGCTCTTGACCATCAGTTCAACCTACAGCCCATCTCTCCTCCTCAGAGGCGGGGTAGGGTCGAGGACTGAAAATTGCAATCTTCTAATCACATGGCTATTTCTTCTTGCAACCAGCCCCCATCCTTAGACACTTTCCAAAGTCACATCATTAACACAACAAAAGACACTTTTATTGCTGTCATCTCTTAGGAAGTTTCAAGGGTTTTCTGACGTCTGTGTCAGAAATTGGATGAAGGCCACGAATATATATATATGCACACACACACATATATATATACATATGCACATCTGTATGTGTATATTGTCACCCTGCTTATTTAACTTTTATGCAGAGTACATAATGAGAAATGCTGGGCTTGAGGAAGCACAAGCTGGAATCAAGATTGCCAGGAGAAACATTAATAACCTCAGATATGCAGATGACACCACACTTACAACAGAAAGTGAAGAAGAACTAAAGAGTCTCTTCTAGACATTGTATTAAAAGCAGAGACATTACTTTGCCATCAAAGGTCTGTCTAGTCAAGGCTATGGTTTTTCCAGTGGTCATGTATGGATGTGAGAGTTGGACTATAAAGAAAGCTGAGCACAGAAAAATTGATGCTTTTGAACTGTGGTGTTGGAGAAGACTCTTGAGAGTCCCTTGGACTGCAAGGAGATCCAACCAGTCCGTCCTAAAGGAAATCAGTCCTGGATGTTCATTAGAAGGACTGATGTTGAAACTGAAACTCCAATACTTTGGCCACCTGATGCGAAGAGCTGACTCATTGGAAAAGACCCTGATGCTGGGAAAGATTGAGGGCAGGAGGAGAACGGGATGACAGAGGATGAGATAGTTGGATGGCATCACCAACTCAATGGACATGGGTTTGGGTGGACTCCAGGAGTTGGTGATGGACAGGGAGGCCTGGCATGCTGTGGTTCATGGGGTTGCAAAGAGTCAGACACGACTGAGCAACTGAACTGAACTGATGAAAGTGAAAGAGGAGATTGAAAAAGCTGGCTTAAAACTTAACATTCAAAAAACTAAGAGCATGGCATCTGGTCCCATCACTTCATGGCAAATAGATGGGGAAACAATGGAAACAGTAACAGACTTTTTGGTGGGGGGGCTCCAAAAATCACTGCAGATGGTGACTGCAGCCATGAAATTAAAAGACGCTTGCTCTTTGGAAGAAAAGCTATGACCAACCATGACAACATATTAAAAAGCAGAGGCATTACTTTGCTGAAAAAGGTCCATCTAGTCAAAGCTATGGTTTTTCCAGTAGTGATGTGTGGATGTGAGAGTTGGACTGTAAAGAAACCTGAGTGCCGAAGAACTGATGCTTTTGAACTGTGGTGCTGGAGAAGACTCTTGAGAGTCCCTTGGTCTGCAAGGAGATCCAACTAATACATCCTAAAGGAAATCAGTCGTGAATACTCATTGGAAGGACTGATGCTGAAGCTGAAACTCCAATACACTGGCCACCTCATGCAAAGCACTGACTCATTGGAAAAGACACTGATGCTGGGAAAGATTGAAGGTAGAAGGAGAAGGGGAAGACAGAGGATTAGATGGATGGATGGTATCACCGATTCAATGGACCTGAGTTTGAGTAGGCTCTGGGAGTTGGTGATGGACAGGGAAGCCTGGCGTGCTGCAGCCCATGGGGTTGCAAAGAGTCAGACATGACTGAACAACTGAACTGTACTGAACTGTTAGGTAACTCAGGTCATTAGTTTCTGGTTTATTCATCCTCCATTTTTTTTTTCTTTTTGCATAAGTTAGCAGATACATGCATAGTTTCTTAAATTTCTTTCTTGTATAAAGAATAGTATTTTTTAGATAATCTTTTGTAATTAAGTCATATATTTTGATGAGAAAACAGGGCACAGTCCCCAGTCATATAACTGACTAGAGTTTATAAAACAGGACACTAATACCCTGGACTTTGGGGCCAAAAGGATCTGAATTTGAACCAAGTTCAATCAAGTACTAATTGTGTGATCTTAGAAAACTAACATATCTACACATTAATTCCTTTGTCTATAAAGTAGAAATAATATTAGTACTAATAATAATATAGTACCTGTCACAAGTCTGCTTAAGGCTTAAATAAGAATTACATCTAAAGCTCTCAAAATAGTGCTTGACATTTGATGAGGTACTCAAGGAATGTTATAAGTATTAGTAATATCAAGTGTATTAATACAGGAACTGTCAATTTGTAATTAGCTAATTGCTTATGGCTAGAAATTTTTTTTCTGTCATAATTACTTTCTTTAAATGAAGACCATCAGAAACTTTGCACACAAATAAATTTTTTCCCAGAGAATTTTATAAAAGACAGAGCTGATCATACTATTAATTTGGAAGAAAATCCTCAACTCTGCCATACTGATTTCAGTATTTTCTAAAAGTTCAAATCTCCTGCTTGTACTAATCTTAATCTCTTTTACTTTATACTATAAGACTCATATCACTTCCGTGCACCAACTTTCTATGCAATTTTGACAATAGAATTTGTAAAAGAGAAGATCTTTATGGCTAATATAATTTTTTGTACTGGAAAATAGACAGCTAGTAGGAACCTGCTATAAAGCACAGGAAACTCAACTCAGTGCTCTGCGGTGACCTAGATAGGTGAGATGAGGGGATGGGAGAGATCTGAGAGGGGATATATGTATCCATGGAGCTGATTCATTTCATGGAACAGTAGTAACTAACACAACATTGTAAAGCAACTGCAGTAAGGAAAAAAAAAGAAGATGCAATTACAAAATAATAATTTTTTGTACTGGGAAGGGTAATGGTAAAAGTAGTTAATCTGTTTAAGTATGCTGTTGCAGTAATTTTAATATGTTATTATATTTAAAGATGAATTTAAAGTCTGTGAATCTTGTTCAAACTAAGCAATATTGATTCGAAAGAATTGTACCCTGTGTTGGCAAAATTTTAATTTATTAACTTTTACTAAGTCCCCGATATAGGTCATGAATTTGAGCAAACTCCAGGAGATCCTGGAGGACAGAGAAGCCTGGCATGCTACAGTCCATGGGTTTGGAAAGAGTCAGACACGACTTATCGACTGAACAACAGCAACGGGTCATGCCTGTGTTAGTTGCTGGAGGTAAAACAACAAAAAGAGGAAGCCCTTCCTTGAAGGACCTCAGTCTAGTTAGTTCCCAGAAGTTAGTTACTTGAGTTGGTGGGAAAGTGTGTGAAAACTAGACTTCACATCTTAGATCTTCTTTGATGCAACCAAAATCTGTGGACCATTCAGAATGAATTTAACCAGTTATAACCCATTAGAATAATCTTTTCAATCCTCATTCATTCTGCAAATAAGTATTGAGCAACTGTTAGATGCAAGGCACTCTTCTAGATGCAGGATCCACCACAGTGAATCCCCATTCTCAGGGAGCTAGAGGAAGAAGGCAACTTGGCCATCTATCAATGCAAATCAGTCAAGTGATCATAAATGCTAGGGACAAAGTTGATGAAGCGTATGGAGAATGGATGAGTGTGACATTTTGTTCAGATTTGGTTAGGAAAGACCTCTCTAATGGAATATCTGAGCAAAGATTTAAGAAGTGGAGAGTCAATGCTATGTGGTAATCTGGAGAAGGAGAATTAGCCAAAGCAAGTTCAGAGGTCCAGAGTTGGAAGTATGCCTGACATATTTCATAATGAGCAGAGAGTCAGTAGGGAGAAAGGAAATGAGGGAGTAAGAGAAATAAAGACAGTGAAGGCTACCCAGTGAAGGCCAGTTTCCTACAGGAGAAACTGTCCGAGGATTTTGAGCAGATGAATGGCATGATCTGCCTTACAATTGTAAAAAATTAATCAAGAGAAACCTTAATTAAATAGAGTTGGGAGACCGGAGTGGAAGGGGTGTTTTTTGTTTTTAATTTTATCATTATTATTATTTTGCTGTGCTGCAAGGCATCTGGGATATTAGTTCCCCAACCAGGGACTGAACGCAGGCCCCCACTTCCCCACTCCTCCTCCCCCCGCACCCCCTGCCGCAGTGGGATTGCGTAGTTCTTCCCACTGGACCACCAGGGAAGTCCCCCGGAAGGGGAACCCAAGAGGAAGAGGAAAGACTCCAGTTCTTTCCTGGCAAAAACTCAGCTAAGGAAAAAAAACCATGGACTTTTTTTTTTTTTTTGGACTTTTTGTTTACTACAACCCTCCCAGCTTCTTCTTCGTCTCTTTAAAAACGTTCTCCTTCCCTTGCTGGGTAGGGGCTTACCGTGGTTCGCCATTGTTGCAGACCCCGAATTACAGTTCTCTGCTGATTGCTGAGAAATCAGTTTTTCCTGGAAAAATATTTGGCTGTCATTTTTTTCAGGTCAACACAGTTTCGAAGGATCCTCTTGGTCTTTGTACTGAGAACAGGCTGTCAGGACACATAGCTGAAAGCAGGGAAATCTGTCAGAGAGGAGATCCAGCAACCGAAACCCAGATGAGGAATACCACGTCTCAGACACAGGTGCGAGCAGCAGCTTGTGGAAGTGGTGGTTTTCTTAAAATATTTTGAATGTAATTTATTAAGGGTGAATCCAAAGTTTGGACTTAAGCTTCCATAAAAATCCCATCTGAATCATTAATTATCTATAAAGGGCCCCAATAGAGAAGCCATTCTTCCAATTTTTTCCTGGGGAAGCTGCATTCCATTTCCTGAGAGGGAAAAAAAGGATGTGCTAAAATTAACCCACAGGGCCCTGTACAATGTCCCAAATGGATGGAGGCCTATCTCCTGCTTTGCATATCACCTTGCCTAGGAGGACTGAGAAATCACGTGGTCTTATTCACTTGCATAGACTAGCAGCATCCAGAGCTGCAGGGACTTTTTCTGACACCCTGGAATGTGAGAAAAGCTGAGGCTAGTTCAGTGCCATGAAAGGAAAGGCCCCTCAGTTGTGTCCAGCTCTTTGCAATCCCATGGGCTGTAGCCTGCCAGGCGCCTCTGTCCATGGAATACTCCAGGCAAGAATACTGGAGTGGGTTGCCATTCCCTTCTCCAAGGATCTTCCCAACCCAGGGATCGAACCTGGGTCTCCTGCCTTGCAGGCGATTCTTTCCCATCTGAGCCACGCTGTTTAATATAAAGTCCTGTTCACACCTGAGTCATGTGTCCACATCCTGATGCTTTAAGCTGATCTACGTGTGGTGTCTTCTTCGGGGCCAGAGATATGCTCTACCTTCTAACCTTCCTTTAGAAATTTTACTTTATTGGACTGCATATTTTGGGATTTATTTGCAGCTTAGGAGTTACCATGCTTGAAACTGTCAGTCTTTTACCTCCCAGATGATCTGGTGTCTAATGTCCGTGAGACTAGAGCACTTTCTTTTCTTCCTTTTAATTATAGAGAAGAAAGGCATTTTTTCTACTCAGATAGCTTCTCACAATTTAGAAAAATCAGATATTTCTTTGCCAAGGGCAGAGGAATACCAGACATATGCTGTTCTGTCTTATTTCTGACTGTGAAAGTTTCCTGCATTCTTTCGATTTTTGAAGGCCATGGTGGATTTATTTATTGTTAGGAACTGTCTTTTTTTTTCGCCCTGAAATATTGTGTTTTTCCTTTCCCTCCACAGTGTGTCAGGTTGCCTACGTTTATCTTAGAAAAATAATAAGACTGACTTGAGAAAATGAATTTATGTTGCCTTGGCTCCCACTGCACTGCCATAAGCATTTTAAATGACTCAGAGGAATTATCCGTATTAATAAAAATGAATTATTAATTGGGTCTTATAATTTAATAGTTGAGTGCTGATTCCTTTATTTTAGAAAGAGGTTTCATTTAGAACTGTAGTGGGCACATTTAGATATACTAATCTTTATTTCAAGCCCTCCTTTGGAAGAAGGTTGCTCTAGTTGCAAATCTTACCATGGAACCAAAGGAGGAAGCAATAGATTCAAAGGAGAATATATTTATACATCTAATGTTACAGAAAATAAGTTTATACATTTAATGTTACGGAAAGCAGACAGCAACCTGACCTGAACGTTACTGCTGGCGGTGGACCCAACTAGTGTAAACCTGACCAGCTTTTTAGGGTCACGTGGAAATGATGGTGCTTATTTACACATGGACTTTATTTGTTCATTAAAAGCTACACGTAAGCAACACTCCCACAAAGATGTGGGGCTGGATTAGCAAAGGGCCATATGCACTCCTTCTATTTCCTAGGCATGATTTAGTTAATTCAACACAGTTGAATCCAGTGATATTTCAGGTGAGAACACTGGAAAGAGTCCTGTGGCTAGGGTGAATGAGCATAAATTAAATGGTGTGACAAGTGTTAGGGCACATCCATTTTCTGAGCCTCAGTTTCCTTATCTGAAAAAAAATAAAGTGGGGGAGTTGGAGTAGGTACATTTTAAAACAATTTCCAAATACGAGATGGAGAATATCTTTTTAATGTTGTTTTCCTTCAGGAGGCCATCAGCATTATATAACTTTGTTAATATTGGGGGAAGAAAAGGATATTCATGGCCCAATGATCATGCACACATTCGTGGCCACTTTCCCCTTCAGTGTGACATAGGAAAGGTTGTGTGATGTGTTCAGGACCAATATCAGCCCTCCAACTTTCAAACACATCTGAACTGGGATATGGTTGGTGGCTGCCAGGAATCTAGTCCCCCTGATATTACACCAGGAGGGTATATTACCCACATATGATTTATATTTGACTCAGGAGAAAATGCCTTCTAACTCTAGGCCCTAATAATTTAAAATAACCCCTGAATCCAAAATTTCTGGAAATAGGATGAAAGGGGGCAGTTAAAATATTTTTGTGAATTTCCTCCCAGGAAAAAAAAAGAAAGAATTATATCATCTAGAAGCAGAAATCCCAGATATGGGAGCTCTTTCAATCCTAAGATGTTTCTTTTATAGTATTAATCCTAAGGCTTTATGGGGTTACAAATGATTCCATAATCAGTTGAGACCTCCTCTAAAGCCCTCATTATACCTGAGGTTCATTTATTGATGGTAGGAAAGTCAAAGGGGTAGCTGACTAACCACATAGCAAACATTGTTCTGTTTTTGTTTTTGTTTTTTTTTTTAGAAAATCATTCCTCAAACAATTATGGCCAGGCTGTATAATAATAATAGCAAACACATGTGTGACACTTGTATGCCCAGTGTAGTAAGTGCTTCATGTATAATAATTAGTTTAATCATCACTGTAAGGGAGATATTATTATCACCACATACAGATGAGAAAACTAAGGCATCAAATAACTTATCTAAGGTTTCACAAGCTAATTTTTGAAACCAGCAACCTGGCACTTTAGTCTCTGCACTTGACTATGGAAAGAGCACATGCATCAGTTTCCTCAGTCCTTATAGCATTCTGAGTTAGCAGTGTGTATAATTCTATTTGGGCTTCCCAGGTGGTGCAAGCCATAAAAATCCTGCCTGCCAATGCAGGAGACATGAGAGACTGGGGTTCGATCCCTGGGTTGGGAAGATCTCCTGGAGGAGGGCATGGCAACTCACTCCAGTATTCTTGCCTGGAGAATCCCATGGACAGAGGAGCCTGGGAGTTGTTTGCTTTTTGTTGTTGTTTTTGTTCCTGGAAATCTGATGGCTGTGATTTCAGAGTTTGTGTGTCTAAATAGAATTTCAAAGAGGAGGGTAAATGAGTCATAAAGTTCTGAGCGTTAGAGATATGACCCACAAAAGGAAAAAAAAAAAAAAATCTCAAGGTCATCAGAGCTTTGTAACTAATAGTTCAGACCCTGAAGTCAAACAGCTCTGGGTGAAATTCGGCTCCGTGGCTGATGAGTATGGATCCTTGGGTAAGTGACTTACACTGCTGAAGTTCTAAAAAATACTTGAATGCCAGGCAAGTTAGCAGTTCAGGAGCCAAGAGAAATGGAGATCCAGTTATAGGATTTAGAGTGTAAGATAAGAATTTGGTCTAAAATCCATATTGGAAAACCTGGTACTTAAATGTTACTGAAAAAACAAAAAAGGAGATTAGAACTAAGACTGGCTTGACCCTGAACTGAGTCACATCAGTTTTTCGCTAGGGCTGTCTAAGGCCATCTCTGGCTTTGGGCATAATTGAATCAAGAGCTCACAGTCAGAGACGCCAGGTTTTAGCACTTAAGGCTACAACATTGAGAAGAGGACAGAGAACCAACTAGATATCAAGTCCCACCATAACAGAGGGGGAAATGTGCTAAGGTTGGCTCTGGAGTGGTGTTTAACCATGCTTCTTTATATGATCTGCCTGTCTGTTTGCTAATACTTTTACCTTCCTAGCTAGAAAATTGCGGCAGTTAAAGAACTACCTGTTTTCCCCACTGGAAACAAATAGTCACCAAAGATTGGCATTGTCTCACAAAGCCTTTCTCCTAAGCATTCCTCATCCTGAAAATCACCAAACGGTTGGCTTATACCTTGTGCTGTGTTGTGCTTGGTCACTCAGTCATGTCCAACTCTTTGCGACCCCATGGACTGTGGCCTGCCAGGCTCCTCTGTCCATGGGGATTCTCCAGGCAAGAATACTGGAGTGGGTTGCCATGCCCTCCTCCAGGGGATCTTCCCAACCCAGGTTTTGAACCCAGGTCTCTCACATTGCAGACAGATTCTTTACCAGCTGAGCTACCAGGGAAGCCCTCTTATACCTAATCTCCCTGGAATGAGCATTCATAATCAGATTAGGGAAGGTCTAGATCAATCTACCTGCTAATGAAGGAGACACAAGAGATGCAGGTTCAGTCCCTGGGTTAGCAAGATCCCTTGGAGTAGGAAGTGGCAACCCACTCCAGAAAACTTGCCTGGAAAATCCCATGGACAAAGGCGTCTCATGGGCTACAGTCTGTGGGATTGCAGAGTTGGACATGAGTGAGTGCACACACAGACAGGTCAATCACAGACTATTAATCAAGGGCCCTACTGATAATAATAATGTGAAGATTGATCCATCATTGTTCCTAAGATGTTCAACTTTCTGAGAATTCTATGGAAACATTGTTGAAAGCTAGACTGATACTGAAACCTCAGCTTCTCTGTACACCAGTGCCATTATCATCAAATCCCAGAGACAGAGGTTTGGGTGAAGTAGAAAAATACAGCTTTATTGCTTTCTCAGGCAAAAGGAGATACAATAGGCTTTTGCCTTGAAAAAATATGTCTCAATTCCAAAGGATTTGATGAAAGGCTTTATAACAGTGGACCAAAGATAGGGTCTCTGATAAGATTAGAGTATAAGCAGGGCTTGTACTCCCTTAAGCACCAGGTAGCAAGGCAGATGGGGCTTCCCTGGTGGCTCAGAGGGTAAAGCGTCTGCCTGCAATGCAGGAGACCCGGGTTTGATCCCTGGGTCAGGAAGATCCGCTGGAGAAGGAAATGGCAACCCACTCCAGTACTCTTGCCTGGAAAATCCCTTGGATGGAGAAGCCTGATAGGCTACAGTCCATGGTGTCGTAAAGAGTCGGACACAACTGAGCAACTTCACTTTCACTTTCAGCATGGCAGAGCGGTCTGAGGCAGTGGATAAGGCTCCAGTCTCTTCAGGGAGAAGGGGCACTGGAGAAGGGGCACTGGTTCAAATCCTACTGCTGCCGAGAAGCAATTTTGGGCTTGCCAGTTGGTGCTAGTGGTAAAGAACCCACCTGCCAATGCAGGAGACATAAGAGACTCGGGTTTGATCCCTCAGTCAGGAAGATCCCCTGGAGGAGGGCATGGCAACCCACTCCAGTATTCTTGCCTGGAGAATCCCCATGGACAGAGGAGTCAGGTGGGCTACAGTCCATGGAATCACAAAGAGTCGGATTTAGCACGCCCTTAATCTCCTGTCAGGTGGTCGGTCTCCTAATCTTAATGACCTTCTCTGGTCCTTTAATCTTACCTCAGGTAGTTTTTTGGCTGGTCCTCCCTTGATTGGCAATAGTTCAGATCCACCATTTGGAACTCATGAAAGGTTATAATGGCTGGAGTTCTGCCTACAAGAAATGGGGGACAGAAAGGTCTCCTAGCCTGGGAGTCCCACAGAGCCCCACTTGGTTTCAAGACCGCCATCACCAGAAAAGAAAAGGTATAAAGTTCAAAAATATATTTCAGTGACCAACACATAACAGTTGCCACTTAATAAATACATTTGTGCTAAGTTGCTTCGGTTGTGTCTGACTCTTTTGCGACCCTGTGGACTGTAGCCCGGCAGGCTCCTCTGTTCTTGGGATTCTCCAGGCAAGGATATTGGAGTGCATTGCCATACCCTCCTCCAGGGTATCGTCCTGACCCAGGGATCAAACCCACCTCTCTTATGTTTCCTGCATTGGCAGGCAAGTTCTGTACCACTAAGGCCGGCTGGGAAGCCCTTAATAAATACAGTGGCATTCAAACAAATGAATGATCATGAAAGGCAAATACACCCTCTGAGAGTAGACTTGCCTGCAACTCAAGGCAACTCACATGCTTACCAACCTCAAGGCCAAAGCTTATTCATTTTCTTCTTTACTAACTTTTTCTCCAAACCAAGTAAAATCTGATTATCAACTGTGATATATCCAACACATGCCTCCACAAGAAAGATAAGTTTACCCTTCTGTGTCTACCTTTTTCTGAAGTTTGAGAATTAGCCACTAACATTTTGCAAGAAACAGAGGGGATATAGGTGGCTACTTGATGGTACTAAGGCACATCCGAATATGGAGACACATGGGGACCATCTCCCAACCTGCATCATGTGGCAATCAAAATGCTTGGAAATAACGTGGCATGGGCTGTTCCATCATGTTTATTGGGAACAGAGACCAACTCAGTGTGAGAGCAACTTGACTTACCCTAATAGGAGTTACAGAGTAATTAAATTCTTCCACATCACATGTAAGTATAATGTGTTAATAAAAAAGTAATCACACCTCCATTGTTTCTGCAGGTTCAACTTAATTACATGGCAGTTAGAACTCTCTCTCCTTATTCATACTCAGCGAGGACTCCCTTTACCATCTGCTGATATTTAATTAATATACATTCAATGCCCTGCTCTATTATTAAATGTAATTTAACAACTTCCTCTGCAATCTAAATTCAGAGCAACATGAATGGAAGACATAATGAAAGAAAACAGCATCTACTCCCCTTATTAAAATATTATATACATATTTATCTACACATTAATCCAATTTAGGAAAGATATTTTTCACCTCTAAGCATGCTGTGACTCTTGGAAGCTTCAGGAGTTCATAGATTACTATGAGCCAAGATAGAGTTGTCTAGGTTAGCAGAGTTATGTGACTTGAAAACAGCCCCCTCTTAACTGTTTCAAAAGCTTGGGAATTTGAAGAATTGGTAGATGATTAGAAGAAAAACAGTAGATGCTGATTCCTAGCTAATATTTTCAGTAAATGTTTAATTTACTGAAATGCTAGTATGTAAAAACCTCAGATGTAAAAGAGAGTGATGACAGGGCTTAGAGAATACAGCTGCCTTCGTTACCAAAATTCAGATGATGTCAAGATTTTCAGTTTAACTTATATGTACTTGGCATTATAAACTAAAGGATATTAAACCTGCAAGTTTCTAAATGTTGTGAGGAAAAAGAATCAGGCGTTGACATCCTTAAGATTAGAGTATTGCAAAAAGTGGAAACCCAAGCCAGTGATGTAGGAAGTGGGGCAGTTGGGGTGGTTGACCTCTGCCCCAGGTGCAAGCAACAAGGGAACAGTGTGTGGTCTAAAGAGAAAGTATAAATAATTATAAAACCAATTAGCAGTCAGTCTGCTGTTTATTACCACAATACAGTGGCAGTTTTGGTGATCAGCTACTTCTGTCTGAAGGGTAGGCTGCTCCTCCCAAGTCTTCCTCACTTCCCATTGATAAACCACCTCCCAAATTCCTAAGTCAACAATACAGTCACATTTTACATCACTGTGCCACCTGATCTCAACTCACTTTCTAAGGAAAATTTGATACTAACAATATTTTAAACAGGAGGCAAAAATTCATTTTAGTTCTGTCCAAGCTAATCCAAGTCATGCAGGTAGGAGATCCTTCTTTGAGGAATCCTGGCATGATAACACTCTCTGAAAATGTGACTCTTAAAGAACCTCCATGCTTGCTGAGTTATCAATAAGCAGGAGGGCACACGTATCAGGAATCCCCTGCTCTGGGGTTTCCCTGGTGGTCCAGTGGTTAAGAATCCACTTGCCAGTGCAGGGGACACAGGTTCAATCTCTGGTCCGGGAAGATCTCACATCCCACGGAGCCACTAAGCCATGCCCCGTAACTATTGAGCCTATACTCTAGAGCCTGTGCTCCGAAACAACAGAAGCTACTGCCGTGAGAAGACCATTCACGGCAAGTAGAGAAAGCCCCCATGCAGCAACAAAACCAATAAATGCATAAATAATTTTATTTTAAAAAAAGGAAACACTTGCTCTAAACCGTGCATTCCTAAACATCGAGAACCCCTCTTACAACGATAGCAACAGAAAACATTCTTATTTGAATCTAATGTGTGCCAATTCGGTGGATAGCCTGGATGGTTTCGATGGAGACTTGAGAGGCAACAGTGAAGTGGGCTTGGTTAGGATGTGGTGGACCCTATCTCAGGGGTCAAGTAGAGTCCCCTGGTTCGTATGGATCCTCAAAGACCAGTTGAACAGGTCTTGGGGCTCCCATTCTCTATGACGTGGGCAATACGCCGTCTAATGCTGTGTACTAAGATTCACTGCTTCCCTGTTCAGTTCAGAAGGTGATTAGTCCTGGGAATTCTTCTTTACGCCTCTGGTGCTATGCTCAGCGTCTTTTATGTGGGTCACTGTCAGTTCATGTGTATTAAATTGAAATTACTTGATCAGGACCCCCGTTCTACCAGGTATTACAGGAAAAGTTAATTGGGATTGCATGATTTTTATAACATCCTGTAGCAAACAGCAAACATCGTCATTTCTGCCTTTGATATTCTCTTTCCAAAGTTCAAGTAATATCCATCTCTCTAGTTCAGTGAGGGTTAAAGATTCCTTTTTTTTTCTTTCTCTCAGGGACTGTCTTTCAAGAACTTCTCTCTCATTCCTGCATCACCAGCAAAATCAAAATCCCCTTAGGATGAGTAATTTAAAATATATAAATGCCTGTAAATCCCAGGTGCCTTTGCAGAGATGCTAGAGGGAAGATGTTTTTCTCATCATTGTAGCTGAAGCAAGCTGTCAATCATTATTGACAAAAAGAGCCAGTCAAAGCTATCCTCAGGACCAGCTATTGCTACCTGCTCCACAAGACAAGCTCCATGAACTTTCTGTCCCTGACATTCCCAGAAGTCACACAAATGCCTCACTCGAGGTATCGTTATCATTTCAGGGGTGCTTTCACTTTTTATTCAATTTTTTTAAGGTGGGGAGAGATATAAAGGGAGAAAAGAACTCAAAGGAAAAATTTAACTGTAATTTCTGATCACAGATAACAGCTCTGGGCAGACCCTTGTCTGTGTTTGATTTTACAAGGTTGAAACTGAATGCATTCCCTCATCCATCCTCAGAGGGCTATGAGCAGTCTCCCCCAGCTGGCTGCATAGTGACGGTGTTCAGAACAGAGAAGACCAGACACTGGTGTGGTCCAGCCTGGGATGCTCCCATCATGACGAGGCAGTGGCATTGTTTGAGGCTGCGTGTGGTTATTGTCTAGCCCTATTTTTTGTACCTACATATGGCCGACCTCTAAAGACCATGTCCTGTTAGCTTCTAAGCTTAACATTTTCTCTTTCTTTAGTAAAATTTCTCTCGTCTTTTTATAGTAGCATTCAAAATTTTTAAACATAACCTGAAGTAGGAAATACATTTTACATTGCAGTCCTGTGGTAGTGGTGGTGGTTTAGTCACTAAGTTGGGTCTGACTCTTGTGACCCCGTGGACTGTAGCCCACCAGGCTCCTCTGTCCATGGAATTCTCCAGGCAATAATACTGGAGTGGGTTGCCATTTCCCTTTCCAGGAGATCTTCCTGACCCATGGATTGAACCCATGTCTCCTGCATTGCAGGTAGATTCTTTATACAGAGCCATCAGAGAAACCCATGTAATTCTATAAATATGCACAATGGATTTTTTGTGCATTAAGTACATATCAGGGAAACAAATGTTTTATAAAACAACACTGAACTATATTGTGAGACATTTTCTAATATGTTCTATCCGTTTTCTTTTCTTTCTTTCCCCTTCCTCTCTTTGCTTTTTCTCCTTTGTTTCTTCCTGTCTAATATGGCTTGACCAACTAAGTCCTACTTCTCAGCTTGAGAAACACTGCCTCATGCCACATTAGCACACCTATTCCTAGCTATAACAATCTGTTTTATAACTGAAACTGATTATCTTTTCAATAAACAAAATAAACCTCACCATCATTTTGGACTGTTTCTGGAGGGCTCTTGTTGAATGTACTTCTGTGGCCACAGGTCAATACAGTTTTTATACCAGACAAGGATATGGGTCATAAAACAAACAAACACAAATGTACAGAAGTATAGTTGGAAAGAACAAGATGGTGGAGGAGTAGGTGGACGTGGAGTACATCTCTCTCCACGGATACATCAGGAATAAACCTTCAGACACAGAAGTGCATGCAGAACACCAGCTGAGAGCGGACCGTAGTATCAGACCACTGGAAAAGAATATATAGAACCATGCAAAACTCTGTAGGATGAAGGAACTATGGGGAGAAACAGGAGTGTGAGTAGGACTGGCCTTGCCCTCAGTGGGTGGGCGAACTGAAGCAGGGGTCCAGTCCCCACAGTGGGGCAATTGTCTGAGTCAGAGGAAAAACATTTAAGGCTGGGAGTGAAACAGCTGATCTGTGGCAGCCTAAATGGACTGAGAATCAGACAGTCCTTGCTGCAGCCATACATACCCTGGACAGGGACGCGGGTGCCCTGGAAGGCACCAGGAGCTGGAATTTAGGGATTGTGGAGCAATCCCAGGGCAAGGGCTGCTGTTGACTGCAGAGAGATGGATGTGAGGGAGGAGACTGTGGTGGGAAATGCCTGTGGAGGAAAGCCAGGCAGCCATGGAAGCATGGTGATACTGCTGAGTCACACATGGGGGTGGAGCCATCACCATAGCCCCCTCCCACAGGCCAGCAAGAGCAGCTGAACAATATAAGAGGCTGATCCATCAAACACCTGACGCACTGAACTATAGAGTAGGATGCCACTCACTGTTCCCCTTCAAGTGCCTGATGCACCGATCTACAGAGTGGGACCCCAGCCAGGGGGGCCCCTCTATGTGCCCGACGCACCAAACAATAGAGAAGAACCCCAGCCAAGGGAGCCCTCTAAGTACCTGAACTGGCAGAGCTACGGAGAAAGACTGCCAAAGAGGCCTTCTGATTACCAGCTATAAGGGGCTCGAAAAAAGACCCAGACAGGGCCATAACTCCTGGGGCGGAGGCAGTCTGTGTCCCTCCACACTCTGCACCGCCAGAGTCCCCGCAGGCCAAGCCGCTGTGCCGCCTTCAAGCTCAACTCTCACTGGGGCAGAGCTGACCCAGGCAAAAAAAAATCTTGCATCTGTATGCACAGGGGTGCTTCATGTCCAACTCTTTGAGACCCTGTAGACTGTGGCCTGCCAGGTTTCTCTGTCGGGGGGGTTCTCCAGGCAAGAATACTGGAGCGTACTGGCCAATACTGGCTGCCATACCCTTCCAGAGCACTCTATTTCCTGCTGCCCAAGCCGCCAACTCCCCTGAGGACCCGGTGCTGCCAGAGCCCCTGCAACCCAAGCAGCTGCACCACCTCCACGCCTGGCCCTCACTGGGCAGACCCGAGTCCTCCAGGGCAGCCTCAGGAGCAGACCCCAGTGGACTAGCCACATGCAGAGGTGGAAAGGAAACCACAGCTGAAACCCAGGGGCAGTGTGGCTAAGGAGAAGACCCAAACCCCTCCCACCTGCCGTACAAGCTGCAGATTAGATCCACAGGATCCGCTAGGCAGACGCTGTGTCTATGAAACATACATGAAAGGACACCGAGAGCTCCCACAAAAGAAAACGCACCCGTCTGACAGCTGTGGACACTGGAGGCAAGAACACACAGGAGCAGGAGCAGATTAGAATCTGAGCTGCCCCCACAGCGGGTCCGGAGACCAGCACAGTGTTGGAGGGCATCCTAGGGAGGGGAGGTGGGCTGTGACTCCCAGCGAGGGAAAGGGCTCTGACAGCAGTGATGCGAGAAAAACTTTCATTATTCTTGTGTTTTGACTTGTTCTGTAGACTCTTTGGGATTTTTTTTTTCCTTCTTTTCCCCCCCTCTGTTGTAGTTCTTGATTTTATTGGCACCATGAAATCTAATTAAGCTTTAAGCTTTTTTTTCTTTTTTCCCTCAGTCACATTTTTTATCATTGTCATAAACCTCTGCCCCTATGTTGGGCTTTTGCAGTTCTGTAGAGTTTTTCTTTTTTTTCTTTCCTCTTTTCTTAATTTTAATTTTTTAAGCCTATCATTATTTTTCCACATTTATTCCTTTGTTTGCTTTCTTATTATGCTTTTTCCCTTGCAGCTAATCTTTAATGTATATAAATCTTTATCTACCTCTATTTAACTTTGCATATCTATTCTTTCTTTCTTTTTTTTCTTTCCTTTCCTCTCAACATATACGTTAGCTTTATTTTCATTGCTTTATTCCCCACTCGGCACCTTGCTTTAGTTTGGTTTTCTGGTTTGTGCTTTAGTTTTGTTCTTAACTGATAAATATAATTTTTTATTTCCTTTGTTTGCCATATCAGTCTACCATACTTTATTTTTGTTGGGCTGTTTTGACTTTGCTTGTGGGTGTATATGTATAAGTGTATATACCATTACTTTAATTATTATTTGCCTGATTTTGTAACTGCCATTTGTCTGGGGTTCATCTTTGGTTTCTTATTTTTGATTATTTGCTTTAATCTCACTTCATGCCATAACAGACCACTTATGGAATCTTCATTCTTGACCAGAGATCAAGTTCTGAGTCTTTGGAGTGGAGCACTGACTCCAAGACCCTAGACTACCAAAGAACTAACCCTAGGGAGTATCAAATAATGAGAACTCACACAAAGGAAACCACTTGAATACAAAACCCGGCATGATCCAACCACCAGTAGCACCCTGTGCAGGATGCCTCATCTAAACAACAAACAAAACAAAAATACAAACCCAATCATCAGCAGACAGGATGAGCACCTCACTCAGTGTTGCCCATCAGAGGAAAAACAAACAAAAACTCAACACAAATCTCAAGCTATATGAAGCGTATACAAACCACCAGACCAATCTTAGGAGGGCAGAAACCAAAAGGTAGAAAGAATTCAACCTTGAAGCCTGGGAAAAGGAGACCTCAAACACAATAAGTTAAAAAAAAAATTGAAAAGGCAGATAAATACTACAGAAATGAAGGAACAAATCAGAAATGCAGAAGTCCAAATAAATGAAAAGGAAATAGGCAAACTACCTGAAAAAGAATTCAGAATAAGGATAGTAAAGATGATCAAAAACCTTCAAAACAAAATGGAAAAAATACAAAGAATCAATTAACAAAGACCTAGAAGGTTTAAAGAATAAACATACAGAGACAAACAACACAGTTACTGAAATTAAAAATACCCTGGAAGAAATCAATAGCAGAATATCTGAAGCAGAAGAACAGATCAGTGAGCTGGAAGATAAAATGGTGGAAATAACTTCTGAAGAGCAGAATAAAGTAAAAAGAATGAAAAGAACTGAGGATAGTCTCAGAGACTTCTGGGACTATATCAAATGAATGAACATTCAAATTAGATGGGTCCCAGAAGAAGAAAAAAAGAAAGGATATGAGAAAATTTTTGAAGAGATTATAGTTGAAAATTTCCCCAACATGGAAAAGGAAATAGTCAAGTCCACAGAGACCCACACAGGATAAACCCAAGGAGAAACACGCCAAGACACATACTAATCAAACTAACAAAGACTAAGGACAAAGAAAGACTATTAAAAGCAGCAAGGGAAAAGCAACAAGTAGCATACAAGGGAAACCCCAAACATTTAACAGCTGATCTTTCAGGAGAAACTCCACAGGCCAGAAGGGAATGACAGGATATATTTAAAGTACTGAAAGGGAAAAATCAACAACCAAGATTATTGTAACCAGCAGGGATCTCATTCAAAATTGATGGAGAAATAAAAAGCTTTTCAGACAAGCAAAAGTTAAGAGAATTCGGTACCACCAAACCAGCTTTACAACAAAGGTTAAATGGACTTATATAGTCAAGAAATACAAGAGAAGAAAAAAGATCTACAATATCAACCCCAAACAATCAAGAAAATGAAAATAGGAACATATATATCAATAATTACTTTAAATGTCAATGGATTAAATGCTTCAACCAAAAGACACAGACTGGCTGAATGGATACAAAAGCAAGATCCCTATATATGCTGTCTACAAGAAACCCACTTCAGACCTAAAGACACATTTAGACTGAAAGTGAGAGGATGGAAAAATATATTCCATGCAAATGGGAAGTAAAAGAAAGCTAGAGTAGCAATCCATATCAGACAAAATAGAACTTAAAATCAAGACAATTTACAAGAGAAAAGGGATGACACAACATAATGACCAAGGGATCAATCCAAGAGGAAGACATAACAATTGTAAATATCTATGCACCCAACAGAGGAGCACCTCAATACATTAAACAAACACTATCAGACATAAAAGGAGAAATTGACAGTAACACAATAACACCCCACTCACACCAATGGACAGATCATCAAAACATAAAATTAATGAGGAAACACAAGTCTTAAATGCTACATTAGATGTGATATATCTCATTGATATCTTCAGGACATTCCATCCAAATGCAGAAGAATACACCTTTTTCTCAAGTGCACATGGAATATTCTCCAGGATAGACCACAACTTGGGTCACAAATCAAACCTCAGTAAATTTAAGAAAAGTGAAATGATATCAAACATATTTCCTGACCACAACACTATGAGACTAGATATCAATTACAAGGAAAAAACTGTAAGAAACACAAACACATGGAGATTAAACAATACGTTCTAAATCACCAAATGGTTACTGAAGAAATCAAAAGGGAAATCAAAAAATGTCTAGAAACAAATGACAATGAAAACACGACAACTGAAAACCTATGGGATGCAGGAAAAGCAATCCTAAGAGGGAAGTTTATAGCAATACAAACCTACCTCAAGAAACAAGAAAAACAGTGAATAGACAACCCAACTTTACACATAAAAGAACTGAAAAAGAAGAACAAAAACCCCCCCAAAATTAGTAGAAGGAAATAAATCATAAAGATCTGAGCAGAAATAAGTGAAAAAAGAAATGAGAGAAACAATAGTATAGATTAATAAAACTAAAAGTTGGTTCTCTGAGAAGATAAACAAAATTGACAAAACTTTGGCCAGAATAATCAAGAAAAAAATTGAGAGGAACCAAATCAACAAAATTAGAAATGAAAAAGGAGAGGTTACAATAGACAATGCAGAAATACAAAGGATTATAGGAGACTACTATGAACAACGATATGGCAATAAAATGGATAACCTGAAAGAAATGGACAGATTCTTAGAAAAGTTCAATCTTCCAAGACTGAACCAGGAAGAAATAGAAATTATGAACAACCCAATTACAAGCACTGAAATTGAAGCTGTGATCAAAAATCTCCCAAAAAAACAAAAGCCCAGGACCATATGGCTTCATAGGAGAATTCTATCAGACATTTAGAGAAGAGATAAGCCTATCCTTCTAAAACTCTTTCAAAAAGTTGCAGAGGAAGGAACACTTCCAAACTCATTCTATGAGGCCGCCATCACCCTGATACTAAAACCAGACAAAGATAACACAAAAAAGAAAACTACAGGCCAATATCACTGATGAACATAGATGCAAAAATCCTCAACAAAATTTTAGCAAAGAGATTCAGCAACACATCAAACAGCTCATACACCATGATCAAGTTGGGTTTATTCCAGGGATGCAAGGATTCTTCAATATATGCAAATCAATGTGATATACCATATTTACAAAATTAAAGATAAAAACCATATGATAATAGATGCAGAAAAAGCCTTTGACAAAATTCAGCATGCATTTATGATTAAAACTTTTCAAAAAATGGGCATAGAAGGAAGCTACCTCAACATAGTCAAGGCCATATATGATAAACCAACAGCAAACATTACTCTCAATGGTGAAAAACTGAAAACATTCCCCCTAAAATCAGGAACAAGACAAGGGTGTCCACTTTCACCACTATTATTCAACATAGTTCTGGATGTCCTAGCTACAGTAATCAGAAAAGAAAAAGACATAAAGGGAATCCAGATCAGAAAAGAGGTAAAGCTCTTACTGTTTGCAGATGACATGACACTGTACATAGAGAACCCTAAAGATAGTATCAGAAAATTACTAGAGCTAATCAGTGAATTTAGCAAAGTTGCAGGATACAAAATCAATACACAGAAATCACTTGCATTTCTGTATACTAATAATGAAAAATCAGAAAGAGAAATTAAGGAATCAATCCCATTCACCAATGCAACAAAAAGAATTAAATATCTAGGAATAAACTTACCTAAGGATACAAAAGAACTGTACACAGAAAATTATAAGATACTAATGAAAGAAATCAAAGATGACATTAACAGAGAGACATTCCATGTTCCTTGGTAGGAAAAGTCAATATTGTGAAAATGACTATACTACCAAATGCAATTGACAGATTAAATGTGATCCCTATCAAACTACCAATGACATTTTTCACAGAACTAGAACAAAAAATTTCACAATTCATATGGAAGTACAAAAGACCCTGAATAGCCAAGCCAGTCTTGAGAAGGAAGAATGCAGCTGGAGGAGTCAACCTTCCTGACTTCAGCTTATCCTACAAAGCTACGGTCATCAAGGGAGCATGGCACTGGCACAAAAACAGAAATACAGACCAATGGAACAAGACAGAAAGCCCAGAAATAAACGCATGCATCTGTGGGTACCTTATTTTTGACGAATGAGGCAAGAATATACAAATGGGGCAAAGACAGCCTCTTCAATCAATGGTGCTGGAAAAACCAGACAGCTACGTGTAAAAGAATGAAATTAGAATACTTCCTAACACCATACACAAAGATAAACTCAAACTGGATTAAAGACCTAAATGTAAGACCAGAGACTATATAAAACTCTCAGAGGAAAACATAGGTAGAACACTGGATGACATAAATCAAAGCAAGGTCCTCTGTGACCCACCTCCTAGAGTAATGGAAGTAAAAACAAAAGTAAACAAGTAGGACCTGATTAAACTTAAAGGCTTTTGTACAGCAAAGGAAACACTAAGCAAGGTGAAAAGACAACCCTTAGAATGGGAGAAAATAATAGCAAATGAAACAACTGACAAAGGATTAACTTCCAAAATATACAAGCAGCTCATACAACTCATACCAGAAAAACAAACAACCAGTCAAAAAGTGGGGAAACCACCTAAACAGACATTTCTCCAAAGAAGACATACAGATGGCTAACAAACACATGAAAAGATGCTCAACATTGCTCATTATTGGAGAAATGCAAATCAAAACCACAATGAGATATCACCTCGCACCAGTCAGAATGGCCCTCATCAAAAAGTCTACAAATAATAAATGCTGGAGAGGGTGTGGAGGAAAGGGAACACTCTTGCACTGTTGGTGGGAATGTTAATTGATAGAGCCACAATGGAAGATGGTATAGCGATTCCTTAAAAAACTAGGAATAAAATCACCATATGACCCAGCAATTCCACTCCTAGTCATATACCCTGAGGAAACCAAAATGGAAAAAGACATATGGAGTGGAGTGCAGTTTATTACGCCGGCGGGCTCAAGGCAGAGTCTCCTCTTAGCCAAGGACCCTGTCCAGCATTTGTGAAAATCTTTTATACCCCAGGCGTACATGTCTAAACCCACCACCTACCCCATGTGTACGTGTCTAAACCCACCACCTACCCCATGTGTACGTGTGTAAACCCACCACCCACCCCATGTGTACGTGTCTAAACCCACCACCTACCCCATGTGTACGTGTCTAAACAGTCAATAGTCAATAAGCCGCAGTTACATTCCAACCAGTTAATAATCAATAAGCCTGTGATTACATCCTGATAGATACAAAAAAAGTTTATGACCTGTCCGGAGACAGGGGTGATTACGGTATGCTTCCTCTTAGGCAATGAGTAGCCTGGATGTGATCTTCAAGATTCCCCTGTCTGGAGGGGGTCTTATCCTTCCATTGTCATCCCCACAGGCACTAAGCAGAGAGTTCAGAGTCCGCTGGAGAGGCAGCCGAGCACAGCCAGCACAGACAGGCCTGAGATGGAGTCCAGGCCCTATGAATTCCTTCTTCAGCAGCACTATTGACAATAGCTAGAACATGGAAGTGACCTAGATATCCATCGACAGATGAATGGATAAAGAAGTTGTAGTACATATACACAATGGAATATTACTCAGCCATAAAAAGGAATGCCGTTGAGTCAGTTCTGATGAGGTGGATGAACCTAGAACCTATTATACAGAGTGAAGTAAGTCAGAAAGGAGAAGATATATATCATACCCTAACGCATATATACAGAATTTAGAAAAATGATACTGAAGAATTTACTTACAGGGCAGCAACGGAGAAATAGACATAGAGAATAGACTTGGGGACATGGGGAGAGGGGAGGAGAGGGTGAGATGTATGGAGAGAGTAACATGGAAACTTACATTACCATGTGTAAAATAGATAGCCAACGGGAATCTGCTGTCTGGCTCAGGAAACTCAAACAGGGGCTCTGTATCAACCTGGGGGACGGGGATGGGGGCAGAGATGGGAGGGAGGTTCTAAAGGGAGGGGATGTATGGATACCTATGGCTGATTCATGTTGAGGTTTGACAGAAAACAACAAAATTCTGTAAAGCAATTATCCTTCAATAAAAAATAAATTTTTAAAAAACGTACAAGGTACTGGTTAGGTCACAGTTGGACTAGTGTGTGTACTGCTTGTTAAACTACCTCAAGAGTGATAAGGAAACTAGAGAGTTTCCAGGAAGGCAGGTGATAGGGCTGAAGTCCCCTGAGATTCCAGGTAAAGGATATTTTGAAGAAAGTTTTCCTCAGGGTGTCATATTTGAATCTGTCTCATGACGTCATTAGGTCTTCCCAGGTGGCTCAACATTAAAGAATTTGACTACAATGTGGGAACTGCAGGAGACGTGGGTTCAATCCCTGGGTGGGAAGATCCCCTGGAGGAGTGCATGGCAGCCCACTCTAGTATTCTTACCTGGGAAATCTCATGGACAGAGGAACCTGGCAGGCTACAGTCCATAGGGAAGCACAGAGTCAGACACGACTGAAGCGACTTAGCACACACATGACATCATCACTCTGCTTTGCATCCAGTAGTGAGTCTGGAATTCTTTTAATCTGATTTTTTTAGATTGATATCAAAGGGTTGCTTTGGAAATGAGTGAGTTTTCTTTATGTTTGACCCTCCACAGCATGAACACATTTATGTCCTTCAACTATGCAATCATGGTATTGCCTTTAAATTCTAGGACTTGTCCCCTCAATATTTCTGTCCTGGGGATGGTATCCATGGCATCTCATGATAGTGTTGCAAGTGAGATGACCTCACAAAGAGAATCACTTCTTACATTATTAATTAAATACCTTCAGTTGCCTGGAGACAAAGGTAAAGTGCTGGGGTCCAGCCTCAGCAGGATCCAGGGGTACCCTCAGGATGAACGGTGTCAGCAAGAGAGAGAGAGAGAGACAGAGAGAGAGAGAGAGAATGACCAGACGGGGGTGTTTGCAGGATCTGGCAGAGTCTGGCAATGCTTTATTTTTTACCGTGGCTTTTATACCCTAAATTAGTACATTTCTAAGGGGAAGATAGTTTAACATTACATCAGCTTGATCTTCATGAAACCAGGGTGTTTTCTGCATACTTCTTTGTTTATGAGGGTCTTGTACATTATCTTCTGGCCTTGGGGCCTATTGACATTTTATGACCTAGGTGAATGCAAAGCTGTTTTCCGTAATCTATTCTTTAATGAACACAAAGGTCAGTCCTTTTGCAGAAGTTATCAGTTAAATTTATCTAAAAGGTTTACCACACAAAGACTCTGCAGATCCGGTGAGGCAGCCCCTGTTTAGCATTCCTGGTTAAAATGAACAATTCTAACCACTTTTAAAATAATATTTTTGTGTTCTCTAATAGGGCTTCCTCACCCCCCGAAGGGCTCTGTGCCTATTAGGGCCTTTAGTGAGATCAGGTTCTTTATGCTGTTCATGATTAAGGTGTTGTGAGCAGTCATGTACATTAGTACGCATTTGCCAAGCAGGCTAGAATGCCAGCAAAGGGGTCTAAATTGAAACACTCCTTTCATCCTGGATAATCTTATAGGATACTGCCGTCCGGGGGACATATTGATTAAAGTTCTAAGTTGATTCTATTTGGAGAGAGATCGGGGAAGGCCTTCGACCTGTGTCACGGAAATTAGGGAGTAGTCTAATATAGCAAGCATCAGAAAGACAGAGATCATCTTTAAGGTGAGCGCCGGGGCAGCTTTTCAAAATTCCTGAAGTCCTGATCTGCCTTGCTTGTCAGGTCTTCTCCTCATGACCTTGTTATGGGTGGGATCTCTGTGCTGGCTCCCGGCAGTGAAGATAGATCCATTATTTGAACATGCAGCCTCTGACCCATGAGCAATTTTAGAAATCACAATCCTTCTTGCTTCTTAATCCTCTCATTTTTTATGACTTAAGCAAGGGTGCCTTCCCTGGTGACTCAGACAGTAAAGAATCTGCCTGCAATGCAGGAGACCCAGGTTCAATCCCTGGGTCAGGAAGATACCCTGGAGAAGGAAATGGCAACCCACTCCAGTATTCTTGCCTGGAGAGTTCCATGGACAGAGGAGCCAGGTAGGCTACAGTCCATGGGGTTGCAAAGAGTTGGACGCGATTAAACGACTAACAGTGAACAAGCAAGGGTGCCAAACACATTTTGTCAACGTTAAGATCAAATTCAGTTTCACTGATTCTTAAGCCAGTCTTGGTTGTTTTCATTTTTTTGTTGTTGTTGTTTGGTTTTGTTGTTTTCTTAAACCACTATATCGTATACCTCAAATGTGACCAGAGAGCTATTTAAAGAGAACACTGCTATGGGCTGGATGTATGTGCCTTCCAAAAATTAATACCTGGAAGCCTTAGTCTCCTATACAGTGGTATTTGTAGATAAGGCCTTTAGGAGTGAACTGGGTTTAGAGGAAGTCCTCAACATGGAGCCCCCATGATGGGATTAGTGCCCTGTTAAGAGGAGGAAGAAATCAAAGCTCTCTCTCCTTCATATGAGCCTCATCTGAGCAAGAAGGCTGCTGTCTCCAAGCCAAGAAGTGGGCTGTCACCAAGATACTGAATCTGCTGGCACCTTGATCTTGGACTTCCCAGCCTTCAGACTTTGAGAAATAAATATTTGTTGTTTAAGCCACTCAGTCTATGGTTTTTTGTTTTTTGGTTTTTTTTGCTCTAGTATCCTGAACCGAGTAAGGCAAATATTGTTTCAATTTAATCCCTCGCTGGAGAAGAGAAAGAATGTCACTTCACCCTCCATAGACTGCTTTCACTTCTTTGTCTCTCCTTATTCCCTGTTTCTAGTCTCTACAACCGAACACCAGCAAATCCAACACAGATGAGTGAATCCAATGAGTCCAGCACAGATATGAGCTGGACCACCGGACTGCTCTCAGCACAGGCCGGCAGAGCAAAGCAGGACAGGATTAGGTCTGAGTCTCTGTCATCTACTGTCAACACGATCATGTGGGCTTGAGCAATATTTGGGTCAAGGTAATTGTCTGGAGAATCTATTAATTGCACTGGTTAATGGATAATTATCAACTCATACCCATATGCTCTCTCTCTCTCTCTCTCTCTTTTTTTGTCCCCTACTGGAAAACATAATACAGCAAGAATTTTTCCATTTAATATCCTAATAGACTTGCCTTATCTTGTGTTTCTCTGGGAATTTATTTAACCAAGACTTCACTGATATGGAGCTGTTGTTTAAATTGAAAAATCGCAATGCCTTCCCCAACAACCTTGATACAAGTCTTATCTGTGCATGAAAGTGAAAAAAACATATCTTTTTGTTGAGCCAGTGTGGGGATGAGCTAAGCCACATAGAGATGTTAGTTTAAATCTAGGACTAGGGAGAGAAGGCTTGGTCCTTTCTTGGGGTTTACCTGATTATAAATACAAATGATATGAATGTGTGACTCTGTCACTTCTCTCTGGAATTTATCAGCAGTGTAAAAGGGGAGGGCACTATATTTTTTTAGGAAAAGGTATGGCTTTTACATTTAGGTTTAAGAAGGAAGAAGATGATGAAATCTGGAGAATTTTTATGTAGGCTTCATGTCAACATCTTGTATCAATTACACATTTATAGAAGCATCTCTAATGTATTTTATGAATTCATAGACTCTGTGTCATGGTTGCCAGTGTTAAGCAGCAAGGTAATGACAGGATGTATTTGGAAGAGCCATTGAAACTGAGCAGGATCCTGTGGGGCTCCTGGGCATAAAGCCTTTCTGTGCCCCCTGTTTTTTCATTATAGAAAATGGACTTCATTCAACCTTCATGACCGTCCCTGAGTTCCAATGGGCAGGTTCAAACATTTGCTAATTAGAAAAGGGATGGGATACTGAGACAGAGGAGGGAGGACCCATCAAGAAACACATCAAGAAATGTGTAGCCTTGGGACAAGGTCCTGGTCACACACACATACCCCCCAGAGGTATACATAACAATATCTTTGAGCAGTTTTGCAGCTACTAAAATCCCCACCAAGTGAGAGGAGTTAACTGTATGTGGCCCACAAGCACATCGATCCCAAACCAGTTGGAACCAGAAGGTTGATGATGCTGAGTCCCATCTATTCTACCAACCAATCAGAAGAATGTCTGCAAGTTGATCACGCCCTCTTTAACCATTTCTGTAAAACTCCTCACTACCCCCACTAGGTTGGAACACAGTTTTGAGGGCAATAACCTGTTGTGGCCCCCTGTGACTGGCAAAGCAATAAAGTTAATCTTTTCTACTTTACCCAAAACTCTTATCAGTGAAAGTATTAGTCGCTCAGTCATGTCCAACTCTTCGTGACCCCCATGGACTGTAGTAGCCTGCCAGGCTCCTCTGTCCATTGAATTCTCCACTCCAAGAATACTAGAGTGGGTAGCCATTCCCTTCTCCAGGGGATCTTCCCAACCCAGGGATCAAACCCGGGTCTCCAACATTGGAGGCAGATTCTTTAGCATCTGAGCCACCAGGGAAGCCCCAAAACTCTTATCTCCTAGATTTAATTCTGTGTTGGGGTACTGAGGCCAGATTCTGTTCCGTCATCCTATTCAATTAAACAGAAGTTTTAAGTATTACATTTCTTATCATCAATAAATGCAACTCCTTAAACCAAAACACATCACACAGATGAATATCTTTTCTGAAGGAGAAGCCAATTCCTTCAGTTTAAGAAATGCCTAGATATGTCATAGCATGTTGAATCTCTTGCTCATTTTCCATTGTCATGTTCTTTATTACATGTAACTGGAGAAATAGTAAGGCCTGCACAGTGTGGAGGGAAGGTGGGACCATGTCTGTGTCAGTGTGTGTGTGAGTGAGTGTACCTGCGGATAAAAGAGGAGAGAAGGAGGGATGATATGGATAGATATTCAGGGTATAAATGGCTAAGTTTCCAGACCATAGGATATCTACAGTTGGATGAGAAAACCTCCTCAGAGAATTACAGCTGCTTCACAGCAGTGACACTTGCTGATAGATGCACCGGGAGCATACCATTTCCTGATAAATCATTTCACAGAAGCCTATTCCCTAGGTGGGCTAGTAAGAACTGATTACTGGAACTTAAAAGAACCAGAGAAAGATCATCCAATATATTTTAGGGTCTCAGTCTCTCAGCCTCATAAAAATAAAAAATAAGTTTTTTGTTAAAAGTTTGATCTCTGCAACAGAAGGAGACATAGGGCCAAGTATAGGTAGTTTGCTTCATTCACACGAAGGGTGAGCTGGGCTGGCAATAAATTCATTATTATGAGGTAGTCTGAGATGTCTTTAATCTGTTTTTAAAAAGTACATACACACACACACACAAAAAAGTACATACACATATACTATTGTTTTGTAGTACTTCTTTTCAGCAGCCAAATCATACCCAAGAAGGTTGGCTCGCTGGTTTATTTCTATGTACAGAATGAAATTTATCTGTGTGTAAGAGAATATACTCGCTGACCTTTACATGATATAAAGAAGCACCATGAATCTTAGTTCCTAATCACTCACCCTTCAGCTAGTCCTCGGCCCAGAAGGCACTGGTAAAATGCTAGCCATAAGGAAAGAAAAATTTAAGAAGTCAAGTAAGGAAATGACAGTAACTAAAGACACCAGCTGCCTGTCGGCAAAGTTAAAGGATTTCATACACAGCTGTTCATGGCGGCAGAATTAAATGCTTTCATAGCTTCAGAACCTTGTCTTTGCTAAATTTCCTTTTTTTTTTTTTTGCCTCCTGGGATTCAATTCATAGCCTGTCAGCATAACATTGTCTTTTACTTATCAGGAAAAAAGGTAAAGCTTCTTTGAGGGGATCAGAATTAAATAAGATGGTCTTGACTCAGACATAGAATGAGGGCAAGTAAATTCCACACATCTCCCCAGGGCTCAGGACCAAAGTCCATGCAGATATGATGTCCTCCACTCTGGAGAGCCACAGGCCTCAGGACAGGAGCCAGAATTCGGGGAGTGAAACAGTGGCTGTGGGGAAGTTAACCAGATGGCGCCAGTTAAGACTCTCTCGCCCCACGCTCTCACGCCCTCTCTCCCCCTGTTCTGTAAACAATGACTTTGAGCGGTTATGTAACTGAGATCATGTAGCCAGATCACTTACAGCACTGCGCATGCGAGTCCCCGAGATCCTCAGTTGGCCACAGGCTACTTTTGTTCTGTAAGTATATACAAAAGCTTCACTTGGAAAAGCCCTGAAGCGTTGTGTGCGGTTATGTTGTGTTATGTTATGTCTGCTGCTATGGCTGCTGCACCAGCCAGGAGAGAATAAACGCATCTGCAGTTCTCACGGATCCTGGCATTTTTTTCCAGGCTCTTAGCTCATGCTTTGTCTGCCATGGGTTCAGCCAACCATGAGCACAGTGAGATGTAGCAAGACAATTGGCAACACGAACAGAATCGACAAGACCATGGTCAAACAACTACGTCAATCAAGTGCATAGTTTTATTTACTTGCATCATCTTTAATTCACATAGTGAATATTTGCAGGCACATATTCTACCCATTTTGCACATCACTAAACTGAGTCTTCGAGAGGTTACTTTATTTTCTCAGAGTCACCCAGCTTATGAATAAATGCCAGTGTCAGGATTTGGTCACTGGGCTCAGATGGTTAAGGATCTGCCCACAATGGGGGAGACCTGGGTTCATTCTCCGGGTAGGGAAGAGCCCCTGGAGAAGGAAATGGCCACCCACTCCGGTATTCTTGCCTGAAGAATACCATGGACAGAGGATCCTGGTAGGTTACAGTCCATGGGGTTACAAAAAGTTGGGCACAACTGAGTGACTAACATTAACTAACTAATTGATTCTAAATTTTCCCCTTGATTCACCAAACTTCTCAAAGGTCAAGCTTGAGAGAAGGGAACGGTATTTGTCCAAAATCATTTAGCAAGAGCTTTCCTCCTAACACTTGTGTGCTGACCTCATGTAGAAAATTCTGCTAGTATTATGGGACTAGCACCTGTGCCAACGTGTTGTCATGGAAGAAAAAAGATGACATAGCACAAGGAAATTGTAATATGTATATAGTAGACACACACACAAAGGCAACAGAGGATCAGGAAAGAAATAGATTAACTCTGCTTTGGATGACTAAGCTTACTCATGAGAAAGGTTTGAATTTAGTTATGCCTTGAAGGAAATCCACACAGATGTGGAGAAGGGGAACATTATGGCTGAAAAAGAAAGATGAAGCTAAACTCTGAGCAAAAGTGCAAGGCAAAGTCTGGGAGTTTCATGACTCAAATGAATGACAGGGTATGGAAAGAAAGGATACAAATTACAAAATTCAGAAATTTGTATTTGATTCTGCACACAAAAGGGGCATTTGAATTTTTCTAAAAAGAAATTTGGTAGGATTGTTTTACAGATAATGAGGATAATCTGGCCCCAGGATGCAGAAGGCAGAATTTTAAAGTCTTCAGGTTCTGGGGTGAGTACATAGAGTGTGACGGAAATAAGAATATCTGAGGGTAGCACTGAGATATATACACTACCATGTGTAAAAGAGATAGCTAATGAGAAGCTGTTGTATAAGGAACCCAACCCAGTGCTCTGTGATGACCTGGAGGGGTGGGATGTGGGGGTGGGGTGGGATGTGGGGGTGGGGTGGGAGGGAGACTAAGAGGGAGGGGATATGTATTTACATATAGCTGAGTCACTGTTGCACAGCAAGAAACTGGCACAACATGTAAAGCAATTATACTTCAGTAAAAAGCATAATAATAAATGTTTAAAAGGTCCTTATGGTAAAAAAAAAAAGAACATCTGGAAAACATATTTCCATCTGAAAGCACTGAGATTTGAAAAGAGTAGCTGAGTGCATGGCCCATGTGCCTGACCCTAAATGCTAATTAGTAACAAGCCCAGGTGGTACCAATTCAATCAGCATCTCCATTCCTCAGGCGAAAGGTGATTGTTGTTAGGAGAGGAATGGACTGGATGTATCTGCTCCTGAGAGAGAACAGTGAACATTGCCTCCACCAAGCAAGCTGTGGATAAGCCTTAAGGACAGGGAACGTGGTGACAAGAGTCTGAAGGACAGTGAAATGGAGCTTTATCTCAACTGCTAAGGTAAGCTTCAGGCTGACATCAGCTTATAAAAGGCGAGAATCTGGAAAAGACACATTCATACTCTTAAACCCACTTTCTTCACAGAGACCTCCTAAATACACTTGGCAAAAAGGCCAGCATTGTTTCTAAAAAGTGGCTTCCTGTGGCCACAGTCAGACACCAGATAAACTGCATATTTGCCTCTAAAGCTTATGACTACTGTCATTTAGGTCTGAAATTATTTAAAGCAGACAAACCCAAATGCTGCATCATTATAATTTTTTTTTTTTTTTTTTTTTTCAGAAAGTTCCAAGGATGCAGGTGGACATACCAAGACGCTAATGAGGTTTAAGGTTCAGTGCTCCTGACTTTCAGGACACTTTGTAAGGCATTAGAAACAGCCTGAAAACATGTAAAATCTGTGGAATTTGTAGGTTTTTTCAATTTGAGTTGTAATTTATTGCGATTTTTTTCTTGTCTAAATAAACACACTTATTTTTTAAATTCTGTTTTATAAAGAGGGCCTCCCCAAATATTATAAGCTGCCCCTCCATGGTTTCTTTACCTTGGATCATATAACTTCCTAATGTACTTTCCAAGCTAAATTGGTTGAAAATAGAAGCCCAGCTAACTAAATTATTTCACTCACTAAATATAATTACAGGTTTCCCCACTATTAGAAGGTAGAATGTTCCTATGAAACCTTTCATAAGCCCAAATGGTGCAAAGAAAAGAAGCAATTACCTTGGGACACTTCTTGCTAATGACACACAAAATAAATCAAGATAAAGCCCAGATGCTCACAGACACTGGTTCAAAGCATTGGTGGCTAGAGCTGGGATGCTGAGTATAGTTCTGGGGAAGGAATTTGTGGGGCCACCCTGCCTGCTTGGGGTGCCTGCTGCCTCTACAGCACCTTGCTGCAAAACAAACACTGAACACTATTTTCAATTTTCACCTTTTTTTTTTTTTTTCATAAAAGCGCAAATCCTCGTCTGATTTCTTTCAGTTAGGGAAAACAGGTACTCATACTGGTTTTTTTAAAAAGTGAAGTGGTGTAAAGTGAACTTTCCAAAAGCAGGGGATATCTATATTGATTTCCAGTCTCTTAACTGTTAGAGGCCATAAATGTGCATGTGTATTCAGTAGCTTAGTGGTGTCAGACTCCTTGTGATCCCCACGGGCTGTAGCCCGCCAGACTCCTCTGTCCTTGGGATTCTCCCAGCAAGAATACTGGAGTGGGTTGTCACTTCCTCCTCCAGGGGATCTTCCTGACACAGGGATGGAACCCACGTCTCCTGCATTGGCAAGTGGATTCTTTACCCATCATTGAGTTGACTTTGTAATATTTATTTTGCATCCATTTATGTCAGCAGTTGACAAAAAGCCAGTTGTTTGTTAAGGCCAATCCCTCCTGCCAAAAATCTACATAATCTTCATATAAGAGAAGGCCACACCTTTTTCTTCTCTGTGGTAAGTGACATGCATCCATTTTATCCAAGTGATTTCAGGTTTTTAAGGAACAGGTTAAAAAATAGAGGTTGAAACACACATCCCCATTTTGAATTGCTGAAAATTTAATGCCTATCTGACATAGCTTGTCTAGTATTATGACAAAGGTCTTATATAAGCAATGATAATTCAGTAACTAGAGTTTATATTGAGCTACAGCAGTTTACCTGGCAACAATTGACATCTACAGAGACAAAGGAAATGAAGAGGTCATTAACAGGCAGAGCCCAGTTTCTTCCAGCAGATTTCTACATACGGTGATAAACAGTGCCATTACATGGGGGGTCCACAGCAATGTAACTGTGCGTCAAACTTGTTTCCCCTTTGTGCAGAACCTCAGCCTTAAAATGAACAACACAGTGATCAAGAAGAGAACTGGCCAAGGTTTTATGTGGAATGCTTAATGAGCTAATGGCAGCTCATTAGGGGAAAAGTTGGCATGTTTAAAAATAAACCAAAAAATTCTTATTTACAAATAAAATTGATAAATTCTACAATGGATTCTGGCAAACCAGAGGATGTTTGTGGAATTGCTCAAGGTAAGTAAATTCATGAGGATGTGTGTCCATCAACCATGAAGAAGAGTATTTGGACAGGTGTAGGAGCAGGAAATCAACTCCATGTTTTTATTTGTTTTCTTCTAATAAAATACATAAACAAATACCGTTAGCACCTGGTCGGAAAGTGGCTTTAGCTTTATGAAGTTCGGCCTGCCTTGTGAAGCCTGGGAAAGCCAGCTCCTCTGTGCCGCTAGATCCTAGCACTTTTACATTACTCTCATCCCAAATCTGTTGGTCACGTGAAGTCAGGCTTTACTGCATGTTGTGATTGGACCTGAGGTTTGTGTTTTGGCGATTTATAATAAAATTTAAGTAAAAGAAAAATCCTAGAGGTGTTCTTAGTATTTTGCAGTGTTGTTGTGTCGGACATGACTGAGCGACTGAACTGAACTGACCTCTTAAACTTGACTCTGTCTAGAGCAAGTCTCCTGCTGACTGCTATGTTCTGAGGGTAGGCCTAATTTTAGGGTATGAGCAGTCAGTTGATACGGAGTTGGAGGGGAAGTCTTGTTTTCAAGGACCTGAAGGAAATTTTACATGCTAATTAATATTTACTGCAGTTCTTCCTGATTATAAAAGTGGTGTGTTCCTCTTAAAAACGTGGTTTGTTTTTTAAATTGTAATTGTCCCTATTCCTACTTCTTAGTTAACTTGAGATTCTGATTCAATAGGTATAAGATGGGACTAGGACATCTGTAATTTTAATAAATTCTCCAGGTGATCCTGAGGTGATTCTTGCCAATGTTGAGAACCAATTATGAATTATAGATGGTGTCTTGTTTTTGTTATATCCTTGTTAACAAAGTTCTTATGTTGCTAACAAAATATTTTATGAGTGTGTTCTTATGTCATTAACATCTCTTTGAGAGTATGATTTTCAGTGTTCTCATGGTTTCCCATCATAGAAATGGACCATAAAGTTTAAAACATTTTGTAATTTTAATATTTAAAGTTATTCTAATTTAGCTCTTACAGATTATGTAGCAGGAAACTTTTCTATATATAAACATTTCAAACCTTCTAGTACATTTTTTCAGATAGATTTTTAGAAGTAATAGTTCTAGACCAAAAGATGTGCTTTCATTAAGACTTTAAAGAATGTTGCTATTTTCCGGAAAAGCATGATGATAATTTATACTAGTAGCTATAATATTGTTCTTGTGACCTCACTCCGCTAGTTTTAAATGTTATTATTTTTATCATTGCTAATTTGACAGCTGAAAACTGTTATTTCCTTGTATTCTTAAGTTGTATGTATTTGAATATAGAGATGTTAAGCATTTTTTTCCCTATGTTTGTGGAAATCTTTGGTCATCTTTCTTTCTAATCTTTCTTGGTAACCTTTCTTCAGTGGATTGTCTATTTCTCAAGGCAGAGTTAAAGGTCCTTAGTTAACTACAGAACATGGAGAGAGTTAGAAATTCCCCCAGGACATTGAAATCATCTCTTTCCTCTAACCTCTCAAGTCTAACTAATGAGTGCACATGGGTTCCAGTCAGTTATACCAAGGTTACAACTTAAGGGAGGGGTCTCCAATCCAGCATATTTGTCCTCAGGGTCAAAGACAGGAGGGAATCAACCTCGTTGTCAGTATCCTTCCCTTGACCTCATGTTGCCATAGGCAAGAGAGAATTCCCCGCCCCCCCCCCACCCCACCCCACCCCCAGCTCTGTGTGGGGCTCCATCCCCTCTTCTGGGGCACTTCCAGTTCCCCGCAGCCATCTAAGAAATGGATCAATCCCTTCATCCCTCTAACCCTGTCTGCGGCCATCCTCTGCCCCTACCAAGAAACTCAGCCTTCAGCGTTTCAGGCTCTGGCCCCGCAACATCCCCAAGTCGGGATGCATCCCCCACCTTCTCTCAAGCCCTGACACCTTTCCGCTGTGCCCTCTGAAACTCAGAATCCCTCGTCACCTACGTCTCCATTATTTGCAGGTCCTTCTCTGTATGCCTCGGGTCCATTTTGTTCTTTTCGGGTCAGAGAGGAGAGCACTGCTTCTCTCCAGCAGCTTTCTCCGCCGGCGGCTTCTCTGTCTCTCACCCACCTCCTCATCCTGAGCTCGGATGTGTACCCGTGTCCTCCTTGCCCCTCCAGCTCTTCTCGGAACATAGTCCTCCATATGCTGTAAAAAGCCTTTAGCTGTGAAGCTGGTGCGAACCCCATTAGTCTCCAGCCCTCGTGGTTGAGGTCACTCACACACCGCCCTCACTCCCTGGCTGTTTCAGCCCATGGCTCATGCTTACTCTGTTCCAGCCACTGGTCACAGGGTGATTTTCGATGATTTTCAGGAGCCTCAGTTCGGACTCTCCCACCGTGATGTCTCAGACCCTGATCGCCTGTGTTCTAGTGACCGTGAAGTTTACCCAACCTCAGTCACTTTCTCAGATAGTTATACCTTGTATCCTGACTTTACCGATAACCACACTCCCTCCATATACTCAGTTTCAAGCCTCTCTGATTTCCACGTTCTGTCTTTTGAGCCCACTTCATCTAAGCACCCTGACTCGCAATTCTTTGATCCTACTAGGGACCTTCAGTCCATTGAACGTATTAAATTTTCACAGCAACTGGTTCCTAAAATGTCATTGGTTCCTTCCTTACCCAGATTAAATCCCACATTCTAATGTTATCATGCAGATGTCCTCAACTCTCTAGTTTCTACTCACTTGTTTATGTTAAAGTGTTAGTCACTCAGTCATGTCTGACTCTTTGCAACCCCATGGACTGTAGCTTGCCTGGCTCCTCTGTCCATGGAATTTTTTTAGGCAAGAATACTGGAGTATCCTTTGTTGTGCAAAAGCTTTTAAGTTTCATTAGGTCCCATTTGTTTATGTTTGCTTTTATTTCCAATATTCTGGGAGGTGGGTCATAGAGGATCCTGCTGTGATTTATGTTGGAGGGTGTTTTGCGTATGTTCTCCTATAGGAGTTTTATAGTTTCTGGTCTTACATTTAGATCTTTAATCCATTTTGAGTTTATTTTTGTGTATGATGTTAGAAAGTGTTCCGGTTTCATTCTTTTACAAGTGGTTGACCAGTTTTCCCAGCACCACTTGTGAAAAGACAGCCCTCAGACTGGGAGAAAATAATAGCAAATGAAGAAACAGACAAAGGATTAATCTCAAAAATATACAAGCAGCTCATGCAGCTCAATTCCAGAAAAATAAATGACCCAATCAAAAAATGGGCCAAAGAACTAAACAGACATTTCTCCAAAGAAGACATACAGATGGCTAACAAACACATGAAAAGATGCTCAACATCAATCATTATCAGAGAAATGCAAATCAAAACCACAATGAGGTACCATTACATGTCAGTCAGGATGGCTGCTATCCAAAAGTCTACAAGCAATAAATACTGGAGAGGGTATGGAGAAAAGGGAACCCTCTTACACTGTTGGTGGGAATGCAAACTAGTACAGCCACTATGGAGAACAGTGTGGAGATTTCTTAAAAAACTGGAAATAGAACTGCCATATGACCCAGCAATCCCACTTCTGGGCATACACACCGAGGAAACCAGATCTGAAAGAGACACGTGCACCCCAATGTTCATCGCAGCACTGTTTATAATAGCCAGGACATGGAAGCAACCTGGATGCCCAACAGCAGATGAATGGATAAGGAAGCTGTGGTACATATACACCATGGAATATTACTCAGCCGTTAAAAAGAATTCATTTGAATCAGTTCTAATGAGATGGATGAAACTGGAGCCCATTATACCGAGTGAAGTAAGCCAGAAAGATAAAGACCAATACAGTATACTAACCCATATATATGAAATTTAGAAAGATGGTAATGATAACCCTATATGCAAAACAGAAAAAGAGACACAGAAATACAGAACAGACTTTTGAACTCTGTGGGAGAAGGCGAGGGTGGGATGTTTCGAGAGAACAGCATTGAAACATGTATATTATCTATAGTGAAACAGATCACCAGCCCAGGCTGGATGCATGAGACAAGTGCTCGGGCCTGGTGCACTGGGAAGACCCAGAGGAATCGGGTGGAGAGGGAGGTGGGAGGTGGGATCGGGATGGGGAATACTTGTACATCCATGGCTGATTCATGTCAATGTATAGCAAAAACCACTACAATATTGTAAAGTAATTAGCCTCCAACTAATAAAAATAAATGAAAAAAAAAATTTCAACATTAAAAAAAAAAGAATACTGGAGTAGGTAGCTATTCCCTTCTCTAGGGGATCTTCCTGACCCAAGAATTGAACCCACGTCTCTTAAGTCTCCTGAATCAGCAGGCGGATTCTTTACCACCTGAGCCACTACTTGTTTCACTGCTTGGTAAAATCACAAACCCGGCAAAATGCAACCATCATACTAGTGATTTGCAGCATCTGTACAGTTGAGTGAGCCTAGGAGGAAACATACATCCATGCTGGGTGATCTCAGTTGGAACTTGTCAATGCATTCTGCTCAGTAGTTGTATTATATTTCTGGTCCTTGAATTCTCCCCTTCCCTGGGACCATTGGTATCTTTTTTTTTTCTACAGGCACTTAAAACATCTTTAATCTTAACTCATGACATTGATTCTTAATTTTCTGAGGAAATAGGAGCAATGAGAAAATAGCATCTACTTCATTTCACTTACTTTAATCTGTGCCTGGGCTTCCCTGGTAGTTCAGCTGGTTAAGAATCTGCCTGCAATGTGGGAGACCCCAGTTTGATTCCTGGGTCAGGAAGATCCCCTGGAGAAGGAACTAGCAGCCCACTCCAGTATTCTTGGGCTTCCCTGGTGGCTCAGATGGATAAGAGTCCACCCGCAATGCAGGAGACCTGGGTTCCATCCCCGGGTTGGGAAGATCCCCGGAGGAGGGCAGGGTAACCCATTCCAGTGTTCTTGCCTGGAGAATCCCCATGGACAGAGGAGCCTAGAGGACTACAGTCCATGGGGTTGCAAAGAGTCAGACACAACTGAGCGACTAAGCCCAGCACAGCAAAATCTGTGCCTGCCTCCTCTGCCTTTTCTCTTGTTATTATACTGGACAACTGCATTAATGAATCCCTTCCTCTAGACACACCCTATGCCATTTTATTTGATGGTTCCTTTCACTAAGAAGTGAAGTGTATTTTCTCACCTTTTGACTCTAGGTTTGACAGTGTAACTTGCTTTGGCTGATAGAATGAAGAAAAAGTGACAGGGCCAGTTCCAAACTGAGATTGCAAACGGCCTGAAATTTTTCCACTGGTGTTTGTATGCTTCAGCCATTACCATGGGCCTGGGCTCCAGAATGGGAAATGTCAGTCAGACCCGAGCCCAATCCATGAAGATGAGCTGAGTCACCAAACTCCAGCATAGAAATATTTTAAACTTGTAACTTATGTACGTCTAATACCACTAAATTGTATTCACCGCTGAATACAGTTTTACTTTTTTTATTAAAAATTTTATTTTTTATTTTAATTGGAGGCTAATTACTTTGCAATATTGTAGTGGTCTTTGCCATACATTCACATGAATCAGCCACGGGTGTACATGTGTCCCCATCCTGAACCGCCCTCCCAGCTCCCTCCCCATCCCATCCCTCTGGGTCATCCCAGTGCACCAGCCCTGAGCACCCTGTCTCATGCGTGGAACCTGGACTGGTGATCTATTTCACATATGATAATATACATGTTTCAGTGCTATTCTCTCAAATCATCCCACCCTTGCCTTCTCCCACAGAGTCCAACAGCACAGCCTGTTCTTTACATCTGTGTCTTTTTTGCTGTCTCGCATATAGGGTCATCATTACCATCTTTCTAAATTCCATGTATATGCATTAACATATTGATGTTTTTCTTTCTGACTTACTTCACTCTGTAAAATAGGCTCCAATTTCATCCACCTCATTAGAACTGATTCCAATGCATTCTTTTTAACAGCTGAGTAATAGTCCATTGTGTATATGTACCACAGCTTTCTTATCCATTCGTCTGCCGATGGACACCTAGTTTGCTTCCATGAGATCATCATCGATTCATATATAGTTATAAGAAATAATGCAGAGATTTGCCACATACCCTTTACCCAGTTCTTCCCAGTTGAAATACCTTGCAAAACTAAATTATAGTATCACAACTTGGATATTCATCCAATCAATGTACAGAACATTTCCATCCCAACAAGGATCACTCATACTGACCTCAATAGTGCATTCTTTTTCCTTGTTCAGTATTATTCCATGGCCTGGATGCATTCTCAGTTTGTGTAATCAGTTGCATATTGAAGGACTCATGGGCTGTTTCCAGTTTGCGACTGTTATGAACAAGCCTACTGTAAACATTTTTGTACGGGATTTGGTGTGAACATAGCTTCATTTATCTGGGATAAATGCATAGGAGTGCAATTTACTAACTGTTGTGGTAATTGCATACTTAGTTTTTTAAAGAAACTTCTGAACTGTCTTACTGAGTGGCTACACCATTGGAGTATAGTTGATTTACAATGCTGTGTTAGTTTCAGGTATACGGCAAAGTGATTCAGTTTATTTAGATATATACAGATACATGTATATGGGCTTTCCAGGTGGTGCTAGTGGTAAAGAATGTGCCTGCCAATGCAGGAGACACTAGAGAGGGGGGTTTGATTACTGGGTCGGGAAGATCCCCTGGAGGAGGAGGGCATGGCAACCCACTTCAGTATTTTTGCCTGGAGAATCCCATGGACAGAGGAGCCTGGAGGGCTACAGTCCATGGGGTCTCAAAGGGTCAGACACACCGAAGCAACTTAGCATGCACACATGCATGTATATGTGTGTGTATATAGGCCTATTATCATATGATCTGAATCTGTTCAGATCTGATCTTGAGATATATTTTTTCATTGATAACCAATAAAATAATAAATTCTGAAGTTAGGAGACCAAAATATTAACTGTTCTAAAATCTCATCTCTTAAGATACAAATAATCCTAGATTCCCTGAGAAAGCAACGCCTATAGATCTTTACATTTTACCTGTCAACCAATCATCATCTGAGAGAGATGATAAATGCTCTGGGGAGTCTTGTAAATTAAAAAAAAAAAAAAGTAGAACTCTTGGGTTTGCTCTGCATCTTAGTTCCTTGAAACCAGCTATTGCCAGCAGAGTACATTGCTCCGTTTCTCTCTCTTTCATCTCACCCAAAGTGGGCTTAATACTGGAAATGGGGAAAATTAGAGGGTTATGGGCTGGGTTGAGGTCTTACTTTAGGTCAGCTAAAGTAAAGTTTTATTTATCAGCAGGGAATATCAGCACACAAAAGCTCATGTAGGCATCGGTGGGATCAGTGGTGGAAACAAGATCACTGGGCTAAATCAAATGTACACATTTTAAAACTAAGGTTACGGTATCTGGTCCCTTCAGTTCAGTTCAGTTCACTCACTCAGTCATGTCTGACTCTTTATGATCCCATGAACTGCAGCACATCAGGCCTCCCTGTCCATCACCAACTCCTAGAGTCCACCCAAACCCATGTCCATTGAGTCGGTGATGCCATCCAACCATCTCATCCTCTGTCATCCCCTTTCTCCTCCTACCCTCAATCTTTCCCAGCATCAGGGTCTTTTCCAATGAGTCAGCTCTTCACATCAGGTGGCCAAAGTATTGGAGGTTCAGCTTCAGCATCAGTCCTTCCAATGAACACCCAGGACTGATCTCCTTTAGGATGGACTGGCTGGATCTCCTTGCAGTCCAAGGGACTCTGAAGAGTCTTCTCCAACACCACAGTTCAGAGGCATCAATTCTTCAGCACTCAGCTTTCTTTATAGCCCAACTCTCACATCCATACATGACTACGGGAAAAGCCATAGCCTTGACTAGACGGACCTTTGTTGGCAAAGTAATGTCTCTGCTTTTTAATATGCTGTCTAGGTTGGTCATAACTTTTCTTCTAAGGAGTAAGTGTCTTTTAATTTCATGGCTGCAATCACCATCTGCAGTGATTCTGGTCCCATCACTTCATGGCACATAGATGGGGAATAGTGGCAGGTTTTATTTTCTTGGGCTCCAAAATCACTGTGGATGCTGACTGCAGTCATCAAATTAAGATGCTTGCTCCTTGGAAGAAAATCTATGACAGACCTAGATAACATATTTTAAAACAGAGACATCTCTTTGACGACAAAGGTCCATATAGTCAAAGCTATGATTTTTCCAGTAGTCATGTATGGATGTGAGAGTTGGACTATAAAGAAAGCTGAGCTCTGAAGAACTGATGCTTTTGAATTGTGGTGATGGAGAAGAATCCTGAGAGTCCCTTGGACAGCAAGGAGGTCAAATCAGTCCATCCTAAAGGAAATCAGCCCTGAGTGTTCATTGGAAGGATTGATGCTGAAACTCCAATACTTTGACCACCTGATGCAAAGAGCCAGTTCATTGGAGAAGACCCTGATGCTGGGAAAGATTGAAGGCAAGAGGAGAAGGGGCTGAGAGTGGATGAACTGGTTGGATGCCATCACCGACTCAATGGACATGAGTGTGAGCAATCTCTGGGTGATAGAGAAGAACAGGGCGGGCTGGTGTGCTGCAGTCCATGGTGCTGCAAAGTGTTGGATACAACTAAGCTACTGAAGAACAGCCAACGTTTAAAGAGAAGGCTCAGCCTCAAGATCTCTTGATTCTCTGGTGTAAGTTGTGTGAGCAACTCAGCCTAACAAGTGAAACACCTCTAAGGGTGCCTTGAAAAACAGCTCAAAGGAAATCACAGGTTCAGATTCTCACTTATGCCATCTCACCTTCAGCCATCCTCCTGGCCAGTCATTATAAAAGCAAATTTAAGAATAAGAATAAATCTTAAAGAAGAAAGACTTTTACTTTTTTACTCTTTAAAAACAATGGCTCCATGGTAGATGGTTCAATGCAAATTTGAACTGAAATACTGAGAGTAAGGTAAGAGAGAAAATAAAAAGAATCAAGTTAGAGCTAAAAATAAAAAATTCAAATTCCAATAAAATTAAAAGGTTGAAAGTTAAAAATAATAAGATAAAATAGGTGAAATGCAAAATAGAAGATAAAGAGCAAGAAGCCAATGAGATAAAAGGTTAAACACATGAAAGTCGAGAAAATAAAAAATTGAGATAAAAGGCTAAGATCCTGGAGATGAAAAGTTAAATATGTAAAAGAAAAATGGATTAAGGATGGAGAACAGAATGAGGAACTTAAAATGTAAAGTTGAAAAATGTGAACCTGAAAAAAAAAAAAGCATTAGGAGAAAAATGTTTTGAAAGGCAAATGGAAAAAAAGGGCTTGAATATTAGAGAAACAGGCAGTCTTAAAAAGCATGAGAAAATCCTCCATCAGTTGACTAGGAGCAAGAATTTGCTGTAACTGATTTCTTAGGGGTATTGTGGCTTTCCTCTTCCTGCAGTGAAATTTGTCCTTTGAAGTAGCATTTCCCCTCAGGAACCCTACATACAGAGAACTTTTCCATCAAGTCACTTTCATGGTAGGGCCTGGGACTCATTTGTATAAATTAACAGTTGGATGGGGCCCCAGGCTGATACCAGCAGCATCCAGTTTGGCCTCTGAAAAATTCTAGGAAAAGAAAAATGTGATACATAGAATCAATACGCATCACATTGTGAAATACAGAATCAATCATCATCACACACACTTGCTTTTTGTGTTAGTTTGGAAAGCACCTCCCTGTTTATTCTTCCCTTTTGATGTTGATACTGGCTTCATGAGGTGGGCAGAGATCATTTGCACCTTCAAGAAGAAACAGATTTCTAGAGATTAGAGGCTTACAGAGCTGACAGGCGTGGAGTGGATATCATTGCACTACGAGGAAAGAGCACTAAACATGAGCCTAGTTCTTCTGAAGCTGAGGGATAAAACCACAGGTTTACACACTCCTAAAACAGGAGGGAGAACCAGGGGTGAATAAGGGGAAGCCTTTCAGAATTTTTGCAGTGAAGCCCATTCGCTTGACCTCAGCTGAAGGACCTCTGTGAATTGCCTTAGTAGGAAGGAAGTCTCTGCAAGGGCCTCCATGCCATTTCAATCTAATCCCTTTCCTGTTCTCTGCCTGCCCCGCCATATGCCATCTCCCCCGTAGCCATTTGTGCAGCCACCTCGTGACCTTACCATGGCAGGTAAGAAATGAGAAATTTTGAGTACGGCTGCACTCCCTGGATTTTCATGGCCTTGGCATAAAAATATTTAGTGCAGGTGCTGTCTGACCAATGAACTGGTGAGGAAGGGTTGCAGAGAGCAGTGAGCCTCAAAATCACCTTTCTGTCTGCAAGGAGCTGCCCCAGCCTCGTGTGCCCTCATAGTCTGTAAATACCATGGCCAGTAGAAGGAGTTATTGTTTCTAGTCATCATTAGAGAATTTCCCCTTTGGGCAGGGGGCTCACTATTAAAAAAGAGTGTCGTTTTTGGTTTTGATCTTTGCTTTCTGCTGACCTTTGAAGGGGAACACTTTGTAACCAAAGATTAACGTGAATTTGGACTCCTCTTTGGCTTTGAAAGAACCATCACTGTCTGTTGATAAACCAGGATGTCTGATGTCTGATGAAAGGAGAGGGCAAGGACAACCCTTTCGTCTCCTCTCTCTGCTTCCTACAGTTCTGAGTGTCCTTAATATGCTGACTTGATTTTCCTTGCTCTTGAGCTGTTGAAAGATAGAAGCAGCTAGGCGTGAAAGAGAAAAGTTAACAAGGGCAACAAAATAAAGAGAGCAAGGTATTATGGGTAATAGAGGAAGACTCATAAGACTTTTTTACAGAGAGAGCCAAAGCTTTCTAAGAATAATAGGTATACCATGAATGCCATAGAAACTCTGAAAATTTTCTTCTTTAACTCCTGTTTCTTCTCTGCTCTGACTCTCATACCCCTTTCCCTCTCTTTCTTCTTTTTTTAAAATTTTTCTTGACTTTTCTTTTAAGTATAAAGTATACCTTATACTTTAAGTATTGAAGTATACTTGATTTACAATATTGTGTTGGTCTCAGGCATAAAGCAAAGTGATTTGATTATGTGTGTGTGTGTGTGTGTGTGTGTGTGTGTGTGTGTGTGTGACACATACATATGCATTATAGTTTATTATGGGTTAGCCAAAAAGTTCATTTGGATGTTATGTGGTGGTTTAGTCTCTAAGTCATGTCTGGCTCTTGCAACCCTATAGACTGTAGCCTGCCAGACTCCTCTGTCCATGGGATTTCCCAGGCAAGAATACTGGAAGTGGGTTGCCATTTCCTTCTCCAGGGGGATCTTCCTCATCCGTGGATCAAACCCTGGTCTCTTGCATTGCAGGCAGTCTACTTCATTGCAGGCAGTTGTCTACATTGCAGGTGGATTCTTTACCTAGTGAGTCACCAAATCCATGAATGTTTTGGCCAACCCCATGTAAGATATTGTATATAGTTCCCTGTGCTATACAGTAAATTCTTGTTGTTTATCTATTTTATATAGAATAGTTTGTTAATCCTGTATTCTCAATTTGTCCATCTTCCTCCTTCCCCTTTGGTAACTGTGTTTGTTTTGTATGTCTGTAATTCTGTTTCTGTTTTGTAAACAAGTTTATTTTTCTTATTTTTCAGATTTCACATATAATGATATCATATGATATTTGTTTTTGTCTGATTTACTTCACTTAATATGATAATCTCCAGGTCCATCCATTTTCTTGACTTCTTAAAAAGCTGATCTCAAGGCTTCATTCTAGCATCTTCACCTCTAGGTAGAAGCAGCATGATGACCATCCATTCTTTTTTTTTGCTTGTTTAACAAATATTATTGAATTCCTGTTATGTGCCAGGCGTTGTACTGGGCACTGCTGCTGCTGCTGCTGCTAAGTCACTTCAGTCGTGTCCGACTCTGTGCGACCCCATAGACGGCAGCCCACCAGGCTCCCCCGTCCCTGGGATTCTCCAGGCAAGAACACTGGAGTGGGTTGCCATTTCCTTCTCCAATGCATGAAAGTGAAAAGTGAAAGTGAAGTCGCTCAGTTGTGTCTGACTCTTCACGACCCCTTGGACTGCAGCCCACCAGGCCCCTCCATCCATGGGATTTTCCAGGCAAGAGTACTGGAGTGGGTGCCATTGTCTTCTCCAGTACTAGGCACTAAGAGTGCTAATTACAGTAAAGGCTTATATTGAATATCTGCTATGTGCAATAATATATTAAAAATATTGTGGAAAAGTAGCCTGGATATTCTGAAAGAAATGCTGACCCAAACCTGCTTCACTAAGACATTACTTCTTGGGCAAAGTCACTTCAGATACCACCCCCCTTCCCTGGGCTTGTGGTTTTCATTTGCAGGAAGGGAAAGTGACTGATAGTTCCTGTTTATCACTTTATGCCAATTTCTTATTCACCCAGATATCAGCTCTGTTGGCAGAAATGTTATGCCTGGCATCTATCCTATTTCTAATGTCAAAATATTAATGGGTCTTTCATTTACAGCAGAAGATAATTCATATAAAGGGGTAGCCATGTGAGGCAGTTCAACATTTACACACAACTAAGATCAGTAAACAAAAATAATTCTGTTTATACATCTGATGAAAATCTTCTTCAGTGTCTTTAATGAAACCCATTCTGCTATTAGACCCCACTATACAGGCTTGGAATGAAGATTAGAAGTCATTACATCATGAGATATTTTGACAGCCGAAAATATGTCATGGATGTTTGAGCCTGAATTAATCAGCAGGGGCTACCGAGAAACCCAAAGGTTTTCTTTTCTGGGACAACCAGAGCTGAGAAGACATCAGCAAACAACACCCAGGGATGCAGAGACCCAACAAGGTGGAGGGCACCTCCGGAGAAGTCAAGGAGGAGCACGTGTGTGAGAGAAGACCAGAGTCCAGTTTCCCTGCACTCAGTCTCCATCATGGGAAGGATGTGGACAGAACATCTTGGTGGAGAACTGACATGCTGAGTTGCCTAATGGGAGCCTTAGTTACTATGATTTAATAAGATTAAGTATTTTTCTCAAGAGTAAGATCTGATAATATAAAATACAGAGAAAGTTACAATGTTTTAGACGTAAGGGTCACTGTGTTTCAAAGATTCTACTCTCCATACATTGACTTAGTCCTAGTAGTGTTAATCACTCAGCTGTGTCCAACTCTTTGCAATCTCATGGACTCTAGTCTGCCAGGCTCTTCTGTCCATGAGATTCTCCAGGCAAGAATAACTGGAGTGGATCACCGTTCCCTTCTCCAGAGGATCTTCCCAACCCAGGGATAGAACCCGGGTTTCCTGCATTGCAGGCAGGGTTTTTATCATTTGAGCTATGGGGAAGACCTAGTGTGAAAGTGAAAGTCGCTCAGTCCTGTCCGACTCTGTGACCCCATGGACTATACAGTCAAATACTGGAGTGGGTAGCCTTTCCCTTCTCCAGGGAATCTTCCCAACCCAGGGATCAAACCCAGGTCTCCCGCATTGCAGGCAGATTCTTTACCAGCTGAGCCACAAGGGAACTTATCTAGCCCTAACTGGGATTTGTTTGAGGAAGGAGAGATACAAATGTAGTTTTGATGTCCACTGAGCTGTTACCAGAATACCAAGGAAGAATACAGATCAGTGAGTAATGTCAGCTTTAGAATGAACTTAACCTTACCCTTCAGAAAGCACTCTAACCATGCCTTCTTGGTGAGAAACTGGGCTCATGCTGGTGAACACCTGTTAGAGGGGATAATTTTTTTCCTCCATTATAACTGAAATAAAAGACCATTTGCTCAAATTCTTTCATATGTCAAATATATTTTTGTCTTCCACTACCAACCTTTGCACACCAAAAATAATAGCCAAAATTAACAGAGAAAATAAATTTGTTCTCATAAGTTTATCACCTTTTTACCCTGTGTTGAAGTAAAGGTAACTTATGTATCACCTAAGAATTAAACTAGGAGAGAAAAAGATACATTATACTGTTGGTTTCTCACTGGTTTGAAAAAAAAAATTTTTTATGGGTTGGAAATACATTCTAGCCTAATCAGGAGACTTTTGTTATTCTTTCATGTTCTTCAGTCAAGCATTTATTACAAGGACAGGATATGGAGGTTTAATTAGGGGAGGGGCTCCGCATGGGATATTTGTGTCTTAGTTGGATACAGAACCTCATCTGATTTCCAACATTGTTCGATAATAAATATTTAACAGGATACCATGCAGCGATGGAAAGTATTCAACTCATAGGAAGATGGAGCACAGCAGGCCAGTGGTTAAACCAAATTACTACCTTTTGCAACTGGAGGCAGCAGATTTATAAGCGAGCCAACAGAAAAATTGAACCACTTCCCAAACAGCATTGAATCCGGATGATGTTAATCCTTCTGCCAGCCTCAATTATGTTCACGTGTATTTCCATTTCATCATGTGTTTTCACTTAATTATTTTCATTTAAGCATGTATAAACATTCTATCTAAACATACATGACATTAAGGGAGGAAATTTGTAAGTCCAGGTAATAGGGCTCAGAGAAAAGTGACCTTTAGAAGGGCTGTGTCTCACCTTGACACAGATGTGAAGATCTGAAATCACTGTCTGGTTGGGTCTACACTGTAACTCAAATAAGATGAACACTCCCATCGGGGTCTTAAAATCTTTTAGTGCATTTGCTACTCACTTTCACAATCTTTTCGAATGCTGGTATCATCTGTTTCCATCCATTTCTTCATCATTGCTCATTCAGAAATTTGAAGCTAAGGATTCAGGATGTATCAGGGTTTCCAGAGGATTTAGTTATCTGATAAAATGACAAGGGAATAAATTAATAAATAACTAGAGGACAGGTCTGGAAAATCTGTTTGCAGACTGATTTTCCTGCATTTTGAGTTTTCTTTAAAATATCTACCTGAGGAACTTTTGCAAAGGCAGCCATGTGTTGAATTCTATAAAAGTCAAAAGTTGCCTGTATTTGTCTTTTAGACTGGATTTCCACCCACTGAATTCCTGGAAGAATGGAAATCATAAATAAATACCAATTATAACTCACTGTGAAATTTTTAAATGGTTCAAGCTATTCCTTTTCCACCTAGCTTACTTGCTTTCATCCCTTTGCTCTGTCTCCACACCTTTCTCCTTAAAATGAGACTAAGTCTGATCTCTTAGGGTCATTATTATTTCTGAAGAAAAAAGAAAAACCTGCGCCATCCTCCTTCCAACCACATCCCCCACCTCCTTTTCTCCACACCCATGAGGGGCCTAATTGTCTAACACGGGTCAGATATAAATACATTAATACTAAAGGAAGATTCATGGGAGGTGGCCTTTTTCCACTTAAAATTCTGAAGCTACACACATTTTCTGGCAGGGTCTTATGAAATAGAATAGCTTTGATTCATTTAAATTAAAATCCTTCTCATTTTCCTCCTGTTTAAAAAAAAAGTCAACTGAAGTGACATTTTGCTAATAGTGATCATATCATTCAGTGAATATTTAAACCTTTGTAAGTTACTATTCCTTTTAGTTTTAAACACTGATTTATTGAACAGTAGGTACACACATTAAATATTCATTGAAAGATTCAATACTACTTTTGAAAGCATCTAAATAATGAAAAGGAAAAGGAACGGTAATAAGAATAACAATAACATTTATTAAATGAAAATTCTGTGTCAGATGCTGTTCCAAGTATTTTACATGTATTAAATCAATTAATACAACAGCCCTGTCAGATGAGTCCTGCTGTCCCTGTTTAACATAGCAGGTACCTCTGAGAGGTTGAGTTACTCACCTCGGGACCCATGAACTAGAAAAAGCCAGCATTTGAACCTTGATCGTATTCAGAGCTCGTGTTCTTAATGAAATGAGGAAATGAAAACAGCTTTTAAAGAGAAAACAGAAAAACTATCCAGACATGGTAAAATCGTCAATCCAAAGAATAAGAGATGCACAGATGCCCACCTTTTGATGACTGAAGAAGAGACGGTCAGAAATAAAAATTACCCAGCACACAGGAGAGTCCTCCTCAAATCTCTTCCAGACCAAGTGGAGCATGGGGGGTGCAGAGTGCAGGTGATGATTCCAAAATCCAAGAATAAGATAAGGAATGGAGAGTAAAGCATGATAGCTTCCTGAGGTAAAGATGAGCTTAGGAAGAGAAGAGTCCATTTCATCTAATAGTCTAAGTCAGAACGAGCCTAGCAGAGGGCTAGAAGGGCAAGTATGAAACTATGAGATCTGGAGGATTCTAGAAAGGAAAAGAGTATGATGCCTGGGAATCTTTAAAATTTGCCTGTAAGTAAGAGAACTGGCTTCCCTGGGGGCTTAGTGGTAAAACAGTCTGCCTGCCAATTATTTGGCAGGAGACCCAGGTTCGATCCCTGGACTGGGAAGATCCCCTAGAGGAGGGAATGGCAACCCACTCCAGTATTCTTGCTGGGAAATCCCATGGACAGAGGAGCCTGGCAGGCTATAGTCCATGGGGTCACAAGAGTCAGACACAACTTAGTGACGAAACCACCACCACTTTAACTGGGAGGACTGAAGAAAAGTGGCATTAAGTTAAAAACCAGTTTCAACTGTTTTCACAACTGACTGTTACCAAAATTCAGGCTCAACTAACTGTTCTCAGAGAATCTGAATAGGTTGTTTCTCTACCATCTCTTCTCAATGTAGCCAGAGTAATCCTAATAAATATAAACGGGAAACTTGTGACTTCTCTACTGGAACTCTTCCAATGGCTTCCCATCTACTCGTTGCAAAATCCAAACCTTTTCCAGAGCCCACAGACCCTTCCACACTGGTCCCCACTCCCTGTGCTCTGGCCTCCCTGTCTGTCTGCCTCGGGGCCTTTGCACCTTCCGCACCAATTGTCTGTCATTCTAGTACCTGAACATCAGTAAGCTTGCTTGCCTATCATTTTTATGTCTCGGCTCAAATGACTTTTTATTCTGAGGCCTCTTACACAAGGCCTGGGACCCCAAGGTAAAGAATCCCCTTTGCAATGCACGAGATGTTGGAAACTCAGGTTTGATGCCTGGGTCAGGAAGATCCACTGCAGAAGGAAATGGCAACCCAGTGCACTAGACTTGCCTGAGAAATCCCATGGACAGAGGAGCCTGATGGGCTGTAGTCCACGGGGACACAAAGAGTCAGACACAATGAAACAGCACTGCAGCACACAAGGCTTTCTCTATCTTTTCTGCTTGCTAGATGCTGTTGGTAACCCACACCCTCACCTGATATATTCCATATTTATTTTTCTTCATTGTCTCTTCCCACAAGAATGCAAGCTTCTTAATGCAGGCATTTTGCATTCTTCATTGCTATATCCCTAGCATGTAAAATAGCACCAGATTCACAGCAGACATTCAATAATAATTGTTGAACGAGTAAATGCAATCAACAGTGCCGAGAATTCTGAATCATGATAATGAGATTGAAAGGTAGAAAAGTGTCCTTATTTTATTAGTCTAGAGACAGTAGAATTTAGTCCTCAGCCATGTTGTATCTGCAGAGCAACTTTTCAAGAATATAAACTAACATTTAAATATCAAGAGAGTTCACATAAAAATCCAGAGTTCTGGCTCTTGCCAGAAAGTGAAAAGATTTGGCATCCACTGGACCTACACTCCCACATTTCAACAGTTGTCCAAACTTGAGGAGCAGCTGCCCTTTCAAGGCCAGGTCTGCCTTCACCCGTTGGCACACACACCCTACAACTATCTCTCCAGCATCACTGCCAAGTGTTACTTACCACTTATCATTTTTATTGTACTGTCAGATGGATTATGGGAGAGAAATATTTCTCTGTACCCATGTCTCTGTCAAGACCAGGAAAACAAAAGAGCCACATGATTCAAGGAAAATGGGAGAGAATATATTTCTTTGTAGAAGTGAAGACAGTCCTATATGTTAAAATGCCAACATTAGGCCACCTGTGCCATATATTTTACCTGTCTGGCCCCTGTAATCACTTGAATTTGCCACACCTGTGCTCTATACCAACTGAGAAAGACAAGGAAAATAGTAAGCTGGGTCTTGGAGGCCTTTTTATGATTGGGCTTGCTGGCCTTAGAATGAGGAATCATGCCTCAGTGTGTGTGTCTATTTGTGTGCTTTTGCATTCATCCTTTGTTTATTTTATTTTTGTCTGAGTTTCCTAGGAAAATTTATTTGGGAGAAAACTATTTCATGTGAATAGTGTGACATCTATGCTTTATTAGCAAGTATCATGTGCCTTGAACAATGTTAAATTGTTCTATGTGTATCAGTTCATTCACTTAATCTTCCCAGCAAACCTACACAGTTATGATCATTATTACTTATTTAATAGGTAGGAAAATTGAGACACAGATAGGAAGAATATCTTGCCAGTAACATCACAGCCAATGAATGGCAGAGCCAGAATTTTAGGCCAGGTCTGTCTGGCTCTGAAATTCATGCTCTTTACCATCTCAGTGCACTGTCTTCCCTCTAACATTACAGAGAGCCCCACAAGTCCACCAGTGACCTTGGTGGGTGCAGGTGTTGTCTTTTTCCTTGTGACATAGAGCAGTATCCTTGGCCTCTACCCACTGGATATCAGCAACGCTCTCCCTCCACCCATGTGACAACCAACATTTTCTCTAGGCATCACTGAATGTTTTCTGAAGGACAGTGTCCCTTGGTTGAGAACCACTTCACTAAAGGGAAGATGAGGTTGGCTTCTCCCTCCTTGATCACACTACTCATTAATAGGAGGCTTAGACAGCCAAAACAAAAGGTGGCAGCAACATTTTGAACTTAAAAGTTTAAATACAAAAAAAAAAAAAAATGTAGATACAGCTCCAAATGTGGCATGTAATGAATGAACCACAAGACAGAGAGAGATGTATGGGTCCTAGTGATTGTCCATCCATCCTCATCATGAACTTCCCCTTCTCAAGCAATCTTGGTGTAATCAAAAGTAAAGGCCCAACTAGAGATCATCATACTACATGAAGTAAGTCAGAGAAAAGACAAATGTCATGTGATATCACTTATATGTGGAACCTAAAATATGGCACAGATGAACCAATCCATGAAATAGAAACAGGCTCACAGTGGTAGAGAGCAGACTTGCCATTGCCAAGCAGGGGTGGAGAAGAGATGGATTGGAGTTTGTGGTCAGCAGATACAAACTATTATATACAGGATGGATAATCAACAGGGTCCTACTGTATCACACAGGGAATTATAATCAATATCCTGGGATAAATCATGATGGAAAAGGATATAAAATAGAATGTGTATATGTATATGATTGAGTCAGTTTGCTTTATGGCAGAAATTAACACACTGGGAATCAACTATTTGAAATTGAAACCATCATTGTGCTGTGCTTAGCTGCTCAGTCATGTCCAACTCTGCGACCCCATGGACTGTAGCCCTCCAGGCTCCTCTGTCCATGGGGATTCTCCAGACAAGAATACTGAAGTGGGTTGCCATGCCCTCCTCCAGGTGTTCCTCCCAACTCAGGCATCAAACCTAGGTTTCCTGCATTGCAAGAGGATTCTTTAATTCCTGAGCCACCAGGGAAGCCCCACTTCAATTAAAAAAAAAAAAAAAAAGGCACAGTACTGATCTTTCTTGATTTCAACATGAGCAATAGGCAAAGATGAATTAGAAAGTTAATAGAACCAAAAAGAAACAGAAATATTAATACTGAAATAGCCTAGCAATGCAACAGTCAGCTAATTACTTTTTTAAACAAAGATATTAATTGATAAGCTGATTGGTTTGAATTTTAAATCAAATGAAAATATGAATTTCAAAAGTTCACATGATGTTTTTCTTCTATTAAAATCAGTCAGTCAGTTCAGTTGCTCAGTCGTGTCCAACTCTTTGTGACCCCATGGACCACAGCATGCCAGGCCTCCCTGTCCATCACCAACTCCCAGAGTTTACCCAAACTCATGTCCATCGAGTCAGTGATGCCATCCAACCATGTCATCCTCTGTCGTCCCCTTCTCCTCCTGCCTTCAATCTTTCCCAGCATCAGGATCTTTTCAAATGAGTTGGTTCTTCTCATCAGGTCCCAAAGTATTGGAGTTTCAGCTTCAACATCAGTCCTTCCAACGAATATTCAGGACTGATTTCCTTTAGGAGGGACTGGTTGGATCTCCTTGCTGTCCAAGGGACTCTCAAGAGTCTTCTCCAACACCACAGTTCAAAGGCATCAATTCTTCAGTGCTCAGCTTTCTTTATAGTCCAACTCTCACATCTATAGATGACCACTGGAAAATCCACAGCTTTGATGAGACAGACCTTTGTTGGCAAAGTAATGTCTCTGCTTTTGTAATATGCTGTCTAGGTTGGCTGTAGCTTTTCTTCCAAGGAGCAAGCATCTTTTAATTTACAAACTGATGTAAGAGTAGAATTATGGCCCTCCCTCCTCACCTTTTGCCTCAGAGCCCCTTGCTAAGGGCCCCTGCTCACCACTGTCATAGCGCCCTTGCCTATGGAGTGGTTATGCCATGGTTTTGAAGGGTTGGCATCAGTAGTATCTCAAGGCAACAGGTACTATTTCGGTTTGATTGAGCAATGATGCTTTCTGGAGTTAGTATTAATTATAAGATTTAGATTCCATAGTATATTTATATTTCATAAAAATAAATACATGTTGAAATACCTAAAGGAAATGTCTAGCTATAAAATAAGAAAACAATTGATGGGAAAAAAAAGTGAACTATAGCTAGAGCTCCTTGTGTGTGTGTATGTATTTGAGCATGCCTTCCCTTTACTGAGGGAAGAATAATAGCATGTGTGTGACTTAGCAAAATAATATTTATTACTGGGGAACTGACAGGTAGCCTGTGTGAAAAAATTGCTAATGGGAGTCACGGTGTCTTACCTAATTATGATCCTTGCTTACAAGTCGCAGAGGCCATCTCCAACTAGTTTATTCATATAGCAAATTTATTAGAAAGATTCTCAGGGGTCACACAAAATTCTAAGACATTATTAATAATCAGGATTCAGGAAGATGGGAACCTTCACAGCAGGAGTTCACGAACCTTCCCTGAATTTGTGCTATTCTCACTTTTCACCTTCAGTTCCCCATTCTGAGAATCGTGTTGGCCCTTCCTAGGTCAAGTTCCAATCCCTGGTGGAATCAGCTGTGTCCAAGCAGCCAGCATCCCACGGTGGGAAGATGCTATGAAGGGTTTCTGTCTCGCTGGGAGACAGTGCAATTCTCAACCAATAAAGTCTAAGCAGTCACACCTGTAGATGCCTGGGATTAGGTTTTCTATATAGAGGGGAAAAAACAAATGTAATATAGGGAAAATAAGAATTCAGAAATCGTGGGAGTGCAATGTAGTGGTAAAGAGGGTGGTCCCAAAACAAATGAGGTTCAAATTCTTGCTCCACCACACCCTAACTGTGACCTTGAGCAAGCACCTAACCTCTCGCTGCCTCTGTTTCCCCATCTGTAACAGGAAGCCAGTAACAAGCTGGGTTATAGAGTTGTGTGTGAAGGTAAAACAAGTTAATATAGCTCAAATATTTAGGTGGTGACTGACTCAAAAGAAATGCCAGATAAGTGGTAGCTCAGTTAAGATGTTGACACTGTAACCCAAATGTGGCTGGTGATGTGGATATCCTCGGCTCTTGACTTTGCCCAACTTTAGATCATACTTATCCCAAACTTGGGTTTCCCCGGTGAAAATTTCCAACTCTAATATATTAGTTTGGGGGGGGGGTGGGGAGGAGGGATAGATAGATGATAGGTTGCCAGTCAAATAGATGGATAGGTATATAAAGCTTTCATGGGCAGTCAAAATAAAAGATTTTTCCCATATATCAAAATTTAATGAAATTCTTCTAGGTGTCTCTGATCTCTCCTTAAATTCCTCTACTCCTGTAAGTTTGTTCCTTTTGCCGGTGCAAGCTTTGAAGTCCCCTCTAACGGCTCCAGCAATTCAATCTGATTTCAAGTTTGCACTCAGCTGAGAGGTTAAAAAAAAAAAAAAACAAAAAAAACCGCCGCAGTTCAGCAGTCTTACTCTCCATGCCAAGGGGCCCATCTGAAGATCCGCACACAAACCGTGCAGGCCCCGTTCTGTGCTGGATGCGGTGAGAGGGAAAGCTCAGGAAACTGGAGGGATTTCGCTGCAAAGAAATCTAGGTTTAACCCCAGGGTTTTAAACTTTCAAAACTGGAGATACAGAAATATCATTTGAAGCAGGGTGTAGATCAGACAGAGAAAGAGTATTTCAACTTATCAAAGGCAAAGCAAAGGGCTGCAGGCCTGCACGAAGGCGAGCGTTAGTGAGACGGTCTCATTTTGAGGGAAGCGCACAGCCTGGAGCGGGGAACCCTCGTGAAGGTGTGCGTGGGGGGCCACAGGGGGCCCGGGGCCGCTGCCTCTGGCTGCCCTGCAAGGCGGGCGCAAGGGAGCCAGGCCAGTGTGCGGTTGGCACTCACGCTTTGAATCCCAGTCCTGCCACTCGGCACCTGCCTCTGAGGCTTTGGCAAATTACTTGATTCTCTTCTGTCCCAGTTTTCTCATCTGCAAAATTACCACATACCTCAGACTTCCCTGGGGGTCCAGTGGTTAGGACTGTGTGCTTCCAATGCAAGTGATGTGGGTTCAATCCCTGGTCGGGGAACTAGGATCCTGTGTGTGGCACAGTGTAGCCAAAAAATTTTGAAATTAAAGAAGAAAAAAACAGAACACATACCTCACATGCACATGCCGTGTTTCTTGTGTTAAATAACAGCTTCCATGTGTCGTGCTTAGAACAGTGCCTGTACATCACAAGAGCTTGCCATTGTTAGATTGATTATTGATTGATTAATTAATCAATATATTATATTGATTGACTGGTCATAATGACTGACTATGGAGTCTTTCCATGTGGCAGAAGATGCAGTGGGGATGGTGGAGTTGAGAGTGTGTAGAATTCTGTTAAAATTCCAAAATAGTTAAGCTATCTAATATTTAAAGTTATGAAATTATATACCTGGATCTAGTTTTTCTAATGCAACAAATTATCCTAAAGTAACTTCTCACTCTGGAGGATGCTGCTGCTGCTGCTAAGTTGCTTCAGTTGTGTCTGACTCTGTGCGACCCCACAGATGGCAGCCCCCCAGGCTCCGCCGTCCCTGGGATTCTCCAGGCAGGAACACTGGAGTGGGTTGCCATTTCCGCCTCTAGTGCATGAAAGTGAAAAGGGAAAGTGAAGTCGCTCAGTCGTGTCCGACTCTTAGCGACCCCATGGACTACAGTCTACCAGGCCCCTCCGTCCATGGGATTTTCCAGGCAAGAGTACTCATTGCCTTCTCCTAATATTTAAAGTTATGAAATTATATACCTGGATCTAGTTTGGTTTTTTTTTTAATGCAACAAACTATCCTAAAGTAACTTTTCACCCTGGAGGATGAGATGAAAAAATCAAAGGCAGAGGTCACGATCAAATAAAATGTGATTTGAAGAAGAGCGACCTCACTTACCTGCTCAATCCCAGTCCTCTCAGAGTCCTGGGAGCCCTAGCCTCAGATTCTGTCCCTCAAAATCACCGTGGGACCTGGCGCGCGTGAGTCACAGGTCGTAGCCCTCCCTGACGCTTCCCATGCAGAGTCATCGGTCTCTGTAGTCATCATCTACCGCCTAGTTGAGTGCAAATGTCCAGACGTATTTCTTTAAGAAAGGACTAGGTACTATGGCCTAGTACCTAGGTACTAAGTACTAAGGTTTCATCCTCTTAACCTGGCAACGGAAGTATTATCAGCCACATTTACTGACAATGGAGCTGAAGCTCAGAGAATCTCCATCCTTGTGCTCTGTACTAAGACCGCATCGCTGAGCAGTAGAAACAGGGTTTCAGCTCTGACCTTTCATCTGCTGTAATATGCTACAATAATTTTTTTTTCTTTCTGGAAGAAAACAAACAAAAAGACAAACCCTCCTGCTACTTCCCATAGCAGGAAGATGTCATTAGATGGACATTCCTGATTCCTGCAAAGATCTTATACCTTTTCGCCTTTCAAACTTCCCTTCCCACCTGTTTCTTATACTTGTTTTATCTCCGGCCAAATCAGCCAGCTCCTGCTGAGTTCCTGAAATTGCTCCCTGATTTGCCTTTGCTCTTATTTCCACTGCCTGGAGCAGCTCCTCGAGTTCACATTGCTTCTCCGTTCAGGCTCATCTGACAGCCAAACTGGAAGTGATTTTTTTTTTTCCCCTTCTTAATCAGTAGAGCATATTCTTTGTGCTTCCCTTAAAGCATTTTTAATTTCTTAATCATGAAATGATGATCGATGTGACTGTTTTATTCTTGGAAACTTTTTAAAAGAAGGGAACTGTATCTAAAACGTCTCTGGCATGCTTCAGATGGATAGTTTCTGCAGGCTTTCACAGATGGACTTGAACCAAGGCATTGTTGATCACCATGAACTGAGCAAATGAGCAAGGAGATGACTTTCAGAGGTGGCCTGGGAGAAGAGTGAAGAACTCAGTTGTGGCACCACGTGGATTACAACAGTTTTACAGGACTAGTTAATGTCCTTTGAATATGACATGATTTGAACCAGCACACAGCTAGGATGCCAGAGTCTGGGAAACCAAGGGTGGAAATGAGAATGAATCATCTCACTATGACATCCCGTGACCCAGTAGAAGTCTTCTCATCCCCAAAACTTTGATTTCCTTTTGATCAGAGGTCTTGGTTCCCAAAATAAAAAAGCTTCCAAGTGACACAAGGGCTTCCTTGTCCTAAAAATTGAGACTGACACCTGGTCACTTTGGGTGTGTCAAATGAACAAAGGAGTTTATACATTGGCTAGGTGACCTATCAAGGGGAAACAAGAGTTACTGTCACTCGCTGGGGCATAAAGGAGCATGCCTGGAACCCAAGGGATTCTCTGAGGAGCCTCTTAGTATCCCCATATTCCATAGTAAACATTTCTGAGAAACTACAATAACAAAATACAAGCAAAACTACTAAAAGTAGAGACCCACCAGGATAAAAACCACACCAACTGGAGTACCAGCTGAGTGCAAAGGGAATATGAAATGAACAGTGGAGGAAGAAAGTGTCAAATTGCAGTTTTAGCCTTATGCCGTTTCAAGAATGGGAACTGGATTAGTCATCCATGTTTCTCATTATTTTGCATATATATAAAGCAATTTATCTTTTCCTTCTCCAATTCACTTTTTATCTGATATAAGATATGTTAATAGCGGTTAAGTCTATAACCCATTGTTTAAGTAGAAGGATATCAAAAGGATTGTGACTTGTTAGGAGAGTGATATGTATCACCCAGGGTAAATAAAGTCACATCCATCATGTGGTATCTCCATCTTTTTGTGAATAGATGAGGATGTGTTTGGTTGTAGTCAGAAGAGCTGCATCAGATATTGTTCTGGTCTTTCTTCAGAAGCTGAACATGGGTTAAAGGGGAAGTGTGGATACGAAGTTGACAAAAGAGTGGACTCTGCTAGATTATTAGATGTCAGCCTTTCACTTGATCCTTAGTGTGATGTCCATGAAAACAGGTTTCACAGACCTCCAGCTGCAGAGAGCTTCTTGGAGAAGGGCCCCTGCTGTGTGCCCTGAGATTCATCACCACATTTTCATTGAGACCACCCTTGCCATGGGCTGCTTCCAGTCGAGGACTGAGTGTGGCAAGGATATAGAGCAGACATCTTTCTGAGAAACCTGGGACTCCTCCAGTGACCAACTGGTTTGAAGGCTCCCTGAAACTTTGGCGAATCTTCATTAGAATGCACAGTGGTCTATATCATTTCCACTTAACCCTTCTTCCCTCTTCCATTGTATACTAATCATAAGAGCATCATGGTCTGACATCTCTCCCAACTTTCTCAGCTTCCTCTTCATTTTTCTCTCACAGGCATTCCCCCTAATAAAAACTGCACATTTAACTCTATCTTAGAGTCAACTTCATGGAGAACCTGTATTAATACACTTCTACTCAACGATATCCTCCGTAATGCAGAGGGGAAGCCTGGAGCTACATTCCAAGATATCCCTTTCCTGTGTGGCTTTGGGATAAAGTTTACCCATAAGTCACTTGCAGGACATCTAGAGGGCTTCCCTGGTGGTTCAGACAGTAAAGAATCTGCCTGCAATGCAGGGGACCTGGGTTCAATCCTTGAGTCAGGAAGATCCGTTGGAGAAGGAAATGGCAACCCACTCCAGTATTCTTACCTGGAAAATCACATGGACAGAGGAACCTGGTGGGCTACAGTCCATGGGGTCACAAAGAGTTGGACATGACTGAGTGACTCTCACACACACACACACACACACACACACAGGCATATGTACACACATGACATTTACAAGGCAGAATGGAGGTGAGATCATTGTTCTTTGGGGGTCATTGTGAGCAACTGTAGTGGTTTCTCTGATTTTCCTGTGAGTTATCTCTTCACTACAGTAAGCTAGAAAAATATCTTTCCCGAAGGCTAAAAATTTCTGGTGATTTATCATCATACTTTTGAAAAACACCCACTTTACTGTTTGATGGTGAAGTTTTCAATGACTCTTTCCCCAGTCTTCTAACTGCAGCTGTCCAGAAGGTCATTGTCCAAGATTAATAACCTTTAATTCCTGTATTAAATCCCTTTATTCCTGGAATAATTGGAATAGCTCAATTTTCTTAACCATATCCAAACAGATACAAAAATAAATTGTATAATCTCTGTACAATGCTTAAAAATACAGGTCTTCTCAGGGTCCCCATACAGTATTTGAACATGAAAGATGCTTACTATTAAAAGAATGAAGAGCACTCTCTTTTCATTTAAAAGGGCATGATTATCAATTTTTAAAACTAGGTAAAATCCATAAATACTTGACCTTTTGGGTTTATCGTCCCCTGTTCTGCCATCTCTCTAGACCCTTGCATTTGTACTCCCAGCTCCACCCCTACCCACCTAGTTTTTAATCCTAGTCTTTCTCTATTCCCTCACACTAGAATCACAAGCATTCACTGGAACCCTTCCGTGCTGAAAGGCACCACAACCTCCCATGGGCTCATTTTGGTTTCTCTGTTAATGATCTACTATTCCCACAGGAAATACCATGCATTCTCACACAGAGGCCAGTATGAGCTTTGCAAATTGCAAACCCAATTATGTAAAGGCCCATGCTTAAACGTCTTCCCTCGGCTTTTAGAATCCAATCCAGAATCCTTGAATTGCCTTTCATGGCCCTGTGTGATATGTCTGTTCTCATTTAAAACAGTGTCCCCCTTCCTCACTGTGTTTCCACTACAGCCTTTTAAAAATTTCTCTAATATATATCAGGTTAACTTTCCATTGCACATTTTTTTTAAACATAATGTCCCTCTCCTTGAAATATTCCCTCCTGATACACTCACTGGCATGCATGCATGACACACACCTCTTTCACCACAGTAATCTTACTCACGCTGCAGGTGTCAGTTGGAAACTCACCTTCTTAGAAAAAGCCTTCTCTGATACCCTATGTAGGTTGAGTGTTATACATTCCCAGAAGTGCTTCTCCTATAAAGCACTTATCACAAGTGTATTTAGTTCACTCTCTTAGATATTTTATCTCCTCCTCTTTTTCATTTAAAGTTCTTTTGGGAAGGGACCAGTATTCTTACATTTGCCATCATATTTGTGTATGTTAGGCATTTAGTAAATATTTTTTAATAAATGCATATTCTTCATATCAGCAGGCCAAGTTTATAATCTGTATTTTGTCAGCGTGCCTCTCTTCTCTGTTGGGGACCAAGAGTGAGCTAGTGACAGTACATTGTCTTCAAGACAGAATGCTGGAATTGGAGAGAATGTTAACACTTATCCCATCTTTATTTTCTAAGGAAGCACAATAACTTATCAAGAGCCCAGAACATAACACAGTGACAAAATCATAAGACGAATAAAAAATAAGGCCTGTTAATACCCTTAGGATAGCTTAACCTAGTGTTATTTGAAAAAAAAAAAAAAAGAAAAAACACTTTATATTCATAAAAGAAAATAAAGTTTTAAAATAAAGACATAAAATTAGTGGTTTAGATTGAACTTATTATAGACTTATGGCTCAGCTGATAAAAAAATCCACCTGCAATGCAGGAGACTTAGGTTCGATCCCTGGGTTGGGAAGATCCCCTGGAGAAGGGAAAGGCTACTTACTCCAGTATTCTGGCCTGGAGAATTCCATGCACCACAGTTGATGGGGTTGCAAAGAGTTGGACATGACTGAGCAACTTTCATTTCCAGAGAATACCACACATAAATAAGTTCTCATGAAACAATATTCAAAGAATGCCCAGATTTGCCTTGGGCCGCAGCATAGGATCATCAGATGAAAAAAAGCGTGCCCCCCTAAATTATCCTCCAGGTGCACATCGACCTCTTTAATTTTTTGTGAAACAAGCATGCATGCCCATGCTTTAAGACAAGCCTCTCCTCCTACTGACTCTGAGATGAGCCGTTTCATTGTGTACAAAGGAAAATACAATGTCTATTCCATTACTAATTTCAAGAAAGAGTCAGTATCTGAGGGAAAAAAAAAAACAATACTTCAGACTGCTGAAAATTCAGACAAGCAAAAAGTCACCCTTGGAAACCTCCAAGGCTGGTAAATGGATTGTATTTGAGTTTCATGCTTCATTTTCCCCCTCCCAACTGAAACATTAAGAATTTCTTCAAATAATCTGACCGATTTGTCGAACAACACTCCAGTAGTTGTATATCATTCTTTTGGACCTTGACCTTAGTCTTTTTTTTTAATTTTTATTTTTAAACTTTTCACTTCAAGGTAGTCTAATATCAGTGGCGAAGTGTGTTCAAGCTTAACGCTAAGATAGGCTCTAACAAGCATAGCAAATCATATTATTGTTACATGCAGTCCTGGGCACCCACTACTTCTGAATGAATACAGCCAGAACTCAGATGCTCAGGAACCTAGAAACTACATCCTCCAGAATAGTAACCCCAAACCTAGTGCCACCATCAAGGGCTTCAAAAGTATAAAAGTAGGTGGCTTCTGCCTCATTTAACTCACCTGTTTGGAATCCTAGCACAACAAAGGACATTCAGATAAGACTAAAGAAATTTGAATAACGTATGGGCTTTGGTTCATGAATGCAAAATAAGCAAAAGATTAATCTTATCAACAAATATCACAGTAAATTCCACTTTCAAGTCTTTATTTGTGCAAACTCCAGAAACAAATGCTTTAGCCTCCTGCTTTACTTATCTTAATTCATTCATTTTCCAAAGCTAGACTGGAGACCTACCTTCTCTATCAATTCTGAGCTGACTACTTTAATCCTAGTGGTCTCTCCCTCTAAGGGCTTAGGGTGAGAATATGTGTCACACCATGTAGCCGCTATTTATAATGTTATAAATTTTTTCTTTATTCCCTTTGTATCCATATTTTGGCTTCTTGAGTGATTGCAAGGTAAGCAGATATATCTTCGTAAACTTCCTTTATATGGCAATCAATTTTGAGTATAATTCTAGCCTTAATATATGTGACAGAATTTGTTCATTAATTTTTTTAAAAATCCTAAGTGATGTGCCCCAAATTGTGTTTTCAGGTTCAATCAGGTATCTATCAGGTATCCATCACTAGGTACCGTTTTCCTGAGTGTACACTGCTGCTGCTGCTAAGTCGTTTCAGTCGTGTTCGACTCTGTGCAACCTCATAGACAGCAGCCCACCAGGCTCCGCTGTCCCTGGGATTCTCCAGGCAAGAACACTGGAGTGGGTTGCCATTTCCTTCTCCAATGCGTGAAAGTGAAAAGTGAAGTCGTTCAGTCGTGTCCGACCCTCTGCGACCCCATGGACTGTAGCCTACCAGGCTCCTCCGTATAACCTACTATAATTTTGAAATTTATAGGAATGGCAAAGACTAACTAATCTTTTCTTTCAAAGGGACTCCAAACTCCCTAATAACTGAATATTGGGTTGGCCAAAGTTGTTTTTTTTGTTTGTTTGTTTGTTTTTGTTTTCAAAAACCTGAGCAAACCTTTTGGCTAACCCAAAATACAATCTCAACTCTTCAGTTCCTTCATAAACTGAATTCTGCCCCCAACTCCAATCTTATCCCCTAATATTCTCCAACATTTAACTTATGCTTCAAATAGGAGTGAGAATTCAACTTATTTGGGGGAAAGGAGGTGGGGTATGGATTTCCACACTCTTCCCTACTTCCACATATTTTGAAGTGCTCAAACCACTTCAGCTGGTCACTCCTAACACATCAGCTAGTAAGACTTAAGTTCTCTTTCCCTGTTCTTCTATATTATTTCAAAGTATTAAGTCATATTATTTAAATGTATCTATTACAATACTATGTTGATGTAATTATGTTTACGCATACATCTTTCTGACCATATTGTGAGACTCTCAGTAATAAGGATTATATTTTCTTCATCTTTATAGCCAGAATAACTCAAAGTGTAGTTGGCACTTAATACATCTTCAACTGAGAACTTATTGAAAGTGAAAGAAAAGAAAGTATTCTAGGAACTATGATTCCCAATGGCCTAAAAATCCATAGATAGTTGGCATCACTGATATATTTACTACAATATAACAGAAAATGCAAACTCTTCTAAGAAATGCTTGTAGAAACAACCACTAACCATCTCTGTAAAGAGTCTGAGGTGTGAAAGCACATATTCTATGTATACTAAGCTGTAGATATGACCTTTCTCTATTACTTTTTATTGTGTATTCCTCATTATTTTATACTTTATATGGGTACTTTATATTCTACAACTCACCTATACTCTACTATAAACCTCTCTTATCCCCTACACAAATCTTAAACCAACTATCCTGCAATTGCAAGCTCTCTTTGAAATTTTCGATATTTTATAAAAATTTGAACTACCCACAAATGTGGCCCTATCTTCTGTAAGTTTCCAGCCAAGCAAATGCAATTTATAAGCACATTGGCCAAGTGGCTGGCACCAAGGCACATAGCAGATCATTGCTTTAAGATGTAACTTTGTTGTTGTTCAGTTGCTAAGTTGTGTCTGACTCTTTGTGAGCCCGTAGACTGAAGCACATCAGGCTCCCCTGTCCTTCACGATCTCACAGAATTTGCTCAAACTCATGTCCATTGAGTTGGTGATGCCATCCAACTATCTCATCCTCTGTCATCCCCTTCTCCTCCTGCCCTCAAACTTTCCCAGCATCAAGGTCTTTTCCAATGAGTTGACTCTTCTCATCAGGTCACCAAAAAGGTAACTTAGTGTCACAAAATGATGAAGCTGAAAGTTGCTTTCTTTCATTCATTTAGAATGAATGAGAAAGCACAGCTAGATTTTAGTGGCTGGAATGTATATATGAATGAATGAATGAGAAAGCACAGCTACTATGTGCAGGTGTAAAGCTGAGCTCTGGGCTCTTATAGCTCCAGACTTTCATTTTATGCAAGTTCATGGCAAATAGATAGGGAAACAGTGGAAACAGTGCCTGACTTTATTTTTCTGGGCTCCAAAATCACTGCAGATGTTGATTGCAGCCATGAAATTAAAAGACGCTTACTCCTTGTAAGGAAAGTTATGACCAACCTAGACAGCATATTAAAAAACAGAGACATTACTTTGTCAACAAAGGCCCACCTAGTCAAGGCTATGGGTTTTCCAGTAGTCACATATGGATGTGAGAGTTGGACTATAAAGAAAGCTGAGTGCAGAACAATTGATGCTTTTGAACTGTGGTGTTGGAGAAGACTCTAGAGAGTCCCTTGGACTGCAAGGAGATCCAACCAGTCCATCCTAAAGGAGATCAGTCCTAGATGTTCATTGGAAGGGCTAATGCTGAAGCCGAAACTCCAGTACTTTGGCTACCTGATGCAAAGAGCTGACTCATTTGAAAAGACCCTGATGCTGGGAAAGATTGAGGGCAGGAGTAGAAGGGGATGACAGAGGATGAGATAGTTGGATGGCATCACCGACTCAATGGACATGGGTTTGGGTGGACTCTGGGTGTTGGTGATGGACAGGGAGGTCTGGTGGACTGCGGTTCATGGGGTCGCAAAGAGTCAGACATGACTGAGTAACTGAACTGAACTGAAATGAACTGAAGAAAGAGGTCCAGATGGGTAACTCAATTCCCTTGATCATTAAGCTAATTATCACCAAAGTAATGTGAGAAGTCGGGTCTCTGGGATTCCCCCTTCATTGCATTTTGTAGCTGTGAAGAGTCTGGTGAAGTTCTCTAAAAGGAAAAATTTACCATTTCCAGAGGATCCTCAGTGCTAAAATTCCACCATCCATTCCTGTTGGACCCTCCTCTTCCAAATTCTCCTGTGAGAAGTAAGAGACTAATTTTAAAATCTGTAGTAATTTAGAATAAATTCATTTTTAAGTGGGAAAAAGTTGGAGAAGCATGGAAATTCTGGGCACCTGGCAGGGAAATAGATAATAAAAAACTAGAATAAGGAGCAGGAAGAAAGGAAAAGCTAAGTAATGCACCAAGGCAGATGCCAGCTACCTCACAACTTCACCTCAAGCCCACCCACCCTGTTTCAGAATGGAGTAATTAGCTTGCTGAAGTCTGGGCCCTCCATTCCTCTGTCAGAAGTTCTACTTGTGGTTTATAAACTTCATCCTTCTGCCCATGAGTAGACAGACCCAGTGAAGAATCACCGTGATACAGAGTTTGCTGCTGATTAACAGAGTAACTGCAGGAATGCCCACTGTGGAGCCCAGAGAACAAAGAGCTTTAAGTGTTGATTGCAATGCTCTTCCTTGTTTTGGATCAGAAACATCGGCAGGAAGAAAGGACACTTAAGAAAGGATTTTGTTTTTTTAAAGAAAATTGTAAGACCAGAAGAAATTCTAGCAAGAGCACACGTTTCTGATAAGAGACAGCCCCAAAATGGCTTAGCCTGGCTCCCTGAATTTTTCACTCATAAATTGATTAGACGCACTAGGTAGACTCTGAGTGAAAATAGAAAAGAACCATCCTGGACAACTCAAAGGTAGAGCTTAACAGGGTCATGCCCGATAGGGGGCCAGTGGAGTGGGTGCATGCTATTTAGAAGGGAATATCAAAGAGAAGTAGAGCGGGAAGGCCAATGTGTCACATCTAAAAATGAAGCTATTTTTTCCCAAGTTGCATATATACATTCCAGCCACTAAAATCTAGGACCACAAATGATGAGAGTAGACCTATTCATTCTGCTTATGGCAGGTCCCATGAGCATCACTGTGTGTAGCTGCTGCCACCAATGACCCTCTGCTTGAAGCATTTGGTGGCAGAAAAGTCACCCTCCATGTGAGGACTTTGACAAGTGGATCTCCTGTGTGCCAGTCCTGCCACTGTCTTGCAGAGTCCCTGTTTCAGCACCACAAACAGCTCCTCAGAAAGCATCTAGATACATGTAGAAGCTCGTCTTGAAGAGGACAATAGGGAAAATGGATTTGGGTACTTTTGGTGCCATTTCATTCAGAAATGAGAAGTTACATCTCTCAATAGAGAATCAGTTCTCAAAGAGGAGAGAAGGTTTAACCTTTGAATTGGAGTCTGCATGTGCTAGAGGTTTCATCAGAAATATGATGCCAGACAACCCTGAATGACAAAGCTGTAAAGTGTATGCTAAACCTATACTTCCTTTCTTTTGCTAGTTCCTTTCTTTCTTTTGACTTTTTATTGTGGAAAGATTCAAACATAAATGCATAGAAAATAGTGGATATAGGTACATTCAGTACCCATCTTTGAGATTCTAAATAACAATTGTCTGCCAATCTTGTTTCATCTCAACCTGTTTTACTTCCACTGCATTACTTTAAAGTGAACCTCAGATATCATATCGTTTTATCATAAACAGGTCACTGTACCTTGCCATAACCTGTATTTCTTGAGACGTATTTCAATTCAGTTTAGTCACTCAATCTTGTCTGACTCTTTGTGAACCGCTGGACTGCAGCACTCCAGGCTTCCCTGTCCATCACAAACTCCGGGAGTTTACTCAAACTCATGTCCATAGAGTCAGTGATGCCATCCACCCGTCTCATCCTCTGTTGTTCCGTTCTCCTCCTGCCTTCAATCTTTCCCAGCAGAAAGATGACTGTACGTCCTTCTACTCTGCCTTTGTTCTGCAAATTATTCTTTTTTTAATTTTAACTGGCACTGAATTAAGCTGGGGGGCTCTGCTGGGACTTAGATGGTACATTCTTAGCACACCCCCTTCTGTATACCAAGAATGCTTTCCTACATTGATGATGAAATCTAGAGTGTATGATTTGGTAGCTCAGTAAATACAGTTGAAGACAAAAGACCTGGGGATGGCATGGTGACTGTTTTCTGCTTAGCCCCTCGGACTGGGTTTAATCTCCAATTTGCTTAAGGACAGAAAGTAGATGGAACAATGTAAGGCTGAGAGTCTGCGCGTGGGGTTAAGGCCAGTGCTTAGAGGAGTTGTTTTAGGAAACATCGAGAGCACTGATCAAAATAAATATAGTTTAGGGACCCATGTGTGAGATTAGCTTGGCAGAAAGTCACTTTTCTGACTTTTGCATGGAACTCAGCAACAATGATGTGGTGAGATTTATATAGCATTTGGGAATAACTTCTATTGGCAGAATCTTAGGCATTTACACAAGGGGCAATTTCAGCTCTGGCAAGGCAAATTCCCACCATTCATTCATTGATTCTTTCATTTATTTATTCAAAAATGTACTGTATGCTAGCAATTGCTCATGTTACTTGGGTCAATAGCAGAGATCAAGATAAGAAAAATCTGCTCACATTTTGGAGGGAAAAAGGAAAAATATGCCCTGAATATACAATATAATGTCAAGGTAGATAGGTGTTATAACAAGGAAAGGAGACCAAATTAAAAGGAGACTAACTTCAGGGTTGTCTTTTACACACATGGACATGGAAGTCCTCTAGGAAGAGATAACTTCTGAAAAGAAGCCTGAATAAATTATGAGGACAAGAAATGAACAGGTGTGGGTGAAAAGAGACTAGGTTAAAGGAACAGCAATTGCAGATTCTCTGAGATTTAAATAAGGTGGGTATGCCCAAGGAAAAAGGGCCAGTGTGACTTTAGTATGGTGTTCAGGGGGACAGGAAACCAAGAGGCAGTCCCATCAGTCTTGTGGACCTCTGGACGACAGTAATGAATTTGTTTGTGTTCTGTGAAAGATGTTTGCATTGCTTAATGACAGGCTTGAGTCTGGGCTATGGGCCTGAGGCTAAGCACTTAAAACAATGGAATAACAAGATCTGTTCAGATTTTTTAAAAGACCATGGCTTCTATGTAGGCAAGCAATTTCAAGCAATACAATGAAAGCAGAGACCTTGTAAGAAGCCATTGGATTAATCTGGCAAGAGATGAGGGGATTGAGCCTAGCAAAGAGATAGTAAGATATGCTTGAATTTAAGCTACATTATCACATAAAGCTAATAGGACTTGCTAATGGATCAGATGGGTGTAGGTGTGAGAGAGTCAAGAATCTGGGGATTAGGCAATGAGGTTTATGCTGGTGCCCTCTACCGAGATGGAAAATAGTGGGTCTGGGAGTGATGTAGAACCTTTAGTTGCTAACAAACTACATTTACTCCTTGTTCTCTCTCTCTCTCTTTTTTGCCTTGTTCTCTTTCTTCTGCAAAATCAACGTGTTCCTCTCTACTGGTCATTCCTAGAAGTAAACAAATTTCCAGTTTGATTTCCCATATTGTATCTACTGCTGTTTCAACCTCCCTGACTTTGCAGCATCTGGCCCCTTCGGGCTATGTTTCCTGCTGGATTTAGCCAATGAGAGAAAATGGGTGGAAATCAGAGGACAAGAGGAATGAAAACCAACATGCTTCTCCCAGGCCTTCTGCCTGAAGTGGCATCACTGATAGAATCAAGGACTGAGCCTATTGGCACTTGAACTCTATGTAGAGTTCAGGAAGTTAAAGAGGATCCAGAAAAAAGGACTAAGATGGAGTGACCAATGGAGAAAGAGGAACCCCATAAACCAAGTGATAAAATCTTTCAAAATACAACCAATCAAGTTTTGTCGAATGATGTTGAGAAGTCAAGTAAGATGTAACAGAGTATCTATCACATTTCACAAGTGCTTCTATGAGAAGAACAGCTTGGTTGGGTTGAGGAAGGTAAAAGGTTGATCAGGAACTATTAAGGCAAAATATGAGAAGAGGACATGAATATTGGTTAATTATAATGGGAATGGGGAAATCTAACTGTAACTTGAGAGGAATATAGTGTTTGAGGCAGAAATGTTCTAAAGATGGGAGATAAAGTAGCCAGCAGAGTGGTTGGTTTTTGTTCAGTCACTAAGTCATGTCTGACTCTTTGCAACTCCATGAGCTGCAGCACCCCAGACTTCCCTGTCCTTCACTATCTCCTGGAGTTTGCTCAGACTCAGGTCCATTGAATTGGTGATGCCATGCAACCACCTCATCCTCTGTTGCCCCCTTCTCCTCTTGTCCTTGACTTGGCAAGTCTTAACTGTGTGCAGTGATTCTCAACAATGTCTGCACATACAAATCATCTCGGGAGCCTTTAAAACATACCAGTGACCAGACTATACCTCCAACTGGTTAAATCAGAATCTATGTAGTGGGGAGCAAAGCTTTGGTGTTTTTTAAAAGATCCCTAAGGATTCTAATGTATAGTCAGGGTTAAGAACCACTGCATGGTAAAACAGTACTGAATGCTTCCTTGCAGGAAAGTGCCTCCAATGCTTGCGTCTGGATTTGAGGAATCCATCATTGGAGCGAACGGTGAAAGCCCCAGACCTCTTGGTTGAATTAATTTCCTTAATGAAATGGGCTGCCTGAAAGCTCCTTCCCTTTAATGCTGTTTTGAGGTTATGAGAGCAAAAGATGAAAAGCCCAGAAGCAATGTTCTCTGGTTTCTTTCACCAGAATAGAATAATTAAGCGGTGTCGTTACCCACATGGCACTGAGAGATGCATTTTCCACCGTGCTGTAGGTCACAGCTGAGAGAGGTGCAGGCGTTTATGTTAGCCCCGTGGAGGGGGGAATTAATACATCCGATCTCTTCAGACCACTAAAATGCCTTTCAAAGGGGCTCGTGTTTGTGCTTCTCCAATTTGGAATCCATCATGTACCTCATAATTAGGGCTTCTCTCTTTCTTGGAAGCCTGTAACTTTTGTCACTTTTAGGGAATCAAAGTCTTGAGTCTGTGGATCAGAAATAAGTCCCTAGTCTTTTATCGAGAATCCTGCATTTCAGGTAAGTAATTTCCCCAAGCAGCTGGGATTTAGTCCATGTTCTTAGTTATAATTAAATGATAAATCTTCACGTGGAAGGCATCCAACAGCAAGGATGTCAGTTCCATCAAAGTGGAATAGATCACAGACACATTTACCTAGGAAGATGATTCCACTTTGGAAAACTAGATTCTCTTGTCAGAAGCCAGGTGACAAGCAGCTGCCTGTGAACATTAGTAACAAAAGGTGCTTTAGTGACTCATGATGCGTCTTTTTCTACATCCATGCAGTTTCCAGGAAGTGATCAGTGCCCCCTGCCCTGTCTGACGTTTTCTTTTGGCATCAGCATCCCCAGTGCCCAGAGAGTCCTAGCACTCAGCATTGACTGAAGGATGCTGCAATGCTCAGCAACGATGCAATACACATCCCGGGCAGCTCTTCTGTGGTGCTCAAGTCATTGTACCTTTCAGGGTGGTTACTTTCAAATCTCTTCCCTAAACAAACATTTATTAAATACCTACTGTGGACTGGTCTTGTACTAGGCAATGTGGGAGGTGTTAAGACAACCCTGACTATGACGTTTTTGAGTCAATTACCCAGTTAGGCATTGAGAGTTGGTTAAGATGGGGGGAAGCAAAGAGCTTGGAGCTGATAATTCAATTTGTCCTTCCCAAATTAAAAATTACATGGCCCTGTTGACATATGTCTGTGTACATTGATATCTCTATGTTTCTACATAGTACAGTTTAATTCGTGTTTGTATAAAACATGCATGTGCGGGAGTGTGTACTAAGTCACTTCAGTTGTGTCTGACTCTTTGCTACTTAATGGATTGTACCCTGCCAGGCTTCTCTGTCCGTGGGATTCTCCAGGCAAGAATACCGGAGTGAGTTGCAATGCCTCCTTCCAGGTCATCTTCCCGACTCAGGGATTGAACCCCTGTCTCTTACAGCTCCTGCATTGGCAGGTGGGTTCTTTACCACTGGTGCCACCTGGGAAGCCCAGATATGCTCAGGCCACTATAACTGCGAAGGATTCAGTTAGCTCTTATTGACCAGCCCAGCAGTTCTGTGATCTTAGACAAGTTCATGGACCTAAATCAGTCTCAATTTCCTTGTCAAAACTGTAAGGACATCTATCTTGTTAGTGAACAGATCCTAGAATCAGACTAACTGTCTAATTGAGCAAACTGCATAACCTCTCTGTGCCTCAGTTTCCTTATTTGTAAAAGAGGACTGGGAACTGTACCTATTGCATATCATCATATCATTGTCATCAAGGTAATGTATATCCATATATGAAAGTCTTTAAATAATGTCTGACACCCAGTAAGTGCTGAATCTGTGTCAGTTACTATTTTATTGCTATAGATATTGCTACTATTATTTGACTCTACTAGAGAGCAAATATTTTTGTTGCTCCCTAAGGCCAACCTTTTCATTCCAGCAATATTCCATTGCCAGGCCCTTGTTGCTGCTTTTTTGTTATTGGAATACTCCTTTAAAAATTTGTCTTTGTTACTGCCAATTTTTCTCCTCTCACTGTTTTTATTTTTAATTCTTTTGTGGTATATGCAACATTCAACTTAATCATTTATTTTGTACAATTCAGTGGCATTAAGTATATTCATATTGTGCAACCATCATCACCTTCCATCTCTGCATCTCATCTTTCAAAATTGAAGCTCTATTCCCATTAAATAATAAATCCCCTATTGACCACTTCCCCTAGCAGCCCCCATTCTACATGCTATCTTTATGATGCTGGATGCTTTAATTATCTGATATAAGGAGAATCATACCATATTTTTCCTTTTGTAGTTGACATTTCAGTTAGTATATTGTCCTCAAGGTTCATCCATGTTGTAGCATATGCCAACTTCATGTATTTTGATGTTCTGCCATTAGATGCATAAATATTTATAATTGTTATATCATCTTGCTGTAGTCAAAACTTTTAATAATACATGTGTCCTCAATCCCTCAGTTGTGTCTGACTCTGTGACCCCATTGACTATAGCCCACCAGATTCCTCTGTCGTTGGGATTTTCCAGGAAAGACTACTGGAGTGGGTTGCAATGTCCTTCTACAAGGGATCTTCCTGACTCAGAGATCAAACCCCACATCTCTTGCATCTCCTGCACTGGCAGGCAGATTCTTTACCACTAGCACCACCTGGGAAGCCCTTAATAATATGTAATGTCCTTCTCCACTTGAAAGTCTGACTGTAATGTGTCTTGGCAATGATCTCTCTTTAAGTTCATCCTACTTGGAATTCATTGAGTTTCCTCAGTATATATGCATACATCCAATTCATGGATGTATATTTAGGTGTTTTGTCAAACTTGGCAAGTTTTTGACTATTCTTCAAGTAATCTCTCTGCTTATTTTCTCCCTTCTCCTTCTTGGGCTCCCACAGTGCATATGTTGGTTTCCTTGATGGTCTCGCACAGGTCCTTAGGCTCAGTTCACTTTTTTCTTTTTTTTTTTTTTCTGTCCCTCAGTCTTAATAATTTAAATTGTACTATTTTCAAGGTCACTGACTTTTTTCCTGCCTGCTCAAATCTGTCTTTAAATCCCTTTAGTTAATTTTTTATTTCAGTTATTATATAATTTTCAGTTCCACAATTTCTTTTTGGTTTCTTTCTAGGTTTTTTGATTCATCGCTGATATTTGCATTTGTTCGTGTATTGTTTTCATTACTTTCTCCACAGCTTTCTTCAGTTCTTTGATTATTTTTAAGAAAATTGTTTTAAAGTATTTGTCTAGAAGGTCTGCCATCTGGTCTTACCCTGGGACAGTGTGTTTTGGTTTATTTTATTTTATTTTGAATAAGCCATGTGCAATGCTAAGTTGCTTCAGCCATGTCCAAATCTTTGCGATCCTATGGACGGTAGCCTGTCAGGCTCCTCTGTCCATGGAATTCTCCAGGCAAGAATACTGGAGTAGGTTGTCATTCCCTTCTTCAGGGATCTTCTTGACCCAGGCCATTCTGTCCTGATTTTTTGTTGTTGTTTTGGCATGGCTTGTGGATTTTTTGTTGAAAATTGGATATTCAAATATAATGATATGATAATTCTGGAAATAAGATTCTCCCCACTTCCCAGGGTTTGCTGTTTTATGCTATGTTTTGGTTTGGTTTTAATTTAGGCTGTGTATAAGTTGAGGAACAGCCTGAGATATAAACTTAAGATCTTTTCAGGTCTCTTCTGAAACTGTGCCTCCCCCTGAGTGTGGATCATGGCTTCCTAATTTTCCCTGTATATGTAGTTGCTTTTGAGTGTACTTGTCTTTAATATCTGGCTTCCAGAAGGAGAAAAAGAATAACTGAGAGGCCAAAAAAGGGCACACTAGCCATTTAAATCCCCTAAAAGTCACTTTAGCTGGAGAAGGAGGGGCTTTCAACAAGGTAGGAATCACAAAAAGCCTGCTCTCTTCTTTGTCTGCACCTCTGTAGCAGAAGCAGCGTCCAGAACATGGATCCCTGACCACTGGAGGACAGGGTCCTTATTGCCCACCTGGCTGCCTTAAGCTTTGTGAACACTTCTCCAGGAAATGTGCACAGCTGCCTGACGCAGGAGTCACTGTCGCGCTAAACACTAAAATAGACCAAAGTGAACTGCGGTTTCCTGTCCAAGTCTTACCCCGGAAGTTGTAAGCCTTCAATAGAATTCCAGTATAGTTACATCAGATAGACTCTGCCTGTGCAGTTGTCTCCATTTTCTTATTTTTCGAAGTCAGGTTCATTGATGTATGATTTATTTACAAAAAAATTTTCCCACCTTTTGGTACACAGTCCTGTGAATTTGAACAAATGCATAGTTGAGTAATGACCACTATATTCAAAACATAAATCACTTCTACCATCTCAGATATTCCCTCTAGCCCATTTTTGGGCAATTCCCTCACACACTCTTAGTCCCAGAAAATCGCTGATCTTTTTCCTGCCCCTTTGATTTTGCCTTTTTCAGACTGTAGTATAACTAGAGACATGCAGTATGTAACCTTTTGAGTCTGACTTTTTTCACTTAAAATAATGCACACGAGATTACTGACTACTAATATAGTATGATATTTTATCATATGAATGTACCACAAATTGTTTACCACACACAAATTGATAGATAATTTGTGTTATTTCTAGTTTGAGGTAATTATAAATAAAGCCGCTGTAATCTTTCATGTAGAAGACTGTGTGTACATAAATTATTGCTTTTCTTGGAATTAGGAGTGGAGTGGATGAGTAGTGTATAATAAGTATTTGATTAACTTTGTAAATCTTCTACAGTCCATTTTCCATTTTGCTTACCCAACAACAATGTATGTATGAGTCCCAGTTTCTCTGTTTTTTCATTAGCGCTTGATATTATCAATTTAAAAAAGAAACACTATAAAAGGAAAGGACTAGTGCAATAGGCTGAATGTCTGTACTTTCCCCCAACTGCCCTGCCCCAAGTTCCTCTGTTGAAATGCTAACCTCTCATGTGGTATCAGAAAGTGGGGACTTTGAAAGTTAACAAGGTAAAAGTGGCGCTCTTAGAAAGGAATTAATGTCTTTATAAACAAGATTGCAAAAAGCTTCCTTGTCCTTCTGTGATGGGAAGACACAACAAAGAGATGACCATCCATGAGCCAGGAAGTACACTCTCACCAGACCCCTAATATGCTGACACCTTGATCTTAGACTTTACAGCCTCTATAACCGTGAGAATAAATGTTTGCCTTTTAGGCCACCCAATATTTTTGAAATGGTGTTCCAAATGTGCTAAGATAGGAATTGGTACCAGGAGCAGTATGCTGCTATAACAAATACTTTAAAACGTGGAAGCAACTTTGGAACTGGGTGGTAGTTGGAGACTTGAAGAGTTTTGAGGTTCAAGGTAGAAAAAGCCTACATTGCTATGTATAGATCTTCAAGGGCAATGCTAGTAAAAGGCTCAAAAAGAAAAGAGGAGAGCTATAGAGAAAGCCTCAGTCTTCTGAGAGAATACTTAAGTAATCCTAATGTCAATGAAAACATGGATGGTAAGGATCATTCTGATGAGGTATCCATCAAAAATGATGAACATGCTATTGGACACTGGAGGAAAGATGATCCTTGTGATGAAGTAGTAAATAACTTTGATGAATCATGTTCATATTCTACTATTTTGTGCAAATGATGAAGTTGGATATTTAGCTGCAGCTATTTTTAGGTAAAGTGAGGGGCTGTGACTCGACTTCTCCAGACTTCTCATAGTAAAATGCAAGAAGAGCAACATTATGTACAGATGTAATTGTTAAATTAAAAACAGGCAAAACTTGAAGGTCTATACTATAAATAAAAATAAAGCCTGACTGGGAGAGAAGACTAATGGTGCGGCCAATGATAAAGCACTCCAGTAATATTGCCTGGGAAATATCCATGGACAGAGGAGCCTGGTGGGGATAGTCCACGGGGTCACAAAAAGTCAGATGAGACTGAGCTGCTGCTGCTGCAGCTAAGTCGCTTCAGTCGAGTCCGACTCTGTGCGACCCCATAGACGGCAGCCCACCAGGCTCCACCGTCCCTGGGATTCTCCAGGCAAGAACACTGGACTGGGCTGCCATTTCCTTCTCCAATGCATGAAAGTGAAAAGTGAAAGTGAAGTCGCTCAGTTGTCTCCGACTCTCCACGACCCCATGGACTGTAGCCTACCAGGCTCCTCCGTCCATGGGATTCTCCAGGCAAGAACACTGGACTGGGCTGCCATTTCCTTCTCCAATGCATGAAAGTGAAAAGTGAAAGTGAAGTCGCTCAGTTGTCTCCGACTCTCCACGACCCCATGGACTGTAGCCTACCAGGCTCCTCCGTCCATGGGATTCTCCAGGCAAGAGTACTGGAGTGGGTGCCATTGCCTTCTCAGAGCTACTGAGCACAAAAGGGCTCCCAGGGGGTGCTAGTGGTTAAGAACCTGCCTGCCAATGCAGGAGACATAGGAAACATGGAATCAGTCCCTGGGTCAGGAAGATTCCCTAGAGGAGGGCATGGCAATCCACACCAGGATTCTCCCTGGAGAATCCCGTAGCCCACCAGGGTCCTCTTAGTTCACAGGTTCACAAAGAGTCAGCCACTTAGCACAGTGCTAAGAGCACAAAGCGACCACTTAACAACAGAATGGGAAAGACTAGGGGTCTCTTCAAGAGAACCAGATGCCAAGGGAACGTTTCAGGCCAAGATGAGCACAGTAAAGGATAGAAATGGTACGGGCCTAACAGAAGCAGAAGAGATTAGGAAGAGGTGGCAAGAATATACAAAACTATACAAAAAAGATCTTCACGACCCAGATAACCACAATGGTGTGATCACCCACCTACGGCCAGACATCCTGGAATGCGAAGTCAAGTGGGCCTTAGGAAGCATCACAACAAACAAAGCTAGTAGAGGTGATGGAATTCCAGTTGAGCTATTTTAAATCCTAAAAGATGATGCTGTGAAAGTGCTGCACTCAATATGCCAGCAACTTCGGAAAACTCATCAGTGGATACAGGACTGGAAAATGTCAGTTTTCATTCCAATCCCAAAGAAAGGCAATCCCAAAGTGCTCAAACTACAGCACAGTTGTACTCATCTCACGCTCTAGTAAAGTAATTCTCAAAATTCTCCAATCCAGGCTTCAACAGTACATGAACCATGAACTTCCAGATGTTCAAGCTGGATTTAGAAAAGGCAGAGGAACCAGAGATCAAATTGCCGTCATCCGTTGGATCATCGAAAAAACAAGAGTTTCAGAAAAACATATACTTCTGTTTTATTGATTATGACAAAGCCTTTGACTGTGTGGGTCACAACAAACTGTGGAAAATCCTTCAAGAGATGGGAATACCAGACCACCTGACCTGCCTCCTGAGAAATCTGTACGCAGGTCAAGAAGAAACAGGTAGTACTGGATATGGAAAAACAGACTGATTCCAAGTCAGGAAAGGAGTACGTCAAGGCTGTATGTTGTCACCCTGCTTATTTAACTTATATGCAGAGTACATCATGCAAAATGCTGGACTGAATGAAGCACAAGCTGGAATCAAGATTGCCAGGAGAAATATCAATAACCTCAGATACGCAGATGACACCATCCTTATGGCAGAAAGCGAAAAGGAACTAAAGAGCCTCATGATGAAGGTGAAAGAGAAGAGTGAAAAAGTTGGCTTAAAACTCAACATTCAGAAAACTAAAATCATGGCATCTGGTCCCATTATTTCATGGCAAATAGACGGGGAAACAATGGAAATAGTGACAGAGTTTATTTTTTTGTGGGGCTCTAAAATCACTGCAGATGGTGACTGCAGTCATGAAATTCAAAGACACTTTCTCCTTGGAAGAAAAGTTATGACCCACCTAGACAGCATATTAAAAAGCAGAGACATTCCTTTGCCAGCAAATGTCCATCTAGTCCAAGCTATGGTTTTTCCAGTAGTCATGTATGGATGTGAGTGTTGGACTATAAAGAAAGTTGCACATGAAGAGTTGATGCTTTTGAACTGTGGTGTTGGAGAAGCCTCTTGAGAGTCCCTTGGACAGCAAGGAGATCCTACCAGTCCAACCTAAAGGAAATCAGTCCTGAATATTCATTGGAAGGACTGATGCTGAAGCTGAAAGTCCACTACTTTGGCCACCTGATGTGAAGAACTAACTCATTTGAAAAGACCCTGATGCTGGGAAAGACTGAAAGCGGGAGAAGGAAATGACAGAGGATGAGATGGTTGGATGGCATCACTGACTCAGTGCACATGAGTTCGAGTAGGTTCCAGGCGTTGGTGATGGACAGGGAAGGCTGGCCTATTGTAGTCTGTGGGGTCTCAAAGGGTCAGACCCAACTGAGCGACGGAACTGAACTGAACTGATAAGATTATCAAAGGAAGCCATCTCAAAGGAAACCAGGAGCTATTCTCCAAGATAATAGAAGAGTTCATAGAAGGTGATTCAGAGATCAGTAAAGGTTTCCCTTGTGGCTCAGCTGGTAAAGAGTCCACCTGCAATGAGGGAGACCTGGGTTCGATCCCTGGGTTGGGAAGATCCCCTGGAGAAGGGAAAGGCTACTTACTCCAGTATTCTGGCCTGGAGAATTCTATGGACACTATAGTCCATGGGGTCACAAAGAGTCGGACGCGACTGAGTGACTTTCACCTTCACTTTCAAGGCTCATTACAGGCCCAGAGTGCAGTGCCCATTACAGTGCCCAGGGGGCAGAGCCATTTCAAAGGAGGGGCAGCTGGCAAGGGTGGATCTCAACCCACGATGCCCAGTGCTGCCTCCCATCATGGGCCATCTTCTACTCACTACCGTGCCGCTCACTCTGGAGGGGTGATGTTGCCACCCTTGTGGGCCTGGAAGGCAGAACACTGAGCCAAACAGGGTAAATCTTGACCCTCAAGGTTTAAAGTATCATTCCCCTTGCTGGTTCTGGATTTAACCTGGGACCTGCCATCCCTTTCTTCTTTCCTATTTTTCTCTTTGAAAATGGAAATGTCTTTCCTATGCTTGTCTCACCATTGTATTTAGGAAGCACTTAAAGGGTTTGGTTTCACAAGTTCACTGCTGGAGAAGAATGTGCCTCAGGGCGAATCATTCCTTGGGTCTCATGCTTATCTGATTTATATGTTCACAAGAAACTTTAAAATAAGACTGGAATGAGTCATAATGTTGGGGCCTTTTGGGGTGGAATTAGTGTATTTTGCATGTCAGCAGGATATGAATTTGGGAGACAAGGGAAGAATGCTATATACTGCTTGTGTACCCTTAAAATTCATGTTGAAATCCTAACCCCCAATTTGATAGGAGATGGGGCCTTTGGAGGGTTACTAAGTCTTGAAGATGGAGCTGGAATAGTGTCCTTATATGGAAGACCCCTTGTATATAGACCCCTTATATGGAAGACCCCTCTCCCTTGTACCTTGAAGACAAAGTAAGAAGATAGTTGTCAATGAGGTAGAAAGCAGGCTTTCACCAGACACCTTGGGCTTTCTAGCTGCCATAACTATGAGAAATAAATGTCTGGTTTTCAAGCCACCCAGTCCATGATATTTTTCTGAAAGTAACCAGAACTGACTAAGAGAAGTGGTACCACAGTGTGGTTTAAATATGTATATCCTTGATTATTTAATTTTTTATTTGACCATCCAGATCTGAGTTGCTGCACATTGGATTTTCAATCTTCTTTTAGTTTCGGCATCATCTTTTAGTTTCAGCATTTGAACTCTTAGCTGGGGTATGTGGGAATGCTGACCAGGATTGAACTCGGGCCCCCTGCATTGGAAACACAGAGCCTTTGTCCAGGGAAGATCCCTTTTGAAAAACAGAAGTTTTAAGTTGTGATCGAGTCCAGTTTATTGATTTTTTTCTTTTATGATTCATGATGCTATTTGAGATTTTTTAATTTTATTTGAGATATTTTTCCCCCTAAACCAAGGTGACAACAGTTTTCTTCCATGTTTCCTTCTAGAAAGTTTAACATGTTGAGTTTTTTTTTTTCCATTTATTTTTATTAGTTGGAGGCTAATTACTTTACAATATTGTAGTGGTTTTTGTCATACATTAACATGAATCATCCATGGATTTACATGTGTTCCCCATCCCGATCCCCCCTCCCACCTCCCTCTCCACCCGATTCCTCTGGGTCTTCCCAGTACACCAGGCCCGAGCACTTGCTTCATGGATCCAGCCTGGGCTGGTGATCTGTTTCACCCTAGATAATATATGACATGTTAAGTTTTATATTTAGATCTATGAGACATTTAAAGTTCAGTTTTGAAAAAATAAAAAAATAAAGTTCAGTTTTGTTTCTGATGTGAGATTTGGGTCATTCCTTCACATATGGATATCCAATTATTCCAGCACCAATGTTGCCATATAACACAACATACTCTTGGGAGTATATCCCGTTGTATTTATAGGTCTTGACTATACTAGAAATATGATGATTATACAAGGGTGTAGGTGATGGGGGTCCTCTTAGAATTCTGAATACCGCAGTACCCTTGCCAAAACTCAGTGATCGTATAAGTTTGGATCAGCTTATGAATAACTGTTTTATTAATCTATTTATCTATATTTTTATCAACACCACACTGATTGTAGCTTTCCCAAAAGCCTTGATATCAAGTAGTATATAAGTCTTCCATCTTTTTTCTTTTTTTAAAAAATTATTCCCTGATATTCTAGCTCCTCTGCTTTTCCATATAAGAAAATCTTAGAATCAATCTGTCACTCTCTACAAAAGAAAACTGCTGAGATTATGTAAATTTATAGATGAGTTTGAGATAGTTTACATTTTAACAGTACTGAGCCTTCCAATCTATTAGCATAATTTATCTCTCCATTTGTTTAGATTTCATTCAAGTCCTATCAGCAATGCTTTGTGGTTTTCAGCTACAAACCTTGCACATAATTTACTAGATTCATTTTTTAACATTTAATGGTTTTTAGTGATATTATAAGTTTTTTTTTTAGTTTCCAGGTTTTATTACTAATATGTAAAAATGCAGTTATTTTTATATATTAATCCACAATCCTGTAACTTTGAAAAATTTACTGATTAGTAGGTTCTGGTGCATTTTAGGGATAGTTTTCTTTTTTTTAATTTATAATCTGTATGGCCTTTATTTCTCTTTCTTACAAATACTGTGCTATATATGAACTCCAATGTAATGTGGAATAGGATTGCTGAAGGCATCCTTGTTGTACCCAGTACTAAGGGAAACTCATTGAATGTTAAACACTATTAAGAATTCACCCATAGGTTTTTCATGAGGAAGTTATCTTTAATTCCTAGTTTTCTGGGGCCTGTTATCTTTAATGAATGTTTTGTTAAATGCCTTTTTTTTCCTGCATCCGTTGACATGGTTATAGTAATTGTCTTCACCAGCCCATCAATAAAGTGAATTATACCCATTGATTTCAAATGTTTGCATTCCTAGGATGGTCACAATATATTGATACTATCCTTTCTATCTATTGCTGGATTCCATGGCAAATGCTTTGCTGAGAACTTTTGTATTTACGTTTTGAGGGAAATTGATTTGTAGTTTTCTTATCAGGTATTTGTCTAGTTTTTAACATGAGGGAAATGGCGGCCTCATAAAAGCGGTTCTGATATGTTCCATTTTCTTTCATTATGTGGAAGAAATTATATAACGCTGATATTATTACTTCCTAATACTTAGTAGAATTTGTGAAAGAAATCATCAGGATCTGGAGTTTAAATTGTTTCAATTAACTAAATAGATATATGACTGTTCTTTTCTATATTACTTCTGGGTGAGTTGATCAATTTCTGTATTTCCTAATTTGTTCATTTCATCTAAATTGTTAAATTTACTGGCATAAAATGTTTATAATTTTTGCTTCTTAACCTTTTAATGTCTGTTGAACTACTAATGATGCTCCTCCTTGTATATCGAACATTGCTAAATAATGTCCCTTCAGTCTTTTTTTAGAGGATTCTAAATTTTATTGCTCTTTACCATTACTGATCATTGTGTTTCATTGATTAGAACCAAATTTATGGTTGCAAGTGCTTTCCTACTTGTTCTATTGATTCCTTTGTTCCTTTTCTTCTTTTTCTATTTATTTTAGAATTAATTGAGTGTTTTTATGATTCTGTCTAAACTCTTAGCATGTTAGATATATACATCTTTCTAAAAATATCATAATTGGTTACCCTTGTAATTACAGCATGGGCTTTCCTGATAGCTCAGCAGGTAAAGAATCCACCTGCAATGCAGAAAACCCAGGTTTGATTCCTGAGTCAGGAAGATCCCCTGGAGAAGGGATAGGCTACCCATTCCAGTATTCATGGGCTTCCCTGGTGACTCACGGTAAAGAATCCATCTACAATGCAGAAGACCTGCGTTCAGTCCCTGGGTTGGGAAGATCCCCTGGAGGATGGCATGGAAACCCACTCCAGTATTCCTGGAGAATCCCCATGGACAGAGGAGCCCGGCAGGCTACAGAACATGGGGTCAAAAGAGTCAGACATGACTGAGTGACTAAGCACAGCACCTAATTACAACATACAAATTTAGTTTATCACAGTTT